>NC_090935.1:799196219-800454344 GCF_040938575.1 Ambystoma mexicanum | reverse complement strand
ATTTATAATTAACCCATTTTTCTTGGCATACACATTCAAATTGTGCAATTGCTGCTGGAGTACTTTTGCAGTATAGTCCATTAGCAACAAATCATCAGCATAACCAAGCCACTGAATGCGCCTGGAATCCAAACATGGGGGGATAGATATTATCAGATAGCAGCTCTTTTGAAAAGTCTGCAAGGCACAAGCGAGAAAGAGTGGGAGACAATATACACCCTTTTTAAAGTCCACATAAGTAGGCAGCTCATTTGTGATATCTCCCAAGGTAGTCAATCTGACCTCGATACCTGCGTTCGTGCATAGCAACATAATCATCTTGAGTAATCCTAATGGACATGCCCACTGTATAGGTGCATTATAAATACCCAATAAATAAAAAATAAATAAATAAAACTTCAGCTATAGATCTTCTCTCCGTACAGTATGAAAGGCTGCACTGAAGTCAATGTAGGCTACATATACATTTTGTTTCAAAACACTCCAAGCTAATTCTACAATGGAAGTCAAGGCCAACAAGTTAACAATAGTACCCATACCCTTGTGAAATCCCGTTTGATTGAAAGGGATAATGTAGTTGCAGGAAATCCAAGCATTAGGTTAAGCTATGAGGATACATGCAAACATGTTGGATGGAATGTCTAACATGGCCAAAATATAGTCATTTCTTTGATTACCTCTAGAACTTTTTTGTGTACAGGGACAATAATGCTTTTGCTCCAAGTACTCGGTAGAGTGCCACGCCTACCTATCGCCAAAAACAGAACATGCAACACCTGGGCCCACCATAGCGGGTTCCCCTCTAGCAGATCATTACAAACACCATCTGGTTCCAGTACATGTGAATTTCTCTTGGGTGTTTTGGTTTCATCAGGTGACGTACTTTCCCCACCAATGGTCATTCTTATCAATAAGAAGAACCTCCCTATGCGAGGCAACTCCCATGACAGAATAAGTTTGGATTGGTTTAACCAACTTCCAAACGTCCTCAGAATCATGACTATGAATGGTTCCAATCAAGGCATGACACTTGACTAATGTATTTCTTTTACAATGGCTCCTCAGTCATTTATAAAAAATAGATTTCCTAGCTTTGCCTGCCACACACAATTCTAAGCTGCAAGGGAAAGGCGTACTAAGTATGTGCAAGTCAAGTCAAAGCAAACGCTTGCCATCTCTTATCACTTGTCAAACCCATATTTATGGTATCTTCTGGTATAGTGTGCTTAAATGAAAGAGATCTATTACTTTCAAAGGTGTACTTAAGTGGCAAGGACATCATATTTTCATAGCACTCAAGATTAATGATTGAAATTGCAGTCAATGCTCTCGATCTCTTCACAATACCTATATCCTATTCACCATAACGGGAGCTGAGGGTGGAGCGCCGACATTGGTCACTCAGACAATGGAACACTTGACAGCTCGGACGATGCTGGAGACAACAAGCAACGTGTTGTAAGTAGGCATTTGCCTTACTCTAATTTGGAGGATTCCAACTTAGTCTATTGAAGCCAGTGTTAACAGTCACTTAACCCTGGCTATCATTTGAGAGCTTAGTAGTGCAATCAGCCATTGAACGTATCAGAGGGTAATGGCCACTCTACTCTCTCTAGGAAAATAACTGGTAGACGCACTCTTAAATGAGACCCTAGTTCAATTTCTGCAGCCTATCACTTTGGCAGTGACCATTTAGCATAATGTATCCATAAGTGCTTAATAATTTAGCCCTGTCCATCCCATGTGACTAATATGAGATTTGCTTCAAGACAGAAATAGGGATTTCATGATACAAAGGGGGTCAACAGGGAACTTAGAATTAGAAATGCCCATAATTAATACTTGGTGGCTTAGATGGTAACACTAGTAATGATTTAACCACAGAAATAAGTGACACATTAAACTTGCGACTCAGGGATCACACAGATTAACAATAAACTCAAATCTTGATTCCAACTCTCCCTCTGTTCTTATCCTTCTCAACCTTTCCTATTCCTTTGACATGCTCAATCATGCCATCTTCATAAATCGTCTCTGTGACACCCTAGGCATCATAGACCGGGCACTGGCCTGGCTGACCTTCTTCCTTTCTAACCGACCCTCCCAAGGGAAACTGGGCCCTTTCCTCTCCCCAAACTCACACTTAACCTGCTGCATCCCCAAGGGCTCTTTCCTTTCGCATGACTTTTCAATATCTACTGAGACTGTCTGACGGCTATTTAGTCATGGTCTTCTGCTAACTATCTCTGTCTTAATGCCAGTAAGACCAAGATCCTTCTCAATCATGTCTCATTGGGACACCTGCTCCCTGCTTCCCTCCCTCTCTCTGGTCGCCCTCCATGGGCTCCCTCCCCTCACCCTCTGGTGAGGCAAAACATCTTGGGGTCATTTTTGACTACGCTCTCTCCTTCTCCCCTCACATCACAGACCTTGCCAAGAAGTCCAACTTTCCGCTCCACCTCCTGAGAGGCATTCTCCCTTTCCTCACCTTTCCCCAGAAGCTCAATGTCTCCAGAGCCCTGGTTCTCTCTAGGCTGGACTACTGCAACAGCCTCTTCCTCAATTTGCCTCTTTCCTCCCTATTCCCTTGTCAACTAATCCAGAGTAGGGCTGCAAGACTTATCCTTGGCCTCAAGCCCAAGGACCTCATTTCTCCAGCTGTAAAATCTCTCCACTGGCTCCTAGTGGCTGCAAGCATCAAATCCAAAACCCTCTGCATCACCCACAAGGCTTTCTGGGGCCTGGGACCCTGCTACATCCAACTTTCTCTCCCTAAATACCTCTCTACTAGTGTCCTTTGGTCCTCTAGCTCCAACTCTTTGCAGATCAGACGTTTCTCCAAGCAAAGAGTTAGGAGGGGTGGGGAGTGGTAGATCCCTTTCTTCGTCAGCAGCCTCCCTCTGGAATAGTCTTCCTGCCCCTCTCAGACTTGAGCTGGATCTCCTTAAGTTCTGGAAACTTCTCAAGACTTTCCTTTTCTCTTCCTCCTTCTCTCTCCTCCTCCCCAGCTAATGTCACCCTGCTGCTCTGACTGGTGCCTGGTCCCTTATATGCCTTACAGGGGCCAGGCCCTCCTCGTCCCGTCTACCGCACCACCCCTTTACCAGCACTTGCCCTCTGGCACCCTTCTCTGACTAGCCTGAATCTGGTCCACCCTGTCCTCACCCTAGCTGACCCTTGCCCCTGGTTCCCCTGGCACTTGTCTTGCTGGGCTCCCCTCAGCACACGTCCTTTGCTTATCCCAGCCCTTGCACCCTGACCTCCCCTTCCCCCTTGTACGTATTGTCCAATGCACTTGCATGGTCCGCATGTCACAAGGCCTAGTAGGACCACCTATTGTTGTTTCTCCTCTGCCGCCCCCCCCTTTTTTTGTCTTGTGGCTCCTGGAAACACTTGTGTATAGGTGCCTTACAAATGTCCAATAAATAAATAAATACATGTCGAATTAAGTCATTGGTTTCCCACACTGATGTACCGGCCAAAAGCAGGTAAGACGTAATCTCATTTTCTGTTAAATTAAAAGCAGGTTTCATGCTAATTAATAAACCCACTTCAGGATGGCCCTTTGCTCCCTTTGTAGCCACATTTTGTATAGTACATTTAGATTTCAACTCAATTTCCTCAGCTAGCCAAATTTCTTGTAAGCAATCACACTATAGTTATCTGCAGTAGAAAGGAGACCACCCTGTCGAAACAAATGACAATGGCCTCTAGTGTTCCAAGAAACTGCAGTAAACTGTTCGGCTGGGAACATGACTGTTGGTTTACTGGGAGAACAGAAGATAACCAGCGCCAACTATTAATGTTGTTGTCCCAAGTTGTCTGATTTTCTTCTTCGACATGGACATGTCTAATTGCGTTGTTACTAGTGATAATCTTAACATTATTGGTGCAATTCAACAGCCTCCAAAGTTGGAAGATGATTATGGATAGGGACACCACAACCATTCGAGGGATATTCAATGTTACAACCTTGGTTGGCAGCCCAGTTAGCATATGGGCTCACCACATATGGTAAATAACAGTCATAGCCAGGTTGCACAAAGTCAGCCTCAAAAGTATAGCTGAAGTCCCAAATGTCCTCAGAGAAGAAAACAAATACGAGAAGATGCATATTCTATTCCTTTAATTCTACAAGCTCTATTTCTGTGGAAGTTAAGGAGTGTAAGGGAAGTATTTTATCAAATAGAAACAGTATAGCAGAACAGTTTAATACACACTCATTCTTATGACAAAACAAGCTCTGGATTTTTAGTACCTTCCTAGTGGCCCTCATATTCGACAACCAGGAGCCTGACCTTGAAAGAGCAGAATGCTTATCATTGGTCAATTTCGCTGAATTATCAGCCCTAGTACTGTCCATATTTGGAAAATGGGACAGTAAAACTGTTTCTATGGGATAGCTGATGTCCGACCGTAAACCTTTAGATGATGAAGTGACACCTTCTTCTGGTTGGAAGAGCCTTTCTAACCCTTCCAAACCCAGCAAGGTATTTCTTGGAACATCAGGGATATGTTCCACGAGATACGGGGTGCTGTTAATAGTATCTCTGGATGCAGGGGTGGCTCGTCTATTATGGACGAGGAGGCGTTGACCCACCAGATCTTGGCTCCTTTTCGCCCATTATGGAGGAGCCAGCCCAGTAAAATACAAGCACTCTCTTATCTGTCTTTTTCAGCTATGCGAGTGCTCTTAACTGTGAAAGGGAAATTTGGTTTTCCGTTTACATTTAAATTTTCCCAGCCGCACAAGCTCAATGAGCCATGCAAGGCTTGTGGCGCTTGCTTCCCCAGACTCGCATGGCCCATTTGAAATGCTGGCTGGGGAACTGCACGTCTGTATGTGCAAGGCAGCAATCCTATGCCTCCTCGCCGATACAGACAGAGTAGGCTTGAGTGTGGTGTCTACAGACCCATGCTCAGGCCCCTTGCACGCATGTGCAGGGACTAGGAAGCTTCCTGATTCCTGTTCATGCCTGCAGGAGGCTGGAGCACTGGAACCTCTGGAACCGCGGCAGAAGGTACGTTTGTTTATGTTCATTTTTTTACATTCAAATTATATGTATGGATGCATGCATGCTTGTGTTATGTTTTGGTAGGTGAATGTATGATGATGGGTGCTGGTGTAAGTGCGTTCTGTGTGTATGTTGTCTAAATGTGTGTGTTTGTATGTTGGTTTATTTAGTATTTAAATATGTGTATGGATGCTTGTGTTATGAGTGAGTGCATGATGGATGCTTGTGTGAATGAAAGAGTGTTTGCAGTGCACATGTTGTCTAAATGTGTGAGTTTGTATGTTCATTTATTTATTTAAATATGTGTATAGATGCATATATGCTTGTGTTTTGAGTGAGTGCATGATGGATGTTCGTGTGAATGAAACCGTGCTTGCTGTGTGTATGTTGTGTAAATGTGTGTTTGTATGTTTATTATTTAAATATGTGTATGGATACATGTATGCTTCTGTTTTGAGTGAGTGCATGATGGATGTTCGTTTGAATGAAAGAGTGCTTGCTGTGTGTAGGATGAGTGCATGTTTTGTAAATGTGTGTGTTTGTATATTTATTTATTATATAAATATGTGTATGGATGCATGTATGCTTGAGTGAGTGCATGATGGGTGCTCGCGACTGTGAATCAGACAGCGAGTGCTTGCTGTGTGTATGTTGTGTAAGTGTGTGTGTGTGTGTGTGTGTGTGTGTGTGTGTGTGTGTTTGTGCTGGTCCGAGATGATTTTGGCGAGTGGAGGTAGGAGGTTTAATCAACAAAGGAATTTAAAAAATGCCTTTGTTGTACAAACCCCCTCCTCACCGGCCAAAATCAGCTATCTCTCTGAGGTGCTGTAGGGCGCAGGAGACAGGGATGGTATTATGTTACTGGACATCTATCATAGAAGTCTAGTACAAAATACCATACTTGCCACCCTGGCACCCCAGCACCTTGCATACACACATAATTACTTTGATTGTGTGTGTGTGTTTGGCGCTGTGAGGCCCAGTGGACAGGCATGGTATTTTTGTATACTCCAGTAAAAAAATACCCTCCCTGCCCCCTGGTTCCCCAGTGCCTGGCATACACACATAACCACATTGATTGTGTGCATGTGTGAGGAGCTCAGGACCCAGCTGACAGGTGTGCCATTTCTTTTACTGGGCATCTATGATAGATGGGCAGTGAAAAAAAAAACATGCCTTGCCTCAGTGCCCCCAGCACCTCGCAATCACACATAATAACATTCATCATTGTTGTGATTATGTCTGACAGCAAGGCGCTGGCACACCATGGAGCAGGCATGGCATGTTTTACTGTGCATGGTTGATTACACAAGCATGATAAGTATGTATCTAGACTTGCATTTTAATGCACTCTGTCTAGCCATTTCATTTTGTAGTATGACATTTTGTATTGGGCATCTTTGGTAAAGAAAGCACGATAAGTGTTATTATGAAGCAAGCCTGGCATTTTATATGCTACCAGTCTAGCCATTCCTTACTGAGGCACAACCTTTTGTTTTGGGCATCTTTGATAAAGCAAGCAGGATCAGTGGTATTATTCTTATTGTGGCATGACATTTTGTATTATGCACCTTTGGTAAAACAAGCATAAGTGTTATTATGTAGCTAGAATGGCATTTCAATGCAGCCAGTTCAGTCATATCGTATTGTGGTATGGCATTTTGTATTGGGCATCGTTGGTAAAGCAAGCACAATAAATGTTATTATGAAGCAAGACTGTCACTTTTATGCACTTGGTCTAGCCACATCTTATTACGGTACGACATTTTTTCATTGGTCATCTTTGATAAAGCAAGCATGATAATTGTTAGTATGTAGCTCGACTGACCTTTTAATGCAGCCAGTCTGGACAGGCTTTCATACTCTGGCATGCTTTTTTAATGGTAAAGCCAACTAGAGTGTGTTCTTATATGGGGATATTGCCATATATTGGCAGAACAAACATGGACATGTTTTCTTATAGTATCATTACTGGCATTGTGCACAAAGCAAACATGAGTATGTTTTTATATGGTAATAATAGGGTATAATGTTGCAGTCAGCATGGAAATTTATGGGCAGAGAAAGTGTGAAAATGTTTTATGCTGGCACATATTGTGATAAACGTGTCATGAAAATGTGTTGGAGAAATGCTCCTGTGCACTGTTGGTGACTTGCATCCATTGGATTTGTTTCATGAGTTACCCTACGAAACCCAACTGAAAACTATTTGTTTTTTTACCCAATTTTTCTAAGAAAAGTGTGCTCTAAAATGCAGCATTTTCACCCATTACTTAAAAAAAATGTGTGGGGGAGAACCCCCCAAACTCTCCTTTAGTGGTATGGGTTCCCTTGCTACACTCGGTCGCTCTGCCATATCAGGGACAAATATTTAGGCCCCTCCAGTTAAAGAATTCTCCAGCCGCCACTGTCTGCAGGGGTCCTTTGAAGGCAAGTAAAGTCGAATATCACTCCTAACAGATGAAGGGATAAATGCTGGCAGCTTAACAACAGGGTGATTTTGTTTTGCCCTCCCACATCCCCCTTTTGTCATTAGCCGTCTCATTGGTCCCATTCTGAGTGGTGATATCAAACAAACCAAGCTGTACAGATTGGGAGTTCAGGCAAAATCCAGAGGACTTGGCTAGATTTCTGTTCTTCTTCTGTTTCCTCACTGGTGTTTTGCAGTGGCTCTCAATGGGCTCTCCTTTTTTGCTTTTAGGACAGCTTTTGGCCTTAAGACAAGAACTGGGGCGACGGTCTCTGGTGTTGTACTCATGACGCTGTGCTCAGGTGGGATTGCAAGAAACAGAGATAAAAATACTTTCCTCAGCCCCAGCAGTTGCACATTTCTCAGGTTCAGAAATATTGATTTTACTCAAAGGAGTCATCGTAAGTTTACTTAAGACCAAAGAGGAGCCTAAAGGTTCGGGCAGAATAGAAGTGCACTCTTCAACTGCACAACAATGGAATACTGCACAAGCAATATTAGGCAAGGGTCTGCGGTTACCTCATTAATCAATAATACTATTAGGGAGAGTTGCACAGTCTGTATAAGTCCTATATTATTTTTCACAGAGCTTGACGAGTGAGGTTAACCCATAGTCCAATGCTTGTAATTGTGTGCGTGGAATGTCAACATTCCCATCTGACTCAATTAAAACCCCACTAATACCTGACCCATCTGCATCATCTACTTCCGACACAGTAGAGTTTAGGACAGGTAGTAGAGTAGAACTTAAAAGACTTTTATTTAACAAGTCCAAGTTAGTAGATCATCGGTAACTATTATTTTAGATTTTGGTATTGCATTTCAGATTTAATTGTTGAAAATGTTGACAGGTGTCCAATTGTCCAAGATCTTCCCTCTCTTCTTGGTGTGCACATTCAGCGTGTGGAGTCAGACCTGTGGTATTACCCTTAGAGTAAAGCACAGTAGGGGCTGTTGTCAGACTGAAGGGAGCAGAGCTGCCATCGGTAGACTCAGGCCCAGCCTTAATGACTCCTACAAAAGCCAGTATGGCAGGAGCTGGAGTATTATTGGAAACTGCAATGCCAGATGAATACGAGCGATCAGAATCCTCTGCAAGGTTCGCTACCACCAGTTACTATCTAGCCATGCAAAGGGGTTAGTGAGGTGCTTATCAATGTTAAGGCTTGTCAGAGCTTTACTTGGAGGTACTTGCCCAAGCTGTATTACAGGCTCAGCTTGTGGAAAGTAGGTGGTTATTTGTAAGTCAGTCCGCAAGTTTCTATCGATCTGTTTGGTAAGCTTAGAAAATCATAATGATCTAACTTGTGGGACAGGATAAGGGGAAATAAGGGCAGCAGGCAGGGCCCTCTCAGGTTCCGTCAATGAAGGCGTACCCACAAATGCATGTATGTTGGTTTGCCCACTTCACGTGACGCTGGTGCACAGAAGGAGAGGTGGTTCCGAGGGCTCCTGCCACACAGTTGCCACCGCAAGACCTAGATGTCATAGTTTCAGCAACCAAAACCAGGTAAGGAAAGGAAAACACAATGGGAATTGCTTTTTCAGTGATTCTATTGCGCCGTTTTTAGGCACTCCATCTTAGTCAACTTCTTGACCTTGTAAGTTTGTGACGTGCCCCCTAAATGTGTACAGGCTCTTCAGTAGCCCTTCCAGGCACTGGCATATTGGTCCCGAGTCCTAGAGGCGCTACTGACTGCCACTGGATTCACCTTCACCTAGAGTCCAGACCCCTACAAGAAGTCAGGCAGATACCCAGACGACTCCTCTCCCGGAGTGCCCAAGTATAAGTTGGG
The DNA here is from genome assembly GCF_040938575.1 of Ambystoma mexicanum. Classification (NCBI taxonomy): domain Eukaryota; kingdom Metazoa; phylum Chordata; class Amphibia; order Caudata; family Ambystomatidae; genus Ambystoma; species Ambystoma mexicanum. Next base: position 800,445,063 of record NC_090935.1, on the reverse strand, counting down.
GGGTTGGTTGGAAATCAGACTAGAGCAAGCATAGTCAGCAGGTACCAGGCACATCTGCCCTGTTGATGTAGGCAGCAGCTCATGAAGACCAGCGCTGATTAGGCAAACTCGTCTTGCAGTCTCAAATCCAAGAATATATCAATGAGTGGTTCCACACACAGCAGCCTACATATACTCAATATCCCCTCTGCTAATTCTTGATGTAGGGACAGTAATCGATCAAGCCGCATCCCTGACTAATCTCTCCGCCCACCCGTTTAACTCATTCCTTGCCTCGAGGCTACAGCACTCGTCATGCACTTGTCTTTGACTCCTGTCCATAACTCATCAAGGACTATATCCTGCACCCACAGCGACAGGGTTGGAATATCAAAGGTTATTTGAGATAACAAATAGACAGGTCCAGGCTCCTGTTTACAGTGTAAGGATGTAGTGTGGCTATGTGTCAGGTGAAAGATGACTTACTCAAAGTGTATGTTAGAATCATATTAAACTGAAGGTAAAGCAGAATTCATATTGGATTATTTCAAAGATAATGGAAAACACAGAGTTGCTTCCGTAGATGGTCAATGAATGCCTCCTCCACTTGCTTTCCGCCGCTCTCTGTATCCTACCCTCCATGTTTCTTTTTCACCAACCCCGCCCTAGGCTATTGGGCCACTTTTCCTGGCAGCGCATGATTCTATCGCGTTTTCATGAGTAGAAAGTGAAAGAGTGACAATGAAGGTGGTCATGCTCCTAAAGGTTGATGATGGTAGTAGTCTGCTCTGGATCCAATAATTGCTGCTTGTTGCCAGAATTTAGGGTGAATGAGGACATGCTCTCGATAACATCTGATCTTGCAGCTGACTCATGTGTTTTCGTGAGATCCCCAAGGCCACCACAGCGCTGCGCAGAGAGGAGCTGGTGCTGCTTCTCTCTGTGCCACGCCTATTGCCGCTTCCAGAAGATGAGGCTGGACTTCAGTTAATAGGAGAGGCTGGACAATCAGCTACTCTGTGTTTTACTAATCTAACGTATGCAGATTTTGCCAGAATACAGGCATGTGAGCAAGCAAAAAGGATGCTGCTGGTGTAAAATGTTCAACCCAACTGCAATGGTCTTCTCCAAAAATGGGAAATGACCCACAGTTTCAGTTGCCTATTCTGTGTTTCAATGTATGCTTCGATGCATTTTGCTTTCATGAGTACTGGGTGCTCAGATCCTGCCAGAATCAACTCTTCTCCTTTCTCAAATTCGAATTAGAGCTATACACATGCCAGGAGTTCTTTTTGCCTTTTTTTCAGGTTGAGTAAGGTGGTACTTTATTAATCAAAATCTGTAATACTATGCCTAGAATGGTGGACCGTTTGCCTTTTCCAGGTTGGCTTGGATTTTATTTTACCAAATGAATAGCTGTAATACCTGAAATGATAAATGGCTGTCATTATCTTTATCTACGTAAATAGTATTTCACTAATAATAGCTTATAGATTTAGCCAGAATACAGGCAGGTGAGTGAGCAGAATAGGGTGCCCTAGGTGTGACTGATGCCTCCCAGTTGGGTTGTTCTCCAATGAAAATGGGAAGTTACCTAGAGAGTCTCTGCTGTTTTTCCATATTTTTTGCATCACTCTATGCTTCTGCGTGTTTTGTGACATATATGTGTCTCTGTATTACAGCGTCAGCAGTAGCGACCCTGTAGTTATGACTAAGCTTCTCAACCCATTGAAAGAGCAGTTTTTTGGTGGCTTATAACGTTAGCGTCGGTCGACGAATCTTCACAAAACTTTACAAAAAAGTATACAGCCACATTAGAATTGTTTTGCGATGTTTCGTCTAGGGGGGGAAAAGTTATATGTGGGGGCCCAAAACCTTTGAAATCTGGATAGACATGAATGGAAAAAAAATGTCCTTGCACCCACAGCAGAAACCGCTGGACAGATTTGCATGAGGATTAGAAGCCTGGTCCCGGAAAGCATGCTTTTGCAAATTTGGTGTTAATCCATCCAGTCGTTTTTTTTTTTTTTGAATGCCCAGAACATAGGTCTGAAAAATTAGTGATATCTCCATCCGGTCTGAGGACTTACTTCCTGGTTAGGTGTCCTTAGAAGCATTTTTGGACCAATCATGGGGTAGCGTAACGTTCGCGGATGTCATATGTGGCCACCTGGTTCCTTCCTGGTTGCTGCTCTTTTTCCCTACTTAAGGAGCCCTCCAGCCTCTTTTCCTTTGCAGATGGGGAGCAGGTGCAAGTGGATCTTGGTCACCTGGCCCAGTGCTTTAAGTGGGGTAAGGAATTGAGGGGGGGCCCTCGTTTGGGGGCGTGGCTTCCATTGTGGGCGTGGCCTAAAATGTGCACAAATCATTGTAAGGTGCGTAAACAAATATATAAATGTATGTGAGCATTTATATATTTGTATGCGCACTACTTTGGTTTGTGTACCTTTCAAGCCTTATAAACATATCAATGTTACGTATTTCTAGGTTTATAAAAAGGTGGCTTGAAAAGTGCACAAACCATAGTAATTTACTCACACTTGTGTGCTTACCTTACTATGGTTTGTGCACTTTTCAAGCCACCTTTTATAAGCATAGACATTTATAACATATTTCTATGTTTATAAAAGACGGCTTGAAACGTAAACAATTCAAGGCATCTTTTATAAAGCGTTGAGGACGGACAAAACCCGAGGTGGCTTTGTCCATCGACAAAGCTTTATAAAAGATGCCTTGAATTGTGCACGTTTCAAGCGGTCTTTTATAAACATAGAAATATTTCTAAGTTTATAAAAGATGGCTTGAAACGTATACAATTCAAGGCATCTTTTATAAAGCTTTGCCGATGGAGAAAGGCGCCTCGGGCTCAGTGATCTCTGCTCAGAGCAGATAGATCACAGAGCCCAAGGCGCCTTTCATCCTCTGCGAACCCGCGGGCTCCGTGATCTAATCTGCATATTAGATCATGGAGCCCGCAGGTTCGCTGAGGGTCAGTGACCTGGCGAGGTCAAACAAAGGAACTGTAACTTCCCTGATGACCCCTCAGATGAGGGGTCATCAGGGAAGTTACAGTGACTGACAGAAGTGCCAGCCAGCCTCAGCGACGCTGTGCCTGGCTGGCACTTCTGTTAGCTCGCCTGCAATTAAACTGGCGGGCGCATCTCCCGTCGCGGCTGCGGCGGGATAATGCATCCCGCCAATGTTGTGTGGGATGGGGGGCCCCGGCAGGGCCCCGGCTCAGTCCCACTTTTTGGAGACTGCCGGGGCCTGGCCCCGGCAGGCCCCGGCCCACTTTAAGCACTGACCTGGCCTAAGCCCCACCCATCTGGTGCCTTCCTGGTTGCTTCTCTTTTTCCTCACTTAGCAAGCCCCACCCAACTGGTGCCTACCTGGTTACCGTTCTTTTTCCCTACTTAAGGAGCCCTCCAGCCTCTTTTGCTTTGCCGATAGGGACCCAGGTGCAAGTGCATCTTTTTCACCTGGCCTAAGCCCCACTCCCCTGGTGCCTTCCTGGTTGCTGCTCTTTTCCCCCAATTAGCAATCCCCGCCCAGCGGGTGCCTTCCAGGTTGCCGCTCTTTTTCTCCACTTAGCAAGCCCTGCCCAACTGGTGCCTTCCTGGTTGCCGCTCTTTTTCCCTACTTAAAGAGCCCTCCAGCCTCTTTTCCTTTGCAGATGGGGAGCAGGTGCAAGTGGATCTAGGTCACCTGGCCTAAGCACCACTCACTTTCTTAGCCCTGCCTCTTCCTTCCTGCTCTTAACTCTTAGATCAAGGGTGTCTCTCACACGGGCGTCTAAAGCTAAGGGCAGACAAAGAAAAGGGCAATTTCTGGTTGGACCTGTTCGGACCAGGAGGATCCAGGGTCCGAGCCCCTGCTCAGACAGCTGGTAAGCATGCACCAACATGTGTTTACTCTCTCTGTCCCCACAGGCCGTCCCTACCCCTCTGGTCCCCCGTGATGTTCCCTTGTGTCCCCCCCTTCTTGCACACAGGTGTTGCCTGTTTTGCTTGATTCTTCTACCTTGTTCCCCCCTTCCAGCCTACTTCTGCAGGAGTCTGTCCTGATAGATTCTGGTTTCACCATCATTGTCTTGTGGCCAATGCTGAATTTGACTTTTATGGACTTCATTGATTCACGGTGCGTCACCGTTTCTCATGGTGGCCCTGAATCATGCTGTTCCCATCTTCATCTTGTATCCAGGCTTGCAACATTATGTGTTACTACGGACTTCTATAATTGTATTCGCTCTCCCCTCTTGCTTCTCCACTCCTTTTGACTGCTTACTCTCTGTTCTATCCTCCTCTCCCTTTCTAGCTTTTCCTATCTCTTCCCATCCTCCCCTTACTTTCTTCTATGCACTTACTCTATCAGAATTGTTCCTGGACCTAGTATGACAGCAACCTCGTCTGTCTCTTTCCTCCTCCCCTTACTTGTATTCCCCCCCCTCCAGCACTGTCTGAAATGTCATCAGGCCTAGTACGATAGTCGCTTGTTTTGTTCCTCCCCACCCTGTCTGCACCCCTCTCCCTCACCTTTTGTTTTCTCCGGCTCTACCCGAAATGTTGTCAGGCCTAGTACGGTAGTCGCCTGTCTGTTTCCATTTCCTTCCCACTCACCTCCTCCCTTCCTTATCTATGTCTTAGCTCTTGCACTATCTGAAATGTCGTCAGGCTGAGTATGATAGTTAATTTCACATCCTTACTGTTTGTAGCCTGTAAGAATGTCATTGTATTTTCCCTTGTTCCCTTCTTTTCTTGAAGCGCTTTGAAACACATTGTGGATAGGCGCTATATAAATAAACTATCATATCATATCATATCATTAAAAGCATGAGGTGTGTCAACATTTTTTAAACGGTTGCAATATTGGATTCACAGACAAGTATCTCCATCCGCAGACAGCATGGTAATAAATTACTATGAACAATACATTTGGGGTTATTTTGAGGATAAGAGAGTGTCAGGGAAGAGTGGGAGGGAGAAAAGATGGCAAAATGAAAGCAATGGCTGAAATATGGGCATGGGTTTGTCGCCAAGTCTACTTTTCTTTTACTGTCCGCGAGCGATATGGACGCGAACATTACTCCATGGGTGTATCTTGTGGTATGGACACGAACATCTGTCTGTGGATATTTTAACATTGGGGGTGTGATATGATATGATATTTTATTTATATCGCGCTCGTACACAAGTATTTCAGAGCTCGAAAATGTGCTTTGTTACAAAAGTAACCCGCCCCCCTCCGCCACAGGATCCTTCCTCATTGAACTGAGGAATGTCAACCATTTTACCCCCATTCACAGAATTTCCAGGATTCTCAGTTTCATTGGGCACCATTGCACCATAAAGTCACTTTGAAGGTGCGATAACACAACCCCCCAATCTTTGTATCATATATGTTACCACTCTGTCAAAGGTATCGTATCAAAGTCTCTTCAAAGTTCAAACACTCATCAGCAGTTCAACTTTACTTGTGTCTTTTCTCACACACGTTTTAACAATGTTCGTTCCAGCGCTTGCCAAACAGTGTTGCTGGTTGCAACCTTGGCTTCAACACAGACCGGTTTTGTATCGGTCTCCCCAACTCACCGGCTGTGTTGATTTCACTGACGCTGCTTTTGTTCTTGGAGCCAGGGACGGTACCACGGTGGCTGCTGCTTTTCCCCGCCTTGATTAGTGAAGCAGGAGGGACCCGAGTATCTCCGGCACACAATACAGGATTCTTCAGCCTGGTTTCCTTGTCTTACGCTTTGTAATCTCGCGGGCTCTTGAAAGTAACAGTATCTTGTTGGAAAGGCCAAGGGAATTTCTCTCTTTGCTACCCCATCCTGTTTTGCCGTCTTTCTTCTCTCGTTCAGCTGCCATCTCAAAACTGCTGTTTCAACGGTTACGGTGCCTCGATCAGAGCGTGCTTTCGTGCTCCGCCTTTAATCCGTGAGGGGAAGCTTAGTGGAAGTCAGGTGTGAGTGGTCAGTATTGCCTGACCTTGCCTGACCATTGTATTGGGACATGTCAGGTGTACTGCTCGGGTGTTAATCTGTTTTCTCCCAGAGCGGGCTATCCGTGTGAAAGTGTTCTTGTTGGAAAGGGTGTGTGGGTAGAGTTCCTACGTATCCCACCTGATAGGATGGTGTAAAGGTATTACAGGGAAGGGAATACACGTTTTGCCATCCGGCGTCCCACTCCCCAAAGATCCCTCACCCAGGTCATCCTGCCGAACTGGTCCACCCCCAGGAACTGGATCCAAAAGCAATGATTGTGTCCTGGCCACCTGGATGACAGCTCCCCGGGGACTAGTGGGCCAGACACCACCTGGTTTTTCACATAACTAAACCCTGCACCTACCCTCTACAATATCCTGCACTCTTTCCCCTATATAACACAACCACTTTAACCACCCAACATCCAGGACATTATCCTCATGCCATTGACTACACTTTAGGTTATTGTCCCTTCACTGGCAAAGGGGTATTCAATATCTGAAATGTTCTGCCGCCAGGTACTCTTTCATGGCAAGAGCCTCTTCTTCGGACCCTGTTCTGCAGGCTTATTGTCACTTGCTGAAAGCTGCTCTCCATCCTTCGCTTCCTCTGAAAGATGTTACAAAACTTGCTGGGCCTCTGGAGTCCACATACTTGACCTTGAATATCAACCCACCTGTATCGAAATCCCCTTTTCACTGAGCCACAACGTCAGTGGGCGACAGTCTCTATGACGGGCCAATGTGAAAGTTGAGAGGTCCTATATATAGACATTCTGTGCCTATAAATATATATATATATATATAGATATATGAAAGAAAAGCAAGAACTGCAATTGCGCGGTTCACAGCGGCACTCCTCCATTGAAAAACCAAAAAATCACGTTTTGGCCATCTTCTCTGTGGTAAAAAAAGTCCTTTATTAATCAATAGGTGGACACATAAAGAAAACAAACACACAATTACGCGTTTCACCCGAACTGGGCTTCGTCAGATTGTGATAGGCACAGAATGTCGTGTTAAGCGAAGAAAGTGACAGAGAGAATGGCACCGTCAACTCTTACACAACTCCAAAAAACACCAGCACTCAATCCCAAGTAAAGTGCTTAAAACATAACTTTTATTAATAATACAACATAGTCAGTAAAACAATAAAAGTCAGCATGGACTTACTGAACTGGGTGCACAGCTACATAGCCACTGATTTTGTTGCCACCGTTCTGTCCCTTCACGGGGACTTCATCAGGCTAATTTTACAGCCTAAAGCTACCGGGCTGCTCATAAATTACTCTAACAGGAATAACTCATGACTCCGCTCATGTGACCGCTTAAAAATTCACCTTAAGTAAGGTAAAACTGATCCGCCATTTTGGACTAGTCAAATGACCATTCATATGTGCTCGGCTTAAAGCACTCCCACTTATTTCTTTGTATTCTACTGACAATAGCTACTTATTACGTTTCTGTTATTGAGTTGCAATTTATATCTTAAATATAGCCCAAAAGATGAAATATCTTTATTTTTATCTAACCGATGCAGTGCAAAGATCCAACTCTTTCACATTTCATGTACCGCATGTAAAAACTCGCAAAAGTGAAGCCCAAGTGGGAGATCATAATGGGGTGCAATAACTCATGCCCCTAATTTCTGTTACATTTGTCATGATCTATCCAATATTCTTAGGTCAGAAACTCTTCACATCACGCCCAAGTGGGCTACAAATCAACATATATAAGAGAGAGGAAACACTCAAACCATTCTATATATAGGGCAAAAAATCAAAGTGCTAATGTATATACAAATCTCAAATTGAAATTATTGCCAAGATCCATACAGTTATTTGAACAGTAAAGTGTCATAGTGCTGCAGTACATTATTCAAAGCAGTATATTAATTTCAAAATTGGCCTAACAATTATATATTAAAGAGCATATTACGAGGTTAAACATATTTAAAATACTAGTCACCACTAGATATGTGCAAATTGCATCTAAATATAAAGTGCCATAGTGCTAATGTGCATACATTAGTTAGTCTCCCAAAAGATGTATGGCCAGCTCCTCCCTATCGGCTCTCGATCACCCCATTACAATCTGAGCCCGGTGGTCAACATAAAAGAGAGAGACCAGTCTGGTGAAATGATATCAGAGCCCCAGCTTTTGTAGCACTGCAAACAAGAAGGGCCACTTGACAGAGTCTAAGGCCTTTTCAGCATCTAAAAAGACTGCAACCGCCTGGGATGTATGTTCCAGTGTCTCCATAACCCCAAAGAGGTGATGGAGGCCATGCGTAGTATTTCTTCCAGGAATGAACCCAGCCTGGTCTGCTAACACCAGGCAGGGCTTCAATGGGAGTAAACGATTTTCTAGGACTTTAGCGTAGATTTTGTTGTCAACGTTGTTTAAGGAGATCGGTCGATATGACACGCAGTCCTCAGGTTGTTTCCCCAGTTTATACAAGGGTATTATATTTGCCTCACGCAGCGTGGGGGGATGTGTCCCTATTTCTAGCGATTCCTCATATACTCACTGAAGTTCTGGAGCAAGAGTGGGAACATATGCCTTCTAGAACTCTCCGGGTAAACCATCGGGCCCTGGCTATTTTGAACCCGGGAGTTCCTTGATTACCGCTAGGATTTCTTCCAAGGATACCTCCCGATTAAGAGACTCGCAGAGTTGTGACTCCACCCAATACAGCCCCACCTCACCCAGAAATCGCTGCAGGGATCCCGAGCTCTGTGTATATTTGGAACTATATAGGTTCTCATAGAACACGTGAAGGTATGCAGCAATACCCTCCTCTGCGTGCACTGGCCCACCCCGGGTGTTCCTGATGCACTCCACCTGTGGAGGTCACCTATCTGCCGCCAATAATCATTCCAGTAGGGCTCCTTGTTTCTGTCTCTCCCGGTATTGACGTACTTGGTGACCACACCCAAAAAACAAATTTCCCAGTCGGCATTAGCCCTGAATTTATTGAGCTCCTCACAAAGCTCTGCTAGGGTGCATGGTTCTGCCTTAGCAGCATATTCTGCCTCCAGTTCTTTAATACAAGATTCCCCCTCGGTGAGATCCCTTCTAATACCCCAGAGAATCCCAATTTCTTTGGCCATGCACACCCCTCTGATATAGCACTTAAGAGACTCCTATAGCACTCCCACTGAAGAGACGGAGCCCTCCATGATCTGTAGGAAAGACTGAATTGCATCTATTGCAGTGCATCAGGTTTCAATCGCCAGAAGTGCCCCTCTTTCTCACCTTACTCCGCACACACTGCAGGAGCACAGGAGAATGGTCCAACAGAGTTTGAGGGAGTATCCAGCCCTCACCCCATTTGAACTCTCCTTCGCGGGAAACCAGTAAGTAGTCCAGGGTAGAGCTGGATCTGTGAACCCAGGAGTGAAAAGTGTAAGCCCGTTCTTCCCTATTCTGGTGTTGCCAGCTGTCTATAAGATTGTATGTCTTGCAAATTTCTTGCACTTGCAAGCTTGCCTTGGATACAAGGCCCTGACCTGGCCCGGATCTGTCTCTAAGAGGGTCCATCACCGTGTTTAAATCCCTGCCACATACAATGGTTTCACGATGACAACCTACCAATTTCACCATGACCCAGTGAAATGCATTTGAGTTGTCTTTGTTAGGTCCATAAAAGTTCACCAAGGCCACCAGAACACCCTCAAGAACGCCACACACCAACAGGGCCCTCCCTTTGTCATCTCTTGCTATTGAGACTAAGCGAAACTTGACTCCCCTCCCGATCAGAATAGCCTCCCCCGTTGCATAGGAAGAATAGAAGGAGAAATATCTCTGGCATCCCAAGTGGGAACCCCACTTATGTTTAGAGGAAGGAGTGAGACCGGTCTCCTGCATGAAGGCTACCTCTACCTGGTGTCTTCTAAGATATTGTGCAACCTTCCTGACCTTTGAGGGGTGATTCCCCCTAAAATTCCAAGTCCCTACCTGGAATGCCATACACTCCAGGGGTTCTCAATTGCCGGGGACAGCTTCCCCTCACTCTTGTGACTGTCGCTTATTATGTGTATTCAGACTGCAATGAAAGGAAATGGTGGTATGTTACCGAGTTGGGGATCGGACTCCCGCAAATTAGATAAAGAAAAACCAAGTCCCTCCCTCCCTCCAACCAGATCCAGTGGTCTTCCCCCCCATGAGCCACCCACAACTGGCCCAAATGTCCCCCTATATCCCCCGCACATCCCTTGCCCTTACCCTCCTTCACCTCCCTCCCCCATGGGAAACTCCAAACCCGACGGTTGGAACCCCCTTCCCCCAAACCATAAACCAAAACCAGTGCTGTGCTCGTGGCGTACCAGCCTATGGGTGGTACATGAAATACGGAGGCAGCCTGGACTAAGAAACTAAGGTGCCAGAGATCCTGCATTTGCTATTCATACTGCCCCCTTTTCTTACGACTGTTCTGAGTTCCATCATCCAGGGTCCATCCGACCCCTCTCAGCCCGGTCTCAATCTTTCTCTTGGGGTTTTGGATTGTTACAGGAAGGGCGCCTGCTGATCTCATCCAAAAGAGAGCTTGCTGCCTCCGGCGATGTAAAGAATTTTGTCTTCCCATCGTGCTGGATCCAGGGTTTTGCAGGGAACAGCATAGAGTACGGAATGCTGCAATCTCTCAGGCATCTCTTAACCCCTGCAAAGGACCATCGTGAAGCATGCACTGCCGCTGAGAAGTCTGGATATATCTGAACTGTATCCCCATCATACTGGAGATCTCTTTTCACTCTAGCCGGACGAAGGATCATGTCCTGGTCCCTGTAGTTCAGAAGGCGAGCAATGATGGGGCAGAGGGTTGCTCCAGGTATTGGTCGAGCTGCTGGTATACGGTGGGACCTCTCCACCACGACGGAGGGGAGAGCTCAGACCCTTCAAAGAGTTCCTTGCACAGGGCTTTAACAAATTCCTCCATCTTGAGCTGCCCCTGCCATTCTTTAATTCCCACCAGGCGAACATTATTTCTGCTGGCTCTTCCTTCCAAGTCCTCATTTTTGGTGGTTACCAACTTAATCTGCATCTCGAGAGATGACACCCTGGTGACAAGTGAGGCTGATCCATCCTCCAACCCGGACACTCTCTGTTCTACCTCGTCCAAGCAATCACTGTGTTTGTCTAGCCGATGTTGCAGTAGGTTGACCTTGGCGGAGGGTGTGTTCAGCTTGGAATCAATACCTCCAATGCCTGTCTTGAGATCCAGCAGTATTTCACTGATGTTCACTTCTGGGATCTGAGTGGCTCCATCAACCATCGCCTCTGCTGGTTTAGGTGTCTCTGCCTGCTGTTGTGGTTTAGGTGCCCTGGAGGAGGCCCCCCTTCGAAGGTAAGTTGTCATTGTGTTTGGTCGGACTTCCCCATATTGAGGGAGGTCCAACTTGGATCCCAGACTGTTAGTAGGTTGTGTCCCATACAAGGGCCTGATTTTAGGGTATTTGCAGTCTTTCACAAGGCCCGACCCTGTGCATGGGTTGATCGGGGTCTCCACCGCAATACCCACCCGGGGCTCTGATTGCACAGCGCGCTCCAGCCAGGTAGATGTGGGATCCGTCCTGTGGGATCACAGCACTCCAGAGCCTCCGCTGATGTTGTGATGTGGTCCCAGGAAGCGGGGGAAGGCAACAGTGAAGCCGACCCCCTGCTCAACGAGAAGGTGATAACTAAGTCACACCCTCAGGGCTGGTAGACTGTAGAGGATCCACTATTATCAGCAGAGTATTATGGAGAATCAATCCCCAGGGGGCCATTGTCATGAAAATCTGGCCTCCAGACCCAATTTCACCCAAGCTCTGTCCCCCAGAGCCAGTCATTGCCCCACTCTGGGCTACTTCACCTGCCTGCATCTGCACCGGGCGGCCTCCCGTTTTATCTCAGTGTGGACATCACTCTCCCCACTGGCCAGATCCAGGGAGGGGTCACAGGTGAGTGTCTTCTGCCCCTTGTGTCCCCTCCTGATGTCTGCGCTGATCAGTGGCCCCGGGTGAGGTTTCCTCATGCTGAGAGCAGGCTCCAGACTGCCTCCGCCCCCTGGCTTTGCAGCGGTACACTTTGGTGTTACTTCCAGCCCATTAGAGCCCACGGGCCCATTGCCGGAGCAGCCTGCCTTCCTGTCCCTCCAGGAACAACCAGGCCTACAACCCACCTGGGTTCCTCCACTACCTGCTTCACCGACCAGGTCGTCCGGGCACTCTAAACAGGGTTATTGGGATCAGGAGCAGGCTCCAAACTACTTCTGCTGTCAGGCCATGATGCACTGCTCCCCCGCGCCTTTTCCAACAAATTTCAGTCCCTCCTCACAGGGTGTGGTGGGGCGCCATTTTGTTACTCCTCTGGAGGGAGAGGTCGAGCCCCCGCTTCACCCGATGTCTTCCACCGCCTTCTTTCCCTGTCCCGGGTTGTCCGGCAATCGCAGTCCATGTCATTGGCCTCGGGGGCGGGCTCCAGGCTGCCTCCGCAACCCGGCTGGCCATGTTGTTCCACGGCACTTCCTCCTTGTTGATTCTGTGTCTGGGCCATGTTGTTCTCGGCACTTTCTCCCTGCTGGCTCTGGATATGCTCTGCACAGAGGGGCATTATAGTATTTGTCCTTTCAGCAGGAGAAGCCGGCCCCATGGCGCCCACAGCAGTACGCCAGCTCCCTCGTCCTATACAAAAGAACTTGACATCAAAATAGGGGTAAGGAAGGTGCGTGCACCTCTGTTGTATTCTGAAAGTTCCCCAATAGATTTGCTGGGTTGGGACCTCTTGAGTAAATTGAAAATGACAATCTCTTTCACGGACCATGGAGTAGTGTGTGCCACCCACAGCATGTGTGTAGTAAAAACAATGATCATAATACATGCCAGGGGAGGAGAGGCAGTAGTTTGCGGTATCCCCGTGGAGCCTGATCTGTTTGTGTATGGCACAACAGTGCTTATGGAGGCAGTGCCCCAGATTGGCAATGCTTGTTGGTGAACATTGCATTGAGCATGCACTGTTTGACATTTTAGAATGCTCTAAATCAACATTGACCACACAGTGAGGACTGCTTTTGAGATCATTCTATCCAGTCCAAACATTCACATTGTACAATGCAAAACTGTTAACCCTGCCACTTTCCCAACAGAAATGTGTTCCGATGAAGATTTGGCCAACTATGACTGCGTAACTTTTGAGGGGGAGGAAGACGATATCCCAAAAGCTCGCGATAGACCACTCAATGGGGGCGTCCTCTTTGTTGACGGGTCAGAAACAATTGACCAGGGTACTGGCTTGCGATACACTGGTGCAGAAGAGGTTTTGGATGGGGAATATGAAACACTGGTGCAGAAGAGGTTTTGCATTTTTCAGTTCATGCAGGTGAAATCATAGTGCTTATTGAAGCACTTCGAGCATCCCAAGGGTGCCATGTAACCTGAAAAAGAAAAGAACAACAAGTTGTGCAGAAAAAGAAAATCAAATTACCTGTCTCAAAACTCCTCTGAATTGCTAATGAACATAGATTGTTTAGTAAAGAAGAATCATTCTTTGCATCCCTACTCCTACTCCTACCTGGGGTCCAAACAGCCACGAATGCCAAGTCGCTCCAGATTGTAAAGTGGGAAGTCGTACAGTTGGCAAATGGCCCAGAACAAGGCCTCAATGCAATCAAGGTCAAAATGCTTGCCATAAGGTTGATGACTCTCAAGAATAGTTTTGTGCTGGACCTGCGCATGGTGAGGGAAGTAGGAGTCTGCCGGAAAATTGGCAATTCTTGATGCACATTCATGCCTCTAAATAATGCAGAGAATGCCTCCCTGATGCAAATAATAGGAGCATTAGATGCTCTTGGATCGTGCATCCAGACCGAAGCAGGCATACAGCCAGGGGATCGGTTCGACAACCTTTTCTCCTGGGCACCATCTTGGATGGGAGCGATCGTCAAGCTGTTGGTGCCCGTGATAGTATTTGTGTTGGTACCTTTTTACACATGCCAGCTGGGACTTCGACATTGTGCCAAAGCAGTGCCTAACAGTGCGCTGAGGATGGTTTCAATAGGGGTATCAAATGCATCTTGTAGTACAAAGCATAGTGCTGTCCAAACAGATGACACAAACAAACCGCTCATGGTGCTGATAAAGCAGTGCTTACACTCTCCCGCCACCATCACTACACCCCCACCTGACCCCAAACATTATACGGAGAATTGGGTAGATTTAGCAGGGGATGGGGGATGTATATACATGACTTGCACCCCAAAGAGCACACCCAGTCTGGTGAGAGTTTACATCATGTTTGTAGAGCATGGACTCCAAAGGAGGGATAACCACCTTATTTAGAGGGTGAGAGGTTGGAGGAAGAACGTTGGTGAGGGACAAACGGGGGGATTATGGGGCAATTTGTTAATATAGACTTAACGAAAGGGGTGAATGTTGGGAAGGGGACGTGATCTTCCAGCACCCCCAGGCGCTTTAGAATAAGGCAAATGCCATCATTGGCAATGTAAGAGACCAGGGGAAGGAGGGTTGCCCTTACAGGCTTCCACACAATTACATTATTGCATATTTTGTAGGTGTAGTGCACATATGGGAATAGCAGCCATATTAGATATTAGCAGCCATACTGTGGCACAAATAATAAATGTAGCGCGGCGGTCAGCACTCCAGGTGTAGGCTGCATGCATGAGAAAAGAAATAGGCTGCATCCCAGACACTGGTGAGAAAGGCCAGAGCTGCACCAATCCATAAACTCTTTATTGTCCTAAAATGTTGCCAACTTCAGCCCCTGGGAAGAATGTGCCCTGCAAGGCCATGGAAAGAGGCCTGAGTAACTGTGAACAGTTCAATTCCATGAGAAAGAGGGCACGGGCCTCCAACCCCCACCAGTCCCAATCCTGTGTTCTAGCACCCAAATGCCCTGGCTTTAGGACCCCTGAATTCCAATGTATCAAATAACCCCAAACCACTGACCATAGACCTGTTGGACCCTCAATCGATCAAAAAGATCAGAAAGCAGGGCATTCGTGCCTTCACTCTTAGGTCATGTGATTTGTGCTGCGAGGTGCAGGGAGGGATGAAATGATAGCCCAAAACGAGGGTGGGAGACCTTGGAGAAGTGACGGCCTGTCTGGGAGCGAGTGAAGTGTGTGAGTTAGTATGATCTCTGCTTTCCCGCAGTCCCGTCTGTTCGTACCAGGTGCACTGTTACATAGATATAGATGTGTTTTTCTTAGTAATACCATTGCTGTTTGGTTGTCTGCTGACCGATGATAACTGCAACATCGGCCACGTGGAAGGAGATGGACATATGGGGCTGGGACCAATGGCCTGGCATCCCCTATACAGCAGGTTATCTATGTGTAGGGTCTCACCAACCAGCAGGGCGGGATCTTACTATAGATAATTTTGTCACTGATGACGCTGTGTACCTTTATAATGTGTTGCTCATGCCGAGTTTGGCAGAACGTTCCGCGGCAGCAAAGTTCTTTGTTGGCTTTTTTTTTCCTTTGTATGGAAATAAAAATTGTTATCCTTGCAAGTGGTTTATTGGGCCTTTTTCTCTAGTGGGTTGTATTTTTTCTGGTGTGAGCATCTAGTGGCTTTCCTACACTGTGAGGCCCTTAGACGCTCTCTCTGGCATATGTTAATTGAACGCTACAGTGAAGATTATATGGATACAGGACAGTAAGACTTGTTGTGACTTTTCTTGTCTGAGTCCACAATAAAGCCAGTCAAGGCTTA
The DNA here is from genome assembly GCF_040938575.1 of Ambystoma mexicanum. Taxonomy (NCBI): domain Eukaryota; kingdom Metazoa; phylum Chordata; class Amphibia; order Caudata; family Ambystomatidae; genus Ambystoma; species Ambystoma mexicanum. Next base: position 800,429,386 of record NC_090935.1, on the reverse strand, counting down.
AAGTAAGCTGCGGTGTCATTAAGTATAAAGTAAGATCTGGTACTCCTGTACCCTGATTAAAAAAATCAGCCATAAGGATTTTTAATGCAATTTTCGGCACGCCATTTCCTCAAATGAAATCAGGAAAGCTTCCATTGGAAAAGCAATGGTGCTGGTTGCGGGAAGCTCAATATAAGGGTCTGAAAGGTGTAGCAAAGCTTGGGAAGTGCATTCACTTATATGGCCGTCATGTGGCCCAGCTACTATATTTCCAAGGTTTTCCTTTTAGCTAGATTTCTTGCAACATTATGAATTAAGGCGGGAGAATTACATTTTTAAAAGGCATAGGGCATCTTTGGCAAATATATTACAAGGTATTTAGAACACAACTTTTTCTCACCTAAAGTTGTATTTCTGTCGAACAATTAAACGTGTTTCAGGGGAAGCAGGAATGTCTAAGAAACAGATTTGTATTGATTTATTTTGTAACTGGATGCTAATTTGAATGCCGTTCTTCCATCAAGGGTGGTAGGTGGGAGGGATTTCCGAGTAATAAGATGACATCATCTGCAAAAAGCACCAGTTTCTGCTGAGTTCCTGTATCCAGGATAATCTCTTTGGGACATAGGTTCCACGGAAGGAGCAAATACTAAGAAGGAAAGAGGGCATCCTAATAACCTTAGATATATGTATTGTTGATTAAATAGGATTATTTATTTTGGTTTTAGTTTAGGGACAAGCATAATTAGCTTCCAAATATTTAACAAATGTAAGGCAGGGTCCAAAGCTGTGAAACCATGCAGTCCATTGGGACAAAGGCGTTCGCTACATCAATCGAGAGGAAAGTGAACGGGAATCCTTGACAATGTGGTATATCAATTAATGTTGGGATGTTGTACCTTAAATAAAGATTAAAAAAAACAATGAGAGGGATTCCAAGATGGCGGCCGAGCCGGGCAGACGTGCGTGAGCGTAGCTCCGTCCCCCGACCCGGGCCGCAACAAATAAGCACCTCACTTCGAGCACCCACCGAGCCTCTGAGAAGCGTCTTCCCCCAGACAGGGGGGAAAAGGAAATAATCTCCCTCGACGAGCGCCGGAGGCAGAACGAGAGCGAGTGCCGGACCGGACCCGCCCCTCCACACTACGCAGCCGGGAGTCGCGCTGAGACCCGGGGCCGACGCCAGCAGTAAGCAGCAGATCGGGCGGATCGAGGGAAGCCCAAGCCCGAGGAAAGAAGCCGCAAGAAGAACGGGACCAGACGGAGAGAACCGCCCCCGCTCCGAGCGTGAAGCAGTCTCCGGAGAGAAAACGGGAAGCCCGAAGCCGGAAAAAGACGATCGGCAGGCCCGCAGAAGCAACAACGGATGAAAGGTACGAGGCGGGGGGAAGGACAGAGGGCAAGCGGGAAGGACACATCCCCACAGTAGATTTGGCGGTGAGGGCCCCCCCCCCCTCCAGACGACCCGAGCGGAAGAAAAAGCGGACATTTAACCCTGCGCCACAACAGGTCTGAGGGGATCGGGAGCAGGGGGTCTCCGGAACAACAGCAGACCCGTCCTCTCCGGGCACTAAAACAGCATTCGGGGTACCCCAGGGGTGGGGAAACGACCTGGGCAGCGACAAGCAGCACAAGGAGGTCCATTTAGAAAGAGGAGCCTAACTCAGCAAGAAACACAAAACTGGGAATCGAAGCAGGACTCACCGGGGCAAAACGCAAAGTCCTAAGCATACCACAAACACAGATCCCCAGTAAATGAACATGCGATAAGGGAACCAAGAGGAGGACCGAAAGCCCCAGAAGTGAACCGTAAACCCAACAAAGATCCTCAAAAGAGACAACGTATCAACCCAAAATCAAGAGACCTCAGAAACTAGCCAAAACCCGGTCAAATCCGAAGAGAGGACTTTGATAAGAAACCCAAGCGAAGAGGCCCAAACACATGTCAAAAATCAAAACGAAGAGGGGGTCACAATCAACGGGAGCGGAGAAAGGCGGACCCAGGCAAGACCAAGACCTGACCCAAATCTGGGGACTAGGGAACAAGAACCCCAAGAGCTTGAACAAACAGAAAAACAAAGGAGGCGACCCTCCAGAACAGATAGAAAAGGCAGACATGGCCTCAAGGGACGATATGAAATCCTGGTTCAAGGAACTTCAGGACCAGTTCATCGCATCTACCCAGGCGCAATTTGACAATATGAAAGGCGAAATGAAACAAGCAATACAAGAATTAAAAAAAGACATAAAAGACCTCGGAGAGAGAACAGACAATTTAGAAAGGACGGTCCAAAACATGGACGAGGAAGCACTACAACAAGCGGAAGCACAAGACAGACTCGCACGATTGGCGCTGGAGCTGGAATCCCAGTGCGAGGATTTGGAGAACAGATCGAGAAGATCGAACATCAGAATTAAAAATATGGTGGAAACAGTTGAAGATAAAGACCTCCGTACGGCAGCACAACAAGTGTTCCAAGAAATCCTACAGGAGGGAACCGAGGAAGACATCCAAATCGACAGAATACACAGAGTTGGTCCCCGCAGAACAGGAGAGCCCGGATCTCGACCAAGAGACGTACTAGTGGCCATGACTAGATATACTCAAAAAGAACAAATCCTAAGGAAGGCCAGAACTACGGGGCAAATAAGAATGAACGGAAAAGAAATTCAGCTTTACCAAGATCTCGCCCAATCAACGCTTAGAAAAAGAAGAGAAATGAGCCAGATAACGAAAATCCTCTCCGAAAAACAAATCCGATATAAATGGACGTTCCCATTCGGTCTACTATTCTCATGGGAAGACAGACAACACCGAATAACAACCTGCGAAGAAGGCCTAAAAATACTGGGAGACCAGGAATCAGAGAAGCAGAACGATAGTGAACCCCGAAGACAAAGGAGACAACCGAAGGGGTGGCAAACGGAGAAAAGGAAAACGAGACTCCAATCCCGGAAACCAGAAGATCGCTAAGCCTCCAGAAACACCCTACACGAGACGGGCGCAACAAGAGGGGAAGGCGATAACCAAACGGACGAGAGAGCCAGGGCAGAGGGTGATCTAGAGCGCGGCTGAGCCGGGGGCCGGCCATGGAATCCACAACACAAGCAGGGTTTAGGACTCCCTGCGAACCGTTACCCCTGAGAAGTTAGAGGGCATGGAGCGAAGGCAACACGCCGGAGCAACCATAGGGCCCAGAGCCCTCCTCAGGGACAAAGTTGGGGGGAAGAGGGAGGGAGAGGGGAAGAGGGATGGGGGGAAAGGGGAAGGGAAAGTTCGAAGGGGGAGAAACTCCAACACCGGTATCAACACACACGACACAGTCCCACGAGGCGGAAACAAAACGAAACAACAGACAGATCAAAAGGAATGGGGCTGAAAATTCTAACGTACAATGTTAGAGGTCTGAACTCACCAGTGAAACGCAAAAAAATAGAACACTTTCTCCACAAAGACAAATTCGACATAATATCGCTCCAAGAAACGCATATACAAAAAAAAAGGAGAGGACAGTTCAAGTTAAAAGGCTACAACGTAATCATACAATCAAACGATGAAGAGAAAAAGAAAGGAGTACTTCTTGCTTTCGCAAACCACCTACAAGTTAAAGTAAAAGAGACGCAAACAGACAAGGAAGGGCGCTATGTATTTGCAAAGGCCCAGATTGACAACCGTCAACTAACTATAGCCACCTTGTACGCGCCGAACTCAGGTCAAGAGGGATTCATCAAAGACACAATAAACAAATTAGAATCCTTCGCGGAGGGGGAAATAGTCCTGACCGGAGACTTCAACTTGGCATGGAACAACACGGAAGACCGATCAAACCCTAAACGCAACCAGCAGGGCTCCCCCACGCCGGCGCTGAAGAAAGCAATGCACAACTTAGCCCTTGAGGACGTCTGGAGAAGACTCAAAGGAACGACAAAAGGATACACTTACCACTCGCATGTACATGACTCAAGCTCCAGAATAGATTACATATGGGCAACAGGGACCCTAGTGGGGGAAATACAGGACATCGAAAAAGGCCATATCTCACTATCAGACCATGCCCCGGTGTGGATCACAATCCCAAAATTTATGAAAAAATCGAACCTATGGAGATGGACCCTCCCCAGAGAGGTGATACAAGATCCAGCGGCAAAAGAATCCATCAGAGAAAGAATAGAGGAATACTTCGAGGACAATACTTCCCCGGAAATATCCCCAAGCACAAATTGGGAAGCCTTCAAAGCGGTTACGAGGGGGCACTTTATAGCTCTAAAAGCGCAAAGAGATAGGATCACACACAAATGGGAAGAAGAACTGGAAATAAAACTGGAAGAGACAAGAGAACAAATGACAAAAAACTCCTCCAGAAAGATCAAGAGAGCATATAGACACATACATAGCCAATTAGACCTGATTAGAACAAAAAGAGCAGAAACACAGCTGCTGCACACGAAACACTGGTACGCAATGAAATCGAATAAAGCAGACAAATTGCTGGCGAGACAACTGAAGGGCAGAAAACAGGAACAGACGGTACAATCCATAAAAGATGAACAAGGAACAATGAAAACTCAGACGAAAGACATTAAAGAAATTTTCCGGAACTACTACCAGAACCTATACTCCTCCCAACACCCGAAGGAGCAAGATCAGGAGGCCTTCCTCAGAGGCATCACCCTACCAACAGTCTCCCCGTCAGAAAAAGAAGCCCTGGATGCGCCAATAACACCAGAAGAGGTGAGGAAGGCAATTAGAGACCTGCAAAAAAACAAAGCCCCGGGTCCGGACGGTTTCACAGCAACCTTCTACAAAACATACGCGGAAACGCTGATTCCACATCTGACCATGCTATTTAATACCTTCAGGACACAGAATAACATCACCCCATCGATGAACGAAGCAAAGATTCTAGTCTTCCATAAAAAGGGGAAAGACCCAGTAAACCCAAGCTCATACCGCCCAATAGCCCTAATCAACATAGACGCCAAACTTTATACGAAGGCTCTAGCGAACCGACTGGCGCCACTACTCCCCAAATTAATCCACCAGGAACAAGCGGGATTCATTCCCACCAGAAAAACCCACGATAACATAAGAAGAATAATACACCTCATTGAAAAGGCAGGCATCGTGAAACTCCCATCAGCAATAGTATCGTTGGATGCAGAGAAAGCATTCGATCGGGTCGAATGGACAATGCTTTTTGCGACCCTCAAAAAAATGGGAATGGGGAACGACTTTATCAACATGATCAAAGCCATCTACAACGCACCGACCGCCAGGATAGCAGTCAACCGAGAACTATCGAATCCAATCAGAATAGGAAGGGGCACCAAACAGGGATGCCCCTTGTCGCCACTACTCTATGCAATCTATCTTGAACCCCTATTGGAAAAGATCAGAGTGACGCCAGAAATAAAGGGGATAGAAATGGGCGGACAAACACACAAAACAGCCGCCTACGCCGACGACATGATGATGACCATCAAGGACCCGAGCAGATCGCTTCCACACCTGATCCAGCTGATAGATGATTACGGGGAAATATCGGGCCTGAAAATTAACAAGCAGAAATCGTCGGTAATGACAATGGCCGGAAACAAGGATGAGATCCACAGGATAACGAAAGAGCTACGCCTCCAGACGTCAGAAGAAGGAGTAACATACTTAGGAGTGACCCTCACACCAAAAATAAGAGATCTATACACAGGGAACTACACGAAGCTAATGGAACAAGTCGTCTCAGACCTGAGCGGATGGAACCCCCTGAAGGTGTCCTGGTGGGGCAGACTAACGGTTATAAAGATGACGATCTTACCTAGATTGCTCTACTACTTCCAAGCACTCCCCATAAAGGTCCCAACATCTTTCTTTAAATCACTCACAAAAACAATTACCAAATATATATGGCAAAATAAGACACCGAGAATTTCACACCAGGCACTTACCGCACAAAAATCAGACGGGGGGATGGCACTTCCCCACTTCAGGAAGTACTATGAGGCGGCACAACTGTGGGTACTACATGAATGGATCACGGATACGTCAGATAAGTGGTGGATGGCACAGGATCGAGCGGTGGCGAGATCTAACCTGCGCCACCTGTTGTGGAAGAGACCAGCACACAGACATCATAACATTGATATAAGTGAAGTTATGAGCACCACTATGGAAATCTGGGACAGAGCCACCAAAAGAGAAACCCTAACGATAGACCCGGCCCCGTTCATCCCAATTTTAGACAATCCAGACTTCCCCCCAGGGGTAGAAAAAGGCGCATTCCAGAAATGGAGGGACTCGGAGTGCACGAAAGTAGGCGACATGTTTGAAAAAGGGCAGATAAGATCATTTACGGACTGCCAGGACTTACTAGCCCTCACGGAGAAGGACAGGTATCAATATGAGCAAATTCATCACTGGCTCACATCCCCCAGAATTATGAAGGCGTTGACAAGGGACCTAACCCCCTTTGAGACCTATATACTAACCCAAACGGGAGAAAAGAAATTCGTCTCATCTCTTTACAAATTCATCAATGTCCAAGAAGAAAACATCACTTGGTACTACATGAAAAAATGGGAAATCACGTTAGGGAAACAAATCCCGAGCACGCAATGGACGTACCTGTGGCACATCATTCCCAAGTGGACGCGAGCAATACAAACAAAGGAAGCATGGATCAAGGTGATGATCCAATGGCATTACACTCGGGAAAGGCTACACAAAATGTTCCCGACAACCCAAGATAGATGCTGGAGGGGATGTGACACAGTGGGCACCTGGAGGCATATCTGGTGGGACTGTCGGGAACTACAACAATTCTGGACGGAAGTGAAAGATAAGATGCAGGAAATGTTCATGGGAACGGACAACCTAGAAGAAGAAGTTTGGATGTGCGGAATGTGGGATCCCAAAGATAGAACTCTAAACAAGACACAAAAACGAAACTTCATGGGGTTCCTCATAGCGGCCTGGTTGGCAATAGCACAAAAATGGAAACAAAAGACCCCCCCAACGACGCAAGAATGGCTCCACAGGATATGGACATATGTAACGATGGAAAGAATAACGTATAACCTACAAGGGAACAGACAGCGATTCGCTACAGACTGGGGACACACCATAGAATACCTGCAAAGTGATTACATGCTCCAATGGTGCCCACATAACATTCGTATCTTAGATATGTTCACAAGCTAAGCCCGAAGCAAACATGGGACAGTAGGAACTGCAGAGAAACCAATACCGGTGGGGAGGGAGGGGGGCGGGAAGGGGAAGTTGGGGACAATGTTGTGTCCCGATGTTAATGTCTAAGAAATGTCAATAAAAAATCCATTATAAAAAAAAAAACAATGAGAAAAGAGGCCTCATTTTCTTTTTCTTTCGTAACTTATTACTTTTTGAAAATACGGGCAGATAATTCTACTCTTGCTGCTTTTAATTGTCTATCTACTATTTTGAATCTGTTGACTTTATTATAGTCCTTTCTTTACACTTCTTATGTGCTATGGCAATGCTAACTACTTTTTCCTGACACACAGGTTTAAATGCCTCTTATAAAGTGGCACGTGACACCTGACTATCATCATTATCAATAAATATTGTGTAAAACATTCCAATGATGTTTGAATTATCTACGGAACAGTTAGTAAGGCGTTATTCCAGCGCTATTGTCTAAAATGCCCACCCAATGAAGATCCTAAGTCCAAGGAAATGGAGCCCTGGAATGGTCAACATTTGACCCACAAGGGAAATCTACTGAACTAACAGTGTTTAAAAAGTATGTGAGCCTAAACAATAGTGTGGTCATGCTCTGAGCCATGCTTCTGTCTCCAGGCATTCATAAGGCCCAAATCCTCCATGGCATTAGTAAATGCTGAAGGTGTCGAACCCAGGGCAGTAACATTTAAATTAGAGCTATCAAAGGATTGTTTATGTACATCAATGAACACCCTTCTGAATGTCTTCCGCTGTCTGCAAAATGTCTCTTCCAAAAACATTATGTTGTTCATTAGGGTCATAAATGGAAAATAATCTACAGGTCTGGTCGCCAAATTCCAGGCACTTGCCTAGCATTCGCCCTTGGGAGACGCTTGTTAAAACAGAGCCTTTGGCCCTTACATCCTTGGATATCAAAATGGCTGTTCCCTTTTTTGTAACTGAGGTTGCAAAAACTGGAACAGGAAAAATTAGATTGCAACTTTTGTTGGTTGAGGCAATGTTGGTCTTAAGGGTTCAAAGATGTTGGTTGACAGCTCTCCTTTCAAAGTAGGAATTAAAGTCCTGGACTTTCCAAGATATGATCTTCCGGGGGACAGTGGATGCCCTTCAGGAGCACAAAGGAGATAACCATGTGCGCTATTGCTGGTAGGACCTAATCATGAGCAAGAACAATGCTAGGAGCATGAATTGCAGCTCCACGTTGTACATGTGAAGTAGGTTTCATTTAAAAATCAACAAATGGATGAAAAACAACTGACACATACTCACTCAACTCTTTAAATCCTACTCCGGTTGTATCTCATTCTAAAGTAACCCATCTTACACCTAACATTTGAAGAGCAAGATCACCACTAGGAAGGCTCAAACCCAGGTCATGGCCATCTAAATGAACATCCCACTCCTAAAAGTGGTGGGCAAGCCCACAACCCATAAGAATCATGGAACCAAGTAAATGGAGGATAGCTATTTTGAAAGGGGTTGTTGCAAAAGGAGAGACTCTGATATAAATATGTGGGGCTCAGAGGACACATGATCCATGCAGCCCACAGTTCACCTCCTAGCTGCCCCTCCAACAGAGAATACAAGAACAACAACCACCGAAGGAAGCACAACAGTCAACACCTCGGCCCATTTCTGATTCCTGCAATCTCTCTCTGGAATGTTTCCTAGAATGCATCGTCCTTCTCTGGGAACAAAGATGCTGCTGGGTTCATGTTGCATTTTTCAAAGAGTTTTCAGAAGTATCTTTATTTTAAGTAGTTTATTTAGTCCCAAAATTGTATCTACTTTCATTCATGATGTGGGATAATGTTGCTGGCCTTTAAATCTGAAGGAGAACTAAAGGTAGCATCCCATTGGTAGGTCATTCCCCTGTCTGATAGCCAAGATGTAACTGACCCCTTTTCTCTGCATTTCAGGGCCATCAATGGTTTTAGCTCTTGATAAAGCTGAAGTTGTGATTATCAGAAAGAAACGTGTAATGCTCCACGTACATCGGACAACATTCGTTTTTTGCAAACGAAAGGAAATGCAATTTAGTGAGGACATCCAGACCAGCATCTTGTTCTGCTGAAATCTTGAGAAAACGCGATGGTTTCTAACCAAGCTTAGGATTTTGTATTCCACATCTTGCAGAATTTAGGTGACAGGGTCTTTGATGTAGCTTCCTAAGTCATTGTTTCCTATTTCTAGAGGAATCCCCAGATATGAATCTTGTTCTATCGAGATTTGTTCTCTCCACCCTCAACGCCATCTGCTAGGTGTCAAGAATGTTCTTCCAGCTGGAAACTGATCTCAAGCGTGAATGTAAGGGAATGTTCGGCTTACCCCATGGGTCGTTAAACAGCAGAGACATGTTTTCTGAGTCCGAAATAGCTTTAGAGATGTTGAGTTTACTATTTGCAATATCTTATTTCAGTTCTTTCAAAAGAAGAGCTATAAAACTTTTTTGTATCTAGAGTGGTGTCATGGCCTTGAGTGGATTCAGTATGTATGTTTGCAACCATCACATTCTAGCAGAATTAAATTGTTCTTAAAGGGTTCTTGGTTTGCGATTTTAGAAGGCATTGTTGTGTCCCTGATCATGTGAGATTTTTGTAGTTGACCTGCATAATCTTTGGAGTACTACTTTTCTCTCAGATGTTTTACTTTAGAATAAGTCATGGCTAGTGCAATTATAGCAATGAAAGATGCAGCTGAACATTGCATCAAATCCTGGACATGGGCACAGGGAGACAAGACACTGATGAGCTCTGGAAAATGACTCACAGTGGTGGGAAGAGACATGGTGGTATGGCAGGTTTATGCAGAAGAACGATACTGCCAAACAAACCAAAGAGAAATCAGAGGCCATTAGGGAAAAGGAAATGTCTAATTCCTTCATCATGTCCCGAGATGTAGTTTCAACATAACCTCTAGGTATTCTATCACTCTGTCACAATAGTGGTGAGTTCAAATTGAAATTCCCTCTCAGTTATTAGATACAGTGTTCATAGTTATTGCAGTATCTAGTGAGGGCCACACCCCTCCCTAAAATCAGACAATGAATTCAGGAATCTGGTGCACATGGCAAAGAGATAAGCAAGGCAATGGTAAACTACTGAGCAAATGGCCCTGATGTAAGTGCCCCTTGCAGTTTACGATGTGTATCTCTCTCAGCTGTGTTGCAAGAAAAGCAGTTGTTTGGTACTAGTGTCCCAAAGAGAAGTAGGCTGCTGGGTCAGAGGGGCATGGAATGAGTGGGGAAGTTGGTAGAAACGCAGAGCACAAAGGGACCATTGTCTTCTTAGCTGATCTCCCAGTCCCAGTGCTATTATACCACCTCCCAATGAGCAGTTGCCATGCTCCATTGGATGCCAGGCACTCGCTCGGCTGAAAATGACCCCGTTTTGTAGCCATGTCATGGGAGATCCCAGCTTATTTTCATGGGTCAGAAACTAAGGTGGGGAATTAATTGTGGCAGTGGTGGCTTCTAAATCGCTGCAAGCAGTAGGCTTTCCATCCACCATTAGAATGTCTGGAACAAAGTATCAACAGGCGGGTGCCATCGTATGAGTCTCACATACATCCCTGCCACCATGATCCTCCTCCAAAATGACTGTGTCACATCCATAGCAAACTCATCCCACTGCTTTAGTGTATGGCTCCAATGCTTCCCGTGAGAGGAATTGCAGTCGGTAGCTCACGACATGTAGCAGAGGTGGTTTAAGTAAACATTTCTTCATGGGCCTCCCTGGACCTGGCAGGTGAGGCTACTGCAATGTTCGCTGCTTGGCCACGCTTTGCCCCACCCCCATAGAAGCCAATGTTGAATACTCATATGTCCTCTTTAGTGCACAGGAAAATGGCATCCTACTATGATTCAGAAGGATTGTGAGCCTCCCACTTGCGTATGAATGGCTGGGCATGAGTCATCTCTTTTAGACTGCGTGTGGGCATGGCATCGCCTCATGCAGCACATAATGATGTTCTAGTGTGAACCTTCATGATTGCAGGTATTCTTAATTATTATCAGTTTGTTGACTGGTCGCCCTCCACATAGTTTGTGTGTTGGACCCAGTTGTATGCCAGAGCATTGCCCTCATGCTTTGCATTTGTCTTGAATAAGTGTGGGCCTTTTGTACAAACACAAATGTTGCTAATTATTGGCACAGGACATTTTGGTGGCAATGTGTTGTGTATTTTATGCCAGATGGATAGATTAATTATAATTCTTAGGGGCAATTCCTTTAAAGGTATGTCATTTATTCAATTAAATTAGTATTACTCAGATGTTAGTGGTGAGGATGGTCTGCTTCCTTTGCGGTAGCTGCTTCGTAGGGGCGGGGGTGGTCATGCTATGAGATGGTGGCTGCAGGGATCACAATCTGTTCTGTTTTAGTTTTCAATGTGTCATCACTAGGCTCCCAGTTATTTGATTGACAGTTAGTTGGCAAACGTTAATGATTTCTCCGTTTGGAACATGACCACTCTGTGGAGACTGTGCACAGGATTTCACTGAGAAGCAAACACGGGCTGGTAGATCAGTGATCGACTGTCCACGTCCAAATCCTCCCGAGAACCTCCTCTAAAAAAACAAAACCTCAAAGATTGTCTTCAGCCTTTCCACAAAATACCCTGCAATCACACACCAAATCCGGGTCCAAGGAAGTACCGGTATGAGAAAAGGAGATGCCTGGAGTCTTGCCAGATCTGGATGAACGACAGATGCCAGTCAATTGAGCCCTTTCGCTGTTCTTAAATCACGAATGATACATTTCATCTTTGTTATTCAAATCTATTTGTCTAGCAGAAACTACCAAATAAAATCAGAAGCTTTAGCCTGGTGTTCAACAAGGCACAACCCCCCAAAAAAGACGGAACTGATGAGGAGTCATGTAACTCCATGATGGACAGGCAAGAGGCATGGTCCAGACTACCATCTACAGAGCCTGGCCTGGAAGTAGCTCTATCAGGTCAGTGCCTGAGCTTGGAGCAGGCTTTAGCTTTGTTCATCATGAAGCACCATTCCTCCAATGATTATGCTCAATAACTTAACATTTCATGGCTTTAGAGGACCCCAAGCATCATCCACTTGATTCCATCACCTGAAGCTCTCCTCTCAGTATCCATCAACGAACAAAACAAGCTCCAGGCGTCACTCCTGCCGTTACACCCTTTAATCCATCTGCTTTCCATGAACACAGTGGCATTGCGTTGCACTAGTGGCCGTGTGAGAGGGGGTGGGCAGTCGTGGCCTGTGCTGCCTTTGAATTGTATACACATTGCTTTACCTTTTGAGAAAGGTAGGTTTCAAAATAGCGACTTCACCGCTTGGAAAGCCGGACAGATAAAGATGGCATTCGATGTTGGGTTCCGTTCAATCTCCAGCACGTCTAATGTGAACCTTAGATGCAAAATATAGTGCCCCGCCGTCAGCATATTGATGGCACATGGGGCAGCCGCGAACTCGCGCCTCATCTGTGCATATGCAGACATGAAGACAAGTCGGATCATTCGCTCATTCAATGTCTACCAAGAAACACAACCCGCATACGCGCGCTCCTTCTCAACCTTTCGCTCTGCCTCCTCCCATCCCCCATCTCCACAGTAACCAACGGAGCAGCGTGTTATTGCTGAAACTCGCCGCCCTTGATCTATGCTTCTATTATTTGTTTTTATAAGGTGCCCCGCGCGTTTTTCCAGGCCTAAGATTTCCAGGCCTTTGTCAGGGCAGCGTGAAGTTTGGTGGGGATGTCAAACTGCTGTGCCCAGACTCGGGGAATATAATTTAATGTACGCTTTCAGAAGAGATCGGAAGGCACTGGCGCTGCAATCAGGATTGGTGCTTTGATTACACAATTCTAAAGGTAAACTCAGGCGCTTGACGCCGCTTCCCATCCCCCCAGGGCACCAGCGCCCTCCCGCCTTCATTCGCGGCACAATGAAGACACGGTGCATGCAATAATGATGAGCCGGGAGTTCAAAGCGGTGCCAGAATGCTGGCCTGGGAGGGCCCCTGCTATTCCTTATCCTTTTAAATTGCTGAAATGCTGCCAGCACCGGAGATAATACGCGTGGCGTGATTTTCTTTGCTGTTCAGAAGCATTTGTCAATAATCTCAGAAGTTGGGCTGTCAGGACCAGATTAAAAATACGAACACATTTCATTTTGTCTAGAAGGCTTCCCCGGGGCCTCAGCCGTTGTGATTCACTCTTGAATTCAGCAGTTTCGGCTGCACAGCTGCGTCAACTCATCCCCTTGTGCACTCCAGTCTGAATTTTAATTTCAACACCCAAATCCTTCACCGAGGGGATTGTAACACAAAGTATATTTCTTCAGGTTCAAGAGAAATGAATACTGAAGCTGGCAAGTGCAGGGATTTCATTTCTCCAAAATGCCAGGGGGAGCAAAAGTGACATCACACGACCCTTGACCCCCTGCTGACATCACAGGAAGTGATGTCATTTGACCTCACCCCGAAGTGATATCGCGGGAAGCGATGGAACACGACTTTTCACCCGTTGACAAAACAGGAAGTGCCATCACATAGCATTGTGACACTACGAAAAATAATGTTACAATATCACTATAATGTGATGTACATTTCATACAAGAACTGATCGCTATATGTATCGTTAAGATCAGTGTGTTAGGCCCATATTACCAAATTACTGTGAATGCAAGCAGACGTCCATGACCAAATGATAATGATGTGTTATTATATAGCACTTACGCTTAAGCGCTTTATATAGAAAAAATATACGCCCAATATCACCCAACCTGTGTTGGCACTCATTTATCGACCTCAGAAGGATGAAAGGCTGAGTTGAGGCGTTTAAGAACAGGCTAAATCAGTGACACCCACTGAAGTGTGCTGGAAATAAACCTTTAATTAGTCTAGCAATTATTGTATAGAATTCCGAAAAGACACATTATTTGTTATTCCTATTCTTTCTTATTTAGGGTCAGTGTTGAAAGTGTTAGACTTGTGGCACTCCTATTCTTATTTTCTTTTTTTTAAGGGGCCTGTACAAGAAAGCCAGCCACTCCAGAAGTAAAGAGCTACATGGTGCTGGCCACAGCCCAGGAGCTTGCATTACAAATAAATAAATAAATAAATAAATAAATAAATCGCAGAGAGATCGCAAGGGAGAACACAGAGGTCAGAGGTCGCAAGGGAGACCACAGAGGTCGCAAGGGAGACCTCAGAGGTCGCACTTGCGACCTCTTGCGACCCCTAAATGATGTCCCTGGGCAAGTGTACCAGTGGGCACCATGGTGAGAGGCCACTTCTAGTGCCACCACATGGAGACATACTTCAGCCAACCGGGAGAAGCCCCACCCCCTGCCCTATATATGTAAGAGGAGATTACCTCGCACCCTTCAATAAACGAATTTGTGATTGGTTGGATCATAGATTTACAATGTAGTTCCAATCGGAGGAGCCAATCACAAAGGCACATTTACGTCTGGAATTTCCACATGTTTTTTTCCACCAACTCATTGGCCTTTGGGTTGTAGAATTCTGTTCAGTGGTGTTCAATGCCAAACCAATTAGAAACAGCCACCTCATGTACCATGAATTTCACCCCATTGTGAGTCACGACTGACTGTGGGATCCCTCACTTTTCCAAAATCAGCCTCATAAACTAAATAACCTTTTTAGTCATCATTGTCTCTACTGCTGCCTCCTCCAGCCACTTAGAGCAGTAATTCACAATATCCAATACAAATTGGCAACTCACAAAAGCACATCAAGTGGTCCGATAATGTATATAGAGACTGTTCCATATCCATCCGGGAGCATCCAGAAGGTTCATCTGTTGTACACATACCTTCGGACTCATGTCTCTTGGTGCACAAGGCACACATTGCATCCGCAAGTCCTCTATGTCCCTATCCATGCTCAGCCAGGTTTCATGCATGCTTCTTTGTCGCAGGGGGGAGGGGCGGTTGAGAGCACAGCTATGACGACCACTCTAGAGTGAGCTCCACATCAACCCTCCATTATCCGGTGCAATTATTCTGTCACTAGTCATGAAATGTATGCAACTGTGAGGCAACCCTCTACGGAAGTTTCGTGGAAACAGAGGAGGTTCCCCCTGGCCTGGTGGAAAATCATCAATTGGCAGACAAGCTGGAGAAACCTTCTGCAGGACGGACCGGGAAGGCCCTTGCAGCATCATCAGGCTGCGGAAGCATGCATACCAGTGATTCGTCATTGGAAGGTGGTGGAGAGGCTGCGAAAGGCTCGAGGTGCTCCACTCTGCCTTAAGAAATTGGTGGGCGATCAGGGATCAACGCTGGGAGGCGATCCATAGGATACCAGAGTTGTAGGCAGAACCAGTTGACACCCGAAACCCCAAACAAGTGAAGCGAGATCGGACATGGGGGAAGTGGGAGGAGGCCCAGCCGGAGCACCCTGGTCCATGTGGTCCAGTATGCTGCAGTCTGAGCAACCGGTCGTGGGAAAAAGAGAAAGTCTACAGCGTGGCTGGGAGCGAGCAGTCTCGAGTGTGCCAGTGAGCGGGGTGGCAGAGCGACAGATCAGTGTCTTTGGCAGGCACGGGGGACGGCTGTAGGCCACTGGTTCAGCTGTTGAATCGGCACTTCAGCAGGAGTGGGGGAAGGCCGAGTGCGAGTGAAACACAGCTGGTGGTGGCAAGAATAAAGAGACAGTAGCTGATCTGGGTAAAGAAAGGTGGAGTACCCTGGAAAGCAGATGAAGTATGGAGCAACAGCATAGACCCATAGGGCCTGATTCACAGAGCATTTTCCTATGGGATTGCGCCATTATAAAATGTTTCTGTGAATCAGGCCCATAGTGTCTCAGTGAAGCGGCAGACTAGGAATATGACAGTGTGCTGTGTACTGGCTGCTGAGCTTGGGTAGAGAGTGCCACTGTCTGGTGTAAGAATTAGATCATCCAATCCGACAAATAATACCTTGGTACCCGCAGCGTCACAGGAGCAATATACTTCCCATCCAGATACCCCACTGGGAAGCTGCTAGAGTGTGGGCTCTCAACTTAGGTGGCACACCAGTGGATGACAGTGAAGAGGTCGGCAACAGTACAGAACTGTGGAAGCATAGTAGAGGGAGGGAGAGGCCACAGCAAAGCTGCAGCAGCAAGTGCAAACTAAAAACACTGGTGCTAGATTAGCCTCCAGTGGGGGAGCTGGACAAGCATCAGTCTAAACTCCAGTTTGAAATGCCGACCCAGAGTAAGAAGGGGAAGGCGGCGAACCCAATTCTCACATATAGTCAAACACTTAGCAAGAAAGCATGCCGGTCCTGCTCCTATACATAAAGGAGATGTTAATGCAGCTGGTGGCAGACATACAGTCCCTATATAACAAATTGGACACGTTAACATGACAAGTGGACCATATGAAAGTTACACTCGACAAGCATGGTGACAGACTGGGTGAAGTGTAAACTAGGCTGTTGACGGTTGAAGATGAAACCTTCATGACGACGGTCAAGAAAACGTTGGATAAGCAAAAAGATTTGGAATTGTGACCTAGAAAGAACAACCTGAGAATCTTTGGGGTCCCGGAGTTGGCTGATGTCGGGTCCCTGGAGCTATTAGTGGAGTCCATCTTTCAGGAAGCGTTAGGGCTAGAAAGCATCTCTTTGGTATTTATTGTGGAGCGTGCACATCGCATACTTGTGGGAAAAAGCCGGTTACTGAGGCACCTGCAAGGCCGATAATAGACCGATTGCTAAATTACAGGTACAGAGATTTCGCCTTGCATCGCTCCCGGGAAAAGGGAACACTGAGATATAAAGGGAAACATATCAAACTGCTCCCAGACTTCTCCAATAAAGTTCAAGCCACAAGGAGAACATATCTGGATGTTAAGAAAAGGCTAAGAGAGAAAGGATTGAAATACGCAGTGGTGTTTCCTGCAATGCTACGAGTGGAATATAAGGTTCCATGTGTTAAAAACGCAGAAATAATGGCCGTTTACACAAAAAAATCATTGCAAAATAGGCTGTGGTTTTGCCGCCGCCATCCATGTAAAGGATGTTAAGTGGTGATGTGGTCCCAAAGTCTAAGGCCCAGAACACGCCCAGCTGCTTCATTTTATTCTGCATTGTTGACAACTGTCCAGTAAGGTTGTTTGGGATCTCTAGTAGAATACCTTTAGGGCCTGATTCATGGAAGTGTTTTATAATGGTGCAACCCCATAGGAAAACGTTCCATGAATCAGGCCCTTACAGTAATCGATGTGGGAGAGAACCGTGGAATAGGCAAATGTTATTCTTTGCATCATGTTCAAGAAGGGAAGGCTGCATTTTAGGACATGGAGCTGGAGGTCATATATCTGGGATGCACATTACATACGTTTATTGAAGATGACACTCAAGTTCTTTGCTGAGGTAGGGAATGTTGGTTTGGACTCAAGGGATGGGGACCAAAAAAAAGGAGAAACCACAGAATGGACCTGCCAAAGCAGACCACAGATCATCTTGGTCTTCCGAGTTTTGAGGTGGAGGCAGTTGTCGACCTTCCAGTCCTGGACTTGGACCAGACAGTCAGGGGTCTGTGAGAAAACATCTGAGGAACTGTGGAAGCTGAAGCAATTTCTTGGCCTTCTGTGCTTGTTTGAAAAATGGTTGCATGAGACACGATGAGGTTGGACTCCACAGAATTCGGTAGTTGGGTTGGAAAGGAAGCCATCATTCCCGACTTAGAACTTCCTCTTCCTCTCAGTCAAGAAGGATGATATCAAGTTTATATCTTGCTCCTAAAATTCTGACGGAACTTGGTCTGAAGGTGACTCAGGAGAATGGCATGTTTGACAGTATCGTATGCTGCCGATAGATCCAGGAGGAGGTGGATGGTTGGGGTCTTGTCATCAAGTAACCTCTTAAGTTCATCTCAGACAGAACCCAGGCTGATGAATGGGAAGGAGGGTGTGTGATTCACATTATTCAAGCAGTTGTTGCATTACCTCCTTTTTGATAATTTTGTCACTAAACAGGGTATTGGCAATTGGATGATAATTGCTGGGGCTCTGGGGCCATCATGGGTTTTCTTAAGGGTGGGCATGATAAGGGATTTTCTCAATGAATGGGAAAAGACCCCAGAGTCCAAAGAAATATTTACAAAGGCAGTCAGGGCGGGTGCGAAGGCAAGGATTATGACTTTGATAGTAATACCAGGACATGGGTCCACTTGTACAGAAGAGAATCTTATACTTTTTACTAAGGAGACATGGTCTGTTTGGGAAATAGGAGTTAAAGCATAGAAGGAGGCATCTGTAGGAGAATAAAGATGAGTGTGTGCACGGGATCTGGACAATGTTGATTAGACTAATGTTGTTTAGAAAAGGGGTAAATTAAGCAAATGCAGAATTGTTTGAAGCTCAGGTTCACGATGGGGAGATCGTGCTAGCAATTTGTGTCCCTTGTAACATTATGGTGCAATATCGAAAGGTGCAGTGTTCCTTGATGGCCCTTGTCACCCCATCCTCTTTCAATGACAGTGAATAAGAGCATGCCCAGAGAGATTATGGACAACTAATGCTCATGATGTATGGCTCTTGCAGGGAGTGGTGCTGGTCCGAATAACACTCAAGCTAGGCGCAGTGTTACCCCGAGCTAAACAGTACCCGTTGTCTAGAGAGGCGGAAGAGGGCATACCGGACACCATTGTGGCACTTCTGTATCAGGGGCAGTGATAGAAGTGTACTAAAAGAAGCAGTGGACCTATGTTCCCTGCTGGTCTGCCCCCACTCTCCACAAACCCTATCGCTGCACCCCCTCCCACACACAATACCAACCCCCAAACAAACACACCTGCTATTTATGGCAATGTTCAGTGCAGTGCACTGAAGTGCAAGTTTCAACTTCTTCCTACACTTTTATTTTAAAACTAAACCATTCAAGAATTATTTCTTTTTAAAATAAAAGTATAGGAACAGTGAAACTTAAAAATAAAAAGTATAGGAACACCGGTCCCGACCTCTCCCGCCCACTTCAACCTCTGAACAGGGAATATTAGTGCCATCTAACTACCCCTGCAACATGGCTATCTATCCAATTAAAAAGGCAAAAGGGGGGAGTTGGAGGATGATACAGGACCTTCACCCTCTAAATGACATTGTCCAGGCAGAACTTCCTGAAGTTCTGAATCCTGCTACGATACTGTGCAGCATCCCGAAAGAGCCAACCCACTTCACCATGGTGGACCTTAAAAACGCCTTCTTCTCTATACCCCTGCGCCTCGATTCACAACAACTCACCGTGTTTATGCATGGGGGAATACGTTTTCGAGCACACAAGATTGCCTCAGGGGTACTGTGAGTCCTCCAGCATCTTCAACAGGTTTCTACATGCTGACATGGGGAATGTGCAAGTGCCCAGTACCATTATTCAGTATGTTGATGATTTACTGGTGTGTAGCGATAGTGAGCAGCAGTGCTGGAAGGACTCCATCACCCTCCTTCAGCTGCTGGCATACAAGGGGTACAAGGTAGATGAGGCCAAGCTGCTATATTGCCGCCAAGAAGTGCTCTATTTAGGCCAGTTGATATCTGTTCACGGGAGGCAAAGCATACCTTATTGAGCCGCTTCAGTGCGCAGCACTCCCCAGACCAAAACTGTCAAAGAGATGCAGACATTTCTAGGGTTGTGTAATTACTGTAGAGCATGGATTCTAGACTATGTGGCGTACACCAGTCCCCTGTTACTGGGCCTTAAAGAGGCTCAGAAGAATGACCGTAGGTTTGCATGATGGAGGGAATGCTCACCAACTTTAACGCTCTAAAAGAATTGATCTCCACTTCCCCAGTGCTGGCTACCCCTGATTACACACAAGAGTTTTATCTATTTTCCCATTCAAATGGCCAATTGATGACCACAGTACTCACACAAAAGAGCACAATGGGCTACAATCCATTGGCCTACTACAGCGGACTGCTAGATGCAGGGCCAGTTCCCATGTGAACAAGCGCTTGCTGCAGCTACATTTGTGTTTGAGAAAAGCTCCACAATTGTTATGGGGTGCTCTGTAACACTGTTTAGTTTAGTTTATTATTTGTAGAGCGCACCTAACCCTGAGGTATCTGGGCACTTGAGCATAGGACATTGTTACAAAAAACATACACATAGAGACAGTTGAGACACAAATTGTTGACATGGGTTACAGTTTGGACAATGTGCGGACATGGGTTACAGTTTGGTCAACATGAATAAATGCAGAGAGGCTACGGCATTAGAATAGCAATGAACAGTTGGCTGTAGGCCCAGGATACGTGATGATCAACAATGATTACAAAATGGTCAACTAGTCTTCAAACGGAAGTGGCCGTGGTATTAGGGCAAGAGCCAGACTTGGGCCACAAACACAGTCCTAACAACGGACATATAAATAACAGAGTTAAGATCAACGCAACCAAGTAGGTGATGGAAATAAGTGGTGGATGCAGTAAGAGCAGGTCTAATTTTGCTGGGCCTGGAACCAGGCTTTCACTTTGCATCTAAAAGTACAAAAAGAGGGTTCCGCCCTCATGGTTGTGGGGAAGGATTTCCAGCACTTTGCAGCAAGTACAGGGAAGCTGGAACCACCTGCAGTTTTCAGTTTGAACTTAGGGATTATTAGACAGTGTGAGTAGAAGGATCTTGTGGGTCTGGACGGTTGGATCTTGGTGATTATGTTCACCAGATATTTGGGAGCTGTGTTTGACAGACATTTATGCGTAATCACTAGCGTGCTCAGCGAGATTCTGTCACGCACTGGTAGCCAGTGTACGTCCTGTCTAATGGCAGAAATGTGATTAGAGCGTGGGATATTTAGCACAGATCTGAGAGCATTGTTCTGAAGGACTTGTAATTTATTCAGATTGCGTTCGGTAGAACCTAAGAATTAGGTATTACAATAGTCCAACTTAGATAAAAATCAATGCCCTGGCGAGTGGAAGGCAGCTGTTAGTAGACAAGAAAGGTTTGCAGGCGTTGATCAGTTTGTTGGTGTATGCTGTAGTTGAGGCTGTCGCGTTTGTTTGTTTGTTTGTTTGTTTATTGATTTTGTATGAAGCGCCAAATCCAAAGGTAACTGGGTGCTACAGAGAACAGGAAAACATGATTATTTAAAAGCTTAGTTACAAGGCATGATATACATGAGATGCATTACATTAAGAAAGATCAGTTAAAGAATATACATGTATACAGCAATGAAACAGTTAGGAATAAACATAAATACAGTCAGATTGATAGGTGTTAATTAATCCAAAGGTTAATCTTGGGGGTCATTGGAATGTAGCCATGTGAGAATATTCCTTCTAAAGCTGTAGTATGATTGGTCTGTTCTGACGTCAAGTGGGAGAGCATTTCAGTATTGGGCTGCCTTAACTGGGAAGCTGCTGCCGCCTGTTTTTTTCAGTCTAAATTTAGGTACCTGTAGGCAGCAG
The DNA here is from genome assembly GCF_040938575.1 of Ambystoma mexicanum. Taxonomy (NCBI): domain Eukaryota; kingdom Metazoa; phylum Chordata; class Amphibia; order Caudata; family Ambystomatidae; genus Ambystoma; species Ambystoma mexicanum. Next base: position 800,407,789 of record NC_090935.1, on the reverse strand, counting down.
GAGTTGGCTGTTCTGGTGGGGCGAGTCGATGTTTTTCTCACTATTCTTGCTACCAGATGGGGGGCAGCGTTATTAAGACATTTAAAGGTGAGTGATGCTATCTTTAGTGAGATTCTGTTACGGATTTTGAGCCATTTGTGTTCTCTTCTTTTGTTAGAGATGTGTTCTTTAGAGAGGTAAGTTGAGGGCTGTTCTAAGGGCCTTGTTTTGCAATGTTTGAATCTTGTCAATTATGTATTTAATGGCTCCCAAATACAAAGCATTACAATAGTCAAGTTTGGAGAGTATTAGGGCTTTGGCAATGATGATGCAGTTGGCTTGGGTGAGAAGAGCTCTACTTGCCCTGGTAAGCTTGCACGTATAAGCCGTGGAGGATGCTAGGGAATTAACTTTTTTCTTTAGTATTAGGGCCGAGTCAAGGTGAAAGCCTAGTGTTTTCACTGCTTTGGCAACTATGATGATGTTGCCGTCAATATTAAATGCCAAGTTTTGGGGCTGAGTTTTTTTAGGTTGGTAGCGGAGCCAAGGAGCAGGATTTCAGTTTTATCATCATTCAGGCATAGGCCATCCATGGCCATCCATGCCTGAATGATGAGATATATTTTGTTCACCAAGGCCGCATCAGACGCAAGAGGGGTACACCGCAAGCTATTTTGATAGGGTCTGCTGATACCAATGTGGAGAAGACTCTCATTGTACGGTTGTCCAAGAATGATTGGATCGAGTCTATGGCCTTATTTGAAAAGTGGGCAGCCGAAGCCAGGTGTTTGCACAGGACTGTGTGATCCACCAGATCAAAGGCCGCCGACAGATCAAGGAGGGGTAGCATGGCGGAGTTTCCTCTGTCACTGAGTTAGTCAATCTGTACTTTGAAATCAATTAAGGCTGTCTCTGTGCCGTGCTGCCGTCTGAAACCTGATTGGTGGGTGCCTAGGAGTTGGTTGGTTTCAAGATAGTGCTAGATTTGTAGGTATGCTACTCTGTCTATTATCTTGAGGAGGAATGGTACGGTGGTGATAGGCCTGTAGTTAGTGGGAATAGCAGGGTATAGAGTTTGCTTCTTGAGAAGAGGTAGGACCCAAGACTCTTTTAGGTTGCTTGGGATAGTGTTAGAGGAGAAGGATACATTAATCAGTTTGGTTATGAAGGGGGCTAAGTCCCTTGCAGCATCCTTAATTAGCTGGGCTCGGCAGCTGTCACCCTTACAGTTGGACGGTTTGAGGGATGCGATGATCCTCTCAGTTTCCAGAATGGAGATTTTGCCAAATTTGAATGGGTCAGGGCCTGGTGGGTTCGTTGTCGTAGGGCTGGTGGTGAGTGGTGTCTCATTGGAAGTTAGTGTCTTTTATTAAGGAGATTTTGGTTTGGAGTGTTTTAATTTTGTTTGCTAGAGCATTTCGGATGCTAGTGCAACATTGTTTGTCTTTGGCAATATTGTCATGTGCGGGTATGGGGGATTCTAGCTCCCTTAGGATAGCAAATAGTTCCCTGGTGTTGGAGCTTGCATTGCAGACTCTTTCATTAAGGAGATTTTTTTTTGTGAGTAGGATTTCTTTTTTATAGTTGTTGGCGAAGAGTCTGAGTTTCAGTTTATTTTCTTCAGATGGGTTATGACGCCATTTAGATTCTAGTTTCCTTTTTTGCATTCTTAATTCTTTTAGGTGTGGGGTGAACGAAACATTTAGGTGTGCTGTTAACTTGTTTATTGAGGGAGAGAGTGGAGTCTAAGTAGACGCCTAAAGTTTTGATCTCTTTAGCCACTTTAATGATGTTCCCATCAATGTTGAAAGTCTTGTATCGTGTATCAAGTCTGTTTAGTCGATCTTGGGATCCAATGATCAGAAGGTCTGTTTTATCGTCATTTAGACAGAGGCTATGGGCAGCCATTCATGCCTGAATTTCCAGGTAAATTTCATTTAACATTTTGGAGTCTTTGTCATAACAGCCAGTGTCACGATCCAAGCCCCTGACCCCCTGAGGTATAACAGCCCCTGGCAGCAGTGGGGCTAGAGCCCTTCACACTGGCCGCAAGGGCCTGAAAACTCCATCAGAAACATACATGGAGGGAGTCCTGGTGCCTTTGGCGCCAGACTCATTATCAGGAATAAAGTAACACCAGTTTTGGACCTTAATCCAACATGGAGGCCTATTACACAGCTCAGTTCTTTATAACCAAGCCATGCGGTCTAGTGTTTTGGGTGTGGCTGGGCCTGGAACTACTTGGCCTGGAACTACTTTACCTGGGCTATTTAAACCACACGCAAACAGCAGAACACGCTTCGCGTTATTCTGCACTCCTGCAGCGTAACGGACACTGTGTCCAGTTCCTGCTCATCTACTTCTTCGGCGGCCCGAAGCCCTACATCCGGGTTCCATTAATAACCTGGAAGAACAAGAACAGCATTAGCGACCAAGAACACTTACCTGTGAAGTAACCGGCCTTGAATCCAACCTGCGCTTCGCTTACCTCGCACATCTCCGGGTTTCACCGCAACCTGCAAGGGAGAAGGAACAAGGTCAGCATAAACAAAGCACTTACCTGGGCAAGCAGCGCTTCGATCGCTCATCACTCCGGAACATCACCGCAACCTGTACAAAGAAGAGAACACAGGTTAGCAATTAACACCAATAAACAGCGCAGCGCTCCGCGCATCAATAACTCACTGTGGTCTTCGCCATCGGCGCGGCAACTCTGAGATCGCAACCATCCCAGTGAAAACAAAAGAGACATTGTTAGGGAACAGCGTAGTGGAGCAAAACGCTGAGAAGACATAACTCACCTGGAAGACAGCAAGCTGAGTCGGAGTCACAGCCGGTCTGGACCCGACATAAGGGCACACAAGGTCCAGGGAACGCCGGCACCAACCACGCGCCCCTGCAGAGAGACGCAGGACAGAGGGTTCAATGCACAAAAACCTAAGGTGAGCTATGACCCCAAAGGAGGGGATTTGGACCAGAGGGAGTCCACCCATCACAGAACCAGTGTCTTAACCCTCCATTCTCCTGTTATAGGCGCTACCCAACATCCTGCACATAACCAAGCAGAGAGGGGTCCGGGATAGCGCTTAGACCTACATCCAGTATCGTGTGGCGCCCCCGTGGATACCAGGTGAGCGTAACAGCAAGTAAGTGTAATGAGGACCTGGGTATCATCTGCATAATTCTTGTAGGTCACACCCAAGCTATCAAGACGATCAAAGAGGAGCTTTGTGAAAATGTTGTAAAGCATGGGAGAAACACACAAACCCTGTGGGACTCCACAATAGATAGGTACTGGATCATCAGACGCTGTGGTTGCAAATACCCTTGTTGTTCTGTTTGAAAGGATTGGATCCAGCTAGCGCATTCGAAGAGAACGAAGCAGCTGAGGTCAGATGTCTGGTAAGGATATGATGGTCAATGAGATCAAACGGTGCTGAGAGGTCCAGCAGTAGAAGGATGGCCAGTTTTCCTTTATCTTTGGATTCAACCATTTGGATTTTTAGATCCAGAAGGGCCGTTTTAGTGCCGTGCCTGGGTCTAAAACTGGATTGACGCAGGCCGAAGAGGTTATTGTCCTCCAGATGTTTTTGCATTTGTAGATAGGCCGCTCCATTTAGTATTTTTAGGAGGAATGGAACTGTAGTTATAGGTCTGTAATTAGTAGGTATGTTTGGATCTAGATTAGGGTTTTTGAGGAGAGGCATAACCCAAGCCTCTTTAAGGTTATTAGGGACTTAGCAACTTTTGAAGGAAGAGTTGATCAAGGCAGTAATGAATTGGGCTAGATCTTTTGGTCCTTCCTTTATAACTGAGGCTGTGCAGGTATCTCCCTGGCATCTTGATGATTTTAGGCCAGTGATGATGTTTTCAACTTCTTTTGTGATGACTGGAGGGAAGTAGAAAGGATTACACGGAGGAGATTGGCGGTCGAGTTTGCCTGAGTTATAGCTCAAAGCTAGGCTGTTCTTTTTAGTCTCAATTTTGGCTTGTAGTGAGGCTATTTTGCCAGATAGGCTTTCTGGATATTGGCGTACCAGGCCTCACATTTGATGAAAGTTTCTGTGGGTGGTGCAGGGGACTCCAGTTCTCTTAGTATAGCAAAGAGCTCTTTCGTACCAGATTTAGAATTTTTAATTCTAGTGTTATAGATCTCTCTTTTGGTATTAAGAATAGCTGCTTTATAAGTGGAGGTGACAGTAGTGAACCTTTCCTTGTAAGGTATTGAAGGTGTTTTTCTCCAAATGGCTTTGGAGGATCTTTTATCATTACGAAGGGTTTTTAGGTCCGCCATAAACCATTTATTTAAGTGGGCTGAGGGTTTAGCCTTTCTTATTTTAAGTGGGGCAATTTTATTTAAGGCTTGTTCTAAGGTACAGTTGTACAGATCTACCAATGAGGACAGGTCCTTATCCAGGTTTTATGGTGGATCAGTAATGGACTGTAGTAAGGGTAGTATGTTGTCTAATGTTCTGTTGCGATGGTTTCTGGAGAGAGTTTGTAGGGCGATGGCAGTGCTGGTATCATGGCAGGTGTTCTCCTGTATCATAAAGGTAATGCAATGGTGGTCTGGCCAGGCACAGGGCACATTGTAATGGATTGTGGTGGTACAATTTAGGTCAGCCATGCAATCCAATGTTCTGCCCTTATTGTGTTGTGGGTTCATTAATGCAGTGCTTGAAGCCAAGTTGTGTGATAGAATTTTCTATGGCTGCAGCATTAGAGTCATTTAGGTCGTGAAGTACTAAGTTGAGATCTCCCAGCACTGTATGTGGCGCACAGAGTGTTTGCTATTTTGGAGCGTTCCAAATCAACTTTGACCACGCAGCGGACATCCGTGTTTGAGATCATCCTCTCCAGCTCCAACATTCATATCGCGAGGTATAAAACTGTAAATCCTGCCACTTTTTTGACAGAGCAGTGTACTGAGGAAGACCTTGCAGCACAAGATTGTGTAACATTTGTGGTGGAGGAGGATAACATCCTGAATGCAAGTGATAGCCCACTCGACGGGGACGGGGGTGTTTTTCATTGACAGGTCAGCAACTATCGACCAGGGCACAGGTCTGAGGCATACTGGGGCGGCAGTGGTCCATCTAGTGCAAGTGGACGGAGTCTATGAGATATTGGTGCAAAAAAGATTACCTGTGCACTATTCGGCCCAAGCAGCAGAACTTACATCGCTCATTGAGGTGCTTCTGGCATTTCAATGGTGCTGCGTCACCATCTATTCTGACTCAGCCTATGTCACCACCATGGTGCACGCAGAACTGGCGCGTTGGAAGAGGAGAGTATTTAAGAGAGCTGACGGTTCCCTGGTACAACATGTGGCATTGCTAGATAAGCTAATTGATGCACTATCCCAACCCTCCTTGACAGGAGTGGCGAAATGCACTGCCCATACCAACAATACAGATGATGTCTCACTCGGTAACGCTGCCACGGATGTGGCAGCCAAGCAAGCAGCATATTTACTGGTGCCAAATGTTTCTGACTACCAACTGGTAGCACAGAGCAGAGAACAGATGCCAGACTCCTACAATTCCTTACCGATTGCACAACTAATGGATTTGCCGGGACGGACCCCACAGGAAGAGAAAGATTTGTGGTTGAAAAGGGGATACAAGCAGTCCCCTACAGATTTATTGTGGTGACAAGAAACATCTGGCAAAGCAGTTATGCCACCCGAGATGCTGCTGGTCACATTTGACTAGCTGCATCATTCATCCCAAGTATCAAAACAGCATATCCCTGTAGATATTCAGGACTGGTTTGTCCCCAATCTGCAGGATGCAATACCTAAAATGGTTATCAACTGTACTACTTGCCAGACTTACAACACTGGTCTCACTCTGCCGACAATCAGAGGTACACTGCCCACCCCTACTGGGCCATTCTGTGATTTGCATATCGACTGCGCAGATTTACGCGAAAGGTGTAATGGGTCTCATTATCTGATAGTAGTGGTGTGTCTTTTTTCACGGTGGGTGGAGACTGGTCCTTGTGCACACCCTGATGCAAAATGTGCAGCCAAGTTCTTGGTCAGAGAGGTTTTCCCTCAGTGGGGTGTGTACGAAATATTAAGGTCTGACAATGGCACACACTTTTTCAATTAGCTCTTCAAAGAGAACAGAGCATTATTGGGCATCAAGCATCGGATGTGTATAATTTACCACCCTCAGGCCAACAGAGTTGTGGAGAGGATAAATGGTCTTCTGAAAAGCAAATTATCCAAGCTTTGCACCACATTCGAGAGAATCTGGGTGCACTGCTTACCCCTAGCTCTATTTAGCATGTGCACGCAGCCCTGCAAGGATCATCACTTATCGGCCCACAAGGAGGTAACGGGTGATGCATGTTCTAATGCTCACAGGGCTTCGTCTATTTTAGGGGATGAATTTCGTAGCTTCTTTTGTGCCCTAACGAAAGGCATAACATTTATCTCCCAACAGGTCGCGCCGCCAATGACTGAAGAGACGACCAGCGCTGCATCTGATTCTCCACCCACGTCGCCTCCTCTCCAACTTTTCCCTTGGGACCGGGTTTTTGTAAAGAACTTTGTCCGCCGGTGGAGCGAGCCTAGACATAGCCACTTTGAGGTCATCTATGCGAGTTGTGGTACTGAGTTCATTTATTTGATATTCGCAATGCAACCCACCTGCCTAAATTCAGTAAAGTACTTACAGTACAGGTTAAGTGCTGTACATAAAAACTCTCATCCTGGTAATAATTCTGAAAAAAACACATGTAGCTGCAGAGTCACTGTTGTTTCCTTCCTGATGTATTTTTGACTTTATGTTCTCAAATTTCTACAACAAACCTACCTCTGTGATCCATAAAAATGCAGCTACGCATTATTTGCACTGAGAGATCCCTCTCTCTCTCTCTCTTTCTCTCTCTCTGTCTCTCTCTCTCTCTCGCTCTTCCTTACTTTTTCCTCTTTCCCTCTCTTTCTCTCTCCTCTATTTACTTCTCAATGGATATACATTGGTCCAACAACTCCATGTATAAAAAGCCACATTCTCGTTTTCAAAAAGATTCTCTTACAACAGTGTTTTCCCCCACATACATGTGTCATGCATTGGGTAGCTGGCATATTTTCTATTTCTAGGTTTGGATTAGGAATATATTTAGGGTGCAGTAATATATGGGGTGGTCATATAAAAAGGGGGGATAAGAAACGCAACATGTACCAACAGATCTTTTATTAATGGCTCTTTAGATTCTTTAACACATGACAATGTTGCAAATGTGACTGAAACAAATAATACACCGGCCGCGGTCCATCCTGCACAGCCTAATGCATCTGTTAATTATACACTTCAAATTTGCTCATGTTATAATTATTTCCTAATGTGTTCTCTAACATAATTGTAAATGCTACTTTATTTCCTAGTGTTTCATATTTTGTTGGGTCGGAACTTTTCAAAGACAAATTAGCAGGGCCAAATACGATCAATACCAAGGACTTGGGTTAGACACAATAGAAGATGTGGACCATCCAGAGCTAAGCAATAGTTGGTTTGCTTACATAAACTCAGTGGGAAAAACAAAAGGTAATGGAAGCTGTTATGTTTGTTCCTTGATTCCACACGCGTCAGGAGCCCCCAAGGTATTAACGCCACAGGAAACTCAAATTGAGAGGGTCAGTGTTTACTCCATCTGACCGTATGCAAATTGCAAAGCACTTTCTAGGCACGAAGCGTGTGACTAGAAGTAATACCTAAAGTTGGAAGGCATGAGGTTTTTGGCAAGCAGATGGCAAAGAAAATACCATGAGCTGCATAGCAGGAGGACTAGTAGGATTCGGAGAAGAAGTGATAGGTAAAGTGAACAGTGCATGCTGCAGGTAGTGGAATGAGCAAGTGGAAAGTGCAAAAACAGGAATAATATAAACTGTGCTTTTAAAATGAAGGGAGTGTCTTTGTGGGGACAATTAGTAGGTGCATCAAGACATTATACATCCCAGATCTCAAGAAAGTGACGGCAGCTGTGATGGATAACTAATGGGTATGCGGCCAGCAGGCATTTCTGCACCTCCTGCCATCATGCCTCGTACCATTCGGCACTCCTGGTGGTCCCTGAAGAACATCTGATAGTGGAACCAGGTGGTTTGCCAGTTCCAACAACTACACCAGGGTCCGGCATCCTCGCCACAGTGCTACCACAGAAGTCCATATTCCGTATCTTGCAAGAGAGGGAGAACAAAATTGTGCAGGAGGAGATTGAATTATTTATCGCAAGATTCCTCACAATTACTCAAATAAAAACCAGATAAATAACGACTCTACAGCAAAGAAGAAACCTTTTTTGCATCGCTGTTGCTACCGGGTGTGCAGACTGCTGCAAATGCCAAATGGCTTCAGATTGTGCAGTGGGAAGTGTAAGGAAGGTATGGTATCAAACAGTAAGACAGACACAAGTGATCACAGTTCAAGGGTGTTTATTGAACTTTCAAATGGGTTGGTAAAATGTCTATCTAATCCTACATCTAAAGATGGGAGCAAGCTACGACCATCAAATAATAATAACGCAGGTCTAGTAGATTCTTGTCAAATTAAAAGGGCCTATACTAATAAACCTATTGCCAATCCTTACTTCTAAATACAAATAGTGTGGGAAACAATGTTATGCAACAGGAAAGTGTTCAAGAAATGATATGTCAGGATACTTGAGCCGGTGGCTCCCCTTCCCCACATTTTCCGCACGGGACAAGGTGGCACACTCGAGCTTAGCACACACACTGGCTTCTCTAGCCTGAGGATGCAGTTCAAAACCTCAGTATCAGGGCCTTCTGTGCCAAAGTCTCTTTGCCATTCAAAGTCTCTTAGTAATGCTTACTGTGCTGTGTAAAATCACACCTGCTATCTGTCTCTTGAAGTGCCCAGACCTCTTTGTGCATCTTGGCTAACCCGGCCGCCATTGCTTCCAACATGCTTCATGGCCGCACCAACCTTATCTTGAATCTTAGGCATACAACGAGATTCACTTCGCTCCGCAGCCGTGATTGGCTGCCATTCCATTTATCCGCCCATTGTCACGACCGGTAGGTGGAGCCGATCGAACGAAGGGCTACGACTAAGGGCCTGTCTGTGGCTGTCCTTGGCGGGCCGCTGGCCGCCTTGTACTCAGACGACTGCCTTGAGTAAGTACTTCACCATTCCACGCTAAACTTTTTATCTTATACAGCCCCTGCTCTTGCCAGAGCCTGAAGCTTGTAACCCTCACTGACAGTACTACCATATCAGTACCCTCTATACCCACCCTTCCATGCGGGCTATGTGCCATTCCGTCCATGGTTGGATAATTATCAGTGTCTGATTCAATGATCACTAATATGACTGTTGCCCAAACACTTGGACTTCCAACGCCTTACGCCTGTGTATCTTTCTAAGCAGTCTGCTGCGTAACTATCACGCTTACTGCCCATCTCTATTGATTTAATAATTCTGTTTACCTTCATAACAGATATTGCCTTGTCTGCGTTGTTGTGATAATTTGTCGAGCGCACTGTCCTATGAACATGTATACTGCCTTTAAGTTTGCCAGTAATTGATTTGCCCACTCTTACGTAACAATTTGCTTCATGCATTTGCTGATGATTATCACTCCTGGCACATACTTACCCTCGTTGCCTGACCTGCCAGCAATTACCTTGCACTGCAAACCAATCCTGCGAATGTTAGTATAGCCCATTACTACCTACCTAACCATTATGCTGCTTAGCCTGTGGTGCTACATCCGTAGCCGCATCAAATCTATGTTTGTTCCAATACCTATCCTTTAAACAATAGCTGCTCTCTGCTCCAAGCGTGTAGCCCTTCCCTAGACTTGCCTTAAGCAGCCAGCTAGCAGTTATGCCATTTACAGTCTAAACACCAGTTCACCCACGAGTGCACTGGCACCCATTTATTGTAGTACCTTTCATGGCACTGATCTATTGTTGTACCCTCCAGGGTAATTGACGTTGTACTACCCAAATTAGCAATTTAAACTCAGCACTATACTAGCCACACTCTTTATGCCCCCTCTCATTTTTTTTACTTTAGCCATATAGTACCCGCTGAACAATTCCCCATACTGCCATACAATGGAGTTGCCATGCACAGCAGGCGTCTATATCCAGTTAGGTTTGGGCCTAGTACGTCTACATTGTGCTCATCATCACCCTACGCCCTGTCCTACTCCTTTCTTCAATAAGGCCGCACCCTTCCCTGCTATCCCACATCTTACCTCATCAGAATCATCTATCAAAAACCTAACAACACCTCACTGGCAGAACAAAACCTCCCTACCACTGGCCTTGCCTCTTGACCTACCCACGAGAGCTCACTGCCTTTCTACCAGAACCGAGCAGAGCCATACACATATCGCCTTAACCTCGCTCTCACAAAAACACCAGCCCACAGTCACCTCAAACCAAATTGGCCAGATGCCTGCTCGCCCAACACACAGACTCACCTCCTGCACCATTTGCCCTCAGTTAACCAAACCTCATCCTTCTACCAACACCAACCTCACCAGACAATGAACTCTTACACCTACTGTCACAAAACCAAATAAAATTCTGAGAAAAACTCTCTCTAGTATGAACACCACCACCTTAAAAGGTGCACTCATTAATTCTCGATCTGTTTCTGCGCACGCACTTGACATAGCAGATATCATCACCTCCAATGATCTGGACTACCTAGCAGTCACAGAAACCTGGTTACACCCAGCTTCTGGCCCTCAGCTATCCTTAGCTATCCCCGAAGGATACACTTTCATCTGAAAGATAGAGACACCTCAAGAGGAGGTGGCGTCGCCATCTTTGCCAAAAACACTCTAAACATAAGAATATCGTTAGGCCTCCCTTTCACTGCAGGTGAAGCCATTACACTAAAAATATCCACTGCACCTACCTGCACACTCACCCTCCACATTATTTACAGGCCCCCGGGCGCTATTTCCAACTTTGAAGCTGAGATCTCAACTCTCCTAACTCATAACATGAAACCCCTATCTAAAGCAATTATCATGGGTGACTTCAACCTAGGTCTGAACGACACTAAGAGCATCAATGCTGACCTCCTAACCAAGTCAATGGAAGCCTTAGGATTCAACCATAGGATTCTCTCACCTACCCATGAAAAAGGCTGAACTCTTGACTCGCTAGCCGACACCAACTGCACTACTAACATACTATCCAGCTCCCTTTCACCCTGGTCAGACTACAATAATATAATTTTTACCACTACCTTCAGCACCACTAATCGGAATCTCATTGTCTCAGCACCCTCAGCCCCTTCAAGAAGTTGCAAAAATATGAACAGAGACAACATGTTACCGCTTCTCCTACATTTCTTAGACTCAAAGCATCACTCCAGTAATGACCCCTCTACCTTGGTAAGTCAATACAATTAAATCATATCTGAAGCCATTGAAAAAGTGGCTCCACTAAAAAGCAAAAAAAACAAACGCATAGATCACATCAACCTTTGGTTCACCCCTGAACTTAAAGTATTGCGTGCACTCAAAAGATCTGCCGAAAACAACTGGCGCAAATCTCCAAATACAGTCAACAAATGCCTATTCCAAGCAGCAGCCAATAACCACAAAAAAGAAATTCTCCAAGCCAAAATTATAGAGATAAAATCTCTTCTCTTCAGAGCAAAATAGAACTAAAGAAAGCCAAACTGTGCCTTTCCCAAAACCAGCCTATCCTACCTCTACCAGTAGAGACTAACAAATTCTTTTTCGCGCCACTCTCCATCCTAGGCACTATAAATATCATCAATAGCCTAAAACTCTCCAGATGCAAATGCGATATCTTACCAGCAACTGTCATAAAATAATGTGCGGTAGAATTTGCACCCTTCATCAGTAGCCTCATCAATAGCTCCTTCACAACGAATACTGTTCCTAGTAATTTAAAAACAGCCTGGGTTTTACCCCTTCTCAAAAAACCAACATTAGACCCTAACATCTCTACTAACCTCTGCCCTATCACCACCGTACCATTTTTATTAAAAATACTTGATCGTGCAGCCTACTTGCAGATACAAAGATACCTAGAAGAGAAACACTTGAGTATAGGCGTGTTATAAATGCCATATCATATCATATCAATAACCTCCTAGGACTAAGACAATCAGGCTTCAGGCCTGGTCATGGTGCAGAGACTGCCCTACTAGATTTGAAGACACAAATGGACCAATACAAGGACAAGGGGGAACTGTGCATCCTCCTTCTCCTAGATCTTTCTGCCGCCTTCGACTTAGTCAACCACGACATTCTCTGGCAACATTTAGAGTTCGCCACTCAATTTTCAGCAGACTCCATCAAATGGATTAAATCATTCCTCTCTAATCACACTATGAGAGCATTCTCTGAAAATTCAGCAGCTCCTCCTATCCCTGTGTGTATCACCCACTCTATACAATGCCTTTACTAAGCTTTTGTTTGACAAACTAGACAACATGGGTATCAGGTACACAAATTAAGCGGATGATACACAAATTCTAATACCCATTACAGGATGCCACGACACCGACTCTAAAAACTTAAACAAGATATACCAAGCTATACAGGTGTGGATGGAGCTCAACAAATTATGCCTAAATGATGATAAGACTGAGCTAATTATCATTGGTAATAAAACTCAGTTTAGCAACCTACCTCAAACCTACAAATCCTTCAATATTGATGGCAATACTATTAAAGTGGCCAACAAAATAAAAACACTGGGAGTGTATATCGACTCTTCTCTTACCCTAAACAGACAGGCTAATGCCGTCGTGGGCTCAGCAGCCTACACCACTAAAATGATAAGAGCCAGCAGACCATTCCTTTCCAATAATAATCTCATCACCTTGGCCAGAGCCCTGATACTCTCTACGATAGATTATTGTAATTCACTATTTGCTGGAACCAGTCTAAGAAACATCAAAAAATTACAGGTAGTACAAAACAACGCCATCAGAGCTGCCCTAAACATCCCCAAACAGGACCACATCTCTACCACCAGGGGGAACATCCACTGGCTGCCAGTCCAAGACAGAATCAACTTCAAAATACTAACGCTCACCCACAAATGTATCTCAAACAAAGCACCTGTATACCTTAGCAACCTCATTCGCAAAGCCCATTCCAATAGACCTAAACGTTCCCAGTACACCAACATCTTGATCACCCCTAAATTCAGAAGACAGAAAGCGGGTGGAGTAAGCTATCCGAACATAGCCCCCAATCTATGGAATGCCCTCCCTGCCTACCTTAGAAAGGACACATCGTTCTGGTCCCTCAGAAAAAGCCTAAAAACCTTCCTGGTCAAAATTGACCTCATGCAGTAATCACCTTGTCTGAAGAACATCGTCCGCATGACCGACTTGTATTATTTGTCTAATTTGTATTTATTTGTGTATATCTGTAAAACCTCTTGTAAAAATATTTAAATTGTAACCACTAAGCTTGGTGAAATAACCTGTAACCAAACCCTTAAGTTTCCTGTAACAGCGCTTCGTTGCCTCTGGGCTTTGAGCGCTCTACAAATGCACAAATAAATAAAATTACAGAGGGCCTGATGCGACAAACAAACTTTAACATTGCTTATTTCTCAGGATTTTCACATGTAAGATTTCATCGGTTGATTTATTGTCCACCCCATGTGTCCCTACGCTGGGATCAAACCCACTTTAACACAATATCCTACAATGGTCTCCCTCGATTGGACTTGGACCATTTCATCTCATTTTCCAAACTTGGTCTCCCTCGTTCAGGCTCAGACCAAGCATCTCCCTTGTTCGGGCTCAGATCCCTTAACAAAATGACTCTTAACAAAACACAGGCTTCCTCCGCCTTGAAACAAAGTTCACTTTGCTTGTGAAAACACAGATTTCTATTACTTTTAACTTTGTGCTTTCCCTTCTCCAAGCTTTTGTCGTCAAAGGTTTTTGAAACAGCATGGGGTTTTACTTAAACCATACCTGACCACTTCGACTTTCACTGTACTACCTTCTTTCCTAGTGTCTGTGGGTACTTGTAGTTTCTTTTGACACACATACAATTCAATACTCAACACTTCACAATTCTCAGTCTCAGTGGCTTCCCTTCATCGGGATCAAACCATATAGGGTCTCCCTCTGTCGAGCTCAGACCTATCTTAGCATCTTGCTTATTTTACTTTCATTCTGCTCCCCTCAGTTGGGCGTAAGCATTTATTTTTCACAGTTCACATAATTTCAGCTCCGTCGCACAGCTTTGCATTTTCAGACTACAGGTCCCAGAATGCACATTCAAGGTTTTGTTCTTACTTCGCCAGTTACAGGCAATTTTGGGATTTACACAAAGTTCTTGACAGTTTTGCTTTCTGTACAATTTCACAACTTCAAAAGCATTCACAAAGTCTCTTGATAATGCAAGCCTCTCCTTCAGGACTCCTGTTATTTTGTATTGCGCACAGTCAATTTAGCAACGTCACCCAGAATCTGTGAGGGAGTGTCACCATCCTCATCCCGCCTGGAACAAGTTCTAGAAACTTCAGCAGTGGTGGCAACATATACACCTGGTAACAATATTCCTAAAGAACCCTTCCACTCTCTTGGAAACCATGGATATGCTTCATTACCGCAAACAAAGTAAACAGGATCTCCTACATACAGAGTTCTATCCTCACTGGTTAGTATGGCAGTATTCATACATCCCTCAAATGTACCCATTGGCTGGGAACCCTCTCTTTGTACGCAAAATGGAACAGAGTGTGTCCTATGGTTAATGGTATAGGAAGGAGGCATGGCATCCCTATTACCTATGGGAGCCATTTAAAGTTAATCATATATTGGAAAGATCTGGAGAGTTTATCAGAAGGCCTAATGGAAGCAACGTTTAGCTTGCTCCTCTTTGCAAACAGAGAACTTCCTAAGGGTGCTAAAACTCATTTTTCAAACTCTTTGAGATTAGTCAGATTGTTCCACCTGCCAAAGAATAATGCCCTAAGTGAAGCATAAGACGCAGTAGTTAGAGGGAGAGGATGTATATACCAGCCCAATCCTTTTTCCCCATGTTGTGGCAGATGTGAACATATCCAACAATTGGTCTTATTTAGAATGGCTTTCATAATCATCAAGAGGGTGTTGTTGTGATAACCCCCTCTATGTTGGAGGTCCCGAGGACGAAGAGTGTGCGAATGCACATATGGTGGAGACATAGTGGAGACACTTGCAGTTGGCAATAAAATATCAAGCAGATGTGCACCCTCTAGATACCAATACCCGAATGTCAATGTAATTACAATACAAGCTGTTATTGTGATCAGTACCCATTTGGTCCTCGGGGACCATAGCCCTCGATGGGTGGATTCATCATCAGCAAAATGATCAGTATCCTTATTAGTGCAAGTGGCCCCTAAAAAAGGCATAGTTTCTCAGTGTTCGTTAAGAAGCCGCACTGTTGGGCTTTTTTAGTTCATCCGTCATTGGCACTTGACCACGGGGCCGATCTTGATTGAAGGTAACTTTGCTGGTCCCTGCCTCTTATCATATGCAGCAGAGGAGTGACGAGGGACTGGCTCAATGTTGCCTTCTTGTGGGTACAGAATCCTAGCTGCACTTTCCTATTCTATTTACATTCATGTAATGTCAGCAGACTCTAAATCCAAATCCTGTTTCGTGGTTGCAGATTGTACCTTGAGACACCAGGTACGGAATGGTCAGTGAACAAAGCGCTGTCATTTCCTGAAGAAGATGAAGAAGCAGAAACAAGATCGCTCGACGGTGAAGAAGAAATTGACGAAGAAGAAGCAATCTCCCCAGGCCCCATGGGCTCAGGAAGGACATTCAAAGAAGAAGCAACAATCTCCCCAAGCCTCACAGGCTCAGGAAGAAGGCTCGTGGCACCCTCGGTGTCGCTCAACGCAGGCTCGTTATGAACATCAGGATCATCAATTCCCTTCTCCTCCCCTTTTCCTCCTCAGAGGAAAAGAAATCCTCTTCATATGTGTCGCGTGGATCCAGTGTTTCTTTCCAGTCACTCGTAGTGCAGTTTGCGTAGCCAAAAGGATCTGATGTGGTCCCTTCCAATGAGGTGCAAGGCAGGTGCCCCTATCGAACATTTTTACCAGGACCCACTGACAAGGTCAGAGTCATTGACCTGGACCCTCGTATTTTACAGCGAGGGCTGCTCATACCTGTTGGATGAATCAAACGCAAGTTCTGAGTCAACTGGTCACAATAATCAGACAAAAGCGGATACTCAATATGTTTCAACTGTTTGGGGCTCGGGGCATTCCATACGTTGGCTGGTCTCCCCATGACAATCTCATAGGGGGAGAGCCCTGTCTTTGACTGTGCGGTCGTCCGCATCGATAGTAAGGCTATTGGCAAAGCCTCCGGCCATTTCAGATTGCTGTGTGCACAGACACTTTAAGATACTGTTGTTGCGTTCCACAAGGCCGGCACTCTGAGTATGTCTGGCCAAGTGGAACCGTTTAGCGATCTGTAATCCCGCACATACTTGCAGAATGACAGCAGTGATAAAATGTGGGCCATTATTGGACGAAATTACCCTCGGCAAGCCAAACCTAGGGAAATATTCCCTAAGCATGGTCTTTGCCGTTGACATTGCTGTGGCGTCTTTTAGTGGGAAAGCCTCAACCCATTTGCTAAAGGCACAGATCACAACTAAGACATATTTATAGTTTTGGCAACATTCCATCTCAATGAAATCAAAATGGATCACCTCAAAAGGCATGGAGGGTGGACCAAAACTGCCCTTTGGTGTCGGTGTTCCCTTCCTAATGTTATGTGGCAAACATATCATGCAACTCTGGACCAAACGTTCAGCCGTTTTCTGGATATTAGTGTTATACCAGTCGGGAACTAATTGTTGACAAATCATTTTAGTACATATGTGTGTTGGGCCATGAGCCATGGTGACTATAGCAGTGACATAGGCATTGGGTAGCATCCATCTTTGCTTCTCATTACCCACCCAACAACCCTCATAGTCTAGACCCGCTGGACCCTCAGCCCACTGTTTGATTTCTTCTGGAGTACTTCAGCCTGAATTTCTTTTACACTGCTAAACCCTTCATCCATCATGCAAGTATCAGTAACCCACCTTGCTGAATCGAGCATGTACATTTCTGAGTGCAAATCAGTAGCAGTTTCTTTGGCTATTCTGTCAGCACAAGCGTTTCCTTTTCTTACATTGTCTGTCACTTTCTGGTGTGCAGCGCACTTCATTATTGCTAGCTGTGTAGGAAGCGTAAGTGCTGATAGCAACCGGACTATCAGAGTGCATGTTGATTTTTTGTTCCATGTGAGGTCAAGAATCCCCTCTCAGCCCATAGTCGGCCAAAATTATGAACCACCCCAAATGCGTATTGGCTATCTGTATATATGTTTACATTAAGCCCTTCAGAAATTTCACAAGCTCTGGTTAATGCAATAATCTCTGCAGCTTGCGGAATTTGTTTACTCTCCACAACAGTGCTTAATGTGGTAATTGCATAAGCAGCGGTAGACGTACCATCCAGTAGTTTAAAACAGGAGCCATTACAGAATAGCTCCAGTTATGGATTCCTTAAAGGTGTATCAATTAAATCAATTCTGCCCTTTGTTTCTTGTTCTGTAATAAAGAGGTAATCATGTGACATTTCATCACTGCAATCCTTATTTTGTGGAGAAGGCAATAGTTCAGCCGGATTCAATGAACAACATCTCTTAATTTGAATATGCGGAGCAAATAGAATCAGCTCGTACCTTGTTAGTCCAGCTGGTGTGAGATATTGTGTCTGCGTTCTGTTTAATAGAACCTCTACGGAGTGGGGTACCATCACGGTTAAAGAGTGACCTAAAACCATACCCTCACTTTGTTTCACTGATGCAGCAACTAAAGCTCTCAAACATCTCGGCAAAGTGCATGCAAGAGGGTCTCTAACATGTAGGAAAAATAGCCGCACGGCCTATTCTTGCCCCCATGTTCCTGTGTCAAAACAGCCAAAGCACATCCATCATGTTCATGCACATACAAAACAAAGCCTTTTTTCCTAATTTGGTGTGCCAAAACTGGTGCTGAACACAGCGCAGCCTTAAGAAAATCAAAAGCGTTCTGGCAATAGTAAAGGCAAAGAAATGTCCTTCTTTGTCAATGCCAACATAGGTTTTATCAACAAAGAAAAATTTGGGATCCACTGTCTACAATATGAGGCCATGTCTATTGAAGCTCTGACCTCCTTCTGTGTATTTGGAACAGACATATCAGAGATGCTTTGTATCTGTTCAGGTGTCAGTCTTCTTCCCTCCTTCAGCCAAATAGTCCAAATAGGCGACCTCCTGTCGACAATACTGTAACTTCTTCAATGAAGCCTTATGCCCATGCTCTGCTAAATGGATACGCAGCAACACGGCCCTCTTTGCAAGCATCTTCAGAATCAGCAGCTAGAAGTAGATCATCAACATATTGCAACAACGTGTAAGTGGAAGGTAACTCAATCGTATCAAGCTGTTCCTTCAACGCTCTATCATAGATACTTGGACTCTCAGTGTACCCTTGTGGCACACAAGTGAATGTGAACAAACATCTGCTTTCAACATGCACAAGAATACTAAAGAAAGCGTTTTTCAAAACCACAACACTAAAATGTGTAGCCGTGGCTGGAATCATAACTAGAATTGTGGTTACATCAGATACAATTGGAAACTGTGGAGCAACAACCTTATTAATGGCGCATAAATTAAACAAAAAGGAATTGCACTATCCCTTTTTTTGTAAACTGGTAAAATCGAGCTATTACACACGCTCCCCGCAATTTCC
The DNA here is from genome assembly GCF_040938575.1 of Ambystoma mexicanum. Classification (NCBI taxonomy): domain Eukaryota; kingdom Metazoa; phylum Chordata; class Amphibia; order Caudata; family Ambystomatidae; genus Ambystoma; species Ambystoma mexicanum. The sequence goes on along the minus strand of NC_090935.1, from coordinate 800,389,015 downwards.
TCAGTTACACCTCAGTGTACAAAATCAGAAATAATACTCTTCAAAGCCTGTTCACCTTCAACCAAAATTTTACACTGCGGAATACGCAGCAATTTAACACCTGGTTTCAACACAATTTTAACTGGCTCATCCTGTAAAATTCCAACATCATTGTCACTAACTGCTCATAAACATGTCAGAACCTTATTCAATTCAGTTGGTAAAGGCATAGACAAAAATTGTGGAACCGCTGGCGTACCAGAGAACCCTACAGAAATGTTGTCCTGCCCTGACAGTGGAATATCTGGAACCCGTGAATGATCAATAGAACACTTCTGTGCTCCTGTGTCTATCAAAAAGAGATGCTCCCTAGTCCCCACCTTCATTTCAATGTAGGGCCCTTTCTGATTGACGGGAATAGGTATCGGTTGCAGATCATGCTTCGGGCTGTCCTAACAGAACAGTATATCGTCAGACATAAAATCTTCAGAAAAATAGGCCTTCGAAGGATTATCAAAAATATTCCCACTATTAACACTCTGTTGCTGATTATCTTGTGATAGTGTTTGTTGGTTCTGTGCAAACTGATTTCTACCAGGACCCCCTATGCCAGGATGGCCTCTGGATTGTCACCCATGGTACCATATGTAGCATTTGATCTCTGCTGTAGGATCAGCATTGTGCTCGCCAATGACCCTCCTGTCTACAATATGCACACTGGTTTATGTGTACGGGAACCAGTTGTGCGTGTGAGGTAAATTGGCCTCTGAACTGTGTATTCCTACCTCTGGCTCCTCTATCTATCTGCTGCAAAAACACTCTAGTCTTCAGGTCTCCTTTCTTCTTTTCCACCTTCTCCTTCTCTTTATTAACTCTATTTTCATAATACTGAGCCATGTGTAACAATTCAGATTGTGATTTCGCTTGCCATGCACTCTCAGAAGTCATGAGCTGTGATTGGATTTCAGGCAACAATCCACGCACAAACTTATCAACAAATACCCTCTTTTCTGTACTTAAATCTTGACCACTAAAATCTGAAAATACTTGCTCAAATCTGTTGAAAAACTCAGTTGCACCCTCTGACTTCCCTTGCATGCAAGCCGTAAGCTTATCCCATATGATTATTTTTTCAGGAACCAGAGTTTTTAATTTAGTCACTATTCTGTCTGGCAACGTCAATATCACCTGTGTCGGTTTTCACCGGCATTCCTTTCCCCATCTGCTCATGCTAAGGCATCCCATGTCTCACCCATCCCTGCCTGATCATCTACAGTTCTAATATGCTTCCATAAATCAGCAGGAAGGATCACGGTAAACAACAAATCTATATCAGCCAGCGTGAAAACGGACAAATGCAGGAGGGATTCAATTTCTTTATAAAATCCTGTTGAATTCTTCCTAATATCTGGAATTGATTGCCTAATGGTATTCACTTCCTGTCTAGAAAACGGGGCATGAACAAACTGTGAGACATAATGTGCTTCAATAGTAGTGGCAGGTGTTCCTGCTGCAGCATTAGCTGGAATTTCTACTTTCGGAACAAATGTCGGAGGAACCTCCCTCATCTGCAATTGTAAAGAAGGCTAATCTGAACGTCTATCAAGCAACAAGGCTAAATCAAGTGACAAAGAAGTCAATGCAGTATCGGGCGAAAATGCTCTTTTATAAATAACCATCAAATCTGCGGGACAACATACCTTTTTCCTTATAAATTCATCTTGTGAATACTCAACCATCACCTGTAGAACTTTCTTTGCATTGCCGGAGCAAACTGACTAAACGTGTCATACACTTCAATGGTAGAAACTGAAACATCCGAAATCCATCTAAGAGCGTCTCTTGTTCAAATGCGCATTTCTTCACTCATTGGTTTTAATGGCGGAAGAAATCGCTTCTGCACATATGAAGCCTGTCGTCCATTACAATCCAACTCAAATACCTTCTCTACATGCTCATATACTTTCACCGCAGTGTCCCTTGAGCACGCAAGGCCATTCAAATCCCTCAACCCCTGTGGGACATTCATGTCCATCAAATCACTCCATATATCAACTAAATACGTTCCCATCCGTTCTATCAAAATATTCTGTTCAGGAATACCCCCATGATCAGGAATCACAACTAAAACAGCCAATTCATCACCCTCTTCTGTGTACTTTTAGCCCACATATACAATTCTCTCTGTCTGTCTTTAGATACTGTGCCACGAGTCACTATTCTTGGATCAGCTCCCACCCCTTCAACCACTACCGGTGGAGTAAAACCACCTGGCAAAGAGAGTTCATACAAATCTTGTACAATAGGTAACAATACCACTGGTGGTGAAGACGGAATTATGGGGATGACAACTGTTGGCACGGGTGGAGGTGCAGGTGGAGTAACAATAACAGGAGGAAGAGGAACAACAACAGGAAGAGGCACATAAGGAGGTGGTGCAGTTGAAACAGTTCTACGTTCATTCAATAATTTATTAATTAACTGGTTTGATGTATGAAACTCCTGAGAGGAATATATCTTTTGCACATCTAGTTGAAAAGCCCTGTCCATACTTCTAACGGATTCTGACTGATGCTGTTGATCATGAAACAATGCTTTATCTGTATTCGTCATGTGTCTGCGTGCATGCTTTTCTTTACTTCTAAGTTGCTGCATAGCTTCCTTCCTCCAATCTATAACTGCATCAAATGCTGCAGGCCTAGCCTTTTTTCTCAACAATACAGATTCTAAATGCTCTAGGCGGACAATTTCAAAACTACCATAAACTGGCCACTGAAGTTCGGAAACATGTCTGGCCTGTCTGTGCCAGATTTCATTAAATACGATAGCTCCCATGTCATCCTTACAATACATTAAACAAGCCAGCGACCCTTCAGGTAGCGCCGGTTGGCCTTCTTTCAAAGATTGTCTCTCCCTGCGGAAGAATACCCTGAAACAGGATGACAATTTCCCAGGCATAGTTAAATCGCAATTTTACCTGGCTACCTTTGTTTCTGCAGAGACAACACTTGCAACAAATATCAGGATTCAATCAATCAAAGGGTTCGATCGGACATCAAATCGTCGTGGCAGGCATTTTTCCACAAACAGGCCTCGATACAGGGACCCTTGTTGTGATGTCCTTCTAAACGCTGCTCACCATCCAGGGATCGGGTGTGCAGTACTGCAGAGGAATCACGTCTCACTTTGCAGGGGCCCCGTCACTCTCCGATCCCGGTCTGGTAGCCTCGTCTTCATCTAGCGATGTGATATCAATCTTGAGGGTCCCTAATCGGGTGCCATCTGAAATATTAAAAATATTGAGGCTTAATACCACATAATAGAAATACGCTGGTCACAAGGTCAAAGTATAATTTACCTTTATTAACAGGCAGCTGTCTGGCTCTTAACTCCCTGCAATGTGTGCAAGCAGATACCATGAGATGAGAGAGACCTGGACATTTCAAAAACACAAGTATTTACACAGATTTAACACAATCCCGGACACATCGTCCAGTCCCATGGTTCATGCCATATCCACATAACTAAGTCATGTTTAAACATCTTTGAATAGTTTGTTGTTTTCCATTAAACACTTCATATGTTTTCCAAACATAAGACACAAAGGTAACATCCTTATTTTGCTTGCTTATATTTGTCTAGCGTTTGTTCTTGAGTTTAAAGTCAGCTTAGTTTTAAGGAGCGAAAACAAAGATTTCTACAAGAAGAGCACGTTCAACTATTCATCATTCTACTTGACTGTTTGAACGGGGAAGACACTGTTGGTACAGGTGGTATCTTATCTACGTTGACATCACGGAAACAGTACAAAGTTAATTTTGCTCTGCTGGAGCCAAAAATACAATTCTAAACATGGGACAGAAATCAAGAGGCGATCCAAATGGTGGATAACTAAAAATGGCGGCGTAGTCAGCCTGTTTCAGGTTCATTCAATGCAATTTATAGTACAATGCGAATGTGATTAGGCCAATTGTTTACTATCAGGCAGTATTCATGCAAAATATACTTTTACACCCCTTTGATGTTGGCTCTGAAAAGAGCCTTTTTATTTTGGAGCTTTTTTGAGGCTTTTTTCAGATTTTGTCTGCTACATGACTTCACAACAACTTTCTGATTGAGTTCTGAATATTATTAAGAAATATTGCATTACCACAATCTGTGAAAGTCATTCCATCACAATTGTGCCATCTTCCAAAAGGTTCTCATTTTGGTATCATGACATGCCTACAGAATACATAAAATAAGATATTCCTTCATTAACATCCTGATATGTCTTGTTGAGGATTAAAGACACTACAAGACATCCATGCAGTACTAGGTGGTATCTGGGAAAACATTATCTTTGCAGATGGAAATAGGTACATCTGTTCCTTTAGCAACTGCTTCAGTGCACTCTGCAAACTTATTGCACTCATACACCCCACATACATTCCTCCACAATTTACCACCAGGATATTTGGAGTGTTAAAAACAGCCATATTTTTACTAAGTGTAAATTCACCTTGCAAATTTCTCCCTGGCACATCACACCACATAGCCCCCACTCCCTACAATCCAAGATTGCCAGAAATGCCACACATGTTAGCATACAACTGCAGATTAGTGATAAAACCTTCTCCCACTATCCACACTCTGTCTCTGTCCATCTCTGCAACCACAGCCATCGTCACTACATACAGCATTGAGAAAAATTATTACCCCCTCACCCTAGGAATGACACCTTTAGCACCTGATTGGCTAATCCCCCAGTCTCATTTCCATGCCAGATATGCTGAGAAGCCCCAGATGTGGCACGCCCTGTCCGCAAACAGCAACAACCAAACAGATAAATGAATACTGCTAAAATGCAACAAGAAATAAACAATTAGAATACACAATATAATTGCAACAATAATACCACCACTTCCAAACCAAAAAGCATACACCTAATCAATTCCTCCTACTGAAATCAACCACCAAAAAACATTGTACCATAATGTAGAAGGTTCTTTTTAAATCCTGGATGGATTTGGTTTCCCACAGACCCAATTATTTTATGAACAAACACAGGAATTGAGCAATTGCACAGTACACTGGTTTGAAGCATTGTGCTTGTAAATTACTAACTATGAGGGTCGCCAAAGTACAGAAATGTCTACTATGCAATGCAATAACTCATTACAAACTACCTACACTAACATGTGATCTTTTCTTTTATCACAGAGAATGAAAAAAACAATGTCTGCTCCAATTTCCCATACCCTGAATAAACTGCATACAGCCTCAAAATAGCAAACAATAAGTATACAAGGATTGGAGTCACACACACAGCAACATAACACACCAATGCAAGCAAACACCTGACCACAACCAAAAATGTTTGCTTGCATGGGTGTCTTATGCTGTGGTGGTTGTGCCCAGGGCCTACAATCTTAGGTGCATGGCCTGGCCAAAACACTGCATACAGCCTCAACAAAGCAAACGATAAGTATACAATGATTGGAGTCACAACCACCGCAACATAATACACCCATGCAAGCAAACACCTGAACACTAACTACAACCCAAAATTCCTAGAGTCTTAGGTACCAACATTCTGAACACATTCCAACTACCACACACCATGTCCACTGTCCTATAAATACTATTACACTACTGGCAATCAGTACACAAACATTTGAAAACATACCTCTTATGCAGCCCGCATACCACAGTCAAAATGTTTGTGTGCATGGGTGTGTTATGCTGCGGTGGTTGTACACCCATGCAAGCAAACACCTTCCAACTGACCACAACCCAAAAACAAAACACAACCACCTCAAACCCTATCCACTTCACTTGAAATACTAAAACAGTACTTGCAGCCAATGCACAAACTCTTCAATGCATGCCCTCTCCACCCAATACTCAACTAACTACCCAAAACCAATACATCAGAGCATAATAAAATACCCAGTAGTGTGGTCAGTGGTTGGTATGTCCGCGAAAAGCCGCGGTGACCGCGGCCACAGCGATCACATCACAGTCTTCTTCCACCTAAACAAATACAGCATTTGACCCATCTACCACTCCCCCACCCTCTCCAGCCACTCTTTCACACCTACACACTCCCCAAAATTAGATTTCTGCTCTATTCCACACCACGCTGTCCGCGGATGTCCGCGGATCCAACATGGTGGGCACATCAAGAAAAAGTGACGCATCTCACGCTTCACTCCAACCAATCAGTGAACACGTTGCCTGTCCGTGGACATGACTTAGGCCCTCTGGCCAATTGGTGTCCTGTCCGCGGACCGAACAGGGAAGTGTGTCCGCGGAGAGGACCCAGATATCACACATTTTTTTGGACCTACATTTTGGTCGTTTTAAAAAAAAAACACTGGACGGATTTCCACCTAATTTACAAAAGCTTTCGAAACCAAGCCGCCACTCCTGCCCCAGATTTGGTGAAAATCCATCCAGCGGTTTCAGCTGTAGGCATGAGCAAAGTTTTTCTCCATTCAGTCTATGGGAAAAAAATAAATATTGGGACCCACCTATAACTTTCCCTCCCCTGACCAAACCTCACCAAACTTTGCAAAGAAATTCAAATCGGGCCATATGCTTTTTTTGCAAAGTTTGGTGAGGATTCGTTCAGAGGGAGCGAAGTTATAAGCCACCCGAAAAGTGCTCTTCCTATGAGATGAGCAACTTAACCATAACTACACGGCCGCTACCGCAGTGAGGAGTGCTGCTCGGTGGATTGGCGTCCTGTATGCGATCCAGAATGGAAATATATATATATATATATATATATATATGACATGTACCCCCGACCAATACGCACAAGCAGGGGAAAGTTTACGGTCCGTATGTGGGGCATGGGTACCGAAGGAAAGGTCACCTCCATACTTGGAGGCTGAAAGATTGTAAAGGGAAAGAAGGGTAAAGAAGGATGGGGAGCACACATGAGAATGTGTTAATGTATTAATGAAAGCGGGGAATGTTGGGAGGGGGGACAATCGTCCTAGGCCCCCCAGCACTTTCAGATGAGGCAGAGGCCTGAAAGTGTGCAGTAGGGACTTCTGGTAAGGTACAGAGGCAGGGGGGTGTTGACAGGCGCTATAGTGCGAGGAGGGTGGTGTATGTTTTTGCTCTAGTGTACATGGGGAACCAAACGCCATCTTAGATAGTAGCAGCCATATTGAAATGGAGGCCTAGTTCTGCGCTGCAGCCAGGGTCGCGGCTCAAGCCACACGCATATGTAAATACATGTATGCATGCGAGAATAGGGAATAGATTGTAACATGGGCACTGATGAGAAAGGCCAGAGCTACAGAGATTCATAGACCCATCATTGTCTTATGTTGCCAAGAAGGAATGTGCCCTGCAAGGCCACAAGGGGTTTGAGATCTCTGAACGAAAAGCGATCCCACAAGAATGTGGGCACAAGCCTCCGGCCTGGTATGTTCCAGCTCTAAGTAATAGCACTCAGATGCCCCCATCCCAAGACCCTGAGCATTCCAAGGTACCAGTCCGTCCCAGACCAGCGACCATAAAACTGTTAAACACCCAATCGATCAGAGAAGATCTGACAACAGGGATCAGTTACCTTCACCATAGGTCACCTGATTTGTGCTACAAGGTGCCGGGATGGGTAAAACAACATAGCCAAAACAAGGGTGGGGCGCTTTGGATGGGCACCAACGTGTCTGGAATTGAGGTAATGTGTGTGATGCAACAACCTCGAAGTATCCTCTTAGCCCTTATCTGCAGTACCTAGTGCACATCAGGTTAGAGATAAAGCCTGTATTGGTTTTCTTCACATAATCACCAATTAATTGTAGCTTCCTGCCTGATGATGCTCGATGAGGAGCCCACGTGGAAGAAGATGGACAGAAGGGGCTGGGACCAATGGCATGGCATCCCTTGTAGAGCAGGTAGCCTATGCATAGGGTCTCAACCAAACAGCCATTTGGATTTGTACATTGTATAATTTACCTCGCTGATGACGCTGCGTGCCTTCATAAAGTGTTGATCGTACTGATTTTGCCAGAACATACTGTGGCAGCAGAGTGCTTTGCTGGCGCGTCTTTATTTTCGTGGAAATAAACCTTGTTCTCCTTGCAAGAGGTGTGCTGGGCCTTTTTCCCTAGTGGGTTGCATTTTTCTGGTGTGAGCATTGAGGGGTTTCTCTACAGGATTATAAGTGGTGCATTTTACAGTAAACATATAAGAAAATATATCTTAAAAGACATAGGCCCTCATATGCTGTTTCCGGCAGCCGTAACCATAGAATCACTGGCACATCACTACATCGCGGTGGCACATATTCGGGCATGCCGGAAATGGTGCTACAGGCATGATGGAAACACTGCTGGTGCCCACTTATGCTGGTGTCCTGTCAGTAAAAATGCTGGTTGCACTGTGAGCGATGTGCATCCAACTGAAACACCGGCAACTGAAACACTGGGACTGGAAACAACGCCATTGCAGGAACTGGAAGCTTGTCGTTGGCCATTTTGAAAAACACAGTCCATATAAAATCACCCACTTCCTGTTGCCATCCGGTCACTGTAACACTGGCATCATGTCTGCAGCATTGAAGTCACATGTCCCAGATGTTCGCCAGAGGAAACTGCTTCACAGAGCAAGAATTGTCAGTGCTAACTGACACAATTGTGGTCAATGCTGGGCACCTATTTCCAACAGACCACAGGCAGACAAGCGAAATGTGAACGACTGCAATATGAGAGGAGGTGGCACAGAAGGTGTCGGCTGTGGGCCCCATATCCCGCAACCCAAAGGTTTGCCACAAGTGGTGGTATGACCTCCGCCTGAGAGTCTGCAACCTGTTCTCAGCCCACAGTAGGGAGTGCATGGCAACTGGAGGTGGGAAGGCCTCCCCAATCAAGTTGATGGCCTGGGAGGAGACATGCAGCTCTTCGAATGTGTGCTGGAATGTGCTCATTGGCAAAGAAATGTAGCACAGACACCAATTTCAACAGGGGAGTATGGCAGTCCGGATACCAATGATGCTCTTGATGTTGTCCTGGATGAGGTCCACTATTGCTAGGGTGGTCTCCCTGTTCAGGCAGTAAAATGTGTGGATCTGGCTGTCAGTCAGAGACGAGGGTGCAGCCCTTTTGCAGAGTATGGGTGCATGCCTCCGGGAAACAAATGGCTGCCCTTTGTTCCTCTGCATCCTCCTCCTCCTCCTCTGCCTGTCAGCCTTTTGCCACTGTGGCACCTCCTGCTCATGGAGCTGCATTCCTGCATGCAGAGCCTCCATGTCCATGACTGCTGCTACGAGTGGCAGCATGGTTGTGTTGGAAGGTGTGTGTGGTGTGGGTGTGGTCCTTTTCAGCAGTCCCTGTGCTCATTGTGTGCAGCTGGGTCAATTGGGTGCACTTGTGGCCTGTTCCTGTACACCTGGGACTAGTTGCTGCCTGCTCCATGGTGTTTCTGGCACGGTTCTCCCAGTGGCACCGAAATGTTTGTACCAATGTTTCCGGGAAGTCCGCTGTTGTAATGCCACCTTCTTTCCATGGTGCCAGTGTTTCCGGCACTGGATAACGAGCGTCCCGCAGTTTCAGTTATCTTTGCTACCGGCATAGGTAGCACAATGTGCGCTGTTACCGGCTATGTTGTTACCAGCATCCCCTCTCGTAGTGCATCGGTCCGGAATGAGTGCCTGTAATCGGAATTATTGGCACATTGTTTCCGGACCACCACACTTGTAATGAGGGCCATAGTTTCCAATTGTTACTGGAGGGGAACACAAACAACTCAGATGCCAAAGCACCAACAGTACATTGGAGCAATCTGGAGCACATTTCTACCTTGCTATTCCCAAATAACATAGCAAGAGTTGCCTCAATGATATATGGATCAGAGATCGAAAGGTGCTCATACCACTCCGCCGACCCCCAATGCCAACGGCATACCCCTGGCCTTGCCCCATCGTGCTCCCACTTGCTGCTGGGTACAATGATGCTGCTTCCTTTACCACAGGTGTCATTCTGTGGTTTTCTTGCCTGTGCCCCATACACTCCCTTTTGTGCCCCAAACCCCACATGCCCCTCTCCCTGCCCTCCCCCAAGTTCTTCCCAAGTTCCTCTGGTTGGTCCAGGGGGGCTCCTCGGCACACCCTATTTGTGCTACCCCTATGTCCTGCCCTTAGTCACCTTCATTCACTCCCAGCTCTGCACCTACTTTTTGTTGGTCCCTCTCAAATTCACACTGTCACATCACTTCTTGCCCACAAGCGTCCTAGCATTTCTGGCCATTTGTCATTCCTCATGGTTATATTCTTTGTGTTGTAAGTCTGCATTCTGGCATGAAGCTGGCACATGCAGACCCCCACATCAATATGTCAGCACTGCCATTGTAAAACATATTTGTATGCTGTTTTTGTCAAAAGAAATAATGAGGCCGGAATAAACAATGTATGCCAACAGTGACAATGTAAAACGCATGTTCACGCTGATTGTGCTTAGAGAAAATAATGACATCAGACTTAACAATATATGCCACCATTGACAATGTAGAACACATGTTCATGTTGCTTGTACCAAAAGAATACACAGGAACTCTGCCAACACAAATGCCAGCATCACAAGTGGAAAGCAAATGGTCACCCTTCCTTGCCCAAGGAAATTCACATGACCACTCCCAGTAATTTGTCAGCATTGCCAATGTAAAACTACTTTTTCATGCTGCTTTTGCCTAAAACAAATCAGGAAACATTTCTCATCATTGCAAGTGTAAAAATATTGTCATGATGTTTGCATGCAAATAAAATCACATGTCCTCTCTCAGCAAATATATATCAGGGATGCCCTCTTTTCATGCTGGTTCTGCTCTCAGAAAATCATAAGAATGTTCTAAAAAAATAATATTAGTTACAGCTTTGCCACGTGTCACTGTCACTGTCCCATTTTGGCCCATTGGGCTCTAGTACTGTGTTCTGACACAGTCTGACCTCAGGTGCTGAATTCTTCCTCCATTTGTCCCACCACTAAATGCCTACTTCTGCTCCTATTTGCTCAGCTCTAGTACTGTGTTATGACACAGTCTGACCTCAGGTGCTGAATTCTGCCTCCATTTGTCCCACCACTCAATGCCTACTTCTGCTCGTATTTGCTCATCATCACTGCTGAGTTATGCCACAATGTTCCCCTTATTGCATAGTTCTGGCCCCAGATACCCCTCAATGACACCATATTTGCCCAGTTATGCCTTGGTTGTCTCCTTAGAACTGTGCTCTGCCAAGAGTCACCAGACAATGAGTACTCCACCAACTTGCCCTTCAGTGTCAAGCTCTACCCTTGGCTCACTGTCACTGCCCCAACACCTCCTCGTTTCTCCAGTGGCAACCTACACAAAGACCTGATAAAACCCTACACATACAACACAAACCCACCACCTCACACACAGGCACACTCAAGCACATTTTCTTTGTAAACAGATACCCTTTTCTACCTTGTCCAATGGCGCTGTTCCTCTTCAGATCTTAAAGATTTACTGCATGTTAACACTTAACCAGGAAACAGGGATGAACGTTTATTGGAAACTTCCTTCCCTGAGTCCTACAACAGAGGAACAATAGGAGACTATGGGGCCTCACATTTGAAGAGCTAGCATGCATTCTTCTGTGAATTATTGGCCTTCGGTCCTGACACTCACATGGACTCCTCTGACTCCACTGTGTACCTGCGGAGACAGCAGCCTCTGTGGACCTCCACGTTGAATGGTGCCCCATCTCGCATAGGGGACTGAGGGGGCATCTGTCCCTCAAGGCACAAGACGGCATATCATGCTCAACATTCCCCTCAGGTTATTGGTTAAATCGCGGTATGACTTATGGTGGGATTTGCATATTGGGCTAAACCGCACCAAAGCCAATTATGCAAGAACTGTCACTGCAGAAACACCCAACCAGCTATTGACTGCACTGCCACACCACGACCTCACCCAGAAAAAAGAGGGCATCATCAAAACAGCTCTAAACCTTCCTGGCCTTGTATTCTCACAAACGTCACTGCCATCACCTCCCATCAGGCGCCAGTCATATCCTCCAACTTAATAGGGTCCACCTTGATCTAGGTGCTCCTCAGGGAAATCAAAATGAAAGTGGATGATCTCCAGCTCCAATCACACAGAACTATATGCCTGTCATTAGGCCACGAGGTAACATAAATACAAACTGCTTAAAAGTAGTGGATGGCATCCTACTTATCAAAAGTGAACCTGTCTTATTGACTTCTAAGATACATTTCCCACAGTTGAACATAATACCACCACCACAAACTATATGGGGATCAATTGGACAATATTTGAGTGGTTTACCTTATTACTCTTAAATACCACAAAGCCTAGATGGATACCACCAAGTCCAACCCCATGTCAACTAAATAGGTGCCATAAACAGCCAACAATATTGCATATTCACATGGAAACCTTGGATATCAAAACCAGGGATAGACATACATCTGCATGCAGACAAAACACAATTCAAGACAAACACCAGAATAGATATTGTATACCTGAAAGTATACTTTGTCCTCATTCGACCATGTATGTCTACCATGTATTGCACACTGCACTAAGACAGACATTCCCTTGCTCTACAATGAAATTCCTGGTCTCGACATGCAATCTTGTTTTGACACCAAGCACTTGAAATTCACGCACATGTTCACACCATGCATGAAATGCGTTGGCTTCAACATTGATTCTTGGCTTACCTTTAAAACACATGTAACTAAATAGCTCCACAGAGCATGATTCCAACTGTACATCCACACAAATCAAATATTTCAAACAACGTCCAACCTATGGACAAGCCCTTGTACTTAACCAAATCACTCCATGGTATAGCCCACTGCACCTGGATCGAATTTATATGCTTTCTGCAAAACAATTGCGTAAAACATCAATGGACAGGACAAGGTCAACCATAATGCTAACCGTGGACAACCAACACCAACTTGTTGTAAAGAAGGCTGGAGGCAATTACATATACTTGTGTGATTTATTTAGTACTTTAAGTACTTTTTTAAATCTTTTAAGTTATCTCCTTAACGCCCCCACATTATCAACTCCTGCCCTGGTCACACGTCCCCTTTACCAACTGACAAAGGTAGAACTAGCTCCGTCCTCTAACATGATGTCACCAGCATTCCACCTGACTCAACACATAATTTCTACACGCTTTTGGAGTTGCCATGGCTTCCCCACACACATTTAGAAATCATTACATCCAACACAACTCCGTTTACAGGTGTACAAATTCCTCAAATCCTACCGCACATTCTACAAGGCTATGAAAAACAAAATGCCATCATATTTAGCTAATAATCCTATTAGTCCAGCAAAGAAAAGACCGTCAAACACAGCTTCTAATACGATCCACCTCCCTAAGCCGCAATATATAATTATAGTAGCTCAGGAATTAACCACTCTACCTCAGACAGCACCTCCGAGATATACCAACCAGTGGTGGAGGCAGAATTTGGTGCCGGAGGCCGGTTAGCTCCTGAGGTGCCACCAGAATGCTAAATGATACATGGGAGTGTCCTCAGGGTTGGTGAATGTGTTCAGTGTAGGGGCCTAAATACTTCCTCAAATTAGCGTGAGCGACGATGCACAGTGAGGGAGTCTAAAATGCGTTCAGAGGAGGTCACAGCCTAAAAAACTTTTTTTTTTATAATGTGCTCATGCGATGCATTTTGCAGCACAATTTTTGATAAAAATGGGTTTAAAGGTTATGCAATTTACAATTGGTTCTCTAAGGAAACACATGAGAAAATATTCAGTAAATTTCAGGATTCATAGGGAGATTTGTCTGGTGAATGTTTTCAATGGTGGTGGCTAAATATTTCCTCATAATTTTGCAAGCCACCAAACACAGCAGGGAAGACTACAATAATTAAGAATGGTTTTGGGGTGGGGCTGTACCCCTAAAAAACCTTTGTTCAAATAATAGGCTAAAATGGTGTATTTTGTAGCACATGATTTGAGAAAAATGGGCTAAAGAGCTATATAATTTACAATTGGTTCTCTAGGGAAACACATGAAAAAAACCAATAATTTTCAGTAGAGGGGCCTAAAATGTTTCTCGGTGTGCAAGTGACCAAACACAGTAGGGAGTCTAAAATAATTAAAGAAGGTTCAGGGCCTTATGCAGCCCAGTGAATTGTTTTTAAAATAATGTGCTGAAATTATGTATTTTACAGCACAATTTATGTGAAAAATGGGGTAAACAGCTATGTAATTTTAAATTGGTTCTCTAGTCAAACAATCTTTTTGCCAGTAATGATCACTGAAAATCACATGCATGAACTTCATGCATGTGATTACCATCGATCATTATTGGCAAACAGAAATTGTGACAGCAGCAGCTTCATATCACAATATGAAGCTGCTGTCTCCCCACCCTCCAACCCCACAAAACAAACACATGCACTCACACTCATTCCCAGACACGCACACACATTGTGTTGCATTTCTAACATAAACACACAGTTACAGACTCACTCATCTAGTCTTACCCTCATGCATGCAAACACAGACACCCACACACAAAACATACATCATATTCAAACACACATGCAAGCATTTACACACATCCTACAAAAAACATACTTACCTTAGGTCTTCCAGGTCTTCTCTATTCAGGCAGCAGAGGTGCATGGAGCAGGAGAAGTGGCATGGGCACAGCTGCAGCACCGGGTTGCAGACAGGATGGAACAGATCCAGGCATGTAACCCTGGCACACCCCAGAAGGACTAGAACACCTGGCACGCGCTAGTGCCATGTCATTGAGCAACATGATTTTTCAGCAACCCACAAGCGTGGTGCCATGCAGCACAAGTCAGCATATACATTTCATAAAAAGAACGATATTGAAAACATCAGTTATGGGGCCCTGGGTGGAGTGCCAGCCCTGCAGGAGCCAAGGTGGGTGAACCGTGCACCAGGGAGGAGCCAGGGACGTAACCACCCCCCTTACCCCTCCCCTCCCCATCGCTTATCCCAACACAGGTCTGAAGCTCCTAGCAGAGAAAGCCAAAGACTCATTTGGCAGTTGCAACACACACACACACACTACTTGCAATGCTACAGTTTTCCAACAGCAACCCCTATTCTGATGTACACCTTTCTAGTCTCCTCCTATCTTTGCCTAAGTTTAGTGCTCAGCTGCCCTTCCGGCTAGATGTGCATTATGCAAATATTACAAATAAAGTTAAAACACATAAAATAAATGAACATATGGCCAGAGTGTCATTGTGGCATACAATGAACTGCCTGGTAGAACATTTTTTAATAGCAGTATTTCCTTAGATTTTACATTATTTTTCCATGCCTCTGCAAGCACACTGGTGCTTTGACTGCAGACAGACCCACGCAAACTACCCTGTGCTTCCCCTCTCAATGCTCCTCTTCCCTCACTCTCTTGCTTGCTGTGGAAATAACCACAAATCCCCTCTATATCCCCCTGCTCTTCTTTGGCCCTGATTCACTTCTCTTGTGCATACGTTCAGGGACTGGAGATCACTGCAACCCGCCCAATCTGCCAATCAGATCAGGTGAGTGTTGCAGCTTAATTGCGGCTCCAACCCCCTTCCAGATACTCCTTTTCATCTATCATGGAGTGACTTCCAGCTGGTGTGCGAGGGTGATGATCCCTGCATCTCCTGTTAAAGCGGGACCTTGCAGGGTTCCACACAAAGGAAGAAAAGGCTGGACTTTGTTTCTAAAGCCTGACTCTCTTGCTTATACACTAGAGCTTCAAGCTTTAGAAAAAATGCTTTGACATCTAGTGAGCTGCGGTTAAGGGGACTTTAGGGAGCCCCGGAAGGGCTCCACCTTGAACACAATGTTTTCTGAGACTGTTTGGGCTGCACCAGGGGTCAAGTCCTAAAAATAAAAGTGGGGGGACTCATCAACAAATCAATGGGATGTGTCCTCGCCAGAAATTAGCATATCAAGGTGAAATATGCACATTTCATTAAATTGCCTTTGCAAAATCACCCAAATTGCACAGGCTGAATGGCATTTTCCTTTCATAAAATCAACACACACAAAAAACCAAGAGAGGAATTTTCTTCTAATAGGGTTTTTGAAAACGTTAAAAGGTGTGTATGTTTTAAACTCCAAGAACCAATAGAAAAATTTCCCCCTAGAACATGCAGAACCCTAAATGAGACATTTCACCTTTAGTTGTTTGTAATTCTTCATCAGGTTATATAGTGCAGTGGTGAGGCGTCTGCTCTAGACCTGCTCACTTCTGTTTGATCCCGAGGTCGGCATAAATTCAAAGAAAGAAAAAGAAGACTTTCAATTTTTCTTATTTTAGCTGGGGGAGACTGAGTTCACTCTCTGAAAAAAGTTGGTGGACTCGTCCACCCGTGTGTACCCTCGACTTGAGCCCTGGGCTGTGCCCCGGCTAATTTACAGCTCTGACTTTGACATTTTCTCCTCACTGGACATTGTGTAAAGTTGGGCAACCTTAGGTCACCTGATCCCCTCGCATTTAGGTCACCTCGTCTACTTCCTCATCGTGTCTTTTCATGCAGCCACACTGTAAAGGCGAGCACGCTGAACGTTTTCATGCACAAATGTTGTTAATGGGCCATTCGGAAAATGTGTGACTCGGAAATTAACTTCCTGTGAAAGCGAGCATTTCCTTATCATGTTAGGGGTCCCAGACAACCACTGGCTATGACGAGGTGGCCAATCCTCCTTCGGTTGGACCATAGCAATAGTTCAGTGATCTTCTCAGATAGTTGGATATTTCGTGTGAGGTCTCCACTCGGGAAAGAGAGTTTTAACCAGACAGTTATGACATCTTTCAAGGACTTACAGCACTGATGCCACTTCCCCGCTATCCGTGTAGTCGATTTGTTGAATTCTCTTGGCTTGGAGTGAGTACAGTCGTCAGCTAATTAGGACATGATCCGGGAAATCCTTCAGACGAACATGTTATGTGTGGTATATCCAGGATGTCCTCCCCATCATCACAGCTTTTAAACATATGTATGGGCCACTTGCCCGACTAATCAACCATTACTGTTTGTAATTTAATATGTATATAAACAACGCCGAGATCCATTTCCTTATCCAAAATAAAGTGGGAAACCGGGAAAATACGTGATCCATCACATTTAATATTGGAAGTTGGGATTGTCCCTTGCATCACTTTTCCATGCTGTTGGAAAGTACATTAGAAGTCTATAACAGATCTGATTATTGTAATATTCTATGGGGAATACGCATTAATTGCTGTGATAATATCCCATAATATGATGGAATTGAGCTTTTTCTTTTTTATAATGTGCTTCATGCCAGAGACCAGCCTCTAAGCACAGGACTGGGATTCAAGCATTGTCTTGCTACCAAGACAACGGCGTTGCTGCTGAACTATCCTCCTGGCCAAATGACCAGAAGCTCTGGAAAACAATTGTGGAAATCAGTGCAGACCCTGTAAGGGAAATTCGCTGGGCAGGGAACATGAGTGTGGAGCCATGGTGGCATTGTCTCAAATTGTGACATAATTGGACTTTGCCATTTCCTGAACCCGCATTGAATCTAACAGTGCCATTGTTAAATGTAGTCTTGTTGTGGCAACCCTTTCTGAACTGCAAATGATTTGATTTCCAAGGCCTTTTCTGCCTGCAATAGAAGTAGCTATTAAGGCTGCATGTGAATGGAGCACAATGGCCTCTTTGAATCCTTTATGCACCGGGGTAAGAAGGGTCCTGACAGCCAACCATGCACCTCCCGTAAGCATCTCCACATTATCTGACAAATTCTCATCTCCTAGGTAGGTTATTTTATGGTTGAGTCACTGTGGAAATACCCTAATTGCATTTTAGTTAACTGTTACTTTTAGTTTAAAAAAACAAGCCTGCAACAGTGGTGATGCCAACAGTTTTGTGTAGACATGGGAAAGACACTTGCCAAGCTCTGTAAACAATGAGAAAATAAAGTCCTCTTTTTTGGAGGGGGCTCTGTGAATGAGGACGGGAATACAGAAGCATACACACATTCCACTGGTAGCTAGCAAGCTTTCACATAACCGGGTTGAGGGGAAGAGTCACAAGGGAACTACTGTACCTTTATGTTAATTAAATTCAAAAATGGTACAGTGGGTCAGTTGCATATAAAAATCAAATTTGATTGAAATGCCATCATAAAAACCGTTAATTAAAATGTAAAAAAAGATAAAACATGCATATCAACATTTTTTGTCCAGTTGAATGAAGCATGTCGGTATCAGACAATGTACTTGCATCGACATATATTGGATATCAATGATCACAACAATTATAGTTGTGGTTAGTAACCTTAGTGGGTGACAAATCCCCTGCGATATTATGGAGAAGGGGCCTTTGCCCTCACACTTTAGTGTCAACACCAAAGTGTGTTTCTGGCCTTGAACCTGTAATCACTACGGCCTAATCTTCTTTTGTGAGCTCGTTGGAGACCGTCTTCAGCACACTTAGAATGCTTTTGTAATGTGTGTAAAACACGTGTTTATGTTGCAAAATCTGTCTCTGCAGAAACATTCTGTTACATGCGCTTTTGGCGCAGGAGCATGAAAAGGTGATTGCTTTCATTTGCAGTCCCGGTTTAGTGTATCTTCAGCGTTTATATCTGGCCAAGTGGCACAGCGAGTAGAGCGCTCCCTTTGACAGCTGTGCCGACACTGCTAACGCAGGTTCGAATCCTGGCGGGGCCACACTCAGACTTTCATCCCTCCGAGATTACACACCGTCGGTAATAATAAGCAGCGCTCAGATACCCGAGGCTTCAGTAGCACGCTATATAAATGCACATTTATTATTACTATTTCATGTTGGGGGATTTTTTGTTCGGATTAAATATTTTCTTATTTCTTCCTAGGGTATTTTCAGATGCTTCTTTTTCCGGGTCTTCGGTCCCGGGTTGCTGGAAGTGTATCGTTCCCTCTTTATTTTGGCGAGTTTGATGGTCAAATTCGATAATGATTCGGTCAGCGATAAAGATGTTTTTTGTGGGGTGAACGTCGAGCTGCATCTGTTACACTGCGAAAAAACAAGTCGGAAAAATAGCAACAACAGCTGCGACATGACGGGCTGAGAGTAAACGTAGACGCAGGTGCCGCATTAGGAAGAAGAGAAAACACCTTTATTGCCGACCGTATCATCTAATGGGCAAACAATAGCACTGCTAGGACAATTCTTAATACATATAGTGAGGAGGGGGGATGGGAGGTTGTGCAGGGCAGTGACTAGAGAAGTCATTGTTTCCTGTTCCACGTGAGACGTCAGGTGAATCTTCTAAGGTCAGTGGTGGGGGTCAGGAGTCAGGGGACTGAGTCCTAGAGGTTCTAGAGGTGCAGAGGGAGCGGTGTGGGGCATTGTTGCAAGGAGAGTGGTTTGGTAGGTGTAAGGGAGATTTATCAGTTTTCTGCTTAATACCCTCTCCTAGTGACACCCCAGGCACTTTTGGCCGGACTACTGCAACATTTTCTTTCTATCCTGACTATGGGCTGCCTATTTCCGACTCATTCATTCTTATTTGCTCTGACCTTTTTGGAACTCTCTTCTTTTGTGTTACCTTATTCTATTGAGTATGCTTTCCTCCAGTTAGCATAAAGGTATCTGTGTTACACATTTGCAGCACACATCCCCCTTTGTGCAGTGTTGCTGGGAACCCTCTGGGTTCTCCTTTTTATATGTCTTTCTTATTTCCTTAGGACCTCTGTACATCACACAATATCAAACACTCATACGTGGGGAACTCCTCTTCGCACCAATGGCCCTGACCCTCCGCCTGTACGCATACTCTCCCTCCCTTCCACCTCTGACCCACCCCAACCCTAGCCCCTCTCCCAAGAAAACCCAGCGTTACCTTGACAACCTTAACCCACTCGCACCATCCTCCACCTCTACCCCGTCTGGCCCAACATCCTTGTCACCTGCTAAGCCCAGCCCCCACACACACATGTTCCTCCCACCCCTCCTCTAAACCCACTCAACCTCCTACACCAGACCACCCCATCTACCCCTTTCACCTCACTCAGCATGGCTCTGCTTGCACTTTCCAGAACTATCGCTTCATCTCCTTTCCCCTCAGACCCACCTACCCTCTCTCACACACCTCTTGTACCGAAACGCACAAAATTCGGAAGCAGAGACCAGCCCTCATTGTCAACTCTTCATGCCTTGCCAAACCTGCATTGGTACACCATCCCCGTCCCTAGCCCAGCTGTCAGCACCACCCTACTAGCCATTCCCCGATTCTCCCTCTTTGAACACAACCTCTTGCCCACTACATGTACACCTCTCCCTCCCTCTAGACACAAACCCCACTCAACTACAAGCTGGACACCACCCACCACAACGGCACCACTCACTGCCCACCTTCCAACCCCCAATCAGCCACATTTCCTCCCATGCAAGCCAGCCACCACCCATTCACTCTTCCCACTCCCGATCCACCTAACACATCCCCCACCCCCATAAACAGAATCCCTGAAATGAACCATCACCACCCCTCTAGTCACACTGACGGTTCTGGCCCTACCGTCCACACCGCCTCTTCAACCGGTACCTGCCCACCGGCTGCCAAGGCCTTCCAAGTCCGTCCAGCCACGAGCATCAGTGGAACTACCTCCACATCCCATCAGGCCACCTGCCTCCTATTTAATGCTCACTCTGTGGCCAAAAACAAACATAGCATCTTTGACCTCCTGTCCTCAGACAATCCGGATCTCATATTCATCACTGAAACATGGACATGGTTATCAGATGATTTCAAACAGATCATGCACAAGGCTTTCCCTCCCGACTATTCACTAATCTCCCACAACAGACCTTCCAAGGTGGCGAGTAGCCATCATCCACAAACCTCAAATCTCCATCTCACTCACTGAAACTCAGCCATGCATAGCTAAATGCGAATCCCTTCTAGTCAAACTCTCTCTGTTGCCCACTCTCTCACACAGCTTCCTACTCATCTACAGGCCACCAGGATATGACAGACACTTTGCCAACAGTCTCTGCGACTCACTGGCAACCACTCTGGTTATCCTACTGGGAGGCTTTAACATTTGGTTTGACACGCCCAACAACTCCATGACCCAACCGCTGTACGACAGTCTAGAGGCGCTCAACCTTTCCTGGCATACCACAGGTCCCACCCACATTGGAGGCCACACTCTTGATGCACTTTTTAGCTCCTCTGACCTCGTTTCAGTGTCCACCCCCAAACTCCTCATCTGGACAGACCACTCAATACCATACCTTTGTCTGTTCATACACAACCCCACACCTCCCAAGGCCTGCCCTGTCCCTCCACATGATCACAAATGCTGGAACAAGGTCAAGGTACTACACGACCTGGCTGAAGCCCTGCTATGCAGACTTCCACCATTCCCGGCCACAGAAAGACCCATACCTATCGGATCCTTTGACTCTTGGCTTAATGACTCACTCCTCCCTCTCAACCCCTCCCTCCCCATTGCCACCCACAAAGGACCAACCGCAAATAGTTCACCCCCACTTGAAGGCTTTCAAAACTCTTAATCGCTCCCTCGAGCACAAATGACGAGCATCCAAAAAAAACACAACAAGTCAGTGTTCACCCACCATCAACAAAATTACAAATCTGAGATCCGAAAGGCCCAAAAAGCCTATTCAAATAAAAATAATCCTGAGCTGCTGCAGCAGCAGGCAAGAGCTCCACAGGATCATCACAGAATTCATGAAGATCGCCTGCACCACTGCCCCTACTACATCCATGCAAATGCTCTGTAACTCTCTCTCTCAACACTTCCACAACACAGCACTGGACAGGTTGGCCACACTTAATGCCAACATTTCCAACTGCACCCACACCCAACTCCTGCTCCTTGAGATTCCACTAAGCCCCCGCAACACCTTTCACCCCTTTCAACCATATCTCGGGTGAGGAGTTTCTCAAAGAAATCATTGCCTCCACCTGTGCAGAATAATGAGTGAGCTCCGTACTCAACAACTCCCTCATCTATGGCATCTACTCAGAACCCTTCAAAATAGCGCATGTCAAACCCCTTCTAAAGAAAGCATGTCTGAACCCCCTCCAGCCAATCAATTGCAGGCCCATCTCCAAAATCCAATTCTTGGCAAAACTCATCGACCACTCTGCATGCTCTCAGCTCAACCTTTTTGTTGAATCCAACAACCTCCTAGACCCCGCACAATCAGATTTCCGGCCACGCCACAGAATAGAAACCACACTGATCTTGAACTGGGATGGCCTCAAAGTCTCGACAGACTCTGAAGGATATGCACCATTAACCACTCAATCCTCCTTGACTGACTCCACTCACTAGGAATACGAGATTCGGCACTCAACTGGATTGCCTCTTTCTTCAACAATGGACAACAAATCCCTTTCCTCCCTCCTTTCCTCTCCACCACCCACCCAATGAACACTGGAGCACCCCAAGGTGCCTGCCTCACACCTCTTCTCTTCAACCTCTACGTGATCCCTCTGCCAGGGATCATCCACTCGCACAAACTCACCTGCTATAACTAAGCTGACGACATCCAAATTATCCGGAGAATTCCCAAATCGAGCTCTGATGACCTAGCAGCATGTAATAGAGGTAAAGACTTATAGTAAACACCTCCTTCTGAACCCAAGGAGAACAGAGATTATGGTGTGCAGCAATACAGTTCTACTTTTGCAACCACTCCCATGGCCCCCTCCCTCTGCATTCCCCCTCCTACCTCCACCACAGTCAACAACCTTGGCTCCACAAAGGACTCGGGCCTAACCCTGTCCCACCAGATCAATAATGTCTCTAAATCTGGTCACTACCACCTTAGGCTTCTGAGACACATCTTCCCTTACCACACCTACCCCAACAGACTGGCTGCAATTATGTCCATTGTCATGTCCAAACTACACCTTGCGAACTCCATCTACTTAGGTGCACCGGCCTACCAATTTAGCAAACGCCAAAGAGTCCAAAACGCACCCGCCAAACTCCTTCTTGCACTGGGACGAAGGGAACTCTCACCTTCTCTCCACACCCTTCACTGGCTCCCTAATAGATGAAGGCCTACTTTTAAAATCCTGTGCATGACCCACCGAGCAGTGCAAAATGCCAACCCAATATACCTACAAGAAAAGATTATGCCTTACCCCCCAACATGCACCCTTATGTCAAGCAAGTCCCTCCTGCTAGTGATTCCAGTCTCCAATTCAGCTAGGATTGGAGGATCTGCCTACTCAACCTTGCCACCAACACTGTGGAACTCACTGCCTGCCCACATTCGACACAACCAAGACTACATGGCTTTCCGTAAAACACTGAAAACCTGTCTCTTTCCCTAAACAATGTAAGGGACCGCCTAGGGGCGCTAAACCCTCCACTAAAGGCCAGAATTTGTCTAGAACAGAATTATCACAGAAAAGTAGGAACAGCCGGGTCATGGAAGCCGTCTAGATCAGCATCATCAGGCAGAAGTAGGAACAGCTTTGTCAAGGAAGCCGGCTCAAGTGATCAGTTTACTCTGGGATAGGTTTCTGCTGGCTCGAACACAATGGCCTAGGAGCCTCCCTTGTGCCAACAAGCTAACCATGCCCCCCACAGCACTCCAATCTTAAATGCCCACAACTCCAAACCTGAGCCATGACAACACCGTAATCGTATGCTATGACCAGGCCCGCTCACTGTCAAACGACCAGACATGCACCATGTTCTAAAACCAGGAGATGTTTGTCTGTATCTATCAACCTGAAACAAATACCCTGACCACAAACCAGAGCTCAACCAGCACCTAAACATTATCTTCTCCTAAGCAAGCAAGGCGCTTTCACTCCAGGAGAAGCCAAACGCTGTCATACAAACCTATCCGCAAACTACTGCGCATAACTACAATCCCAGAGCCTAATAGTTCCTTTGTCAGTCAAATATGTTTGGGCCTGGTCCTGTTAACCCGTGTCAACCTTTACCCATCTGGGAATTAACACGCAGAGCCACTACCACAGAGCCTAATAGCACTTATGTTTCAAACATTCCGATTGGGCCAGATCATGCCACCCATTGGGTACACAAGGCGGTATCTGATCAAGTCAGGTTACCCTGGCCTACCTAGGAAAAATGCCATGAACTCCCTCACCCGAGGCACTATAGTAACTATGCTTAGTTGGACTTGCTCTTATCTCCTCAGAATATGCACAACATCCACCAGCCAGTCAGCTCCCTAGCACCCGTGCTCTTTGAAGGGACAATTTTGATGCAATATAATTCCACACTTGAAACCATAGACGTGTCAGGAATACCCAGCCCCCCACTATAGACAATTACCAGGGACCCGGAAAATGGACCTCTGGCACTTACAACGAGTCTCAGAAACAAGGACCTTCTAACAAGTGTGAGAAACCAAGGTGTATTCTCCCATTAAGACCCTGAGAGTCCTCTATTCAGGTGGCCAGGGGAGGGCCATCACTCATGGATCCCAACCCTGCCGGTGGACGAGAGAGGGAAGATCACTTGACATGGGGAATCCGGGGTTGCCTTTGTGGGAATAACCCAGGCGAGACACAGTATTCTGGCAGGGCGACAGAAGAGGAGGGGGAAGTCCTGGACACCTTCATGGGATACGTTTATTCACGTCACCCTAACCCAGGTCTCATTTTCCCTAAATCCCACCCCGTCATCAATGATGCAAGGCGGAGGAAGAAAGAGCCAAGTGCGCAAGGTGGGGAAGGAAGAAAAACCAACGGAAACGAAGCCAGGAGTCTGATGTTAATATCTATCATCCTCTACCAATTTAAATCACAGGGAATATCATAAAAAAAAATGTTTGTATAATCAACAATCAGGAATGTGGAAGAGGCTTCCTGGGGCCTGGGTCCAAAATACCTTCAACTATCCCTCAATAAATACCTTCCCTCTCGAGCCCTTCGCTCCTCTACTTCTAACTCCCTTATGGTCAGTCGTTTTTCAAAGAAACGAGCTGGGGGTAGATCTCTGTCTTCAGCTGGGTACTCCCTTTAGAATAGCCTCCCTGCCATCTCGAAACTTGAGGAGAACCATCTCTGGTTCCGGAAGCAGCTCAAGACCTTCCTCTTCGCTTCTGCCTTTGCCCCTCTTCTCCCCTGCTGATATGCGTTGATCTTTCAGCACCGTGCACCTGGCCACCCTCTGTTCTTAGGGTCCAGTTACCTGCTCACCCTCCCTCCTGCATTGTCTCTGGGCCACCTCTTGCACTCGGGTCTGTTTCTGTACCCATACAGTCCCCCACCCACTTTTCTGCTGCATTTATCAGATACTCACTATCTGACTAACCTAGCACTTTGCCACTTGCTGGCTGCACTACCACTTTTTATCGCCTTTATTTTTTATTTATTGTACTTATTATTATTTATTCTGTTCTCTCCTCTGTTCCGCACTTTCCACTTCTCCCCCTTCCATGCACTTTCCCCTTCTCCCTTTCCCATGCACTTGCAAGCTCTTAATGTTAATGCGCCTAGTAAGATAGTTGTTTTTGTTATCCCCTATTCCCCTCCCTTTGCCTAGTCGCGCTCTGAAACACTTGTGTACGAGCACGATATAAATAAAATATCATATATCATATCATATAGAAAGAACTCAAGATGTCACATTAGTAGAGTCAGGCAGGGTCAGGCAATTAATAATGACCACTCACACCTGATTCCACTTGAATCTTTTTTCAACTATAAAAGGTGTCGTTTTTCAAAAGGAAGTGAGCAAGCTGTTGATGCTGTCAAGACCCGAGAAGCCAAGAAGCAGAGCAGGAGTAAAACCCTGAAGGAAAATGGCATGCTGAGATGCTGGCCTAGTGTTTGAGAGGGGCTGCAGTGTGGCTAGGTAGCCATGCCTCCAAGGAACCGGAGTAAGAAAGCCTGTCTACAGCTGGTTGCGTATGGGAAAATGCTTGTTCCCTTGGGATGTGTGCCGGTCCTAAGGGGGCGTGAGGGGCAGGTGGTGAGACTCTGGCCTCAACCCTGTGTATCCAGAGAAACTGCTTATCAACACGATGCTACCCAGTGAGTGAGAGATAGGAACTCGGGACCATGCGTTTGACTGAAGCAGAGTGGGAAAAGACACAGTTTTAAGGCAGCAGGGAGCGGTTTGAACGTGTTCAAAGGATAGACAGTATAAGAAATAAGCAGAAGAGAAATAGAAGGAAGTTGTGCTAGTGGTGTGGAAGAAGAGAAAAGCGAAAGAAAGGCATGTGAAAAGTTTAACGAGTGCAAAGCGTGTATGATGAAGAGAAGTGTAAAGCGTACCCGGTAAAGAGAGGACAGTGTGTTAGGCGTGCAGGAAGCATGAGAAAGAAACAGACAAGTGCAAGAGTGCACAGTGAAACAAAAGGATGTGAGGTGCACCAGAGGCATAATAAGAAAGTAAAGGAAAGTGCAAGAGTGCAAAGTGAAACAAAAGGAACAGCAAAGGGAAAGTGCAAGTGTGCATGAGCGAGACGCCGAGGAAAACAAGAAGGGGTGCAGGAAGCACCTGAAAGTGAAAGCTTTAAAAAGAAGAGCAAGGAATAAATAAAGGGGTTGCGATCAGAGTGGTCACGCCTAGGAGGAGCAAAGAACCAGGTGGTTTCAAAATTATCTGATTGTACCCCACAAGTGAAGAGTATGTGAAAGAAATGTGTTTAAAATGAAAGGTACATCCTGACAAGTTCAACTTGTGTTTGAAACCAAAAAGGGGCCTATGCTTGGTGAAGGGAACCCTGAGAGGCCTAACAAAGAAAGCAAAGTACATCCTGACAAAACTGAATTTGTGTTGGAAACTGAAAGGGGCCTGAGCTTGGGGAAGGGAACCTTGAGAGGCCTAACCATGTTGGAGACTTTTGTGTTTTGTAGTGATGAAAGGATTGAAGCTTGGGAAAGGGAACCCCAAGGAACCCAAAGACACTGAAAGTATTACAGACCACTGCAAGGGCACTGTGGAGAAGGTCTTACAAACAGCCCTTTTTGATAGAACTAATTTTTATGACTGACCAAACTATACCTGGTAAGAAGACCACCTGAAACCAACGTTGGTTTCCAATTTTCTGTTGAACCACTATTTTCCTTTTGAAAGACTTTGTATCACATTTTTGTAAAGAGTGAGGGCAAGCATTGTGTAGTGTGCTTTAGTGTGCATGCGGCATGAGTGGAATGTATTGGTTTGAATGAGTTCTGGAATGTAAGGGAGCAGGACAAAGGACGGTTGGACTGGATGGATGAGGATGCCTGCTCCAGCTGTTTTGCCAATGGGCTTCATGAAGTAAACCTAATAAATACCTGCTGTATCACGGTCTGCTGCCTCTGTGTCGTATACCTCAGATAGGTTTAGACATCAACAGCCTTTAGAAACATCAGTTAGGGCCAGTCAGGCATTACACCATCACAGGAACCTTAGTAATTAAACATTTTTGAAACAAACACCTTTGAGTCCGTGTCTCCAATGATACCACGCCTGTCTCACACCGGGCAATCACAACATACTCTGTATTAGTCAGAGAATTTCTCTCAGAGATCCATTACCACAAACCACCAGGACAGACACGGTCAGCTCAGTGGGCTCTGGAAAGTAACCAGGAATAGGCGCCCCTCATCCTTAAGCACAGACACTCATTCATACCAAAAGGCTCATTCTCTCCTTTACACCAACAAACAGAACGCAGCTATACCGCTGTATCAATTCGGCCTATCTGCATACATACGCACATTACTCCATGAACACCTTAACATTCTTTAGAATGCAGTTATACCCCATTACAAAATTGGCTTTGCTGCACACATAAACTCATACACAGTCTCCACCGTCGCCAGAATGTAGACTCGGAGGCCAACTATCTTGCTGCACACATTCATCTGATCTTTCAAAACCACCGCACTGCGCCAAGCATTAGAATGCATCCACTCGCCGTGCAAATCGCACTGGTTGTACACTTACTGAGTGCACCCAAGCACTATATACTTCCCCACTCTCTCCACTGACCTGGACTGCGGTCCCTAGTGGCATTCAACCACAGTGATTTGAGATCATACCAATGGTATATAAGGCACTATACAAATGCACAATAACATAACATCACATAACATATACACAAGCCAAAACTCTTGTCTTTGCCAATGCTGGTTTTAACAGGACTTCAGTGAAGGCTACGCATATTGCTTATAACTCAAGTGGCTGAAGGCAGGCCTTGTTTTGACATTTTTATTACACCAGTAGCGTGTTTACTCCAATTAAGTTATTAACTCTCAGAAGACTGCATTGAAAAAGCACTGTCAGGCACTTATGGCCACCTTCTATTGGCTACCAGGACAGTCCACTCTCTTCCTATTGGAATGGGCTGACTTGGCCTCCTCCCTACGTTCCTCCTCCTCTCAACTCCTCCTGCTGGGTGATCTCAACATCCATCTGGACTCTCCTGACTCCTCAGGACCCTTCCGCAACGGTATACAGTCTTTATATCAAAAAAAGTATCTGAAGTCCTTTTTCATTTAAAATGTTTAATTGAAACACATTTTTGTCGAAATATCTTTTCTACGAATTATATATCGAAAACACTGTATACTTCATTAAGAAATGGCCTGTGAAGGAATGTGGAATGTTTGCCTCAGATGTTTTCATTTGTGATTTAAAAGCTGTGGCAGTGCGGTCTATGTCAGAGAAATCTGCATCCTGCCTGTGAAGGTAGTGTGTCTTATGTTGTGCACAGTAAATGGGGGTTGTGTTGTGGCAGTGCGTGCAATAATAGTGCTGTTAGTTTGTGAAGATTGTATTGCTGATGTGCTATTCACGAGGTCTGTGGTTTGTGTGCGTGACGGTTGTGCAATATGTACCTGTTACTTCAGTGCAACATATGTTCCCCCATATTGTGCGATGCCTGGGAAGAGGGAGGTCTTCGTGAGAGTGTGTGCTGAGCTGTGTAGGGCCATTCAGTGTGAGTGGTGTGCGCTAGTTTCCGTTCTTGTTTTGGAATCACTCACCTGCACACAGGCTTCAGTTAGGCCCAAATGCATGGCCAGCTCCTCCCCGCAAATGCAAAGAATAGAACCATGCAGGGTGAATTCAAAGTTGCAAGCTACAGGTTTCCTTTTTTCCATGAATCCTCACTTACCCAGAGTATCGGTCAAATCATGCCTATCTTCCATAGCACATCTCTGATCTGCCAACTCGGTCTTCACGAGTGGGTGGGGAAAACAGTATGCGTTACCTGCATCGGTTCCAGTGAAGGTTTGATATTGGGGTTTTCGATAAACACATTTAGGTATTTAAACGCTTTATACTTTGTGAATAGGAATTTGGTATATGCGTTTTTTGAGAAAATGAATTAGATAAAACGTGCTTTCAATATATAATTTCCGAAATAAAGGCATGCAACAGTCTACAATGTATGTCAATCTCTCTCCCTCTCTATATTACCTTCTGGCTCCACGCACACAGCGGGCCACATTTTGGATGCTTTCTTCTCTACCGACATACCTTTTTCTCTTGAACGAACCACTCTCTTCTCTCATCACACTTGAAGCTCTCCTCTCCTCTTGCATTGGCACACACGGCCACTCAGTCTCAAAGTCACCAGACCCATGAAAAGACTGATTGCGGCTGCCTTTGCTTCCACCTACTCTCTGCCTCCTACTCTTGTGGCTGACTCCCACCCTGACACAGCCCTCGCTAACTTCAATCTCTCTATCTCTAACACCCTTGACACTCTTGCCCCTGTCCTGAGGGTCCGACTGAAGCCTTCCAAAAAGTGCAACTCTTGGTAGGACTCTGATCTGGCTGCCCTTAAACGCAAGTATAGGGCAACTGAGCGGAAATGGAATTTGTGGGGTGGACCCTCTGACAAACTGGCCTGCCGCCTTCTTCAAAGGCAATATCGACTCTGCATCCACACCAAGAAAAGAGTCTTTATTCAAGCCTGCATCTCTGCGGCGTCAAACAACACAGCCAAACTTTTCAAATTCTGCAAGGAACTGGCCAATCCTGCAGCAGCCTCCTCTTCTGTCACACACCCAGGACCTTTGCTCGGCCCTGGCTTCACACTTGACTGCAAAAACTCAAGACATAATTTCCTCTCTCTCCTCCACACCACCTGATTCACCAATGCCTCGGTAGCCTCCCTTAGCCCTCCACCACTTCTCCTCTCTTTTCTCACTGCCATCACACCCGATGAGGTCGCCAGACAAGTCCGGTCTATGAAGGCTTCATCCAAACAGGTAGACACCTGCCCCTCCAAAACCATTAAGGACAATACTGACTCTTTCACTTCAGTCTTGGCGGATCCCTGCAATCTCTTTTTTGCCACTGTAGTTTTCCCAATTTCTCTTAAGCACTCCCTTGTGCACCTTCTACTTAAGAAACCCTCTGCCGACCCCTCCATTCCGGCAAACTACCACCCTATCTCTATCACTCCTTTCCTGGCCAAACTCCTGGAGAAGCTGGCTATCTCTCAGGTCACCCTCCACAATGAAACTGCTGTTTGCTTCCACGACCATCAGCCTGCCTTTAGAGCACCCAGAGGCACGGAAACCGCTCTTCTGAACACTTGTGAAGACCTGCTCTCAAATCTCGACACTAACACTCACTCTATCCTCATTCTTCTTGACCTCTCCTCTGCCTTTGACACGGTAAACCACAACATCCTGATTGCACGTCTGCATGACACCCTAGGAATCACAGGTCAGGCTCCGGCGTGGTTAACATCCTTCCTTTCCGACCACCCATCCCAGATGAAACTTGGTTAGTTTCTCTCTCTCTTTTTTTTAAAATTGTATTTGGTTCGGAAAATCGTTTCATTAGAACCTTTACAATACTCAATCATACAAAACAATTAATCAATCACAGAAGTGGAGAGAATAAACAAGGATTAATAAAAATTGATAACCTCTTACAACATAATAGCCTCAGTAGAAAAAAGAAAAAGAATCCAATCTTCCCACTTCTTATGGTCGCTGTGCGGCGATTAGCATCGCCTCCTCAGCCTAAAATTATGTATTTAAAACTATGGGATTGTGGACCTACCTATCCCATTTACCATCCTCATACCGGGAATGCCCTTCTCCTCAATTTGCCCCTGCGATGATACAGCTTCTCATTCCCTGCACAACCTTACCAGGCCAATATACACTTCCCTTCAGTTCTAACTCAGGAGGTTCCGTTTTTCCAGTATTTCTACCACTGTTGCAGTTAGCTGTACTTTTTGGCCTGCGATCATTCTTTCCCAAAGGTGTTCTGAAACAATTCCCTCCTCCCTATCGGTGAATCTTCTTAGCTTGGCTAGCCTCAACGCCCAAGCACCTTTGCACTCTATTAAAACATGTCGAAGTGACTGTGAACTTGGGTTAGTACAGGTTTTACATAACTTGATTGCATATTCCTCCTGTTTCTTAAAGCCAGAACTTCACCAGTTGGGAGTGATTCAATCATACCCGCAAAAAGTTGGATCTTATTCTTGGATCAGGATACTTCACTAATGGTTTTTACCGTGATCTCCAGCCCTCGCAAGATGCTTGATTTTGAACTTTTTAGGTGAGCTCTGATATCTTCATACAATGATCCAATTTTAGGGTTTATTATCTCTCTAGAAAGTGAGACCAATTTCCATTCCGCTCAGCAATTTAGTGAGATAAGACCCAATTCAAACCATAATTTCCAGCCCAGCGTTCTCAGAGGAAGATTAATAGAGTCCTTCCAGATTCTGCCTTCTACTTTGGCCCAGTTTAAATTCCAAAGTGATGTTTTGGCCTATATGCCATACAAGATGACCAGTATTATTTTGGTGACGTCATATTTTATCATTGGCAGAATGGTGAATTTGCAATACTTGGCTTTAATCTTTTTCATATGTGGAATAAGATCATAAGCCTTGGCGAGAATGTCAGACTCCTGATTTCTTGGACTAGCATACATCTTATAGTCAAGATATATTAACTTGTCTACTCGCTGTATTGTCTGCCCGTTCAAGGACCAATAATCAAAGCTGATTTTCTTTCTCAGGTGTTTGAACACTAGTATCTTTGATTTTAGCAGGTTTATTATTAACCCATTTCTCTCTGCATAGTCTCCCAGTTTGTTCAGCAGTCTTTGGAGAACTATGGCAGTTCTGTCCAACAGAACAATCGTCCGCATAAGCCAGCCAAAAGATATTATTTCCATTAAGTATTGGGCTGGCCAATGCGGACGGTTCTAGTTCTTGCCCCATATCTGACAAGAAGAGGTTAAAGAATAAAGGCGCTCCCAAAAACCCTGCCTTACTCCTCACTCTACTTTCACTGCATTTGACAGATGTCCCTTATCGTCCAATCTAACCCTTACTGTTGTGTCCCTATGCAGCTCCATCAACATGGCCAACAGAGGTTCTGGAACTCCCTTTAGTCTGAGTTTTGCCTATAGCTTGCCTCTACTGATCTGATCGAAGGCCTTAGAAAGATCGATCCAGGCCCCATATAAAGGCAGTTCCCCCTTCCCAACTGTGGGCTCACTCACCATGCTCAAGATCAACCCATTTAATACTGTGGAAAGCCCCCGTCTAAACCCGGTTTGGTAGCGGGGCAGCGCCCCCGCATTGTCCGCCCAGTGTGTAAGCTCCTTAACCACCAGTCTCATAAAGATCTTACTTTCAATATCTAAAAGAGCAACTGGACGGTAGTTAGCAGGGTCTGTCCTATCTCCCCCCTTGAAGAGTGGTATGATTAACGCTGTTTTACCAAGAAGGGGGAAAATGTTTTGTGGACAAAATCTCTCCAAATAATTTCCTTAGGAACCCTGCCCAGAACTCTGGTTCGTTCTTAAGAACCTGATACGTCGAGCCACTAGGGCCAGTGGCCTTGGACAATGAAGAGCCCCTAATTATCTCCACAATTTCATCCTCCTCCAAAACTAGGGACCATTCGGTGTCCAACTGCTCTATCACCCCTTCCTTGCTTGGCTTCTTAAAACTTTTTGAGAGGTGTTGAACCCATTTGTTTTCTGTGACCAAATTAAACAAGGAACTGTTTGACTGACGATCTAGTTGGCCCATGACCTACCAGAACCCTCTGGTGTTCGTCTCAGCCACGAGTTTTAGCATTTGTTTCCCGTCATTTTGTAGCCTGGCCATTCTATGATTTTTTGACCAATGTCTGTACTTACTCCTAATGTCATTTGCTTTCATTTTATACATTTCAGGGACCATGTTCTGTCTTTTCAAGCCTCATAGCTCACTTCTCATTACTCTTTTTTGGACTTCGATTCTTCATCGAACCCACGCAAATGATACTGTTCCAATGGATGGCATTTTTGGGGGCACAGTCAGTTGACCAGATGAAGTTAATATAATTGTCTGGTTGGTAGTGACCTATAAGGGAGGAGTTTGGGATTCTCTTTAATTCTTTGTTTAGTTTTTCTCCCCCTCTCCAATATTTGACTAACCTAACTCTTCCCCTAGTATCCTCCAGTTCATGCTTGTGTAACAGCTGCAAATGCCCTTGAATGTCTGGGAAGGTCAACTCCAACCTAGCATGATCACTGCCCCCCTGCTGGTTTATTTCCAATATAGATTTTTGTGAAAAGGTTTGGGCTGACACTGATATAATCTAGTGTGGAAGAAGAGTCTCTCCGCCTCCATGTCGTGGTGGCTCCTTTCTCTCCCTCCGAGCTCCCATTTAACATTTCAAGGTCCCATGAGCTCATAAATGATAGCCATTTTTGCCCTCTCCTTAAAACTTTTTTTCTTCCCTTGGTTTCTCCTTCCCATTTGCCTGCTGTGCACATACAGAGTTAAAGTCCCCTGCTACTATAATGTTGGCCTTGCCCATTTCTGCCTTCACTGTTGTCATCAAGCCTCCTAAAATGACCAAGAATGTTTCGAGTGTGGAAGAAGCAGGGTTCCAGCATACGTCTATCACCACTACCCCGGGTTCTGGTTTCAAAATTTAGATGGATTAAGCTGGCCAAAATGCCGATTTCGTTCTTAAATATCACGGCAGCTCTTTTCACTGAGCTATTTTTGGATGCTATTAAGAGCTCGCCTGCTGGTCTGCCCAATGGCTTTTGACTGGCTGGCAGACACTGAATGGTAAAACCCTCTATTTCTATTGCATTGACCAACCATGTTTCTTGGAAGATCAAAATATCCATCTTGCCCAGAAGGTAGGGTAACATGTCTATGTCTACATGACTGCCCTTGGATGTGTGATTGCCACTTTCATTTCTAACTTCTAGTGTTATGCAAATGGATTGCAACTCTCCTTCAGGCTTCCCTCAGCCACCTCCTCTACCTCGCTCATATCTAACTGTCTGTCCGCAATTCAGTAATGGTGTGCAGCAAATTACCTCTGCCTCAACGCTAGTAAGACTGAGATCGTTCACATTGATTGATGGATTTATTGATTGATTTATTTATTTATTGAGCGTTTTACAAGACGTCTGCTCCCGCTTTCCCACTCTCACTCTGGCTGGCCTCTCTTGGCCATGCGCCCACACCCACCTGCGAGGCAAACAACCTTGGGGTCATATTCGACTCCACTCTCTCCTTCTCCACTCACATTTTGGACATCTCTAAAAAGTCCAACTACCAGCTACACCTCCTCAGAGGTACTCTTCCTTTTCTCACCATCCCCCAGTGGCCCACTATCTCCAGAGCCCTGGTTCTCTCAAGGCTGGACTACTGCAACAGCCTCTTTCTTTCTGCTCTGCGCCCCCTGCAACTCATCCAGAACAGAACCGCAAGACTTATCCTTGGCCTCAAGCCCAGGGACCACATCTGTCTGGTACTGAAATCCCTCTACTTGCTCCCCCTGGCTGCAAGGATCAAGTTCAAGACCTTCTGCATTGTACACAAGGCTTTCTGGGGCCTGGGTCCTACCTATCTGCCATGTTACCTTCCTAAATACTGTCCTTCCCGAGCCCTCCGCTCATCTACCTCCAACCTTCGGCGAGTGGGTCGGTTCTCCAAGCAGAGATTTGGAGGGAGATCATTATCCTCTGTAGGGGCCTCCCTCTCGAATAGCCTCCCTGCCGCTCTCTGTCTTGAGCCTGATCTCATTAAATTCCGGAAACTCCCTAAGACATTCCTCTTCTCCTCTTCCTTCTCTCTCCCTCTACCCTGCTAACCTTTCTCTCTGCTCTATCCCTCTCCCCTCCTTTTCCGTGCAGCCTGCTGACTGGCCGCCTGGTGTACCTCAGAGTCTCACAGGTCCCTGGCAGCCTCGCCAGTCCTCTCGCACTTGCCTTTGGGCCTTGCACTTACCTCATTGTTACTGTGCTTGGTCAATGACCCATGAGAGAGGCATCTCTCAGAACTTACCCCAGCTTCTGACTGACTGGGCGCACTTGGTCCCTCCCCCGATCCCCTCCCACCCCTGCACTTACTTGGCTCCGCTCTCCTGCACCTGTCTGCGCACGTGCACGATTTTAATGCACCATGCCTTGAAGATCATCTATCTGTTTTTCCCTTATCTCTCCTCCTTGCATGGTGGCGCCTCAATGCACTTGGAAAAACTGCAGAATCTTTCTCAGACCTATTTGCTGTTATTTACACCATTAACTGTATAATATGAACTTGTGCCATGCACCCACTCTGCCCGTGCAGACTTGTATCATTCAGAAATTCAAGGGCTCTGAATGACTGTTGTTTTTTCCCGCTTTACAAATAAACATTACCAAACCATCCCACTTCAAGTGCAAGGTTTGATGGTAAGGCTTCATTAAAGTGAGCTAAATTATTATTTATTATTATTATTAATATTATTATTATTAATATAGCTAACACGTTCTTATAAGGAGGCGTTTTGGGCAGGGATGGCAGGAACTGGGTGGGAATGGCCATAGGGATTAGCATGGCCATGGGAAGTCAATGGGTGGACAAATAATCAAACAACACCTTCAAGCTTTGTGTCCCTCCTCATATGCCATTGCTCCCCGTCTGTATTCTAATGCAATCGTTTCGGTTTATAGGTATCCTCCTCTAGGAATCAAGGGCTTAGAGATACAAGTTACATGCTCTTGGGACCGGCTTTGTGCTGGGCGATGGAATATATGGGCCCTACCCATGAGAGGTTGACAAGCAGACCCCTCCCGCACCCAGCAGCTGGACTTCATCATCAAATCCACGGTTCAGTGGTGTTCTGATGCTACTATGCTAACTAATTTGGAACCTAATCTGGGCTCCGAGTACTGGACGTTTTCTGTGCCACTCTTCCCAAGTCAGCTAAAGGAAAGACAACGTGGAGACTTAGGGCTTCCTGCTCTGATGGTGCAGGAACAGAACCCCCTGCCGTCCCAGCATCTTGCTTCCCAATGGAATGCCTGCATTCATGCAGTTCCTGGCCAGATAAAAGCCTCTTAGTCACGGTACTCTCCTCCTTGTTGCCAGAGAATGGACTGCGTGCCAACAGCAACATCAGAAAAAGACACAACTTGTAAGTGCCAGGTTAAAAACATTCTTGCCTGGACCATTGCTATCCTGTGAGTTGGTTTGAGATACTACTCCAACATCTAATGCAGCCAAGCATCCAGGTGCTATCTGAATTCCTGCCTTTACTCGCTGGACCGTAGAGAACACTCACAGAGTGAGAAGCAGCATCCTGAATCAAAGGTATTCTGCATTAAAGTATGCAGGTTACACTTATCAGCCCCAAGTGTACCTAGAAAGTGTTTCTCAAATATCCCCCGTCCCTAGGCATCATAGGTCCTAGAAACTAGTTCTAGGCAGTTTAGTACTTTTTCACCAAACACCTTTTCCCATACAGTTTTTCACATTTGTCTTACTGAGCTGTACCCTTCCCCCACTGCCTTCACTTGCGTACTTCCTTTAGACTATGTGATACACCTTGACTTTGCTCCTTTCCTCATATTACTTACCCTTCTCCAATTCTATCACAGCCTTCAGCCACAACTAAGTCTAACTTCTACCCCACTTGCCCTCTATATATCTCCTCTCCCCCAGCATCCACACCCCCCAAATCCAATGTTCATGTTCTACCAGAATCTTCGGCCTCATCTAATCCCCCTTTCACCCACTGCACAACACCTGCTCCTCTCCTCCACCTCCTATCACTCTTTTCATTGGCCTATGAAATGCACAATCCCTCTGCAACAAGTCTTCTTACATCACTGACCACATCAATTCTCAACACCCTCAACTTTCACTTCTAACTGTCAAAAAAACCTGGATCTTACTTGGCACTGCTACACAAGCGGCTCGCCACACTGACTTTGCTACCTTCTCCCATCACTTCCTGACCTGTTGTGAAAGGCAGTAGATTGTGATTCCTTAACAAAGAGGTCTTCTACCAATGACCTTCTGCCCCGTCTCTGACATTGCCTCTTCCTCTTTTAAATATGCCACTATTCAACCCCTCCCTCCTCTTTTCACTGTTCCTGGCTCTTTATTGGTCCCTGGGCCCTCTCAACTCCATTTTCCCTGACCTGAACCTTCTCCTTGAGTCACTTCCCACTGACATCCCCATTGCCATGATGGTGGACTTTAACCTTCCCAAGCCTTCTGTCCCACCCACATTGATCTTACCTCCCTCTTATCTGACCATTCCCTCTACTCCCTCCATGACTAGCCTACCCACTCTGATGGGACCTCTCTTGGCCTTGTCTTTCACTCTTCTTCACTCTCCTCCTATGATCTCTCCATTGAACCTTCTCCCTTTAATTACTTTATTGTTCACTTTATTATCTTCTTGCCTCCACCCTCTAATCCTCTTCTCCCCTCTTCAATGACCCAAAGGAAATTCGAGCAGAACTCTTACCTTGATGATGTGAGGACCTCTGTCTTGTATTTCTCCCCTGTTCATGCCTCTTCCCTTGACATTGCTTTTTCTGAATTTTACTGTACACTTATCCTTTTGACAAACACTAACCTGCACGCATATTCACACCCTCCTATACTGATATTCTGCCCTATCATCTCTCAGCTTCTGACCCTCAAAACAAACATGCACTGTGACCTATGATGTTGGCACAAATGTCGGACCCCAACCATACACCTGACCTACAGAAATTCCCTTGCTGACATATCCACTGCACCGGACTCTGTCAAATCATCATGCCCCTCAAACCTTATCTCACTCAACAAGCTCCTTCTGAACTCTTCCCTGCCTAAATCAGATCTGTAACTGTCCTATTCATTCTGAAGAAACCCTTTGCTGACAAGCGTACCGGCAAACTATTGCCAGTTTTCCTCCTACCACATTATTCAAAGGTCCTTGATTGGCTGGTCTTCAACTAGATCACTAGGTACCTTGAGGGTAATGGTCTTGGAAATCCTGTTAAATCTGACTTCTGTAGTAAACGCTCCACCAATACTGCACTCATGTATTTCTCTCTGATTCTCACCACTCCAAACTCTCTTCTATCCTCATCCGTTTGGACATCTCTGCCATTTTCAAACTGTAGACCACTCATTTCACTTCATGACTCTCCAAGACCTTGCGTTTCGCAAATCTTCTCTAGCCTGGATTGCCTCCTACCTGGCAGGTCACACCTTTAAAATCTCTTTGAACTCACAACCCTCTGATCCAACCCCTTTACCTGTTGGTGTCTCCCATGGTTCAGTCCTTGGACCTCTGCTCTCCACTCTCTATAACGTTTTGTAGATAGGCTTATCTCATCCTTATCTCATCCTTAAGCTTTCACAACCACCTCTTTACTGAGGTTACTAAAATATTTTTCTTCTTTCCCTTCTTTGCCCTAGCCATCTGGAAACTGATTACCCTCTGTCTCACTGCAGTCCATCACTGAGTGGCTCTCGGCTGCCTCATGGTGAACATTTGAAAACCAGAAATCAGCTTTCTCCCGGCTTCCAATGCCATCTCTATCCTCCATCTCCTATCTCCCTCCAGCCTGACCTTCATGCTCCATCAGCCAAAGCTTGCAACCTTGCAGTCTTCTTCGATAGCAACCTCAGAATGCAACAATTCATCACTACTACCATGTCTTTTGATTGTACTAACCTTCTCAGCATTCAGCAATGTCATAAATGTTCTACTCAACACTCTACAAACACGCTAATCTCCATCCTCTTGCTAAGGCCTACTCCTAGCGCATTCTCTCTGATCATTCTTTCCTCATGCTGGTTTGCTCTCTTTGCAGAATCACTAGCCCTTTTCAAATTCGTACTCCTGCTCTACAAAACTATCAATGGTATTGCTCGTCAGTACCTGTTTCCCTGCATCTCTGCATACTTGTCATCTTGTTCCCGCTGCTTCACCTCTGCACTCAACCTTGCTGTCCTGTGCCTCCAGGCCTTCTTTCACCTACTGTCCTTGTCTCCACTCTCTCTGCTAGGCCGTAAAGACCCCTCATATGGAAACTAAGGCACAATCACCATATGCTAGTGACACGACAGACACAAGGTTCACTTTTCCAAATAAGTCTGGTTTATTTCAAAGTATTCTCAGTCGGCCGACTGTGGTCTAACGTCTCGCAACGTGTGTACCCAGACCTTGTGAGACGCAAGAGAGCGAGCAACGCTCAAACAACAATATTTATACATAACATGCAATCTTTTACAAAGCCATTCAAACCGCCTACAATGTATCTTTTAGGCTAGGGTACGATGATCGACAATCATGACAATTATGACACGTTATGGCAAGTCCTTATTCAGTCTAAATATACTTACTCTAGCAACAGTAGCAGAGACAGTTCTTTGTTATGGAGAACATAGAGCTCTTAGTACTGCAAGGATATCATGTTTGTAGGAGAGAGACATTCTTTAGCACATTACCTGTGCGTTTCTATTCATGTACCAAGGGTCAGACAGTTCTGAGGCAGAAAATACCAGTCTCCGCGAAGGAGTACCGCTAGAAAGAATATACTTCATGCTTTAACTGCCTATTGCTACAGAGTTTGCGAGACTGGCTAGCACCTGGCTGCTGATTAGATGCACTTTCTGCTCGCCTCCAAGGACATTGTGAGGGAGGAAAACAATGTATATCTGTATCATCTGACATTCCTGTCTGTGTTGGCCTTTCAGCATTCAGGCTGTGGCCTCGCACCGTGCATAAGCTCGAAGTATAGAATACATTTCGCAAAGCGGTTTTACAGAAACAGAAAAAGCAAATTGCGGATATTTCACAAAATGGACGCCCTCTGGCTACTCTCAATACATTGACGATTCCGTGCTGGCAATGTCTGGTGCATGATGCGATTGGTTTCTGGCCAACATAATATACATACTATACATACTATAGGGTTGTTTCTGGACTAACACACCCTCCTTTTGGCCGTAAGACAAGAGCATCATCCATACATTCATCTTCATTGGATCACGTGTCTGATTCTGAACTACCCATGCTACTATAATCATCATCAGAAATATCAATTGCCATGAATTCTTTGATTGTTTCATTTTCGTGTTGTGCACCTCTGTTTAATACGCGCGGAGGTTTCAATTCTATAGCGTGGACACATTCATTTGCAACCTGGGAGCAGAGGATTGGCAGACATTGGGCCTCATTACGAGTAGGGCGGTAAGGGTACCGGGCACCGGTAAGGAGACCGGTGCCGGTAATCCCTTACCGCCCTACTACGAGGTCCCTTAGCGGGTCCCTTCCTTAACTCCTGGTCTGACCAGGTGTTAAGGACAGGACCCGTTAAGGGACCTGGGCGCAAATAACGGGCTTGGCATACGCCGGCCCGTTATTTGCACCCTCCCCATTCCCATTGAGCCCTATGGGGGCTCAAATGGGAATGGGGAATGGTTTGGTAAATGGGGACTTACCGGTCCCTCCAATGTCGGAATGGACCGGTAAGCCCCCATTGTCCCAAGAGTCGGTATGGGAGGCAGTCATGGCGCAAATAGCGCCATGACTACCACCATACTCGGAATGAGGCCCATTGTATGCAACAACAGCAGAACATGAGGATTCCAAGTATCGTGATCAAAATTGCAGTTAGTTTCCATCCCCATGATCGCAACAATTCCCAAAACCATAAACCTATATTCAGATTCCAGCTGCCTGTGGGGACATGAATATCAGAACTTAGGACATGCAATTTCTTAATTGCTTTATATATCGTGGGGGAGGAGTCACTTACAAATACTCAGCACGCTGACCCCACGATTTTGCACACACCTCCACGGTCAGCCAGAATTATATCATGGACCATTCTAATCTGAAGTGTCAATAATCTAACTATTTTATCTTCTAGTGTCATATTATCTGTAGTTTCATTACTTGTTTTTTCCAACACTCTGGACAGTTTTCTTATATTCCATGAATGTATTGCTTGTCCCCAAAATGGTATAAAGATTTTGCTATATCGCCTGCAATCAGTCCTGCAGTATCATCTAGGCGAGGCCTTGATCTGGGTAGTTTTGATATTTCAGAAGTTTTAGAGAGAAATACACCAGGGAAAAGTATACCCAAATAACAGGTCCCTTCCCAATTTCTAGGTAACCATGGATATGCCTGATCTCCACATATAAAATAAACAGAACCTCCAATGTACAATGGTTCCCCTTCTTTTTCGAGCACCGCGGTATTCATGCATCTAGTAAATGTTCCCAATGCATAGGAGCCCTTTCTCCGTAAGCAAAATGGGACAGAACGTGGACTGTAATTAATAGTATAGGAGGGAGGCACAACATCACTCTTCCCTACTGGAGCCATGTTAAAAGTGATTAGAGATTTGTGAGGCCCAGAGAGCCCAAAGAGCCTATCCACTGGTTTCGTTGTTACCTTGTTTATTTTGCTTGCACTTCTAAATCTGGAACAACCCACCAGTTCCATTGCCATTCTTCCAAACTCGTTTATGTTTGTTCCATCCAGCTGACCAGTATCACTGTCATTCCACTTTCCATAATATAAC
This sequence comes from Ambystoma mexicanum, assembly GCF_040938575.1. NCBI lineage: Eukaryota > Metazoa > Chordata > Amphibia > Caudata > Ambystomatidae > Ambystoma > Ambystoma mexicanum. The sequence continues at coordinate 800,347,251 of NC_090935.1, read as the reverse complement.
GCTCTCAGTGATGCATAACGTGCGGTATTAAGCGGCAAAGGTTGCACATACCAACCCATTCCTTTTCCACCATGTTGGGGTAAATGGGAACACACCCAGCAATTTGACCTATTCAAGATAGCATGTGTTGTATTCATAATCAATAGCAGAGTATTATTATCATAACCTTCTCTATGTTTTACTTCCTGTGAGGGGAGAGTGTAAGAGAGCACATGTACTGGGCTGCTTGTAGTAGGAGCATTGGTAGCAGGCAAAAGAGAATTCAAAGGATGTACAGTTTCCAGATACCAGAACATGAGGACCAGCGTAATCAGAATGCAAAGAGGTATCACATTTATTAGCATATTTTTCCCAAACCAGGATTTTCTAGGAACAGGCTTAGTCTCTATTTCTATAATATCATCAGCGTTGGTGCAGGCGGGAGCAGGAGTAAGTGTATACATTGTTTGTAGTGCTTATCTCAGGAAATGTTTTCAATGTCTGTCGCGGAAAGGTTCTCCACAGCAACACTCGTTAACAGCAAAGCGTCCAAGTAACAGCAAAGCGTTCAGGCCAGTTCAGGCTAGCCTGCTTAACAAATGATAGCAAGCTGGTGTAATTTCACACAGAGCTCCAAAAAGGCAGGAGCAAGCATCAATTGTGTCGGTACCATATGCCAGCCCGCTTGTCCGCACGGGCTCGCACTGGTCCTTCACTATTCAAAGATAGCACCGGGAAACCGTATTTCAGAGCTTTCAATTTGATGCAGATTGATACAGCTCATACGCTCCATTTCCCAAGGCCTCCGTTTCCCACTTCATCCATGTTGGGAACAGAGGCAAAAACAAACATGTAGATTACTTTTGATTTTGAGAGCGTAGATTGTACATTATTGCTCCAGGTACTGCGTGATCGATAAACAATGCACTCTCATTTCCAGATGCAGGATCACTGCCAGGTTACGATGCAGTGAGTGATGATATGGCATGCAGTCGGACAATTCTGAAGCACCTTTGGCCTTTCTGTCTTTGTTGCAATCTCCCCGGGCCCTTTCTTGGGCTTATGAAGTACTTCTGGCAAAGCGCTGGCGATGGTATCTTTGTGATCAAGTGCAGCTGTATTTCTTTTGACTTCAGGATCAAGCAGCTCTTTCAAAGGAAACGGAATTCTTTTCGTGTGCGTTGCGTGGATCCGTGATTTGCGGCCATCCACTCAGACTACAGTCTGTGTAGCCAGGAGCACCTGGTAGGGCCCTTTCCAGCGCAGTGTGAGCGAAGATTTTCTTTCAAAGTTTTTAGTCAGTATCCAGTCGCCAGGCTGCAGACAATGTCTTGGGCTGGTATATCTGACAGGAAGAGCCTCCTGCACCTGCTGATGAATTAAAAGCAAGTTTTGAGTTAACTGTTTACAGTAATTAATAAGCAAAGGATATTCTATATCCCTAAGACGTTTTGGCTGTGGAGCAATCCAAACATTCGCTGGTCTACCCATGATAATTTCATATGGGGAGGGTCCAGTCCTTGCCTGTACAGAGGCTCGCATACACAACAGAGCCAACGACAATGCGTCTGGCCATTTCAAAATACTCCCCTCACAAATTTTGCTAATTTTATTCTTCAGAATACCGTTCTGGCGTTCCACCAAGCCAGCACTCATCGGGTGTCTGGTCGAATGGAACCTCTTGTCAATTTGGAGACCTGCACAAATTTGTAATATCGCGGCTGCAATAAAATGCGGGCCGTTATCTGACCATATGACACGGGGTAGGCCAAAACGGGAAATGTACTCTTTTAGCATAACTTTAGCTGTGGACATAGCTGTACAATCTTTCAGGGGATAGGCTTCTACCCATTTGCTAAATACGCAGACCAGCACGAGGACATACTTGTAGTTTTGGTATCTTTCCATTTCTATGAAATCAAAATGGTTGACTTCAAATGGCATAGAGGGAGGGCCAAAACGTCCTGTTGGTGTTGCTGTACCTTTTCCAATGTTATATTGTAAAAACGTCATACAGTTTTGAACCAATCTGTCAGCAGTTGTTCTGATATTTGGATTCTGCTATACCGTATCTAATTGCTGAATAATTTTCCTAGCACATATGTGTGTAGGACTGTGGGCCATAGTGACCATCGCCAGTACATAGGCATTTGGCAACATCCATCTTTTGTTCTTTTTGTCAACCCAACAACCTTCAAAGTCTAATTCTGCTGGACCCGCAGACCATGCTTTTATTTCATCTGCAGTAGCTTCTGCTTGCATTTCCTTAACTGTGGCAATCCCATTTTCTATCATGCAGCGCACGTCTTTCATTGTTTCAACGAAAATGTTTGTGTGTAAATCAGTGGCAGTTTGTTTCGCAATTTCGACTGCAAATGCGTTTCCCTTTCCAACTTTACATGTTACTTTTTTATGCGCTTCGCATTTCATTATTGCTAATCATTTGGGAAGCGCAAGTGCAGACAGCAGTCTCAATATCAAAGTGCCATGTTGGATTTTAGTTCCATGTGATGTCAGGAAACCCCTTTCAGCCCATAATTGACCAACATTGTGTACCACCCCAAATGCATACTAACTGTCAGTATATATGTTTACATTTAGGTTTTCAGAAAGTTCACATGCTCTAGTTAATGTTATTATCTCTGCGGCTTGTGCTGAGTTGTATGGGATTATTTAGCTTTCTACAATGCTTTTCAGTGTAGTGATGGCATATGCAGCAGTTGATGGATATCAGGCAATTTAAAACAAGAACCATCACAGAACAGTTCTCCATCTGGCTCTTTCTGTGGGATATCAGTTAGATCAAATCTTCCTTTTGTCTCCTGCTTAGTAACCATTATACAATCATGGGGGAATTCTTTCTCACCCCCTTTCTCATTGGGAGGGGGCATTAACTCAGCTGGATTTAAAGTGCAACACCTTGAAATTTGAATATGCGGAGCAAAAAGGACAATTTCATACCTAGTTAAACTGGCTGATGTAAGGTGTTGCGTCAGCGTTCTATTTAAAAGAACATCCACTGCATGGGGCAGCATGATGGTTAAAGCATGACCTAAAGCCATACCCTCGGTTTGTTTTACTGACGCGGCAGCTGTAGCAACAGCTCGCAAGCAGCGTGGTAAAGCGCATGCGACAGGATCCAAAGTGGAAGAGAAGTAGCCGCATGGTCTATTTCTCCCTCCTTGTTCCTGAGTCAAAACAGCCAAAGCACATGCATCATTCTCATGCACAAATAGCTTAAAACTCTTGTCATAATTTGGTGTGCCCAAAACTGGAGCTGAACATAATGCAGCTTTGAGCAGGTCAAATGCTTCTTGACATTCCATGTTCCATGGCAAAGGTAAGGTAACTTATTTCCTTGTCAATGCCACTATTGGTTTCACAATCAATGGAAAATTGTCGATAATACGAAGCCATGCCAATTAAAGCCCTGACTTCTTTCAGCGTATTTGGAATAGGCATACCAGAGATGCTTTCAATCCTTTCTGGTGTCAATCTTCTTCTCTCCTTTGAAAGGAGGTAGCCTAAATAGAATACTTCCTTTCGACAATACTGGAATTTTTTTAGCAAAGATTTGTGTCCATGCATTGCCAAATGTGTCAATAGTGCAACTGTACTTTCTTTACAAATTTCTTCTGCTGCTATTAACAAATCGTCTATGTATTGTAGCAAAACACAATCTGCTGATAGTTCTAGCATATCTAGTTGTTCTTTTAAGGCTCGACTGTAAATGCTCGGACTTTCAGTGTAACCCTGTGGGATTCGTGTGAATGTAAATTAAAGGAATGGTTCGGTCAGAAATTTTTATTGTCCCTACAAGTCAGCCATGTGTTTTTAAGCCTAAGTCGCTCGATTTTAGAAAAATGTCCTATGGACCTTACCCTAGTTTTCGTCCATTAAACGCACGCGAAAACAGGTGCCAGGGCGCTGACATTTTGTGATAATCCTATCACTTGCCCCATCGCCCTGGTTGACCTGCTTTTGCGGCACTAAATTATATCCCCCGCCTCTGAGCCTGTCAACAGCAGACGCATACCTCCCATTTCAGAACAGCAAAGCATGTCTCGTGTCAACAATCACTGCGCTTTAGCTAATGACGTGTCGCCATGGAAATGGCAGGACGCCTCTTTCCTCAATAAGTATAAACAGACCGTTTCACAACACACAGCAGCTGATTTTCGATTCCATTCCTCTCTCTGTGTTACTTTGAGTATTCTGTGACTCCTTTCTGTGCTCTGGTCAGCTACCTTCGCCGCTTGTAGCCCGTGTGAACACCTGTACCATCGCTATAAATTATTTTAGTTTGTTTACCACACAATGGCTACAATAGTGCCATACATGTACGAGCCCGAGTATACCGAGGAGGAACTACTGGAAAGGGAAACATGCGAAAACGATGGGGCTTCAGACGGCAGTTGGCAGGACGAATCAACGGATAAAGACACTGGACCTAGTCGAATGGACGGTGTTTCCATCTGGTTCACATGCAATCGGTGCGAGCTAATGCCAACCGAGGACGAGAACTGCTGCTGCTGTGAAAACTCGGGATGCGTGGCCTACATTTCGGAAGGCGATCCACGGCCGCAATGCATCACCGAGCTGCCAGACTTCAGGGCAGCCTGCCTCACACGGTCCGTGTTGAGAATAATGATGGTGCTTATGCACGAACTTCACGCAACTGTTCGTCCTCGTAATCCGAGTAACGAGTAAGTAACGAGTAAGTATACTCTGGTTGTGATGCCACTACTATTTCATGGTCATCTCCTATATCCAAAATTACATCTACATATTATTGTAACGCATGAAAGTCGTTCAATAGTGTGCAGTGTCTAGATAGCATTTGTCCGAGCAGAATGCCATTAGTTACAAGAATTGTCATTGACAACAAACGTTTAATAAACTTATTTTGGTGATTTAAAAACAGTTTGTATCATTATTTTTCACAGGTGGTACAGGCTGGTGGCCTATCGTTCCTTTACATGGTGGCTTCACGGGAGGCTTGGACACCGCGTTCGAAGAGTTATACCCGCCTGTGCCGTTCATACCATAAGACAAACTTTTCCCAGTGACAGCGGTCAGTACAGGGGATTTTCCCTCGCTGTGCTGCAACCTGACCTGTACAATGTGTAAAGTTTTGTATTTTTGTGCCATCAAAATAAGAAACAAAATAAAACACCACATATATTTTAACAACGGTTGTTTCGATTTTTGAAATGAATCAAGTGTGTCTCCATTCAAGAGTCTTCTTGTGCCTTGCCTGCATGCCCACCGGCCCATCCACCGCCCCCCCGATCAAAGGCGGTTAGCGCGAGTGGATGCGCGCTGCCATGGGGGGCTGTCAGGGGCGCAAACGGCCAAGGTGCCAAACACCATGTACACTTCAAAAGGTATCCCACGCCCAGGGGCCATCGCTCACATGGCCTCCTCAGACCCTGTGTCTCCAGGAAGGCCTCCCCTGACGCTGGCCGCCCCCCTGCAATCCACATAAGTGTGTCTCCATTCAGCAGTCTTCCTGTGCCTTGCTTGTCTGCACGCCGACCGGCCCATCCACGCCCCCCCATCAAAGGCGGTTCACACCACCCGGGGATGAGCGCTGCCATGGTGTGCTGTCAGGGGTGCAAACGGCCAAGGTGCCAAACACCATGTACACTTCAAAAAGTACCCCACGCCCAGGGGCCATCGCTCACATGGCCTCCTCAGACCCCTTGTCTCCAGGAAGGCCTCCCCTGACGCTGGCCGCCCCCCTGCAATCCACATAAATGTGTCTCCATTCAGCAGTCTTCCTGTGCCTTGCTTGTCTGCACGCCCACCGGCACATCCACCCCCCCATCAAAGGCGGTTTGCATCCGAGGATGAGCGCTGCCATGGCGTGCTGTCAGGGGCGCAAACAGCCAAGGTGCCAAACACCATGTACACTTCAAAAGGTATCCCACGCCCAGGGGCCATCGCTCACATGGCCTGTTCAGAACACGGGTCTCCAGGAAGGCCTCCCCTGACGCTGGCCGCCCCCATGCAATCCACATAAGTATGTCTCCATTCAGCAGTCTTCCTGTGCATTGCCTGCACGCCCACCGGCCCATCTACCCCCCCTGATCAAAGGCGGTTCGCGCCAGTGGATGCGCGCTCCCATGGGGGGCTATCAGGGGCGCAAACGGACAAGGTGCCAAACACCATGTACACTTCAAAAGGTATCCCACGCCCAGGGGCCATCGCTCACATGGCCTCCTCAGACCCCATGTCTCCAGGAAGGCCTCCCCTGACGCTGGTAACCCCCATGCAATCCACATAAGTATGTCTCCATTCAGCAGTCTTCCTGTGCCTTGCTTGTCTGCACGCCCATCGGCCCATCCATCCCCCCCCATCAAAGGCGGCTCGCACCCGGGGATGAGCACTGCCATGGTGTGCTGTCAGGAGAGCAAACGGCCCAGGTGCCAAACACCATGTACACTTCAAAAGGTATCCCACGCCCAGATGCCATCGCTCACATGGCCTCCTCAGACCCTGTGTCTCCAGGAAGGCCTCCCCTGACGCTGGCCGCCCCCTGCAATCCACATAAGTTTGTCTCCATTCAGCAGTCTTCCTGTGCCTTGCTTGTCTGCACGCCCACCGGCCCATCCACGCCCCCCCATCAAAGGCGGTTCACACCATCCGGGGATGAGCGCTGCCATGGTGTGCTGTCAGGGGCGCAAACGGCCAAGGTGCCAAACACCATGTACACTTCAAAAGGTATCCCCGCCCAGGGGCCATCGCTCACATGGCCTCCTCAGACCCCATGTCTCCAGGACCCCCCCTCACGCTGGCCAGCCCCCGGCAAACCACATAATACCACGACATACACACGTCATTCATTTACAAACACACCCCTGTTTCTAATACTTTATAAAGCACTTGATATGTCTCATGAGAACATCTTTGTGCTTTTCAAGTCAACTCCTGAACGTGCTACCTGAGAACCACTGAGATCTATGCTAATCTGCTTGTCGTCGTGATAGCCGTGAACTTCTGTGACCGCTTCGAGCAAACTCGTCAGTGTGCTACCTGTGGCCATCTACCTGTTCTCCTGCAACATACTGCTCTGCTTGCTGAATCCAACTGTTTGTTGGTCAAGGTAAGGCCATGTATCCTAGTCATATTTCGTTGACTTTTAAATTTCTATCTATTTGCGAGTAGAGTACTGAATAGTGCTATGTTCATTGGTCTCATTGCTATTGACTTGAGTTTCAATTGTTATGCTATCAATAGATCTATTTATTTTCATCTGTGTCAATTGTCATCGAATTACATCCTTCGGGGGTCCAGTCTATAATGTAAGCATGTTTCCTTCTCGTGCAAGACAGAACATCCAAGGGACGAGTCCAGAGTTTAGCCACATCATTTATACATTTCTGCAATTTATTCAAATACTAAGCCGCACATGATGAACTGGTATAGTTCCGGCGACCCCAACAAACCTTGCATTGAACATGGTATGGTTCATTTACTTTTGTATCACATTTTTATTCATCAGGATTGTTAAATAACGAACGTCGATATTTACTTTTCAAAATTTTCAACAATGCCTGTCTGTTCGATTAGCGGTTGCCCTTCAAAGACCCATGCTAAATCTGAAGGCACTACAACGCATGTATTCCTGAAAACTGTTGAATAAGAGAATGGGTCAGACATTGCGGATATCCACTGGTTGAGCTGGAAAGTAGAGTCCAACAAGTCCTAGAGGACAAGAGGGGTGATCGATACCGCATCTGCAGCCGGCACTTTTCCTCGACCATGTACGCCACATCTTGGGTAACAAAGAAGAATAAACAGCGAACGACACGAAAATTGCTCGCAAACGCTATTCCCACTCTATTCGTCCACATTCTGCCACTGGTGAGTCAAGTGTCCGGATTTAGCTTTAGGCCTTGCGGTAGTGTGTAGGTAGCTGAATGGATTAATTGATATTTTAGGCTTTGTGTCCCTTGTAATACTTTTGACATTATATGAGTGTCTAGCTTTTTGAATAATGACATTTATCAATCTATTCTTTTAGATTTCATAACCCGCATACGAAATCTATATATGGGCACATGGAACTGTGCTATATTGCGCATTTTCAATAGCATTACTCTCAAGTATTCTGTCGCCTTACATGGCAATTTTTAATATTGGCATTTCATTATCAAACAATAATTTACAATTACAACTGCTTGACTATCCCTTGACTATCCCTTGAATCTGAAGCAAGAACATTCTACATCCGTGACGTGCTCCCAGTTATCAACCACTTCTAGCGCGTATCAGGTAATCTTACTTGGCTATTCCGCTACAGACTTGTTTTATGCATGTCAAATAATGGTTTTTATGTATCGTGTAATTATTTTACCGAATGTTTGGTTAGTGCTTTCCAATAGATATACACCTTCGTTATCGTCCACTGGTGTTTGTTTTCAGATATAATTAGTGTTATCCATACTAATGCAAGTACTGTCTTTCAGGGAAATGCTGAAGCGTCCACCACATTGACAACATCCCTAGATGTTCTTCAGCAGCACGAGGTATAGATACTGACAGCTCCATCGAACTAGATCATCAGAGCTGGAATACTTGTCGTTTGATTGCTCTACACAATGTTTCATTCGTGGTTAGCATTGATATGTACCTGTGCGGTCGACCCCAAGTGTGTGTTATGTTTTCAATATTGTAATCCTTACTAATGAAAGTATTATGTTTCAGGCAGTTGATGGAGCGTCAACCTCTGCACTTGATGCGGAGCCTGACATTCAAGTAATTCCAGGGGAAGTGGAAGCGGGACCATGCGTATACAAATCGGCGCAACAGCTTTCGGAAGTGCGCACTACATTTACATCCATAGATGTTCTTCAGCAGCACGAGGTATGGATACTGACAGCTCCATCGAGCGTGATCATATAACGTGATTCCATTTGCTATACTTTCTTCCCTATTAACGCAAGTACTGTGTTTCAGGAAGACGACGGAGCTTCCACTACAATCACAACATCCCATTTAGATGATGCAGATGTAAATAAATCGGAGAAATAAGTCGATTAAATCTGATCATATTTAGATATTCCTTGATTCTTTTAGACAATGCATCATTTGTGGTTATCTCTTTATGTGTACCTGTGCCATCGACCCCGTGTGTGTTATGTTTACAATATTGAAAAACATACTAACGCAAGTACTGTGTTTCAGGGAGACGAAGGAGCTTCCTCTACAATCACAACATCCCTTTTAGGTGATGCAGATGTAAAGAAATCGGAGAAAAAAGTCGATTAAATCGGTTCATATTTAGATATCCATTGATTCTTTTAGACAATGCATCATTTGTGGTTATCTCATTTGTGGTGGACCCCAAGTGTGTGTTATGTTTACAATATTGAAAACCATAATAACACAAGTACTATGTTTCAGGGAGTCGATGGAGCGTCATTCCGTGCTGTCTATGCGGATCCAGAAAATATAGTCGTTGCACCGCTAGCGGAAGGGAAGACATGAGGAAACGAATCGGAGCAACAGCGTGCAGATGTTGAAGTTCGAGTCAAGAAAGTTGCAAAGAAAAGAAACAAAAATAAGGTTAGTTACAAACAGTTCATAATTTTAGAAATTGTTTTGTGCTGGGGACTAGATTATGGTTTTTCCTGTCAATTGTACTATACTTTATCTTGTGTTTCAACTGAACATCCCTTTTCCAATCTGTCCTCTAGTTACCCGTGGGTGTACAAACTATACATACACAGACAGTGAAACAAATGAGAGATGTTGCTTGCCAGACCATTTACACTATGGAGGAACTATTAATTCAGACGCGGCGTGTTGAGACTCGAGATGCTTATGTCCAATGGCCAGAACATGAATTGAATGTGTCCGGAGAATCCAGTACAGTATAGTTTTATTGGACCATTGCTACAGTGCGACCGTACCACCACAAGAAGATGATACTGAATGTATTGAAGATAGCTCTGAAGTAGTTGCAGATCAATTCACACAATCTACACCCACCAAATAAATGCCACCCAAAAAGCTGTCGACATTGTTGTGTTCTCCCATCAATGATGAAGTAACAGATGTTGAAATGACAGAGAATGAACCAGCAGCAGTATTCATCGACGCATCAGAACTTGATATCAGCGATATTTCTTTCAGTTGTGGTGATATGTCCTCAACGATACAGTCCGAAACAACTTTGACGCCGGATGACAGTCTAATGAAAGAGGGCAAATACATAGAATTCGACAGTTGTTTGATGGATATTATAAGTATACTGAAATGTGGGCCTTCAGTTAGAGGGGAAGAATGTAGGAAGCCATTGATTCATGTGACTCGTTCAAAACAAGGCAGTAACGTCAAAATACATGCCGCCTGTAGATTAAATCATACGTTCTCATGGTCTGCACAACCGATGCTGAGGAAACTGCCAGCAGGCAATCTACTGTGTGCAGCTGCCTCACTTTTTAGTGGCTCCAGTTTTAGAAAGTTAGAGTCTTTCTTTCAGTTTGTGGGACTTCATTTCATTTCTAAAACGCAGTACTACAAATTCCAACATGATTTTCTATTTCCGGCCATTAGTGATGCTTGGAAAATTGAACAATTGTCTCTAGAAAGTATATTCGAAGGCAAACTATTCAGGCTAGCCGGCGATGGACAGTGCGACAGCCTTGGATTTTCTGCCAAGTACTGCACCTACCACTTTCAGGACATGGATAGTAAGAAAATTGTGAGTTTGGTGGTCGTGCAGGTGTCCCAATGTAAATCCTCAGTGGCCATGGAGAAACGAGGATTTATAAAATCATTGGAATATCTACAATCGAGGGGAATGCACATCAACCTCATAGCCACGGACACACACGTTTCAATAGACAAGTGTAACGCTCACCTGATTCTCGCAGAGGCGCCGGTCTTGACTGGGCGACTACCGTATCTTCAAAGGTGATGTGTAGCACCCGGTTGGCTCTTTGGGCTGGACCTCTGTGCACTGTATGCCTGACGTGTAGAGTAAGATGTCTGCAGATAGAAAATATGGGGTTAATGAACTGGGGTTATTGGGGTGTCCCTATCTCTTTCCTCTTCTCCTCTCCTGTAGACCCCCAAAGGTTAACGCTCTCACCTTAGGTAAGTGAATGCCGAGCTCTCCATCTGCCTCGGGGCAGGGTGCTGTAACCAGTTTCTTCACTGGATAGGTAGCGCAGGCCTCTTGACTTCAGAGGACTGCTGTCCGTCGTTTACTGCACGAACGGTAAGTTTCGAGTCATTCAAATGTCTTTAAAGTCTTTAGTAATGATGTCTCTTGTTTTGCAGGGTTCCGGCGATGGCGGATGACGGGCTGAAGTGAGTTGAAGATGGAGCCCGTGTGATGAATAGAAGCGCCTGGAAGCACGTAAGTAAGCGCTTGTTGCTTGCTTCACTATGCGCTCTAACTGTCTTTTTATTTTGCAGGTACGAGTTCGGAGCGGCTGCAGGGTGCCGGAATACCCACTGGATTAGATGTGGAAAGGAGTAATGGCACGTGAGTATTAAAGTTCCCCAATGTCTTTAAACGCACCTTGTTTTGTCTTTCAGATGCGGGATGCAGCGCCGAAGGCCTCCGGAGCGTGCGAAGAGTTGGTAAACTTTTGTCTTTCAGATGCCGGAATGCAGTGTGAAGACCTCCGGAGCGCACTAAGAGTAGGTAAGCCTTTGCCTTTCAGATGCCGGAATGCTAACCTGTTCTTTCTTGTCTTTATAGGTGTTGCTGAAGACTGGATTCAGGATGGTAAGCCTTTTTCCTTAGGCCCAGGACCGGATGCAGAAGACACGATGAGCGTTCTGCTGCAGAGGTTGCAGAATAACGCAAAGCAAGATTCATCCACCGGGTGTGGTTTAAATAGCCTCCTGTAGTGCTTAGGTGTCTCCTTCCACAGCCACGCCTAAGTAAGAAAAGAGTCCTGGTAAGAAAAGAGTTCCTGCCTTCCAGAAGAGTTCCAGTGTTCTGAATCTAGGGAGTGGCTCCAGCCCCACCCAACAGGAAAAGTAGTTCCAAACAGAAGAGGATCAGAGGCTCAACTGGCAGGCAAGTAAGCAGCATGGTCTGCTGAAGGTAAGTCCACCCAAGCATTATGAGCCCGGCGCTTCCAGCGCTGGGACTGGGCATATTTATGAGCCTGGTGCCACTGGCGCCAGGACTGGGTCCAAAAGGTCCCAATTGGGACTGGTTGGCACTCGGAACCTGGGTTATGGATCTGCTTCCAAGGGAGTTGGGAAAACCCTGACCTTTTGGAAGCAGAGGTCATGACAGTACCCCCCCCCTCAAGGCCCCTCCCAAACCGGGCTTCTCCGGGGGTTTTGGCTTGTCAGGAAATGTTCGGTGAAATCTTTTGATTAGGCGAGGAGCGTGGACATATTCAGCAGGTTCCCAGGATCTCTCTTGGGGGCCGTAGCCTTTCCAGTCAATTAGGTAGAATAGTTTAGATTTGGAGATCTTGGAGTCCAGAATGCTTTTGACTTCAAACTCGAGTTCTCCATCCACTAGGATAGGTTTTGGAGATTTGGTTAGTCGGGTTTGAGGTTGCACGGGTTTTAATAGAGAGACGTGGAAGACCGGATGTATCTTCATGTGCGGGGGCAAGTCCAACTTGACCGCTACTGGGTTTACTATGGTAGTGATGGAATAGGGACCAAGGTATCTTGGGTTGAATGTGCGTGGCCCTTTTAGAGATAGATATTTGGTGGATAACCAGACTTGATCCCCTACTTGATAGTGAGGGGCTTCCTTCCGATGTTGATCTGCTCCTTTCTTGTATTGTTCTTTAGCCCTTTGAAGGTGAGAAAGAGCTTCCTTAAAGGCTTGGGTGATTGTAGAATGCAGGTAGTCTACTGCTGGTGTTTCAAGATCTTGGAGGGGATCCAACTCCGAGGTTCGAGGGTGACTGCCGTACAAAAGAAAAAACGGGGTTTTCCCAGTTCCCGAATGGACAGAGTTATTGTAGGCATACTCGGCTATCCAAAGGATATCTTTCCAAGTTTTTTCAGTTTGTTGCAGCATGCAGCGTAAATACTGTTCCAGAGTTTGATTGGTCCTCTCGGTTTGTCCGTCGGTCTGAGGGTGGTGACTGGTCGATAGTCTCACATCAATTTGAGCCGACCGACAGCAGCTTCGCCAAAAATGAGAAATAAATTGACTACCTCGATCCGAAATTAGAACCGAAGGAAAACCGTGCAGTCGGACGATGTTTTCGAGAAATTCTCGGGTCAGAGTTGCTGCTGTTGGCAAGCCTTTGAGCGGATTGAAATGCGCCATCTTGGAGAATAAGTCCACGATTACTAGAATCGTATTGTATCCGGAGCATGGAGGTAGATCGGAGATGAAGTCCATAGAAAGCGTATGCCAAGGGCGAGGTGGGATGTCAATAGGGCGTAAGAGGCCTGCTGGTCTTTCCTTTTGACTCTTGTTTTGGGCGCATACTCCACAGGACATTATAAAGTCTCTGATATCTTTTTTCCAAGACGGCCACCAGAAGTAGCGCTTGATCTTTTCTGAGGTCTTGGCTATACCGGGATGACCTTCCATTAAAGAGTCGTGATAACAAGAGATTACTTTTTTCTGTAAATCTGTCCTGGTAGGTATAATCGTTCTTGGAAATACAATAAGTTGTCCTTTACTGCAAAGTCCTTTCCCTGCAGATGCCAATTCTGTATGTCTGCTGGAGTTACAAGTTGCCTGGCTTTATCCTTAACTTCCTCTATGGATTCTGTGGCGATTACACCCAGAATTCTTTGTTCGGGAATGATTGGTACAGGTTTAGGGTTGACCAAGTGTTCTTCCACTCCCATCCGAGAAAGGGCAACGGCTTTACCGTTCTTTGTACCAGGTCGATAGGTAATTATGAAGTCAAACTCGGCAAAGAATAATGCCCAACGGAGTTGTCTAGAGGATTGGGCTTTTGCGGTCTTCAAATATTGCAGGTTTCGGTGATCCGTAATCACAGTAACGGTGTGTCGGGCCCCCAGCAGATAATGCCGCCAAGCCTTAAAGGCAGACTTGATAGCCAGAAGTTCCTTGTCAGTAATCGTGTAATTGATTTCAGGAGGCGAGAATTTGCGGGACCAAAATGCCACGGGATGCAACTGATTGGTTACCGGGTCCTTTTGTGATAGAACTGCCCCCATGGCAAGGCTTGAAGCATCAGTTTCCACGATGTAGGGGAGTTCGGGGCGAGGGTGTTTTAAGATTGGTGCAGAGATAAATTTAGTCTTCAAATCCTGGAAAGCTTGTTCCGCCTCGGTAGACCATTCAAAACGTTTGTTTTTCTTTAACAAGGCAGTGATGGGCTGGACTATTCGAGAGAATTCGGGGATAAACCTGCGGTAAAAGTTAGCGAAGCCTAACATGCTTTGCACACCTTTTACGGAGGATGGTGATGGCCATTTGAGAACTGCATCGACCTTCTTTGAATCCATATGCACTCCGCCAGGTGATAATCTGAATCCCAAGAATTCAACTTCAGTCACGTTGAAAACACATTTTTCCAACTTAGCGAAAAGTTTGTGTTGACGCAATCTTTCGAGGACCATTTTCACGTGTTTCCGATGTTCAGATTCCGATGAAGAATAAACGAGGATGTCATCAATGTAAACAACAACACATACATCTATGAGCTCTCTGAGGACATCGTTCATAAAATATTGAAAGGCGGCCGGGGCATTGCAAAGTCCGAAGGGCATGACCTGATATTCAAATAGCCCATACTTGGTGCGGAAGGCCGTCTTCCATTCATCGCCCTCTTTTACTCGTACCAAGTGGTAAGCTCCTCTAAGATCCAGCTTTGTATATATGCATGCTTTTCTGACTTGGTCCAGGAGTTCAGGGATCAAAGGTAACGGATATCTATTCTTAACGGTGATCTGGTTCAGGGAGCGATAATCGATACAAGTTCTAAGGTCTCCTTCCTTTTTTGGAACGAAGAACAAAGCTGAAGAAGCAGGGGACTTGGAAGGACGAATAAACCCATTTGCCAGGTATTGATCCAGGTATTGTCGAAGGTGAAGGTTCTCAGGCTCGGTGAGGGCATAAATTCTACTACAAGGAGGAGTAGATCCAGGTATCAGGTCTATCTGGCAGTCATAAGACCTATGAGGAGGTAGAGAGTTAGCCTGATCCTTCCGGAAAACATCTTGGTATTCTAGGTATTCGGGAGGTAACTGGGGAGTCTCTGAAGAAATTGCGGCCAGTGCAACACCAGGTGGAGGGTGACAAGTAGATTTAACAAGGGGGGTCCTGGGAGTCCCTCTGCCAGACATTAGTCCTGGTTACGAGGGACTTACCCAGAGTCTTTAGCTCACTATCTTTCACAGAGAAGAAATATCCCAAACATATCAGTCTTTGTCCTGCCCTGGGGCAGTCCAGCACCGAAATGCGAGGCAATTCTCCTCTGAACAAGAGTACCAACAGAAACCCCAGACACGTGTTTCGGTCTGGTTGGACCTCATCAGTAGGGTGGATCTGTGCCTCTCTAAGAATAGTGAGCAAGGGGTCCACGTCTGGATTCCCCTAGTAACTTAGGGTGAGACCCAAAGTTACTTAAATATGCAGATTTAACAAGGGGGGTCCTGGGAGTCCCTCTGCCAGACATTAGTCCTGGTTACGAGGGACTTACCCAGAGTCTTTAGCTCACTATCTTTCACAGAGAAGAAATATCCCAAACATATCAGTCTTTGTCCTGCCCTGGGGCAGTCCAGCACCGAAATGCGAGGCAATTCTCCTCTGAACAAGAGTACCAACAGAAACCCCAGACACGTGTTTCGGTCTGGTTGGACCTCATCAGTAGGGTGGATCTGTGCCTCTCTAAGAATAGTGAGCAAGGGGTCCACGTCTGGATTCCCCTAGTAACTTAGGGTGAGACCCAAAGTTACTTAAATATGCAGATTTAACAAGGGGGGTCCTGGGAGTCCCTCTGCCAGACATTAGTCCTGGTTACGAGGGACTTACCCAGAGTCTTTAGCTCACTATCTTTCACAGAGAAGACAAGTAGAGACACATTCTGGAAACTGGACCGTTCTTGCTCGCCAATCGATCAGAGGATTGTGTTTCTCTAACCAAGGTATTCCTAGAATAATCTGAAACTGAGGGGCCTTGATCACATCGAACACGATCTTCTCATGGTGTCCATCTTGACTTACTAGCGTCACCTCTTGAGTGGTATGCGTTACTGGCCCGGAGGCTATCTCCGTACCATCCACCGTAGTAATGACGTCCTTTACAGCCTTGGGACAAAGAGTTAGATTCATCCTCAAAACCATTTCATGATCCACATAATTGCCGATGGCACCGCTGTCGACGTAAGCTTCAATTGCATGTAATCGATCCGGATTATCAGGGCTAATGAGGACCATAGGTATCACGAAATGCGAGGTCACGGAACTGGTTTTCACGCTCGGCAAGAGGACCTCTATTCTTGTCGGGCGAGGTCGTTTCCCTGCTCAGAGTTTGTAACTTTGGTAACTGCAGCTCCTGCTGCCTTCTTGGCAGGTTTCACTGGACAGTCTCGAAGAAAGTGCCCTGAGTTTCCGCAATATAGGCATAATTGCAACTGTTTCCTCCTTTCCCGCTCCCTTTGTGTTAGAGGACCTTTCAGACCCCCTATTTGCATGGGTTCCCCGGAGTCTACTCCTTTGGAAGGAGTTGGCGGTTTGGAAAATACTCGAGCATCAAACTTGGAACGATCGGCCTTCCTGTTCTGCAGCCTGTGATCTATTTGAACGACCAAGTCTATATAATCCGAACAGTCTTGTGGGGGATTCACTACTTGGGCTAAAATGTCTTTGAGCTCTCCACGTAGACCTCTATAAAACAGCGTAATCCTTTTGTCCTCAGGCCATTGAGTTTCCACTATTAGTCTATTGAAAGATGCAATATAAGCCAAAAGGTCGTGATTACCCTGTCGCAACGAAAGAAGCTCATTGTCCAAGGCCTGCCCCTGTGAATGTCTTGCGAACAGTTTTTCCATACTAAGCTGAAAGGCTTGAAAATCATGGAGAACCGGATCATCTTGATTAACTAGAGGGATCGACCAGTCTGCCGCATTGCCACTAAGGTACGAAAGTACAAAAGCTACTTTTGCTTGATCAGTTGGAAAGGCTGCTGGCCGGCATAAGAAGTGCAACCGGCACTGATTGATAAATACTGCAAACCTCTTTGGGTCACCAGAAAATCGTTCGGGCGGAGCCAGAGGTACATTCCCAGGTAGGTTGATCTGCACTGGATTCATAGAGGATGTTGAAGGAAGATTTGCCCCTGCTGCGGGTAACGGGGTCTGTCCGGCTTGTGACTGTAGCACTTGTCTAGCAAGATTGTCTGTTCTCTCCTTGGAAATAATTAGTTTCCTTCTTAGAGCATTCGTTTCCTGACGAGCTGCATGCACTTCTGCCCTTAGTTCCCCAAGTAACCGGGCTAGGGGGTCAGTATCCGAGGTTTCCATAGCGCCTGGGCGAGAGTTTTGCGGTAGGCTTTGCGTTCTGTAACGCTCACCTGATTCTCGCAGAGGCGCCGGTCTTGACTGGGCGACTACCGTATCTTCAAAGGTGATGTGTAGCACCCGGTTGGCTCTTTGGGCTGGACCTCTGTGCACTGTATGCCTGACGTGTAGAGTAAGATGTCTGCAGATAGAAAATATGGGGTTAATGAACTGGGGTTATTGGGGTGTCCCTATCTCTTTCCTCTTCTCCTCTCCTGTAGACCCCCAAAGGTTAACGCTCTCACCTTAGGTAAGTGAATGCCGAGCTCTCCATCTGCCTCGGGGCAGGGTGCTGTAACCAGTTTCTTCACTGGATAGGTAGCGCAGGCCTCTTGACTTCAGAGGACTGCTGTCCGTCGTTTACTGCACGAACGGTAAGTTTCGAGTCATTCAAATGTCTTTAAAGTCTTTAGTAATGATGTCTCTTGTTTTGCAGGGTTCCGGCGATGGCGGATGACGGGCTGAAGTGAGTTGAAGATGGAGCCCGTGTGATGAATAGAAGCGCCTGGAAGCACGTAAGTAAGCGCTTGTTGCCTGCTTCACTATGCGCTCTAACTGTCTTTTTATTTTGCAGGTACGAGTTCGGAGCGGCTGCAGGGTGCCGGAATACCCACTGGATTAGATGTGGAAAGGAGTAATGGCACGTGAGTATTAAAGTTCCCCAATGTCTTTAAACGCGCCTTGTTTTGTCTTTCAGATGCGGGATGCAGCGCCGAAGGCCTCCGGAGCGTGCGAAGAGTTGGTAAACTTTTGTCTTTCAGATGCCGGAATGCAGTGTGAAGACCTCCGGAGCGCACTAAGAGTAGGTAAGCCTTTGCCTTTCAGATGCCGGAATGCTAACCTGTTCTTTCTTGTCTTTATAGGTGTTGCTGAAGACTGGATTCAGGATGGTAAGCCTTTTTCCTTAGGCCCAGGACCGGATGCAGAAGACACGATGAGCGTTCTGCTGCAGAGGTTGCAGAATAACGCAAAGCAAGATTCATCCACCGGGTGTGGTTTAAATAGCCTCCTGTAGTGCTTAGGTGTCTCCTTCCACAGCCACGCCTAAGTAAGAAAAGAGTCCTGGTAAGAAAAGAGTTCCTGCCTTCCAGAAGAGTTCCAGTGTTCTGAATCTAGGGAGTGGCTCCAGCCCCACCCAACAGGAAAAGTAGTTCCAAACAGAAGAGGATCAGAGGCTCAACTGGCAGGCAAGTAAGCAGCATGGTCTGCTGAAGGTAAGTCCACCCAAGCATTATGAGCCCGGCGCTTCCAGCGCTGGGACTGGGCATATTTATGAGCCTGGTGCCACTGGCGCCAGGACTGGGTCCAAAAGGTCCCAATTGGGACTGGTTGGCACTCGGAACCTGGATTATGGATCTGCTTCCAAGGGAGTTGGGAAAACCCTGACCTTTTGGAAGCAGAGGTCATGACAACAAGACAATGAGAGAGCAGTTCCCAAATATTAAACATCAATTTGACGTATGGCATCTTGCTAAATCAATCAATAAGAAAATCTCGGCTGCAGGGAAAAAAAAGGTTTGGAAAGTATTTCACAGTGGTCCCAGTTTATCAGCAACCATCTTTGGTGGAGCTCCAAAACTTGTGATGGGTTAGTGGAAATTCTACTTGAAAAATGGCGATCACTGATGCACCACTGTACCAACGTTCACCGCTGGACAGAAAACCAACATTTCCACCAATGTGAACATGGCCCTTTGTCCACAGAGGAGGCACGGAAGAAGAAGTGGTTGATTCCATCTTCACCTACACAAGACGCCATTGAGAAGATTGTTTTTGATGAAACTCTATCAAGAGATTTGAGGGGACTAACAGAATTCTGTCACACAGGAGGCTTGGAGGTGTTCCACAATATGTGCCTAAAGTACAGCCAAAGCGATTGCATTTCAGCATACAGGGCATGAAACATAGGACTCTACTAGCGGTCTTGGCCCATAACAAGAATGTGTGCTGTGAAAAATCTAGGACTACGGGAAATGTAGGGATGCCTCGCTACACTACGGCCTTTGCAAAAAGAATTAAGAAATGGGTGGTGAAACCAGTATATGAGGAAATGGAGTTCGACTTTGTTAAAGGCCTTATTGTTACTGTACTAGAGAAGCACAGATATGGAATTTTAAGCGTTTCTGGGCACAGCACTGATGCATTGCCACCAAACATTGCCACTGTGCCATGTCCACCCAAAGCAGAGCTCGTTGAGAAGTACAAATCCCGGTTTAAATCATTGTAATCTGATTGTCTTTTTGAAAATAATGTTATTGTACAGTGTACATACAAAGTATGTTAACCCTAAACCCTCCCTTCACCATCCTGGTTGGCGAACAACATGGGTGTCATCTTTGACTTCTCTCCCTTTTCACCTCATATCGCTGACCTTGTGAATATGTGTATGTATATATTTTTGTTGCTGTAACTAAGTTTCGCAATCTCATGCAAATGCTGCACACTGTTAACCGAGGGGAGGTTTGCGCATTGCAAAGAATAAAACAAACAAACAATAAATCTGACTTTCAACTCAACTCCTCGGGTACTTTATACTTTCCCTGACCTAACCCCAAAAAGTCAATGGGCCTCATTACGAGTCCGGCGGTAACTGCGGCGGTAAAACCGCCTGGTTACCGCCGGACTCGTATTACCATTCCACCTCCATGACTCCTGGAATTGACAGGGCATTACAGCCCCGGTGTGCCGGGAGTCACGGAGGCAGAATGGTGTTAATCCCCATTCCCATTGAGTCCCATAGGACTCAATGGGAATGGGGAAGTGGAAACACTGGCACCATCTTGTGATGGTGCTGGTGTTTCCACGTCCGCCTGCAGGCGGGAGGTGTTCAACCCGCCAGGTCAGACCTGGCGGGAAGATCACCTCCCGCCTGCAGGACTCGGGATCAGGCGGTCCGGAATTAACAGTGGCGGCGGGTTTACCGCCACTGTTAATTCCGGACCGCCCGACCCGTAATGAGGCCAATGTCTCCATAGTTATGGTTCTCTAGGGCTGCAAAGCTCGCGGACAACAAGGACAACATTGGGGGCCTTAGAACGCACCAAGCGAGGCGTTGCAGATGGGAGAGAAGCCAGTTTGCATTTGCACATTGAGGCCTAGTACAAAGATGGAGTCGAAAATTCAAGTTCTCACAGATGGCTTTACACGGGATGTTGCAAAGTAAGAATGTATGCTCATGCAGAGTGAAGGTCAGCGGCTTTGATTTTTTGCTCTCGGGCTGAAGAGGCCCGCGACTCGCACTGGCAGTATAAGGTTCTATTGTTTTTTTACCTTGAGAGACAGGGACCATGCCGAAAGGACTTCATTTGAAGGAGGGGTGCAATAACGTAAGAGACGATAAGGCTGAAAATTCTGAAACTAGACCGAGTTTCATGTTAGTTCAGTATATGAAAAATCATTGGCACGAACACAGTGGGATTCACGGACTGCATTACGCAGAGACACAATGGAAATGGCAAATATAATGTAAGTAACTCTTTAGACGCTTTTATACTGGAATGAAGAATGAATGAATGAATTAATTAATTAATGAAGAGCAAGTAAAACATTTGTGGGATCGTCTTTCTACCGTGCATATGGGCATGCATGTGCCCATTCGACACGGATGTAGACAAACAGTCGTTTCTCAGTGCTTCAATGCTAAAAAATCATTTCATTGTGTGTTAACCTTGATTTATTTCCTTAAGTTTTCGCATTGCTTTTAGAGCCGAACATACTCCACTGCACTATCCTCGCAAGCAAATAGTTTCAGCTCGGCCGTAATAAATAAAATGAATAATAGTAATAAAGATCGGCTGGTGAGACTAATTTCAATTTTTATGTTTTCTAAACAGGTACATCCTACCATACTGCTACTGCCACCTATTCCAGACCCCGGCCGACGGATTTTTTAATCGCCAGCTTCAGCTTCTTGTAAACAACTGCACAACGTTGACAATTTTATGGGACAATCGCCAAGGGCCCATATGGCCTTACGCAGTACTAGCGGCTAGAAGCAACATATCAACCTTTACGGTGGCCTAGTGCCTAGTTGATGGAACAGCCTTGCAGTTCACCGTGAGACCAAAGTGCTTCTTTTAAAGAAAACCAACACCCTGTGTACCATAAAGGAACAGCATGTGACTCACGATAAACTTAAGAGGATTTACGGATCGAGAGAAAAGAAAAAAATTCCATTACGATTTAATATGCCAATTGCTGAATATTCTCTAAACATTGAGTTGATCTGTGTTGGTTTCCGTGTTCTGTGTAAAGTCGCGTAGAAGACGACTGGGCGCGTTTGCCTACCCAGCACAGTAACGTCACAGAGAGAGGCGGGGAATATGAATGTTTTGATAATGTCAGGCTCAGGGGCGGGGGACATGATTTAGTGCCGCAAAAGCAAGTCAGCCAGGGCGATGGGGCAAGTGATAGGATTATCACAAAATGGCAGCGCCCTGGTGCCTGTTTTCGCGTGCGTTTAATGGACGAAAACTCGGGTAAGGTCAATAGGAAATTTTTCTAAAATCGAGCGATTTAGGCTTAAAAACGCATGGCCGACCCGTAGGGACAATAACATTTCTGACCAAACCATTCCTTTAACGTCCTCCTAGGGCAAAAGCAAATAAATATCTGCTATCTGGATGTACTGCAATGCTAAAAAAAAAGCATTCTTTAAATCTACAACACTAAAATATGATGCAGATGCTGGGATCATAGTCAAAATTGTAGTCACATCCGGGACTAACGGGAATTGCGGATTAACAACTTTATTCACTCCGCACAAATCAATTATGAAACGGTATGGTATATCATTACCTCCTTTCTTGTAAACTGGAAGAATCAGACTATGCAAGTGCTACCAGAAATTTCTTCAATCACGTTTCTTTTAATCAAATCCGACACAATGCATTTCAATGCTTTCTCCCCTTCAACAAAAATTAATTTTTTGGATTAAGCGGCAAAGTAATTCCTTCTTTTAAAACAATTTTCACTGGCTCTACTTTTAAACAACCAACATCATTATCGTTAACCACCCATAAACAAGCCGGTACTTTACTCAATTCAGTCGGTAATGGTTTGGATAGAAATTGTGGCACAGGAGTCTTTTGTGGCGATATTGTCAAATACACTCCATCAGGAGAACAATAAATAACCGCATTCAATTTCTTCAATAAATTCAATCCCAACAAATTTTCATGCAATTTTTTGTGAAAAGAAATGGGCAAGACTCGGTAAATGAACCCCGTGTTATAGGTACTGACTAACACTGGACTAATTACTGGTGTACCTGAGAACCCAACTGAGACATTGTTCTGCCCTGACAGTGGTATATCTGGAACCTGCTGATGGTCAATCGAACAGTTCTGTGCACCTGTGTCCACTAGAAAAATGTGTTCCCTATTCCCAACCTTCATTTCTACGTGGGACACTTTCTGGTCTACGGGAATAGATACTGGTTCCAATCCCTGTCCTGGGCTGTCCTAGTAAAACAACACATCATCAGATGTATAGTCACCAGTGTAATATGCATTGGCCTGATTGTCAAAAACATTTCCATCATTCGTGCTGTTTCCCTGATGTTGAATCTGATCCTGATTCTGATTCCCTTGGTTATTCTGAAATTGTGGCACTCTGGTTTCTATTCTGTCCTTGTGTTCCCGGGCGACTTCTATTCTGTCTTCTCGGGGAAAGCCCCATTCCGATTTTGGATCTACTTGCTGCATCAATACTCTTGTTTTCAAATTCCCTTTGTCCCTTATTTCGTTGTCCTTCTCTGCATTTACTCTGTCCTTATAATACTGGGCCATGTGTAGTACTTCACTTTGTGATTTGGCTTGCCATGCACTTTCAGATGTCATTATTAAATTTAGAATTTTTGGTAATAACCCTTGCACAAACTTATCAACAAACAATCTTTTCCCGGGTTCAATACTCAAAGCTTGACCACTAAAATCTGCAAATACTTCTTCAAATTGATTAAAGTAATCAGTGGCTCCTTCATCTTTGCCCTGTAAACAAGTAGTCAACTTATCCCAAACTATTCTCTTTTCGGGTACTAAAGTTTACTATCCGCGCTGGTAAGGCAAACATAACCGGGGGCGGTTTTTCTCCAGCCTTTCTCTCGCCATCAATTCTAGTCAAATTCTCCCATGTGTCACCTAACATCGTTGCATCATTTATATTTCTCTTTTTCCATATATCTATAGGAAGAATCACGTGAAACAATAAATCAATGTCACTCAATGTAAAAACAGAGGAATTCAAAACAGATTCAATTTCTTTATAGAATCCTGATGGATTCTTCCTAATATCAGGGATCGTCTGCCTGATATTATTTACCTCTTGTCTAGAGAAAGGGACATGCACAAACTGCGCTGTGTAATGGGCTTCTATCGTGCGTGCTGGATTTCCTCCGGCGGCAGCAATTTCTACTTTCGGGACGAACGTGGGAGGCACTTCCCTCATGGGTAGTTGCAAACTAGGTGTTTCTACAATTGCTCGTTTACTAAGCAACAAAGCTAAATCAAGAGAAAAAGCTGTTACCCCAGGTTCAGGTGAAAATGTTCTTTTGTAAATTGTCATTAAATCAGCAGGACAACATGTCCTTTACTTCATACATCAATCTTGTAAATACTCAACCATGACTTGTAATACCTTTCCCTGCTTTTCTGGTGTATACTGACTAAACGTATCATGCACCTCAATTGGGGAAATGGCGGCATCTGAAATCCATCTAAGCGCATCTCGGTACAAATCCTCATCTCTTCACTAACAGGTTTCAACGGCGGAAGAAATCTCTGGACATATGACATATGCTGTTTATCTTTCTTCCTTATTTCTCTAAGCAATTGATCAAGCTCATTCTTAAACTCAAACATTCGGCCTACATGTTCTCGTACTTTCAATGCATTATCCCGCAAACGAGAAAGAACAACCAAATCACGCAACCCTTGCGGTGCCAATATGTCCGTTAAATCACTCCATTTTTCACAAGATAATCCCCAATGCATTCCAACAATACCTGCTTTTCACCAAGGCCTCTATAATCAGATATGGAACTTTTCACGGCTGCTTCATTGCCACCTTCAATATACGTTTCTGCCCAAGTTCTCAGCTCTTCTTTCTTTGCGCAGGCCCCATCTCTGTAGAACTGCCCACAATAGCGGCTAACTCATACTCAGAAGGCGGTGGAGGAAATGGTGTCACAGGGGGGGGGAGATGGGGCTGATGGAACTACGGGAATGGGAGGTATATATGGAGGAGGCGCAACTGGGTCAGTACTACTTTGAGATTCATTTCTTCACTCATTCAAGATTTTGTTTATTAACTCATCTGATGTACGCCAATCTGATTGGATGGATGTATACAACTCTTGTTGTGGATATATATTTTGTACACCTAATTAGAAAGCTCTGTCCAGTCTCCTAAGGTCCTCTTTCTGGTGATGCTGATCAAGCTCTAACGCTTTTTCTGCATTTGCTTTATGTCTGCGTGCATGTTTCTCTCTACTTCTCAAACGGAGATTAGCTTCCTTCCTCCAATCTCTTATGACATCAAAAGCCGCTGGTCTGGCCTTCTTACGTAGCAATGCAGATTCTAGGTGTTCTATATGTTCTAATTCAAAGCTCCCATTGTTAGGCCACTGCAAGTCTTCTACGTGTCTGGTTTGCCTATAACAAATCGCATTAAACATTATTGCCCCTGCGGGTGGCGCGACCTGGCCAGTTTCCAGGGTCGGATTGGCCCCTCTGCCTTTGGGCCCGTGGCTGGGCCGAAATCGTAACTGGGTAGTGGGGGCCGGTTTCTGGCCGGTTTGGAGAAGACAAAATTGCAAAAAAAATGTTTTTTTCATTTTCAATTTTTTTTTTCTCAAAAAGCCTTTCATCCTTCTTAGGTCGATAAATGAGTACCAACACAGGTTGGGTAATATTTATGCATTTTTCTCTATAAAAAAGAGATTATGCGTACGTGCTATACAATAACATATTATCATTTGGCCTTGGACGTCTGCTTGGATTCACAGTAATTTAGTGTACTTAGGAACAATGCTATTTGATGTCACTTCCTGCTTTGTCAAGGGGTGAAAGGTCGTGTTTCATCGCTTCCCGGTATGTCACTTTGGGGTGGGGTGGGCCACTTTTTTTTGGGTGACCGGGCCTATTTCTTGTCCCAGTCTGACCCTGCCAGTTTCCAAAGATTGTCTACCGCAGTGGAAAAATCCCACTTGTCTGGGTGATTTCCCGGGGGCCGGCAGAGCTGTCCGCGGACCTCTGGGGCTGGGGAGGCGTGACTCCTCCCGCGTCCCAAAAGAAGTATGAGGCACACTCAAGAGCAAGTAATTACTGCTGTTTATTAGAATAACGGCAGGGATTGTTCTCGGAGCGTATGCATCCGGGGAGACGCTCTCTTCCTTAGAGGGGCTCGCAGGCCCTTTTTACCGTAGTGTGACGCGCTACTCACGTCACCTGGCAAAAATCATCACAAAACCTATCGCCACTTCCGGTTAGTTCCCCGAGTGGTAGGGTTAGTATAGCTACCTATATGAAGGGATATTAATGGATAAGGACGGGTCAGGTGGTACACTTGGGTTGTCCCTAAAAGTTGCTACAACAAATTGGTTACAAGGGAACACTTGGTTATTGGCTAGCTGAAATGGAGTCAGTGAGGTGCCCCTTGTACTGTGATTGGTCCCCTCGCAAGCCCCCAAGCCTGGTACCATTGCCGTTCCCAGCTCGCAATGTACCTGATGCTGACAACAACGTGCAACTATGTGTTAATGGTGGACAATGGACAGGTCTTGCTAGTGGCTGATGATCGCGCCTTTCCCATCGGTGTAGGTGTCCAACTTGTCACCTCGTTGTTGCAACCTGTGTCCCATACGTGGGACCCCAGCGACTTTCTGTCTCATGAGCTTGGCATTTTGTCAGTTCGGCTTGGTCACGTGTGGAAAGACCGTAGCTGGAGCAGGATTATGAGCATTTGATTTGTATTTCGGCTCTGAGTGGCGCTTGGCGGTGGCAGGTGTAACCTTGGCACTGAGAGCGCGGCATGTGGGTTGCAACATTGCGGCCCTGGCGGTGAGCTCTCGTTAGGGCTCTTTCTGCGTGGTCAGCGCTTAGCTTTTTGTCTTGGGTGGACTTTCTTCTGAGAGGCTCCTGCCTGGGGACTCTTGCTTGCAGCCTACTCGGGCCTAGCTTCTGGGTGGTGGTAGAGAATCCATAATGTGGGTGTCGCAGGATGACAGAGTGTCACAAGCAGCATTATACATATATGATGGCGTTTCTATTGGTATGGGGTGGCAAAGCATCTGCAAGCGTATACACAAGCTCTTCAGGTATCTTGCATTTCTGTGGTGCGGTTGGAGGCCTATGTGAAAAATAACAACGATGCATGTCCGTGAGTGTGCCAGTCCGCTACGTCATAGCACGTAGTATGTTCTTCATGTAGATTGGTGTGTGAGTGACCAGTGTGCATAGTGGCATATGTGTTCTTGTCAGTTGGCTATGTCATCATGCATCTCTAACGATGTTGGGTTTCGTGGTTGTTGCGTTAGTCGAGCTGGTACATGCCGCAGACGTCGGCTTGACCAGGGCATGCTATTGGGCATGCTCCTCATTTGTGGGGACCGTGGACACATGGTACCTTGTCGTCAGGTAAGGAAGTGAATGGGTCAAACTCCTCTCGCAGGGGTGCTTGGGCCATGATCCTCTAGGCCAGGGTCTGGATGAAAATGGGGGGAGGGTGCTTTCCCAATTTCCCATTCAGTCCCCTCTCTGGTCGACTTGTCGACCACAAAACTATCTGCTCTCTTGTCTCCGCGTGGTCTCCACACCTTTGTTATTTCAGCTAGGTGTCCATACTGGTTCACATGGTCTTCAAATGACCAGTACATGTACACACATCCACCACCTGGTTTGCAGTAGACCCATTTCCCAACATAATTTTTCGGGTTCCTCTGGTTCTCCACCTTCACTGATGGCGGCTGCAAGTCTTCTTCTAATATTTGCTTGCACAACCTCTCTCTTTCTTTTATGATGATGTCTGTGTTTTTATCGTCTTCCGCTGGCATTAGGGCGTGCATGCCGATCATTTCCATCATTTTATCAGTTGTGCGCGCTGTCCTTGCTTTCCACAACCTCAGACCTAACAGGATGGCCATTCCCAATATTATGCATCCAGCTATTACCTGAAGCCCATCTGACAGCCAAGATGGCATCCAAGACCATAAGTAGGAAAACCAGCTACCATCTCTCTTCACAACCCTTTGCTTCATCTTCCATCTTAGCGTGCATCTTGGCAAGTTGTGATACTGCCTCAGAAAGCATACCATTATCTGCGTCGTTGGCAGGGGTAAAAGTGCAACACGATCTTCCAATTTTTGCACAAACTCCTCCTTCCATTGCTGTAAGGAGATCCAGCACATACCTATCCTGGAGTGCTACCATCCGTACTGCTCTCAATTCTTCTTTTATCGCATTGAATCCATTGACGGTGGAATTTATTGTCATCATTAGCTTGCATATTGTTATCTGGAGCCACTTCGCATTTGCATACGCATGCAGTCCTGGATGTATTATTGATGAAAAGAACATTGCTGCCCTGTTGAATAGTCTGTGTCCCGGTGGAATGTCACTAAGTGCTGTTTCCGATATTCCCCACGGTAGTTCTCCGTCAGTGGTTCTCCTTGTCTTTTTACTCTCAACAATATTGTTGTGTCGTTCTTTCTCTGTCCTCCTCCAATCTTCAATGATCTTTTCTTCCTCTTATTCCCTTCGTCCATTTTAGGGAAGCTCCCCAGGTTGACATGTTTCTGTGGCACTACTAGGGATGGTACATTTATGTGTACCATAGTGCATATTCCATCCCAGGATGGCGGCAAGCTGTGGTAAGCCTTTTCTCCGAAGGCCCAATAGTGGTCCATTAATACTGCTGTACCGGCACCCCCCTCATTTATCATTACTATTCTTTTGCAGTTGCTGTTTCTTCCAACATGAACGTCTCTGTTGTGTTGATAACAAAGTGTGGGTGCGGTTAGTGGGAGTATTGTTACTGGATCCTCGTCCTTCTCTAACCATGTTACCAGTCCTGCGCTCTTAATCCATCCGTCGTAACACTTGTTGTTTCCTTCATCCATCTTCGCCACCGTTGCCTTTGTAAATGTTACCATATTGCTCCCCACAACCCCATCCGTCCATCCTTCCTTCGTGTACACCTTTCCGTATATTACTAGCAGTGGTCTCTCCCAGCACCCTTGTACTCCAGGAACTTCTCTTTCACGCCATTCACATGGTAGGTCATTCAATGTAACTTCCTTTGTTTCCCCTTTTTCTCGATCATCCGTCACATACTGGAGCCCTTCTGTTAGTTGCCAGTAGTTATTGTACATAGGGAGTGTCTTGATGAAGTTATTTTCATATGGGTATGTGTCCCTTGTCTTCCACTGTATTATTGCCATTCTGCCTTGAAATTGTCCTTTTGTTTGGAACAGGGCCAGGTATATCAGGCACTCTACTGATGTTGCAGGTACTTCAGTAGCCACAAATGTTCTGGATGAGCTCATGGCGTATGGGATCAGTGAGCACACATAGCAGTTGTCTTTAGTTGCCCCCCTACCAATTTTGGACATGTGCTGGTACCACATGTTGTTTGAGACGTGTGCGGACTCTGTAAGATATGTGTCTACCCCATTTTTATCAATATCTGTGCTACGTTTAACCCTCTTCCCTTTTACTCTTATGTTACTTGTACCACCTGATACCGTACCTGTTGCAGCCATGGTGGGGGGTTTATTAGTAGGAAGTGCAGCAATAACATCGGTAGCATAGTGTATCTGCCAGACAGTGGCAGAAAGTAGACCAGTGATAAACAACAAGCCTATAATTTTTATTACAATAGCTAATATCGTCGGCATTCTCTTCTTACCTGTGCTGCGGTCCTGCAGCTTGTTACCTTTGATGGTATAGATGCCCGTCTGAAAATTTCTCGAAAATGCACATTAATTGGTTACTTCAAGCTCTCCCTATCATGTAGTCATTTAATGCCCAGGCAAAAAGCTGTTCCCACGCGTACCTTAATGTCCTATCTCTCAGGGCTTGTAAGTGCTCATGGATATGTGGGAATGATTGCACTTATCTTTACACATAAACAGTACTTTGTGATACCTGCATGTGCGAGACAAAAAGGAAAAAGAGAACATGCACGTGTTTACAAGTGTGGTGTAATTTGGCAGTTTGTTAGGCAATGTCCTTTATTTAGGTGGCGGCAGGGGAGGGGCTTGTTTGGACGGGGCTTATTGGGGCAGTGTTCTTCTTACTTTGGGATCTCGTGACCATGGGGTGGGCTATGGGCAATTGTTCACTTGAGTCCTTGGAGGTGTTTGGGGTTTGGTAGGGGTCAGGGGCTGTACTGCCGTTGTCGCTTGTTGCTGTTGCTGCTGCGTTGGCCCTGTGATCGACGCAAGGGCGGGTCTGATCTTTGTAGGGCTTGATGTTGTGCAAATGTGTCCACACGTTCTTTTCTCAGAGTTTGACCGCTCTAGGAGCTGCTTTTTCCACCAGGTGGGGCCCAGTAAAACAGGGGCTGTTCCACCAGTGGTTATAATTTTGTAGGAGTACTCTGTCCCGTTCACTTACTGTCCACTGTGTTGCTTGTTCCTGTTCTTCATTTGCTCCTTCTTCTTGCTGGGTGTTCTTCGACCCGCCCCGGGTCCGCTCGAGCTGTTGAGAGATAAAGGCGACACTAGTAATCAAGGAAGAGACGTATTCATACATTCCATCACCAAAAACAGTCTGAGACGAATGACAGTCTGTTATAGCCCTTGATGGAGGTGTCAGTGGGAGGTGCATTTGGCGTCTGGTCACCACCTCATGGGGTGTGAGGTGGTGATCCGACCCTGGCCTGTTTCTTAACTCAAGGGGAAGACAGTACAGCCAGCTTTTCTTGGTTGATTGTTGAATTTTTGCTATTTCTTCTTTTAAGAGGCCATTGAGGCATTCACAAATGCCATTCGCCTGTGGGTTGTACGCACATGCAAACTTGTGCTTTATACCAAGGAGAGCAGTGATGTGTTAGAACATTTCATTGGCAAAGTGTGGGCCATTGTCAGACCACAACACTTTCCATACCCCTCACCTTGGGAAAACCTCCCTCACTAAGAATTTTGCAGCTCTGAAGGCGTCAGCATGGGAGCATGGGCTGGCCTCTATCCACCCTTAGAATGGGCATACTACCACAATCATGTACCTGTATCCTTGACATACATTGAGCATGTCAACGTAGTCAATGTGGAGGTGCAGGAAGGGACCTTCCGTCTGGGTTATGACACCTTTTATCACTTGCAGTGTGTGACCGGCCGTGAATTGTTGACAAGTGAGACAGTTGCTAATGAAGTTCGCAACATGTGACTTTAGCTCGGGACAGAACCACCCCTCTTTTATTCTTGCTGCAATCACCTCTTTTCCTGTCTGTGCGGGATGATATAGTTGGGCCAGGGCTGTTTTCAATAGGGCCAGGGGCATCACTATTTTACCTGTATTGTTTTGTCGCCATAATACATCTGTGGGGGACATTGTGCATCCCCTTTTTACCCATAGCTCCTTCTCTGCCATGGGTGCTGCTGCCTGTAATTCCATAATTTGATTTTCAGGGATGTGGGTGTACCCCTCCTTTAACAACATCTGTCTTGCCCGCGCCCTCCCCTTATCTTTTTCTTTTTCTGGGGGGGTCCAAATCTCACCGAAATACGCAGCATGTTTAGCATGTGCGTCTGCTGTTTCGTCACCTTTGGAAATAGGATCATCCCCGTTTGTATGGGCCTGACACTTCACCAAGGCTACTTCTTTGGGATCTTCAATTACTTCAATTAATTCAGCAAGTAGTAGGGCATGTTGCACTGGTGTGCCGTCTGCTCTTCTGAACCCTCTTCGCTGCCACTTAACTAATCCAGAATGTACAGTTGATGTGACGTACGTGCTATCAGAATATATGGTTACTCTTTTGTCAATGCTTTCTTTTAGTGCTAAAATTAGGGCCACTAATTCTGCTGCTTGGGCAGAGTAGTGTTGTGGCAACTGGATGCATTTCACTGGGACATATGTTAAATCCTCTGTCAGTCTCACCACTGCCACTCCTGTTCTGCGTATCCCATCACCCTGGTCAATTGTTGATGGCCCATCAATGTACAGAATCTCTCCCCCCTCTAGGGCGTTTTCCTCAACCTTTCTTGTGCTGGAGTAAGTGTCAATGGCCTGTGTGCAATCATGAGCGTATTTGCCATCTTCCACTACCTCTGCTATGAACCTCGCTGGGTTCACGTTATTGCATCTTATAATTGTTAACTCTGGCCTGGACAAAATGACTTCATACCCTGACGCCCTCTGAGTGGTCAAGGTTGATCTTGGTGTGTTCAGAATTGCAAAAAGGGCATGCTCCACATACAGTGTGGTTGGGCAGCCCATTTTTATGGAGGATGATTTTTCCACTGCGAATGCTGCGGCAGCCAAACTCTGTTCACACGGGAAGTGGCCTAAAAGTACAGGCTCCAGGTGTCCACTGTAGAATGCTACTGGTTTGTGTCCCATGCTAGTTTTCTGTGTCAGCACTGCCCTCATTACTGCTGAGCTACAATGTGAAAAGATGAAAAACTGTTCTTCGTATTTTGGGGTGGCCAGTACTGGTGTTGTGGATATGGCATGTTTTAGTTCCTGAAATGCCTCTGCCATTTCTGTTGTTCACTTCAACTTCTTCTCCCCCCTCTGCGCTTCCTTGAGGCCCTCAACCAGTGGTCCTATGTATGAGCTATAATCAAAAATCCAGGCTCTGTAATAGTTGCATAGGTCCAAGAAATGCTGCAGTTCTCTCACTGTCTGTGGCTGGGGTGTGTTGGTGATGGCCTGTGCCCTTTGTGGTGCAATGTTCCTTCCATTTTGTGAAATAAGCTGGCCTATGTAGAACACTTGTTCTTGGCAGTACTGTAGCTTCTCCTTGCCTACTTTGTACCCCTTTTCTGTTAGTACTGTGAGCATTTTGATGGAGTCTCTCCTGCCCTTATCTTCTGTGGTGCTGCAGATGATTATGTCATCTACATATTGCAGCACCGTACTTTCCATCTCATTGTTACCCAAGTCCATTTGGATCACCCTGTTGAAGATAGATGGTGACTCGCAGTACCCCTGGGGCAACCTGGTGTGTTTCCATTTTGTGTTGCGGTATGTGAAACTTGTCAAGTCTTGTGAGTCAGGGTGTAAAGGTATTGAGAAGAATGCATTTTTTAGGTCAATCACTGTAAACCGTGACGCCTCTGCTGGTATCCCACATAGTATGGTGGCCGGGTTAGCCGCTATGGGGTATTCTGCTTCCACAATGTGGTTGAGGGGTCTTAAATCCTGGATGAAACGCCAAGACCCTCCCTTAGCCTTGTGCACAGGGTACACAGCAGTGTTGCATGGAGACTCTGATGGTGCCAATATACCTCTGTTTATTAATGCTGTTATTGTTTCATATATCCCCCATCTGCCTTTTTTGATAGGGGGTATTACTTTACTCTTGGCAGTATAGCTCCTTTCTTCAACTTTATTTTCACCCCTCCAATGCTCTTGATGCAGCCCACGTCATATGGACTAGTGGTCCATAGAGATGCAGGTACTGCTGCCAAATCCTCCTCCAGAAATGGTACAGAGGTGGTAGCTGGTGCCTCTAGCGTCAGTGCCATCTTCTGCGCTACATCTCTGTATGTCACTGTCACCCAGATGTGGACGCTCATCTCAAACACCATTTCCCCCTCACCATTATCGTCTGAGAAGTGCTCCTCATTAGATACCTGGGTTGATCGGCACCCCTCTGCTAGCGCTATTACTGCTCTCCAGGCTCTCCCTTCCCTCTCTTGGGCGTGTACTGCAATGTAGTCTTGTGTTGCTACAATGCTCTCAATGCTCAGTGATATCCTTGTCCCTTCCCTTTCGCTGGCTGGTGTCTCGGGTCTAAAAAAGTAGGCTGCTGGCCTCCTCCAAGTTTTCCCTTCGATTCCTGGTAGCCATGCTATTGCCATGTCTGTCCCATATTGGAATAGTTCCCCATCAACTGGTTCTGCTCTGGCTACTGTTTTGCCGCAATAAGCCTGCATTATTTGTCGTGCTGTGAGCATGTTTATGCCTGGTGTGGAGCATATTATCCCCTTGTCAGTAATTGAGATAGTCATATTCAATCGGCTCATGATGTTCCTACCTAGTTTGTTTACTGGTGACTGTTTTGAGTATAGCAACGGGAGGGACATAACGTGATCACTTTACAGATAAGGCAATGTTATCAGTGAAGGGAACCAACCCTCGAGCCCCAGAGAATCCTCGAGTGTTCATAGCTTCGCCTGACAGTTGAAACTTTCCCTCCCTTATACATGACCTAGTGGCCCCTGTGTCAACTAAGAAGGAACATTTTTTGTCACCTATCGTCACCTGTATGCGTGGTTCCTCCGCAGGGTTAGGTGTTACTGATAGGATGGGACACATCAAAGACATCTGTGGGCTGTCCTATTGTGGGTACAGTGACTGTCCATTTCCTGTGTACGGGTTGTGACCCAGTATTGTCACCTTCCCTAGCTGTGTCTGTGCTACAGGTGTGTCAGTGGATGTTATTGCATTGTTCTGTATTTGTGCGAGCTGCTGCACTGTTTGGACCTGCTCTTGTTGTTTTGCAATTGGTTGCTGTTGCGTTTGCGTGTATGTTTGTATGTGTGGTTGTTGTTGCTGTTGTGGTTGCAGTACCTGTTGTTGTTGTTGCATCAGTGCTTGTTGTGGTGGTAGTTGTTGTTGTGTCCCCTGTTGTTGGTAAACTCACGGTTCCCCCATGGACCCTTGCTGTCCTTGCTCCCCCCAAGCTGTCTGTGCTGGTCTCATTCAGCATGTGCGTGACATGTGTCCCACCAAACCACATATCCAGCATGTCGGTGGTTCGCGTGCTTGCCATTGAAGTCCCCCCATATTGTCTTGGTACCCCTGTTGTCCTGGTTGATTGTAACCCCGGAACCCTCCCCCTTGTTGTTGGATGGGTGGGCCATATCCTCTCCCTCTCATTTGTCCG
This sequence comes from Ambystoma mexicanum, assembly GCF_040938575.1. Classification (NCBI taxonomy): domain Eukaryota; kingdom Metazoa; phylum Chordata; class Amphibia; order Caudata; family Ambystomatidae; genus Ambystoma; species Ambystoma mexicanum. Next base: position 800,312,731 of record NC_090935.1, on the reverse strand, counting down.
CCCCTCCCTCTGCAGTTATTCGAGTACCCATTTCCCATTTGCATATAGCCCCCTCCCGCGTATGGTGGGGGTGGAGGCATTTGTTGTGTCATTACTTGTGCATGCTGCATTGGTGATACCTGTTGTTGTGTTGTGTTTTGCGTCAATGTGGCCTATGTGGGGGCGGGTGCTGTTATCAGTGCTCCCTCCATGGTGTATTTTGATAACTTATTTTGTACCAATTTCGCTTCTTCTGCCTTCCTATCTTCCTCCTTTTGTTTCATCTTTTCCTGCCACATCCTGCAGTAGTGCACTATGGTCAGTTGTATTTCTGACCATGCTTTAGCTTCCATCCCCACCAACTTCTTCAACTGTCTTTGTACCTGCTCCGGGAGCCCTTGTACTAGTATATGATAGAAAATTTCTAAATTTTTTAAGTTTTATCCTACGGTTCCCGCGTTTCTAAGCGCCACTTCTCCTGAATCTCCTGGATGTAATCAACGGGATCTTCATTCTCACGCATCTTGCGTGATGTTATTGCTCCTATGTCTGATGTGTCTGGATATTGGACCCTCAATGCCTGCCATAGTTCATGTCTGCAGTTGGCGAATGGGGCCCCGTCATGTGCCGTGTTGTGTATTGTCACCCCTCAGAATCCTGCCCTTTTCCAATTGTCATCAGCAGCATCCCCCAGTATGGAAATCAGGAGGCCCTTCACATCTCCCACCGCTAACATTTGCCCCGCAGTTTGCTTTTCCATCTCATATATCCACTTCCCAGCTCCAGCACTAAGGGACGGAAGCCTGCATTTTATATTTTCCTTGTCGGCATGTTTCCAGGGGATATATTGTGGTCTTGCTCCTCCCCTCTCTAGTAGTGGCATTAGATTGTACTCCCTCTCTTCTCGCCTCAGCCGCCTATGTGTGGTTATGTTAGTATATTCATCATCTTCCTCCATACCTGGTAGCTCTTCAATACTGTCAATGTTACAGGAGTTTATCCTTTCGCCTCCTATATCCTTCCTTCCCTCCCCTCTTATTACCTTCTTGTCCTATCATTGGTGTGTTTGCTCGTTCTTCCTGCCTGCGTCCTGGAAGGTCCCTAAATCTGCCAATATATGGGGTGTGCACAGCGGTTGGTGTCAGCGGGCGTGGTGTTGGTGCAGGTGTGGGTGTTAGTGGGTGTGGTGTTTTCTTGGTTGCCTCCCTCACCTTTGTTTCACCTGCGCTTTGTTGTCCCCGCCTCTCGCATGCCCATGGTGACTCGCAGTTAGTGCGCGTTATGTACAGTTTGTCTAAACTTTCCCTATTGCCATCTCTTCCACTGGTGCTCAAACTGTCCCCTTCCTCGCTGCAAAATCTGTCTGGAAATGCCAATCCCCACTCTCTGCTTTTCCCTCCTCCAGTCACTGTTCTTAAATCTTTTAAATCCACATCTGCGTAATCACCTTCTTCAACCTCAGCCCCCTGCGTTGATGTTGATGCCACCTCCTTGTGCTGGCGCTTGTACTTCCTTGCTCCATGCTCCATCCTCCTATCTCCTCTCTCCTCTTTCTTCTTCTCCACTACTTCGCCACCTATTTCCACTCATTTCCTGTGGAGCTCTTCCAATACTTCCGCACTCACCTTTGCTAGTATTCATTCCTCCTCTTCCTTTCTTCCCCATTTACTCCCTTCCCTTTTTAATATGCTTTCTATAACCTTACCTTCTTCATACCTTTGTGCGCTTTCACATATAATCTTCTTTTTCCACAGTCCCATTTCCCTATGATTCTCTTCCTTCTCCTCCTCCCTTCTCATTTCCCTGTTCTCTGCACGTGCCATTCTCTCTGCTATTGCTCTTATGCGCTCTTCTTCCTTCTTCCTTTCCTCAACCTGTTCCTTCATACTCGCCACCTCTTGCTTATGTGCCTTCTTTTCCTCCTGTATCTTCCGTGTTTTCTTCTCGAACTGTTTGATCAATGCGCTTCGTACGTTCCTCAATTCCGCCAACCTGTCCTCCAATATCTCTCCCTCCTCCTGTGAAAGTCGCCCTTCTCCCTCTTTACTTACCTCGTTCCCTGTTTGTGTGTCATCCAGCCCTTCCTTATTTACCTTTCTCACTGTGTCCTCCTCTTCCTTTGTTAGTGTTCCCCGGAGCTTCAGAAGTACCTGTGCCGCTACCCACTCATTTTGCCCTACGTTTGCAAAATTCCCCAGGGCGTTCTTGTCGCCCCCCGTTCCTACCGGTGCTGTGGTGGAATCTACCGTACCTGCCACCCCCATCCTTTTTTGACAATCGTCTGGGGGTTCGTATGGTGGGGGCTGTACGCGGGTTGGAGTATCCCTCAGCAGCCGTTAGCGGCTGCCGCACTGCTTCTCTAAGTTCAGTTATTGGGTACAACCCCCCTTCCTCCTTCTTCACTACCTTAGCCATTGGCATGTCCTCTGCCCCTTCTTTTTTAACTTTTACCTCTGCTACTGCAAATGATCCTTCTGTCTCCTCCTCACTTTCTTCAGCGCTGGTTTCCTTACCCTGACCTCACCTTTCACCTTCTCTTCTTTTAACGTTTTTTCCTCCTTTATCCCCTTCTCCTCCTTTACCCCCTTTATTGTAAACATACCCGGGTCTCCTGGTCTAGTTCCCTGGAACATCTTCCACAGGTTAAAAACTTCTAAATGGTTTGTCAATTTCTTCCCCTTGTATGTATTGTGAAGATATGTTAGCAGATAGCGTTGGGTAAACGCATCGAAGCTGCCGTTGGGCGGCCACGGTACCCCTACTTTGTTTTCCGTTCCTTGTGCCCATTCAATACTATACTTTATTATTTTCTCCTTGTGTGGTGAAAATGTCGCGCAGATGTGCTGGAGTGGTGTAGTTAAAGTGTTTGCTCTGAACCCCAATCCTGCTCCTGCCCCCGACCCATAATACGTTGCCACGTTACACTTTTATTTTTCTCAACGTTAACCTTTTACCTGGCCCCATAAGCTGGGGACTTCCAACTGTCCTCTGAAAAGGGAAAACACTTCTAATGTTACACTAGTATGGTTTTGTTATTCCTTTCTTTCAGATGTTACACTATGGCTCCCTTTGGCCGTGGCGCACAAAGCCCCCTGCAGCTCTGTGCCCTGTGCGGGGTGCCTGTAGGCTGCCCCACCTTCCTGTGTCTCCTGTACTCGGCACTCCTTCAACTTAGTTCCTCCTTCTCCTGTCCCGGCTGTCTGCTCATGCCACTCCCCCTTCTTGTGCAACCCCTTGTCGAACGCGGCCAGCGTTCTCTGTGCACGGCCACCTCTCCCCCTTCGCCCTTCCCTCTTCAAGCGCATCCGGCGTTCCCCGTGTGCGGCCTCCTTTCCCCCTTTTCCCCCAACCCCTTTCTACCCCGTATCCTCGACCACCCCCGAATGTACGCGAGATGGTCGCGGTGTCCTATTCAATCCTTATGGGTGACGTCATCAACCTCTACATGATCCTGTAAGTACGTACAATTTCCAAAACCTTACAAATGCGCGCTATTTCTCATACTTTGGTCCCCCATTAACCCCACAGCTGTCTTCCCGCCTCGTCTGGAGCAAGGTAATCAACAATAAACTTTTATAATCGGACTGCGCACGCTGCGTCACCTCGGTGTGATACACCCCTTCTCCAGAGGAGCTTAACCAGCCAATTATCTTCCGCACTCGGTAAACAACCTAGCTACCCCCTGCGGGAAAACGTCATATAAATAACGAGCTTCAACACTCAATTAGTAGGGATCCTCATCCATTCATTGATCTACAACGTCAAATCATAGGAAAGCCACACCCCCCTCTTACACAGGTGTCCGCGATCTCAAACCAATCCGCGCCCTCCAACAGTCGTACATGGGTGCCTGGGGCCCCACCCAATTCGCTTTGTGACGCCATAGGGGATGGCCCTCGTGCCTGTCCCGCTACACCTCACACCTCTATCGCCGCTGACCAGTCAAAATCAATTTCCACACACTGCTACAACCGCCCGCCTCCCTCTTTACAATTGCTCCCCCCTCCCGCACAACATTACGTTGCTAGTTGGGTGTGCCATACTCACCAAGTCCTCGTGAGCCGGGGCCGCTCGACCGCGGGCACCCCTCCAAAGCGGCTCGCCACCTCCCCTCGTCTGGACCACGTCTGGACACTCGTCAACCGTGGGCAGGATACTTCTCAAGTCTGCTCCCGAGGGCCAATGTCCGGATTGCACAGTCTGGTCTTCTCACAGTTCCGCGATGGTCCTGCAGTCCTCAAAAGGGGGCAACGGCAGAGGGGGCCGCGCTGCCAGGCTGCCTCATTGCAAGAGGCCTGGTAATGAAGCCCTCAGGTTAGGTAGACCTCAAACAGATCTCAGCCGTGCCTCCAACTTGTCGGGGTGATTTCCTGGGGGCCTGCAGAGCCATCCGCGGACTTCCGGGGCTGGGGAGGCCCCGACTCCTCCCGCGTCCCAAAAGGAGTATGAGGCACACACAAGAGCAAGTAATTACTGCTGTTTATTAGAATAACGACAGGGATTGTTCTCGGCCCGTATACATCCAGGGAGACGCTCTCGTCCTTAGAGGGGCTCGCAGGCCCTTTTTACCGTAGTGTAACGTGCTACTCACGTCACCTGGGAAAAATCATCACAAAACCTATCGCCACTTCGGGTTGGCTCCCAGAGTGGTAGGGTTAGTATAGCTACCTATATGAAGGGATATTAGTGGATAAGGACGGGTCAGGTGGTACACTTGGGTTGTCCCTAAAAGTTGCTACAACAAATTGGTTACAGGGGCACACTCAGTGATTGGCTAGCTGAAATGGCATCAGTGAGGTGCCCCTTGTACTCTGATTGGTCCCCTCGCGAGCCCCCAAGCATGGGACCATCGCTGTTCCCAGCTCGCGATGTACCTGATGCTGGCAACAATGTGCAACTATGTGTTAATGGTGGACAATGGACAGGTCTTGCTAGTGGATGATGATCACGCCTTTCCCATCGGTGGAGGTGTCCAACCTGTCGCCTCATTGTTGCAACCTGTGTCCCAGACGTGGGACCCCGGGGACTTTCTGTCTCATGAGCTTGGCATTTTGTCAGTTTGGCTTGGTCACGTGTGGAAAAACCGTAGCTGGAGCAGGATTATGAGCATTTGATTTGTATTTCGGCTCTGAGGGGCGCTTGGCGGTGGCAGGTGTAACCTTGGCACTGAGAGCACGGCATGTGGGTTGCAACATTGCGGCCTTGGCGGTGAGCTCTCGTTAGGGCTCGTTCTGCGTGGTCAGCGCTTTGATTTTTGTCTTGGGAGGACTTTCGTCTGAGAGGCTCCTGTCTGGGGACTCTTGCTTGCGGCCTACTCGGGCCTAGCTTCTGGGTGGTGGTAGAGAATCCATAATGTGGGTGTCGCAGGATGACAGAATGTCACAAGCAGCATTATACATATATGATGGCGTCTCTATTGGTATGGGGTGGCAAAGCATCTGCAAGCGTATACACAAGCTCTTCAGGCATCTTGCGTTTCTGCGGTGCGGTAAGAGGCCTATGTGAAAAATAACAATGCATGTCCGTGAGTGTGCCAGTCCACTACGTCATATCACTGAGTTCTTCGTGTAGATTGGTGTATGAGTGAACAGTGTGCATGGTGGCAAGTGTGTTCTTGTCAGTTGGCTAAGTCGTCATGGCATCTCTAACGATGTTGGGTTTCATGGTTGTTGCGTTAGTCGAGCTGGTCCATGCCGCAGATGTCGGCTTGACCAGGGCATGCTATTGGGCATGCTCCTCGTTTGTGGGGACCGTGAACACGGTACCTTGTCGTCAGGTAAGGAAGTGAATGTATCAAACTCCTCTCGCGGGGGGTGCTTGGGCCGTGATCCTCTAGGCCAGTGTCTGGCTGAAAATGGGGGGAGGGTGCTTTCCCATTTTCCCACTTCACACTGGACAGGAAGACAATTTCCCAGGCATAATTAATCCTTACCCTTCTCTTACCCTGGGCGTTTGATCTTGCAAGAGCAACACGCGATCAATATCAGGACGTTTTAAGAATTGGGGCACGACTCACCATATCAATCAATTCGTCACTCAGGACGCAATTCATCTGTATACAGACGTATCCAAGAATCATTGTGACTGTGTGTCTGGCTCAATCTGCCTCGTTTCAGGACCCTCGCCTCGATGCTCTCTGGGCGTTGCTCGTCGATCAGGGATCGGCTCTGTACAAATCTGCAAAGGAGTCTCTCATCACTTCTACAGGGGCACCCCGAACACCTTTTCGATCCCGGCTCTACGGCTTCGTCCTCGACTCATTTTTGCCTTCTTCAAACTGAACGTATATGATGGAGCAAAAGGGGGAGGGTCCCTATTTGGGCACCATATGTGCTAGGCCGTAAGGACCCCTCATACGGAAACTAAGGCACAATCACCATATGCTAGTGACACGACAGACACAAGGTTTGCTTTTCCAAAGAAGTCTGGTTTATTTCAAAGTATTCTCAGTCAGCTGACTGGGGTCTAACATCTTGCAACGTGTGTACCCAGACCTCGTGAGACGCAAGAGAGCGAGCAACGCTCAAGCAACAATATTTATACATAACATGCAATCTTTTAAAAAGCCATTCAAACCGCCCACAATGTATCTTTTAGGCTAGGGTTCGATGATTGACAATCATGACAATTATGACACGTTATGACAAGTCCTTATTCAGTCTAAATATACTTATTCTAGCAACAGTAGCAGAGACAGTTCTTTGTTATGGAGAACATAGAGCTCTTAGTACAGCAAGAATATAATGTTTGTAGGAGAGAGACATTCTTTAGCATGTTATCTGTGTGTTTCTATTCATGTACCAAGGGTCAGACAGTTCTGAGGCAGAAAATACCAGTCTCCGTGAAGGAGTACCGCTAGAAATAATATAATTCATGCTTTAACTGCCTATTGCTACAGAGTTTGCGAGACTGGCCAGCACCTGGGCCACTGATTAGATGCAGTTTCTACTTGCCTCCAAGGACATTGTGAGGGAGGATAACAATGTATTTCTGTATCGACTGACATTCCTGTCTGTGTTGGCCTTTCAGCATTCAGGCTGTTGCCTCGCACCGTGCATGAGCTCGAAGTATAGAATACCTTTTGCAAAGTGGTTTTACAGAAACAGAAAAAACAAATGGCGGATATTTCGCAAAATGGACGCCCTCTGGTTACTCTCAATACATTGACAATTCCGTTCTGGCGATGTCTGGTGCATGATGCGATTGGTTTCTGGCCAATATAATATACATACTATAGGGTCGTTTCTGGACTAACATCTCCACTCCATTTGCACCTGCTTCCCACCACAATCAAAGAGAGCCAGAATGTGTATCTCTTCAAAGCCCAGCTTAAACTTCACCTACTGGCCAAAGAGGGAGCTTGTTGCTTGCCCCTCCCCCCCTCGCCATCCTTCCTACCGCTTCCTCCAGTGCCACACAATAATGTCATTTTGTTATATTTGCACAGTGATCCTCTTTAGTTTGCAGCACATTCTCCCTATGTAAATGTTTTATTGTTTCAATGTTTGTTTTGTGCATATATAGTGCTACGAACCCTCAGGTATCTGAGCGCTGCTTATTTACCACGGTGTGTGGTGCTCATTTATCGACCTCAGAAGGATGAACGGCTGAGTTTGGCCCTGCCGGGATTCGAACCTGCACCTGCGTCAGCAGGGTCTGCACGGATGTCAAAGCGAGCGCTCTACTCGCTGTGCTATGTGTCCTTGGTCTAAGTGTCATTTTATTCACTCCCTCATAAACAGGCTCACCACCTATTCTCATCTTGGAGCTATTGACCAGGCACCCTTTCAGGGAATGCCTCCATTATTTGTGTTTATACAAGTCATGTGTGATCTAAACCAACATCCCTCTTGTTCAAATAAAGACAAATGCAAATACAAATGATCCCATTAACTTGCATGGACCCCAGATATTCCTATTGACAAAGCCAAGTCCAGGATATTTTGGGTACATTCTGACAAAATATAATACAATTATTCTACATTCAGGAGCCAATATCAGATAAAGCACATACCCTACACTACAATTACTTAGTTTGTTATAAGCAGTCTTACATCCCACCACACCTCATACATAACCATTAAAAGAGTGCCCTCAAAGAAAATGTTTGTTGATATCCTGGAACACGAGACATCACTCCCATCTTCATTGGTCCTCGTCACTTAATATCAACAACTATGATATAGTGGCCTTGCAGGAAACTTGGCTTGTATTGACTCCTGTGTGGGATGACCATGTTATCATTCTTTTGCCTGCTCTTATGGCTGCCAGAGGGAGACCCACATCTGGCCTTTTGGTAGCCGTAAGAACTAGCAAGGCCTAAACATCACAGAGTGGGCCTCACCTAATAATTTCATTCATTTGGTGAAAGTCACTTCTGCCACCCAAACAATAGCTTTAATCAATTTGTACCGAAACCCTCTTGGAGTGACTGATGACATTTTCTATAAAGACTTTTTAATGGTTCTGGAATTGATAACTTATGACCAATCTGTTGATGCTATAATGATGGTAGGAGATCTAAATCTAAATTGCATAAGCCCGAAAACAAAGTGTCAAAAGTTTGAGAGTATGAGATGGATCAATTTTGGGAAAGATCATAATTTGCATATGGTTAATGGAGCAATTGCGGGTGACATCCCACCTAAAGTAACGTGGGAGCGTGGTAGCTCTAATTCGATCATTGATTATATTTTTGTTTCGAACAGCCTCTTCCAAAGAGCTGTCAATTTTGAAATTATATCACAATCAATATGCGACCATCATATGCTGGTCTTTGTGTGGCAAGCAATTTGTCATCCTACCTTACCAAATCAACTATGGTCAAAGCAGACTTTAAATGTGAACTCTGCTAGGATGTGATTTAAGTGGTCGGATGCCTCATTAAATGCCCTTAATCGTGTCACAGAGGGCTTACATCTAACGAACCGTGATTTTTACATAGACATTCTCCCTTCGTTTGGTTCTTTGAATCTTAGGAACTCTTCTAATGTATTAAACCACAGGCATCAGCATGATCAAATTCTTCAACAAGTAAGATGTACTTACCAAAAAGAACTAGGAGAAACTCTCAAGCTCCCATTAAAAGAACGAGAATGTATTCGTAGGAGAATAAAATGGCAATATCGTAATTGGAGTCGAGCTAGAAGGGCCTCGCTTTATCAGCAAGACAGTGAGGCCTTCCTATGCTCGGTTAACAATAAGAACTCTGCTCAAATTTGGTCGCTGCTTAACAGCGCATCGAGTCATTCTCAACTCAATCTCCAATTGTGTGGTGTTTCTGAAACACAATGGCTCAATCATTTTTGGAAATCATATGCAGACCCCAATTTGCTGGCTTTACTTATTCTCAATCGTCTTTAAAACATTGGAACCTGGAATGCTCTCCTTCAATTATTGAAGTTCTTATTAAAAAATCCTCATCTTCACGTGCAGCTGGGCCCGATGGCTTAAACAACTTCATGCTTAAACAGCATCCATCCAAATGGGCTGTAATATTAAACAACGTATTTCAGCAAATTATTCTTTCCATGAAAATTCCCACTTCATGGCAGTCTTCTTTACTTGTCCCTATTTTTAAGAAGGGTGACAGGGAATCCCCTGCTAGCTACCGTCCGATAGCATTGCTTGATGCTCCAGGGAAGCTTTTTGCTCGGTTAGTATTGAGAGACTTTTCTCGCTGGACTGATAACTGCAAGCAGCCTGACCCTTGCCAGACTGGTTTTGTTGCTGGCTTAGGTACAAACATTGATTTAGTGACTCTCAATGCCTTAAAAGCCCAGGCACAATCAACAAAACAACCGTTATATTTTGCTTTTGTTGACGCACAGCTTTTGATTCTGTTTCTCGAGTTAAACTAATGGAAAAATTACTTTTGGCTAATTGTCCTCCAACTTTGTGTGACATTATCCATGCTTTTCACTCGTCCACAACTATAATGGTCAGATTATCCATGCTCGGCCTATTATCAGCTGCGATACCCACCTTTAGAGGGCTGAAACAGGGCTGTGTCCTGGCCTCAGCCATTTTTAATTTTTTTATTCATGATGTGACTGAATCCTTCTCTCAGGTATCGTCTGATTCGCCGGAAATGAATGATATAGTCATCAAAGCACTTTGGTATGCAGACGACCTGGTACTGGTCTCTAAAACACTGGTAGGACTTCAGAAATTATTATCTGTGCTACATGCATATTTGAACACAAATGAGCTAGTAATTAATATAAACAAAACTCAAGTTGTTGTGTATGCCCCAAGACCATCAAGAAGAACGCAATTTGATTGGAAAATTGAGAATAGGATAGTGGATGTAGTGCCGACGTATCTCTATTTAGGGATCCTATTCGATGGCTCTCCTTCCATTGATTCGCCCTCAAGGACACTAGACCAAAAGATCTCAACCACTATTTCTCAAACCGAAATTATTTTATATAAATTTGGTAAATTCACAATCAGACCTGCTATCTCCTATTGGAGACAAAAAGTTCCGCCTACCCTACTGTATGATCTTGAGACCAAGAATATTATCTCTCCTGATGTTCTACACCGACTAGAGGCTAAATACTGGAGAGGTGTTCTACATCTCCCTCAATGTGTACTTGGTCCTTGGTTAAGACACAAACTGGGCCTTACTTCCTTGAGTGCGGAGTATAATTGGACACTATGTGCCTTGTTTCGTAAATGTCTGACTTTTGTAAGATCTGACAACATACTTAACATTTAATCATCATACATGTTGACCTCTGGACATTCATTTGTTAAAACTTGGGTATCATCCATTTATAACATCATGGCTAAAGCTGATTTGACCTTGGAAGTTCTCATCGCCAATCCCACTCGAGCAAAAGAAAAAATCTTTAGACGTGACTGGATTGATACGAGAACAGAGTGCCTCTCTTATAATGATTATCAAGCATTAGTCTACGAACATAAAAAACTAAATGTTCTGGTCTCTTACTTAAACCAGTCTCCTTCACAACAAGTAAGAACAACTATCCTACGTCTTTGTTTCAATTTGTTCCCTACGCATGACATTTTGGTCAGAAGAAGGCTCTTGCCCTCGACTGAAAATTACTGCTCCTTCTGTCACAATGTGGCTGTTAAGGAAACTCTCAAACATATTATAGCTGAATGCCTGCCGTAGAGGTCCAGAGAAGGAAATATTTTGAGTCGCATATGTCTTATATTAGTGCAATACCCGCTGACACCCGATGGTCAGTATTGCTTTCAACCAGCTCAACCAGCATTCAAATTGCTATTCACAATTGTCTGGCTGCGATTAAATTGAATGTGAATTTTATTTCCTGCTTGGGATCAGAATTAGAAGAACTTTCTAGGTCCATCATTTGCTCTATAATGCTCTAGGAAATTCAACCTTGAACTGAATTGTGTATCTGTCTAATTACCAATTGGGTGGTATTCTAATTGTTCTAATCTTCTCTTTGCTCTGGATTAAAGGATAGTTCCGGGACTTTTTTTTTATTGTCCCTACGGTTCGGCCATGTGTTTTTAAGCATAAATCGGTAGATCGTAGAAAACTTTCCTATGGACCTTACCCGGCTTTTCGTCCATTAACGCACTCGAAATCAGCCGCCATTTTCTGATAATCCTATCATTTCCCCCCATCGACCTGGCTCACCTGCTTTTGCGGCACTAAATCAAATCCCCCGCCCCTGAGCCTGACATCAGCAGACGCGTACCGCCCATTTCCCAACGCCAAAGCACGTTTCGTGTCAACAATCGCTGCGCCTCAGCTAATGAAGTGTCGCCATGGAAATGGCAGGACGCCTCTTTCCTCAATAAATATAAACACACCGTTTCACAACACACAGCAGCAGATTTTCGATTCCATTACTCTCTCTGTGTTACTTTGAGTATTCTATGACTCGTTTCTGTGCTCTGGTCAGCTACCTTCGCCGCTTCTAGGCCTTGTGAACACCTGTACCATCCACACAATGGCTACAATAATGCCGTATATGTACGAGCCCGAGTACACCGAGGAAGAACTACTGGAAAGGCAAGCACGCGAAAACGATGGGGATTCGGACGGCAGTTGGGAGGACCAGTCAACGGATGAAGAGCCTGGACCATGTCGCATGGACGGCGTCTCCACCTGGTGCACGTGCAATCGGTGCGAGCTAATGCCAACTGAGGAGGAGAACTGCTGCTGCCGTGAAAATTCCGGGTGCTTGGCCTACATTTCGGAAGGCGAGCCAAGTCCGCAATGCATCACCGAGCTGCCAGAGTTCAGAGAAGCCTGCCTCTCACGGACCGTGTTGAGGATGATGATGGTGCTTATGCACGAACTTCGCGGCACTGTTCGTCCGCGTAATCCGAGTAACGAGTAAGTATACTCTGGTTGTGATGTCAGTGATGCCACTACTATTTCATGGTCGTCTCCCACATATAAAATTACATCTACATATCATTCGAATGCATGTAAATTGGTTCCATATTGTGCATTTTCTAGATAGAATTTTTTTCAAAGCAGAATGACATTTTTTACCTGAATCGACAGTGATAAGAAAGTTTTGTCATTTTAATACAGTTTGCATCTTTCATTTTCACAGGTGGTACAGGCTGGTGGCCTATCGTTGCTTCACTTGGTGGCTTCACGGGAGGCTCGGACACCGCGTTCGGAGAGTAATACCTGCCTGTGCGGTACTTGCCATTAGACAACATTTCCCCAGCGACAGTGGACAATACCGCGGATTTTCCCCGGATGTGCTGCAACCGGAACTTTACAATGTGTAATGTTTATTATTTATGTTCAATTGAAATTAAGATCTAAAATAAAACCCAACATATATTTTAACAATGGTTGTTTTGATTTTTTAAATGAATCTAGTGTGTCTCCATTGAATAGTCTTCCTGTGCCTTGTCTTGTCACACCACATGTCTCCGGCCAGCATCCTCCCTCACGCTGGCCGCCCACCTTCAATCCACATAACCGTTGAACCCATATGCAGCAGACATACATATGTTATTTTGCGGGTTGGCATCAAGCCTCCCGGCCTTGCCTCCTCCCCCAAAAATACTTACCACACCACTTTGTTCAAGCGTTGGCAATAAAAGGCCGTTGGATTTTATTGATACAAAACATGGTTATAGGTAAATAATCAATATGGTTGATCGTAATAAATCATCCTTTTGGGCACCGGGTACAAAGATGACCCCCTCTGGCCCGTGCCGCCTTGCCACCACAGGCCAGCCTGCTGCTGACTAACTGCCTAGGCATCCAGGGTCTCCAGGGTGAACTGCACCCATATATTCTCCTGGGAGGGTGAGGTATTTATAAACTCACCCCCCTGCCTTCCATGTACTAGATCCTGCAGCCTGCCTCTTACATGCAGTTAGATGGCCTCTCCTTGGTGAGGCCCTGCGGCAAACGAGTCTTGTCTGCACGACCACCGCCCCAATCCACCCCCCCGCCCTATCAAAGGCAGTCCGCACCGGGGTACTTGCGCTGGCAAGTGGAGCTGTCAGGGAGCGACAAAGGCCAAGAGGTGCCAAAGACCATGTACACTTCAAAGTGGTCTATAGAGCATGGGTTGTTGTTCCCATGTCTACCTCCAGACCCCGTGTCTCCTGCCAAGCATCCCCCCTCACGCTGGACGGCCCCCTGCAATCCACATAAGTGTGTCTCCATTCACGAGTCTTCCTGTGTCTTGTCTGCACGACCACCGCCCCAATCCACCCCCCACCCTATCAAAGGCAGTTCGCACCGGGGTACTTGTGCTGGCAAGTGGAGCTGTCAGGGAGCGATAAAGGCCAAGAGGTGCCAAAGACCATGTACACTTCAAAGTGGTCTATAGAGCATGGGTTGTTGTTCCCATGTCTACCTCCAGACCCCGTGTCTCCTGCCAAGCATCCCCCCTCACGCTGGACGCCCCCCTGCAAACCGCATAATGCCACGACATATACACGTCATTCATTCACAAACACACCCCTGTTTCGAATTCTTTATAACCCACTTCATATTTCTAATGAGAACTTCTTTGCGCTTTGCTAGTCAACCCGTGAAGGTGCTGGTTATCTGCTCTTCGTCTCTGTGAACTTCCGTGACCACTTCGAGGAAACTCGTCAGTTTGCAACCTGTGAACTGCTCCCTGTTCTACGACAAGAAACTACTCTGATCCCTGCATCTAACTGTTTGTTCGTCAAGGTAAGGCCATGTACCATAATCATTTTGCGTCCAATTTCTTTTCGTTCAAGACAGTACATGCAAGGAACTAGTCACATGTTCTGAGTTTAGTCAAATTATTTTTCTATTTTTTTAAAGTTATTCAAATACTTATCCGCATGTGAATAACGTGTATAGTTCCAAGAACCAAAACGAACCTTGCATTGAACCTTTTATGTGTCATTTAATTTTTTAACACATTGGTATTCATATAGAATTGTTGATCTTTACTTTTCAGAACTTTCCACAATGTCTGCCTGTTCCATTGGCGGTTGCCCTTCGAAGACCCATAAAAAATCTGAAGGTACTATAATGCATGTTTTCCCTAAGACAATAGATCAGATAAGAGAATGGGTCCGATATTGCGGATATCCACCGTCTGAGCTTGAAAGTAGAGTCCTAGAAGTCTTTGCGGACAAGAGGGGTGATAGATACCGCATCTGCAGCAGGCACTTTAGCTCAGACATGTACTCCACATCATTGCTAATAAAGAAGAACACACCGCGAGCGAAAGCGAAAATTGGTGGTCAAGTTTACGTATTTATCTCTCGGCCTTGCGGTAGTGTGTAGCATTAGCTAACAATAATTTCCCCATTTATGTATCCACTCAATATGAAGGCGGAAGATTCTCCATCCGTGTCGTTATTGCAGTCATCAGCCACTTCAAGCGCCTATCGGGTAATCTTACTTAGCTATTCTGCCACTGACTTGTTTTAGGCATGTAAATCAATAGTTTTAATTTATCGTGTAATTATTTTACCTAATGGTACACCCTTGTACTCGTCCTCTAGTCTTTGTTTTCAGTTATAATTATTGTTATCCAAAATAATGCAAGTACTGTCTTTCAGGGAGATGCTGAGGAGTCCAACGCATTGACGACAACCGTTGATGTCACTCAGATGCTCGAGGTACGTTGCCGGACAGTTCCATCGATGGAGATCATCAGATCTTGCATTCTTGTAGCGTGATTGTTACACACAATGTTTCTTTCGTTTTTAGCCATTGATATGTCCTTCTGTCGTCGCCCTCCTATGTGTCTTCTTTTTTCAATATTGTGTTCATTACTAATGAAAGTCCTATGTTTCAGGGAGTCGATGGAGCATTAGTCCAAGAAGAAGGGGGAGCATGCAGTTACGGGTCGGCGCAACAGCTTGCAGAAGTGTGCACCGCAGTTACATCGTCCCTTGATGTTCTTATGCTTTTCGAGGTATGGATACTGACAGTTCGATCAAGCGAAATCATATGACGTGATTACATCCGCTATACTTCCTTCTTTATTAACGCAAGTACTATGTTTCAGGGAGATGACGGAGCTTCTTCTACAAGAACATCACCCCTAGTAGTTGATGCAGATCTCTGGGTGGTGACACTTCCAACGTTCGAGCAAATCGAATCATATTTAGATATCCATTATTTATTTTAGACAACTGATCATTTGTGCAGGTCTATTTAGATGAGCCGTTGACGCCTGCACAAAGTTTATGTTCTTTTTAACAAAATAGAAAACCATACTAATGCAATTACTGTGTTTCAGGGAGTTACTGAAGCATCATCTTCAATAATATCATCAATGGAAGTCTAGGAGGAGCCCGAGGTATGGATCTTGACAGTTCCATCTAACTAGATCAACAATGCGTGAATAATTGTCGTTTGAATGTTCTACACAAAGCGTTGATTCGTGTTTTGCTATTGAGATGTACGTGGGTATTGGTCCCCAAGTACATTTTGTGTTTTCAATATTATTATACATACTAATGAAAGTTCTATGTTTCAGGGAGTCGATGGAGCGTCAGTGCGTGATGGATGTGCCTATCATGAAAATATAGTCGTTGCAGCGCAAGAGGAAGTGGAGACATGCACACACGAGTCGGAGCAACAGCGTCCTGATGTTGAAGTTCGAGGCAAGAAAGTTTCAAAGAAAAGAAAGCAAAAGAAGGTTAGTGTCCTGGTCACTATATTATGTTGTTTTTCACTGTTAATAGTTCAATACTGTAAGTTGTGTTTAAACTGAACATCCCTTTTCCAATCTGTCCTCCAGTTGCGAGTGGGTGTACGAACTAGATCTACACAGAGAGTGAAGCGAACGAGAGATGTTGCTTGTCAAACATTTTGGCAGGGACTTGAAACTGGAGATGCATCGTGCCAATGGGAAGAATATGAAGTGATTGACAACGGAGCTATACCACCACCAGCCATTGATAGTGAATGTTCTCCTGGTAGTTCGGATGCAGTCGGAGATCAATTCACAGAATCCACACCCGCAAAAACTAAGACCGCGAGAAAGTTGAAGAAATTGTTTTATTCACCCATCGCCGGAGAACGAACAGATGTTGCAATGGAAGAGAATGAAGTGGACGACAATGAAACACCATCAATATCACTGAACATAGCGGAAGACGATATCAGAGATTCTACCTTTCATGTGAGTGACATGTCCTCAACGTTACAGGCCGAACCAGCTGGGATGCAGAGTGACAGTATAAGGAAAGAGGCCAAATTCATTGTATTCGATAGTTGTTTGATTGATATTATTATTCGGATGAAATGTGGGCATTCGGTTGGTGGGGAAGTATGTGGGGAGCCATTGATTAATGTGACTCGTGCAATTCGAGGCACTAACCTTAAAATACATGCCACCTGTACAAAATATCATCCTTTCTCATGGTCTGCACAACCCATGCTGGGGCAACTGCCAGCAGGCAATCTGCTTTGTGCAGCGGCCGCACTTTTTAGTGGTTCAAGTTTTAAAAAGTTAGAGTCTTTCTTTCAGTTTGTGGGAATCCATTTCATTGCGAAAACTCAGTTCTACAAATACCAAACCGATTATCTATTTCCAGCCATTAGCGAAGCTTGGAGAATGAAAAAAATGTCTATTGATAGTACATTCGGGGGCAAACGGTTCAGGCTAGCCGGTGATGGACAGTGCGACAGCCCAGGATTTTCAGCCAAGTACTGCACCTACCACTTTCAGGACATGGAAAGTAAGAAAATTGTGAGTTCGGTGGTCGTGCAGGTGTCACAAAGTACATCCTCAGTGGCCATGGAGAAAGTTGGCTTTGTAGCATCATTGCAAGAACTACAATCGCGGGGAATGGTGATCGACCTGATAGCCACGGACAGACACGTTTCAATTGCCAAGACAATGAGAGAAGAGTACAAAAATATAAATCACCAATTTGACGTATGGCATCTTGCAAAAACAATCAATAAAAAAATGTCGGCTGCAGGTAAAAAAAAAGATATGCAAGGTATTTCACAGTGGTCCAAGTCAATCAGCAACCATCTTTGGTGGAGCTCAAAAACATGTGGAGGGTCGTTGGAAATTCTACTGGAAAAATGGCGGTCAGTAATGCTACACTGTAGCAACGTTCACCGCTGGACCACAAACCAACATTTCCACAATTGTGAACATGGCCATTTGTCCACAGAGGAGGCACGGAAGAAGAAGTGGTTGATTCCTTCATCACCCACTCACAAAGCCATTGAAAAGATTGTATTTGATAAAACTATAACAAGAGATTTGAGGGGACTCACGGAATTCTGCCACACAGGAGATTTGGAGGTGTTCCACAATATGTGCCTAAAGTACAGGCCAAAACGATTGCATTTTGGCATGGAGGGCATGATAAATCGGACTCTTCTAGCGGTCTTGGCACATAACCATAATGTTGGCCGTCAACAAAGTAGGACGACCGGAACTTTAGGGACGCTTCGCTACAATAAGGCCTTCACTAAAAGAAGTAAACAATGGGTGATCAAACCAGTGTTTGAGGATATGCAATATGAGTTTATTGAGAGACTTATTGTTGATGTCCTAGATAGGCACATACATGGAGTTGTGAACAAACCTGTGCAGGGGACAACTGCATTGCCACCCAACATTGCCTCTGTTCCATGTCCACCTAAAGCAGAGCTCATTGAGAAATACACATCACGGTTTAAATGATTGTAATTTGATTGTCTGTTCTCTCGAGTCTCCTCATGTCGCAGGCCCATTGAATATGCGTAGCTATGTATTGTGTAAATAAAAGTGATTGCTCAGTGTACATGCAATGTGTCTCTCCACCCTTGTTCATTTGCGCATTAAATTAAACCAAACAGTAATATAAATCATTTTTCAAAAAATATAGAATGTCTCCGTATTTATGGTTCGCTGGGGCTGCAAATGCACGCAGACAAAATGCAAAGATGGAGTGTAAATTTCAAGTCCTGTGAGATGGCCTTACACTGAATGTAGCTAACTAGGAATGTGTGCTCGTTCAAAGTGAAGGTCAGCTGCTTTGATTTTTTGCTCGGGTGCCGGAATGGCCCACGACTCAGTATAAGGTTCTATTGTTATTTGACCTTGACAGGCCGGGACCATCCCGAAAGACTTCTTTTTGGGGGTGTGGGGCAATAACGTAAGAAACGATAATGAATATAATTTCAGAAACGAAAGCCATTTAATGTTCGTTCATTAGAAGAAATAACGTCGGCATAGAAGGAGTGGTATTTCGGGGCTGCCCTACGCACAGACACAATGGAAAATGCAAATATAATGTAAGTAACTCTTTAGATGAGTTTATACCGCAATTTAATTACTATACAGTAGCTTTAAAAACGGGTTAAGTTGTACTTGTTCGTTCTATGTGGCATATTGTTTTGTACCGCGCACTATCTTGAGGAGAACCATCTCCTTTTACGGAAGCACCTCAAAACCTTCCTCTTTGCTTCTGCTTTCTCTCTCCCTCTCCCCTGCTACAACTGGTCCACTGTCTGCGACCTCGGTCCTGGGCCCTTCCACTCTCCACCTGCACTGCCTCCCTGTCTACCCCTGCACTGGGGGACTGTCTCAGTATCCTACAGCCCCCCCTTGACGTATAATACCCAGTTGCACTGTCCTAGCTATGAAATAATTTCCCGACCTAATATATAAAATGAATAATTTTAATAAAGATCTGATGGTGAGACTAATTTCATTTTTTATGTTTTTAAAACAGGTACATCCTTCATTATTGTATGTGTCACGAGTACCAGACACCGGCGGATGGCTTTTACAACCGCCAGTTGCTTCTCCGCGTGAACAACGTTACCACCCTGACCATTTTAAGGACGATCGCCAAGTACAAGTATGCCCTTACGCGGTACTAACGGCTAGATGCAACATACAGACCGTTGTGGTGGCCTAGTGCCTCGTTGTTGGAACAGCCATGCGATTATCAGTGCGACCGAAGAGCTTATTTTATCGTAAACCAACACCCTGTGTACTGCACACGAACATCGCTTGCCTCAAGACGAACTATTTTGGATCGAGAGCAAAGAAAAATGCAAATCGCTGAATATTCTCTAAACATTTGATGTCCAATAAATGTACTTTGCCAAATGTACAATCTTGCCGTTTGCTTTTAAACCACAGTTTCATATTCCGAATTGTGGCGCTGTATTGTGAGATGATCTAAGACCCTGTGTACAGCAAAGGAACATTGCGTGCCTCAAAACGAACTTTTTGGAACGTGAGCAAATAAAAATGCAAATCGCTGAATATTCTCTAAACATTTGATGTCAAATAAATGTACTTTACCAAATTTACAATCTTGCGGTTTGATTTAAAAGTACAGTTTCATATTCTGAATTGTGGCGCGCTGTGTTGTGAGCTGATCTGTGTTGGTTTCCGGGTTCTGTGTGGAGTCGCGTAGAAGATGCCTGGGCGCGTTTGCCTACGCAGCACAGTCACGTCACGGATAGAGGCGGGGAATATGAATGTTTTGATAAAGTCTGTTTCAGGGGCGGGGGATTTGATTTAGTGCCGCAAAAGCAGGTGAGCCAGGTCGATGGGGGGAAATGATAGGATTATCAGAAAATGCCAGCTGCTTTCGAGTGCGTTAATGGACGAAAAGTCGGGTAAGGTCCATAGGAAAGTTTTCTACGATCTACCGATTTATGCTTAAAAACACATGGCCGAACCGTAGGGACAATAAAAAAAAAGTCCCGGAACTATCCTTTAAGTTTTGCTTAATTTTGATCCCTTCAGCAATTTCACAATTTTTCTTTTTCTTTTTTTTTCTTTTGTTTTTCTTTTCTTTTATTTATTTTGCTTTAAGATTTTATGATCAACTAACTTCAGTGTATTTTTATATGTTTTTATTATATATTTATTGCCATATTTGATCTTTGTAATTTTTAGGATGTTTATGAATTTGTTAAATATTGAAAAAGTTGATTTTTCAGCTATATTCAATAAACAAACTATAAGCAGTCTTATGATGAGGAATATTACTGACTACTGTGACAATTCTCGAGGGTCATCATCTTCCTATTTCAAAAAGAGATCATTTGTGTTACATAAATTCTCATTTTAAATTAGTATTTGTATTTGCATTTATTGAATGTAGCAGGCCTTTCGCCCAGAATCAGTTACAATGCATCAATCTTCAACAGGGAAATCCTGAGTCAGGTGGTGTACATAGGCAGAAGAGACGATGAGTAATGGACCGGAAGATGATGGGGAGTGCATTACATGAAATGCTCACAATTAGTCATGGTCAACAGATATTGAAATGCTTCTCTGTAGTTCACCAGACCTATTTTCTCAAAAGGTGGGATTAGTAAACCTTTCTTCAAATAAGTACACCATGTACAGAAAAGTGCCAAGGCCTCTACCCTTTCCATTAGGTCCAAGTAACTACAGTGCATTTGAGAGTGTGACCAAATATACTATTTTCCACATTAGCTCCGGTGGTCATTGTCCAAGCCAAAGCATGGTAGTTTCATTTCTATGCCAATACACAGATGTAATCATCTCTCTATTATCGGTGTTTATGTTACTGAGATCATGCTTTACTGAGACTTTCTAACTCCAGTCTGCCTTGTGCTTAGCTTGAATCTCTTTACTCCTTTCTGGTGCGACTGGAGTCCTGTGATTAAACCTTTTTCAAGAGTGAGCTACTGCAGATCCGATGTTATGCTATTGATTCAGAGGATTTCATATCACATTTCCCGCACCCCACTAAAGGACTTGTTTAATGATTCCCTTGGTTTCTTGGCAAACCCAGTGCTACTTTGACTGGTTGAGCCACAAGTACCATAAAGCAATTCTTCCTGCTGAGTTCTCCTGGTTTGACAGTGCCTCTGCCTCCCTTGGAGTGTTTCAGCCACAAAAACAATAATACAAGACTTCTTTCTTGGTTAACTGAGTTTATCAGTGATTGAAGTGTTTGACCCACTATGTGGACCAGGGCTCAGTCCTTCAGCCATGGTCCCGCCAGGGGTCCCAAACAAATGTTAGCACTGACATTCCCTTAAAAGACGATAAGAGGCAAATGCTGCTTTTCACATTTCCACCCCATGTTAAGAATCACATGATCAATTTGTAAAATTGGAGTTATCTACATGTGTTTTGTCATGCTCTGAATGGAAAATATATTATGGAGAATGCATTGTTTGATTGTTTTAAAGTATGAATATATTGAAATTCTTACTACATAAGAATCATGGATTTCCATGGAAAGAACGGAAGGGTTGGGACCTGCAATTACTTAATTTTATTTGATTTCGTTTTTAAATTAGAATGTTTGTATTTTCGTTTATTTTTTGACTGCTTATTAAATGTATTATATGTTGGATTATATATCATTTCTTTCATGCCGGCTACAGAGACTCGGCTGCTTCTGTTTGGCCAATGCGTATCTGCATAGGCCACACCTCTTTTAAAGGCACCTTAGCTGCTTGCATTCTAAGGCTGCTAGTGACACTTCCTAACCCCCGCCCCAAATAGAGTTTTGTGAATCCTGAACCCTACTTGTTTTTTTTTATACCGGTTAGGGCACTGAGGAGATGATGCCTGTCGCACGATGGAGACATTCTTACTGAAGGGGACAAAAGAGGCGAGCCTTGGAGGTATACTCCCAGAGCAACCAACATTTTTACGTTTTTGGAAACTGTGAACACGTATATTTTGAAAGAAATCCATGAGTGAGCCATGGACCGCACATGCCTTGAGCGTGGTGTAACACCAAACGAGCTCCATCGTTGCCCAACCTGTTGCTGCACACTGATACACAGTCTGCAGTATAAGCCACCCACAATGCGCCTTTGTAATATCGAAACTAATTTGTTTCCACGAAATAATTCCCAAAAACGGTGCAAGCCCCGACCGGGATACGCACAATCATTAGTGCACAAGGGGGCGCACTCGGAATACAATATCATTACACGTGACTGCTTCTCATTGTTATCTGGGGCACCACCTACACGACCCCCGTCTATTCACGAATCCATTGGACCGTATTATCTGCCTAACCCTACGCGTCCCGAGGGAGCCGCGAGGCCCCACGTTGCACGCTACAGAAACCACTTCAATAGGTGGCGCGGCCTTGCAGCTGAATGCGCCAGGCTACTTCCTCCCGAGCTCCTCCCCCGCCTCCCGCTTGTTCTTCAGGTGCCTGGGTTGCCTGGGAGACCCTGAGCTGGCCTAGGACACGGCGGTCACGTGGATGGATAATGCCTGCTCATTATCATGGCGATCCCTTTGGTTTCATTGGGAGGATTACCCTATAGTCCAAGGCGCCTCCGCTGAGGGGGACGCGCGTGACATGAATGCATTAACTTATATATCCTACACGTACGTGCGGCCTGCAACGCCCTTCTAGTAAAGGGGCACACAAGTCCGGCATGTATGTTACTGTCACCTCGGAGCTCTTCATTCATCTTGAATGTATGTCACTTGATTTAATGATGGTTAGTAGAGTTCCTTGAGCAATATCGCCTCATTAAACTTAAGTGCAACCAATAACAGTATTTGCACTGTCCGTGCCACTATTTTGTCGCAGTGCATGTAGGTTTTTGTGCTGAAATACATATATTGATTCCAGTTATGACAGTATATCACGTGGAAAGGTGCAATACATTTGTGCGCACCTGCTGCCTTTTCATAGCCCTTTGTCTTGAATAATTATTTTGGTCCAGTGCGTCTTTCGTAGATAACTAACATGGCCGTGGGCTTTGTAGTTCGCTGTTGGAGTTTAGTACAGGAAAGCTGGAATCTATATGCCACTTATTCTTAACCATAATGCAAGATTTTAAATGAATTGTTATTGAACCGATTATATTATTATTATTTGTTTGGAACACAACCAAATAGAATCTACATTTAGTCCACATTTCAACATATGGAATATTGCTTACTTTAGAGTGAACAAGGCATCAGGATTAAATGAGAGGATGGCATAATGATGTGTTATAAGGATTAAAATGTCCCCTACCGTTTGTTAAAAGTATATTCAAAGTTCCCTCAGACTGAGAGCGCTGTACAGGGATTGGACTTTCAGCTGTTTTCCTCGATTTCAGTGGCCTGCAGTATTTGGCTCCCCAGATGTTTTGGACTACAACTCCTATTATCGCCTCCATTTACTAGGCTGGCTATGGCTGATGGATGGACTCCAAAACATCAGGAGAGCCAGAGGTTGGAGATCCCTGCTCTAGTTCAGCACAGAAATCCTGAGTGGCTTTCAATATCCTTTCAATATCCTTACAACCACTGGCAGGAGGACACTTACCCCATATGGTATGGTTTGATATTGTTTATTTGTAAAGCACCTATACACAAAGGAAGTGTTTCAAAGTGCGCAAGGAGGGAGGGAAGAATGGGAAAAGAACAACAGTCATTCAGAGCCCTCTGAACGATACATATCTGCACTAGGCAGAATAAGTGCACGGAATAAGTACATATAATACAGCTGACAATGTAGATAACAGCAAATAGGTCTGATGGCGATTCTGCAGTTTTTCCAAGTGCATTGAAGCACCACCGTGCAAAGGAGAGGAGACAAGGGAAAAGACAGCCAATCTTCGAGGCATGGTGCATTCAGATTGTGCAAGTGCGCAGTTGGTGGAGGAGGGGGGACGACACCAGGGAGGCTGAAGGGGTACACCAAGTGGCCAGTCAGCAGGCTGTGCGGAAACAGAAGGGAGGGAGGGAATAGAGCGGAGAGAGAGGATTAGCAGGGTAGAGGGAGAGAGAAGGAAGAGGAGAAGAGGAATGACTTAAGGAGTTCTGGAACTTAAGGAGATCCGGCTCAAGACGGAGGGCGTCAGGGACTCTATTCCAGACGGAGGTCCCTGCTGAGGATAAGGATCTCCCACCAAATCTCTGCTTGGAGAACCGGCTCACTCACAGAAGGTTGGAGGTAGATGAGCGGAGGGTTTGGGAAGGACAGTATTTAGGTTAGGCAGCATAGCAGATAGGTAGGTCCCAGGCCCCAGAAAAGACTTGTGGACCATGCAGAGGGTCTTTAACTTGATCCTTGAAGCCCCAGGGAATCAGTGGAGGGATTTCAACACCAGAGAGATGCAGTCCCTGGCCATCACGTGATTGTTTTACAAGCTTATGAAACTGTATGCTGCGGCATCCCTCATACTGGGGGTTGGATGCAGAGATAATCATTTTTACACATCAGAGAGTCAGCACTCAAGAGTAGAGGTAAGAATTACACGTATATCAGTGGAGATTGTTGAGAAGTACGCATCTAGCTAGGCTAGGTGAGAGAACTGCTTGATTTACATACCTCAAAACTTCTTCCGACCAGAGAATGAAGGGACTGTTGCAAGATACACTCCCCAAAATTGAAGTCGTTTATCCATCAGCCGCCTTATACTTTGTCGATGGGGACACAAACAAAGGTAGGACCTATCTATAGACACAATCTAAGGATATGGGCACTTAAGAACATGCAGTGATAGAGGTGTTTTCTCTATTCACAGTTGTCCATAGATAGGAAGTTGTTTACCCTGATTCATCACAAAATATTGCACCGTGCAGTTCCTCGTCGTGATGGTTTGGAAATAGGTACGTTGACATAGTGGGGCATGTATACCGGGACTAAATTATCTATAGTTCCACTTTTCGAATGACTGCACACTAGATATAGGGTGAGGTCTTGAATGCGGTACATGAAATTATTGATGTCACTGTGGTTCCCCCAGGTACCCCTGCAGTTTGAACAGGTAGCACGGGTTGTATCCAAATTATAGAGTGGCGGTGGTGGAGCAAACTGATTAGTGACTCTGGTACGTTTGAACTAGATTGTGAACCCTTGACATATTACCAGACTCCGTTCACAAACTTTGGTGGTGGATTTTGAAAGTTTTGGAATGCATGAGTAAAGTAAATTTGTTTGTATTTAATTTAGCTCCTGAAGAGGGGGATTTTGTCCCTGAAACGCGTTAAGCAACATCTACGAGATTGTATGAAATACTCATTGCTGTTTCGATATTAATGAATATATAAGGAAGACGTGTGTGCATTGAAGTGTACTCAGTAGTACGTAGAATCTTTCCACCACTGTTTAAAGAATCTCATTTAGCCAGTTATCTGGCCTTTCGGTGTGCAGGGGACGGGAGGGCGCACAGACTGGGCTCTAGTCTATGTATTGATAACTTATCGTTATTTACCATACAACTTAAATAACAAATAGTTATTTTCATAAATATACTAAACCTCTCATGTGATTTGCATTTAACATTCTGATGACCATTTCCTTGCAGAGCATTAAAATACAAGTTGTGCATGTCTGCATGTTTCCTTAACTTGTCAGCATAAAAACAGCAGCTCCTTTGTATTATCTAATTTTGTTTTTTTAATTAAAATGTTTTTCTTAGTTACACTTGCCAGAGTAATCTTAATGCACTAGAAGGTAGTGCCTCTTTTCATGCTGTTAGTGCAAGAATCACTTTCTCGCCATAACTTGTTGTTAGTTCAGAAAATCAGAGTTCACTATGTTTCTAAATAGCAATGAGGAAGAGGATTGCATAGTTTAGTAGACCCCCAGCTTTGAGAAATTGCCTGATCGCTATATATACTTCATAGTTGGCTGTTTTTGCAAAAACACCAACACAATGCTCAATTTTGCAAAAATGGCATTTATGAAAATCTGCATTTTGAAATTTTTGAAAAAGTAGTCTCAATATGAGGATGGGAACCATAGAGAGGTAGAACAGTGGATCAGAGGTGGATCAGTAGGCCTTAGGGGGAGCTGTGGGTTAGAGTGTAAGTAGCAGGCCAGAGCTGGGAGCAGTGGTCTAAAAAACAGAGAGGGGACGGTGGGGCAGAGAGGAAGTGGTGGGCCACAAGTGGAACGGTGTGCAAGGAAGCAGAGAGGGAGCAGAAGGCCACATTTTGAAGAGTGTGCAAGGAAGCAGAGAAGGAAACGGAAGGCCAGAGAGGGAGCTGTGGGCAAAGAAGCAGAGAGGGAGCAGAAGGCCAGAGGGGGAGTGGTGTGCAAGGAAGCAGAGAGGGAGCGGAAGGCCAGAGTGGGAGCGGTGGGCCACAGGTGGAACGGTGTGCAAGGAAGCAGAGAGGGAGCGGAAGGCCACAGGTGGAACAGTGTGCAAGGAAGCAGAGAGGGAACGGAAGGCCAGAGAGGGAGCTGTGGGCAAGGAAGCAGAGAGGGAGTGGAAGGCCACAGGTGGAATGGTGTGCAAGGAAGCAGAGAGGGAAGCGGAAGGCCAGAGAGGGAGTTGTGGGCAAGGAAGCAGAGAGGGAGCAGAAGCCCAGAAGGGGAGTGGTGTGCAAGGAAGCAGAGAGGGAGCGGAAGGCCAGAGTGGGAGCGGTGGGCCACAGGTGGAACGGTGTGCAAGGAAGCGGAGAGGGAGCGGAAGGCCACAGGTGGAACAGTGTGCAAGGAAGCAGAGAGGGAACGGAAGGCCAGAGAGGGAGCTGTGAGCAAGGAAGCAGAGAGGGAGCAGAAGGCCAGAGGGGGATTGGTGTGCAAGGAAGCAGAGAGGGAGCGGAAGGCCAGAGGGGGAGCGGTGGGCCAGAAAGCAGAGAGGGATCTGCAGATTGGGAGAAAAGATAGGGGAAGGGCGTGACAGACTGGGAGAAGTTATGCAAGATGCAGAAGGAGCGAGAAAGAATGAAGGATTGGAGACTGCAGGAGGAATAAGAAAGTGTGAGTTCGGAGCATGGTTGGGAGTGTTGCGGGGACTAGGGAGTGCGACTTGTGACTTGTGACAGAGCAAGTGTGTATGTGCATGAGTGGTGGCTTGAGAGCTTTGGAAGTGTAAGTGGTGTTGGGGAATTGGTAAGCGTGAGGAGTGTTGGTGAGTGAGGGGCGGGTTGGTGCTTGGGGGGTGTTAGAGAACATAGCAGGAGAATATTTGCACCATTACAACTGATACCAATCAATAACGCTAGTAATATAATATAGGCATGCATATTAAACCAACATAGTAGAGCAACACAAGCACTGTTCTGTCAAGCTGAGGATAGCTTGGACTCTTTTTATGAAACAGATAGCAGACACTGCATCCCAAATAATGGCTTCAAATAATGACAACATGCCTCTCTTGCAGCCTCACACACACCGTCTCTTTCTTGGAACCTGTCTGGCTTACAACCTGGCTCCCTAGCACTCTCCAGACAATATAACACGTGTTACAAAATGCCACAATAAATACAATTGCGTGCTGTAAAATGTGCTTTTTTATGCTGCAAAACGTTCAACTTCATGCTGCAATATCCCGGAGGGTCTGGTTAACTGCTACGAGATAGGCAAGCTATTGTGAAATAGAGGATTAGCTTGTGCCCAATAGGACTTGGTTATCCCCCGCCTGCTAGTGTACTGCTGCCGGGCTGGTGTCAGCAGGTTCTCTTTTCGTCTCCAACTATCTGCTGGTATAGACGTTCTAGATGGAATGCCCTACATCTGTGTAACATCTAGAATAGCAAGTGGTGCCATCCGCATATCCCTTATAGGTATGCAACGGAACATGCCAATATGGCTCCCTAAAGGAGAGCAGGGAAGGCTTTCCCTTGTTCCGCTTTCCATGCAACCACCATTAAACTGCAGGACGGTCTGATGAGGTTGGTAAGAGGGTCGCTGTGTTGGTTCCCAGTGGTATAGGCCACTACTTTAGGGACATATATAATAGCATGGCCAGGCTGGGTAGTGTCCTAGATGATGGCATGAACTGGCTGCGGTCGTACCCTGACACAAAAAGCCAAACTAATTAGCATCCCTATGGATACACCTGTGGTTTAATAACTTTATTAACTCACTCAAACTGTGGTGCTAGTGCCTGCTTTTCTGAATTATTCAAGTCTGAACGTGTATCTTTGGTTCCCTTTGTTGTTCAGGCTTGTGCTGAAAATACACTATACCTTACATCTGGTGACTGTGAAGGGCGTATGAAGGCATCATTGGGGCGGTCATGTTGCATTTAGCATATGATTACAGCACTTACACGTGTGAGGTAATGCCGGATCAATTGGGGTTTCTTTGCATCAATGTGAAAAGGCACCCGTGCAAAGCCGTCTGCATGGAGGCATTAACGGTGCGCAGCATCACTGGTGAATGTCTCTGAATTCCATTTGTAAATATATGGCGCAGACGGAATGGAGCAATTTATTTATTATTAACATTTATAAAGCGCGCAGCAGCGCGAAGGCATCGTGGGTGAGCAGTAGGAGGGAGCAGACACGGGAGGGGAGCACACTGCCCCTTTGCTCCGTCCCACAGGGGCGGCAGTTGGAATAGTATTAGATGCCCCATTGAAAGGAAGTGGCGTTGAGGAATGAAGAGCAGGCCCGTTTCATTGTGAGCAGTGCAGAAGGCAGCCTGCAGGGTGTATGCTGCATCTAAGGCCCCTGGTAAGAAGTGCCACGAAGGCGTGGTGAAGTCAGCCTGATGGCGCAGTGCTGAGCAGTGAACGTGGAGGGGGACTGGTTAGTAAAAGGAGAGGTGCAGCAGGGCACCCCTTTGGTTGCATGATACATAGTGACCATAAGGACTGGGCGATGAGGGTCAGAAAGTAAGATAGGGCGAACGAAGGCGGCTCTCCTTCAAAACGAGGGGTACAACTAATGGCAGAAGGTGCCCACCAATATAAGTCTGTGATGCAGAAGCTGCAGAAGCTGCCACAGCAAAGGGCGCTGACAGGTTGCCTTGAAACTGCATTTGAGGCTGCATCTGACATATGACAGACACTATCTTCTGGCTTGGCCAATGCTTGTTTGTTATTGGCTTTCAGATGGAACCCGGCAACCTTCATTTCTACCTTTGGCAGTTATCTCCCATCTAGCTTACTGCCATCTCGGCTAGTTGCTCTTCCTACAGAGTGGGTGGCCTTCTGCACATCTCGGTGGACCCCAGCTTGGGTCCAGTAGTTACAGAATGAAATGCCCAAAGACACCCCTTGGATATTACAGTCAGGTCTCAGAAATAGCTTGGGCTGCATGATGCTGTATGAGAGCATCAACAAGATGCCTTGGTGTGTCGTCTGTCTCCTCGACCTACCCCGCGGTGTATATGGTCAAAGCATGGCTGGACAAACCCAGCCATTTTCCCTCTAGAGGGGACTAACACGAGCACTACCAAGGCTGCGGAGGGTAGATGCTCTGGAGCACCCAATATATTCGACCTCTATGCCAGGTTTGCCACAAAAACTAAGAATCTTAGAGTCCTTTGGGAGCCGCAAGTGAAACTTACCCTTCAAGTTCTGGCCAGACCACCTTTTTATTGTTTACACATGCTAAAGAGTACGCTCCCTTTAATTCCCCCGGCAACCCATACGTTGGAGGTAGGTTCTTTGGTCAACTCCTGTCTTGATAGCTCTAACTTCCTGTACGCCGGGTTACCAGGACAAACCACCCAAAATGCGGCTGTCATGCTCATTTGAAAAGCCCCTAGATTTTCTCCAATGGATGGATAGACGTTCGCTGCACAGGCTTCCGATTTCCCAACACCACAACAACAAAATTCTGAATCTGGTATTCATATGTGTTCAATTTTGACCATGGTTTGGAACCTAAGTACCTTTATGCTAAAAGATCAAATCAAACCTTACCGTCCCAGGTGCCTGTTTTGGTTTTCTAACCAATATCTGTTACACGTCCCGCCAACTCGTGGTTTACAATCCATGACCCCCACCTCTGGAACAAGTTCCCGCTTCCGCTTTGTTCGTTGAATTCCTTGATGAGCTTTAAAAAAGGTTACAACTCACCTTTTTATTTAATTGCTTAATTGCGTCTGTTCTCATTACATTTTAGGAATCTTCTGTCTTCATTCCCGATTTGCATGTTTTCTTTTCCATCGGTGCCTGCCCGGGACCTTAGTATTACCCGCTTTACAAAATACAAATACACATCCTAGAAAAATGTGATTGCCTGGAAATTCATAATTGTTTCATTCTGATCACAATGTTCTGACCACATATGGATTTCTGTCCCACTGGGTCTTTCCCCCATATTACAAAATCCTCAATGAAGCCCCTGGTGTTCTGGTGACAATATAACTCAATACTCTATTCTAAAATCCTCAGTGAAGCTGGTGATAGCATAAGTTAGCCTCCTATTCCAAAATCCTCAGTGAGGTACTTGAGTAACCGCTGCAACATTTGGGTGGGGCGGGCAGATTCCCTTACTAGTTGCGCAGTACAGGGCCAACAGCCTCAAGGAGAAGTTCTACGTTGAACGGTGCCTTGCTGGGCTCTTCTTGATGACTTGTTTTGGTACATGTGAGTAAAAAACAACGGAAATAATGAGTGCCAGTGGAAGAAACACATACATTTGAAAACTGGGAGACACACACATACGTTTTGCTGCTTATGCACATTAGAGCAAATGCGGGGATAGATGCAAAGCAGGAAGCTTCCAGTGTACAGAAGAGGAGATACGCATGCGGTAAGCGACCCATAAGACCCCGAGCAGCAGAAGACCGACTGTGATAAGAAAGACAGCTGGTAATAGGGGGTCATCTTCTAAGTCCCGGAGTGTAAAAGTAGAAGGGAAATCCCAGGTGTAAGCAGTTTATGTCTTGCGTTTGCTCTCCAGTGGAGTTTCATTCTATAGAATGTGGAAGGGGCCGGGCATGAAACAAGATCCAATTTCCACCGTGCATTCCCCGGCCCCTTCAAGTGCATCACAATGATCCCTCTCATCCCTGGTTCGGGATATCGAAGGGGAAACAGGAAAGGAAGCCGCGCAGTAAATGGAGGGATACTGCCAAAGTGCAGACCAGCAAAGCTGCCATAATCAACACCTATGGGGAGGCGGAGGTGCCAAATGGGCAAACGGGATGTGAGGCATTTTGGTTAGGGTAAAACATGTAAATGTTGACTTTACTTAAAATACTTAGATATTTGACAATGTTGTCAAAGGTGATAATTAACCAAATCTGTTGATGCTTGAAAAAGAAGTGGCAGCTGGTGACATTTTTAATTTGAGGGGTGTACATCTTTCCCCAGAAAAGGCATAATCGACCGAGTGTAGCGAGTGAGCCCAAACCAGCCAAGTTTGGTTTGGAGGGGGTGGGGGGTTCTCGCCTGATACATTTTTAAAGTAATTGGTTAAAATTATGCATTTTACAGCATACTTTCTGTGAAAATTAGGTCAAAAACCACAGTTTTACATTTGGTTTTATTGGGTAAGACCTGAAAAATCCAATATATGCAAGTCACCAGCAGTGCACATAGCATTTTCTAACTCATTTTCATGATGTCTTTTCCAAAAACATACACCAGTATAAAAAACATTGGCTGTGCCCATAAATGCCCATGAAGGCTGCTCAAATACATTCCAGATTTACCATGTAAGAACATGCTCCTATTTGCTTTGCCAGTAAAAATGCAACGCCACAGTCATAGAATATATCCAGACTAGCTGCACAAATGTATGTCAGTCTAGTCAGATAATAACACTCATAATGCTTAGTTTTCCTTTGATGCTAAGTAAACAATGTCATGCCAAAGGCAGAAAATGTAACCAGAGGGGATGATGCAATGTAAGTCTGTCTAGCAATAAAAACAATTATATTTGCTTTAATTGTGATGCCCAGTAAAAACATAACCCGACTGGCTGCAGTAATGCATGCAAGTTTAGCAATGTAGAAACACTTATCACGTTTCCTTTCACCTTGATTCCCAGTAAAAATGACATGCCAAGTCCGAAAAACATAACCATTCTGGTTACAGCAACATAGGCCAGTCTAGCCACATAACATATATTAACATGTTTCGGTTAACCATGATGCCCAGTAAGACATGCCATGCCAGAGGCAGAAAACGCAACCAGGCTGGCTGCAGTAATGCAGTCAAGTCTAGCAATGTAACAGAACATATTGCATTTGCCTTAACTTGGATGCTCAGTAAAAATGCCATTCCAGAAGTATAAATAGTAACCAGACTGGCTGCAGCAATGCAGTCCAGTGCAGCCATGTAACAACAATTATGTTTACTTTAACCTTGATGCCCAGTACAAAAGGCCTTTGCAGAGTCAGAAAACGTAACCATACTGGCCGCAGCAAAGCAGTCCAGTCTAGCCACGTAACAACCCGTGTTGTTACGTGGCTAGACTGGATCACATTGCTGCAGCCAATCTGGTTACATTTTCTGCCTTAGGCATGGCATTTTAATGCAGTAATTTAAATGGGGATGCCTGCAAAGGCAGACAGATGCCAATATTGTTGGTATATGCATGCTGGTACCATAGCTCAGGTGGTTATTGCACTACATTCAGAAATCTGTGCATAACCTGCAGGTGACAGCTTTTAATCCTGCCAGGGCTGACAATGCTCCTCTGTGGTCGATAAATTACATTGAGTTGGGTAATATTAGCATATGCTGTTTAAAACACTGTTAAATGGAAGAAGCAAGTGTTATATAAAAATAGCTGCTTTCCATCACGCCGCTCAGGCTCTAGCAATAGGGAAGACATATAAAACACAGCCTTTTCATCTCTCACATGATGTCTTGCACGCTCTTTTGACCTCCTAGATGCTCAGTTGGTGTTCATGGCGTGTTTTTCTCAGTACACTTTACTGTCGCCTACAGAACGAGGGAAAAGCACTAAAAACCGCAGCACAAGATAGGCCACCAAAGGCCATAAACAGAACTAGTGTAGGTGAAGCCGAGGGCTGCAGCACAGTAGGTTCAATTTGTTTGATCGTGTTTAACAGGAGGAGATGCAAAAATCAATGGCAACAGATGCTATTTTAAATGGATGCTCACAGCCATAGCTCAAGGGGCGAGGGAAGGGTGAGTGGGAGGACAGTAATTCACTGTGTATTAAGGGACCAAATAACCCAGAGTAATGCGCTGGGCCTTTGGGGCTGGCAGAAAAGCACAGGGAAGTAAGTGAGAGGGGGATGGGCTGGATGCCAAAGCTAACATCAGACAGAAATGAAGGACTGGACAATCTAATTCAGTATCCATTCTTACATACAGGAAATCCATTGTTTTGTACGCAAGCCTATGAAGTACGATTGGGTGAGGGGCACCACAGAGGGGCCTACGCCTCGTTGTTTGCTTCTGATTGTTCGCGTATTTCATATAAGCTGCAGGAAGCTGAAGAGACTGACTATAAAGCCAAGCCTATAAATGGGGGTCACTTGTGCAGGCATTTCCTATGTACTCGCTCTCTCTCTCTCTCTCTCTCTCTCTCTCTCTCTCTCTCTCTCTCTCTCTCTCTCTCTCTCTTTCTCTCCCTCGTTCTCTCTCTGTTTGAACCCTGCTGCATGTACAATTAACATGTATTATTTTCGCACACCCTTTCGCAGAGGAATCCCGATACATGTGACTGCTCGACCAAGTGCAGCAACTTTTAACATCCCTAAATCAGCTGTGTAAAAATGCAGCTTTCAAGACACAAGTTGGCCTTTGTGCTTCTGAAAAACAGGCTCCAATGCCTGCACAAGAGCTGGTGGGGGCAGGAGAGAGAGACATTATGGGCCTCATTACAAGTATGGCATGAAGTGGTAAAATTGGCGGTAAATCTGTTACCACCAACTTTACCACTGTGCCAAATTGTGAGGTCGGGTCTGGAGTCAAGGATTTAGCTCCAGAAAAATCGTGAAGGTCAATCCTCCCACCTGAAAAATCGCAGAATTGGCAGAATTACTGCAGCAGTAACTTTGTCAAAAGAGCCCCATGTAGTCCAATGGACAACAAAAAATGGGCAGATACACTGGCACCGCGGGTAATTTTGCCGGACCTAGTGGCGGCAACAGTAATTCATTTGGGTGGTATTCTGGCGGTATTCCAGCAGTATTCTGGTATACCGCCCAACTCGTAATGGGGTCCATTGTGTGCAAAATACATGCCTCAGAAAATTGTGATATGATGCATGGTATGATGCAATATGCATATGCCATCAGAGGAGCAGACAGAAGAGCCAGAGAGTAATGAGGAGCGCGCTAGCTGTGACATGTTCCAAAAGGGCCACATATGGAGACTGTGCATATTCATTAATGGGGCCAAATCTCTCATTTGAACTTCCATATATATCATAAACACTGTGATCATGGTCTGCCGAACATGTTAGAGCTATCCACTCAGAACTATCCAGGCCAAATGACCTTTCCTAGGGGAGGGGCCAACTCAGAAAGGTCTACAAACATGCTTTAGGTTTCTAGGCCATACGAGCAGAAGCACTGTGAGAATTGCACTAAGGGGCGCTAAACAAGGGGCACTTTACCCAGAGAACCAAAATGTCGGCTAATTGCTGTATTTTCGCTAGGGACTCTGGCTGCTTTCTTACCAAGAGAAGGGTATGCTATACTATAAAGGGTCTCCCGTTGTTTCAACAAAGTAAATTACTTTGTGTTCATTTGTGGAAATTACTTCAAACATTTATATATATATACATATATATATATGTGGGTTAAGGGGTAAAAGTGTGGTGGGTTTTGGAGTAGGGGTGGTAATGAAGAGGGAATCGGGGTGCGAACTTCCCCATTTAAATAAAATGTGTACTAAAAATTCGAAGTAATTTCCATGAAGTAAACCAACACAAAGTAATTTTTTTTGTGGAAATGACATGGAACCCTAAAAAGCCCAGGCCACAGAACTGTTACTTGGGGCTCAGGGATATCAAGAGGCAACATCATGTGGGCAGGAAAACAGGGAGGCATTCAGAAAGGTGTAAGGGAAGGCAAGCAGGAGGCGAGGAGTACTTGGAGATATGGACCTCAAGAAGCAACTGTTCAGAAGAGAAAGAGGAATTACAGAAAGAAAGTCTTCATCCTTCATGGACAAAATTCTATTCCAGACATTCACAAGATCAGATTCGGTGCCACATCTAGGGAGAACGCTGGACTGGAAGGAGCCTATTAGCATTGGCACATTGCACTGGATCCAGCCAATAGGTGCGTTCATTGGATAACACTAATCGTTGGAGTGTGGGCTTTTGGAGGGCGTGTGTGACAAAGAATCCTTTGAGAGCATCAAGTA
Organism: Ambystoma mexicanum; assembly: GCF_040938575.1. Classification (NCBI taxonomy): domain Eukaryota; kingdom Metazoa; phylum Chordata; class Amphibia; order Caudata; family Ambystomatidae; genus Ambystoma; species Ambystoma mexicanum. Next base: position 800,277,372 of record NC_090935.1, on the reverse strand, counting down.
GTTATCAATGTTACAGGGAAACCTTTATGAAGTCAGTTACAATGTCTACAAGGATGTTGCTGCAAACACCTTCGAGGGGTGGGAGATATGTCACTTGTTGCTTCGGTGGGTTTGAGGCCTTTTGTTAATAAGTGAGGGAGTCAATGATTGTGAAAATGTATGTTTCTGTTTATTGTATGTTTCCTACTTTACCAATACAACATCATCAGCACACGGGCACACAACAAAATTGCACCCCTCAAATTACAAAAACCCCACAACAACCACCACAAACCATGGTTCGACAGGTCCCTCCACTCTATCAAGCAGGAAGCCAGACACCTAGAAAGAGTCTGGCAAAAGAACCCACGTCCCTCAACCAAGACACCCCTCAGACAGTGCTGCAGCAAATATAAAACTGCCATACGCAATGCAAAAGCCACCCATTACTTCCAAGAACTCCAATCCGCCACCAGTTGTACCCAGAAACTATTCAACATCGTCAAACCCCTCTCTAAACCACCATCCACACCTTCCACATCCCTATCCACTGCAGTATGTAACTCCGTTATGAACTACTTCAACTCCAAAATACATATCAGGACAGCCCTCCACTTAGCTCTCCCACTCACACCTACCACTCCCAAACATTCCAATACATGGGACACCTTCCACCCCATTGACTGTGACACCCTAATCACCCTCACTGCCAATGTAAAACCTGCACACTTCCTGGATGAGGAATGCCCACCTCAAACTGCATCCACTTGCATCACCACCCTAGCTCCTGACTGGCTCAACATCATCAACTCCTGTCTCCCAAATGCTATCCCCACTGCAAACACAACGGGACAAATCTCACTCCTCAAAGCTCCATCTCTCGATCGCACGCACCCTGAAAACTACTGCCCCATTACTATCCTACCATACCTCGCCAGAATCATGGAACACTTTGTAACTACCCAACTGCAACAAAAGATCACCACAAGCAGCCTACTCAACCCCTTCCAATCTGGCTTTTGGCCCAGACACAGCACTGAGACCGATAATCGACACATCCTCGATGAATGATTGTGAAAATGTATGTTTCTGTTTATTGTATGTTTCCTACTTTACCAATACAACATCATCAGAACATGGGCAGGTGACAAAATTGCACCCCTCAAATAACAAAAACCCCACAACAACCACCACAAACCATGGTTCAAAAGGTCCCTCCACTCTATCAAGCAAGAAGCCAGACACCTAGAAAGATTCTGGCAAAAGAACCCATGTCCCTCAACCAAGACACCCCTCAGACACTGCTGCAACACATATAAAACTGCCATACGCAATGCAAAAGCCACCCATTACTTCCAAGAACTCCACTCTGCCACGAATCGTACCCAGAAACTATTTAACCTCATCAACCCCTCTCTAATCCACCATCCACACCTTCTGCATCCCCATCCACTGCAGTATGCAACTCCCTTATAAACTACTTCAATTCCAAAATAAACAACACCACGACAGCCCTCCACTGAGCTCTCCCACTCACACCTACCACTCCAAAACATTCCAACTCATGGTACACTTTCCACCCCATCGACCGTGACACCCTAATCACCCTCACTTCCAAAATAAAACCTGCACACTTCCTGGATGATGCATGCCCACCTCAAACTGCATCCAATTGCATCACCACCCTAGCTCCTGAATGGTTCAACATCATCAACCACTGTCTCCCAAATGGTGGTACCCCCACTGCAAACACAACAGGACAAATATCACTCCTTCTCAAAAAAACATCTCTCGATCGCATGCTCCCTGAAAACTACTGCCCCTTTACTATCCTACCATACCTCACAAGAATCATGGAACACCTTCTAACTACCCAAGTGCAACAACAGATCATCACAAGCAACCTACTCAACCCCTTCCAATCTGGCTTTTGGTCCGAACACAGCACTGAGACTGATAATCTACACATCCTTGATGACCTCCACAGCATCACAAAGGGCACACAGAACTACTTGCACTCCTCAACCTCTTTGCAGCCTTTAACATCATCGCCCATACCATTCTACTAGACACCCTAGCCCACAGGATGAATCTGGCACCATGCTCAACTGGTTCACCTCCTTTCTCACTGACAGGTGTGGCGGGCTAGAAGTAGTACACGGACACTCTGCAGACATTTCCAAAAATGGCTTATTAAATAATAATGAGGCCAATCTCTCCCTATAACTATGTGTTGTTCCCTACCAAGCTCTTTAATTAAGGTGCTTGTCAGTCGTCCAGTAATGTCCAAATCAAAAGAAAGTCAACAGTCAAAAAATGAACTCTATCTGACCCTCCCACTATTCAAAACAAACCAAGGCCAGGAGAATGACTTCCTTCTCCTGTTGAAGCAGGGTTCTGCTTTGCTTTAGAGTTCTTTCAAATGGTCCCTACTCACCTTCTATACCAGGGTTTACAACTCTTGGATAAGGTCTTTGTCTTCCCTTATTTCTTATCTAGTGGTATTATTTTCCCAGGGCTCTTCCTTAAAGTGTGTTTGATCCTTACATCCACATAGTTTAGCTAAGTACGACCTTGCATATATCTTCTCTTGATTGGGTTATCCCTTCAGGATTATTATTATGTCCTCTTCTTAGGTCTGACTTATTTTGGTCATCTGTTTGTTTATCTCTTGTTCATATTTCAGACTTTTTTGTTTCCACTACTCTCCAATTAATCCCTCTTGAGGGTTGGTATCACCTCCCCTCTTCCCAAGGTAGTCTTATGCATTGAATAATATTCTCTTGGTTGGGGTCTCCCTTCTTGATACTTGCTGCTCCCCCTTCTTGGAAGTAGTTTGTCCTTGTTATTTGGTATTTGATTCACTTCCTTTGTGGTTACCGCATAGTATTCGCTCTCTAACTGACTCCAATTGTAGCTTCTGGGACACCAGGGGGTCTTCTTCCCTTTCTCAGTATCTGTTAGTTGCGTTCGAGTGAACCGGTTTTCTGGGCTTCTCCAAACCTTATTTTTATGATCTGAGATGTTTAAATTCCCTAGCGTTGTGTTATGTTTCGATCCCTTTCACTGTGATTGGTCTTAATCTCATGCTGTTCTCTCCTCATCAGGCTCCTTTGTGCATCTCTTGACTGTTGAGATATTCTCCCCACTTCCCCAATTGGCCTTTTTGCCTTACTAATATTCTCCTTCTCAAGTTTAAATATGCCATTTCTTGTGATATTATCACAGTCACATTTGTCCATTTTGTAGTTCAGGTTTCCAAACTTCCACTGGGATGAGTTTCGCCACTCAAATAATGATTTCCTTTTGACTTCCCGATCCTCCCATTCTCCCTGTTACCTCTCTCTTCATGGGGGGAACGTTGACAGGGCCTGCGGTCGCTGGGGACCTTCTTTCATGCTTGGCTTATCTTTTTTGGTTGTCTTCTTAGTCGTGAAGTCTCTTCACCAGTTTCTCGCTTCCATTTTGCGCCAAGGTCCGGCATCCCTGCTGGAAACCAGTGCCATTGCAGATTGCAGATACCTCCATGGGTTGGTGTCGACATAGTTGGGTGGGCTCCCTGCCCACCATGAACTACTGGTGGTCACACAACCAACTGGTTTCGGGTTCTCAGACCCTCAGTTTCTCGCCAATTCTGTACACTGTCTTCCCAGCGTATGATAATCTAGTTCAGAGTCCTTCTGAATTTCACAGGCTCCGCGGCTCTCGTTGGCATCCCCCCCTGCATGCATTACGCTACCATGGGGCCTCCCCTGTTGCCGTATGATTCTCTCTCCTCAATCTCAGTGTGTCCTCCTCTTTAAACATCTTTGTCACAGTGAAGTCGAGGTTTATCCTTAAAGAGACAGCTCCTCTTCTCTGCTACTCACATTTTCTTCAGACCACTCTGGGTTTTTATTGCTGTTAAGCATCTCAGGCAGTCCCATGTATGCCATCATGGGAGAGGGGTTAGGGATTTGCTTAGCGTAGAAGGAATCCTTGTCCCCTAAGGGGAAGTCTCTTTCAGTGCGGTCCCGCTTGCCAGGGTGGGACTTTGCCATAAAATCTGGCTAGGGCACCAATGAAAAAGTGGCCCACAGTTGCAAATGGCATTCATTCCTTTTGTGACACTGTTTGAATAGTAACCAAGAAGGAGTTTTTTGATAAAGTGTGATGTAAATTGTGCATTTTAAAGAATATTTATTCAGCAACTCTGGCCAAAACTACTAGCCGCAGAGTGAATTAACTCATCAAACTGTCCTAAATTGGCCAAAAAAGTGTCCCACATTGACCCAAAACACTGTCCAATACCAGCAGTTTGTATTATTGGTTCACCTCCCTAGCCTCCAAGGGGGAGGCTTCCTCTTGGGGAGAAGGGATGAATCCTCTTGATTCGCCACACAGAAAATACTTTGTCTCCATGCCCCCTTATCGATTAGACCCCACACCTGTCAAGTATGGGATCCCGTAAGGGTCATCCCTATCGCCACGCCTCTTCAAACTATATGTTGAATCCCTTGGACAAACCCTCAGCAAACACAACGTACATTTCCACCAATAAGCAGATGATACACAACTCCACAACCTTAAACCCTGTCTCTCCACCATAACCAACTGGATGGCCACCCACTTTCTCAAACTCAGTCCTTCCAAAAAAGAATACCTCCTCATCTACCCCCCAAGGCACAAACCCGACCTCATCTCCTGGATTCAAGAACTCACCACAGAGAACCCACACATATCCCTTTCCACACCTGTTAAATCCCCTAGCTTTACCATCAACCCCCACCTTTCCTTCAAACACCACATAGCCACTGTCACCAAAACATGCAGCACTAAATAAACATTAAAATAAATAAATAAATACATATTGATTTATAGAGTGCATGCCACAAGATGTATTGTTTCTAAGCACTACACCTTCTAAGAAATAATGGAACAGCAAGGGAGGAGTAGAGGAGAGAGGGTGAGTGAAGATTAGAACAAGTGGGTTTGGAAGTTGGATCTGAAGAGAGAGAGTGAGAGAGAGTGGATCGGAAGAAGCTGGTCATGGCAGGTGTTGATTTTGGAGGATGTGAGGAGGAGAGAAGAAGAGGATCATGGATGATCAGACCAGCTGTTGGAAAAGTTAGTATTAAGAGTAGTGGGTGTCATGCAGGTGAAAATTGTGTCAAGGCAGAGGCCTTTGGTGTGGGAGGAAGTTGTGGCTGAAGTGATGACAGATGTCAAGGAATTCATTGGAATAGGATATGGTGGAGTGATTGAGGCAGAGCTTGAATTCTCCAGCTAACATCAAATGGCTCTACATAATGAAAGGTTGAGTCAGGAGAGATTAAAAGTTTGTTCGAAATGAAGAAGCAGTTCCATTGGGTTGAAAGCAAATGAGGAGTTTATAGCCAGTTGATTGGCTGATTTTGAATTGAATGGCAATGAATTGAAGCTACAGAACCTAGAGAGATCTAAGCAGGACATAGGGAGTGAAGAATGTTAGCATTGGCCAATCCGCAGCCTCGTTCGGCTGGTATGTTTTAGGTAGAGAGTGGCTTTGGGGTGAGCCATGGAGATAAAAGGTTGAAGGAGTGTGAGGATGTGTGGGAGAACCAGGTTTCAGCAACCATTGGTATGTAATGGCTACTGAAACCAGGCTTCAGTAAGCTAGTTTGTGATTGGAATGGAACCATGGAGCTCAACAGCATGAAGGATAGCTGAATGAGCATTGACAAGGTTGCAATGTAAGATTTAGAGTAGATTGAAGAGGTTACGTTTTGTGAGTGTCTCAAAGTTTGCAATCATTTTTGTGCAAGATGAACATAAGGCTAAGATTGTTTCTCTGGTGAATGAAATTCTTCTAGCATAATAATCAAAGACGGGTGTTCCAGAAGAATCAATAGAATGCGTTTGGTGAAGTTACACAGGATACTGCAAGCACAGGGATACTTCAATGAAGGTGCACAGGTTTATCAGGCATAAAGTTAAAGGAGTGGGAGTTGTGAAATGAACCAATTGCAGAGTTTCAGTAAAGGTGCACAGAATGCTTCAATACATGTGAATGCTTCAATCAGATGGACAGGACTGTGCCAGATTGGTATGAGATTGAATACATGAGGGTTTCGTACGGGAAATCTAAAGTGTGGATAAGATAAATGTGAAGTGCTGTTGGAGGGTGCAGGACCTTTTGTGCATCATTTGGTGTTTTCACACAGTTTTATTACAGAGAGTGGATTTGACGAGACACTCCAGGCTTTAAATACTCCTTCAAAGCACAGAGCGCAGTGGAGTGCAAGCCGAGTGCTATTGGCAGCGGCAGGACCTTTTGTGCATCATTCTTGTTTGTTGTTTTCACACCGTGATTCTACACTTAGTGCATTTGGCAAGACACTCCAGGCTTAAAATATTACTTCAAAGCGCGGAGCGCAGTCGAGGGCAAGCCTAGTGCTGTTGACGGCTGTTTGCCAGCGGGTGGCCTGAAGGTGGAAAACCTTTCCTGATGGTTAATATTCCACACCCTTTGGCCCACAGGCAGCTCTATTGAGCTAAATCTCTTGAATGTATGCTCTGCAGACTATGAATGGCCCGTCGGTACATGACATTGCCCTTCTGGAGAAAGTTCGATCCTTGCCGTTACCAGCCTCTCCTGTTGATCCCTTCACGGAAAATGTCCCTGTTGTCTCGGATTCAAGTGATAGAGGGAAAGGGCAGCAAAAATCATAGAGTTCTTCCCTGCATCTATGAAATCTGCAGTTTCCTTATCTATACCTAACCCGCCTGTGCCGGGGGTTATACAACTAAGCGGGGAGGACTTTGGAGATAGTGGAGTTGATCAGGTTCTAGGGGCATCTTCCAGTGAACAGGGGGTTTTCATGTTTCGGATATGGTTTTATTAGGGGACATGGAAGCTGGGCCCCCATTTGGTTCTCCTAATGACTCTTATTTGTACCTGCCTCCTCTTTTTGCCGATACGTCGGCCCTCATTACGAGTTTGGCGGTTCGGAAATAAACGTGCCGATAGCAATGTACCAGCACGCGTTCTGGGCTGCCAAACTATAAGTATGCCGGTAGAGGCACTGAGCTACCTGCAGGCCTGATCTGCCGAGAGTTCAGGCTCCTACCGGCATGTTTTTCACTGAAACACCTGTTTCTCACTGACCTGCTGGTAGTTCTGGCCCCTACTGGCAGATTTTTCACTGAAGCTCGGGCACTGTTACTAACGGTGACGGTGCTTCAAGGTTCCTAGGATGGAGTTTGTGGAGGGCTCACGCGTGAACAAGGTCTTGTTGGATATAGATTGTTTTCAACATACTGTTAAATGAGGCCCCTTTGTTGTGGCAAGCCTTTATCAAATGGGTATAAAATGTATTTTCAGCAGGCCAGAAAACACGAGAGGGGCAGACGTTTTGGTGTTTTTTTTATTGCTTCTAGGTCTAGTGTGGACTTGCGATGGCTCGCTGAAAATTATTTATGAATTGCGGCCTTGGCCACCGAGCTTGAAGTATCCTGGAATCTAATCTATGTACCATTAAAGCTTATTAATATATATATTGGCACGAGCCTGTTGCCCCATTTAGCAATTTGCTTTTTTAAACTTGATTTTATTAGCATTTTTCATAAAGATGCAAACATCTTGTAAATCCTGAGAATCGCTCCACTTTTTGAATGTACCCAACCCCTCCACCCTCCAACAACACAATGTGCACTATACATCTAGTTGTACATCCACTATTATCCCCCCCATGCCAAAGTGGGACAACAGTAAAGACAATTAAACCAAATCACCTCCACTTGATTAATTTCTGCCCTCCCCACCACTGGTGTGCTCCCATGATAGATAACATAACACAATTCTCCCCAGAATAGCCACAGAACATCCAGCCACCCCGCCCAGGAGGCATTCCCCAATCTCAGCTCCTCAAGACTATTATTCATATATAAAAGATACCACCTGCACCCACCCAGTCTAGAGCACAGTGCAAGGTTTCTTATAACCACATTTAAGAATGAACAGTCCCAACTCCTGGTGAAAAGACCCCATGCAGTCATTAACCATCGCAGTCAACTATTCAATTGTAAAAATGTCTCAGAGCTTCATCAATCAATCCGCCTAAGTCGGGACGCTTGCACTCTTCCACTTCTGGGCTACCACCTCCCTCCACACCCGGAGTATGGCCTCCCACAATCTAGGTAACCGTGGTTCCTCTTTGTCCCCCACTGTAATACCCAACAACAATTGTAGTGGATCCATCTTCAGCTGCACTCCAACTATATCTTTTATCCAACTCAGGTGCTCGGCCCAGTAAATTTGGATTCATGGACAATGCCACCACACGTAAAACGAGGATCCTGTTTGACCACAGGCTTGAGGGCAAATTGGTGAGTCCCTGCTATACGTTTTGGAAAGTCTCAGGGGGTCAAGATGCTAGCAATGTAACATCTTATAGTTATCTATGCTCCATGATCACAGTAAAGAGGTTACCATGGAACGTGGCCTTATGCATTCTATACCAAACCTCCTCCAAAATTCCCTCCCACAATGCGTCATCCAATATTACTTGAACATTTGCCTGCCCAAGGATCCATGGTCACCAGAACCCTATAGAGCCTCAAAAGTATCCCCTTCCTGGTTCTTGCAGTGTCAATAGTTTCCTCAAAAAGTGTGTGGGTGCACATGAGTTCTGTGCTCCATCTAGCATCCACCAGAATGCTCTTCAAATGAATGTACGCAAACAAACTGATCATCTTGCGACCAAGCTTCTCAACAACCTCCTCATAGGTCTTGAACACACCTTCCACAACAATTGCCCCGTCCTTTCAAGACCTCTGTCCGACCATTCCTGTGAATGCAAAAGCTTCGCTTTCCCTGATCGAGAGGGGCCCCCCACACAGAGCTCATTGGGGACGGCCAGGACATCAATCTATCATTGCCACCACCCTCTTCAATAAGGACCACAACACTCCCAAACTCGGGTGGGACCTGATCTTTACAGGGACTGCCTTTATCAGAGACCACAAGAGGTCCCTAACTTTTTTCAGATGGATTTTACATATCCTTCAGATAAGTCCAGTACGTACCCAGATCGTCCCTCAGATGCTCTAACAGACCACACAGTTGGGTCGCCTTGTAATATAATTGGAAATCCAGATAACCAAATCCCCTGAAGTCCCTATGGAGTGTCAAAGAGGCTCTCTTCATTATGGGTCTCTTACACTGCTAAATGAATTTGTTTACCATGGCATTCAACTCTTTAAAGAAAGGCTCAGAGAGGCGCGCCACTAGGGTGGAGAACAGATACAATAGGAGTGGGATAACATTAATCTTCACTACTGTCATTCTACCATACCATGAGAGAGTAAGGGATGCCCACTGAGAGAGGTCTGATTGTATTGCTTCTAACATGGGAATACAATTAAGATCTGTCAGTGTCGACAACTGCTGAGGAAGGCGGACCCCCAAGTATATAATCTTTACCAGCTCCACCCTCATACCCCTAAACATCCCACAATCCTGTATGCTTGAGTTTGCGCACCAAAGAGGCATGACATTAGATTTTGCCACATTTATTTTAAGACCAGAGGAAGAGCCGAAGGAGGCCACCTGCCCAAGCAACATGTGAAGGGGATGGTGAACATCCACGAGGTAACACAAAATATCATCGGCACACAGGGATATTTTAAAGTCAACCTCACTGCATTGGATTCCACTAATCGCTTGGTTCTCCCATATAGCAATCGCCAGTGGCTCCATCGTTAGGGCATACAACAGCAGGGAAAGAGGACACCCTTGCCTTGTACCTCTCGTGAGCGGGAAGGGAGCTGTCAGCAGTCCGTTCTCCAACACCCTCACTGTCTGAGCTCTATAAAGGGCCATGACCCACCGCTGAATCTTACCACCATTTTCTGTAACACCTTCTCCATATACACCCACTCTACTCGGTCAAAGGCCTTCTCTGAGTCGATTGACAACAGACAGGCATCCACATTATGATCCTGGCCATAGTGGATCAAGCCAATCATTTTGCGCACATTGTCAGAGTCCTGGCGACCCCTGACAAAACCCACCTGGTTACTGTGAATAAGGGTCGGCAGGACCTGTTCCAATCTGTTACCCAACAGCTTTGCCAAGATCTTTATGTCTGTATTCAATAGGGAGATCGGCCTGTAGGATGTACAGAGGGAAGGATCCTTCCCCTTCCTGGGAATCAACACAATAATTGCCATGAGCATGGAGTTGGGGAGGATTCCACCCTCCAAAACCCCATGAAACAGTTTTGTCAACAACAGCGCCAAGGTGGGGCAGAAGGCTTTATAAAAACTGACTGTGAAGTCGTAATTACCCATGGAGGTGCCCCCTTTCATAGATCTAATGGTATGAATCACCTCTTCCTCAGACACAGGGTCCTCCAAGACAGCCACTCTCTCATGCAACACTCCCGGGATGGGCAGACCATCAAGAAACCGGTCAATGTGAGAGCTATCCCCATTGTACTCTGCTGTGTAGAGCTGCACGTATTATTTGTGGAATTCGTCCCCTATCTTGTTATCAGCATAGACCAACCCCCCAGTATGAGGACGGATGGCTGCTACTCTCCTAGCCCTCTGCCTTTCCCGAAGCCTCCAGGCAAGAATCCTCTCCCCTCTCTCCACTTTCTCATGATATTTTTGTTTTAGAAACATCAGTTACATTTCCATCTGGTGAACCAACAGAGCCTTCATGTCAGGGCTGGAGCAGGTGTGGGGGTAAATGCCCTTATGGTGAGCCCTGGGGGAGGAAAAGGAGCCAGAAAGCACTCTATCAAGTATTCCAGGCGTGTTCTCCACCCCTTTTGCAGGACCGTGGTCCAGGGATGGAGAACAGCCTGGAAACTACACTTCCCAGCAGGCCCAGGGATATCATTTAGGGGTCGCCAGAGGTCACAACTGCGACCTCTGAGGTCTCCCTTGCGACCTCTGTGGTCTCCCTTGCGAACAAACATTTCTTTTTTTTTTGACTGCAAGCTCCTGGGCTGTGGCCAGCACCATGTTGCTCTTTTCTTGTGGAGTGGCTGGCTTTCTTGTTTAAGCCCCTTAAAAAAAGAAGAAAAATAAGAACATGAGTGCCATAAGTCTAACACTTTCAGCACTGACCCTAAATAAGAAAGAATAGGAATACCAAATAATGTGTCTTTCTGGAATTATATACAATAATTGCTAGACTCATTAAAGATTTATTTCAGGCACACTTCAGGGGGTGAGTCACTGATTTAGTCTGTTCTTAAATGCCTCAACTCAACCTTTCATCCTTCTGAGTCGATAAATGAGTACCAACAGAGGTTGGATGATATTGGGTGTATATTTTTTCGATATAAAGTGCTTAAGTGTAAGTGCTATATAATAACACATCATTATCATTTGGTCATGGACCTCTGCTTGCATTCCCAGTAATTTGGTGATATGGGCCTATACACACTGATCTTAATGATACATATGGCGATCCATTCTGATATGAAATGTACATCACATTATAGTGATATCGCAACCATATTTTTCGTAGTGTACAATGTTATGTGATGACACTTCCTGTTTTGTCAACGGGTGAAAGGTTGTGTTCTATCGCTTTCTGCGATATCACTTTGGGCGTGGTCAAATGACATCACTTCCTGTGATGTCATCAGGGGGTCAAGGGTCATGTGATGTCACTTCCGCTACCCCTGGCATTTTGGTGAAATGACGTCCCTGAGCAGGCCGCTTACCGCCTGGGCCTGCTCGAGGGAAGATCACCACGCCCGACCGCGCCCGCACCAACGTGCATGCGCAAGCAGCGCCCGTGGGGAGCCCCTCGCAATCCTGACCGGCGAACTGGAAGGACGTGTTCCAGAGGAGCTCCGGTGGCAAGCCTACGCGGGGCGTTTCCGCCCTCCGCCTGCAATACCCCAGGCCCCGCGTACATGTTTAGATAAGTGCAATTTACTTACCTAGCGCTGACAGCCCGTAGCACCCGAGGAGGCCACGTAGTAAGAGCGGCACCTAAACCCATCAGCCGGCAGCTAGCAGGAAGCACGAACCGTCTAGAAGGGAACGCTAGATGTTATAACGTCATTAACCCTGCATGAGACTTGAACTAACAACGCCCGCATGTGTTAGACAACACAAACTTGTAATTGCATGAATCCGGAGCTGCGATTCCGCCGCACGGAGTAACCAATACTAGAACTAAAACCCCTAGGCGCAGTCATGTGTACTGTGCACACTTGTATTGACTCTATTCTTGCTCCTTGCAGAGACATGAGAAACTGGTGAAACCTCGTGGCCAACCAACACGAAAAGGCCAGAAAAGCCAATGGACTCAGGCAGAAACCGAAGCTAAGTGCATTTCAGGTTTACCTTTGGGGGATTGCCACTGGTACTGCATGAAGTTAATGCAGAAATGTAACCCCGCATGCTGCAATGTGAGGGCTTGTCTAAAACCGTGCATGAGTTAATGTAAGGTTATATTACAGGTGTTTCCAGAATATATGTGAATGTCCTGGTGAGGGCTCCAGCACAAAAGCCCAGGTTAAACTTAGGCATACAGTAAGAGAGAGTGCGTGAAGAGAGCAGGAGTGCAAGGGCGGAGTATTCTTGGAGCAGGAACCGAGGAGCATGTGACCCTACTACCCCCCTTCCCATCAAAACGTCTACCTATCCCTCTTTCTGGTGTTGTTAACTTCCTCTGCCTATCCATCCAACGGACCCTAACCCTCTTTCCCCAAAGGGTCAAGGTAGCCTGTGTTGTCAGTCCCCAGGTGCTAAGACCTCACGGGGCGGGAGGCATTTGTGCTGCCTCTGCACCAGGAAGGAGCAATCTCTGACACTTCAGCTGGGCTTTGTACTTCTTAAGCTTTGCTGATCCTTCCGGGGACCGGGACACATTAGACCTCCCCCCTGGATGGAGACCCTCAATTTTCCTCCTCAAATCCGCCTTCTCCCTTTCCCTCTTCTTCTGGAGCCCAATCCGTATCAGTTCGCTCCTGATTGTGGCTTAAAACCCTCCCACACCCCAGGATCCCGTCCTCCCCATTGTCATTAATACTGAAGTATTATTGAATACTGGATAGCAGACCCTGGGCGATCCCTCTATTCTTAAAAACAGAGTAATTGCACATCCAACAACCTGTGTGAGCCCCTAAGACCCAGCCACCAATGTCGATTTTAACAAGATCATGGTCCAACCAGGCTAGAAGAGGCAGTGCCCGACTCGGCAACCCCCTGATGGAGTCTACCATCTATTAGGATGTAATCTATTCTAGAGTAGCAGTCATGCACCTGCGAGTAGTAAGTAAACGGTGGGACCCAACCTCCCCCCTAATAACTGAGTCCACCACCCCCAACACTGTTTGTATGGAGAAACCGCCAGGACTGTGTGATCTGCGACTGCAATATCGTCGGGTCTGTCATAGACTTTCTGCCCGACATCGGGTTGAGGACCATGTTGAAGTCCCCACCCACAATTAAAAGACCATCAATAAATAGCTGTAACTTAAGTTTAACACTTTCCCAGAAGGCTGCTTGTCTTTGTTAGGGGCATACGCAGAGTGCACTAGCATTCTCCCCCCTTTGACCTTACCATTAAGAAAAATATAACACCCCCCTGGATCTTTGAGCTCCCACTCTACCACCAAGCAGAGTCTATGGGCAATCACAATCGCCACCCCCTTTTATGGACACATCCGAAACCTGGTACGCAATGTCCACAGACCTCACCCTCAACAAGGGTTCCTTCCCCTTCTGCCAGTGGATCGTCTGTAGGAACATCAAGTCCAATTTCAGGCTGTTGAACTCACGCAATGTGAGGATTCTTTTAAACAGGGAATGTAGGCTTTGCACATTCAAGGAGCCCACCCGGAAGGCAAATTCCATATCAGCCATTTAGGCCCACCAATATGCACAGAAGCTCTCTCCTGTTATTACAATGTCTGCTGTCGTCCAACAGTAGAAGATTTGGCGTCGACTACCTTGGTGTCTGCCTAACCAAAGAGTGCATGACAACTTCCCTATAGTCCCCCCTCCCCACAACAAACCTTAACCCCCGTCCCCTATCCCCACACCCATTGACATCCACCCCTGTGATTAAGAATACAACATCTAAGGACCGGACCACCAGTCACCCTCTGTCCACCGGGTATATAACACCCCAAAGTCCACCTCCCAAACCCCCATTCTCCATTTAAAGCACTTCTTACACACCCTACCTCCCAGACTCCCGTGCCTGGCCCTCCTCTCGTGACCCCTGACCAAACCAACAGGTATGACCCTACAGGGGGCAGCACAAAGTCTACATCAAAACAGCCCGAGCCTCATGCACCATTGACGGGGAAGTGTTCAACTTCTTACATTTCCTTGAGCCAGAGACCCTCCTCCTGTCCCTCGAAGGCCCTTTGCTGCCCTGTCAGCCCCCATTGGGGGTGTGGCCCTGCCACTTGGTTGATCCATCAAATCCGCAATGGCTCCTCTAATATTCTCCTCTGAAACAAGCCTATATTGCTAGCTGTCATTCTAATAAAAAACAAATGAGACAGGACCGTATCCCTTCCCCCTGAGCCAGTGCGTTATCAGGGAGCACATCCGCCTTGTAGCGAGGATGAAAGAGGAGATGTCCTGAAAGATCATGATCGTTGCATTATTATAGGAAAAAGAGTTAGACTTCCTGGCCTCCAAGATCTTGGCTTTTTCTGTGTAGTAGAGAAATTGCACGAGTACAGATCATTGGCCTCCAGATCTGCCACCGGCCCTATGTGCCCTATCAACGGTAGGTTACTCCATTGCAGTGTTACCAAACAGAAACCACACCACGTCCTTCACAGCGTGTGCAATATCCTACTCTGTTTGATCTTTGTTTTTCAGGAAATTCGAAAAACTAAGGTTGTTCCTCCTCTCCCTCTTCTCAGAATCATCCATCTTGAGGGCTTTCTCCTCATCCCTCCAGGGCCATGAATCTGGTATGGATCTGCATTTCCAGTATATCAACCTGAGGAATGGTTGGTCTCCAACCCTTGTATTCTGTATGGCAGGTCCCTTCTGATGGCAATATAAATAATCCAAAGAGCCAAAAATGTAATGTACAAGATACATGAAAAACAAAAATGTATTGCAATAACTGCCAATGACGGAAACATCCAACAGACATTCAAATTGTAGTAGAGTGAGAACATGATTATATTGTGGTTAAAGAAAGCAAAAAGCAACACAATTCTACATCAGTGATTGTTTGGCAAGAGTTGCAGTATACATGATTCCATACATTGAATATTTTCATTTGCCTATTCTAAACATGTGGTAATAGTGACACCCATGCAGGTTAGCTTATTTCTAATGAAGTCACTTTCATTCTCATGCTCCATGATTGGGTGGGGCGAGTGGTAATACATGTAACATTCCAACTAGGTCTTCCATTTGCTGTTCCAGTAGGTGTAAATGTGGAGTGAGTAAGCACAGATCTCTTGACCAATGACCATTTTAAGATGTGACAGTGTGACACAAAATAATAACATCCAAGTTCCGTCCTAAGTGACCTAAGAGGTTTGGCACCAGAACACTGTTCTCACCATTAAGAACTGTGTATTAGCCGTTAATTATTTGTAACTTCGCTCGGTGGAAAGGCTACTTGCTACTTGCATGTCCTTCCTGATTCTCATGAGTTCATCTTGTTCACATTCTGACCTTATGTTGTTGAATATATTCCATATTGTTGAAGCAGAGTTCCCTTTGGTCTTGAATCCAGCTACTGTATCATCCCAGCTAAAGCCAAATATTTTACAGTAATAGATTTAAGAATTGCCTTCTTTTCAATTCCCCTTCATGAAGACTCACAGGATTTGACTTATGTTGTGTATAGAAACCAGCACCTGAAACATACAAGACTGCCGCAGGGGTACTGTGAGTCCCCATCAATCTTTAATAGAGTCATTCAGATGGACCAAGGTAACACACAGCTCGAGAGCACAATAATACAGTATGTAGATTATGTTTATGTTTATTTAATATACATACAGCTAACAAGCTCTGTATATACAACAGGTAAAACAATTAAAAACATTACAAATATCACAATTAGACAGTTAAAACAATGAATACATATACACAATCCAATTTTAAAAAGGTTTAAATCAACCAAGCTTCACTTATAACCATCATTATGCTAAACATTTTACAATCTCAATGATTCTCAAATAAAATGTTCACTATATGTAGATTATATATTATTGTGCAGTGAGACAGAGAACGATGCAGGGAAGACTCAGTTCAATTGATGACAATACTAGCCAAAACATGATACAAAGTAGACAAAGAAAAACTACAATATTGTCAGGAAGAGGTCCTGTACATAGGACAGCTTATCTCTCAAGAGGGGAGAAAAGTGACACTTGGACCAGCAGAAGCAATCATGAAGACTCCAAAACCTGAGACAGTGAGGGAAATGCAACAGTTCTTAGACCTATGTAATTATTGCAGGGCCTGGGTTTTTGATTACAGTACATATATTTAACCACTTTAAAAGGACTCAAGGTAGCACAGATAGATAAAAGTCAGATAACATGGACAGATGACATGACTGAAGGATTCAAAAGGGTGATTTGCATAGCCCCTGTGTTAAGAATACCAGACTATAATGAAGAGTTTTACTTATGCTCGCATTCAAACGGAGAAGCGATGACAGCAGTACTTACTCAGAGGACAACACTAGTACATGGACACAAACCATTATGCCATTATAGTGCGATTCTAGACCCAGTAATGAAAGGACATTATCCTTGCAAACAAGCGTTAGCTGCTGCTGCTTTCACAATTGAAAAAGCTACTAGTATTAAAATGGGATGCTCAATAACATTATTTGTCCAGCACTCTGTGTTTGCCACTTTGGAGAAACCCCAAAGTACATTGACTACACAAAGAATGTCTAGATATGAAGTGATTATTTCAAATCCAGCAGTCAAAATTGTTAGATGCAGAATAGTGAATCCAGCAACAGTTATAGCAGAACCAGTAGGGAAGGACGAATATGCACACGACTGCAAAACATATACTGAATTCTATGATGATATTCCCCATGTTAGAGAAAATCCTCTCAGACATTGAGGAAGTTCTCTTTATTGATGGGTGGTCAGAAATTGACCAAATGACTGGTAAAAGGCATATTGGGACAGCAGTAGTGAAGTTAAAAATGAATTGTGAATTTGAAGTAGTGGCAAGTGCGAGATTGTCTGCACATTGTTCAGCACAGGCTTCAGAATTAGTGGCACTCATCGCCGTGCTTCTGTGATTTGAAGATAAGGAAGTGACAGTGTATTCTGACTCTGCTTACGTGATGACAACCGTACATGCACGGCTGTCACGTTGGAAAAGGAGGGGTTTCCTCCACGCAGGTGGCTCTCAGATGCAACATGCATCCCTATTGGGCAAGCTCACTAAAGTATTAAAGCTCCCATTGACTGTCACCGTGGTGAAATGCGCAGCTCATACTAAAGGAGCAGATACGATTTCTGATGGTAATGAAGCCGGTGATGTAGAGGCAAAAAGAGCAGCATTCTTTCCAAATATTTCTCATTTTGAATAAGTGGATGTTAAGCAGGGGTCAAAACAATGCATGTTAATGCAGGAATGGTTTGATGTGTTGTCCATTGCTCAGTTAATTAAGATGCAAGGTCGAGCTCCATAGGAAGAACATGAATTATGGAAGAAACAGGGGTGTTACTTATCCCCCACTGAGGCTATATGGAGACATGATGGCACTGGAAAGGCAGTTATGCCTATAGCATTAATAAAGGTGGTGCTGGAGCAGCTCCACTACCCTGCACACACCACCAGAGAGAGAGAGAGTCTTGCTGCAATGATTGCAGAAGATTGGTTCACACTAAATTTGTTAGAGCATGTTGCACAGTTTATTGTAAATTGCATTGTGTGCCAGAAATTCACAGCATGGCACACTTTGCAAACAGTGCAAGAAGCAATCCCTAGACCCAATGGTCCATTTCAGCATCTGTATATAGATAATGTAGATATGTTACAAGTATGTAATGGTTTCGGCTAGTAGTAATATGTCCCTTTTCCAGATGGATTGAGGAAGGTCCATGCACGCCCCCCATTGCCACATGCACTGCCAAGTTTCTCGTGCGTGAGGTGTTTCCTAGATTGGTTGTGTGCAAAGTACTGCGGTCCGATAATGGACTGCATTTTGCAAATTTGTTGTTTCACCAAATAGTTCTTCTATTAGGTATAAAAAACAGGTTGTCGACTGCCTATCACCCACAGGCGAATGGTGTTTTTGACAGGCTAAAGATACTTCTCAAAGAAAGGATAGCAAAGATTAAAGTCACTTTGAAAAGGAGATGGCTGTATTACCTACCCTTTGCTTTGTTCACCCCCGAGAAATCAGCCTGCCTCAGATCACCACCTAACCCCTCATGTGTTGGTGACTGGATGCTGAATGAGAATACCCCTTGCTCCTTCCATGTGAATAAAAACTAATGGCCATAGTGTAACGAAAACAATAGGGGCCGAAATGCATGATTATTGAGCAAGTATGACCTCTAATGTTTCTTTAATTTCTCAACAGATAAAACATCGGAAGGAAGGGTCGAAGAAGATGGATGAAGACGGACAAACAACTGATTTTACTGATTTACTTAAACAGCCTGGTTTGTAGCCAGGGGCCCAAGCCGGTCAAGTGGCACAGTGAGTAGAGCACTCGCTTTGACATCTGTGCAGAGCTTGCTAACGCAGGTTTGAATCCCGGCGGGGCCAAACTCAGCCTTTCATCTTTCCGAGGTTGATAAATGAGCACCACACACCGTGGGTAATAATAAGCAGCACTCAGATACCCGAGGGTTTGTAGCGCTAT
The DNA here is from genome assembly GCF_040938575.1 of Ambystoma mexicanum. Lineage (NCBI taxonomy): Eukaryota > Metazoa > Chordata > Amphibia > Caudata > Ambystomatidae > Ambystoma > Ambystoma mexicanum. The sequence continues at coordinate 800,258,567 of NC_090935.1, read as the reverse complement.
ATAAATGCGAAATTATTATTAAGTACTGGTGAAGAGCTTTGTATGTACTTGGAACAAGCCCCGCTTTGAGGGACCATACCTAGTAGAGGAGGTCACCCCTACCGATGTGTAACATCAACGGAGAAGAGCCTGGCTGCATTTGAATGATGTGAGGCTCTACAAAGGAGAGACAAGATTGGCTCCCAAGGGTAAGGTCAAAAAATTCAATGGATTAAAAATATTCTGTAACAAATTAACAGTTTCTAAGTCTAATAGGAAGTGAATGGACTTGCTGCAGTTCCAGAACCTTTTAAATTGAACTAAAAACAGATTATAGATTGAGAAAAAGACACAAAGATTGCACAGCACACTTTATGCTGTCTGAAATGTTGCACGCATTTCTGCATGCTTTTTGTGTATATATACTCCAACCATATACCGCTTTAGTGCGATGAAACGTGTATGTTGTTGTATTTTTGGGAAAACCTAAAAACAGTCCTATCATTCGCAGAGTTATTATTGCAATTATAATCCTGTTCCTGTTATAACACGTGCACATTCTAAAAGTGATGGAAGGTGAATAACTGAATTCAAAGTGGGGATATTCCATAATATAAGTCACACAATGGTAACAAGTAGACCAGCCACTGAAAATGAGATAATGTGGCATCTATGGAATTCTATGGAATTACCTCTTGTAACCATGTTTTGCTTCATGTGCTGTCTTTATTTTATTATGCTCTTTACATTTCAGAACATATTGTTTTACAATTAAAATGAAGTATCCCAGAATGAGAAATCTATTCTTATCCCCTACCAATGCACCAGTGATATTTTTCCTGATATTTCCAAACAAATTGTTCAACTTAAAAGGGATGTTGGGGAAGATAATGAAGACATCCATTCATAGCTTGATAATTCACCCCATTTAAAGAATAACATGTGGTATTAGCACATGAACAGAGTTGGGAAGAAAACATCAGACGAAAGCTGTTACCTATGTTCCCTTATTCCTTATGGTATGGGAGCATCTAAAATATTCATAGCAACAGAAGTACCAGTAAAGACGACATACTGCCTGACACACCTTGCACTCTGCCTAACGAGAGGACTATTCCAAGCCAAGACAGCATCATTGGTATGGGTCAATAAAGTGACATCCTAAAGAAAACAGACCTTTTAACAAGGGATGAAGTCGAGAGCAAAGCAAGAGACAATGAACAGAAAAATAAAATATGAGCAGCCTCGAATAAATAGAGCAGGGATCAGAGTCAATGAATACTGACTGCTAAAATGCAAGGACAAGAGATGGAAAGAAGAACCAGAATGCTGGGAAAGAGGTCAACTATGAATCAAAGGAACCGTTTTTACCGCTGAGGGATGGGCAAATGGATTGGTTGTATGTAAGGCAATGGCATTATTAGGACAATGCTAAGCAGTTGTGGTGAATGCAGAAAAAGTATACAAGGATCAATGGTCTAAGATCACAAAGTTGTTAACATGAGGGTACCATTGCAGATATTACCCCTGAAGAATGCATCCCTATCTTTCCTCAAGTGTGGCTGTGTTTTTGACATACCAGCCATGCAGGGAGGGAGAGCATGTCTTGATGGACCACTGCTGGGCTTGCGGATGAAGAGCATATATGAAGTTGCCACCAGAACGAGGAAGAGTTTGTTCACTAGTACTGATGAACATGCCAGTCCTAGTAATACCACAAAGCGACCTCCAGATCACACTTTCCTAAAATGGATGCACACCAGAGAAAGAAAAGATCGCTGAACCTTATTCGACAAAAGAGGGAGAATTACTTCTGAGCAAAATCAGTAGAGGCCTATCATGATATTCCAGATGAGCCTAAATTGTTCAGCAGGACAGCAGTGATATTTACAGCCATATTCATGCCAGGAATTCAAACTGCAGTAAATGCCAAGTGGTTACAGATCACTAGGAGGAAGTTGCTACAAATGATCAACGTAACAATAAAAGGATTTAATGCGATCAAAGAAGAACTAAGGGCCATCAAGCTCATAGCCATCCAGAACAGGTTATTCTTGGACTTAATTACAGCAATGGAAGGAGCCGTGGGCGCCAAGTACGGGACTTCCTGCTGAACATGTATAGCCCATGATGAAGAAAATGGAACACTGACTGAGGTAATAACTATGCTGTCAACCCTGCACATGAAAATGGTGGAAGAACTAGACGAGACTGAGGATGAAGATTGGTTTTTGTCCCTGTTTTTATGGCTTCCAACCTGCTTGTCAAACGCCTTCTAACTACTTCTAAATAAATACTAGTGTTAGTGTTGCTGGGATTCTGTTTTATAAGAATAACCATTTATTGGAATGAAGATAATGATTGATGTGAATGCTGTGACTGACCAGCACCCACAGACAACTGGGGAGTGCTGCCACATGACCCGGAGTGTCGATGAACATATAAAGAATGCAGGTGACCAGAGGTGGTGACTAAGATATTGATCCCAAAGAAGTCAATTTGGGAAAAAGATGAAGAAGATTGAGGAAAGGGAGGTGGTCGAGGACTCGAACAGAGTGGAGTAATGTAGAGAAGCAGATGTGTATGTCATTGATAGAACCTGCCCTATGACCTCCGGCATACTGGAATAGTATCAGGAGAGCGCTGTGTGTGACACCAGGCATCGTCCCAATATCGCATTGAGTATATGAGAGACGCTATGCACTCACACAACCATACCAAATGTTTCCAAGAACTGAAGTGGTGACAGGAGATCTGCAGACACCACTGAATATCGAAGAGCTGTAAAGTGACTCTAACAGGTGCAAAGTGATGTCATAGGTAGAAGACACAATGAGGCACTGAAATAATATAAGAATACTTAAAGCATGAAGACGTGACTGAAGAAGCAAACTAAACATGTATACGAGTGAGATGAAACCATATATAGAAAGAAGACAAGTAACCAGATGAGTAGTAAATGTACATACACAGAAAAACAAGGTAGATGAGTTATATAGAACTTTTCTGCAGTAGAAAATATGACATTGGTAAAGCGACCATGTTGAAAAGATGGATGTCGGCTCTGAATAAAAAGTATGCAAAGAGCTTGAAGGAGAGAGACCAGGGCTGCACAGCTGACAGATGCTGGAAATACAAATTCATGCATGAACAAATAATAGCTATTGGCCAGAGATCAAGGATGCCACAGCAAGAAGCAATTGTACAGTACAAATGGAGTCAACAAGGATAAGCAATGCACACAGGACATATTTCTCTTAGATTAAGTAAATGAAGGAACATTTGCGAATGCCAAGTATTGAACAATTGAAGGTGCAGAAAGCATATGTTTGACGGAGCAACCAAGTCTCCAGAGGCCGAAGAAGGTAATGACACCCAAGATAATTGAATCAAATAGCACTAAGAGGAAGGCGAGATGGACTAAATCATGGTCTCCTCAAACATGATTCAAGACTCAAAAACAAGACCTATTCATTAGGCTGTAACTGAAGATAGTGATATACCTATACTCCCTTTAATGTTCCAGAGAAGAGAACATCCAGTAAGGTCAAATACAAAGAAGAGGCATTGGCTGAAGGCTTGGCTGATGAGAGATGGTAGACTAATTGGGCAAGCAGACAGTAGTCTGACATTGTTATGTGCACATGGGTTTTGTTTTCCTTATGTGCTGCTAGCAAGCCGAATGTCCAAGGTTGGGAAAGAATGACAGCCAATCATGAGGGCCCATGCAATGGTGAACCACCTACCTTCTTGGTCATCTGACCCATGAAAAGTGTGTCAGTTGAGGCTTTCTCTGCTAGTTTCTCTCTTCCTTCTGCACCTTTGGCTGACTCACATCCTGACACTGCCCTTTCTAACCTCCATCTTTCTATCTCTGACACGCTTGATGTACTTACCCCAGTCATGAGGATTCACTTGAAGCCCAAATCCAAGTGCAACTCTTGGTACGACTCTGACCTTGTCACCCTCTAAAGCAAGTGCAGGGTGGCTGAGAAGAAGTGGAGGGTCACAGGTGCACCCTCTGACAAACTGGCCTGCCGTCTGCTGCAAAGGCAGTGCAGACTCTCTGTCCTCGCCAAGAAGAGAACACGCATCCAAGCATGCTTCTTTCCAGCATCTAACTCAGCCAAACTCTTCAAAATCTGCAAGGAGCTGGCCAATCCTGCTGCAGTCTCTACCTCTCCTCCACCCTCCCAGGCCCTCTGTACAGCATTGGCTTCTTAGTTCATCACTAAAACTCAGGACATCCTTTCCACCCTCGCTTCCTCTTCCTCCTCATCCTCATTCTCCATTCCTGGCATTCCTGTGGACTCCTCTCCTCCTCCCTTTTCTTCCTTTCCCTTGTTCTCCCCTGACAAAGTCTCTATACAAGATCGATCTTTGAAAGTCTCATCAAAACAGGTTCTTCCCTGTTCTTCCAGAACCATCAAGGACCACATCAACACCCTTGCTCCAGCCCTGGCCGATTACTGCAATCACTCTTTTGCCACTGGAACCTTCCCTTCCTCACTTTCCCCCAAAAGCTCACTGTCTCCAGAGCTCTTGTCCTCTCTAGGCAGGACAACAGCCTGGTTTTAAATCTTCCTGCCTCTACTCTTCGTCCTCTATAACTTATCCAGAACAGGACTGCGAGATTTGTCCTTGGCATCAAGCCCAGCAATCACATCTTTCCAGCATTGAAATCGCTTCACTGGCTCCCAGTGGTGGCAAGGATCAAGTTCAAGACCCCCTGCATTGTCCACAAGGCTTTCTGGAGCTTAGGACCACACTACCTCCAACGCTCTTAGGGTCAGTCGCTTTTCCAAGCAGAGAGTTGGGGGAAGGTCTCTTTCTTCGGCTGGGGCCTCCAACTGGAACAGCCTCCCTGCCTCTCTTAAACTTGAGCAGAACCACCAACAGTTCCGGCAGCAACTCAAGACCTTCCTTTTCGCTTCCGCTTTCTCTCTTCCTCTCCCATGCTGATGACCCGTCTGGTCCACACACTGGTCACCTGGCCACACTCAGAACTGGGCCCAGGTAACCGCATGTCTACTTGCACCTTGCACTGCCTCTTGGCTCCCCCAGCACTTGTGGTCTGTGTCTGTAACCCATAAACAACTCAGGGTAAAAGGATTCAGTACACCTCAACTGGGGTTACAGACCGTCCTGTTACATTAACATTACAGTATCACACAAAACAGGGACAGGTATGTACCTTGAACCATGCACAGAGGAAGAAGTCCTGCTTCCCCCTTTACCAAATTACGTGCAAATAAAAGTGGAGGGCTGATCACCATGGTAACCCCGCCCCCACAGACATTTCGCGCAAGATTCTGTATTGAGCCCCCAGCACTGGAAGCCCAGGCGCAGACGCGGCTTAAGGTAAGCTTGACAAAAGATGATGGACATGCGTAAATAACTGTAAAAGATGTATGACTATCCGTGTGCGATGAATGCCTACACAGGATTATTCATTACCACCAACTAGAATAATGCAGAAAAATAGTCGGCGCCCGCGAAGGTGCTTAATACAACCGTAACGACCTCTGCTAAGTTCTACGACCGCCTACCTGACCAAGGCAGAACAGCAATCGGCATACGCGAATGCGCCTAATACAATATACTCGTAAGGATCTCTGTAATGATTTAAAATCATGTGTGTTTGGCTAGCGTCTACACAGGAAAACCAATCACTGCACACCAAACGTGTAAAGACTCGATTTTCTCAACTGCAAACTGTTTGATACTTAGCACCACGCATCAGGGTGGCGGGTTACCATTACCGCAATGGTACTATGCCCAAATAAGACCAAGGGTTATAATAAATGGGAGAAATAAATCCCGATTCCATCGAAATACAATGTAACATCCAGACTAATGGCTCTTGCGCTACATGCACACATGTAGCAACACCCATGGGCGGTACACTTTGTAAATCGTAACGGATAGATGTGCAAACTGAGAGAAAATGGTGATTTTTCTCTCCTCTTGTTTACAGCACACTGGCTTTAGAACTAACTGGACTCGCAACCAACAAAAGGGTGACTAGTTCACACCGCCTCCGACAAAGACATCGTCTTTGAGAATGATGCGCTTCAAACAGATGGATTGAGCGCAATAAGGTATTTGACATGATGGAAAGTGTGGTGTGTACCTGTATGTTGGGAAAGGCGACACAATCAAAAAAATCACTGTACAATATACATTGTGTATTGCATTGCGTGCAAAAAAAAAATTTCTAATATAGAACCCGGCCTAAAATAGGTAATTTTGACTCCATCCCCTAGGTTGGGCTGAGTGCCCCGTCGCATCCGATGGGTGGATGACTGATGCTTTGCATAAAGAAATTGGTCCTGAGGAAGATGATCTAATAACCATATCATCGAAACCGGTCGACCTATGAATATGCAGGTATCCTTAAGTTAAACGAGATACATGCAAGAAATCAACAAATTATGAATGACTACTGCAAATATGACACACAATTGGTCTTAATTAGATTTACTGTGATTTACTGTGTCTTTCAAAAACTTCGCTAGTGAAATAATGCAATTATTCATACTGTGGATCTGAATGTGCCAAAAGAAAATCAATAGATGCACATAGATAGACATCTGATGTTTTGAAAGTACTTCAATTTGCTCTTTTATTGAAGAAATTGTTTTTTTACGAATAGGCCTAGCACACTTCACAGAGGGTTAATAAAATCTCTGAATATTCCCCTGTGAACTGCTTTGCCAAAAACAACCCACTGTGCTTTTTTCTGGAACGGGTTCCCAGACTTAGCTGTATTATTTTGAGTAATCTTTTCATTGTAGTTTTAGGTTCAGTTTAACTCTCTTCCTATCCTTTTAGATAGGTGGTGCACCATCGCAACCAAGGGAGAGTACACTTTGGAGGGCCAGGGTGTTCTTCTGGTCAAGGTGAGATATAGGGAACAAAATAACAGTTTTTGATGAATCCCTGTTTTGTGTGATATTGAGTCTGTAACCTTAAAGTCTCCTCTCTCTGCGCTTAAGAGCCACCCATTGTTTGCACTTTCCTTTACATTCACTGAGCCACCAGCTGGCTGCACTTTTGATTAATTGCACCTCTCCACCCCAACCCCTTTTTGGCACTTCCCCTCATCCATTTCCCCGCACTTGCGCAATCTGAATGACACAAGGCCTAGTAAGATCATTGTTTTGACTTTCGTCTGTCCCCCCCCCTTGTCCTGTCGCACCTAGGAACACTTGTGTACAGGCACAATATAAATGCCATATCATATCATATCATATCATACAATGCTGCATCAGCCATTCCGTTGCTGTTATGCTGCCATAATCTGTATCATACGTAGTTAGAGAAGAGTCCAAGGTATGCCTGCCAGGTCAGGGGCAGCTAGTTATATTACTAACTCTTATAGAAACTATAAGTAGAGATGTTCCCCTAACCAATCCCTCCATCTGATAGCTTTTATTATTTGCCACATAGGATGATATCATAACTGATGTACATTGAAGTATAAAGCCATTTATGGAACTAAAATGTATTGAGAGTGCGTGGACTAGGATTTGTTGTTCACCAGGTTTCCCTACTTTATTGAGCTGATAATAAAGTAGTATTTTGCCATATTCCTTGAGTCTGTCAGGTTATTTGGGCCTGAGATAATTTATTATGGTAATCCCATTTTGCGCATAAGAATGCCCAAAGGTGCTGCTGCACACGTGGGTATGAAATTGTACTGCTTTTGATGACTATTGCAATTGAGAAATGCGAAATAGGGGAAAGTACCCTTCTTCTGAGTTCTTTGTATGTCTTAGTGTGTCCTATAGTGGTGTCCATCCCTTACTAACTTATTCCTAAATTCCTCCCTCTTTTATGTGTCATCATAGGTGGCTTGAGGAATAATTTCCTGCATGTAGCAAGTGAAATAATTGTTCAGTTTACACTGTTTCCTGTAGTACAGATGTGTGACATGCCTTAAACCATTATTGCATTTAGGATGTGGGAGACAAAGGCCTTTTCTTTAGTTCACCTTGATCTAGATCAGTATTTCAGTCTATGCTGGACAAATTGATAGACTATGGCCTCTTTAATTTATTTACACATGTTTTTGTTTTGATTTACACACACATGTAGGTACTTAAATGTCTAACTAAGGTTATTCTTTGATGTGAAAAATAGCTACGTTATGAACATATCTTGATCCTTATGAATACAAATGATGAATTAGCGAAACTGTGGGAAATGTCACAGTATTGAAATTGGAAAAGTGAATGTGGTTATGATGTATAGTACAGGTATTAGTGGCAGTCATATATGTGACATGCACAACCAGTCCTTCTTCATTCTTTTGGGCAGATACTTTGTATCTTCTTAACTAACATTTCTCCTTTATTCGTGCACATTTATCTACAACTATATCTGCTTGGCACTCAACATTGTAGTTATGGGAGGCCACTGTGTCCCTTTATGGGTTGACAAACCACTTATCCAGTTGTTTATGTCACTGTCTGATTTAGCCTTTTTCGTTGCTGTATACTTCCCATAATATGGGGGGCCACGGAATCCATACAACTCTTTAATTAGAGTATGTCAATGCACATTTGTTGATCCGTGTTCTACAATCTATGAATATTTATCTTGATTTACTACTTTTTCCTGACACTGATGTGAGCCTCAGCTGCTTTGATCTCCTGCTTGAGATGGAATATCTACTATTTGCCGTCAATACTATTATATTTGTTCTTTTATAACATGCTTAATACCAGTCATTGTTTTCTAAGCGTGGGATCGGGAGTCAAACCTACTTCCAAGAAAAACTTGTTTCCCCTGAGCTATCCTTCTTCCCAACTACCAACCTAGTCTAAGATGGCCACCTTCAAAACTATCTAAGTTACGTTGGGAGGATATGGAGTCTGTCGTCCATGTCCATTTACCGCAACAGTAAACAGGACAACCTTGTTTTGAATAGCTGTTCACAGCATTCATCTATCGCCAGTGACATTAAGATACACTGAACCGTGTGAAGGACTAGTTGCTGCAAATTCTGTTCTAACTGGTAAGCAGCATGCACAAATAACTTCGACACTGTGTGGACAAGCCTGTTTAACTTGACACTGGAAGGTTTGGTCTAAAAAAGCATGGCGGTCGATAACGTGTGTCCCGCCATTTCTCTCTTTAGAATTTGGCTTGTCTTGGATGATAAGTCAATTATCACTGTGTTGGAGAATACGTTGATTTACATGAATTATCTGCTTTTAGTGATGTGATATTAGGAATAATAACTCTATTTGAGCCTCGTGAAATAGTTTAGGTAAGAGAAACACCACACAGTCTACGACTGTGGTTGTCACAATTAAAGGACATGTATGGGCATGATATTGTTTGTGAACCATCTACTGTTTACCTTTACTTTCCCTATAGGTATATAATTCCACGTTGGTCTTTGGATGATCATTTCACGGATTGCTAGTTAACCTGGACATTTAGGTAGGACACTCCTTAGCTCAGAGGATGACTCGGATTAAGGGACTTGATTCTTTCCTTCTGTTATTTCTAACTATGCCGATCTACTAATAGTCTGAATAGCGGTTCTCTCTATATATATGAGTTGCTTCTGACTACACATAGGGCGATACCGCCGCATGTATTTTGGGATTTTGTGGTCATATCATTTGTCTTTCAAACACGAGAGTTCGAGAATTAACCTGGTTTAGGTTTGTAATCTGTCTAAGAATATATCCCTTTTCTATTAAACTATGATTCGAATTACTAGAAATTTAGTGAAATATTGTCTATTTGTGTTTGCAGTTGTCATTTGCTCCTGAAGAAGGGGTTGTTTACCCCTAAACGTGTAGAGATTTTTATTCATCACAAGTAAAAGAAGCCTTCACAAGATTTTTAAGCTTACTGTGTGAATGATGTATACATACATTGTACCAACATTCTGTAACAAATATCAGCTGTTCACACAGCACAAAGCTGTGCAGGGGACAAGTGAGTTCTATGATTAGGACTGTTAAGGATTCCAATCAGCGTTACACACTGGACCAGGACACTTGGTCTTGGCCTGGGTTGTGGTGCTCAATAGGAATGCGTTATCTTTAATTTCAATGAATTCAAATTGAGCCGATACCCGACCTGTCTCACACCCCCTTTTAAAAATATCCCGGGACACAATGGACCATGAACCAGTCCGGTTGGTGAAATGCAATATTTATTTATTCTTAGAATTCACCAAAATCACACACATTTTAATATTAGGCAGCAATCACCATTGGGGTGATAATTGTAATGGAAATGGAATCAATGCACTTGGTTAACCTTCTAGTGGAACATAGCCAAAGCACAATTTAATAGGAGCACTTTTTGAATTCGTATAGATAGCACCCAAGTTAAGGTTTCCCCCTGTAATGTTCCCTCAACCCACAGATAACCAAATCCTGAGTGGATAGAAAGAAGCAGCGGGTAGTCTGGGATAAGAGGCAGTGAACAGAATCAAAATCCGAACTTCCCTCACAATAAGAGGGAAAAACAGATTTTAAATCCTTTGTAAATAATACTCGGAAATTGACAAATAAATAATTAATGTGCGGTTAAATGTTTGAGACAAATATGACTTCTCACGGCAACAGTAATGCATAAACCCTAGCAATCACAAGGCAAGGGATCAACAAGAAGCATACAATTAAAGTACAAGTGAAAAATTACAACATGCTGCAGCCGAATTACATGTTGGAAAGTTGCAATTTTCTCAATTCCTGTTTGGTGAAATACGTGAATTCTCAATGGGGTATTTGGGCTGGGGGATAGATATATATTGTAGGGACAATATAGAGGTGAAAATAGGTCTATAGCTGGTGAATTGAGAGAGATTTGTAAGGTAGAGTGAGGTTCGTTTTTAGGAAAAAATAGCAGTGAAAAAGAGAAAATCGGTTTTAAAATGAAAGTCACATTTTACTTAAACTAGATCAAACGCTAAGAAAAGAGGGACACCACCCGTGAATATAAAAGTTACGCTGCAGTTGTAACCCTTCACGCAGTGTACCCCTTTTCTTTAGGGAAAATGTATTTATTTAAACACAATATCGCTAATGACTTATGATCTATGCAAGACAGAAATGAAGAGAAAAGTGACGCTAACGCTTGGAAATTCAATAACAAGGTGCACAGAGAATTCTAACAGTTATAACAAGTTACCAGGGTAGGGATAGGATTGCTTAGAGAGTGGAACAAAGACAAACGGGTCAAGAGGGGGTAGACTGTGTTATGGGATGTGGGATACTCACCGTCCATGCTTGGGTTTGGGAATTTTGGAACAGTCAACAGGTTTCTGGTCACTGCACCGTTCGGGTCATCAAGTTGCGGACTCTTATGGCAAAAAACAGCTGAGCAACGGTCTGGTCACCGGATGGCAAGTACAGCTGGGCCATACGGGTCAATGTATAGCATAGGTAGTGGACAAGCCAGTCTGGTCTCAGGATGCTAAGGTACCACAGCCTTTCCCCTTTTTAATGGGAGTTTAGTGGGATTTTCTTGATTTAGGCCTTTGCTGGAGTAGAGTCAGCTATGCTTTGGCCTGGCAGTGAAATCTGGTCAGTTTTGCTTTGGCCTTGTAGTGGAATCTGGAGTCTGGCAGCATGAATGTGGAAGATCAGGAACGCAGGCGCTGGAAATTCAGGAGAGAGTCTGTCTGGAGCTCTGTCAACCACTCTTATTTATAGAGCATGATGACATCACAGAATTATTGGTGGGCAGAACTGAGCTAGTCCTACCACCAAGAATCGGATAGGACAATCAATGTTGGTTGCCACCTCGAGGAGGAGTCCCAGTTTATGAGGTTGCATTTTATGAGGCAACAAACCATTCCACAGTCCTTTTTTCCAAAAATCAGTCATAACCTAATTTACACATTTATACATTCGTGGCACTTTAACCAATCACATGGCAGATTACATATTGTGGGTAGAGCATAGCAGTCCAATCCTCACGGTTGTGGGACCTTGTTTTGCCCTTCTACCAGTTTTTCGCGCTTTTCAGTGAGAACTATATTACTTAAAATTCTATAACTTTATACATGGGTGTGGATTATCATTAGACATGTAAGTATTACAATTTGCAATGGCATCATGGATACTTTCCTTATAATATGCAATTCTCTGCCATTTCTATTCCCATGTGTCAGTGACGTCTATGCCATCTTAAATGAAAGCCCATAAAATCACATTTAAACTGTTAACTTTTCACATTTTTGCAAAGTCCTGTGGCAAAGATAAAACTCTTACAAGTTTTATTTATAAAATAGTCTTTGGAAATAAATGTTCATTATTGTTTACCATATACGGGCATAGCTTCCAAGCTACCCCCTCAATCCGGGGTTATCACAGAGATTTCCTTTGAAGATTCCTGTAGATGTCACAAGTAGGTCCTGGAAGTTCCATTGTGAGATGGCTCAGCCCAGACCCAAAACTGATTATTATGTGAAGTTTCTTTGTCTTGCTCAGTCAAAGTTTTCCAACCTAGCAATTATCACTTGCGTGTCCTGGAAGTTTATGGTGGTTCCCTTTTGGGGGAAGCCTTAGTTCTGCCAACAGGAATAACCTGTTTTGGGAGTTCGCAAAATCCAGCCCAGGCAGTTTAACAGTTTTATTTTTATTTTATTTTGTCCTGAATCAAAACAGCCTATATATGTTTCCCAAGCAACAAACCTCTTTACTTTGCTAGGCACGGACAAGCTTTCATTCAACGTTGTATTTTTTTTAAAAACAGGCATTTCTTTTTTCTGGTTTGCACAAACCCATTTTGACACATGGTAAATGTTGCTGGGATTTCTCTTCCATCTACTTCCCAATGTTGTTTTGGAGCTGTAGCCAGCTTATTTTAAACAACAGTCTGTACAAGGCAGAATTCTTCATGAAATTGACATGTGCACAGAAAGCTATGATTTTCTTTTCAAGCAGTGATTTTTGACATTTTGTAGCAACATTTGAAGTGTTTCCTGTGTAGCTGAAGGAAAGCTTTTGTTGATTTTCTCAGGTTTGGCTGGCACAGCCTGTCTTTCAAGAATAAGGCTCTTTTCTGATGGAGCACAATGTGAATATGGCTGGCCATGACAGGGTCTTTTTGATAAAGGTAGTGTGATGAAGAACAGGGACAAATAGCATCAGAGCAGCATCATTTTAAAGGTGAAATATTCCCTTTCTCAATGGGAATTTTGGGCTTGCAGCAAAACAGCACTGCCTTTTCACTCCATTTCTTTAAGACAAACAAGAACACACCCTAGTAGCCTTTCTCGGGGTGCTCCATGTTCCATCTTGCCCAATGGCGCTTGGCAAAACAGGGCAGCCATCCTTTTGTCGCTGAAAAACGCAGTTTGGGTACAATTGTGCTCACGCGAGCCAGCAAAGCCATTTTGCTGTTTCTGCTGAAATGCAGCTTCGTGATGTGGGGAGGTACTGCTGAGTGGGAACATTTATCCCACAGGACACCATTTCCTGACAATTCATAAGAAGGGGAGTAGATTGAAACCTATAAACTACTGGCTCATTATGTTGATGGGTGCGGATATTAAAGTATTTGCATCCATCATACTTTTACATCTGAAAACTTGAGCTGTGAGTGCAGGGAGATTGGAAACATTTCAGACAGGCCAAGAAATACAAGCATCTTTTTGTGGCTTCAATTGATCTTTCCAGTGCCTTTGACTTGGTTAGTCATAGTCATCTCTGGGATAAACTGCAATCTTGGGGTATAACAGCGGGCCTACTGAACATCTTGATACATCTCCATAATAACTCTTGCATCAAAGTTAGGCTAAATATGGACGGAGGATTCTCAAGGGCAATTCCTACAATCTCTGGACTAAGGCAAGGCTGGATCCTTCCACCGTGCTTATTTAACGTCTATGTTTTGGATGCACAGGAGTACCTTGCAACAGCTTATTTCCTCCTCCTAAAATGGGTGAAGTTAAGTTCATGTGTATCGCGTATGCTGATGACTTTCTACTCTTCGATTGTGCGCCAATCGGCCTGCAAAGGATGATAGCCTCATTTTCCAACTATGCTCAAGAATCTCATCTAGAGATGAATCCCAACAAAACTAAGGTGATTTCTCTAACAACCTCCCATACAGTTTCCAATTCCAAATGGTATATGAACAGTTCTAAACTGGAAATATGCAGGAGCATGATTTATTAGGGTTTTCCCATTCTTGAAAGGCCGAACAGAACTTTCCTTCTTTAATTCTTGAAGCACAAGGCGCTCATTCTTTCTGGCCAAATGTTAAAAATAGGTGTTAAATATAGTACATTTTCTGTCCAGCCCCTACTCAAATTCTATGAGGGTAAAGTAATACCTAAGATATTATACAGAGTCAAAGCTTTTCACGTTTGGCTACTTGATAAACTTTCAACTCAAGGCTCTAATTTAGCGGAATGTATTGTCGATGCCGTACTGCATCCCCACTTCATCTTGAAGGTTCGAACTTGGTTTAAAATCTTCAGTGGTCAGAGCCAAATGGTGTATTATGTGCCTGTTTCATAATTTTCTTAGTCCCCCTAATGATTCAATGTATGGAGTGTTCCAGAATACCATGAAATTGAAAAAGGAAATTTGTATTAAAAACATGCTGGCTTGTGAAATGGTCTGTTGCTAGACTTGGGAGCAAGAAAGTACACACTTAGAGACAATCCGTGTTTAGTCAAACAGCTGTTCCATAAAAAGGATTGGGCTACTATGGTTGACAGTCTACATAAATACTCCTGCCTTGATCACTTTAGATCATAAAAAACATGGGGATTGTTGCACCGCATTTGAATCTCCCGCGTGGAAGCAGCTGATTGGTGATTTCCTCAGATTCAGATTCAATTTTCACCCCACGGGACAAATACTATTGCGCAGTAAACTATTGAAAAAGAAAAAGCAGTCTGCAGATTTTGTGGGGATTTGAATTCTGAGGAAACCTTGAAGTACTTTTTTTTTAAATGCACTGAGCTGACATCTTTGCACATTTTACAATTCACACATTTGGTTCATAGATTGGACTTCATTGATTCAGTGAAATTGTGGTACAGATTGTTGAGTGGCCATCCCTCTTCGGTGGAAATTGCAGTTGTGGATTTATCAGGAGGCTTAATTTAGAGGATCGTCTTTAGATGAAATTAGATTCAAACAATGAAGTGTTGTATTAATTCAGGTGACATGTACTGAATTTGAGAAGATGGTGGGGTAAAGTACTCCACTTTTTATGTATCTTTTATTTATAATGTAATGTGTCTTAAACTTTTCTTTCTTTTTATGTTTTCTTATTTTGTGAAAGGTTGAATGTATTTTGAAACATATGCAATAAAATAACGTGCACAGGATGTTTTGAAGCACATGGATGCTTCAAAACAGGCGCACAGAGATGCCAGGCATAATGATTCAAGGTGAGGCATTTGTCAGAGGAATCAATTTTGGAGCTTCAGTAAAAGGGCAGAGTGATTCTTCAAAATACAGGGACACTTGCGAAAAGGTGCATAGGTATGTACCGGCATGTTAACAGATGAATCATATGAGGAACATCAATAAAGATGTACAGGGATGTATTGCCAGGGTGTTATCAAATGAGTCTAACTTGTGGGGCAGGAGAACTCACAGAATGCTACAGATAGGAAGAAGAATGTGGCTATATTTTCATTTCAGTCCTTTATGTATGTCTTTATGTATAATCATGCACATGTAGTCCTTTGTTTAAATCAGCTTATCCAGAACCAGGAAGCTGTAGAAGTACAGTATTTCTATTGTTTTGATGACAGGGGGTGGCAAAGCCTATTCACCCCATTCTGAACTGTGTGCCTAGTGGAAGTGGGGTTGAAGAAGAGCAGTCCTTCTACTATATTGGTAGCAGGTCAAGAAGCACCACCTCACTATGCACTGCAGATAGTACTGCCTCTTGGCTTACGTGTTATATTACGGATGTTATGAAGAATCCTATGCATCCCTCACTGAAACTCTGCCTAAAGTCTCCTCCCAGGTAGTCAGTGAAAGGCAGATGCTTCCTGATCCTGACCTTGAGGGTGGTGTACTGCGGGAGGATAACCTGGGAGGAGATGAGGCCCACGGTGGTGAGGAGATCCCGCGGGATGATGACATAGTATTTTTCCTTTGGAAGGGAAGGTCTTCAATTGTATTGCAGTATAAACAGCCTCCTTACTCCCAAAGGTAGAATGGAAAGTAAAATATTCCCTTGAGTAGGCTGTTTTCCTCTGTAACAACACATTCTCATAATTCGTCCAAAAATAATTTTAAGGGAAATAAATCTACCCTTAAAAACCATCAGTTATACAAAAGAAATAACTTTGTGATTGATGACTGCAAGTACCATAATCTCACAGGTACTGGGACGAGGCCTGAAGAGGCATGCTGTAGAAGCAGTCAAGCAATTAAGCCTAATAGCCCACACCTGAAGGAACCTGGGAGGCCTAAAACCAAGCAGAAGTGGGAGAACTAGAGGGACCCAGAATGTGGATGCAGCAGATTTCACCTTGTTCTGAGAGGGTCCTGTTCCCCCAAATGTGAAATGCAGAGGCTGCGCAGCCGGAGGCATGCAGGAGGGCTGTTGTTCCCCCATGTGAGCCTGATTGCCATGATTGCCATACAGGAAACATGTTGGAGACTGAAGTGAGGAGCTGTTGTCAAGCCATGGGTCTCAAGAGCGACAGGGGCTCCTTAAACAAGTGGCTGGACCAGAGACACCATCATCGAGGAAGGGTGTGGGTCCCTGTGAAGCCAGAAGCAGTAAAAGTTGTGGCAGAACTCATGGAAGACATGCAACCCACAGAACAAGGATTGCAGAAGCCGGTGAGTCAAACCTGGCACTCTGATTCCTTGCACGAGCATTGCCGAAATCAGTAGTCAGCTCATTATTCACTTCCGTATAGTTTAACCCCTTAAGTGCTAAGGACGGGTATGCTCAACCTTTTTGCATAGACTTGCGTAATAGCCTGACAGTTAAGGGGTGAAAGTGAGCTGAAGTTGTTTGTTGAACATTTTAATAATGAGACAATGGAAAAGTAACACTCACGTATGATTAAATAGCTTATCATTTACTTACGTGAAGAGAAAACATTACAAAGACCATTGTTAAACCCTTAAAAGCTTGTGAACCTATTAAGAAGTGGTTGCGTGTCTCTCATTTAAAAAAGCCATCACGAAGATTCAAACAAAAGACGGTTGAAGTCTACATACTCCCACCAGATTGTAGGAAGACCCACCCCTCATTTATCTGACAAAATTCTCACAACAAAGCATGAAGATATCTAATACTCCATAAAAATTGGAAAATCACCAGATTGGACCCACAACAAGGCAAACTATTTCCAAAACCACCGCTAATGGCATATACAAGAAGAGGGAATTTTAGAGATTGCCTAGTAAAAGCAGAAAGAGTTGAAAAGAACAAGCAACTATATATGAACCGACCGAAGAATGGCCCATTTCTCTGCCTCCACTGTTGCCATTGCAATAATGTACAAAAAGGAGACACCATCAAACATCCATACACAGGACAGAAAATAAAATTACATAACTTTGCCACATGCAACAACAGATTTGTCATTTATGGACTTATATGCCCATGTGGAAAATACTATGTGGGCCAAACAACAAGGAAGATGAAAGAGCGACTCATGGAACATAAGTCAAACATAAGAACCAAAAATGACAAATCAATTGTCTACAGACATTTTGAGTTAAAACACCATTCCCTAGCACAACTCAAGTTTGTGATCTTGGAAACAATCACAAGACCACCAAGAGGCAACAACATGAATGAGATTATGGCCCGAAGAGAGATGTTTTGGGTGCATAAATTGGACTTCTTGGAACCCCGAGGCATGAATGAAGAATTCTCCCTCACGCCGTTCCTCTGATCACAATGAATATTCAGTCATGCACATACATTCTTGATATATTGGCACATAGAACATTAGATGCTAATAGACCTTAACATGATGGAGGTCAGAACATTTTGAACATTTTGACCCACTATGAAGAACATCGTGACTGTATGTAAAACTATGATATGTATCACAAAGTATAGACAGAAGATGTTGAAGATACTAGCAATGAAAAGTTTAATCAATTCCAGTGATGACCATCAATGATTGGATACACAATAAGACTTCAGAGGTATTGGTTGATCTTAGAGAGTCTAGAAATTAATGTGTTAAATGTGGTGCTCAGCAATGATGTGCCCAATTAATCAGTTACTTCACCCAATGTTAAACACTGGGCAATCGGGACAATATACGTAGGAATTGTGACATCCAAAATGTAACCATTATATTTAGATGATTATCTGGGAAGCACAATAGGGCTGCATGAATGAATGTTAAAGACTAAGCGATGGGAACAATATACGTAGGAATTGGGACATCTAAAATGTGACCATTATACTTTGATGATTATACTTTGATGATTATCTGGGAAGCACATTGGATCTGTATGACTGAAGGTATGTAAATACTCAACATGCATTATGAATTGAATTGAAAAGATGTAATTAATAGTAACCAGGATTGGCAATGATTGAAGATATACTAAAGTGGTAGAGTTATCAATACATCCCAAAAAAGTAGCATTACTAGTCCTGCACCTAATAACCACATGCTCATTATCATAATCACATTGGGACCAACACTTAAAGATAACACGGCCTCTAAAATACAATCCACTCTGAGGAGACTGCACAACGCGAACCCGGGACATTGGAGAAAAATAATACGGCAACTTAAAACACAGTAACTGACTGCTTATGCAGCAGTAACTTACTCCCTTGGGAGCTATTAAACCACAACTCCCACAATGCTCCAGAGTGAGCACGCATAATTACATGACATCATTACGTCCCTTGTAAAGACAAACGTTGGCTAGGAACGGTAAGCAACACGGGTGAACTACGGGCGAGACACCATGAACACTAACGCGCAGGTCCTTACAGTCCCCACTTGAAATTAGAGGATCGCTAAAATTTAAATTCTATAAATGTACTGATAATGCTTTAGGGGATTAGACAAAACGAACACTTATGATCTTTAAGACATAAACTGAATGCTGTGTTTGTTTCTTTACAGTTGCATGCAGAAGTTAAAAGACAGAGGGTGATTATCTCTATTATCATCTCCGGTTCCGCTCAAAGCTATAACGTGTGAATATATACAAACAACGCTTGTAAGTATTGTAAGTAAATAGATACATTTATAGCATATTAGACAGTAAACAAATGCTAATCTCCTATCACAGTTCCACAACCTGACAGCTACTCTGTTGCAGAAGAGGGAAACCATTACATCAAGTTTGAATATAAACCATGAAAGGATGTGCTGTGATATCACGCCGTAATGTAATTTTGACACCTTGAGATATGAGAGAGGCATCTTTATTATAATTGGATCATTAAGATTTATAACTTAGATCATTAGGATTTCTAATCCGCTACCAATGTATTCTCTACAGGTGATTTGTCCTGTAATTCCCCACAACTTTTGCAATTGAAAGGAAGTATACCAGTTTACCACAGTCTACCACACCATTAAGAGATATTAGGTGAAGTATGGAGACCTAAAACTCTAGTACTTCTTTAAAAATCATACTCTCATTAATAGTAACTTGACTTATATAAGGCCAGAATTTCTGATATACATTTTCTGAACTTAATTTTAAGAAACTTTGTTGAAAATTGAAGACAACCTTTTGCTCCTGAAGAAGAGATGGAATTCTCGAAACGCCTATAGCCCTTTATTTAGAATGTATTGTTTATTATTGTCACCATTGTTTAAATTGTCTTTTAACCTTAATTGTAATTAATTTTGTTATGTATTTAATACATGAGGTATTACTGAGTTTTCAAGTTACTCATGTGTGCATTAAGTAAAATAACTACTATACAACCAGGCAATATTCCATAAAGTGTGTTTTTTGAAAAAAACATTTTGTTATTAATGTTTACAAGACATATTTAATAACTGACTGAAGCTTTCTTCAGTACATATAGGTGTGCATGGGACGGGAGTGTCCTTAAGTTGTGGACACACACTTTATTTTCACTATAGAGAGTGACTTTTGATGCCCTAGTCACAGATTTCTCCCGTGCACCATAAACATAGCATAAATCCTTCCAAATCGGAATTGAGTCACATTTACCCTTGCCAACATAAATTAGGCGTGCATAGCCACATTGCAATTTCCTGTTTTGTGTCTCTCATTTAAGCAGAACAAACATTACAAAGGGCATTGTTGAACCTTTAACTCTTCAGAACTTATTAAGAAGGGGTTGCATTTGCCTAATTTCGCTTTTTGAAGAAAGACTGAACTCTACCTTTGTGTTCACGCGAACAATCATTACTCATAACATAATTAAAAGGTTAAACATTGTATCTGGGGAACGGAAGCCTGCGGCCTATAAAGATTATTTGGAGTTGACACAACCTATATCACCAAAGACTGTGAGAGAAAGACAGTAACAAAGGCAAACATAGGTTGTTATGATGGCAGACAGACAAGAGAGGCAAAGAAGCTGCCCCTTTTGAAGAGAGATATTCCGAGGAAGAGTCCCTTGCCTATTTGAAGAAGGTGAAGTACCTTAAAGTGAATCTTGACATAACCTGTCATGAGTTTCAAAATATTGAAGCTGTGGTAGTAACACAAAATACTGAAGCAGTGGTGCTATATATGAGTGTCAGTAGATGCAAGACCTCAGTGAAGTAGAATGCTATGGGTTAAAGGAGAATGCTCTTATGGTAACTTTCAGTAGGAGTGAGGTTTTTAAAGTAGAAGCAGCAGTACTGTGAAGTCACCCTGACAAATATATCTATTGTGAATCCTAATCTGAACAGAATCATAATTACTCTTAACTAAGATTGGTGTTTCATGAATGTACTAGAAGTCTTATTTCTTTTTTAACTGTGTCAAGTTTTCCCATATAACCAAGAGGGGTGGAAAAGCACCATGGCCAGGAATAACATTGATGCTATTTTAAGGAAATGGGAAACCTTGTCATCAAGAAGAAGAACTGTGTTGTTGTTGGAACTTTGATTACCAAAACTTGATTTTGACATTAAAACTTCAAGAACTGAATTAAGACTTTGCTACCTACGTGGATTTCCTTATTTTACTTTGATGACTATTAGAGTTGAATTAACCTTGAATCCTGGGGAATGGAGTTAACTCATATATTTGAATAGTATATCAAGAAACTGTGAATATCATTGTATATGTGAATTGAATTGCCATATATATATATATATATATATATATATATATATATATATATATATATGTATATATATACATATATATATATATATATATATATGTATATATATATATACATATATATATATATTTTTGTGCATTTGATGTTTAGTGTGAGGGCCAGACATCCTGTGTTAAGAGTGTTTTCCGCTTTCATCAACAGAGTAGGGATAACGAGGCATTTGATTTATACTTAAATAAATGGCAAATTGTGAACAATCATCAAACAGTTTTCCGCCTCAATTTGCTGACCCCTCACAATGTCTATTAAGGACAGGATGTCCTTAGGGTGGACGTTTTACAATGAAAGTAGGGATCTATGTTAAAGTGATTTAGAATCTTGGGGCTTAGGTTATGAAATCTGAGCAAGGTTCTCCTTAACTATTTTATCCACTGTAGCACATAAACATGAGCCTTGACATGTGCACGAGGCAGAGAAGTTCATGAGCATTCCAGTGCAGTTGTGATGCTTATGATACTGTACAGCTCATTCAGTTTGCTGACGGATGTTAAGACTGCTTGTGTAATTAATGCTTTTTGGCTGTACATGCAGCTCTAGCTCTGTTTAGACTGCTTGTGTAATTAATGCCTTTTGGCTGTACATATAGCTTTAAAAATAACATTTTAAAAGAATGTATCAGTAAATTGTGTGTTGGAGAGTAGGTGCTGAGTCACTGGGATCGGCTGTGGGATTATTGAGGAAATATTCAATTAATTCCATTTTGAAAGCATTTTCAGGCCCAAGCCTTCCAGAGAGGCTAAAGGATGGCAAGGTTTGCCCATGGTTAAGAGGTGCTGCATTGAGAAATGCTGCATTGAGAAAGGATGAAAGACTATTAGCGCAGGAATATATGGTTTCCAATGTGATGTGTCCGATACTGGGAGTGGTGGTATTGGTACTTTCTTGCCTAGGTGGTCCTGGATTGGCGAATTTTGTTGTTGAAGTGTGCACCAATGCAATCTCAATGTTCTTGATGTCGGTGTTGTGCTGCAGACCGCTGGTGTTTTGAATTTGTGGTAGCATTCTTATTTATTTATATTTATTTATTTATTTCGGTTCTTGTAGGGCACTACACGCCCGTAGGACTCAGAGCGCAGCATGTAAGATGGATACGAAGACCTGGGATGGGAGGGTCTATTCAGGAAGATTGAAAAGAAAAGATGTGTCTTCACATGTTTCTAAAAGACTGCAAGAGAAATTGAGTTTTTGATATTTATGGGCAGGGCATTCCAATCAAGAGGTGCAGTGAAATCAAAGCTACATTCACCAAAGGTTTTCAAACAAGATCTTGGCTCATTGAGCAGAAGGGTGTCAGAAGAGCACAAGGACCTACTAAGTACTTTCCTCGATATTCTATTTGTAAGATAGGACGGTGCCTTGCTATTTTGGCATTTGTAGACGAGAGACAGAGTCTTGTGTTTAATTATATGCTTCACCGGCAGCCAGTGCAGTTTCCTCCGAGCTGAGGTAACATGGTCCCGTCTAGTCAGGCCAAAGACCACCCTAACTGCCCCATTTTGGACAGTTTGTAACTGTTTCAGGTTCCCTTGAGAGGTTCCTATTAGCAGGTTCTTACACTAATCCAAACGGGAATTAATCAGTGAGTAGGCCTAAAGGGATAGGGTAGTAATGCTGAGGTATGGTCTAATGTGATGAAGAAGTTTGGTAATATATCCACAGGATGAGCGAATTTGGGAAACCTGATTTCTCATTGAGAGATTCGCATCCAGTATTACTCCTAGTATTTTCACTGATTTGCAGATGGGAATGATATTATCTGCTATGGCGAAAGAATCCTACTACTGGGGAAGATTCGTCAGTTTAGAACTAGATGCCAGAATGAGTAATTCTGTTTTAGAATAATTCAGGGCCAATTAATAAGTTGCCATCCATGTTTGTATTTTGGCATAAGTATGATTCACCGCATCAGCATCCTCCTGATAGTTACCTGACAGTTCAAAAAGGATCTGCGTGTCATCAGCATAATTGGCAAATTTGACACCAAGGTCCTCCAGCAGGTCAAGAAAAGGTTGAATATAGATATTAAAAATCAGGGGAGATAGACAAGAGCCCTTTTGTATGCTGCATGTATTAAGTAAAGGGTAAGGTTGAGAGTTCTCGACTGTAGCTCTTGTAGATCTCGGACCCAGGAGGGACACAATCCAGTTTGCTGCATTCTATGAGCAGTTGGCTATAGATATTAATCTCTGATGAAGGAGGCTATGGTCGATAATATCAAAAGCCGCTGAAAGGTCTAGTAACAAGGTCTTCTGGTCATGTTGCACTGACATTATCTGGTATGCGTAATTAGCTTTTTTTGCTTGGATCATTTAGGCTCTGTAGGTCCAGAGTTGTCGGTAGTAAACCAATTTATGTTAATTTTCGCTCCAGAGTTTCCTGGTATTCTTTATCTGGAGATTAAGTTGGTATATTAATCATTTGGCAACCTTTCCCTTTTCATTTAAAGGGTTTCTTTGGGGCCAATAATCTAGCCAACTGGGGTCCATGAAGAATACAAACATGTTCTAAGGTAGAAACAAGTTTTGTTTAAATCAGCTCTTCGGAGTCAAACTGAAACATAAAGTGATAGGGCAATCTATTGACAACAGTTCCTCCAGATTGAGTTCACAAGATTTTGGGGTTCTCCCCAGCTCTCACAGTCTCTATTGTTTTTTTCAAAAGATCCTCCGGTTTGTCCCATGGAGATGGTGGGATACAATGACCTTCAATCCTTACTGCAGCTCATGTAGAAATGTAGGAATTGCTGTGGTTCCTCAATGAGCTGTAGATACATCTGGATTCTCCCTTACCTTTGCAGACAGAGCCCACTGGAGTTACTGCCCCAGTTTCAACAGAGGAGATTATAAGTGTTTCTTAGGGTCCAGATCACTTCCCTCTGCTCCGCCTCTCTCTTCCTCCTCTGGATCTGCTCCTTGATGCCATGTCAAATGTGCTTTCCTTCTCTCACTATGGGTTTAATCTCTTCTGATCAGGGTCAGTCTCACTCCTATCCCCTGTCTTGGGAAAATTGTGTCCTCTCTTTCCTTCATTATTTCACTATCTAGCAACACACTTGTCCTTTGTGATTTCCCCTGGTTGGTAACCTCCTTCTGATGTCTCCATCCTACCATCTCCAGATATCTTCCCCGAATGACCTCTCAATGTCTTCCTCCTATCACCTCCGGATGATGTCAACTTCCTCCCACCTCCTGATCTCTTCTTCCTTACATCTCTGGATGATATCTTCCTCCTACTACATACTGATATCTGCTTGCTAAAACCTCTTTATGTCTACCTCCTCCTGATTTCTTGCTCCTACCACCTCCTGATATCTCCCTCATACCACCTTTATATGTCTCCACCTTCCACTTATTGATGCCTCTTCTTCCACTTTTGTCACCGTCCTCTTCAACTCTTTTCTGTCGCTCTCCCAACTCCTTCCAATGACACCCCTTGCCTAACTCTGTCCACAGTCTTCTCCAAGGACCACAACTATCCATTCTGGGATGTCCCTTTTATATTTCAGTAGGCCTTCCCATTGGGCAGATCTGGGTGTTGTGGCCTGCCCCTATGTCTCCCTATTAGTGCCACTCTGTGATTGGTTCTGGTGGTATTTCTTTCTCCCCACAGCTGTAGCTGTAATCTGAACGGTGGCTGAACTGTGGATTTAAGAAGCAAGTCCACCATCTTGGATTTCTCAACTATTTAGGTCTACACATGCCTGCGGCCATCTGTGGACTAAAACAGACCTAGGGTAAGTGTTGGCAGTGCAGTGATCTGTGTGAAATTGCATGGCTTACTGGCAAAGCATTAAAGGGCCAGTAGCACTTTTGTCCAGGTTGTGACCATCCCCTACCCAGTGTTGGAACCTAAGTAAGCGTGACCAGTGGGCCTTCCCTGTCCCCATCATTCACTAGATCAGAGAGGTCACCAGTATCCCTGATTTCCCACTGGACGTCTGTGGGATATGACAGGGGCTTTGTCACGTTCACAATATTAAGGCTGTTTGTTATCCGGATATGAATGTCTTCAATTAGTTGATACAATGTTTTCCTCTCTTTTGTGTTTGTAGGCTGAGGTTTGGCAGTTTCAAGTTTTCCAAGGAGCATGTCCAGCATGGCCTCCTTCTAGGGCCAAATTGATATTGAGTGTCTTTGGTCGACTTTTGTGGGGGCATGGGTGGATATGCTGAAAGAGATATAGACTTTACCTCGCCATTGTAAGGGAACTGGGGATGAGATCACAGTGAAATATTTATAGCAGAAAAAGCCATTCAATGTGTGTTCAGCAGCACGGGTATGTCCTTAAACTAGGTGTTTGAGGTGTAAAGCACCAATGTTTGCACACAGTGATTTTATGGCTGTGTTGCCCTTCTTTTTCAACCAAATATTGAAGATTCCCAATATAGTGAGCTGCTAGTTGCCTAACTAATGGCTTGTGACCAAACCTGTCATGTGATCAGCGAAAGATCACATGTCCCTTAAATACTGTGTATGCCCAACTCTCCATTTCTTTGGAAAACAACATATAACAGTAAGCAAAGGTAGAACAATAATACATATTTAGTGATTTAGAATTCCATAAGGGCGGTAACCTTGCTGGCAGATCTCATTATATCTGACTGCAGATGACACAAAATGGCGAGTTTCTATTTTTTATGGAAATTCTATAAAGAAGATGCCTATGTTAGACCATCTGCATTCAGAAAAGTTACATTCTAAATGTAGGCACATCAGATATGTCTTGGTGATCATAAAGACTCTGGTGGCAACTTTCTGTGCCTATTTAATAGTGAGCATGACACTCTATAAAAGTATCTCTTCCATCTCTACTCTCATTGCAGTCGGTAGAGACACAGGCACCATACTCACAGGAGACACAATTTAATATATGTAAGGATATATAGGTAACCTTTAACAGGACAGTAACCTTTTTCTGCCATGTTGGACACCATTTTCCCAAAGCACAACTCTGGTAGATCTTTATATATATATATAAATTACTGCGGTAGCAGACGTGTATTTATGGTTAAGTTGCTAAACCCATAGGAAGAACACTTTTTGGGCGGCTTATAACTTCGCTCCTCCTGGACGAATCCTCACTAAACCTTGCAGTTAGGCATAGCTACATACACAGAGCACTCGTTAGGGACTTGTTCCTGCCCCATATGGCTGCAGAGAATGTATGTATGTTTCCAGATGTATTAAATCTGGAAGATTTCATTTATAGCTATATGTCTGCTTTCTAGTATTTGCAGTAAGTACATTAGAAATTCTGTGGATCTTCTTGTGTGTTTATAGTGAATCTCACCATTACTGCATAGTAGTCCAATTCCTGCCTTATTCCTGAGATACAGGGCCTCATTACGACTCTGGCAGGCGCGGTATGAACGGTGCCGGTAAGGTACCGGCACCGTTCATACCAGGCCGCCACATTACGAGTTTGCTCGCGGGTGGCGGTATGCACGTCTGGTCTGGCCAGACGTGATACTGGCACCCGCGAGCAGACCAGGATGCTAACAATACACCCAATATTAACGGGTCAGTTGTTAGCATCCTCCCCATTGCCATTGAGCACTATGGGGTCTCAATGGGAATGGGGACGTCCCAGGTCCGGGCCCCGAAAATGGGAATTACCGGGGAATTACCGGGCCCGCAAAAGTCGGAAAGGCCCGGTAATTCCCTTTTTTCAGGACCCGGACACGAGTTTGGAGGTAGCCATGCCGTTAATAACTAAGTGTTGTCAGGATTGTTTGTTGTATTTCTATGAAGGGTTAGCATTTGCAGATACAACTGGTCTGCACATTTAAGTAAATGTTTTAAACAATTGGTGGCAATTGGAATAGAACACTGATTGCTACATTTGCATAGCAATTCACACCAGATGTGTTGGAAAATTTTAAGAGGTACTTCCCTTAGTTTGTGCAGTTGGGTATGCATTTGCCTTTTCAGTCCATTCTTCTGTGGTTGTGGTAATTGATGAAGTACCAGGTGCTTTCAATTTCTTTGGTGGTACTGTTGGGAGATCACATATTTACTTTACTTTACTTTATTGAATTTATATTGCGCACCTATTGACCTAAAGGCTTGAGGGCGCATACAAGACAAAACAACATAAATACATATAAGCAACTGGAGCAGAAGATCAGAAAATGGGCATAAGAACATTGGCTAATAGCTGCAGCTCAAATATTAACCAAAGTCAGGTGAACATATTAACAATGAACGAACCGTGCAAATAGCAGGGACCCAAAAACTAAATTAATTGAATCAGATTACAGTTTGAGGTCCCTTTAGGAAGATATTTGCATTGTCTAAGATAAGCAGGTAGCGTGCTAACTCCGCAGCCTACTAAAATACAGTCATTATTGGATATTGAGCACCAGTCACTCAGATCTATCCTCCTGATGATCTTTAGATCATTAATTCTGGATACTCCTGGGCCTGTTCTCTGGTGCAGCCAAGCAAGAACCCTATAGCGCAATGCTTCTTTGGACACTTTTTCACTGGTTTTCTGAATGTTGGGTATGATGAAGTTTCTCTGGTCCAGTACAAAGTCATGTGAATTTGCGTCCCTTATCGTTGGAATTTGTGATTTTCTTAATTGAAGATTTTGTAAGGATATCCTTTTCAGTTTAGCATTCATTGCTCTGGGCTGTTTATCTTCCTTATGGTCAGAGTTTGACTCCTGTAATGATAGAAATGGAGCGGTTACGTGTGTTAGATCTACATTATGAGTTTTTACCCCTTCCTTATATGGTATATTCCTTATATTGAGGTTAGCTCAATGGATCCCAAAGTATCCTTAATACATACATCAGTTTGCGTGGCTTGATCTGTAATTTCTTTTTGTGTGAGAGTTGGCAGGCAGTATTTAATCGCGATGCCTGTAACAGAGCATCTGCACTATAAAGCCCATAAGTCTGAGAAGCAAAGTTAACTTTTGGCGGCTGTAGGTCCTTTTTCCAATCGTTTAAAGCATTTGCCAGAAGAGCAAGGTCGAATGGTTCCTTACAGAGGAGTAGCTCTTTAGCAATATTGGCCATAAGTACAGGCCATTGGGAGAGGGCTGTGTCCTCAGGTTGACAAGGTTTGAGTGAACCCCTCCCTTGTGGGGCAAGAGAAAGTAGAGTTATGGGTGACTCAGGCCTTGTCAGTCAAGGAACATTTACGGTCAGCATAGGCACCAGACAATCCATGATGCTATGTGGGCTGGCCATTGGTACAGGTAATTTATCTGGGCTCTCCATGTCCTGCCCTAGTTTTAAGGCTATACACGGAGAGATAGAGGGTTCCGGTAAGGACATTTTAGTCACAGGAGGTTTGCTTTGTTTGTGTTGCACTCTTAGTCTTCTGTGCTCATTAAGCGCTAAGACCTCCAGTACACGATCTCTATTGATCACTGGAGAGGAGGCCAGGATAACTCCTGGGCCCCTAAGGCCATGCTTGATTTTGGCTTAATGCTCAACTTGGCCATGCTTGGTAAGTTGTGGTAATTTGTATTTGCACTCGTTTTCATTTACAAAGCTTGCCTTTTTGAGGAAGAGGATACATTTTGAGATGGGGTGTGTAGAGTGCACGTAGTCTATTGTACTCTACAATGCAAGAAATATCAGCCTTGACTTTGCTTGCATCAAAATTAACTAGCAAAAGTCCTTCAAGTGTACGTAGGCTTGACAGTGCTACATAAATCATGCCTTCTTTAAAGACTGTGCTGTCAATATCAATCAATGCTTTATCTAGGGTTAGACCTTGTGATTTATGATTGATGACTGTGAATGCTAGAGGCAGAGGAAACTGTTCACTGCATACATACATGTCTTTGAAAAGAAGGAATCGGGCTGTTGAGCATCCTATCCTTTTAACTTCTGAAAGTTTGTCAAAGTGGATGTTGACAAACTGAATGCTGTTGTCATGTGGGTATGTCTGGAAGCCAACAACTGTACCAAGTGCTCCATTAATGAAACCTTGCTCCACGTCAAGGTTACACTTTAGCATTACTCTACAGTTTAAACACAATGTTACCATTTTCTCCAAACCAGCTGTGTTGGAGATAGAGTTTTCTAAGCTATTTAGTCGTGCTGTGCCTTGTTGACACATAGGTACTGTCATACCGTGCAAGTCCAGTTTGTCTGTGGAGTAAATGTGCACTATTGTTTGCATTTCTTTTTCCAACATTGTTTCATATAATTGTGCACAGCTTGCTAGGGTTAGCATTAAGGACATA
The DNA here is from genome assembly GCF_040938575.1 of Ambystoma mexicanum. NCBI lineage: Eukaryota > Metazoa > Chordata > Amphibia > Caudata > Ambystomatidae > Ambystoma > Ambystoma mexicanum. The sequence goes on along the minus strand of NC_090935.1, from coordinate 800,229,107 downwards.
CATTTTACAATTTTGGGTGCTAATTGTTCCATGTCACCAGTAGCGTATGTGTTATGCTCATATAGCTCATGTATGCCTCTGCTATTTAAGATACAGTGTGCTTCTTTAGAAAGCACACCAATCCGAATGCTTTTCAAAATGTTAGCATAGGTGAGGTCTGTAGACTGACGCATGTTTTCGGTAAGTTCTTTGTATTGGAAATGTTGCCAGAGATTTACATATCCTATGCTGCCAAGTGTGTTACGGCACAGTTTGTGTCCTACGATTTTAAAAATAGGTTCGCCTTTCACTGTGTTAATTGAAGAAGATCTCAGAAAAGAATAACGTGTTTTCCTCCAAAGAGTTCTTCGTAGTCCGTTTTAAGGACCTGTTGCAATCTTTGGTGAATCAAAGCCAACATTAGGTTGGTCATACTGACACATGGGGTTTTCTACTTCACTCATGGCTAATATTACCTCATTTACTATGAGTGGCTCTCCAAGTGGTTTTTGGATTCCTGTGTGAATCAAAGCCAACATTAGGTTGGAGACCATGCTCACCTCATCTATTAGGAGCATTTTCATTTGTTTCAAAGCTCTGCGTAACTCCACAGCAGCATCTGCTGAAATTTTCTAGTAGTCTAATTTGTTTTGGAATTCTACTGGAAGGAGTAGCAATTGGTGTAAAGTAACACCACCTATGTTGTAGGCAGCTAAACCTGTGGGGCAGTTACAACAGCTGAAAGCTTGTTGTTTGTCAATTGTTGGAGGAACTTGCTGATGATTTTTATTAAGAATGTTTTGCCTGAACCAGCTTGACCACTTACATACAGGAGTACAGGTTTATAGTTTTGACAAGTACAAGTTTTAGTTTCATGCTACACACCATGTTCAATTTCTTTAGTTACTTCTAGGAAAATGCTATGCTGCTCATTATTCAGTTGTGATTTCAGTAGAGCAAAGTGTTCTTCAGATTGTTTATACTGACACATGGGGTTTTCTACTTCAGTCATGGCTAATTTTACCTCATTTACTATGAGTGTCTCTCCAAGTGGTTTTTGACTTCCTGTAAGAGAAGGTTTACTGCTCTCAGTAGTGTCTAGATTTAGTTGTGCTTGAATATCTTCTTCTTGTTGGCGTTCATTGTCCAACATGTTTTTGTACTATTTAAAGTTGATATCTATTATAATGCTTTCACTTGCATTGAAAGCATCTTCATAGGAGGTATGGGTGACCAATAAATCTTCATCTTTTCTCCATAATGTATAAAGTAGCAGTAGGGACATGTAGTAATGTGCTCTATGTTAAGGAGTTATTAATGATAGTTTCATATGATTAATCAGGCTGCATTTGGTAAGTTTAAACAGGGTGCCCTCACAATGTTTGACTATGCAGTTATCTTTTTTCTCATCTGGTTTAATATTTTTTGAGGTTTTGGGCTATGTGGTATAGACACATGGTTTCCAAAGCAGTACCCCTGTTTGGGTAGTATGTGTCCATTACACTGTTTTTCAAAATGTCCTGGCTGTTGGGATTGTTTTTGGCTATTGTTTCTATGTCTTGGTATGATTTGAGAACTTTTTCTGGATGCAACAGGACCAAGGCTTTCAGATTTCCCATACAAGGCTGTGCTGGTTAAATTGTCTGCAGCTTTGTAGCAGCCACATTCTCTATGGGAGAGCATTTTTATGCCAAAGCTGTATAGTTTTTGTGACAGTGTTTTGTCAGATGATATGTCATGGCAGAGGTCTTTCAGCTCTGTTTTTTCAGCTTTTGTTAAGTAGGTTGTGACATACTGTGCAACTGCAGTGGAATTGTCTGCAATGTATTGTACATCTATGTTTGCATTCCACAGGAGGGCAATGGTTGCATTGTAATCATTGATGTACTTTGATGCTTTGTTTCTTTTTATACAGTATGTGTTCTTAGGCGATTTGTCTTTCACACTGTGTCTAACAGAATACATGAACCTGTTTACTTGTCCTTTTGCTGAAACTGGTCTAGCGAAACCAATGCGGCATTTGGTGTAGTATTTCACTTTGTTTCTATATTTGCGCCGACAATACTTGCCACGCTTGTGTCTTTGAACCGCAAAATGTGTGCATGTAGGTTGTGTGGTTTCTGAAGGGATTTTGCAAGTGACATATTTGTGAATGAACTACAAAACAGTGGCATCACTATCCTGATCAAATTTAGGAGCATCTTTAATCCACAAAAGCATGTGGATGTGTGGTGCTCCTCTGGATTGATATTCTTTTAGCCAAAAGAAGTATTGAACTTCTCCCAGGGTAGGAATTGTTTCATTACAGATTAAGTGCAGCATGGCAATAAAGCAGTGATGGAAGTACCTTGACACATTCACAGGGTCAAGAGAGCCGAGTTCTTCTGGTGTTTTCATGTCTATCCCTGCTTTGTTTGTGTTTGCTATGCGTAGGAAATTGTGCAAGTCCTCCCATGCATACTCTGCCCAACTTAAAGTGACAAACCATGTGGGTGGGCCAAGGTTGCCTAGCATGCGCCGTACATCTGCGTGACGTCGGAACCAGTAAGCTTTTGTACCATGCATGTTTCCCAAGAGATTTGTAATACTTGACTGTAAAACTTAATCTTTCTGTTGCACCTTTTGAAGTAGCTGTGTAGCAGACATGTTAAACAAATTGGAACCTGTTTTCAATGTGTGTGCAACTCCGTAACATAGAATTGCTAGTTCACTTTCAAAGAGGAGGTGGAATATGTATTCAACATTTTGTCTGAATCATGGGTCTTCTGAATACATTTGTAAAAAGCAGTATTCTGATGCTGTTATTTGTGTGCATCTTTCATCATACCTTCCACCTTTTCCAGTAGGAAAGAGTAGAGGAAAGGCTTCTGCTTCTACACTACTTTCCCATATGCTGAGTGGAGATCCTTTGGCTGGCCGCATTTGATATGTTTCTAGTGCATCGTCTATGGCGTCTTTGGAGTGCAGTGGGTGAATTGTATACTGATCTAAAATATTGGAGGCTGTAATAGGATCTAGAAGTTCAAATTGGCCAGTTGATGAGGAATCCTGAATTATTTTGGTGGTTTGTTTCAGGTTTTCTTCAATGTTTGTTTCTTTGTGGTATTCATTGTTCTCTTTAAGATATTGCAGGGCTTCTCTGACTTTGTTTCAGTCTACTAGTGCTGCCAAATTATTTTGTCTTTTGTAGGTACACCATTCACTAGGATAATAAAAAATTGATCTATTGGCCGTTGCACTCCCAGAGTGTCTACATTTTCTTTAGGATTTAATGGCAAATTAACTACTTTGTCACAAATGCCTTTCAGTAATTCAGAAGGCGGTAACTTGACTGTTTTCTGTTGAAGGCGTATTGTCAATTGAAATGAGTGCACTGTTTGGATTACAATGCTCTCAAATAAATTAAGCTGCTGGAGTGGTTTTGGCAGTGGGAATATTTCCAAGTTATTAGTGATAGCTCGTGAAGGCCTTTGGTTATTGTCAAGTTTTCCAGTGCAGGGTGTGCAAAGTATTGAGGGGTTAGTCATTTCGTATTTGTTTTCTGCTATAAGATAGAGAGCTACTTGGAACCATTGGGATTCCTCATTGTCTTCTATTTTGTATGTTATATCTACAGTTCTGGTGCTCTTTGTATAAAAAGGTCTGCAACAACACACACATACTTGGTTTGGTACTGAAGCAGATGTGCTTTCAAACTTTGCTATTTATTTTGTTGTATGTGTGTAATAAAAGGTTGGCATCTGCAAGGTTGTGGCTACTCTCTTTTAAAGTTACAGGATTTTGCTCTTCACTTCCAAAATATTTGCTTTGGACGTGGTCTATTTCTTCCAGCAGTCATTTAGCTGTACCACGTAGGAGAATGTGATTTAAATGCTCCAGTGCTAAAGCAGGGCTTTTTGCATAGCACCATCTCTGAACGAGATTTCGTATAGTAGAATGGTGTGTTGCTAAGATTTTGATGTGGTGGAAGGTGCTTTTGCAAGCAGGCCCGGAAATGCAGGCTAATGAATGTCCTCGTAGTCCTTTGTATTTGCTCACTGGACAGGAGTCCATGGTTTGTAATATTTTAACTTTTAATTTGTCTTTCGCTTTAACATGCCGATTGAGGAACTGCTGCAAAGATTTGAAGGATTGTTTTCGTATGTTACAAATTGAGGTGCACGGCCATTTGTAGATGTGACTGATTAGTTCGGTGGAATGGAGAGTTGATTGTGAGTTTGTTGGGGATATTCTTGCAATCAGCGTTTCCTCTGCCATAATGGTACTGTTTACCTTTTCATACCCTCGGCCACTGCTATGCATGGCAATTAGGTTTGTTTGCCCTTGTTTGTATGCCTCTTCATTGAAATATGGCTCTGTGCTGGTTGTGTGAATCCATTTACCTGCACAGACGTTTGCAAAGGTATTTATGTTGATATTGCATATGTTGCAAAGTACTTTTTGTAGTTTACTAATTAATTTTGTTAGTGGTTTCATTCTGTTTAAAATGAATATAAATAATTTCCTTTTGAGGAGAATTGCACTTTCTATGAGAGCTTCCAGGAACAGTTTTCTGCGGTGAGTTTTAAGGGTGGAGCGTGATTTCTCTCCTGTTTTTATAAGGTTCTGAAGGTTTCTATGGTGGAAAATATTTTGTAAAATGCATTTTTTTGGAATGCTTACTTGTGGCTATGTTAACATTGGTAGATGTAGTGTTAGCACTACTGGTAGTTGCATTCTTCTTAATACATTTAGTTTTAGTTTTACATTTTGGAAGAGAAGTCACACTTCTTTTCCTGCTACCCGGTTCCGTTTTGCTCAGTGACTGTATTGGCTGTTTTGTTTGAACTTTTTGTATAAATTCTGCTAGAGGTGGATGGCCATTTTGTATGGTGTGAGTTTTAGCTGCTCTATTTCTGCGTTGTTTTCTACAGAGTTGCTTTTTGTTAGGTACTGTCTTGTGTCTGTTGGAGAAAAAAGGAAAGTGTGGATTTGGAAGTTGTGCCATGTATTTGTGTGAACTGTGCATGAGTGTCTGAATATGAGGGTAGGTATACCTAGAGGAGTGTGATTGTGCAAAGGGCTGTTAATTTTGATTGGAAAGGTTGTACTGGTATGTGCGTGTATTTCTGTGAGAAAGGTTTGATTCAGTGTGTATGACAGTGTAATGTGCTTGAAGAAGTATGGACATTACAATGTTTTTATAAAACTAGTGGGTATTAACATACTAGTGTTCGGATGACAATAAAAACTGTGGACCTGGCAAGGTGCAATGAGTAAGGGTGAAGCGAATGCTTTGGGGTTGGATAACATTGTCTAGGCTACAATACAACAACACTGCACTGTCTGAGTAACAGGCAGTACACTACAAAAGTACTGCACTTACTTTGCTGGATGTGAATGACAAGGCCTAGTAAGATCGTTGTTTTGTCCTCCTTCCGTCTTCCCTTCCTTGTCTTGTCGCACCTAGAAACATTTGTGTACAGACGTGTTATAAATGACTTATATCATATTCTTGTAGCAATGTTTTGGTGATATTTGGTGGCTAATGGTACCAAAAAGCACCACATCCAAAAAAAGGTTCTGCATGGAGACAAGCCAAGATGTATCAAGCAATGAAGAGCTATGACAATGTCTGGTTCATCCTGGATGCCTTGCATCATAATAGGAACAGTGCACCATCTCAATAAGAAATTATTCTCTGCCCCTCTCCTGAAGTTGTCTCAATGATTAGGCTTTCCTTTTTCCAGTCCATGAATGTACAGACAATGCATATTTTGTAAAGAATCCAGTGCCTCATAGAAGTACAGAAAGCTTACTGCCGTATATTCCTTCATTTGAGTTCTATAATTGCAAAAAGAAACATCCCAAGCGAAAACATCAAAAAAGGTATGTAACCAGAAAGGGTATCCTTGCTTTCATTTGTTCCTTTGCCATCTAGCTGCCATCAAAAGTGGTCAGGATTCAGGCATTTTATTCTATATCTGCATTTCCAGAAATGGGAGAAGAAAATACTGAGGAACCCCCCTCACCCCCGATTCTGCTTCTTCACAAATCTCCTTCAGCTAGACTTCACATTTTGATTCCACTCAACTACAGACCACACCACTATCAAGCATTCTCTTACTCTTCCAGAAGTTTAACAGATCATATGTTTAATCAACTCAGAGTCATCTCTGAATCCTGAATTAGGATTTAATATTGGCAAGCAGATGCCAACAGTATCCAGTCTTTTATACAAACACGGTGTCTTGTATATCACCACCTACGTCCCCACTCATATGCAGTGCTGTACAATTTCAAATGCACACTAACTCTTCCTGCCAACAAATCCTCTTACAATCTAAAACAATGTGTTTTGCTACTGCTTTTACTGTACCATTAACATGCATACACATTAACTTCCTTCTTTTTCAATTGCAGTGAAGAACTGCCACCTAAAAGGCAGTGACGTCTCTGCTGGAAGATAAAACCCAGAAGAAACCTACTCTTCATTCCCATTTGAGCCCCCATAGGGCTCAATAGGAATGGGGAGGGCGTTAATAACGGGCTTGCGACTAGCAAGCTTGTTACTAGCACCCTTGTCCCTTAGCGGGACCCGTAAGGGACGTGTGGTCAGATCACACGTTCCTTACCGTTCCCGTTAAGGGACCTCAGAATTGGGTGGTAAGGGAGTACTGGCACCGGTCTCATTACCGGTGCCGGTAATCCATTACCGGCCAACTCATAATGACCCCCTGTGTGTGGAATTTTGTTAAGTTTTTCACACATAGATGCTCGCTACATGAGTGCAGAAATGAATTTCTGTTGTTTCATTTATTTACCAAAATTTTCAGATAGCACTGTTTCCAATATGCATATACTGTTCTTTGCTTTCCTCCCAATGGTGCATTTTGTCAATTGTGCAATTCATGTACTTGCCATGCTTTCCTAACATATGCAGTTTCCCTTTTTTGTGTGCATTCCGGATCTGGCACTTGAATGTGCTGTTCAAAAGTTTCCAATGTGTTTTTTTTATAAACAAAACATCACAGGCAGTGGTGCTGAAATTGAAATATGTGGTTTGAAGCTGTTATGGCAGTGGGCAGTACAAGAAAACTGTGAAAGCAAACCGCATTGTAAGTAACTGTCAGCTGATGTGAGGAGATGGTAGAAATGACAGTGTGATTATTGAGTAGGTTATGCAGGGCCAGTGGCAGGCACCCTGTTCACATGCATGAAATCTATGTACTTGCTATTCTTTGGTAACATACATTCAGTTTTCATTTTCTGTATGCATTACAAAGCATATGCATACCTGTAGTTTGTGTTGATGGATGTGGATGAATCTGGAAGTAGACATCATGGAGAGTTTTACAATACTTGTGGATGCAGGTGCTTGGGAATAATAGTACACGTGTACTCTGAGTGTTGAACAGTAAGTTGTTAGAGTTCTTGGATGTGATTGGTGGATGGTTGTGGGACTGCTTACCAGTAGCCAATGAGAGAGTGCTGCAAAGTGTGAAGTGGAAAGGGAAGAAGGCATGCCCCTGTGTTACGAGATCCATGAACACCGGGGTAGTTCGTAGATCACACGTGCTAAATCCTGGGCTTCTCAGCATGCCTGGCATGGAAATAGGACTGTGGGGATTCGCCAATCAGGTGTTAAAGGTGTGCTTTACAGGAAGGGAGGGTAATACTTTTTTCAATGCTGTGTTGGTTGTATACTGAAGATGGCTGGAGCTATTTTATGAATAGTGGGAGATTCTTTTGTATGTGATCTGGAGAGGTATGCAAAGGCAAGAGGGGATTCTGCAGATCTTGGTTTTCAAGGCCTGGAGGCTTTATGGTGCAGTGTGCCTGACCGCAATTTGCAGGCTCTGCTTGCTCCTTGCAGAAACATGGCTACTTTCGGTAGTCCTGAGGTTTTGGTGGTGCACTGTGGAGGAGAGCATTTGGGCTACATCAGCACCCCAAGTTTGGTTCCTGTATTGAAGTTGTTGGTGGAAGAACTGATGTTGATTTTCACTAGTGCAAATGTGTTTTTTCTGAAATTCTACCAAGATCACAATGGCACAACTCCGATGTCTTCAAGCCCTAGCAAAATGTTGGAAAGTGCATGGGTATAGTTTTGCGAGGTGCTGAGATGTCTGTTTTCTCCAATGACAACATTGACTCCCTTAGTGTGCACTATTTAAAATACAAAATAAAAGGCGTTGTTTACAAGCACCTTTAAACAATAAAAAAGGTTATTTACAAAGATACCACTAAAGAGGAAACCTCCTACCCTGGTTAACATTTCTTTCCCGACCCCGTGAATTGCACACTATGTCCGTGGACACTGCGGATTGCGCATGCTACATCTGGTTTTTGTTTAGGATAGCAGGCATAGAAATGGGATTGTGGAGGTCAGTGGATTGGTCAATAAGGTTTCTTGGGAGTGGTGTGCAAGGAAAGACTGTGTCAGAAGGTCTGTTTGCTGAGAGGAGTGCAGATGGCTATGGCTATGGATGTGTCTTTCAGGAGGCAGAGTGTGTGGATTTTGGGGGACTCATAGATACATTGGTTGCAGGTGTATGCAGAGCACTGTGGATTGGCTGCACATCTTGGATTCCCTCATGTGGATGTGCACTTGTATGGAGTGTGTGGCATGAATTAGTTGGATTTTCTTCCCCTTTGTGCCACTTTGGTGATGCAGCATCATCCAGCCATTATTATTATTCATTGTGGAGGTAACAGTTCAGGCCATGTTACTGGAATCTCTCTGCAGTTTGCGATGAAGGCGACACTTGGGAAAGTCATGGAGACGCGGCTGCACTCTTCCTCATTTGGTCCGCAGATGGAGAAAGCCAGGCGCAATGTCAACAAGACTGTTTGCACATCTTTGCGCAATGTTGGTATGTCTTCCTTCCACAATGAAAACATTACATTTCACAGCACCAACATTTTCCGCAGAGATGGCATCCATCTTACTGATGCTGACAATCATCTTTACTTGCGTAATATCCAAAAAGCTTTGCAGTCATTCTTGGATGCATAAGAAGCATGTGTGCAGTAGGTGTTGGCCACTTCAAAACTTCCAATAACAAAAACAAAACCCAAAAGGCTCTTTTCAGAGCCACCCCTTCCTCCAGGAAAAGAATGGTTTACATGCTGCCACACCCTGCATGCTTAGGAAGTCTGCAGACTACTGCGCTGTCGGGGGACTTCTCGGACTGCACAGGGGCCTGCACCACTTCATTGCCACTTCTATTCTTAAACTGTGAAAGGTGGCTCTGAAAAGAGCCTTTTTTGTTTTAGTTTTTTGTGTTTTGTGAATTTTATGGGATTTGTTAAACATGACGCACAAGGGAGAGAAGGGTAGAGAGGGTAGGGAAAGGGCACCAACCACAGGGATAAGAAAGGGCAAATGGAGAGAGGAAGATGTTGGGTGCGCCTCATTGAGGTAGGGGGCACTTTCCTTTGTGGTCCCGGACCGCAGCCTCGAAACCACTCCAGAACTGCTCACCGCTGCAGAGTACTGAGTTGCAGTACACACAGAAAACAGTGACATTTGAAAAGGTCAGGATCTACTGCAGTGCGTATGGCCTGCGGGGCTGTTTGAGGAAGCCACTGCCCCACAGGAGTGTCCCTTGTGGTGACAGGAGCAGATGTCGATGATGCTGCAGTGGAACTCAACCTTGTGTATAGGCGCATTATAAATGCCATATCATATCAAATGTCATACTACCCTGTTCGAAGGGGACGACCCTCTGAACTGGTGCTTTGTGGCTGGATCTTAGGTTGTTGCCACATGGAGGTAGTCCAATACCTGTATAGCCCAGGTTTGCCATGACTGAGTACTTACAACCTACAGTGGTAAAATGCCTGGTAGCGGGGACTTCCACTAGCTCATTCTTTTCTTTCTCTTTCTCTTCTTCCTCCTCTGCATCGTCATGCTTGTTCCCCTCTGCAGGCTCTTGGGAAGGTGGGGTGTTGGAGGGGGTGGGAGTGGTGCAGTGGTAGCTGCAGAGGATGACATGGATGCCATTATCCAAGTAAAAGTAGCCTGGAACCAGGAACAGAACAATCTGCAAAACAGCAGGAACACAGCAATATGCCAAACAGCTAAACAACAACCTGCAGCAGTAGTCCTGGTCAGCCAGAAACAGCAATGCCAATCAGAGCAATGCAAACAGCAGCCAAGTGCTCTGAGCAGGAAATTTAGCAACATCAATGCCAATTACAGCCAAGTGCTCTGAGCAGCAATCTAGCAGTAGCAATGCCAATAATAGCCAAGTGTTCTGTCCTGGAAATCAAAAAACAGAATGAGTAGCAGCCCTGGGGTGTGACCTTTTATAAGGGTGCTGGGGAGCGCTTCACGGACAGTCGCACACTCCGCAGACACTTTGAACCCCAAGCTGGGCTCAAAAAGTTCCAAAAAGTTTCTAGATCAGCAAGGGGCATGCTCTGGGACCTCTGCAAGGATGAAGTCCACAGTCAAACACCTTGGATTGGCCCAAAAAACACCTTTTTTGCTGTTCAGGGGCCCGGTCCCTGTTCACAAATAAAGGCTGATGATCAGCGTGGGCACGGTCACATGGTGACGTCGCGAATGTTCGCTAAAGGGACGGCTGTCCGTAGGACACCTATTGCACGGAATCCGTTGTGCACATGCGCATAGGTGTCCTCCGGACAGGGTTGGAGTCCCCAAACTAATTAAAAGTGCGACACACATGCAGTGGACAGTTCTGAACAAGCGCAGTGTTCGTAGGACTTGATGGGAGAGATGTGCATGCCCCCAAGTGTCCGCTGGACAAGGCTGGGGTCCCCGAACTAATTAAAAGTACGCCACAACTTTGTGCCCATGCCAGACAGGCACATTGTTCATAGGACACAGGGAATGTGATGCACGTGCGCCCAGGTGTACGCAGGACAGGGATGGGGTTGCCGAACTAATTAAAAGTACGTCACAGCTTTGCGGACATGCGGACAGGAGCGGAGTCCTAAGGACACCTCCATTTTGAATGCGGACTTCCCGGACAGGCGTGCTGTCCATAGGACACCTCGCTTTTGATTAATTGCAGACATTCCAGACAGTACTCTGCTCCGAGGACTCCTAATGGGGCTTTTAAAAAAGAAAACCCAAACACACAGCAACACTATACACATAGAACTTTATTTACACACATAAATATTTACAATTAGGAAAGGGAAGGGGAAGCAGAAATGGAAACATATACAGGGGAACTGGGGTTTTCCACAAGTTGGTCATCAGGGGGAGGAAGGGATTGCGGTGTAGTGAAAAGGGAAACCACACCCATTGGGGCCAGCCCTTAGTGCAATATAACTGCTAATCACCTTCCCTCACAAGTAAGAAACTATGCAAGACACAATGAACTCAGTCTGGAAGAAAGCCACTCACTAAGAAGATTTTATGCTTGCATTTATTTACTGCATAAACTAATCAGAATCAGGCAGCAGTTTTCAATATTATGGGAATTAAAGTGCAAGCTGAGTAATACAAATTATCAGTCACAGATGAATGTGCAATTATTATTACGCTCCTAGGAATCGTTGATGCCGATACGATAGAATCACACTCAGGACCTATGCCACTCTGTGCCTGGTACCGCTCTGGGACTGGCCTAGCCCCCGAAAGCCTGCACACGAGCGGGAATGTGACAGCAGGAGCCTCTGCCCTCTAGTGCTGGCTGGTTGTCCAGGTGCTGTTTTCTATGTGCACGCTTCTCTCAAACAGCCCAGGAAGAGTCCCCGCCTCACTTGCTCAGGTAAAGATCTCGTATTAGGGGCTGCATGTCAATCACTATGATGGACCAGCTCTTCGAGAATCTTCTAGGCCAAACCTTCCATGCAGCAAAACATGTTTTCGCCTGGAAAGTTCCAACTAGAAACTCCCAGTCTTGTCTCCCAGCCTCCGTTTACGTTGTTTTGGGAAGCGCCTTCTACATTCCTGTATTATCAGTGCACCTGACTCGCAGAGCGCAGTTGAGGAAGACTTTGCCTGGCTCCTAAAGGCTGCGCAGGGCTTCTTGCAAAACTAGATGTTTATGTCTCAAAAGGGCCTTCGCAGTTAACGCCTTGCAAGCATGCTGGCTCACTCAGTTCGAGAGGCCTGGCTGGTCAGCATTTTCCTCCACGCTTCGAATAAGCTCCAGATATATGCAAGATAGCTCAGTAGGTTAACGCAAGTGCCTAGATGCTTTTCACTACATGAGGTCTCATCATAACACTTTTGCTTTCAGGGAATTTGTGGGGATGGTAGGCTGGGACAGGGGGAAGGGGTACAGGTGCAGGTGGGGCAGTGGTATTTACTATTGCCCATTATATGTCTCTGAACAAATCCTTTTAAGTCGCCAAAACTGTTCATCAATTGGTCCATTTTTGCCTCCAGGCTCACTAGTTTATTTTGTACACTGTTAGTTTGGTTTTCTATGTGGCCATGGAGCTGTGGAGAAGCTTCTGCTTCTGGGCCATTCCCTTCATTACCTGTGTGTACTGTTAAAGAAAAAAATACGTCTCAGGTACATGTGAAGCAATGTGTATTAATTCTCTTACTTTTCAAACTGCACTCCTTACCATTGGAGTTACTGTCTTCTCTCATTTCATCACGAGGGAAATTCTCCTCAAGCCACTGCAGGGTGCTTGCCATTTCTATGTAAAAAAAGAGAAATCATTTTTACTAGTATTGTACACAGAACAAACTACACAGTTCTAGTAAAAAATATAGTGCACTTTCCACTTTGTAGTGCAGTTCTGCTTTCAGTACTTTGCACTTGTCCCGCTGACAGTTGCTTCTCAGTTTGTATGTAATGCAGCATTGAGGTAATACTGTTGGAAGAACAGGTTATTTTTTGGCTTGGTGCATTTCATTATGTTGCACACCCTATGCAATTGCACTGCTGCATAGGTACAGAGTTTGTAGACCTGCTTCATTTTTCCTTATAATACACTTATGTGTTGTTCTTTAAACGTGTTCAGTGTCTTTGCTGCACGCTACAACAATGTAAGACAACCCCTGAGCTTTTGGGCAGTGTGGATGCTACCCGAGGTCTGTGAACAGTCACATAGTCCATGGACCCTGAGATCCAGGGGTTCTGTATGTTGTATGGTACATCTATACAAATTAAAGGTATCCTGGTAAAAACCTATGAAATTCAGTTTTAAAACTTTGTTAAAGGGACGTTATGGTTAAATTGCGTTAATAAAAACCTATCAAATTCATTGAAAAAACTTTGTTAAAGGGACGTTATGGTTACTTTGCACTAATACCAACCTATCCATATTATGGTTACAAGTAAAACCGAAAAAACCTCAAAAATTCGCCAGTTATGGTAAGCTAAGCAACCATAATTCGTGCCACCACCGTACACTGCTAAGACTAAGACTAAAAACCCATGACATCAAAGATGACATCATCATGGAGTGGGCCAGCCAACTTGCCATGAACACGTAGATTCGTGAAGCTCCCATGCCACCGAAATAATCCTGCTTAAATCCTGCAAAATACCCCCTGGAAATAACCCGGAACTGATGCTTACTGTAGCGGAAACTCTACTCGAGTGGGCAACATCTCTGCGAAAGCGAACCGTGCAGGACAACCCTCTCAAAGCTGCGGCAAGAAGGGAGATGGAGATGCGGTGACAGAGCTCCCAAGATGGCCACTAGACTTCCCCTGGGAGAGCTGCGGAAGACCGCCGAATATCCAGGCACTAAAGTGCACTCTACGTGTGCCTCAACACCTGAGAGGGACGACCGGGACTGCAGGGGGCGACGGAGGCAATGTTCGAACACTGAGGAGGTCTGAGCCCCGGGCGAACGAGTGTCCCACTTGGCTCGAGCCACGCAAGGAACATACTGCCTGCCATTTGGACGCCGGAGCCCGGGATGACAGGGGAACTGCAATCACATTAGAAGGCTCCCCCCGGTGTGGAACGGAGAGGTGGGCGAGGTGAACTAAGTGCCAACGGGGCTGGGAAGCCTATTTGCATTCCGATCCGGCCCAAGTCAAAGGAATCAGAGACATATGGAGGTTGCTAGAACTGGTGACAGGCAACCGGAGGCCAGTGCAGCTCACGGCAACACTGTAACACTGCCGGACAGAGCTTTGATGTTAATAAGGTGAGAGGACAGGGCAAAAATAACGCAGATTGTGACTGGCATGGGTCCAGTCAGCTGGAGGGGAAACTAAAGTGCCCCAACAGTGAGAAGCATCGGTTCTCACTGGGAAGATTCCCCAGAGGCGGCAGAGGGACACTATACCCAGACAGGCAACCCTGTGAGCTCACATGTCAGAGCTACAAGACATTGAGAACTCCCAGCCACACATAATACAAGGAAAGTGAGGATGTGGAGGTGCTCACATATGAACTGCCCATAGCACCGGGGGAGAGGAAGGAGGACCCGCACCTAGCCCAGACAACATCTTTAGACCTCTGCATTAACCCACGATCACAGGTCCCCTCCATTAGATGCAGACAAATCAGTGGTGCCCCATGAGAAGAATAAGGGGGTGAAAGAACCTCAGAAAGCATAGCCCGGACTAAATAGGCCATTCAGTTTGTCACTCTTTGACGGTGACATATGGACACACCACAAGCAGTGCTAGGGTAATAAACTGCACTCATTATTGATCTGCAGGGGTCCCACATACTTAAACGCCCGAACGTCAAGCAGGTGACACATGCTGGGAATGCACCACTGGTCACGTGAGGACTTGGGGCCCACACTCACACCAACAGCCTGGGTAGAGTCTGGGGTTAACATGGTCAAGGGGTCAAATCGCAGAAACAGGTGGAACTGGCCTGGCCCACGGAGGAAGGAGCAACGGTAGGAGGGGGTAGTGGAGTGACTCAGGACTGACTGATGGAGGCCCTTCAAGCCTCTAGAATCTTCCTGCAGGAGAGCATCAAAGAAGTAGGGGGTGGATGTCTCTGTGGTCAGAGCGAACCTTCGTAAAGTATGCAAGAGGGTCACAGAAGTGGAGAAAAGGGTCAGCCTGGTGGAGGATGACATACAACTCCTTAAGAACCAAATCGCAGGACTGGTGGGGGTGACCAGAACCTTGGAAACAAGAGCGGAGGATGCAGAGGGCCGATCCAGATGCTGCAACATCTGCTTGATCGGAGGGAGGAAGGCCCCAGTGCGGAACTATTCGTGGAAAACCTGATTTTGAAAGTACTGGGGATCAAAGGGCTGTCTAAGTTCTTTACTGTGGAAAGGGCGCACAGGGTGCCGGGCAGATCCCCACCATCAGGGGCCTCACCGAGAGGGATGGTGGCCAAAATTATGAACTTTAGGAATCAAGATGCCATCCTACAGGAAGACAGCAAAGTAGCATTCTATGAAATTGGGAACACAAAGTTATGCATTTCCTGGACTTCATGCTGGAAGTACAACACCAACGGAGGACATACGATGCAGTGAGACGCCCGCTCTGTGAACTTAACTTGAGATATATGAGGTTTATCCCGGCCAAATTGAAGGTCCTGTCAGGGGAAAATCCTGGTTCTTTACATCCCCGAAGGAAGTGTGGGAGTGGCTTGACACCACTCCCTGAAGCGAGGATCCTCAAGATGGAGGGAGCCCGGGAGGAACACAGTCAGGCCTAGGATGGCAAGAGAAGTGGCATGGAACGTATGGAGGGCTGCTGGGAAATAATCAGTGGGGAATAAGAGAGGGAGATGTGGTAAGGGGGTAATATACCAGGAAGGTAGAGACGGGGCAAAACGAAGTGCTCAGATGACGCTACTGACCGCCGCCCACGAGTTGCGGGAAAGGGTGGGACAGGCTTGTCATTGGGTCAATGAACCAAGAGGGGAGGAGCAGAACCCTGAGGGGATTCACTCACAAACCATAGTTGGGAAGGTTTGGGGTAGGGTTTGGGGAGGGGAGAAGGCGGGAGGGTGGCGAGGGGAGGGAGTTGGAGTTGGTGGTACCAAGTTGGGGTCGGCGACCACCTGGGGTAAGGTTGAGGGACAAGGATGGAACCAAGGGCCTAAGTGGAGCTGGAAGGCAAGAGGGCGCACTACGGTAAAGGGAATTAGTGGAGGGAAACTGAGTCACGACCTGCAGGGACAAAGTCCCGGGAAAGAAGGGTGGGAGACATTTATGGTTCACTAAGATGGGAGAACGGGGTGAATTAACAATTGGCACATGGAACGTCCAAGGGCTGGGGTCCAGACAAAAAAAACTGAGGGTGGGGGAATTTCTAAAATGTCAAGGAATACAGGTGGCTTTGATTCAGGAAACACACATGGGAAAGGTGTAGGGAACGTCCTAATCGACCCAGGATAGGGGTGTGCTGATTTGGGTGGTGAGGGGAGTACCTCTATGCGTGGAAAGGGTCTTGACAGACAAAGTGGGGAGTACAGTGGTGGGGGGGGTACATGGGAGGGACGCCAGATATGTTTAGTGAACTCCTATGCTCCGAATGTGGATGATAGGGAATACTTCCCATCGGTCCTACGTATGATCGGGGCCTACAGAGGGGAAATGATCTTGTGGGGAGGGGATTTTAATTGTCAACTAGATGCGCACCTTGATGGGACAGAAGAGAGGGGGCCTAGTAAAAAACAGATGACAGCATCCCTCCAAAGGGTGTTGGAGGACCTCGACCTGGTGGAAATATGGAGGAAGAGGCATGGCGAGGAGAAGGGGTTCTCGTACTACTCGGGGGTCCATGGCTCATATTCACGCCTGGACTACCTCCTGATGGGGAGGGAACACTATCGACAATTTGATAAACCAGAATACCTAGGATGTACCCTTTCAGATCATTCACCCCTGGTGGTTAAACTAATGGGGAGAGGTGGAAGGCCCCCACGCCAGATGTGGTGAATGCAAAGATTCACACTAAACGATGGGTCTTTTCTCAATGAGATACGCGAAGGGATTAAAACATATTTTGAACTAAACGAGGGGTCGGTAGACTCAATGGGAGTGCTCTGGGAGGTGTTTAAGGCCAACATAAGGGAAGTGTGCCTCTCAACAGCGGTGCGGATAAGGAAAAGATTGCAGGGAACACTATCTCAAGTGGAGGAGCAGGTAGCGGGATTAGATAAGAAGGCAGGGGAAGGCACCCAAGAGGGGGACAAACTGGCACAGACTCTGGAGCTCTACCACAAGACGTTAGCGGATTTAACACATTTTGACAACAGTAAACGAGACGTCCGATTACATGGTGAAGGGGACAAAAAGGGGAAGCTACTGGCCTATCTGATAAATAGGGAAGGCCCAAGACTGGGGATAAACCAAATCAAGACTAAAAGGGGTGAGACAGTGGGTACCCAGGAACAGATTAATGGGGCATTTGCAGAATTTTACAAGGAGCTATACACAAGACGGACGGGATATGTAGATATAGATGTGGAAGATTTGATAGGCATGATCCGGTTGACAAAACTAGGGGAGGACGAGAAAGCTGAACTGGAGGCCCCAATAGAGGATGGTGATATTAGATGGGCGGTACGCACCATGAGGAAGGGTACCCCATTGAGTTCTACTCAGAATTTATAGACCTCCTGGTCCCGCACCTCAAGAGAGTACATGATGAGGCATTTGAGAAAGGGAACCTCCCGGAGTCCATGAGAGAAGCAATAATAACAGTGATTTTGAAGGAAGTTAAGGACCCACTAGATTGCATGTAGTATCACCCCATATCCTTACTAAATGTGGATGGGAAAATGTTGGGGAAGATACTGGCAGCCAGACTGGCAAGGGTGGCTCCGAACTTGGTTCAACCGGACCAGTGCAAAGGGGGTAGAAATATATCCGGTAACATTACTCACCTGCACCATGTCATGGATCAAGTCAAATCCCGTAGTCAGCCTCTGGCGGTCGCCTCCTTCGACGCCATGAAGGCATTTGATTCACTGGAGTGGAAGCGGCTGTTTAGGGTGCTCAAGGAATTTGTGGTTTGGGGATAAGTTCTGTAAATGGCTGGCCCCGCTGTATACCAAACCAATGGCAATGGTTAGGACGAATGAATGGGTATCTGAAAAGTGGGAGCTGGGCAGAGTTACTCGACAGGGCTGTGCGGCGTCCTCGATACTTTTTGCCCTAGCTCTGGAACCATTAGCAGAATTCCTACGGCAGGAAATGGCGGAGGCGGGTATAGGGGTTGAGGGGGGTCCAACATGTACTGTCATTATATGCAGATGATCTCCTCTTATATGTTTCCAACCTGCGAGAGAATCTGCCAGCACTACTAGAAATTTTAAAAGATTTCCGCCACATGTCTGGCTTCCGCATCAATGAAGGAAAATCAGTCTTATTGCCCCTGGGGGATTGGTGGGGCTGCGGCCCTGCCACACACGAGACCTCCCGGTCACAGGGATAAAATGGGAGAGGGAGTCGTTTAAATATCTGGGCATACAAGTATTTCACGATATGGAAGAAATCTTTATGCATAACACCAGGAGGGAACTCTCGAGGATAGGGGACTCGGTACAATTCTGAAAAGGCCTGCCGCTTTCCCTGATGGACAGAGTGCCATTGTGCAAAATGGTGATCTTACAGAGACTGCTTTATTTCTTCAAAAATATATACTACATAGTGAAGAAGATCTTCTTCAAAATGATGGACAGTGAGGTGTGAGAATTGCTGGCTGTGGAATACGGGGAGGAGAAGGGTGTCCTTACTTACACTGCGTGGGCCTAGAGCGGAGGGGGGGTTAAACCTGCTCAAATACAAGAAATACTTTATAGCAGCACAAATACAGTCAGTATTGGAATGGGTATGACCAGAGGGGGAAACCCTGAAGGGATTAGTGGGGCACCTATTGCCACATCGGCAGGGCACAGAACTACTTTGACACCCAATGGGGAACAAGGAGTCTTCAATTGTGTTTGAGGCGGTTAGGGAGACTTGGAAAAAGTATGTTCAGAGGAAAGGTCTGGGAGGGCTGTATAGTGGATGTTTGCCATGGGGGATGTACCTAAAACTACGACAGGCAATAGGGAGAGCTGTTCGAAGGTGGTAAACTACTCACTTTCACGGAGTGGTACACAAAATATCTCCTTCCAAAGGGCTTGTTCTTGGCATATGGGGCAATAGTCAGTAGACTAGTCAGTAGACTAGTGGAACTGTGGGACGGAATACCGGAGGAGCCGGAAACAAGCGCATTACTGCAGGTACTGATGGAACAAACGGTGGTGTGGCAAGGATCTCGCGCATCTACAGGGCATTACAGAAAGGGGAACCTAAAACGATATTGAAGGTGAAGGAGAAATGGGAGGCGGATATGGGTTGCCTGATCCCGGATAAGGAGGCGATATGGAAATCAGTCCAGAAAGTGTCACGAAATGCTTGGTTCCAATTGATCCAATTTAATATCCTGCACAGGACATATGTGACCCCAACCAGGTTGAAAGCGATGAACACTAGCCTGTCGGCTGAATGCCCCAGATGCGGGAGGGGCACAGCGAGATTTTGGCATATGAGGTGGGGTTGTGGGGTTATCGCAGCTTATTGGAACAAGGTGATCGAGGTGGTGAATGGGCTACTGGGGATACAACTGGAATGCAACCCGAAAGTATGCATTTGGGGGACCATCCCAGGGGGAAAGAAACACAAAATGCGAAATAAGATGATACAGTTTTTGCTGTTGTTGGCTAAACGATGAGTATCTATAGCGTGGAAACATCCACAGGGCCCAACAATATCCAGATGGCTAATGGATGCTCGCAGATGGTGGATTGCTGAATTGGATATATTGCGGGGGATGGGAACTGACACAGAGGGTGCAGAAGTAACTATACATTGGGGACAATTATTAGACCATATGTCAAAATCAGACGATCTGAAACCACTGTAAAATACTTGCCATAGAGGCAAGGAGGACTGGAGGGCAGGGGGGGTAGAGAGGTGAGATGACCATGTCAATGAACCCCGGGAGATAGGAAGACCAAAGGTGCTGCCACTGCAAGATGGACATGGGATGGGAAAAGGTCGAATCAGACACCACTCTGCCTGGGAACATGGAGGAGGGGGGAGGGAATTGTTGTTTTCTTTACTCTGATATCGTTGTTATGAAAACGCAAATAAAAATTGTTTAAAAAAGAGATGACATCACAAACATCATTGATGACATCACTGATGACATTTACTTTTCGTGATCAGCTTCTACAAGGGATTGTCATTACATATATATATATATATGTATATATATATTCAAGGAAAACACTTTAGTTGCAGGGACGTTAAGGTGAGAACCTAATGCAACAAAAGCCTGGAAATTCAACTAAAGCCACCTTAACTTCGCACCCTCTGTTGCGCAGACTATGACCGCAATGGGAAATAAGCCAATGGGACATTGAACTCCTGTAAGGCGGCTACGCCTCTTCGCACATAATACATCAGCCAACCATAACACATGCTGCGGCTCTGCGCCTACACGTGACTTTTATACGCATCAACAAACTATCCAATCACAAATTGCGCTGTATCGACGCCATTACGCCCATGGCGTTTGACGACATCTGCGCTTACAAGATTGTCTAATCAGACAGCTTGGCAGTCTGTAGCCACGAATAATCACCACACCCATAAAAATTATATTTACATTAATCATTGCTTTCTGTACTGCAGAACCTCCATCCACCAGTGCATCAACAACGCCAACTGGAAATGAAGCCTCTACATTAGCAGTGGTATCCAGTACACAAACTCCTCTCTTACCGACACCCAATCTAACCATGATGAAAGTCATGTGTACAAAATGCTGCGACTGGGTAGTTAAGGAGGGTGCCACATTTAGCGAATGGTAGAATTTAATAGCACAGCAGAAGATTACCTGCCATCATTAGATTTATTTTTTAAGTGACAATTTATTTCCCCCCCTTTTTTTCTAATATTCAACAGCGGTATGATAACCAAGTTCGAATTCATCAGGTGCACTGCCTCATAACACTTCTCAGATTCAGTGATGAAAGTCCTGTGTGGACGATGCAACAGGTAAGGAATTGAAGAGATTCCACTCCATGTGAAAAATCATTATGAGTACTAAAATGTCACAAAAAAAAGCTTTCCATACATCACCTGCTTCCATCTCCAGCAGTTCCACTATCTTTTGAATATAGGTTGACCTTTCATGGGAGTTAACTGTACAGCATGCAAATCCACTGGGATGATGATTACAAGGCAGCTACAAGAAAATACAACAATAAGCACATTACAAAAATGAGCTTGCATTACACCAGCAATTGAACCAACTCACAAATCACTCCAAACATCTACAAGTACTGGATACCTCAAAATACATTAAATGTCTACAAGAAGTACAATCACATAACCTTCAGCTGTAATAACAAATACCAAAGCTATATGTCCACATTTTTTAAACTTAAAAAATACATTCAAAAATACTTGCCACTCAAACACAGCAAATGAAGAAAATAATAATGAACACCATCTGAGCGCAATGGTCACTACAACTAACACACACAACACTGCAAATAAACCTTCAAATGTGTAAATACAGATTAACACTTACTTTCACATCAGCCAAACTCCTGCCATGTGCACAGTCAGACTTCAGGAATCAAAAGGACAAAACTGCAGAAAATGGTGGATTTTATACTTTCCAAAACAAACACACAAAAAAGAGGACCATATACCAATAAAACTACTACTATGGCTGACACATTTTCAGCACAACCTATCACTAAGCCCTACACAAATGCAAAAGTAACAACAACCAATATCAACCAATGAAACTGACACAAACCTATTTTTATCCCACCTAGCATCTTTCATAGCTGCGGCTATTCAACGTGGCTACAGATCTTTTGATGCTTAATAACTTTTCTATTTTTTAAAAAATCTTTCCGAAACTTTGCAGTCCCCCGGGGGGGGGGGGATGCTCGCAGACCTTTCATTTTAATGACTTTTGGAATTTCGGCTAAATTCAGCTAAATTTGTTATTAACAATAGAATTTTGAGGGGCTCCTATGTGTCTCCGACTCACCTTAACTATAGCACGGCGCAAACTTTTTTTTCTCCAAAAGTGCAGCCTACTTCCCATTCATTTTCCCATAGACAAAAATGGTCACTTTTTGCCAAATCGCACTGCCCAAACTGCTGGATGGATTTGGACCAAGTCTGAAACAACTTGGGCACGAAGCGTTGACTTGCGATCCATGCATGGTTTGAGGTTATACCGTGGCATAGTTATTTTAAGATTTGATGGAGAAGGTGATGCCCCCCTCTCCAAAAATTATAGTTATATCTCCCATGGTGCATTGCAGGATCCTGGTTTTCAGAAATCAAACGACCACCATCTTGTTTTTCTCTAGATGCTAGAGATATTCGCGTCTATAGCCGAGGTTATCGGAAAATGAAATGCAGTAAAAAGCTATTTGCAGGTCAGAAAACATACAAATACCATCAGGGTAGAGGTGGGGGGATGGCTAAAGGCAACTGAGTGAAATTTGGGAGTTGATGGGGTACAGGGTCTGAGTTTGCAACACAAGGCTTTCCGTAATCTCGGCTATATCCGTGAATAGCCGACATTTCATTGCAAACTGCTCCACAGAAGCAGCATGTGTTGTGGGGGAAAGGTAGAGGGCAGGGGAGGTGAGGAGGCCATCTGGGGAGTGGGGGGAAATGGCGCAGATGAGGGGGGCACTTGATGAGGTGCGGGAGGGGCCGGAAAGCATTTCTTTTCTGGCCATTTTGCTGATATTCGTGGCTATATCCAAGGCTACCAAGGACTACAGATAGCTGAGGGTATGTATAGTTCGGTATTTACAGCTATATAGTTTGGGGTATCAGTGTTTTATACTTTTTTGAAAGTACTTTGTTTAGGTATAGTGACGTTGGGGGCAAACATTCATTGGCCATGGCCAAAGGCCATGGTCAGTGATCTGGTAGGTCAGTGATTTGGTAGGTATTAGAGAGTCTTTTTTATTTTGGATGTGTATTTTCAGACTTTTGAGCATGTGAGAAAGATAGAAGAAAATAGTTTAACAAAATTAATATAAAAAGGAGCAATTCTAGGATTAGATGTGCCATACAATGTATTTTAGGTTATGTATTCTCATTCATGGTATTGCGTTGTGTGGGTGTGCAATGTTTGCCCATCTGGTTTACTTTTATGTATTTTTCTATGGTTTCTTATTTTCCAGTTAGTTTACATACATATGTTAGGAAAGATTTCATAATTGTATGTAATTTTCCCTCCATGTGTACACCCCCAAACACTTTGCTGCTGTTTAGACACCATAGACTGACTTTGCCAGAGAAGCACAGCCTTCAGCTGCACTCCTCTGGGCTTTCTTTCACTTTTTATGGGGAAACTGACATGCCCTTAAGACAGTCAGTACTGGGAGACTTTGTTTCCCTTAGCCCTTTTCCCATGTTGCAACTTTTCTCCAACATGTAACAAGTACACAATGTACCTTCCAGTACAGTGTACTTGGGTCTGTAGTCATTTTCCAAAGGCCCTAGATACTCCCGATGGACTTTTTGTGAGATGTGCAGATGTGTCATGGATAGGGCTGGTGGCTGCTATATTTTCGCATTACTTTTAACCCTTTTCTGCCATGTTAACCGTGTTAACAGCGTTTGGAACGGATAGGTGGCCTGGCTCCAAAATGGCCATGCCACGAGGTTCTTTGTCCTGTCCTTTGGCCATCTTGCCCCCTCCCCGTCCACAGGTCGAGTCGACCCGGGGCAGTCCTTATTTCGACATGCAGCTTCCCGCGAAATGCCAAGATTTCGCAGGCTCCTGCATGCCTTGTGTGTGTGCCTCCAGGATGTGGGCTGGGGTGTCTGTCCCCAATACACATCCTGGGTGCCAGAGAGTCTGGAGTGCTGTGAATGACTGGGACCACCGTGGGCCATGATTGGTCCACGTATGGAGTGTGTGTTTGTGAGCAGATCTCCCATTGGGTCCTCTCCGTTTTGGTGCAAAGGGAACTTTGGATAAGAGGGGGCTGAAACACCCATACCAGGTCGATCTCTGGAGTTCTCACTGAACAAAGGATAGGATCCAAGTATCCTGAAACTACGAAGCTTAGTCGAGGAACCGCTGATGACCCACTGGAAGGTTTGGCACCATGAGCCCGCTGTCATCCCGCGGGACCCCTCTGCATCTGTTCATCCTAGGAGGTCTGCAAAGACGCTTCGACCCATTGGAAAAGTGGGACCAACTATTCCCAGCACCTTCATAAAAACCTGCACGTAAGCTTTCTCGGAAGTGTCCCTGGCCCAACCAGTGGACTGACAAGTTTACCCAGTTGCTTTGTTCTGTCACTGCTGGCCGTTTCAAGGAGGCCCTCGAAACTTGGTATACTGCTAACTCTGTGTCTACCGCACCCTCACACCAAATTTCATACACTTGGGATTCCCAGGTCTGAAGTGAGATGAGCGCGCCAGGACTGGAACATATGTGGTTACTGTGTTGCCCTGCCGCGGCAACAACCTTTGCAAATACACTGCATTTGTGACCCTCTTGTCCCTGAGGCCTGCTGCAGTGAAACCAGGTGGATCAATCCACCCGGGGCAGAGAAATCGCCACTGTCCCATTTGGAAATCCTCACTGTATCTCAGGAACTGAAAGCCGCAGAGATGTCCTTTTTGTCACATTCGAACCTGCAAGCGGAGTGGACTGAACTGGCAAACTTTAGGTTCAAGAGCACCTGGGACCGGTGAGTACTTCCAACACTAACCGGTGACCCCTAGTGCAAGTGGCCGCTGAGGGTCCCTCTCCCTTCCAATGCTAGTGCGAAGTAGCAACTCCATCCCGCACTCTGTGTTACGCTCACCTGGCTCCCACAGAGGCGTCGATCTGAACTGGACATCTGCAGTCTCCACCAATGTGACGCGTAGGGCCGAGATGACGGACTGGACTGGCCCACCTAGCTTTGTTTGCTTGGCCCGTAGGAATATTCTTCTGCAAATGGAGAAAGGGAATTAACCACTCGTGGAGTTGAGTGTAAATCCCCCCACTCCCGCTGTTCTCCCCACTGATCACCTTTGATGTCCTCTCTTATAGTATCACCTAATGGTTTGAAAAGATGAGCTCTCCATCCTGCATTGAGCGCAGCGGCGTGTTGATAACCAGTTGCTTCACTGGTTCGAAGGAATTGGTGAATTCCAGAACAATATTGACTCCGAAAAGTATGTAGTTCGTAGGAGTTCAAATGCCTGACTTTCACTCTTTCCGATTCCTTGCAGGTTGCAGCCTGACCCTAGTGAAGAGTTCCTCGTGGCAACCGGTAATATTCTGGTAAGGATTTGTATTTTCCAACACAGTTCGATAAAATAATGTCAATATGTAACCTGTTGCTTTCTCCCTTATTCAGGCGCTGAGAGAAAGTATGAAGTCTCGGGGAATAATACCTCTGGCGGTAAAATCAGGTAAGTCTATTGTGGTGAGGAGGGTTCCCCTTGATAGTCGCTTTGTTTCACCTTGCTGTCCTTTTGTTTCCCCTTAGGGGCCGGGGTTCGGCGAAGATGCAGTGGAAGCTGCGCCGACCCGTGAAGAGGAATAGTACCCCCGGTGGTAAAATCAGGTAAGTCTATGGGGGGTAACTAATATTCCTCTGTGTATTCCCTTGGCTCACCTTGCTGTTCTTGTCTTCTCCTTAGGTGCCGGAATGCGGCGGGAACATGCAGGAGGATGCAGTGGAATGTGAAGATACTGCGAAGGCCGGTGAGTTCAGCGCGGCGCTTCAGAAGGCAAGGCGACGTGCATAAAATAACTTCTTTCTTCCAGCTCGAAGACGTGATGGATCGGGAATTCAGGTAAGGATCAAAGGTATCGCTCTTGTTCTAACCTTTTCTCCTTCTTTCTGCTTTTTTCTAGGAGCTCCAAACTCGAGGCGGGCGTGGCAGAAGACTGGATGCAGACTTGCAGGAACAGTGAGCGTTACGCTGCTGGATGCAGAATAACGTGAAGCGTGTGCTGCTCTTCGGGCGTGGTTTAAATAGCCTCCAAAGTAGTCCCAGTTAAGTATTCCTCCCCAGCCCTACCCGAGTAAAAAAATAGTCCCTAGGTAAAATAGTCCCTTCCAAGCCTCATTTGGCTTGGAGCTCTTGCAGCATGGTCTGCATCAGGTAAGCTTGCAGCATGGTCTGCATCAGGTAAGTTCTACTCTATGAGCCTGGCGCCTATGGTGCCAGGACTGACTCTCCATATGAGTCTGGCGCCATAGGCGCCAGGACCGCATCCAAACAGCCCCCAGCAGGGATTTTTAGACTTGCTCAAAATAACTTGATGCCTGCTTCCGGGGTTGCTGGACCTGGTCTGGGTCCCCGGGGGTAGGCATCATGACACTCTGGAACTGCGTCTGCCTTTAAGTGGAGGTCCTCCCTGAATAGTGGGAACTTATTCTTCATCGCCTCATCCACCTTCCTTAGCTGCTAGAAACCCATGAAGTGACCCCATTTAGCCTATTGGAACAACCGCGTGCGCTTGCATTGCATGTACTATTGAGCACAAGGCTCCTCTCTTCTTAGGACTTGGACTGCCTCTTAGTTATGTGTGTTGCTGATGTCAAAGGGGCCTAAAGGCTACCTGCACTGCCTGTTTCCTTCCCATCTAGGTTGTCGACATATTTCATGCATTTAACCCTTTTGACCCCATTGGTCTTGTATATGGGCCTCATTACACGGTAGGCGGTAAGGGTTAACGGTCACCGGTAATGGTACCGGTGACCGTTAACCCTTACTGCCTTACTACGAGGTCCCTTAGCGGGTTGGTACTTTAACGCCTGCTTTTAGCAAAAACTTTGTGCACGCCTACAGGCCAAACCGCTGGACGGATTTTCACCAAGTTTGCGGCAGGGGCAGGGGCTTTGTCCCGAAAGTGTGCTTTTATAAATTTGGTGACTATCCGTCCAGTAGTTTCCTTTTAAACGATCGAAAAGTATGTCTCAAAAAATTAGTAATATCTATGTCCGCTCCGTGGTCAAACTTTCCTGTTCACTTCGTGGTCAGGATACCGATTGGCTAAGGGGCTGACGTCTTGACCGTGGACACGCGACGTCTCTGCAGATTGGCTGCAGTGAGCCGTGATTTGCATCAGGTTGTTTGGATGCGCCCGACATCTTGGATACGCCGACAGCGCGGCGGCGACCAGAGACAAAATGCTGTTTCCGAAACTGTGTTTATGATGTATTCCCTATGCCCGCCTTGTCCGGAATGTTTGTAACTACTGAAAATGAGGGGTCTCATAAGGATAGTACTTCAGTCCGTGCTGTGCGTAGGCACCTTGAAAGTATTCTAAGGACACGCGTGGTGTCAGTGAACATTAAGATTGGGTACATGCCGTACTTAACATTTTTATTAGTATGAGGGTGCTCCTCATTTATACGCCACCAGGGGGATGATATGCTGCAGTGGTTGTGGCCAGGGCCTACAGTCTTGGTTGCATGGCCAAAGGCCGTGCACCCAAGAACTAAGTTATTAGCCACAACGGTTTTCATACACTATGCACCCACACCTTCAACTATTTATTCCCCTACACCCAATCCTCTAGCCTCTGGGCACAACCACTTCAGCATATCACAGCTATAGATACACCAGGCCATGCACCAAACAACAAATAAGCACTGCAATCATTTGTCACTGCACACCTATACATTAAAATATGTATGGACAAACACCCAAGACTCTAGGGCCTGGCAACAACCACTCCAGCATATCACAGCTATGCATACACCCATATTATCGACATCAAGGAGGTGGTTGTGGGAAGGATGTAGAGTCTTGGATGCATGGTCGAAAGCCATGCACCTAAGACCAAACTTGTACGTAGTGCAGTTAAAAGCCACAATTGGTGTGATATGCTGTGATGGTTGCGGCCAGGACCGAGAGTCTTGGGTGCACACCCAAAAACAAAGCTATAAGCACTGTAGTTATAGGCCACTATGGCTTTTACATATTGCACACCCATACATTGCAATATCTATGGCCTTACACCCAAAACTGTAGGCTCTGGACACAACGACTGCAGCATATTACACAGCCATGGTACGGTTAAGTTTCTGCTTCCATAGAAAGAGCACTTTTTGGGCGGCTTCCATGTCCACAGACATGTGGCCCCTTTACTGATTGGTTGTGGAACAGCGTGAAGTGCATGAGATTCTGTCGATGCGGCTGCCATCTTTCGTTTGTGTTTTGGTGTACGCAGACATCGCCCCTAACACATACAATCGCAGCCAGCTTTGCACTTGTTACACTTATGCAACACTGTTTCGGAAGGTGAACGTTACTGAGGCTGGGATGGGCTGGGCAGCAGTAAGTCCAAAAAGTGGTTTTTCATGTCACCAAAGTAATACGGTACAGTGGCAGAAGATGCTCAATATACGGCGAAGAATCACTTTGTCTGTCTCGCAACGCTTTAACAATACTATTACTTTGAGACTTGTGACCTACATTTTAAAATCTGAGACAGCCACCTGCACTATTTGCTGCCAACAGTGGTTCAGCACGTGTATGGGAGTAGCGATTCTCATGAATGGATTCTAATATGTTGTAAAGTGAGAATGTATTTGCATTCTGAGTGAAGGTCACTTGATTTGCTTTTTTTGGTTTCCAGCACAGTAGGGCCACGCATCCAACTGTACCCATAAGGGCCATTGTTTTTTGACCTTGAGCCTGAGCAAAAAAACAGTAAGAATAAGGGAGTGAAAGTTTGCAATACATACCATTTGATAAGGTTATGTTTCAAAAACATATGCAAGGCACATGAAATATCACTTCACTAAGAATCATTGAGGCAAAAACATTGCTGTCTGACTTACCTAAACCAATGGAAGCGGTACATACCATGTAAGTTGAATTTTGACGACTGCACACCGCACTGAGTTTGAATTTTTATATTACCAGACCATTATTTTTGACAAATTTACTGATGTATTACCTTTCTATGCAGTTGTTATTTTTTCCCCCTTACCGAGAGTGCAGATCCACGTTCTCAGGCTATGCGTTCATTCACCCTTGTTGAACGCTAATATTTTCCCTTTAAAATGTCATGTTTGGCCATAGCGGTAGCTGTATCACTTTGCACATTCTGTTGGTCTTTTCTGAAATCACGAGGTGGCATTTGCAAATGCTTGCACATTACTTTTGCCTTGGTATCTGCAATAGTATCTTTGTCTATGGTTGTCATTTTTTTAAAGTTATAGAGAGTGCACATTGTTGACGTTTGTAGCCTGTCCTTAGCTATACCCATGTTGAAACCTACTATTTACTTAAAACTTTTTGTATGGCAACTTAGATTTGTGTCTTAGTTCCTACGTTCTTTTTGTCTTTTTTAAAATTGTTTGGTAAAGGTTGGTTATTGATACGTCTTTTCTTTACACTTTCCCGACCAGCTACTTCCTTCCATACTGTGCATGTCATGGTTTCCAGTTGCCGAGTGATGGCTTCTTCAGCCGCCAAATGCAGTTGCCGGTGACCGGGTGCTTGCCCGTAATACTTCTGTGGGATGATCGCGCCGGCCCACTCTGTCCGTACGCTGAAGTGTCTACTAGGAGTAACATAACATCTTTTACGGTTTTGTAGCCAAAAGGTCATGGCGACGTTTTGACAATCATTGCGGAAACAAAGGGGTTGCTTTATCGAAAATGCATAATTTGTGTTTGGAAAAAAAACAACGTGTGCTTCACCATTAACATTTTCGATGACAACCGAAGAAACACATTTATTATGTGATTGACAATGGGATTACTCTGATGTTCGTGCACAGTTTATTGTGAAATAAAAGTACTTTAGAAATTCAAAAATGTTGCTCTTTCTTTTAAAAACGAGTTTATTACTTCAAAATGTCACGTGCTACATTGCACGTTCCTCTGTGTTAATTTTCAGGTGCTGCGTCACGGCACATAGGTGCTTATGGGCGCATTTGGCTATGCTGGAGATGATCGTCAATGAGAAAGGTACTGCATATCACTAGGGTTGGTTATGTGAGGGTCAAGGGCGACCATTATGTTTTATTGACGTCAGGCCCACTTATGTTAGGCAGTTGCAGCAATGGCAAACATTACAACAGGATGAACACGCTCTGCTGTCAGATTTAGTATGTTTGTCAAAGAGGAAAAATGAGGTAAGGAACACTGCAAATGTTTGTGCTACATCAACTTTTCTGCAAACATACATGGTTGCATCGTCGGTACAATCTTCTGACCTTTCCACCTGGGCACCTTATGAAAATATGTGTACGAAAGTGAGTTCTAATGCTCATGGTTTCAATATGTCTGCCATGATTGCGATTGAGGCCAAAGAGTTTGTTGGGATTTTTTTCCACACGTAATATGACAATTCATTTGGGCAGTTATTTGACAGTTTTGGGGAAAAAAACATGGTGCATTTACCTAAAATGTGTCTACGGCAGATTGGTAACGCCTGAAAAGACTGGTGTTGCAGATGTTGCAGTGTTTTGGTGTTTGACAAGTGTCTCTCTTTCAATAAAAAACAATGCTACAACTTCAATGGCGGAGGGGTAGGCTGTACCTATGGGTAGTGGCCACAGTGTCGGGGTCATGGTATAAGGTCATGATGTGCGCAATGCGGCTACTGGCCATGACCAAAATGGAGAAAAGATAGCATTACAGTGGCAATGTCCACCTCGGACTGGCTTTGTGGTAAATTGTTGCACATAACTGTTACGCTCACCTGGCTCCCACAGGGGCGTCGGTCGGACCCGGACAGCTGCGGTCTCCTCCCACGTGATGGGTAGTGCAGCGATGACTGACTGGATCTGCCCTCCTAATCTTGTCTGCTTAACCCGTAGAAATATTCTCCTGCAAGTGGAGAGATGGATTTAGCAACTTGTGGATTCAAGTGATGGCACCCCCACAGTCCTCCCCAACTAATCACCTCCGAAATGCCCTCACAGCAATCTCACCTTATATTCTTGAAAGATGAGCTCTCCATCCTGAGTGGATTTGCAGGAGCGTGTCGATTCCAGTAACTTCACTGGTTTGAAGGCTCGGGAGAGTTCTGGACCGTATTGACTCTGAGGTTCATGGTGAGGACCAGTAAGTATTAACTTCATAGAGTTCAATATGTCTGATGTTCACTCTTGTTCCCCCCTTCCTTTCTTGTCCTGCAGCTGGCTCGTGAAAAGATGCTCTTGCGGCAGCTGATGGCGCTCAGGTAAGAGTCTGTATTACCCGGCGCTGTCCGGTAAATGTTGCACGTGGAAAACGTGTTGTTTTGTCTCTCTTTACAGATGCGGCACGTGAAAATATAGAGAGTCACAAAAGGATGCCTGCGGTGGTAAATCAGGTAAGTGTATGGTGGTAAGAATTATATTTGTTGGTTCACCCAGCTCACCTTGTGGTTTTCTTTTGTCTCCTAGATGTCGAAGTTCAGCGAAGAAATGATGGAGGCAGCGCCGACCCAAAGGATGCTGTGAAGACTGGTGAGTATGGCGCGGCGCTGCAGCTGGAGGTGTGGCGCGTGCAGAAATGATGTTCTTTACAGGTCCGGAGGTGTGGAATAGAAATAAGTTCGTTTTCTAATCTTGTCCCTTTCTTTCCTCTTTGTTTTAGGAGCTCCGGATTCGAGGCGGGTGTGGCAGAAGACTGGATGCAGGCTGCAGGCACAGTGAGCGTTACGCTGCTGGATGCAGAATAACGCGAAGCGTGTGTTGCTGGTCGGGCATGGTTTAAATAGCCTCAAAAGTAGTCCCAGGTAAGAAGTCCGTAGAACCACACCCGAGTAAAAAATAGTCCCTGTAGAAAAATAGTCCCTTTCAGGCTTCATGTTGGATTGGAGTCATTTGCAGCATGGTCTGCCTGAGGTAAGTAATGACTATGAGCCTGGCCCCTTAGGCGCCAGGACTGATTTCTACTATGAGCCTCGCGCCTAAGGTGCCAGGACTGAACCCAGATAGCCCCTAGCCGGGGCTGCTGAGGTTTTACTAAATGTCCAGATGCCTGCTCCCGGGGCTGATGGGCTTGGTCCGGATGCCTGGGGGTAGGCATCATGACAATAACCATACATTTGAATGGGAATACAAATTTGCTCATGGCAATATGGTTACACAGTTTCCATTTTTTATTTTTTGTAGACTGCAATGGAAAGCGACGAAGGACTATGTATGCAACACCCGCCTTCCTTTTCTATGGTGGCCAATTTGGAAGAGGATTTTATTTCTTAAAGCGGGACGCCAGAGGCGGCCCACTTCAAGACACAAAATCATCTGTTTTAATACCACGGGTTACTGCTTTGGAAATGTACATTGCAAATGGCTTGCATCCCCCATTTTAGGAGTGGAAGGGGGGTTAATGAGCCAGAGACCTCGTTATGCACTTTCGGTTCCATTGCCGTCATAACTTGCCCTGCTGGCACTTTGTCCACCGTTCCAGTCCCTGGAACGGAGGATGAACACTACAATATTCCCATTAGCATAACAGAAACCATAAATGGAACTGTTTGAAAATATTATTGCGTCTATGCACTTTACTACGAAATATAAAGCAGTTGCAGTGATTGCGTTTTTTTTTTCATTCCTTTTTGTGACTGTGAATGGTGGGTCCCCAAGGAACACTTTGTTTGTGTATGTATGGCTTTTGTTTGGCAGGATAGCTAAGACCGAAAGTTGCGAGCGGAACTGAGGATAGAGGCAGAAAACAGTAATATGGAGGGGTAGGTGGCAGGTGGAAAATGTAGTGGGTGTGTTATTTGTGAGCTAGGGCCAGTGTTTCTACAGCTGCTTCTTCACAGCACTACTGGTGTTTTTTGGGGAGGAGGGATGGCTTTAGCTAATGTCGTTTTAAGATGAATAGCAGTTTTATTAAAAGTCTGTGCTGAGTACTACGTTGTTATAAGCTGTGTACGATTAGGTGTTGGAGTTGTGCACGGAAAATGTTGCGGTTGCATGTTCACACAGCAGCACAAAATGTACCTCCACACTGTCTATGAGGCACATATCTTATTTTGAATTGTGTATGGGTTTTCAGACACATCACCATGCTGTGCGCCAGCATATGATCATGTGGTATTCTTCGTAAGGTGTGCAGTGAAGGCAAATGTTCGTAACTGGTATGGTTATGTGTCACTACTAGAAACCTATTGAATTTACTAGAAGAATTTTGTACAAGGCGCGATATGGGTCAGTTGCCCTACTAAAAACCTATGAAATTCAGTAAATAAAACGTTGTTAAAGGGATGTTATGGTTAAGTTGCACTACTAAAAACCTATGAAATTCAGTAAAAAAAAACTATGTTAAGGGCACATTATGGTTCTAGGTAAAATCGAAAACCCCCTGAAATTCGCCAGTTATGGTAGGCTAAGCAACCATACCTGCCCGCACCACTGTGCACTGCTAACACTAACACCCAGGACATGACAGATGGCATCACAAATGTCATTGATGACATCACTGATGATATCACATGTGTAGGCCCTTTGTTTATGTTCACTTCCATATATATATATATGTATATCAGTAAAAAAAAACTTTGTTAAAGGGATGTTATGGTTCAAAGTCAAACCGAAAAACCCTTGACATTCACAGGTTATGGTAAGCTAAGCAACCATAACTCGCGCCACCTACGTGCATTGCTAAGACTAACACCCAGGACATCAATCATTGCAGATTTGGTGAAAAACCGTCCAGTAGTTTTTTTTTAAAATGACCAAAAAGTTGGTGTCCTGAAATGTTCGTAAATAAACAAAATGGGGGTGTCCTGAGGACGCTGTCCGTATTGTTCTCTGGCAAGTTGAATGTGTTCTAAGAACACTCATGGTGTCCTGAAATGTTCGTAAATAAACGAAATGGGGGTCTCCTGAGGACACTGTCCGCATTGTTCGTTGTCAAATTTAAAGTGTTTTAAGAACACTCGCGGTGTCCTAAAATGTTCAAAGGGGGTGTCCTGAAGACGCTGTCCGTATTGTTCTCTGGCAAGTTGAATGTGTTCTAAGAACACACGTGGTGTCCTGAAATGTTCGTAAATAAACAAAATGGGGGTGTCCTGAGGATGCCGTCCGTATTGTTCCATGGCAAGTTGAATGTGTTCTAAGAACACTCTCGGTGTCCTGAAATGTTCGCAAATAAACTTTTTTTATTTTTTTTTTTATTTATTGTGATATAACCACATTTGGGTTTTTTTACACATTCAAAAAACAAAAGGTATATACATACAAACATCACATTATAAATTATATCTAGATAACATTTAAAACTAATTCATCTCAATCTTATAAAGTTAGCATATTAAAATTGAATTCATCACATCAATATTTAATTTTCCTATAAAACAGTTTTCCCCCTTACTTCAACAATCAATTAACAGTATTCTGACGATATAAAACCTGTCAATTGCAAAACCCTTAAAATGTTTAGGGTCAATTTTGTTTCATGGCCCGCAATCATTCTTTCCCAGAAAGCGTCGGAGGATAATCTATCCAATGACCCAACTGAATTCCCTAAATGTTCTACCCTAATTTCCCAAGTGCCTTTACAGAATCTTAGCAGGTGCTCTAGGGTTTGTTTGCTTAAATCTGAGCATTCCGTGCATAGACTCCGGGCCCCTTCAGTGACTCCCCATTTGGTTAGTACTGATCCGGTTTTAATCAAGTTTAACCGTACCCTCATAAAGTTTTGTCTTCCTTTGGGGTTTGGGAACTTCATCAAGTATCTTGGTACAATACCCTGTTTTTTCCCATACTTAAAAAACCCTTCAGGAATAGAGGATGATCTCACCATATCCCCTGTTGAGATCCAATCTCTCAGAGATAAGGACTTCTTGACTTTCAGCGGGTTTGAGCTCAGTATTAATTTATCTGATTCACAATAAGTCAGCAGGTTTTCTGCCGTCTTTTTGAGTTCTATCAAAGTTAATGAGGAATCAAGATTCATATTTTCTAGGAGATTTCCGTATAGTGTATTAGTCATTGGCACAATAATTGACCTATACAAGGAAAGAAGTTTCCAATCAACTGCGTATTTTAAAGATTTTAATCCTAGCTTATATCTGAGTGTTATCGTATGTAATCCTTTAGGCAATCCTAATACCTGTTTCCAGATATAACCTTCTATTTTTTGCCAGTCTATTGACCACAGCAAAGGTTTGGCCTCAATTCCGTACAATAGTACAGGGATTACTTTGGCCACATAGAAGTTTATAACAGGCATAATGGAAAATTTACCATAAAGGCTAACAATCTTCTTCATCTGGGCTATTAGTTGTGTCCCTTTAGCCAGGATTTCACCATACTGCATCCCAACTGTAGGGGTCGCATACACAGTAATGCCCAGATACGTTACTTCTTTTACCACCGGTATCTGGTTACTGCCAATTGACCACCGATATTCTGTTTCTTTGAGGCCTTTCCGCTCAAAAATTACAATCTTAGATTTATCAGGGTTTACCACCAGGTCGTTTAATTTCATATACTTGTCGAGGGCATTCAACAATCTTTGTAGACCGATGGGAGTCCTGTCAAGAAGGACTATGTCGTCCGCATACATAAGCCATTTTACAGCCAAGGACCCCACCTTTGGGCTTATTAATGATGAGGATTCTAGGGCGGCCCCAAAATCTCCCAGATAAAACTTAAAGAGAAATGGAGCCACCATACAACCCTGTCTGACCCCCCTATCTATACTTATATATTCTGACAAATGTCCGTCCATATCTAATCTTACCCTGACTGTATTTCCTTCGTGAAGTTTTACTAGTATATTAATTAGAGTTTTCGGTGCCCCTTTCTGTTCCAATTTGCTCCAAAGTTTATCTCGATTTACCATGTCAAAAGCACTTGACAGATCGATAAATGCTCCATAAAGTCTTCCTTTATTATTTTTATCTTTCAGATTTGTTAATGAGGCTAATATTATACCATTCAGAGAGGTTGAATGGCCTCTTCTGAATCCGGTCTGCTGTTTAGGGATTATGTTGTTTTGTTTCGCCCATATTTCGATTTCTCTTAATATCAGACTGGTAAACAACTCACTCTCCACGTCAAGCAATGTAATTGGCATGTAACTAATAGGGTTTTTGCGATCCCCCTTCTTGAAAATCGGGATTATAATCGCAGTCTTCCAAGAAGATGGAATTATTCTATTTGCAATCACTTTCTTGTACAAGGTATATAGGATTTCAGCCCACAATGTCCCATTTCCTTTGAGGACTTGATAAATTAGACCATTTGGGCCCGCAGATCTCGACGCCGAGGATTTTATGATCAAATTCAAAATATCCTCTTTGTCAAAGTTTAAACCCCAATTTCCGTTGTCACCTATATATTTTTGTCCTCCCACTGGTTCCTGATATTTTACGCCGAAATAGGTTAGCCAACTTGCTTCCGACACATTATTCGTCTGAGCAATGGTTTGATGTATTTGGGGAGCATTTACTAGTGACCAGAAGTTTTGCGAGGAATTATTTTGTAATGCACGCAGCATCTCTTCCCCATCCTTCTGCCATAGTTCTTCTCTATGTTGTCTAGACCAGCTCTTCAGATCATTCTTAATTTTTTTTGATTCTAACTCTAATTCTAGAGCTTTTAGCCCGTTTCTTAGCGAGTCTTAACTGTATTTGGGTCTCGCGTTTTTTTACCCAAACTGCTTCATCGAAAAAGTGTTTATGCGCTCGCTGAAAACCCTTCTGGGTACTTAACGGGGGGTCAATTGACCACAGAAATTCATGGAACCGTGATGGGTCACAATGCTGATGCAAAATATTTTGATCTCCCCAGTTGGAAAGTCCATCCAGGGCTTTATTTAACCGCTCCCCTTCCCTCTTGTATTTTACCAACCGATTTCTCTGTGCATTAACTTCTACTCTCTGGTCCCAAATCTCTATTATTTCCTCACTACACCAGTTTAAATGTGCAACTAATCGCTTATGGTGACTTGTTCCACCATCTGCCACTGAGAAATGTATACAAGTATCAAAATGCTCTGTTGATAAAAGCATATAATCCAATGTCGACTCTGATGAACCCCTCTCCCACGTTGTAACCGATGGAACATCACCTTCTATGGAGCCGTTTAAGAATTTTAAGTCCCAATCCTCAAAGAAGTTCGACCACTTTCTCCCGTTATTTGTTACTTCTTTCATTTTCCCTGTATGGCATTTGGAATTGATACATTGCGAATTTAAGTCTCCTGCAACCAATATATGTTCCCCAGGGTATGTTATATTAATATCACTAAGGGTTACCGCAATTGTTTCTAGAAACTCTGAGAGTTTTTCCCTCACGGGGTTCCAATACAAATTCACAATTATTATCTCCTTAGCTGGAAGGCTTTTGAGGGGAGTGAGCACTGTCACCACCAGAATTCCTTCCTGTCTACAGGATAACATTTATATTTCTTTGAATAAAGTCTTTCTACAGGCGAACAGCAAACATCCCGTCGGTCTACCCTTGGCTTTACAGTTAGCTGATTGTGCTATCAGTTTAAAGCCTTCGAGTTCCGGGGTGTTTACTAACCATGTTTCCTGTAACAGGATCAAATTGTTTCCCACAAATAACAACACACTGATTTTATTATTTTTAAATGAACTGGATCCCCGAGAGTTCCAACTAGTGATCCTCAATTTGTCACTATTAAAGAGACCTCTTCAATACACCCAGCTTCTGGCAGACTTGCATAATTATCTCTGGTAACATTGACCAAGATGGTGTTTGTAACCCTTCATTGATGATATTTTCATTTTTTCCCCGATGGGTCTCATGCAGTGAGGAGACATTTCCCTGAGTTAACTCGTATTCCTCAGTTTCGGCCGTTTCTATTGCATGAGATGGCAATTGCTCATACACTTCCAAACCCAGCTCCCTTAATCTTTCTTGTAAGTTTAGAAAAGCTTTTACCCCCAATTTAGAAACGAATCCTACTTCAACTAAGCTGATACACTCTGGTTTAGGGAAACAAACATATTCAATGTCTTTTGTTGAGAATAAATATAGTTCTGGAAGTTTTTTAACCAGTGATAGAATCGAACTCCTATTCAGTGGTATACCAGACTTTTGATTTTCCTCATTAGTGAACCAAAGTCTCGGGATTGCATATGGATTCGGATCATCTTGGGGATTTGTTATTCTTTCAGTTGCCATTTCAGAGGATGAGTTTCCCACCAGAACATTCATAGTCTCTTCTCTTCCAACCTCTTTGGATTGATCTTGATAATCCGTATTCGATATAGATGTTTGAATACGTATTGTGTCCTCTGCATGACCCATCCTAGAACTTTGGGTGGCCACCAAATCTCCAGTCTTTGTTTTTGTTTGATTGAATATTGGAGCAATTCTTAAACCAATCTGGGTCTGCATCGGTACTTTAAAAGCATTTTTCTGTTTTTGAAGAAATATAGGAGCTATTTTTAACAACTTCCCTGTAATCTCTGATCTAATCGAGTCGTGTTGGTGTTGATTTCTGTCCAAGTCTGCAATTTTTCCTTCTGTTTGAGTACTCATAGATTTCTTTACCATATGTACATCTCCCTCTGCTTCGGGAATTCTATCAGTCTCGAATCTTTTCCTTTGTTGTTTTTTGGATTTATTTACCCTAACAATTCTTTCTTGTTGTGGAGAATCATTAACCATGCTCCTACCATCTTTGTCTGAGATATTTTGATTCTCAGGGATTTTCTCAGGCTCTGAAATCCCCTTGACGAAGCTATTTACCTTTGATTTTTTTGATCTAATATTCTTCACATTTTTTGTTTTCTTTACTTGTCGGCCTCGTGATTTTGAATCTGTATTGTTTTGCTTTTGGTTCTTCCGCCTTTCTCTTCTCCGTCTCTTATAGGTTTGTTGCGAACTCTTCTTCCACATATAGCTGTTTTCTGCCTCTTCTTCATGATTCTCAATAACTTCCCCTCGGTCTTCCACCAGCTGTTCCACCATTGACTCAGCAATCTGTGCCAATCGGCAGAATTCTTCCATTACTGATTCGGATAAGGGAGTGTCATCCGCAAAAGTATTCAATTCAGAAACTAAGTCTTTTGTTTTAATTGCTAGATCTTGGTTTAATGAAGAAGTCGATACATTTCTTGCATTCATTTGTAATAACAAATCCTTGATCTCCTTATTCTCCCTCAGTAGAGAAGTCATTTGGTGCTTAATTTCCATTAGGTCTCCACTATACTTTGTAAAGCCATCTTCCATCTTTACGATCATGGGCAGAACTGAACAATGTATTACATTATTTTGGCCTACCACTGAAAATTCAAGTTGTTCAATATCCTTTGTCATTTCCATTAAAATCCCTGTGTGGGTCTGCACATCTCTTTTTAGGAGGTCAAAAACCTTCACCAAGGAGTTTAGAACAAAATTTAAAGCCGAGAGAGAGGAATCACCATCATTAGGGTCATGTTTCTTGTTTCCCTGTGTCATACTTGGTATTTGCACCGGTTGGTCTAATAAAATTCCATCAGACACAACCGTGTCCCCTCTCGATACCGCTGTTGAGTTTAATCTTTCCTCATGTGGTTGTAAATTCTGAACCAAACTCAACAGATGATTTGGGGTCCTTGAAAGTTCCATAAATGGGATGAGTAGTTCAGACCCGCTGTTCTCCGTTTGTAAGTTAATATTTTGATTTAAAAGTTTTAAGGAATGTGGCATAGGTCCATTTAAATTTTCTTGTGCAGATTTCTGGAAATAATAATCAATAGTCCCTTTTATATTAGTTGATGTCAAAGTAAAGTCTTTCGACTGTCTAAATGGGGTGTTTCTTGTTGAGTCCCTTAAAATTTCTCCCTCCGTTGATTTGTCCACTTGAAGTTCTTGATGAATTTGTGCCTCTATTATGTTGTTATTTCTTGTCGAGGCAATCAGAGTTTGAGAACTTACGAGGTTCACATCCTCATGCAGGGACCTTTCAATGTAGGAACCATCCCACTCTGGAGCTCTTAGATCATCAACGTGTTGTCCACTCCTTAAGTTGTAGCGGGCCATTTCTTAACCCTTCGTTGTCTATGAGAATTAGGCAAAAGAAAAATGAGGGATCAAAGGAATAAAATCTCCCACAGTCTCCCCCCTTTTTAACTTTTTATTGCCTAAACAGGGCCCCAGCCGCTCCCTTTCCACTGTCCACTCCAAATTGCCCAAAATTCCTGTCAGTGAACTGCGGGCTGTCTCAGAATAATCTCTGAGGCTCTTGTTTAAGGGGGCTTACAGAGGGGCTTACAGCCAGTGGCC
This sequence comes from Ambystoma mexicanum, assembly GCF_040938575.1. Lineage (NCBI taxonomy): Eukaryota > Metazoa > Chordata > Amphibia > Caudata > Ambystomatidae > Ambystoma > Ambystoma mexicanum. The sequence continues at coordinate 800,189,059 of NC_090935.1, read as the reverse complement.
ACTGCTGTCTAATGCTAGATTGCAACAGCCCACCACATGCAGGTTAAGAATGTCTATTCTGCAACCCTTCAAATCCTCAACCCACTACCCTTTATCAATACCGGTATCAATATGTTTACAGAGGCCCGAGCCCCGGTTCAATCACCGTCTCTCCGGCAAGCTCAGGCTCATGCTCAGGTGCTGAAGGAGGAGGAGGAAATTGGTTCTAGCTTGGGCTCGAACTCAGACAGTTACCATACTCAATAGTCCATGAAATGGCACAGAAAATGCAGAAGGTACCGATAGTGCAAATAATACAGCCATCACTGTCGGTGTCTGTGGAGCAGATCAAAGCGGCTGCCGCAAATCGGCTACGCCGCTGAAGACCCACCGGCACCCACCAGCACTGATCCGGGGCCTCCAAGCGTCACACCACACCTCCGCCTCCGCAGGATCGCTAGGCTAGCAGCCGAGGCTGCCTCGGGCCGCCGCGGTCACCCACCTCTGTGCCTCGCGGGTACGCCTCGATACACAAAATCATTAATATCGAAGCTCAATGCTGGTCCGGTCTGAGCTCGTTCTCCTCTTTAAACGCCGCCGCCGCCGTCTGCTCACCGTCTGCTCACCGTCTGCTCGCAAAAAAGAAACATTTCCTAGGACTTCCTGGGACTTCCTACTAGAGGAAAGGACCCATACACGAACACTTGCATGTCACCGGCAGTCAAGCCGCACTGAGGATCTGTACGATCGAGCCACAAGTGTACAGAGTGTCAGCCGCTTCCGACCTGAGATATCAGCCAGAGCCCTTCATATAAACAAAATGGGGGTGTCCTAAGGACGCTGTCCGTATTGATTGTTGTCAAGTTGAAAGTGTTCTAAGAACCCTCGCATTGTACTGAAATGTTCATACGGGGTGTCCTGAAGACGATGTCCGTATTGTTCGCTGGCAAGTTGAATGTGTTCTAAGAACACTTGCGTCTGTCCTGAAATGTTCTCAAATAAATAAATGGGGGTGTTCTGAGGACGCTGTCCGTATTGTTCTTTTGCAAGTTGAATGTGTTCTAAGAACACTCGCAGTGTCCTGAAATGTTCGCAAATAAACGAAATGGGGGTGTTCTGAGGACGCTGTCCGTATTGTTCGTTGTCAAGTTGAAAGTGTTCTAAGAACTGTCCTGAAATGTTCGTAGGGGGTGTCCTGAAGACGCTGTCTGTATTGTTCACTGGCAAGTTGAATGTGTTCTAAGAACACTTGCGGTGTCCCGAAATGTTCGCAAATAAAACATGGGGTGTTCTGAGGACGCTGTCCGTATTGTTCGCTGGCAAGTTGAAAGTGTTCTAAGAACACTCATAATGTCTGCGGACATTAAAAGTTTCCATAGGCCATAGTTGAAATGTTTGACTCTATGGGTGTGATATGCTGTGGTGGTTGTGGCCAGGGCATAGAGTTTTGGGTGCATGGCTATTTGCATGTTAGTATTCGTATTTTGTAATGACTTATTACGTTGTATAATCAACAATTTTTTTTTTTGGACCCTCATATTTAGTAGATTACAAACCAGAGTACTGTGCAATTTGCTCAGTTTCTGTGTTTGTTGCTAAAATCATTGGATCTGTGGGAGAAAAAAAAATCCATGTTGGATTAAAAAAAAAACTTTTTCTGTTATGCTACAGTTTATTGTTTGTTTGTTTTCAGTGTTCACTTGTTGTTTCTGGCTAATGCTTTATACATTGGCTTGTTGCAGTTTTTTGGAGCAGTAACATATTATTTATTTGTTTGGATATTGTAACATTTTGGAGCAGTTAGATACCAGTAGGCGTATTCTAACTGTCTATTCTTTGATATATTTTAGTGGTATTGATTTATCTGTTTGGATGTTGTTAAATTTTGGGACAGTTAGATACCAATTGGCATATTCTAACTGTCTATTTTTTGCTCTAATTTAGTGGTATTCATTCATCTGATTAGTTGTTGTAGAATCTTTGGGCAGTTAGATAGCTTTTGGAATATTCTAACAGTTTATATTTGTTTACTATACGTTTACTTAAGGTTTAAGTACAGTTTAGTTATCAAATTTTGGTTTTAAGAACATTAAATAAGCGTTTGTAAGATTTGCTGGTAATCTCTGCTTTAGAGTAATGGTACTATCATTACATTCAAACCATCCACATTTCTCTTTTATATATGCAGTGTAGTGCCCTGAATTGGTTGTGGCTCCTGCGTGGTAGATTATACCTATGGTTGTGAAGGTTTATTTACCAAGTGATATTTGACCATGTGTGAATCCAGTCAGCTTGCAGTTGTTTTTGGTACCATCTGCATTGTAACATAGAAGCATTAGTATTACGTATTTACTATGTGTTTGGATTACTAACATGGAGCGATTATCCGAATTGAAGGTAGTACATAATCTACCATGGTTTGTATGTTGTACAAGTTGATAAAATGGAATGGATTCACAATTAGGTATTGATATATATATATGAAGCGTTCATTGGGGATTTCTTCTTGTGTCACATTGTTGCAGAGAGTGCATGTATGTTTCCACATGTATGAAATCTGGAAGATTTCATTTATAGGTATGTTTTTATTTTCCAGTACTTGTAGTAAGTTTATAGTGAATTTAACAATTCCAGCACAGTAGTCCAATTGTTGTCTTATTCCATAGACACTATACGTGTTATCAGGATTGTTTGTTGCATTTCTGTGAAGTACTATCATTTGCAAACACAATTGGTCTGTACTGTGTAAGTAAATGTTGTCAACAATTGGTGGCAATTGAAATAGAATATTCATTGCTACATTTGCATAGCAACTTACTCCAACTATATTTGAGAGTTTAAATGGACCAGGTAGTTCTGTATCTGATTGATTTTTTTTTAGTTTGTCTTCCTTCTTTGATGAAGTACCTGGTTTACTTTCCCTAATGGGTTATTTTTTGTTTGTGGTACTTGATGAAGTTTTAGTTTCTTTTACTCTCTTTGGAGGATTTGCAGTGACATCCTGTTGCATTTCTGTTTGATTTAGTTTTCTTTTACAAGGTTTTACTTTTTGTGGTACAGAATATGTGTTTAAATGGGGGGTGTATAGTGAGTGAAGTCTATTGTATTCTAAAATGCAAGGAATATCAGCGTTTACTTTACTTGCATCAAAGTTGATTAGAAATAGACCGTCAAGTGTACGTAAGAGTGATAGTGCTACGCAGCTCATGCCTTCTTTAAAGATAGTGTTACCAATGTCTATCATTGCTTTGTCTAGGGTAAAACCTTGTGATTTATGAATGGTGACTGCGTATGCAAGAGTTAGAAAAAATTGTTCTCTGCGTGCATACATGTCTTTGAAGAGAAGGAATCGAGCTGTTGAGCGTCCTATCCTTTTTACTTCTGAAAGTTTGTCAAAGAGAATATTGACAAACTGAATTTTGTTGCCATGTGGGTATGTTTGAAAGCCAACAACTGTACCCAATGCTCCATTAACTAGTCCTTGGTCCACGTCAAGGTCACGTTTAAGCATTACTCTGCAATTTAAGGATAATTTTAATATCTTTTCCAATCCTGCTGTGTTTGAGATTGATTTTTCTAAACTATTTGGTCTTGTTCTGGCTTGGTCACACATGGGTAGTGTCATACCATGTACATCTAGTTTATCTGTGGCGCTAATTTCCATTATTGGTTGCATTTCTTTACTTAACATTATTTCATTGAATTTGAAACAACTTGCAAGAGTTGGCATTAAGGGCATACAATTGACATTTCTGTGGGCTAATTGTTCCATAACATCTGTAGCACATTCATTATCACCATAAAGTGCATGAATGTGCCGGGTTTTCAATATTGCTTTTGCTTCTTTAGAAAGTGTACCAACTCTGATACTTTTTAAGATGTTGGCATAAGTCAGATCTGCAGATTGCTGCATGTTTTCTGTTAATTCTCTTTATTGGAAATGTTGCCAAAGGTTGACATTTCCAATGCTGCCAACAGTTTTATGGCAGAGTTTGTGTCCTAATGTTTTAAAAATAGGCTCACCTTTTACTGGTGTCAATTGAAGAAGATCTCCGAAAACAATAATGTGTTTTCCTGCAAAGAGCTCTTCATAGTTTGTTTTGAGAACTTCTTGTCACCTGAGGTGAATCAAAGCCAACATTAGGTTGGACACCTTGCTCACTTCATCTATTAGAAGCATTTTCATTTGTTTCAATTCTCTGCGTAGTTCTATTTCAGCTTCTGTAGAAAATTTGTAATAGTCTAATTTGTTTCTGGGTTCTACTGGCTGGAGTAGTAATCGGTGTAAAGTGACAGCCCCTATGTTGTAGGCTGCTAAACCTGTGGGGGCAGTGACAACAGCTGACAGTTTGTTGTTTGTCAATTGTTGAAGGAACTTACTGATGATTTTGATTAGGAATGTTTTGCCAGAACCAGCTTCACCAATGACATACAATAGTATAGGTTTGTAATTTTGGCAGGTGCATTCTTTGTTTTCATGTTGTACATCATGTGCAATTTAATTTGTTACTTCTTGAAAAATGCTACGTTGCTCATTGTTTAGTTTTGATTGTAGTATAGTTAAGTCTTCTTTAACTTCATACTGACACATGGTGTTTTCTGCTTCTATCATAGCTAATTCTGCCTCATTTGCTATTAGTGGCTGTCCCAGTGGTTCTTGGCTTCCTGTTACAGAAGGTTGACTACTGTCAGGAGTGTCCTTATCTAGTTGGGCCTGGAGTTCTTCTTCGTGTTGCTGTTCATTGTGCAACATTTTTTTATACTGTGTGAAGTTTACATCAGTTATAGTGCTATCATTTGCTTTGAAAGCGTCTTCATATGAGTCATAGTTATCTAGTATTTCCTCTTCTTTTCTCCATGGTTTAAAGAGTTGTAGCAGGGACATGTAATATACTTCTTTATGTTGAGGAGTCTTTAATGACAATTTGATATGATTAATTAAATTTGGTTTGGTGAGTTTTACTAAGCTGCCTTCACAGTTTGTCACTCTGTATTTACTGTTTTTTTCATCAGATTTTATATTATTTTTGTATGTGTAGTTTTGGGCTATGTGGTATAGACACATGGTTTCCAAAGTGGTACTCCTGTTTGGGTAGTATGTGTCCAATAAATTGTTTTTTAAAATGTCTTGGCTGTTGGGATCATGTTTGGCTATTGTTTCTATATCTTCGTATGATTTTAGAACTCTTTTTCTAGATTTAGCTGGACCAAGACTTAGCCATACTATATTTTCAGATTTACCATACAGTGCAGTACCAGTTAAACGATCAGCTGCTTCAAAGGATCCACATTCTCTATGGGACAGCATTTTTATGCCCAAGCTGTATAATTTTTGAGACACTGTTTTATCTGATGACAGTTCATTTCAGAGGTCTTGCAGCTCTGTCTTTTCTGCTTTGGTTAAGTATGCTGTGACATATCGTGCAACTGCAGTAGAATTGTCTGCAATGTACTGCACATATATGTTTGCATTCCATAAGTGGGCAATGATTGCATTGTAATCATTGATATATTTTTCTTCTTCTTTTCTTTTTATGTAATATGTATTTTTAGGTGACTTACCTTTAACACTATGTCTAACTGAAGACATGAGGTTGTTCACTTGACCTGTATTTTTTAACTGGTCTAGGGAAACCAAATCGCCATTTGGTGTAGTATTTCCCTTTGTTTTTGTATTTGCGACGACAATATCTGCCACATTTGTGTCTTTGAAATTGTAAAATTTGTGCATGAAGATCACTATTTTTGGATTCCGATGGAATTTCACAAGTGACATATTTTTCAATAAACTGTAAAACAGTGGCATCACTGTCTTTACCAAATTTAGGAGCATCTTTAATCCATAAAAGCATGTGGATATGTAGTGCTCCTCTGGCTTGGTATTCATTTCTCCAAAAGAAGTGTTGCACTTCTCCAAGGGGAGGAACAGTTTTATTACAAATAAAATGTAGCATAGCAATGAAGCGATGGTGAAAATATCTTGAAACATTAACAGGATCCAGAGAACAAAGTTCTCCAGGTGTTAGTATATCTATGTTTGTTTTGTTTTTGTTTGATATGCGTAGGAAATCAGGTAAATCTTCCCATGCATATTCTGCACAACTTAATGTAACAAACCAAGTGGGTGGGCCAAGGTTTCTGATCATACAACGTACATCTTCGTGACGTCGAAACCAGTACTCTTTAGTACCACGCATATTTGCTAATAGATTTGTAATATTTGATTATAAAACCTCATCTTTTTGTTGCACTTTTTGTAATAATTGTGTAGCTGTCATATTTTGAAAGTGTGATCCTGATTTTAATATGTGTGCAACTCGTTAACATAAAGTTGCTAGTTCACTTTCAATGAGTAGCTGGAATATGTATTCCACATTTTGTCTAAATCTGGGATCTTCAGAATTCATCCTTAATGAGCGGTATTCTGATGCTGATATTTGAATAGGTCTATCATCGTACCTTCCTCCTTTGCCAGTAGGAAAGGGTAGAGGAAAAGCACGTGCTTCTATACTTTTTCCCATGTGCTGATTGATGATCCTTTTGTTTGACGCATTTGGTACGTTTCCAGTGCATCTTCTATGGTGTCATTAGAGTGCAATGGATGAATTGTATAATGGTCTAAAGTGTTTGATATTGTAGCAGGATCTAGGAGCTCAAATTGACCAGCTTCTTGTGGCTCTTGAATTATTTCTGTTGTATCCTTCAAGTTTTCTTCAATATTAATTTCTTTGTAATATTCATTATTCTCTTTAAGATATTGCAAGGCTTCTCTAACTATATGTAAATCTATCAGCTGTTGCCAATTTTTTTAAATCTTTTGTAGGTACTCCGTTTACCAAGATAATTAAAGATTGTTGCATTGGACGTTGCACTCCTAGAATGTGCACATTTTCTTTTAGATGTAATGGTAAATACACTACTTTTCCACAAATACCTTTCACTAATTCAGAGGGAGGTAATTTTGCAGTTTTTGGTTGAAGGCGTATTATTGCTTGAAATGGGTGCACTGTTTGAAATTATGATGCTCTCATATAAATTAAGTTGTTGAAGGGGTTTTGGTGGTGGATATAATTCCAAATTATTTGTGATAGCACGTGAAGGAGTTTGGTTGTTGTCAAGTTTTGTAGTGCAGTAACTACAAAGTATTACGGGGTCAGTTATTTCGTGTTTTTTTTCTGCCATAAGGTAGAGAGCTATTTCAAACCATTTAGAAGCTTCATTGTCTTCTATTTTGTATGATAGGTCTACAGTTTTCGTGTTACTTTTATAAAAACCTCTGCGGCAACATACACACACATGGTTTGGTACTTCAGCTGATGTACTTTTACATTTTAGTATTTATTTTTTGTATGTGTGAAGTAAAAGGTTGCCATGTGTAGAATTGTTACTAATTTGGTTTACAGCTATTTCATTCTGTAAGTGGGTTTCACTTCCAAAATATTTTTTCTGGATATAGTCGATTTCTTCTAGTAGGTCTTTTGCTGTGCCATGTAGAAGAATGTTATTTAAATTGGCTAGTGCAAAAGCAGGACTTTTAGCATAGTACAGTTTATAAACTAGATTTCTTATAGTTGAATAATGCGTTGATATCCTTTTGATATCATGGAAGGTGGTTTTACAAGTAGGTCCTGTAATGCAGGCCAATGGATGTCCTTGTAGCCCTGTGTACTTGCGTACTGGACAGGTATCCATATTTTGCAGTAGTTTAATTTTGATTTTGTCTTTGCTTTTCACATATTGATTGAGGAATTGGCGTAAAGACTTGAAAAATTGTTTGGGAATGTTACACATTGACACGCATGGCCATTTGTACACTAGACGTTCTGATTCAGTTGAATGGAGAGGTAATTCTAAGTTTTCAGGACATATTTTTGTGAGGAGTACTTCTTGTTCCATTATGGTATTATTAACTTTTTCATAACCTCGACCACTGCTATGTATGGCAATTGTATTTGTTTGCTTTTGTTTGTACACTTCTTCATTAATGCATGGTTCTGTGCTCGTAGTGTGACTCCGTTCACCTGCGCAGATACTTAAGAAGTTCTTTCTGTTGACATTTCGTTTATTGAGAAGTCTTTTTTGTAATTTAGTTATTAGTTTTGTTAGCAGTTTCATTTTGTTTAACACTAAAATAAATACCTTTCTTTTGAGAAGAATTGCACTGTCTATCAACGCTTCTAAGATTAATTTCCTACGATAGGTTTTAAGTGTTGAACCTAGTTTCTCTCCTGTTTTTATAAGATTTTGAAGAACTTTGTGACGGAACATTTTGGCTAAAATACTTTTCTTGGTATGCTTACTTTGAACTATATCAAGATTTAAAGAAGCAGTTTTATCTGTAGTGATAGCTGATTTTCTACTAATTGTTTTTTGGTTTGGTTTACATTCTGATAGAGGAGGCAACGTTTTTGTACTTGAAACTTCTTTTGTTTCACTAAATGACTGTATTAGATGTTTTGTTTCAACTTTTTTTTACAAATTGTGCTAGAGATGGATGCTTATGTTGGACACTTTTATTTTCATTTGCTCTACTTCTGCGTTGCTTTCTGCGGACTTGATTTTTGGTAGGCATTCTTTGGGGTCTGTTGAAAAAAATAAAGAAGGTATGGGTTGGGGTGTTCTGCAATCTATGTGTGCTGTGTGCATGAGTGTTTGAGTAAGATGATAAAGATGTATGTAATGGTGTGTGATTGTGCAATGGGAACTACAACTAGTAGGGATGAGTATTCTTGAATTAATGTGTTACTAAACTGGGGTTCAGATGACAGAAAAAAGTAAGCTAGTGGTGTGGAGAAGTATAAATATTATATCTAATGCTATACAATTAAAACAGTTGTTTGTTCTATAACATCTAAATTCTAGCGGTTGAGTGGGTAATTTGTGTGTCGTAAAATAGGAATTTGTGGGCCATTTTGGCTGTAAATCGCTGTTTAAGACATGGGGATTTTTGGACGGAATGGTGCAGAATCTCTATTTTTAGGCACAGAAATAGCATGAATTAACCTTACAGTGTGTTTGAGTAATAATACAAATATTATGGTGATATTCTACTTACTTTTTTTCTAAAATGAACAGGTTACTTTTTAGTTGTTCTTTGTACTTCAAATTCGGTTGCTTCTTTTCAGGAGAATGGTCTTCACTGCAATTGTAAAAGAAACAAATGAGTAAATTTGTTTGTATATAGCACTGTTTTTAATTTAGACATTGATTTTTTTAATTGAAATCCTCAGCGCCTTCCTCAAAACCATTAAAACTATCTTATTTACATAAGATACGTCGCACCAGTTGAATACATATGATATGTTCTTAATGAACAAATTGTATTGCAATGACTAACTTTAGCAAACAAAATATCTTTACTATTCTTGTGAAATTCATAATGTACCACTGAATACCATTATTCCTGTAACTAAGCTCTTCCAAGTAATAGTGCCTCAATGTCATGGGCTGCTTGTCCTATATAAATGTAAGTAAATAACTAAATAAAGAATTTTTTTAAAAAATTATGTAATTGTACAAATATTATTGTTTGAGATTTGAACATAGAGTGTGCATGCAATTTTGTTTGACTATATGTAGCCTATATATTTCATTTAAAAAATGTTAGTTTAACATGCTTTGAGTGTGTGTGTGTGTGATTAAAGAAATTAAATAGTATAAAGAGTTGTAAGTGACAGTTGATTTTAGGAGATTGAAAAAAAGACAGTAGATTCATTTTACAGATTATACAAGCTAAAAGTCAGTTGGAAAATGTGTTCATTTACTGTACAGAAAATATGCATACTTGTAATTTGTGTTCATGCATATGGATATGCATGGAGCTGCAAGTAAAATTCTTGGAGACTTGTACAGTATTTCTTGTAGATGGTGCTGGCCAATGATATGACACTTGTACTCAGAGAGATTCACAGTACATTTGAAGTGCTGATCTATGATGATGCAGTTAGATGTAGAGGTCTTGAATGTGATTGGTCGATGATCATATGAGTTCTTAGCTACATCCAATGAGCGAATGGCACAGAGAGTGAACTGGAAATGGTAGAAGGGCTGTTCATGTTACGATATGTCCGCGGACATGGCGGTAGTTCGTGGACATCGGGTGTTACATCCAGGGGTTTTTGGGTTCAGAAGTCATGCAAATGAGAATGACCACTGAAAGGGATTGGTCAGGAAAGTTTAGTGGGTGTGTTGTGCCAGGAGAGAGTTTCTCAGATACTCTTTTTGCTGAGAGAAGAACAGATAGCTATGGCTGTGTGTTTCAGAAAACAGATTGTTTGGATTTTGGGAGACTCATGGATACATTGGGTGAAGGTGCATGCAGAAACCTGTGGAGTAGGTTTAGATCTTGGATTGCCACATGTGGAAGTACACTGGCATGGAGTACGTGGAATGAAGTGGTTGGACTTGTTACCTCTCTGTGCTACCTTGGAGACAGAGCAACATCCAGATATAATTATAATTCATTGTGGAGGGAACAGTTTAGGACATGTGTCTGGAATTTCTTTGCAATTTGCAATGAAAGAAGGATTTGGGAAGGTCATGGACATGTTTCCAAATTCTCAAGTAATTTTTTCACGGATTGCGCAGAGACAAATATGGCTTCGTTCTTCTTCATTTGGTCCACAAAAGGAGAAAGCAAGGCACAATGTCAATAAGGCTGTTTGTGCCTTTCTGAGAGATTTTGACATGTCCTCTTTTCACAATGAAAATATTATGTTTTGTAGTACATACATTTTTCGCAGAGATGGAGCTCCTCATACTAGGCTCCTCCAGCAAAATCGATACCCTTGAGCCCGCTTTCAAATCATTCACCATCGATGGCACCATAATCCCCGTTCTTAAACAAGTCAAGACCCTTGGCGTTACTTAGATGCAACACTTTCCATGTTTAAACAAGTAAACACATTAGCCTCGTCCACCTCTTCCACTTCCAAACTCATCGGCCTTAGCTGCAAATTCCTCTCTGCCAATAACTGCGTTACGCTAGCCAGAGCACTCATAGTGTCTAAGCTAGACTATTGTAATATCCTTTTCCTTGGCACCTCCAAAGCCAACATAGCCAAACTTCAACTCATGCAGAACAAGGCCCTTAGAGCAGTCCTAGGCATCAAAAAATCTGAACATATCTCTAACACCAGAAGAGACCACCACTGGCTCCCTATCCAAGTTAGAATCTTATTTAAAACCTTGAGCATCACTCACAAATGCATGGCCAACAAAGCACCTAAATATCTCAACAACATAGTCATGAAGAAGCCCCAGACCAGACTCCTCAGATCCAATAAAAACGCATAACTTGAAACCCCCAGATACAAAAGAGAGAAAGCAGGGGGTAGTAGCTTCAAAATACTGGCTCCCAGACATTGGAACGCTCTACCCACCCACATTATGAACGAAACATCCTTCCCAAAATTCAAAAGCTCTTTGAAGACTTGGCTATTCAACAAGTACTAACTGAACCAGAGCACCAATCCGCTCCAATTAACTGGACATAGCTGACTATTTTGTATATTGTTGTATATTATTGACTGCTATTCCTGTGTATTTCTCTGTTCACATTTAAGATTGCATTCTCCCATTGTCTGTAACTACGTGTGATACCCCCGGGTCTGGGCGTATAACCAATGTAATAAAATAAAAATAAAATAAATACATAAAATAAAATCTAACGTATGCAATCAGATTTTTCTAAGAAACATACAAAATGCATTGCAACCTTTTTTAAAATGACAGCATCCATTTTGAAGTAGGTGTTGAGTATTTATGATTTTTGAAACACAAACACCTCTCAAAGGCTCTTTTCATAGCCACCACTTCCTCCCAGAGAAAATTGCAATGGTTTTGATAGGGTAGCACCCCAAAAGTTTAGATGTCCGCGGACTGTCCGCGGACTTCTAAAAAATACAAAGGGCCCTGCTTCATTTATTTTCACTTCTATTTTTTAACTGTGAAAGGCGGCTCTGAAAAGAGCCTTATTCTTTTTTGATTTTTGTTATTTTATATTTTGTTTGGTTTTTTATAAACGACACTCTAGGAGAGGAGGGGAAAGGAGGGTGACGGGGGGACACCAACCACAGGGATAAGAAAGGGCGAGCTGAGAGAGGAAGATGTAGAGTGGGTTTTGTTTGGGTAGTGAGCAGGTCTTCTCGTGCTCCCCCTGCAGAATACTGTGTCACAGTACATATACACAACTGTGACCCTCGAAAGGTAAGGGTCATCTGCATTATGTATGGCCTGTGAGGCATCTTGAGGAAGACGCTGTCTCACAGAGGTGTTCCTTGTGGTGACAGGATCAGAAAAGGAGGATGAAGTAGAGGAAATCAACCTACTACGCTCCTCGCAAGGTACAACCTTGCGAATGGCCCCAGAGTGAAATAACCTTGGGAGTCGCTTCATGGTAGTGGTCCCAAAGCTGTACGAACCATGCCTCCCGCGACTGAGTACCATTTTGCACTCATTGCAGGTGACTCGGTTCGCACGAGCCTTAGGACCATCCCCATGAATGGTAAATAACAGCCACACCCAAGACTCATGCCGAGTGCGGGTAGTAGGGATTTCCACTACCTCATTCTCGTCATCCTCTTCTTCCTCCTCTGCATCCTCACTCCTGTTTCCCTCTTCAGGCACTTGGGGAGGTGGTGGTGGTGGAGGGGGTGGGAGTGGTGCTGAAGCAGGTGCAGCACCAGGTAGCAGTAGTGCAGCCATGGATGCCATCTCGATGATGGTGTAATCTGCAAGTTGCAGGAAAAATAGCTGTACTCTGAAGAATAGCCAGAAACACAATGAGAATAAGCTCTAGTGCGTGGTCTTTTATAGGGGTGCATGTACACAGTTCGCGGACATGCGCGCTGTCCGCAAACAGATCGAACACAAAAAAAAGGTTCAAAAACGTTCAGAAAGTATGTAGAAACTCAGGATTAGTATGTGGGACTTGTGCTATGGTGAGTTTTTATTGAGAAATATTGTGGATTACTTGGAAATGTACTTTTAAATTGTTCGGGGACACGAACAGTGTCTGCATTCAGAACACGCGATCAGCATGGGCGCGGTCACATGATCGCTTCGCGAACATGTTCGCGAAGGAAGCGACTGTCCGCAGGACACCAAATGCACGGACATTGGTTTGCGCTTGCGCGTTGATGTTCTACTGACACTGTTCAGGTCCTGAAGTAATTAAAAGTGCGTCACACGTCAAACGAACAGTTACGGGCAACCGTTTGTTCTTAGAACAGTTTAACTTCCTTGCGAACAATACGGACAGACATAGCGTCCTCAGGACACCTCCATTTTCGTTTATTTACGAACATTTCAGAACACTGCGTGTGTTCTTAGAACAGTTTCAACTTGCTAGCGAACAGTATGGACAGATATATTGTTCGTCAGGACACCTCCATTTCCATTTATTTACGAACATTTCAGGACACCGCTTGTGTTCTTAGAACAGTTTCAACTTGGTAGCGAACATTATGGACAGGTATAGTGTTCTTCAGGACACCTCCATTTTCGTTTATTTACAAACATTTCAGGACACCACTTGTGTTCTTAGAACAGTTTCAACTTGCTAGCGAACAATACGGACAGGTATAGTGTTCTTCAGGACACCCCCATTTTATTTATTTACGAACATTTCAGGACATCGCGTGTGTTCTAGAATAGTTTCAACTTGCTAGCGAAGAGTACAGACAGGTATAGTGTTCTTCAGGACACCTCCATTTTCGTTTATTTACGAACATTTCAGAACACCGCGTGTGTTCTTAGAACAGTTTCAACTTGCTAGCGAACACTATGGACAGGTATGGTGTTCTTCAGGGCACTTCCATTTTCGTTTCTTTACGAACATTTCAGGACACCGCGTGTGTTCTAGAACAGTTTCAACTTGCTAGCGAACAGTACGGACAGGTATAGTGTTCTTCAGGACACCTCCATTTTCGTTTATTTATGAACATTTCAGGATACCACTTGTATTCTTACGACAGTTTCAACTTGCTAGCGAACACTACGGACAGGTATAGTGTTCTTCAGGACACCTCCATTTTCGTTTATTTACGAACATTTCAGGACACCACGTGTGTTCTAGAATGGTTTCAACTTGCTAGCGAACAGTACGGACAGGTACAGTGTTCTTCAGGACACCTCCATTTTCATTTATTTACGAACATTTCAGAACAACCGCACAGTCCGCGGACACCTAAATTGTTTTTTTTTTTTTTTAAACGGAAACTAATTACAACACAATATAAACATTTTACTTTATTTAACATATATTAACAATTCATGACAGAGGAGCTGAGGCAGAAACGGAAACAAAAACAGGAGAATTAGGGGTTTCAACATGATTGGTATCAGGTGAAGAAAGGATGGAAGTCTCATCAAAACGTTTTGGGTTATGGAGAGGGTTTGGGGATAATTGACTGGGATATGGTGAGCGGGGACAAGTACATGTGGGACAATGGTATGAGGTTTTTGTTTTAAAATGCTCCTCAATAAAAGTTTTCAAATTATTATAATTGGTCAAGAATATGTCCATTTTTTCTTTTATGCTGTCAAGAGTGTTATCCGTAACAGTTTCTTCAGAGGTATTTTCTATTTTGGTATGCTCTGTACAAAAAATATATATGTTGAATGTATATAAAATAATAATAATTAAATGGTTTATATTGTAAAGTGTGTACCATTAGTTTCATTATCTTCTGACATTTCCTCATGTGGGAAATGCTCCTTTAGCCATTCCAGAGTACTAGACATTTCTGTGTGAAAAAAAAGATATATTTTTTTTATCTAATACAGAAAGTTTATAAATATGTGAGTAAAATTAAGTACACTTACTATTTCAGGTAAGATATGTTCTGAGTACTCTGTAGGTCTGGTCTTGCTCTTAGTTGTGGAGTGTCTGTGAGGTAATTTTGTTGGAAGCCAATTTATCTTCTTTTGGTATATTCCATTTTAGAACATATTGTATTTAAATGAATGGTTAGTTTGTTACATATATGGGTTACATTTCTTATGTATTACTACATATAATATGTATGTGTGCTGCTTTGTGAATTTTCAAATGTTACTATGTTATGATATAACAATTAAACATACCCTCCCAGAGTTTTTAGGTAGTGGTACTGTTGTCCGAACATGTCCGCGGACATCAAAAAAGTTCGCGGACATCAAAGTCAGTAGAAGGGGTTCAGTATGTTCCATATTACGTGTACATAAAGTCAAAGTTATTATTGTTAGTTTGTGCTACTAAAAACCTATGAAATTCAGTGAAAAAACTTTGTTAAAGGAACATTATGGTTCCAAGTAAAACTGAAAAACCCCTGAAATTTGCCAGTTATGGTAAGCTAAGCAACCATAACTCGCGCCACCAATGTGCACTGCTAAGACTAACACCCATGACATCAAAGATGACATCACAAATGTCATTGATGACATCACTGATGACATCACATGTGTATGTACTTTTCATGAAATATGTGTACAAGGGATTCTTGTAAATATCATACCCTAATTAGTGCATTGAACGATGCATTAATATAAATAGCATTCTATTATGGGGTTATATCTAGTATACTAAGCTACTCATGCAGAAACATAGCATTTTGTGCAGCGTACAAGATGAAGGTATAATATTCGTAATGTTAATATGTTGAACAATTAAATAATTGTTTTCTTACTAGATTTTTGTGTACTGTGAAATATGTAATAAGTAGCTAATAAAACCCATGGATTACATAATTGCAGCATATCACACCCATCGATCACACCCATAGAATCAAACATGGGGGTGATGTATGGGTGTGATATGTTTTGGAGTTGTGGCAAGAGTGTACCCAAGACCGAAGTTATAAGTACTGAAGTTATAAGCTACTATGGTTGTGATATGTTGTAGTGGTTGTGACAGAGTGCATGGGTGAAGGCTGTAGACTGTAGGCTGTATTCTCAATACTCAATACTGTAGGTCCTGACCACAACCAATGCACCATATCACAGCCATAGATCACACCTATAGATTCGATTATCTTTCAAATGGTTTCAGTTGTACTTACTGCATGATTTGTTGACATTCGATACATTTTTTACATGAGTTTGGTACCTGGAGGAAGTATTCTTTTTCAAGTTCTGTGATAAAAGAAAAGAGCATGTTAGTGTATGTATTCTATAAAGACTCATTACATTTCGTAATAGATATTTGAGCTTTTTTTTTTTAACCTACAATCTTGGTCTAGTTAGATACCTGTTGGCGTATTCTAACAGTTTATAGTTTTTCATTGAATTTTTTTTAATGTTGAAGAACAGATTAGTTATTAAATTTTGGTTTTAAGAAGATTAAAAAATGTGTTTGTAAGATTTGCTGGTAATCTCTACTTTAGAGTAACCATCCACATTTTTGTTGCAGATTTCTGAAGTAGTTAGATACCTGATGGCATATTCTAACTGTAATTATTATTATTTTTTAATTTAATGGTATTGATTTATCTGTTTGGTTGTTATAGAATCTTGGGGTATTAGGATACCTCTTGGCGTATTCTACCAGTTTATAGTTTTCTAATTGAAGTTTTGTTAATGTTTAAGTACAGATTAGTTTTTAATTTTGGCTTTAAAACATTAAATAAGCGCTTGTAAGATTTGCTGGTAATCTCTGCTTTAGAGTAATGGTATTATTACATTCAAACCATCAGCATTTTTTTTTATATATGCAGTGTAGTGACCTGCATTGGTTGTGGCTCCTGCGTTGTAGATTATACATATTGTTGTGAAGGTTTTTCTGCCAAGTGATACTTGACCATGTGTGAATCCAGTCAGCTTGCAGTTGTTTTTGGTACTGTCTGCAGTGTAACGTAGTAGCATTAGTATTAAGTATTTACTATGTGTTTGTATTAGTAAGGAGGTTTGATTATCTGAATTGCAGTTAGTACATAATCTGCCATGGTTTGCATGTTGTACAAGTTGCTGAAATGGAATAGATTCACAATTTGGTATGGATACATACACAAAGCGCTCGTTAGGGACTTCCTCATTGTTGCAGAGAGTGCAGGTATGTTTCCACATGTATGAAATCTGGAAGGTTTCATTTATGGGTATGTTTTTGTTTTCCAATACTTGTAGTAAGTACATTAGAAATTCTTGTCAATCTTCTTGTGAGTTTATAGTGAATTTTACCATTCCAGCACAGTAGTCCAATTTTTGTCTTATTCCGTGAACACTATACGTGTTGTCAGGATTGTTTTTTGCGTTTCTATGAAGGACTAACATTTTCAAACACAATTGGTCTGCACTGTGTATATAAATCTTGTCAACAATTGGTGGCAATTGAAATAGAATATTCATTGCTACATTTGCGTAACAACTTACACCAGTTACATTTGAAAATTTGAATGGACCAGGTAGTTCTGTGTCCAAGTAATTTTTTCAGAGTGTATGTTGCCTCTCTGAAGAAGCACGTAAGTTACTTTGACTAATAGGTTCTTCTTTACTTATGGTGAATGATGATGAAGTATTAGCTTCTTTTACTCTCTTTAGAGGATGGGCAGTCAGATTCTGTTGCATTTCTGTTTGAATTAGTTTTCTTTTACAACATTTTATTTTTTGAGGAACAGGATATGCTTTTAGGGTGTATAGTGAACGTACTCTATTGTATTCTAGAATGCAAAGAATATCAGTGTTGACTTTACTTGCATCAGAGTTGATTAGAAATAGACCTTCAAATGTACATAAGCGTGATAGTGCTACGTAGCTCATGACTTCTTTAAAGACTGTGTTACCAATATCTATCAATGCTTTGTCTAGGGTAAGACCTTGGGATTTATGAATGGTGACTGCATATGCAAGAGTTAGAGAAAATTGTTCTCTGCATACATACATGTCTTTGAAGAGAAGCAAACGAGCTGTTGAGCACCCTATCCTTTTTACTTCTGAAAGTTTGTCAAAGAGTATATTGACAAACTGAATGTTGTTGTCACGTGGGTATGTTTGAAAGCCAACAACTGTACTCAGTGCCCCATTAACTAGTCCTTGCTCCATGTCCAGGTTATGTTTAAGCATTACACTACAGTTTAAGGATAATTTTAACATTTTTTCCAAACCAGCTGTGTTGGAGATTGAATTTTCTAAGGTATTTAATCTTTTGTGGCTTGTTGACACATTGGTAGTGTAATACCATGTACGTCCAGTTTGTCTGTGGAGCAAATTTCAATTATTGGTTGCATTTCTTTTTTTTAACATTGTTTCATTGAATTTGCAACAGCTTGCAAGAGTTGGCATTAAGGCCATACAATTGACTTTTTTTGCGCTAATTGTTCCATAACATCAGTAGCACATGAGTTATCGCCATAAAGTGCATGGACGTGCCGGGTTTTTAATATTGTTTGTGCTTCTTGGGATAGTACACCAACTCTAATACTTTTTAAAATGTTGGCGTAGTTGAGGTCTGTAGATTGGCGCATGTTTTCTGTTAATTCTTTGTATTGGAAATGTTGCCTAAGGTTGACATTTCCTATGCTGCCAATAGTTTTACGGCAGAGTTTGTTTCCTAAGGTTTTAAAAATAGGTTCACCTTTCACTGGTTTCAATTAAAGAAGATCTCCGAAAATAATAATGTTTTTTCCTCCAAAGAGTTCTTCGTAGTTTGTTTTAAGTACTTCTTGCAATCTGAGATGAATCAAAGCCAACATTAGGTTGGAGACCATGCTCACTCCATCTATTAGTAGCATTTTCATTTGTTTTAATACTCTGCGCAGTTCCATTGCAGCTTATGTAGAAAGTTTGTAATAATCTAATTTGTTTTGGTGTTCTACTGGAAGGAGTAGTAATGGGTGTAAAGTGACACCACCTAGGTTGTAGGCAGCTAAACCTGTGGGGGCAGTCACAACAGCTGACAGTTTGTTGTTTGTCAATTGTTGAAGGAACTTGCTGATGATTTTGATTAAGAATGTTTTGCCTGAACCAGCTTCACCACTGACGTATAGTAGTATAGGTTTGTAGTTTTGGCAGGTACATTCTTTATTTTCATGTTGTACACCATGTGCAATTTCTTTTGTTACTTCTTCAAAAATGGTGCGCTGCTCTTTGTTTAGTTTTGATTGTAGTGCAGTTAAGTCTTATGTATCTTCTTCATATTGATATATGGTGTTTTCTACTTCTGTCATAGCTAATTCTGCCTCATTTGCTATTAGTGGCTGTCCCAGTGGTTCTTGGCTTCCTGTTACAGAAGGTTGACTACTGTCGGGAGTGTCCTTATCTAGTTGGGCCTGGAGTTCTTCATGTTGCTGTTCATTTTGCAACATTGTTTTGTACTGCATAAAGTTTACATCAGTGATAGTACTTTCATTTGCTTTGAAAGCATCTTCGTAGCAGTCACAGTTATCTAGTAACTCTTCTTCTTTTCTCTATGATTTAAAAAGTTGTAGGAGGGACATGTAATATAGTTCTTTCTGTTGAGTTTTTAATGACAATTTCATATGATTAATTAAACTTGGTTTGGTAAGTTTAACTAAGCTGCCTTCACAATCTGTCACTGTATATCTATATTTGCTTTCATCAGGTTTTATATTATTTTTGTATGCAAGGTTTTGGGCTATGTGGTATAGACACATGTTTTCCAAAGTGGTACTCCTGTTTGGGTAGTATGTGTCTAGTAAATGGTTATTCAAAATGTCTTGGCTGTTTGGATCATTTTTGGCTATTGTTTCTATGTCGTCATATGATTTGAGAGCTCTTTTTCTAGATTTAGCAGGACCAAGACTTAGCCATACTATATTTTAAGATTTTCCACACAAAGCAGTACCGGTTAAATGATCTGCAGCTTCGTAGGTGCCACATTCTCTATGAGAGAGCATTTTTATGCCTAAACTGTACAATTTCTGAGATAGTGTTTCGTCTGATGATAGGTCATTCCAGTGGTCTTGAAGCTCTGTTTGTTCTGCTTTTGTTAAGTATGCTGTAACATATCGTGCAACTGCAGTGGAATTGTCTGCAATGTACTGCACATCTATGTTTGCATTCCATAAGTGGGCAATGATTGCATTGTAATCATTGATATATTTTGATTCTTCTGTTCTTTTTATGTAATACCTGTTCTTAGGTGATTTACCTTTAACACTATATCTAACTGAAGACATGAAGTTGTTTACTTCACCTGTTTCTGCAACAGGTCTAGGGAAACCAAACCAGCATTTGGTTTAGTATTTCCCTTTCTTTTTGTATTTGCGACGACAATATTGGCCACATTTGTGTCTTTGAAATTGTACAATTTGTGCATGAAGGTCACTATTTGTCGTTTGTGAAGGGATTTCGCAAGTGACATATTTATGGATGAACTGCAAAACAGTGGCATCACTGTCCTGACCAAATTTAGGAGCATCTTTAATCCATAAAAGCATATGGATATGTGGTGCTCCTCTTGCTTGGTATTCTTTTCTCCAAAAGAAGTGTTCCACTTCTCAGAGGGTAGCAACAGTTTTATTACAAATAAAGTGTAGTATAGCAATGAAGCGATGATGGAAATATCTTGAAACATTAACAGGATCTAGAAAGCAAAGTTCTCCAGGTGTTAGTATATCTATGTTTGTTTTGTTTTGTTTGATATGCGTAGGAAATCATGTAAATCTTCCCATGCACATTCTGCATAACTTAATGTAACAAACCAAGTGGGTGTCCAAGGTTTCTAATCTTACAACGTACATCTCCATGACCTCGGAGCCAGTATTCTTTTGTACCACGCATGTTTGCAAATAGATTTGTAATACTTGATCGTAAATCCTCATCTTTTTCTTGTACTTTTTGTATTAATTGCATAGCTGACATATTTTGAAACTGTGTTCCTGATTTCAATATGTGTGCAACTCTGTAACATACAGTTGCTAGTTCACTTTCAAAGAGTAGGTGGAATATGTATTCCACATTTTGTCTAAATCTGGGATCTTCAGAATACATTCCTAATGAACGGTATTCTGATGCTGTTATTTGAGTGGGTCTGTCATCGTATCTTCCTCCTTTGCCAATGGGAAATAGTAGAGGAAAAGCACGTGCTTCTATACATTTTTCCCATATGCTCATTGGTGATCCTTTGGTGTGTCACATTTGGTACGTTTCTAGTGCATCATCTATGCTGTCTTTAGAGTGCAATGGATGAATTGTATAATGCTCTAAAATATTGGATACTGCAGCTGGATCCAGAAGTTCAAATTGACCAGTTTCTCGTAACTCTTGAATTATTTCAGTTTTTCCCTTTAAGTTTTCTTCAATATTTATTTCTTTGTAGTACTCATTATTGGGCCACATCACGACTTGGGCGGTAACGCCCGCGGTATTACCGCCGGCGGTATGAGCCCTACCGCCGAACTCCCTGGCGCTAATAGTGCCGGATCACGAGTTAGGCGGTAAAGTAAATCCCCATTCCCCATTGAGCCCATTCGGGAATGCCCCATTCCCCATTGGGCTCAATGGGGAAAATTTGCGCTCTTACCACCGGCGGATTTCCCGCCGGTGGTAATAGCACAAATATCCGGCGGATTTCCTCCCAGCTCAGAGCTGGGGCGAAATCCGCTGAAGTCCTGATTTGGCAGACCCTTAAATAGCGCTACCGCCGGATTTAAGGGTTACCGCCAAAGTCGTGATGAGGCCCATTGTCTTTTAGATATTGCAAGGCTTGTCTAACTTTATGTAAGTCGATGAGTTGTTGCCAAATTGTTTTGTCTTTTGTTGGTACACCATTTACTAAGATAATTAAAGATTGTTCTGTTGGATGTTGCACTCCTAGAGTGTGTACATTTTCTGTCAGATTTAATGGTACATAAACTACTTTGCCATGAATACCTTTCACCAATTCAGAGGGAGGTAATTTTGCTGTTTTTGGTTGAAGACGTATTATTGCTTGAAATGGGTGTACTGTTTGAATTATGATGCTCTCATATAAATTAGGTTGTTGCAGGGTTTTGGTAGTGGAAATAAATCCAAACTATTTGTGATAGCACGTGAAGGAGTTTGGTTGTTGTCAAGTTTTGTAGTGCAGTAACTACAAAGTATTAAAGTGTCGGTTATTTCATATTTGTTTTCTGCTATAAGGTAGAGAGCTAATTCAAACCATTTAGAATCTTCATTGTCTTCTATTTTGTATGTTATGTCTATAGTTTTTGTATTAGTTTTATAAAAATTTCTCCGGGAACACACACACATGGTTTGGTATTTCAGCGGATGCACTTTTAAATTTTAGTATTTCTTTTTCGTATGTGTGTATTGGAAGGTTGCCATTTGTACAATTGTTGCTAGTTTGTTGTAAAGGTATTGCATTTTGTAAGTGGCTTTCACTTCCAAAATATTTTTTCTGGATATGGTCAATTTCTTCAAGTAGTTCTTTGGCTGTAACATGTAGAAGATTGTCATGTAAATTAGCTAGTGCTAATGCAGGCCTTTTAGCATAGTACAGTTTATAGACTAAATTTCCTATAGTTGGATGATGTGTTGATATCATTTTGATATGATGGAAGGTGCTTTGCAAATTGGTCCTGAAATGCAGGCTAATGAATGTCCTTGTAGCCCTGTGTATTTACGCACTGGACAGGTATCCATATTTTGCAGCAGTTTCATTTTGATTTTGTCTTTGCCTTTCACATATTGATTGAGGAATTGGCGTAAAGATTTGAAAGTTTTTTTGGGAATATTACACATTGACGTGTATGACCATTTATATACTGGATGTCTTTGTCCAGTCGAATGGAGAGGTAATTCTGAGTTTTCAGGGGATATTTTTGTAAGCAGTATTTCTTCTTCCATTATGGTATTATTAATTTTTTCATAACCTCGTCCACTGCTATGTATAGCAGTCGTATTTGTTTGCTTTTGTTTGTATGCTTCTTCATTAAAATATGGTTCTGTGTTTGTGGTGTGAATCGATTCACCTCCAACAGATATTTAATAAGTTATTTATGTTGACATTCTGTTTATTGAGAAGTATTTTTTTTAATTTACTAATTAGTTTTGTTAGTGGTTTCATTCTTTTTAACACTAAAATAAATAATTTCCTTTTGAGTAGGATTGCACTGTCTATAAAAGCTTCTAATATTAATTTTCTATGGAAGGTTTTAAGGTTTGTGTATGATTTCTCTCCTGTTTTTATAAGATTTTGAAGGACTCTGTGGCAGAACATTTTTTTCTAAAATATCTTTTTTGGTAGGTTTACTTGCCATTATATTAAGATTTATAGGAGCCGTTTTAGCAGAAGTGGGAGCTGAATTCTTGATAATCGTTTTCTGTTTCGTTTTACATTTCGATAGAGGAGGCAAAGATTCTATACTTGAAGCATGTTTTGTTTTGCTAAATGACGGTATTAGCTGTTTTGTTTGAACTTTTTGTACAAATTCTGTTAGAGATGGATGCTTATTTTGGACACTTCTTTTTTATTTGCTCTACTTCTACATTGTTTTCTATGGGTCTTGCTTTTTGGTAGGCACTCTTTGGGGTCTGTTGAAAAAAATAAAGAAGGTATGGGTTGGGTTGTTCTGTGATGCATGTGTGCTGTGGGTATGATTGTTTGAGTATGATGGTAGAGATGTATGAGATGGTGTGTGAAGGCTATTCTTCTATTTGTGTGTTACTATACTGGGGTTCAGATGACAGTATAAAGTAAGGTACTGGTGAGGAGAAGCACAAATACTAAATCTAACGGTATAGAATTAAAACAGTTCTTTGTTTTGCAATAATAGCATTCTAGAGGCTGAGTTATGTCATTTGTGCGCTGAAAAACAGGGATTTGTACAGCATTCTGCCTGCAAATCCCTGCTTAACAAATGTGGATTTGTAGGCAGAATGGTGCACTAATCTTTTTTTTTGGTACACAAATACTATGAATCAACCGCACAATGTGTTTGAGTAACAGTAAGAATATTATGGTAGTATTGTACTTACTTTTTTGTGTGGAAAGATTAGGGGGGTAATTCATAGATTTCAGCGCAGAGGCAGCGCATGCGAGCAGCGCAGAGAGGGATTGTGTGCCAGCGTGCGCCAGCTGTGTGCGCTAAACAGCATTCTGGCGCACTGGGTATTCATGGAATTCCCGAGGCAAAAAGAGCCCTGGTGCAGAGAACATCCCGCAGCACCAGTTACGCCCCTAAGAACATCCCTTGCACAAGGAAAAGCCTTGAAAATACCCAATCCAGCGCAAAGGGCTGCGCTAACCCTGGACCAGTTTACAGGGCCGCTACACAGCAAACGGCGAGCAGGGAATGTTTTGTTCCTGGGGTGCACTGGAATTATCACACGCGGTAGGGCCTGTGCGAGCGGGGTACGTGTACTACTGGGGTTCGTGGGGAGTTTCACATGCGTTTGGGCCGGTGCGAGCAGGCTATGTGTATTTGGGGGGTACGCGGGGAGTTTCACATGCAGTAGGCCCTGTGCAAGCGTGGTACGTGGATTTTGGGGGTGCGCGGAAAGTTTCACACGCGATTGGCCCTGTGTGAGTGGGGTATATGGATTTCGGGAGTGCGCGTGAAGTTTCACACGCGATTGGCCCTGTGCGAGCGGGGTACATGTATTACTGGGGTTCGCGGGGAGTTTCACACGTAATTGGGCCTGTGCGAGCAGGCTATGTGTATTTGGGGGGTACACGGGGAGTTTCACACGCGGTAGGCCCTGTGCGAGCGTGGTACGTGGATTTCGGGGGTGCACAGGAGGTTTTACACGCGATTGGCCCTGTGCGAGCGGGGTACGTGGATTTCAGGGGTGCACGGGAAGTTTCACACGCGATTGGCCCTGTGCGAGCGGGGTACTTGTATTTCGGGGGTGCGCGGGAAGTTTCACACACGATTGGCCCTGTGTGAGCGGGGTACGTGTATTTCGGAGGTGCGCATGAAGTTTCACACGTGATTGGCCCTGTGCGAGCAGAGTACGTGTATTTCGGGTGTGCGCAGGAAGTTTCACACGCAATTTCGCTGTCAGAGCGGGTTACGTGTATCCAGTGGGGTGCGCGGGGACTCCCACACATGAATTGGCAGTGTGGGTCCTCCCAGGTGTGCCCTCTACCCCCTCCACGGGCCCTGCAGGCAGACCACACCAAAGGGGACTACCCTGCACCCCTGGTCATGTCCCGCAGGCAGCCCATCCACCATGGGCATGCCCCCCAGCCCGGCCACATGTCACCGTGCACTAGTGATCACCAACTCATGTCCCCCTGCACCCCCAACCCCCAGCAGTGAGGGGCACCTGCCAGCAGGCCCCCACTCATGTCCCACTCATGTCCCCCTGCACCCCCACCCTCCAGCAGTGAGGGGCACCTGCCAGCATGCCCCCACTCATTTCCCACTCATGTCCCCCTACACCCCCAGCCCCCAGCAGTGAGGGGCACCTGCCAGCAGGCCGCCACTCATGTCCCCATGCACCCTCACCCCCCAGCAGTGAGGGGCACCGGCCAGCAGGCCCCCACTCATGTCCCTCTGCACCCCCACCCCACAGCAGTGGGGGGAACCTGCCAGCAGGCCCCCACTCATGTCCCACTCATGTCCCCCTGCACCCCCACCCCCCAGCAGTGAGGGGCACCTGGCAGCAGGCCCCCACTCATGTCCCCCTGCACCCCCAAACCCCAACAGTGAGGGGCACCTGCCAGCAGGCCGCCACTCATGTCCCACTCATGTCCCCCTGCACCCCCACCCTCCAGCAGGGAGGGGCACCTGCCAGCAGGCCCCCACTCATGTCCCCCCTACATGACATAAAGATGCACAATCATGGCCCACTTCTACACCAAAATACCACAGCACACCACCCCAGTCTTGAGACGCAATGATTTACCAATCCACCCCACACTAACATGCCTATCTCAAGACATAAACCAAAAGTCAACTATGTACATCAACAAATGTCCGTCACACACACACACTGGTTGGCATTGATTGTGTAAACCCACATTTTCACATGCATGAACCCAATGAGCGAATCACACACATGGAAGTAAAATATCAAAATGTATTATGGATAAAAATAAAGCAATGAAATGAAAGCATAACAAAATAGCAAACATGAAATGAAAAGCATGTCCAAAAGATGAGTAAATGAAAAGTATAACCAATCCAAATAAATCCAAAAGAAAAATAGTCCAAACTCTCCCTCCACCAAAGCAAATCCAAAGGAAACGTAAAAAGAAAAATCCATTAATCCATGGTGAAATCCAAAGAAAAAGTTCAAATTAATCCATTGTCCAACTATGTACAATCCATTGTCAAGGGTCCATGAGCCCAACGAAAGAAATGAAACCTACCTAAGAAACTACCTAAGAAAAAACTATATACAAATGTGTGGGGCATAGTCCAATCACCCCAAATCAAAGGAAAACGAAAATGAAACCTAACACTAAAAACTATTTACATTGGCGGCGGGCTAGTCCGGCGGCTCACTTTTCGATGTCCCAGGCCAGGGCATCATGGAACTCCCGCTCAATGTCCTTGAGGTGGTCCTCTTCCATGGCCCCGAGGGTTCGCAGGGACGATGCCATGTTGGACTCCAACTCCCTGCGAATAGCCTTGAGGCACTCGGCCCGCCTCAGTGCCCTTCGCATGGAGTTCTAAGCCCTGACCATTGTGAGCCTCTTCCGCCCGCCGCTGCTCCACACCTATGCCCTGGCCCAACCGCTGCCACAGGGAAGACACTTCCAATCCTGGGTCCTCCTGCCCTCTGGCCGATGCCTGCCCCTCTGATGTTGAAGGCCCCGAGCCATCATTGCTCCCACCTTGCTGCTGCTGCTGCTGTACCTGTGCCTGCGCCCTGGCTCTTGCTGCCGGCACATCCTCTTCCGGCTGGGGTGTAGTTGTCGTGGTGGCCACCCCTGCTGGACGTCCGACTCCTGACTGTGGCAGGGATGTGTCCTCCACCAGCCTGGCCGCTGGGTCAGAGGCAGCTCCACTGGGTACCCAGGTGATACATGGGTGGGAAGATGGTATGGAGGACGATTGGCGCATAGGGGGTTCAGGTGAGGAGGGGGTCGCAAGAAGGTCCAGCACACGGAGGAATCCAGCACTGGTGACCCGTCCCAGTAGGTTAACGCGGTCAAGGAGGCATCTGAGATGACGTGCAGTGTCTTCACGAAAACACTGCAGGTCACCTCGCATGCCCATTGACGCAACGCTATCCCAGCCAGGACAGGCTCAACCCGGTCCTGGATAGCCACGTCCGCAGGAAGAGGAAGGCCAGTTGTTGTGCACTCATCCCCTCCCTGAAAACGGGTCTGGGAGTAGGCATCCCTGCTGGTGCCGGATGATGCAGTCACAGGATCAGTGACAGGATTACACACAGGTACCTCCGTGGCAGCATGTGCTGCCTCCTGTCCCTGCCCCTGCACTGCACCACTAGCACCAGTGGAATCCCCACCTCCAGACCCCATGTGTGTCCCTTCCGCGGCATCCTCCTCCACCAAACCCCCCACCAACCTGGATGACTCCATGCCATCTTCCTCCGTCGGACCCTGTGGGGTCTCAGCTGCCCCTTCTTCTGCCGAGGAATCCACCTCCGACCTCCGCCTCTTGGACCTACCCTCGGCATCTGCGGCCTGGGATGCGGCACCAGACTCCTCACTCCCTGACGAGATGACAATCTGGGTGGGGAGCCGGGCCTTCCGTCTCCGGCTGGTGGTGCGATCCCTGCTGCTTTGCTCCACAGCACCCTCTCTGCCCTCTTCATCAGTTGACGCTGCAGACAGGTAGAGATAAAACACAGGCATCAGGGCACTGTACAATGGACTGATACACACATAACAGTTGTACATGAGTGGCAGTGTCAAACTTCAGACATGGCATCACACTCCCCAATACACATGTCATTTCAACTCACACACATGAGCAATTCTACAGCAATATTGCACCAGGCATCACCATCCATTCACAAACAACAGCACAAGCAGCCGAAGGTGAGCCTGACGTCACATGAAACACGGGGAGTGCACAACACATGCACACACGCCACCAGACCTAAATGCATGTGTACATCTCCACAAACTGTTGCAGTGATGACATCCCCATCCATGTCACATCTGGCATTCTGCCTTCTACATGTCAGTGTCACATGCATCCATGTTGCATCACAGTTGCACACTTACATGCAGCAGGAACCACCATCCATGTGTGACACCACAACAATGCCAACATACATACACAGAAATTCAAACATGTGTGCTCCCACACCTGCATTTGGCCAGCATGCTTACCAACAAATACACCATCGATGTGTCTCACACATGAGAGGACTCACATGTGTCAGCCTCATGCCCCTGTACATACACATCCATACATGGCCCTACAAAAACACATATGCAACCTGCACACTACTGGCACACCACAACACGCACAGCGTCCAATCAGTATGCCTGTACACTTACCGCTCGACTCCAGACGGGTCTGCCTCTCAAGGACCTGGACGTGGAGCGCTAGGCGTATGCGTTCCAGGACCCTCATTTGGTGGTCTGACAGCTGGCCCCGGCACCCCTTGGCATCCGCTGCCTTCAAGAGGCGCTGGGCCTTGTCGAGGGTCCTGGACCTGAAGTCCTCCCAGCGCTTCCGGACATGTTTGATGTCGCGGACTGCCACCCCCTCCTCGTTGACGGCAGTCACGATGTCCATCCAGATCCTGGTCCGTCCTTCATTGTCGGCGCGCAAACTTCCAAAGAGGGCATCATACTGCTCCAGGACTTGCTCCACCAGGACACCAACTTCCCTGGCACTGAAGCTGGTGGCCCTCTGCCTCTCTGGCTGGGGGTTGCCAGTGGTGCCAGATGGTGTTGTGCCCGACATGGCAACCCCAGAGGCAGGTGTGGGTGGGCAACTGGGTCCTGGGGCTGGGCTGTGGAGCAATGGTATCCCAGTCGGGAGTCTTCAGTTCCAGCAGGGATGGTCACAGCAACTGCACCCTTGGCTGACGTGCAGGCAGCAAATAGCAGGGCACTTGGGCAGCAGGCAGCAGCAGATGGCAGGTAGGAGCATGCTCGGAGCTCTGGGGGGCAGGAAAATGGCCTTTTGGGCAGGAGCGTGGTCTTCCGTGTGTATTCGTGGCCAGCTTGATACGGAGTGATTTGGCACATGAAAAATGTGCACATCAGCGTGTAATTCAAGGAAAGGCCCTTAGTGCGTAAGCGCGTCAGTGACGTTAGGCGCGCAGGCGTTGCCCACAACATGGGTGCATAGTGAATCAGCACGTGAGAAAACTGCACGTCACCGTGCTATTGGAGGAAAGGTCCTTAGCACGTAAGTGACATTGTAAGTGACATTTCACGTGTGGGCTGGCTTAAAAGGTACGAGTATCACGCTATTTCCTTGTACGTGCTTTTTGTGGAGAGCGAGCGGGTGTATCTTGCACTTCTTGTCGGTTCACACGTGATTACTTCACAACGTTTCCAGTTCGTACTCCCTGTTTCCTCAGACTGCATTCTTTTCTTCTTTTGGCGGGGGTATTGCCTACGCGCACACACAAGTCTTTTTCATGTTCTTTTTCAAGGCAGACGGTGAGTCGCGCATGTATTTTCCAACTGTGGTTGCCCCCGTGTGTCGCCTACCCCTTCAGAGGTCATTGTAGGCTGCGTGTAACACACGTACGCTTATTTTTGTGTTTCTGGGTGCCACAGCGTAGTGCAGGTTTATTTTTCCACGCACGTGGTCTACCAGGGGTTGCGTGCACGTGTACTTTTGTTTTTGGGGTGCCTTTGCATTGCGTGACCCGTCATCTTCCCCCAGGGGTCACATACAGCCTTGATAGGGCACTAGGGTACGAATTCCATCTAGTACCCTACCCCGTTCACACCAATTGCCCAGGACAATTGTTTACTGCAACTCCCATACGCACAACAACATCAGTGCCATGGTTGGGAGGCGACCAAGCAGTAAGGGAGGCAAAGGTGGTCGACTTCCAAAAGGTGGGCGTGGTGGGCGCGGTAGGGGACGTGGCCAGGATTTGCAGGGTGCCCCTAGACCCCCGTGTGTGGAGGACCAATCAGGGACACCCATGCCCCTCCCCCCATGGTTGTGGTAAACAACACCATCCCAGCTCAGCCCTTGTTGGACCGGCCCGTTTTGGCACCTGAACCGGCACAGGATGACTCCCAGGCTGACTTCCAGGTCAGCAAGTCTAAGCCACGTGTGGCGGTGCAAGTTGCTGTCACCAGGCCACATGGATCTGGGGCAGCAATGTCATCTGCTGCCCCAAGTAGGCAGGGTGGTGAGGCTGCAGGGGCAGCTGCAGCTCTATCCACCCCAGCTCTGAGTCTCCCAGCCGGGACAGTGTCGGTCCAGGTCCATCAAACCGACGTTGGCCCTGCCAACATCACCCTGCAGCCAACGCCTGCACCAAGACCTATGGTCGTTGTGCTTTCACACACTTCTAGTACCCAGTCCACCTGCGCTTCTGCCCCTACTGACCAGAGCGGTGTAAGCCACTCAGGATCCGCACCACCTTTGAAAAAGAAGAAGAAGGGTGCTCTGGCACTACAGGCTGAGACCCCAGACACGGCTACACACTCCGGCATGTCAAGGAAGCCTAGCTTTAATGACGCTGAACTTGATGCACTTGTGGCCTATGTGTCGGCATATAGCTGCAAAATGGTGGTGACTGCAGGGTGCAAGACCACACCTGGTCAACGTAGGCACACTGGCAGACCATTGTGGACCACATTAGTGCCCTTAGATTTGTGAGGCGCACAGCTGATGATTGCTACAAGTGGTGGAATGACCTGAAACGCAGAGCAAAGAACAAGCTGGCCTCAAATCATGCCTCTACTCTGGTGACTGGAGGTGGGTCTCCACCAGAGGACAACCAACTTACTGAACATGAGTCTTTTGCTGGAACATTCATCACAGAGGAACAGATCCAAGGCGTGGGAGACCTACCAGATTACAACGCATTGTCCGGTGAGTGCCCATGCATGATGTGTGTGTAATCCATGTGTATGTTGTTTGGGTGACGGGTTCTGATTGAGTTCCAGGTGAGGGTGTGTACTCCTGAGTGGTATGGGTCACCCATGTGCTTCCTCCAAAACATTCACTGGACTTGGATTTGGGTATGACAGTATCCCTTCTGCCCACAGTAGCCAATTAGCGCCACATTACTGCAGTTGCCCTTGAACTGTTATCCTGCAACAACATTGTTCTGAATTTTTCAGTGTTCATTTAGGTTGATTGTTTCAATTATCCCTTTTTTGCAACGCATTTTTCAGCCCTAATGCCACATATGTGACATGCTTCTGTCATTGATTACACCCCATATTGGCCCACATTTGTTACATTGTTATGTGAATGATTAGACCATTCAGGCTGATTGAGTATTGGACTGCTCTCATTAATTTGGGGCCTGTTTGAATGTGGAAAATGATAGTTGTTTCCTGTCATGTTGAAGTGACCAACCATTGATGTGTACATCTGCCTGTGATCACTGTATTATTGTACACTGGATGTGTTGCAGTGTGTGGCACATGCGTATTTTGTCACACTATTTAGCATCTTTTATCTCATCATGTCCATCTCACATGGATGGGTGACAGTACTCATACCCATAGCATCACCACCTCCTGATGCAGAAGCAGACGGTGAAGAGAGCGACAGTAGCAGTTCTCCCACAATAGTGTAGCCGTGCAGGCCATGAGCCCATTGAGGTATTTTATTTTTGCAACATCCACGCAGGTGGGTGTTGGTGTGCACCCTGTCTTCGAACCTCCTGGATGGACTCTCTCCCCCAAACCCCACATGGGCATTTTTGATATTTTTTTTTTTTTGTTTTCTTTACAGTGTGTTGCCTTGTGTGGCTCCAGTGGGCATCCACTGTGTATTGCAGCTGGGTACATGCAGGTTTGTCCTGTCTTTGGGTTATATGCTTGGGTTCCTGACACACACACCCCTCCTGCTTCCCTTTCCATGGGCTTGCAAAGGGTGTGACCAAGTGACAGTGACTTACACAGTGACATCGGGCTCCCATGAGCTGTGTGGGCAGTCTGTAGTCAAAACTGTGTGTACATCCCTAGTGGGGATTGTTGTTGTATTGAACACTGCATGGTGTATTGATATGTGCTTGTGCATCCATGTCTTCTTCCTCCTTATTCACAGGTACCTTCTTCATGTCTTCACAAGGCCGTCTCCTTTGCGGATGAGGTTCATGTTGTATGCAGTACACTGACACATTTGCCTGACGTCAACACTCTGAAGTTGGAAGGGGTGGATGTGCTGGCTTATTCAGGTTGTAAGACTTGCACTACTTTGATTTGTCACTGTCATATTTTGGCAATGTTTCATCCTGTGTTGCTTTATTGTGTTGCTGGTAAGTATTTGGTCATGTGTGCTGTTTGTTATTGATTACTGGGAGCATATTGTCTGTGGCCTGTTTCCATTTTGGACAGTGCACTTTGTGACACATGTGTTGTGCATGCCTTTGTTTGCTTTCACATTGCATGACATGATATGGTGTGTTGGGTACCGGAGATGGGGAGGGGTTGGGTGACATGGCGCTGTTTTCATGTTGTATATTGCAAGGGGGTAGTCATTCATGCAGCATGAATGTGTGTCTTTTTGTGACACAGCATTGGTTGTCTTTAGGTAGGTAGGGATGCACACAATGTAACACTTCCAGGTGACCAATCTCAGGCTGGTATGGTTGAGACAGTTGACTGTCCCTTATGTCATCATCATTGATTGTCAGCTGATATGTGCCAGGGCTGTGTGCACTCCACAGGGGTGTGATTTTAGGTGAAGTAATTAGCCACCAGCAGCGTACGGGCTGCCTCACCATGTGCCCTTTCCCCTCCCATGCGCAGCGGCCGTGCATGTGGTTGGGGATGTGGGGGCCCCACCATGTCCACCGGCAGGCCCCGGCGGGTTGCAACGTTGTGCAGGACACATGCTGCCACTATGATCTTGTACACTACTGGGGGCGCGTATAGCAGCTGCCCACCAGAGCGGTCAAGGGAGCGAAAGCGTGACTTGAGCACTCCGAATGTGCGCTCCACTATGCTCCGGGTTGCAATATGGGCTGTGTTGTATCTTACCTCGGGTGGTGTGGTGGGGTTCCGAATTGGCATCATCATGTGGGTGCTCAGAGGGTAGGCACTGTCACCTGGGGAGGTGATGATGGGTATCATTAGTGGGGTTGTGACATTACTCAGTATCTGACATGCATCCATGTTCAGAGGCATTTATACTCACAAAGCAGCCTTGTATCGCCATGCCGGCCAGCTTCTAGGTCCCGGTTTAGGGTTGATATTCTGAAAATGAAACTGTCATGGGTGGACCCTGGATAGTTGGCATATACTGAGGTGATGATTCCCTTGGCATCACATACTACCTGCACGTTGATGGAATGCCAGTGCTTGCAGTTTCTATAGATGTGCTCAGTTGCCCTGGGAGGACGTAGAGCCACATGGGCGCAATCAATGGCACCTAGCACTTTGGGGAAGTGTGCCACCCCATAAAAATCCTGGACGGCAGCCTGCTTTTCTGCAGGTGTTCTGGGAATGTATATGTGCTTGCGGACTGATGGGCGTGCAGTCATGATGGCCAACACCTGGTGTAGGCAGCGTGACTGCGTGGCCTGTGACCCCCCCCACTATGGCATTTGTCCGCTGAAATGAACAAGTGGCCAAGAAGTGCAGTACATTGAGCCCCTTTTCCAAGGGGCTCAGTGCTTGGGAGCACAGGGTGGGTGATGTGAGGTCATCCTCCCACCCACTCACCAGGTCGAGTATTATGTGAGGTGGAAACCTGTACCTCCCATACACCTGGTCATCAGGCATCCCCAAAAGGCTGGTCCTAGGTGTAAAAAGTCTGGCCCTGACTATCCTCCTCCTCCTGCGGTGTCCCACGACCACTGCTGCGAGGACCGCTTCCTGCTGACGTACGTGTTTCCGGATTAGTGTGACTTTTTTGGCTCACGCGTTTCCCCGGTTCGATTCCATGAATACGTGTTGTAGGCGCGCGTGTGGGCGTTCCGCACATTTGCCTCCTGTACTTCCCCCGTAATGCCCACATTTTCATGCGTTGTTCCCCATTCCATGTGTTACGCCCCGTGTTTTGCCTACTTTTGTTGTGTGCGCCGCTCTATGTGCGCTTTCGCTGTGCGCGGAGCGCATGCCGTTTGATGACGTGTGCGCCCGGGTGCACCACGCAGGATTTTAGCGCACATCCCAGAATTTACACGTGCACAGACTTCCATGAATCGAGGTGCACAGCTTTCGCACGCTTGCACTGCGATTTTCACACTTGCGCTGCAATTTGCATGCTTTTGCATGCTTGCGCAGAGATTTTCGGCGCACATTAATTCCATGAATCGGCCTGTAGATTTCTTCTGAGTTATTGTTTGTACTTCAGATTCTGCTGCTTTTCAGGAGAGTGCTCTTCACTGTAATTGTAAAGGAAAGAAGTTAGTAATTTTGTGTGTATATAGTATGTAGTTTCCTTTGACTATGTGCAGCCTTCATATTTTATTTACATTTTGTTAGTTCAACATGCTATGCAAATAAGTAGAATAGAAAGTGTATGAAACACGCTTGGTTTCTTGAGGCTGTGTTATTGGATGTTAGGAGACAGAAGAAATAATGATATACTTATTTTGCAATTTTTGTAAGGTAAATGGCAGATACTCTATAGAAAAGCATGGAATGCATGCATTTTTGAAGGTGTGGGTAATAAATCAAAAGGATGTGATGTACAGGTAGTGCTGTTATTGCAGTTGGGAGTTTTTCAATGTTAGTGTTTGTGTGAGTGTTTGAAGGTGCTTGACCTTATCCTGGCTGTGTGTAATTATTTAGATAGCTGTGTGTGTAAACATGTGTTTAGATAGCAGACAGGCTTGGAAGTGACAGTTGATTATAGCAGATGGGAAAAATGACAGTAAATTCATTGTATAGGTTATACAGATCAAGTGACAGTTACTCTGTATATATGCATTCATAAGAGTTGTACTTGTACTGTGCAGAAAATATGCATACCTGTAGTTTGTATTCATGCATGTGGATATACAGTTTTTGTAGTAGGTGCTTTCCAATGATATGAGACTTGTACTCGGAGAAATCTACAGTACATTTGAAGTGCTGAACTCTGATGATGCAGTTAGATGTAGAGATCTTGAATGTGATTGGTGGATGGTTGTGTGACTGTTTAGCTGTATCCAATGAGGGAATGGCACAGACAGTGAAGTGGAAATGGTAGAAGGGCTGTCTAGGTTATGATATGCCCGCGGACATAACGGAAGTCTGCGGACACCGCAGATTACATACAGGGATTTTGGGTTGGAGAGGCATGCAAATGAGAATGAGCAGAGGAATTGGTTAGTAAAGTTTGGTGGGTGTGTTTTGTAAGAAGACAGTTTGTCAGAAAGTCTTTTTCCTGAGAGAAGAATAATTTGCTATGGCTGTGTGTTTCCGAAAACAGATTGTCTTGATTTTGGGAGACTCATGGATACATTGGTTGGAGGTGCATGCACAATGCTGTGGAGTAGCTGCAGATCTTGGATTCCCTCATATGGAAGTGCACTGGCATGGAGTACGTGGAATGAAGTGGCTTGCTACCTCTATGTGCTAGTTTGCAGACAGAACATCATCCAGACATAATTATAATTCATTGTGGAGGGAACAGTTTGGGACATGTGTCAGGAATTTCTTTGCAATTTGCGATGAAAGAAGGACTTGGGAAGGTCATGGATATGTTTCCAAATTCCCAAATCATTTTTTCTCGTATTGCCCAAAGACAAATGTGGCTGCGTTCTTCTTCATTTGGTCCACAAATGTAGAAAGCGAGGCGTAATGTCAATAAGGCTGTTTGTGCCTTTCTAAGAGATGTTGGCATGTACTCTTTTCACAATGAAAATATTATGTTTCGTAGCACAAACATTTTTGGTAGA
Organism: Ambystoma mexicanum; assembly: GCF_040938575.1. Lineage (NCBI taxonomy): Eukaryota > Metazoa > Chordata > Amphibia > Caudata > Ambystomatidae > Ambystoma > Ambystoma mexicanum. Next base: position 800,153,245 of record NC_090935.1, on the reverse strand, counting down.
GATGGAGTCCATCTTACTTATGCTGGTAATCAGATTTTTCTGAGAAATGTACAAGTTGCATTGCGTCCTTTTGTGAAAATACAGCCAGCTTTTTTGCAGTAGGTGTTGATTTTTTAAAGTTTTTCAGAGCCACCACTTCCTCCCAGATAAAAGTGCAATAATTTTGATAGGGCAACAGCCCAAAATTTCTGATGTTCGCGAACTGTCCGCGGACTCCTAAAATAAAAATCAGTAGCCTGCTCATTTATTTCCACCTTCTATTGTTTGACTGTGAAAGGCGTCTCTGAAAAGAGCCGTTTTTAAATTTTTGTTGTTTTGTATTTTTTTTTTTTTACACAAAACGCACTAGGAGAGGAGGGGAAAGGAGGGTAAGGGGGGATGTCATTGATGACATCACTGATGACATCACATGTGAAAATAATGCCAATTAAAAATGCCTACCTGCACGGGGTTGTGTGTATTATGTTGGTAGCAAGATGTAAGGGGTGTTTATGTAATGGTAAGCATGCAATAACTAGCTAACAATGCATGACTGCATATATACTTGTGGTAGTAGAAACAATACATATGAAGACCCACAATGCATACAAATTAGAGGCACACACAGGGAAACTAAATGAAGGAAGAAAGAAACAGCATCATCAGAAAATGTTAATGGCATTAAAGTTTATCTTCCTGTATGCAAATTAATTCTGTGTTGGATGACTCCTATTGCCCCATGAATGTGTACCATGATCTGAGAGCAAACCCTAAGGCATGTACTTTAAGAACATATGAGAAGGTTAACGTTTTCATGTACAGCACCTTTTGATTTCTTATATTGTGATTGTCAGTGAAGAAAACCACCTGGCCTAGATTTTTCAATGACACAATATAAGTAAGCTAGACATTTGATGTCATCGGTGATGTTGTCAATGACATTTGTCATGTCATCTTTGATATCCTGGGTGTTAGTCTTAGCAGTGCACGGTGGTGGCGCGAGTTATGGTTGCTTAGCTGACATAAAAGAAAGGGGCTACAGATGTGATGGCATCAGTGATGGCATCAATGACATGTGTGGTGGCATCTTTTATGTTCGGGGTGGTAGTGGTAGCAGTGGAGAGTGCTGATGGGAAAAATGGGTGATTAGCCTATCATAACTCCCGAATTTCAGGGGTTTTTAGATTTTACTTGTAATCATAACGTCCTTTTTACAAAGTTTTTGTAGAGAATGGCATAGGTTTTAAATAGGGCAACTTAACCATAACGTCCCTTAAACAAAGTTTTTTTTGTAGTGGATTTTGGACGCTTTTAGTAGGGCAACGTAACCATAATGTCCTTTTGACAAACATTTTTTTAATGATTTGCATAGGTTGGCAGTACTGTAAGTTATTCATAACATAAGTTGACGAAGAATTTTGTCGAGCATTTAGAAAGATTCCAATAGTAACACATAAGCATACTGTAAAGCAACATTTGACTTCACTGCCCATCTTTCTACGAATTGCACAGTAGCATATAATGTTGCACAGCATGGCCACATGGTGCAGAACTCCTACACACTTCACAATAATATGGGGGAGTCGTTGAAAGTGCGGAAGGACGTATATTGTTGTACGAACTTGTAACTGCAACACTTCCCGTTCACAACTCAACAGGGCAAGTTTGCACCACAATAGAAGCAAGAGTGCATACCGAGGTCTCTGAATCAGTAAACTCCATTCCACCCTAAAAAAATGGGGGATGAATGCCATTACCAATACCGATTTTACGGCACTAACCCACTGAAGATTTTTTATCTTCAACCGGAATGCCTCCGGCATTCCCGTTTGAAGAAAACAAATACTTTTCCAAGATGGCCACCATGGAAAGGGAAGGTGGGCGTTGCATAGAAAGTCTTTTTGCGCTTTCCATTACAGCTGGCAGAAAGTAAAAAAGGAAAATGTATGACCGTAGTGGGCGAAGAAGATTTGTATTTGTTCTAAAATGTGTGGTTATCAGCAACACCTTTAACAGAAAGGCAGTGCCTGGTGGACATGGCGACTGCAATACAATGTTTAGTCCCAACCAGTAAATGCCAGTATTTACGTCCCCGACATTGTGGTCAGTAAGCATACCTACAGCGTACCCTTCAGAGACGAAAGGCATACCGTTAATTTGTTATGTACATGACGACACTTGTGAAGTATGAAAACACTATGACCTTTACATAAATGTGTGGAACATACAGTGAATATGTTTGGCAAAAATGTGCGTACAGAAGGCAAAGAAGTAGTCTTCTAATGTGTGGACAAAATCACAACAAACCCTGTGAAGTGAAAGGCACTAATGGCAGAAATATTGCAAGCAACACCATTACCACTGACCTGTGCACACATTTTTGTCTAAGTGCCACAAGGTGAAAAGGGTGAAGAAATGTGTAGTGAGAAGGTATAAGGAAAGATTGCTTTTGAAACGTTTCTGTACAGCAAACACTTTCACTGCACCTGATCTAATTTTTCCACTTTTAGAAAGATACCAAATCTGACAACATAGCGTCTTCATGCAGAACTAATCTTGGTAATTGGGGCATCTGGGTAACAGAAAGTACCCTAACGGCATGAAAGCATAATAGATGGGCCTGAGCCTTACCTTGCCAAAGCAAGTGGTGTGCAATAGCGTTCTGGATAACGTACCTTGGCAGCGTAAAAAAATGATTCCCTAAAGACCTAAGTACCATGATACGGCACCTATTAAACATACTTCAACCTGCAACGTAGCATGACAGATTGTAAAGGGGAACATGAAATGGTTAAAAAACACACTAACATGTAAAAAGTAGTAAGGTACTTTTATTTCACAATGCACAGCGCTAAATCATCGCCCTTTTCTCAGTTGCAAAGAAATTGGAAGTTTGTGTCTCTGTTGCACAATGAAAATGTTAATTTTGACGGTCACGTTGATGTTTTCCCACACAGTCACCATGCGTTGACGCCGCAGTTTTTTTATCACACACACAGTATGCAGTGGCGACTCAGTAGTCCGTTTCCTCTCACATTCATTGCCAAGACGAAATCAATCGCTGTGATGCAGTCCATCAGAAAGTATGGTATGTTACTTATAATGTTAGTGGCAATGGTGACGTTGTTGTTTAACCACACAGAAATTATGCGTTGTTGACTCAGTAGTCGTATTCCTGTCACAGTGATTTTACAAGGCGACGTGAATGGCTGCGAACTATGACACCAGAAAGGATGGTATGTTGCTTCTTACTGCTACAACTGCGTACAGACAGGGGTCCGATGCGGTCATCCCATTCAATGATGGCGCACATGCAACCGGTGACGAATAGCTGCACTTGACGATTAAAGAAACCGTCACTCGGACGCTGCAATCCATGACATTCGCAATAGGGAAGGAAGTAGCTGAGGGGAAAATGACAAAAAAGATCTATCAATACGAGCCTTTGCGGTAATGTACGGTGTAACACATAACATTTCTATAAAGAATTAATGTTATATGGGGAAATGTACTGACTCCCTACAAACGGCGACAATGTACAATCTGGGTAATAGGTAAAAAAATATAAATGCCACATAAATTTCATAGGTAATAGTGGAAATTGTAGTGACATCGTACAGACGACGGTAATGTGCAATCTGAAATTTCAACGGCACACAAACTTCCAAATGCATTAGTAGTAATATATTTTTTTTTTGTTGCAGACTAAGTAAATAATGTTAGTTTGCTGTACAGGCCTGAAAAATAAGCTTACATGATATGCACCGCCTCCATTTCGGCCTCTGCAATCACACAGTAGTTGTTTGCAAGAATACGTCCTCAGGAACTGATATTTCATGTGCTTCACAAACTTTTTTGAAGCATAACTTATCAAAGGGAATGTTTCACAAACTGTGACTCCCTGCATTCTTTCTGTCTCTGCCCTATACGTCAAGGTCGAAAAACAATTGACCCTTATGAGGTTTCGTACATGTGCGACCATACTGAGCGCCGAGTGAAAAAATTAAATTAAATGAAGTGACTTTCACTCAGAACGCAAATACATTCTCATTTTGCAACAACATATCAGCAGTCAATCATGAGAACCGTTACTCCCGACCACGTGCAGACGCGCTGTGTTTACGAAACCGTGCAGGTGGTTGCCTCAGATTCCAAACTATAGGACGCCAGTCTTACCACAGTACTTTTGGTGGTGGCTTCTTACATAGACGCAGTAAGGACTTGTTGTACATTGACTACCAAGTTTCAGTGTACGGTATGATAGTGGTAACAAGAATAAAGCACTGTTTCACTTCCTACTGCCACATATAAGTAATGCTTACCTTTCGACGCAGTGTTCCATAAGGGTTTGCTTGCGAGGATTTCGGCGTACAACACAAAAACGAAATGACCAAGGCGGCCATATCAAAAGAATGCTACGCACTTGACGCTGCAGCAGAACCAATCGGTGAAAGCGCAACATCTTGACGTACAGCATGCCATAGATTAGCCAATAGAAATCTTCTCCACTGAGCGAACAGAGAAGTGGGACCTTGGAGCAGACATAGCTATCACTAATTCTTAGAGTGCTACTTTTTGATCGTTTTAAAGAAAACTACTGGACGATTTCTCACAAAATTTACAAAAGCACGTTTTGGGGAACAAGCCCCTGCCGCAAAATTGGTGACAATCCGTCCAGTGGTTTGGCCTGTAGCCATGCACAAAGTTTTTGCCCCATTCAGTCTATAGGAAAAAAAAACAATTTTGGGACACCCCCTATAACTTTGCCCCCCCTGGACGAATCCTTACCAAACTTTGGAAAAAATTCAGGGTGTCCCATATACTTTTTTTGCAAACTTTGGTAAGGATTCGTCCAGTGGGAGCCGAGTTATAAGCTGCCCAGAAAGTGCTCTTCCTATGGAAACAGCAACTTAGCCATAACTACATGGCCACTACCGTGGACATGTAAAATATATATATATATATATATATATATATATATATATATTATTATGAACAACTAATGAACAAATAAATGTATTGAGAAAAATTACAACATGGAAAGCAGTCGACTCACTGGATTGGTGCATCTTTAAGTTATAATTAGTATTTATATCCAATCTGGAATAACGTGAAATTGAATAACCATTTGAAACTTGGGGGCTTTATTACTTCTCATTTTTTTTTACATGATCTTTTTTACCACAAGCCCATGGTACAAACATAAACATGAAGCATTCTATGCTGAGGCTCATTTCCAATAGCGAATGACCAGGGACGTGGCATTGTATGCCATAGTTGCAGCAATTTCTTCTCTTTTTGTAAAACAATTTTTTTGAGCTGTGTTAGTTTATTCCAACTTCATCTGAGAGTCTTCCAAACCCATTTAAATTTTACCATCCCTGATTTGTATCAAAGAAAGTCTATTTTTCCAACAAGCGACCTATTGTATTTTTAAAACTGCGCCTATGTCTCTAACGGCTTCCTATTATGATGTTAACATCGTTCCAAGCTTTTTCATTGAACACATGGATTATTACGTTCCTTTTTTACATTCTTCTCCACAGTATCTTAATTCCCACAGATCTTAGCAAACCCCCAACAAACAATGACTAATCCGGAGGGGCCCAGGGACCCACCCACCCACACGAGGAACATGTTTGATTCCTCAGATTATATTCAATGCTTACGTTTAAATTCAGAGCCATCAGGAGAAAGGTCAGCTGCCCTAGATTTCGATCATACACTAGGGTACCACCAATTCTACCCCTTCACATGTCTGTCTACCACATCACATACCTTCCCTTTGAGTCGGCCATGTAATGCACATACTCTCCTACTAGCATCAGAAACATAAAAGTGATGTGAAAACTGCCTGCTGCACATATATGCTTAGTCGTTCTTAAATGGATGTTTCTTCTGCTTTCAAGCAATGACTGACTGCAAGTCGTTCACTTCCTGTGGGACGCTCCATGTACGGCTAATAACACCAGTGGACCTTGTACTTTTATACTACAATCCAAACTCTCTTTGTTACCTAGGTCCTGGAAGTCAACACACTAACAGAAACCCCCTCACAGGCATGATCTGATTTATTATGAGCTGCAGGAGCTTTGTCACATCCACATGAAAGCAGCTTTCCAGGACATGTGGGTGAGTGTCCACCATCTGGGTATGGACATGCCTTAACATTTAACATTGTGGCCTCCACCACTTCACCTCTGGTATCCAGAACTGGACCAAGGCATCAACAGAACCCTGCAATGCCAAAAAATAACATTATCCCATAATCCCCCTGGAGCGATGATATCCTCTTAGTATTCCCATTCCTCGCCCTTCATGCCTGCAAACCACCAATTAACTCAGAAAACGAAATAGAATCCATTCCACTGGCTGGATCTCTTACTGCTCCTCCTCCGCTCTTTTCTAGACAAACTCATAAACCTGTTGAAGTAACTACATGCACTTTCTTTTTAAGGCAACGTTCAGTTCAGTGCACTAAAAGTACAAACTTCTTCCTACTCTTTTATTTTAAAATGAAACCATTCCGGAACGGTTTCTTTTTCAAATTAAAATATAGGAAGACAGTTAAACTAAATAAAGGAGCACCGCTCCCAACTGCTCCCGCTCACTTTGACCACTGACTATTACCTTCCACTAACCGCCAATACCACAAAAAAACCTTTAGGTAGCCCATACCTGCCCCGTAGCTTCTGGAAAGAAACAATACCCTCATCAGACCATATCTTTTTGAAATAAAGAATCCCTGCCGAAAGTCACATGGGCCAAAATACTGATTTCCACTCCACCATGATATCGCTATTACACCAAAGCGACTGCTGAACAGTCATCCTCTGGGGGGGACCCTGCAGTATTAAAGCAGGTCTGTAAAGTTTCATAATTGCAGATATGCCCCAACAGTGCTCGTTTAGCCACTAGATGTGGAATCTCTGTAGATCTGTAAGGGGCTGCCACCTCAGTCTCCACCTCGAGCCTTCTAGTTGCATTATAATGCATAGGATCAGAGAACCACTCCAGCCCATGCTTTATATCAAAAGCCATTTGATACCGCTGGAACTGTGGAAAATTCTTCCGCCCCCTCTGCGAGGGATGCAATGACAGCCTGAGCAGCCATATCCTGGGTTTCGCTTTACCTCACAGAAATGGAGTAATATTTCTATTAAGTGTTTTGAAAAATTGTAGCGGCCAAGATACAGGCAACATCCCATGTGGTTTCCACAAGAAGCCTGCTTCCTCAAAGTGTGTTTTAAGACAGAGTTTATTCAGCTGCATAATTTCTGCCTTCTCTGCATTCAATTTGTATGCAGATACATCTGAATAGAGCCCAACCTCCCGCAGGAAAGGGGTTAAGGAAATGTGTGGATCTTCAATTAGGGCTAAAATGTCGTTTGCATAAGCTACCATCTTGAGTTTGGTACTGCGAGTCCCAGCAACCTAAATTGTTTCCCTGGCCCTAACGCGCTGAAGCAGGGGTTCCAATGTAAACATTTATAGGAGGGGCAAGAGAGGACACCCCTGCTTCACCCTGCCATTGAATGAGAAAAACAAAGAGAGCATGCCGTTGACATACACAGGGATGCTGAAAGAGAGTGATCATGAAGGAAACAAAACTTGCGTTGAAACCCTGCCATTTAAGGGCTTCTGCCAAGAATGTCCACCCAGCCCGATCAAAAGCCTTCTCGGCATCCAGCATTATTGCCTCCCAGGGATTTATTGGAATCCCCTGGTCTCCAGGTTTTAATATGATTATAGCCAATGCAATCTCATTGAATGTAATCTCCCATCCCATGGCTTCAAAAGTAGATGCAGGGACGCTGGGGCCATTGGGATGCGGGTGTTTTTAAAAATGTTTTTTATATGATTATGAGCAGGAGTTTCTTCCGGTGTATATAGGGTCAGATAGAATTCAGCAAAGGCCTGAGCGATCTTCTTAGTTGCAGTACAAACTCTGGCGTTACCCTTAATAGCAGCTACCTTGTTTTGGTGTCTAGATTTCAAGTATCCAGCCAGTAACTCCTCAGCCTTATTCGCCCCCCATAAAACATTGAGATATTTGGTAGAGGACCCACTGCCTTACTAGAGCAATGTTTATTATAATCAATTTTTCAATAATCAAAGCAGTCAGTCTCTCTTGAGAGGGTGAGTTCATGTAATCCTCCTCCATGTGCTTGGTAGCCTGAAGACTCTTGGCTGTTTCAGATTTTTACTCTGCCGCACTACATACTCAATAATGTGTCGCCGAAGTGAGGCCTTGTAGGCGTCCCAAATCAAACCTGGTGAGAGAACCCCAGATTCATTGCGTTGAAAAAATCCTCAGTAAAGACCTCAATAGAAGTAACACAATCCAGAACCTTCAGGAGATCAGTTTTGAGTCTCCATCTATTGCACCTTGTCTGATTCCCATCCCATGCACAGTCATCTACCACTGGTGCATGATCCAAAATAAGGATTGGGGATATGTCAGCAACCTGCACCTGTGCCACCAAGCCTTGGAATGTGGAGGGGAGAAGAAAGTAAACTCCTGTGAGTCTGGGTTGCACGTCCTCCACGTGTCCACCATCCGTTCAAAGGCTGAATGCATTTTAGATCTGCAGGGGTGTGAGATCTCCTATCTAACACCAGGTCTAATGACAAGCTACAGCCCCACCCCCCACTATCTTGAACACCCTCACAAACTTTCCTTAATCAGAGACCTCCAGAACTCGCTAGCCTGCTGGTTAGGGCCATACACATTCACAATGGCTGGAAGGGTACAACCAATTTTCTCTTTAGCAATTAACCATCTGCCTCCTACTTCAGATTGTGACTCCACAATTTCAAAGTGACAATATCACTACTCCTTCTTTGCGCACCACAGCCCCAGATGCCAGCACTTGCCCGACCCACTGTTTCTTGAGCATGTTACACTCTTTTTTGGACAGGTGAGGTTTTTGTGTAAGGCCCACATGAGCGACCAGCCGCTGCATTTGCGACAAGATCTTTTGCCTTTTAATCAGAAGAGTGTAACCCCTTCACATTCCATGTAGTAATATTAACCATGTACTATAAAAAGGAAAGGTTAAATCGCTACTGAAATTCAATCTTTTAGGTCGACCTCCTGAGCAAGAAAGCACCCCACGCTCCCACCAACAGTCACATATGCCAGCCATCTGATCACACGCATATAGTTACAGATATGTAAACCAAGTACCCATGAGAACAGAAAAGAAAGGAGCGAGAAGGAATGAAACAGTAAAAAGGGTTGACTCAACCAGCCTGAGTATAATGCTCAACCAGTTACTAAAAGGCCTCCTCGAGAGTCTCCTACTAAGGGATCCCTGAGGATAAGGTAAGCCAACCGATCAAATCACCTCTGCCCGAGACAACACAACCTCCAGTGTCAGCAGGAATGATAAGGAGGAAGGACCCCCTGCACCACCAATAATGGTAAGAATAATAGTGCGAAAACCAAAACACACCCTTACTATTCAATAACTGGATTGCCGGGTTTCATGTGACTTCCCCCTCTAAGGCTGCCCATTTGGATTTTAAGGGAGATCTAGATTTATCTCTTACCTGTCTCCCTCTCCTCCACTCTCTGGTGCGGCATTGTCCATAGAGCCTGATCTTGGCCTTTATGTTGCATCATTTTGGAACTTGAAGCGAGAAAGGCAAGATTCTGGCTCTGATGGCTTTGCCATAGCTGAGTGAGGACCGTGCCCCACCGTAGTCGACCCAGCAGGCTTGGAAAGACAGCTCACCTCCTTTTTGGAGGCTGTTTGCTCTGCTTGAGAAGCCTTGATATATACATCCAGATCCATCGGGTCTTCTAAGAATTTGATGAGAACTTCGGCTATGGAGATGCTCATTTTCGCTGGAGCATAGAGCCCATATGGAAAGTACCTTTGATGCAGCTTTGGAAGAAACTCTGGAAACCTTCTCCTCTTCGCCATCTTGTGTCTGGAGAAGTCCTGTGCTATAGAGATAGGCTGGTTCTGCAGAGTTAATTTACTGGCTATTTTGTTCACCTTTTCAAGGATTTGGAGCACTTGGTTGTGGCGTAGGAGGATAGCAATAAGATTCTCAGGACACTCTGCGAGTGGGCCCCATGGGGCACACCCTCTGTGCATGCTAAATTTGCAATGCCAAAGAGAAGGGAATATTAAGGAAGGTAGGTAGCACTCCAACCACGCCACCATATCGGTCATTGGTCCCTTCAATGCCTTCGGGGATGCCAAAGATTCTTATATCTTTCCATTGATTTCTGTCTTCTAGTTCATTGACATTAGTTTCAAGATCACACAGTCCGCCTTGTAAATGTTTGAGGCTTTCCATGCAGTCTTCCAGCAAGGAAATCTGGCCATCTGCCTCCTGCAAATGTCCCTTAAAGAGGCCCATCTCTGACCTCAAAGATTCACCTCGCCCTGCATCTCCAGAGTATGTTTATCCACAGATGCCATTATGAACTGGATGTTAGACAGTTCCCCCAAAATCACTGCTAAATCACCATTTTGGGAGGAGCCCCCTCGGACATCTTCTGTTGGAAAGCTGATGATGGGGGAGACTTCTCCCCAGCAAAGTGCAGGCTTTTTTGGATGACATACTCCTTGGTCCAGCTACCCAACGTGTGCAGAATAGGTGACGTCCCTGGGGGGAGATATGTCCAGTTCCCGTTATATGTTAAAACGGGAATGCGATGGACGAAAATCCGTTTGACACCGCTACTGTTCTCCAATCTCTAACCTCAGCAAGTCACCTTCGTCATGAGCTGCTTCCTTCAAAGATGGCCACTGGGGGCCTTCAGTCACTGGGGCACTAATATAAAAGAGGGACAGCCTGTAGAGCCTTACCCAACCTCTCGGGTTGCATGGAGAAATGTCAGCCAGCCATCTCACGAACAATGACAAAACTCATACTCTCCCCACTCCTTACCACCTTCTACCACTGTGGAGTGCGATGTCTTGAGACCATCAACTAGCAACTGCTGCAAAGATAATTTAATTTTTGATCAAATGTTCATTCTCCTTGCTCTCTAGAATGGAGAAACCCCTATTATTTTAAGGCAAACCCCTGCTTGTACCAACCATCCTTAACATCCTTATCAATGTAGTGAACTTAAACTGATTTTAAGCTTGGCCTGTTTCACCATAATACAAGTCGAAGTGTCCTTCTAAAAGTCTATTCAACCTGATGTCTAGAAGTCTATTCAATCTGTTGGTGACTCCCAGGCAGCTGGAGGATATTAAGCAACTAGGCAGATACTCATGTCCGTCCTGGATTGGTTTGTAAATATACATTTTTTACCAAAAGCTTAATTGCCAATCTTGTGTTTGCTATCAATGTTGGTGGTGAATTGTGAATCATCACATAAAAAAAGATATAGGAATCATAATCATCTGCTTAAAAAACAAACAGTTCCTAAAAAAAAAGTAAATGATAAAGGCCCTCTTCAGGAGTCGGGTGGTATCCCGGGACTAAATCCACCGGAATACCGCCCAATGCATTTACTGTTACCGTCACTTGATCCAGCAGCATTACCGCCAGATCACAAGTGGTGGCAGTGGTGTAAGTCCCCATTTTTTTGAGTCCATATGACTTCATTTGGCTTTTTCGGTGCAATTACTGTGGTGGTAATTACGTAGCGGTAATTGCGTTGAAAATAGGCGGGAAGTCGGTACTCTGACCTCCTGCTCAAAGTTGGAGGTGAATCCTTCTTTTTTCCCCCAAACTCATGATTGGGTGTTGTTTGGTAAATCGGCGGTAACGCTATTACCGCTGCACTTTTATTGTACAACCCAACTTCTGATGAGGCCCTCAGTTTTTGCCAATGGACACATTCCCCACCCTAATATTGAATTGTATACGTTTGATATCTGACCTGTCTGTTTTTTAACTGTGTGCTGCAGTAATTTCTTATGCCAAAGCATTGTGCTCATATTTGATTGATAAGATTCTTAAACATCTTTCTTTCTGTGGGCACTCATTAACCATTAGCCCCTAGGGAAGGGGTGCCAACCTATCAAGAAGCTAGTAATGCAGGCATGAACTGCTAGTAAAAGACTGCATTTCATTGCTGCTTCTTCTGCCTCTCCCCTGAGTCATCAATTTTCCCCCTGCTGTTCTCCCTGCCCTCGCCCCATGGCCCCTCTGGAGAGCATGTTTCCCCACCCAATAGAATATATCTCCCATCAAACCCTTGACACCCTCCATCCCTGTCCATTCCTACACATCTCTGGTTCATGCTCAACTGCGGGTCCACAGCTCCCTCCCACAACACAAATTGTAAGTCCCTTTGCTATTTCACAACCGCCATTTTTGTTTGTAAATTCTTTATATAGAAATTGCCACACGTGAATCGTTCTGTCAGTTTTCAATATATTTTTAAAAATATAAACACTGTTAGCACGTCAGATGAAGCTATGGAATGCTTGAAAGATTAATGCCACTTGACATGGGTGGACTTGGCCGGTAGGACCCTGAGCCCTCACCTATGCTATGTCTAAATAAAGCTTGGGCGTACCTTAGGTAGGGTTGGTGGGCAGTGTTATGGATGGAATGGACGTAGCCCTTTAAGAGGGAGGGACTGCGAGGGGAAGAAGGGAGATGGGGCTGGGAACGGGCTGTAAATCACTGACCTGGATGTCTTGATGGCCTGGGTGGCAGACTTTGTTTTCAGTGGCTCCCACCTGCAGGGTCATCAAATATGGGCTGTAGTCATATTGTGGCTGCCATGGAGAGGTGTGCCCCCTTCAGGCCAGAATCGTGGCTTCCCTCCTGGGAGAACCACGAAAGTTCCAAAAATTATTTTCTTAGGTGCTTGTAGGCAGCACACGAGCACCCTCGCGGGCCGCAACTGCACCACAAGCCGATTCCAAGATGGCCGCTGATCGTATCAGCGTCGGATTTGGCCCGCTCCGGGGAGTGATACATGCTACATTTGCGCGCTCGCACGCGCAATGATTATTCTCCCTTTTTGCGACCGTCCTCGTCATCAATGTGATGATGGTGGTGCCTCGGGCTGCCTCATTCACACGGTCACATGCATCCATGCAAGAATACGCGGAGAAGCGTCTGGTGTGTATGAGGACCCGGTGGCAACTGCCGTTCGGGACGCCTTTATTGTTAAATCGCATGCGTGAGGCCAAACGAGGCTCGCGCATGCGTGCACTTAACTTGTACCGTAACAGGGAGGGGAGAGGGGACGGACCGTCAGTTGGATAATAGATAATAAAGGAGAAAGACGTATGAGCCCGGTGTCTCGTGTCATCATTACAAGTACGTGTGCGGTTACCGGTCAAACCAGCCTGAGGATAGTGACTTTAACGCAACAATAATAACATAACAGATTTCTTGGGCAAATACACTGCTATTCAATGAGCAGAACTCGAGCTATCACTGCCAATGGTGTGTCACAGTACGGATAATATCTTGTCATATGCTTATTCAAAATGATAAGAAGGAATCTGACACATGAGAGCCCTTTGCTATCAAATGACATGCAAACAATCAAATGTTGCACTACTGAGAAGTTTCCAAGCACGTCACATATGTAAATCTATGTGACTTTCATAAAATGAAACATACGTGAACTTTAAATGAGCAGTGAGATAAACGTCCTTTCTTTAAGTTCAGCTCCTATCCTCTCAATTGAGAATACACTACCACAAAAACAGATCCCTGAAAGGGAATGGGATCATTTAAGCTATTAAGCAGCTCTGTCTAAATTGCTGTCACAGTCTGCAATTTAGAAAAGACTATTATAGCATCTGCCTCAGAGGTAATGGTTCATTTAATGTTATTGGGATGATTTGCAGAACTTGACAGTATATAAAGGTTTTAATGTTAACATATATGGTATTGGAAAGATGTGTCTGTCTACAGAAAATCCCAAACTGCTGGCTTTGCCAATTCTTCTCTTTTCAATGTTGCTCGGTTGTTTTTTTTCAACCGAGAAGAAAAGAGCAATGATTTGACATTTGCTATTGACAGCGAAGGATTTCAGCTCTGCAGCTAATGCGCCTTTTATAAGCGCCCAAGCTTTTCGCAATGGCAGCCAGCAGATAAAGTGCCCGGGATGTGCCCATCATTCTCCCAGCACTTGCTAGAACACCGAGCAGTTAGTTTAAGGCTGAAATGTAATTCAGTCTCAGAGTTTCGGAGGTATTGTCATTTGAAAGTTGTCACCGTTGACTTTGGTACGAAAAAGCCATTCAGAGGCTCGCTTTTTAATGAATTATTAATTGAATGCTGCGCAATAAGCACTCCATCCCCATCCAGCGATGTATCATTATGCCTTTCTTTGTTGGTTTACCTGTTCCTCTGCTAATAACTGCGACTGCTCGCAGAATAAATCCATGGCGGCGCTGCTGGCGCTCTGACTCCCCTTGCTTGTCATTGTCAAAGCTCATTCTGTGGTTTCTCACTGATGCATTCTCTCTGACATTGACTGAGGAATAACATTGAGGAGCCATTTGTCCAGATCATTGTGGGGGAAGTGCCAGTGCCGGAAAATGGAGAGGATGAGCGTTGCTCTGCTGTTTATTGTGCAGCTATGTTGCTTGGGCAAAGCTTCCATGGCAGAGTCTGGCCCCCGTAGTAACCGGGCCGTCCTTTCTGGATCAGATACATGGGTGCAGCCAAGTTATGGGTCACTTATTCAGAACATTTAGATTTTGATGATATGCCTTTCCCCAGGGCATTCTGGTGAAGAGAGGAGGTCTTAATAGAATTAAACCTTAAACTATTTGCATGTTTTAGGTCAAAATTCTGGCCGTGTCATCTGGTGCTACAAAACAGTGGAACAAATATTAATACACATTTCAGTGCTTTGGGAAAAGCCTTCATTCGCCATTACATTTAAATTCACATTTCAAAGATAGTTCTAAAAGATAATTACTCATTTGCCTCATATGTCAATTTCCGAACGCCATCTAGATGCCATGGCCCGGGAAGCAAGAGTCACAAAGGTTTGCACACAAAAGCGTGACGTGCTGTGCATCGGGATCCTGTGGTCGCAGTATACAGACAGCAGGAATAAGGCAGTCGAAAGCTGAAGCCCGGTGTAGGTCAGTGGGGTAGGGGGCGGGTGCTGATGGGGGTGTGGGCAGAGGGTGCCACGCAGGGCCGGCCTTAGTAGCCACAGCGCTTTGGGCAGCGAAACCAAAATGTGTCACCCCTCCCCCCACGTGCCCCTGGACATGCAGGGAGGAGGGGGTGGGAGAGCGCCAAATTGTTTAATAGGCACAGCAGGCACCCTATTGTTATTAAATACACTCCGCTCCCTTCTCCTACCATGCCAGCTTAGGGTAGCCCTTGAAAGACTCCCCCGAGCTGGCGTGTCGGTGAGCTAATGGCAGGGCACCCCAGGTGGTTGCCCGGTCGGCCCTGCACTAAAGCCGGCCCTGGTGCCATGCAGCACAGAGGGGTATCGCGGGACTCCTCCAAAGGGTCAAGGAAAGGGCTTTTTACAACATACTGAACCTGCAGAATGCAACCTTTTGATCTCGAATCCACAGTTTTGCCCTCTTGTAAATGACATTCGGACATAGATCCCCCAATTTGATCCATTGCTCACCTCCTTTGGAATTTATTTTAATGCGCATATTCTAAGAAAAAAAATGTGGCATGGCTTGAGTTAAAGATTATGACTGTGATCCTTTGTATTTCTCATGATGAGATAGCAACCCAAATGTACCCAACATTTTATTGAGAACCAAAAGAACAAGATGCGATTTGATCATCTAAAAGGCTGCAAAGATATTTTATACGGGATTATTTTAAAAACACATCACAGAAGTAGTCCTGTTACAGTACAGTGTGGCTAGGGAAGAGGCTGACAGGAATAGGCTCTCCCTTATAAATTAGAGAACCAGAATTCTTATAATTGAGGCTGACACCGGGACTGGCACTCATCTCTCTTGTTTCGGTTGGACAAGTCCACATGATGTCTCAGCAGCTGCTACATACCCTGCTCACCATCACCGGTCAAAGATGCTGCTAGTGAGAAGACCTCTGGCAACCAAGACACCCTACAACTGGAAACACCAGATCGGCAGCTATGAAAGCCCACACAAGTGTACAGTGTCCTAATTTCTGTAGCGGCCTTAACCAGCCAAGTCCCACTGCCCTTGGTGCCAGTACCCTTTCAGGGTATTGTCTGGCCTTCGTAGCTCGGGGCCATCACTGGAGGCTCTCTACCGCTGGCCAGCAGCATGTGCTGTACTCTCTGGCCTCTCACCTGCTTCGGTGTCTGACAAGATCTGCTGGTTTTCTCCTTCCTGTCATTAAATTCCAGATAATCTCTCTAGTACTGAAACCAACTCCGTTGGAGGTCCATGGACTGGTAAATCACAACCCATAATGAGAACAGCTCTTGACATCAGAAGAAAAGCATTTGATAGTTCATGGTCAAAACCCACTCGAAATACATAATCACGAGGCACCTATTTGATAGCTGGTTCCTGACAATAGCCATATGGTCCCATCTGTCAGGTATCATCTGCATTATTGTGCTGCTTTTTGGTCTGAACCTGGCATCTTTTGCCCATTTTCCACTTTTGGGAATCTGAAAGAGAAAACTAAAGAACCATGACTGCAGGAGACGGGACATCCCAAAGGTAGATTACTGCAGAAAAGCACAATTGTGTACCTCGCTATTATCATGTCCATTATGATATGATCAGCATTAGGACCACTTTCCTTTAATCCAATAAGACATTGCCTAGCTAAACTCATTGTTCGAGAGCTTGTCCAGCATCGTGATTGGACTCTAAATCATGTATAGGGCATCTCAGGGTTGCCTGTGTTTGTGAATATTTTAGACAACAGGTCAGTGGTTATATTTCTTTTTCTTTTACACAACTTGAAACTGCTTGCCCTCCAACCATACTATCTCATCCCTCGTGTGATGCCTGGCCCTAGACAGCACTGGTGGGCCGCTTATCTAGTGTTAGGGGATAGATATAAAGAGACTTGCCCTAACGGTTTCAAGCAATAAACAGTTTTGTTAAATTTCTATAACATTAACATCCACCACCATTGATGTCTCTACCAACTCAGAACCCAACTGTTTATTCTGGGCCTCACAGGTGAAACAATTTTCCTCTTTATTCTTTTTCCCTGGTTTGGCATAAAAAACGTAATTTAAAAATGGAAAACCTCATTAGGTTTTATAATCCGTACTCCCAATGGCAATTCTGCAGTAATGTTTATCTGTATAAGTGGTTTATCTTCCACTCATTTCTCCTCCGGACATTCGATTTAGTCCCTTTTTGATTCGAGGTCTGGATGGGCCTACCGATTTTAGTGGTTTTCTGATTACACCAGTTTCTTCAGGGCCATAGCACCCCTTTTGGGTACTGACATAAAGCTACAGAGAGGCTTGTGTCTGACTAGTCACTGCATCTATAGGGCAAAGAGAAATGGGGAGGGGTGCAAGGGGAGAGAGAGCACGATCGGTATCATTAACTTTCCTCTTGTGGACATACCCATTCATAACCCCCTTCTTTCGTTATGGGTGTTTCTTACCCTAGCTGCAGTGTAAGTCATGCCATGTGTACAAATATGCCTCTTCTGGAAAACAGGTTTTTTTCTTTAATGAACCCACATTGACCTGCAGGAAAAATCGCAGCATATTTTCTGTTGGTCATCTGGTTAGAGGGGACTAAATGGGCATTTCTTAAATACAAATTTAAAATGTAACAATCTAAAAACTTGTGAGTCCAAATACGAGCTTGATACTGTGCTCATGATCGAGCGTGGGCAGTCTAAAGTCTTACCTTCTTAGTATGGTGTCAGTTCGGAGATTTCTTCCTCGCGCCATGTGTTTGCGTCTAACTCTTGTACCTGAGAGAGAGTAGTTTTCAAATTACTGATCATCATGGCTACTAATGCGCATGCGCAATAGCTCTCTGTGTATTCAGTTGATATATCATGCCGCCATCTGACTAGGTTAATTTATTTAGTTTACCCTTGTTCGTGTTCGCTGCAGCGATTGCAGTTATGGGTGACTATGAAGTAACATGTAATCCATCTCTGTTGACTCACATCCAGCCTACTTAACGGTGAACCTATCCCATTTGGTCCTCAAACAAGATCAACATAGAGTCCTGGAAAACTGACTATCCTTTATACCAAGGGCAAAACATTACCTTTTCCAGACGCGGATTGAAATAGCCAAGCTGGTGAGGAAAGTACGACTGAAGCAATTCTTTGAAGATGAAGTCGCAGTGCCTGAACAGGGCGCTACAAACTTGAAGAACAAGTCTACATTTTATCCACCATCTAATGGCATTACTGCCGAATCACCAACCTTTGAAAAGGCCAAGCTTAAGAAGCTAGATGAATTAGAGAAAAAACACGAATCAGGCTTTAATAACTTTACAAAAAAGACAAAATAGCATTGAAATCGCTATCTGTTAACACCGACATAGTTATAAAACCTGCGGATAAGGGTGGGCGACAGTGATAATGGACACCTCTGAATACAAGAAAATGGTGAATGTCCTTCTGGAAGACCGAAACAGCTATATGCAATTGGGTAGGGATCCCACAGAAAACATCAGGCAGATGGTCGCGCCTATTGTAGAAGAGGCAGCAGCTGAGGGATATATCAGAATTGCACTTGGGGGTAATTCTGTAGTATGGATTATAAACCCTAACAAGGTTTTACATTTTTAAGTTGCATTTCTTATGCCAAACCAGGGAAAAAGAGTAAAGAAGATAATGATTTTACATGGTGGTGGATGTTATAGAAATTTAACAAAACAGTTTATTGCCTGAAACAGTTAGGGCAAGCCTCTTCATATCTATCCCCTAACACTAGATAAGTGGCCCACCAGCCATGCATCACACGGGGGATGAGATAGTATGGTCGGAGGGCAAGCAGTTTCGTATTATGTGTGATAAGGTTTGGGTATATCGTCAGGTATAATACCCACGTTTGGTCCCCTGATGTGTGTTATGTGGATATTTTAGCCTTGTAGTGAACTCCTAAACTGCTGGGACCTTAAAGTTGATTATAGTGGTTAGTGCTATTTAAGTGCATAGACCTAATGACTTTGGCTTCTCATAACATTATACCACCTATACTTGAAAATACACATTCTATAAGCATCTTCTATATATAAAGCATATAAAGCCTACTCATGTCTGAACATAGCCTTTATTCACTCTACTGAAAGTATTAGACTGTAACACTGTACCTCAAATCGACCCCACTGCACTCCTCAGATTTAGTTGTGAATGCTCGAACACTTCTACCATGGAAAGCGTAAACAAAAGCTAAAGGAGCTCTGTATGCTTGGATCTGGAACAATAAAACAAGGGTAAACTCTACTGACCATGTCATGAAGGGTTTTACTCAAATGATGCAAGGGCTTTCTAAGAGAGCACTGGCCCTTTCAGAATGAACTAATATACAGTCTTCGCAATACAGCGTACAGCTACCTTTTTTGCCTTGAAACATGCAGTCTTAGGGACATAGCGCCCAACATGCTTCTTGCCTATTCAGTGCCAGGGATATTGGGCCCAGAACAATTCTTGACTTCACAGCCTCAGTGATATAATTCACAGCTCCTTCCATGACTTCACAGTCCCAGGAATAGAGTGCCCAGAATGCTTCTTTACAAGTTCCTACCAGCAGGTATTTTCTCCACCGTGCTTAGGGTATGATATAGATATTATTGCCCTCTAGCCATAGCTCCCCCTCCTGGACCAATGGCTATGCCTGTTTGACACAATCCTACCAGCAAGTATTTCTTCCCCCCTTTCTTTGGGTTTTACAGACTGAGATATCCTCAACCTCCTGGACTGAATGTATTATCCCTGAAACAGCTAATTGGCTTCTTATTCTTGGTCTGGTGTCTATCAGGTTCTGAGATATAGCCTTCAACAGGCATATAGCACTCAGCCTTATTTTTCAAAAGCTGTGTAAGAGATATAGCCTTAAGCAGGCAAGTATAGTTCCTTATTACCTGTTTGTGCCTGCTCTGATCTCCTGGATCAGTCTTGCCTTTTCTGGCTTTCAGGTCAGTAAACCAGCCTGCTACATCCCATGTATCTAGCAGATGGATTTTATAGAGCTCCCAACTTGCTTGGTAAACTCATAAGGCACCTGACTGGTACTCCTTGATTCCCTTCATACTCCATTCTTGGCCTTGAATCTGCTTCAATTCTTTAGGATCAGGCAGGAGTGTCTGGTCGATAGAGCTTAACTGTTGCTCAGTGGATGCTCTCTGTCCCTGTTTCTTCCTCCGCTACTCTGCTGTTTCAATTTGGTGCGGTTTATGTATTCATATCTTAACCAGCAGAGGCAGGACCTTGGATTGCATGTGCAAGCACTTGCTGCTCCTGTGTCTGGAGCTTGGTGCCTAAGGGAACAAATGCATGATTGTCGGGAGAACTGTGTTTGCACTGGTGTTCAGAAGGTAGGCTTCCATAACTGCTGTATTGGAGAGGGGGACTACCTGACAAGTTCTGGTTGCGAGGGGTGGTGGGAAATGAAAACCCTAATGATCTTTCATGAGGCAGCCTTGCTCAAACCATCTTCCCTGCACGAAAGTTTGGTAGAGCAGTGATTGATTCTGTTACTAACACGCAAGATGGCCTGAGGAATGTGAGACAAGGCTCTGGGGAATATGCACAATATCAGGGCAGCCACCCCGCCCCACAGAGCTGGTGGTCATCTGCAGTCTCCAGAGCCCTGTTGTTCCAAAATGGAATGGCCATATAATGTGACTCTGCCCTAAAAGAATTAGCAAATAAAGTATTCATTGCCTAAACACTTATGAAAAGAGAATAGTAGAAAAGCCTGTGGAAAAAAATGATAATGTCAGCCCATACTAAGCCATATCATTGTGCAAGAGCATTGTTATGGGTAGCAGATAGTGTAGGGCACTGATTGAAGGTAACAGACAGTAATGCATAAAGTGTTTGGCTGAGCTATTTAGGATTATGCCCATTTAGCCTAGACCTCAAGATGCCTTTGGCGGGGCTGAAAAAATTGTTTCTGGTTGGTTACAGGGATATATGCATAAGATATGTTGGTGACAGTGATCTAGTCTCCTGTGGCTTATTGATTAAATTGCTGACTTTGAAATCTAGAGATGTGGCACTAACATCCTGATTTCTGTAATCTGATCTTAACTGGACATCACACCACTTATCTGTTACATGTCCGCTCACTTTTTCTATGTGCAGCACTTCATAGGATGGGCAGCTGGAGATGATAGAGGATGGTGGCCTGTTTGATTTTCAATCAGTTGCAGAGGACTTTGTTCAATCACTCATTTAAAAAAATAAACCTACTAATGACTTTCTGCTCACTTTGCCAGCTTTTTCCACTAGACCCATGGCCCAAGGATTCATCCCATTCATAACAACTTTTATAATCAAATCGCTAGCTCAGTGGATTGTTCCAGAGAATATATAGAACGCTATTTTTACGCCGCTGTTTAAAAAATCAAAAGCATGAGGGCCATATAGTTGGAGAAAATGGCTGTGTGCATAGCAAAACCCAATCAAGTGCCGCAGTCACAGAATGGAGTTGGATTTCAAAAGCCCTAGCTGCTCAAACTCAAAGCTAATGTCATGTCTCGGGGGCATCTAAGTTAATTACTATTGGATGTTGGAATACCTGTGGTTTTGCCCATTTGTTTCAATCCAAATGGCTGAATAATTTGGTGATAGCTTGCTTGGAGGAAACATGGTTAATCGAATGTCCGACAGTAGACGACTATGAACTTGCCGTAAATCCAGCCATCAAAAAAAAAATGGGCAGACCTTCGGTGGGTCTACTGACATTTGTACAAAGGAACTCTGGCTACAAAATCTTGGAAGCCATTAACATCTCACCATATATTCAAAAAGTGGTACTGGTTATGGGCGGGCGACACAGGACCAAACCAGAAATCTTATACATCTTCAATGTTTAATATATATTGCTTTGAACTACCAAACAAAAAATCCACCAGAAACGCGATAAGTGCTTCCAAAGCTGCACAATGGTGCTCAGAAGTGAATCTAAGAGACATACATCTCCTTAATGGCAACACCCCCGGTGACACACCAGCTAAATCGACCTGGAAGAGAGAGACACAACAATCAATTTTGGACTATTATTTTGCATCCAAAACTCTTCAAAAGCATGTTAAAGAACCCCATGTAGCTCCTAAAGTTGAATGCGACCACAACTTAGTATTATTGGTTCTCTGTAGCCCATAAATTGGGCAGTCACAAACGTGGAAGCATGACATAGCAGTTTAACCCAGTCGTATTAGACTTAGACTAAAAGAACGAAATGTGAGATCGCTTAATCACGCTTATCAGTTGGAACACGGGCGTGTGGAATATCAACATCTATTAACTAAATTTGCAGCAAAGCAAGGCTTGAGGAAACAAATATTTGTGAATAAACATGCCTTTGACCTAGACATCCTGAAACATAAACAGCATTTGCGATGTAAAATTAGAGCACAGAAGAAGCTGTATACTGATGAGGACCTGGCGAACATCAAAAAAGCTATACAGACTTACAAAAACCGGCTCAAGTCACATCGCTCTATAATGCTTCAACAAGATGCAGAATTGATGCTCTCTAAAATGCAAAATAAGAACTGTGGGAGCGAGGGGCCAACAGGCCCCTCGCATCTTTCACTTCTCAGTACAAGACTCGGACCAAGTGCCTCCAGTAGTGGGTTCGCCCCTTGCCCTTATGCGATGTGAACTTTGGGTTACATTCGCGTAGATGGGACCACTGAGCAAGACACAGGGCATCCATTTTTGTCCCCCCTTTCGACTCCATCTTGGTGACCAGGCCTCACTGCAATAGTACGAAGCGCTTCTCTTCCTTTTCTCACAGCGCCCAGGCGCAGGGCACATGGCCCAGACCCTCGTTCCCAAACTGACTGGAAAACTCTGCGGCTCCATTCTCACGCTGAAGCTGGAGGTATTTGCAACAACTAATAAATGTAACACATCACTCTTCCTCTGAGATCACTGGCCTGCATGTGAACCGGCATGAACCAAGCCCATAGCTCATTCATCTCCACAAATGTGTCCTTGCCCCCACACCCTCGCCAGTGGAAACTTACTGCCATTCTGACCCTGTGTCCCTGCAAGGTATTCCTTTCATGTACCAGACCACTGACCACGCCATGATGCCCACCCAGCAGACCCCCAACCAACATTAGACCCCTGCTGCAGTATACCGTGCCCAGTACTAACAAACGCCACATACCTGAGATTCTTGTAAGCATAAACCTACTCCCTGGTCATTGCATTATAGTGGTGAAGATGCTTAACCTATGACTTGTATAATCCAAAGGCTACAGATAATATAAATACCTGAGTGACTTTTATAGAGACATGACAAATTACTGAGAGTCTTTGAATCACTATTATTTAGTGCATGCATTATAGAGAATGTATTATGTTAGCTTAGATAGTGACCACCCTGCTTCACAGCGACCTGATCTTCACCCATCCGGAGTACAGATGTCTGACGTCCATCCTCCCGCCCACCGAGCAACCAACCAAGAGGACGAGATGATGCCCACACCTTAGACAACACCCTGGCTGACCAATCCGGGTCCAACGTAGTATCATATGTTAGACGCATCATTGTACCTATAAAATGTACTGTAACATTAATTTTGCCGGAGCGCTCTCAGAGATCTAGATAAACTTTTCCCTGAACTCTCGCAGCCCGCTCTCTTCTGCCTTATTGCCTGTCCGGGGAGTGTCTGTTTTATTTTCTTTCATGTGTAAGACAAGGAGGGCACAAACAGAACACACAACAGTTTTGGACTCTAATCAATGAGAAGCAGAGCTCACAGATAGCACTTCAAACAAACACTGTGACGGAAAATTCTTTGGTAAACCATTATGAACACCTTTACAAAAAGAAAGAAAATTCCCTTGAGCCTGTTTTGCCAGTACTGGAGACATGGGACTTTCGTTTTGAATATCTTGATATCCTTGGAACTATTGGCAGAATAAGTACATCACGAGCGCCAGGCCCGGATGGCTTAACCAACCTTATATTAAAAAGAAATCCTGAGGCCTGGGCCGATTTCTGCTGTCATTTATTCAAAGATATTACAAGTCCATGTGCGACACCGTCGTCTTGGAAAAGGGCAATAATCATACCAATATTTAAAAAGGGCAATAGGATGAACTCAAATGACTACCGCCCAATTGCACTACTGTACGTCTTGAGTAAGATCTACGCCACGCAACTACAACGTAAGCTACTAGCCTGGACCATCTCTAGTAAGCACATCGACCAGAGGCAAACAGGCTTCGTTAAAGGTGTGGGGTGTAGTTTAAATCTAATAATGGTTAACATATTAAAGATGGATGTGGTAAGAACCAGCAGTAAAATCTATCTAGCTATAATGGAGATATCCAGTCTTTCGACAGCATAGATCGAGAGAAATTGTGGCTAAAGATGTCTACATGGAACTGCCCTCTAAACCTTTTGTTAGCAATAAAAGAATTATATACAAACACTGCAATAAGAATCAGACTAGATCACTCTGGCAAATTATCGGTGCCCATCAAAACCCAGTGTGGAGTTAAGCAGGGATGTCCTTTGGCTGCCATTATTTTCAACTTGTTCATCTCCGATATTGACCAAACCACAGAAACTCCTAGATCATTTTCACCCAAAATAAATGGAGCACCTATAAGTCATCTACTGTACGCCGATGACTTAATACTATTAGACACAACCCCAACTGGCCTCCAAAGAAAACTAAATGCACTGGATTGTTATGTAAGAACTAATAGGTTGAATATCAATGCTTCAAAATCGGAGATACTTGTGCTTGAAAACCTAAGTAGACAAAAGAAAAAATTGCGACCAAATTTCTGCTGGCACTAGGACAAAACCCCTCTGAATATAACAACAAATGTTCGTTATTTGGGCATGCAAATCAACTCAAACATAAATGATTCCCTGTGGGTTGAAATAACCACAAAAAAGCCATATTTTAGCAATTCAAGCTGCTGCCTTAAACAGGAAATACGGGAAGCACTCTTTGCTACCAGAATTGGCCTTTTATAAATCAAAGGCGGTCCCTGCATTACTTTTCGGTGCAGAATGTGCACTTGGCTGTCCAGAAGACCTCTGGAGTTCTCTTGAGAATATTTTCTGGTCCAGAGTCCTGTGTTTACCTAAGGGAACCCTGACCGCATGTTTACAACACAAACTCAGCTTAACATCCTTCAAAGCTCGAGTGTGCTGGAACATGCTTTCCTTATATAGGAAAATTACGCAGACAGATGCTCCAATACAGATCAAGGTCCTGCAAGCAATCAGGCCTGGTAATGAGAGCTCAGTATTTGATCTGTGGGTGAATTGATGCAAAGACATCATGGTAGATCTTGATATTAAGTTAGACATACTACAAACTAACCCTGATCTTGCAAAAAAAACTTTATGGAGACAGGATTGGCGTTCTACCTGTGACCAGAAAAGAAATCATCGAATAATGAAATCCGTCCCACATGACAATAGAGCTCTCAAACTTTTGCAAACTATTCCCTGATGTTCAAAGAAGGAGAACATATATGAAATTTCGCTTAAACTTGTTTAAAACAAAAGAAAAAACAAGTCTCTGGTGTGAAATTAACAATATGAATATGCAATGGAGACTCTGCAATTCCAACGAAGAAACTCTAAAACATTTGACGCTGTTTTGCTCGTCACTCCAACAAGGAAGGACACACCATTTGGGAATATTTATTGAAAAATGGCCAACGAGAGGCACTGAAGACTGGTGGCAGATAATGTTCAATGAGACTGACAGGGCTTTGACCATTGCTTTGACATTCTTTTTGGGAGAGATGTTGTCTAGTTTCTTAATCTTGTAAAATATCATTATCCTTGAGGATTGGAAGTGAGCAAATCTCATCTTTTTTCATTTTGTTGTATTGAAGTTTCTCCCGTGCCTTTGCCCTTATTAGTTTTATTGTTTGCTTTGTTTTCCTCTTCTCGGAAGATTGATCTCGAAGAACATGAGGTGAATTTGAAGAGTTGCAAATCAGCAATGTGAGTAGAAATGTGTAAGAATGTACCATATTTTAAAGGTTTGTAATAAACCATATAAAATAAAAAAAATAAAAAAAAATCAAACCTGGACCCGGCCAGCTTGTAGAATTATTGCAGTGTAGCTGGTCTTCAATGGCCAGGGAAACTCCTTCAGAACGTGGTTACTGGCCAGTTGCAAACACACATGTAAAAGGAGTGGCTTCTGGACGGCCTTCAATCTGGTTTCTGATCCAAGTTTGGAACTGATACGGCTCTGCTATCTGTGCAGGATGACCTGCTGGAGGTCACAAATAGTGGGGGACCTTCTCTGTTGGTTTTGTTGGACCTCTCCACGGCCTTCGACATGGTTGCCCATCCCATTCTGCTAGACTGGTTGAGAATGGTGGGTAAGGTCTCCATTAATTCCATTAAGTGGTTTGGTTCATTTCTGGCCTGCTGACAACAGCAAGTCTAGGTCGGGGGCTCTATCTCAGACCCCCTTGTGATGGGATGTCGTGTGCTGCAAAGTTCATCACTGTCACCCTTGTTAGTTAATATTTACATGCATCCCTTGATGTATATTCTGAGGAGTCATGGGTTGAGCTAGCATTCTTACGCCAACGACACACAGATATACATCAAAATAGGGAATATTGAGGACACATTCTCCAAGGTTAAATCATACCTTGATGATGCAAGCACTTGGATGGCTAAAAAATAGAACTCGCCCTGTTCGGTCCTAAGCATCTCATCAAGGCGGCCAAAGAAGTGTTTTCTCCAAATATCTTAGGTGAAGAATTAAACTTTGCCTCTAAGATTACAAATGTATGGTGCATCTGGCAAGACAACCTTGGTTGCGAGGCATAGGTGAGTGCTAAGGTTCAGGCAGACTTTTATTCGCTTTGAATGCTTCGACATGTACTTCCATTTATTACTAACAAAGACCATGCAACTGTGGTGGGGGCTCTGATGAATGCTCACTTCTGATGGGCATCCCTGCTAAACAAATGCACAGGCTTCAAAAATCCCAGATTGCAGCCGTCAGACTTATTGGTCACTTAAGAAAATCAGATCATGTCTCTCCCTTCCGTAGATCATTGCACTGGCTAGCAGTAGAGGACTGTACCAAATTTAAGGTAGCGTGTCTGAGTTTTAAATGCCTGAATGGTCTGATTCTGGAGAATTTGAGGGACACGATTCACTGCTATCTGCCTTCGAAGTCCCTTAGATCAAAGGACCAGTTGCTCTTAACCGCCCCTTAGTCGGTATTTGTAACTAGAGGAGACAGAAGGTTTAACGTTTTTGGAATCAGACTTTGGAACAGCTTACCTATGAAGATCAGGGCCAGTGAGACGCTTTTTCAATTTCGTAAGACTCTCAATATTTTTCACTTCAACTAACGAGGCAGACTGTTATGAGGATACCACCAGTCCCTGTAGTTAGGAACAGGATAATCTTACTTTTTCAACCCATGGTATGCTAACACTGTCGATTACAGCTGCACCTTTATATGGTTAAGTCTGTTCTGCACGCATTACAAATCCACAAAATCAAATCAAATCAAATCATATTCCAGATGTACATGCTCAGTGCTTTAGTTTACTCTGGAATTTGTGGGTCTCATGATCAGAAAAAGTGAACGTGTTTTGTAGAGTTGGATCTGTGTTCATCTCTTGAGGGTTGCAGGATAATGGAGAACAGAGGGAGCTCGTAATTTTCTTCTCAGAGTAACAGCATACTTTGCACCTGTGCTTCATAGCTCACTGAAAGAGCAAATTGGCCTTTAAGCATTAACCTCAGATGGACTACCGGATCAAAGCCTGAGGGGGCTTGTCCCTTGCTGATTGAGGCCTGCTTCTTTGAACCCAATATCTGCTCTTTCCCTTCCCCATCAAGCCTGGTTCTCCTTCGTTAGACACGATAGAATTCAATAAATGTGACAACGCTCACTGTGTCTCTCATTGTGCAATGGCAGAGCTTTGCTCCTATAGCCATTCCATTACACGAATAGTTGGTCACTAACCAGCTGCATACACACAACTCAGAATTACCACTTAGCGCTCTTGACTCACCACTAAATGATTGATGATGAAGAGGGTGCTTACTTTAAGGTGCAGTCATCTCAGAGCTCCTATTCAGAAGTTAAATTGTTGGTCACTGCAGTGACCTGCCATGGATTGAAGAAATAGCTGCTTATTGCGTTCTTGCATGTCTTTTGTTGGACATCGTTTAAAGTTTGAAGAGAGTCTCATATATCCTTCCATATGCATCCCTTCGGTTCAATCCACTGCTTTGCAAATTAAACATTTACGATGGATTTGTGTTTTGATCTCTACATTGATTAATCTAGATGCTAGGCTTTTCTCATTAGCAATGTCTTCCTCGATATCTTGAAATTGACAGTGTTCTGCCTTTGTATTGTAAGAAGGTATTTATCGACTCATTGTTATTGAATTATCTGCAACAAACTGTACATCATTGTTTGTATTCCACATACTTAATATGCCTGGGTAATAGCCATTGATGTAAAGTGCATCTTCTGAGTATAATTGTAATGCTTGGTTGAATTGCCTTTAACATGGGCCTGATTGCAGATACATGGTCATTGACTGGAGTGACAACCCATTATTTTCTCGTAAAGTAAAAACGGAAACATTTATAATACCACTGTTTGTATTGATATACATCTGTGCATTTGATTTCAAGTGACTTTGTTATTTAAGTCTGTATTGCCATTGATATTTATATTTCACGGCGTCAACTTTTCTACACTAACTTTGGCAAGTCGTGAAGAATCCCTTTAGCTACAGTGTCTTATGGATGTGTGAGGTACCTTGGCTTAATACTCTTTTTTTCAAAAATAGTGTCTGCTTGCCTTAATGGTGGACATTTATCATTTAGATTTCTATTAGGCGACAGTGAAAATGTATGGATATATTTTTTGGCAATTCATTTGGTGTCATACCTTTGCTGTTAGACGTGTTGCTAATGGCAAGCTTGAGGAAGTCATGAGTTCTTCCCATGCATATGATGCACAACTTAGTTTCACAAAACCTGTTGGCGGCCCTAGGCTGCGTAACATGCTACTGAGTTCAGAGGCCCATCTGACCTTATAGTGTTTATTTCCAAACATATTTGCTAATTTGTTTTTATACTGTTTAGTCAGACTTGATATTTACTTTCAACTTTTTGTACGAAGTTTTAAACATAGATTGAGAAGGTTGAAACTAGGGGGTCCCTAGTGTGGCGCTACCCCGTGTGGGACGCGCATGCGGCGGCGTGACGTTGCACGCCACCGCGTGCTGTATAAATAAACGGGGCGTTCCCGGCCGCGGCAGAGCGACCGGGAAGCCCGAACTGGAAGGACGTGTGAGCAGTGTGGTCCTTTCAGGGTGGGGGCTTGTGGGCATGCATGGGGCCAAGGACAAACCCCCAACAGTGGCGACGAGTGTCAATGGATGCCCGGGCCCGGCGGTGAAGGCATTCCGGAATTTTTCCCTGAAACGGAACGTTTGGATGTTTCGTTTCACGCCGTGGCTGCGGATCGTACACTCGGGTGGCGGCCATTTTGTCTCTGAGGACGTGCAACTTCATCAGGCTCCGGTTTGGAGGGTGAAGGTGATCCAGGTCTATTTTTTTGATATTCTGCTTGCAGGCAGACTAACCTGCACGCCCATGCCTGGTTTGTGAAGTTTCATCCAGTTTTGGGACTCCTACGTCGAGTGAAAGCTAGGGGAAGGACTAACATGGCAGGGCCTGTTTAGTCCACTCCAGAATTGTAGCTTAATTTTTGGAACACCCACACCCCTGTGGACCATGGCATGGTGGAAACACAGCGTTTTTCTTTGTCCCCTTCATCATCAGGACGCTGTGGCTTCTTCTTTGTCTCCTTCATCATCACAAGGTTGGCTGCAGTGGGTGTCTTCTTCTCCTCCGGTGGTTTTGTGCCTGGAAGCTGTCCCAGGTGAGCGTGGGACAAGTCACCACCGCCTCTCCCCCAGGTTGGACTGTTGCTGTGCCTGGAAGAGGGGGGGAGGCTTTTGTTTTGTCTGCATGGTGGTGGTGGGTGGTTGAGTTGAGGCCCTCAGGACACTAGGTGGGGGTGCTTGTGCGCTCAAACCCATGAGTGACATTGATGATCAGGAGGGTGAGGCCGCCGTAGCTGCACAGCTTCCTCAGGATGGTGGCCAAGCGGTGCAACATCAGCAGGTTTTGCAGCCCCCAGTGTTTCCAGTTCAACAACCAGCGGCGACTCTACAGCTACTCCCGCAAGTAGGTGCTCAGGCTCCTGTACCCCAGGTGCTGCCGGTGGCACAGCCAGGTGCTCAGCAAGGACTCCCTGTCATGGCTCAGGCACGAGCCCAGGCTGCCCTGCAGCCCATTCCCGAATTTGATGCATCGGGCCCACCTTCCAGCATGGGGCCCCGGTGGAGGAGGTGGGTTGGCCGCCTGGACATGTATTTCAGGGCTGCTCAGGTGACGGACGACAACAGCATGGTGGCCACCATGCTGTACTCGGCAGGGCTGCGGTCCAAGAAATTTTTGAGTCGCTTACTCCGGTGGACCAATCCTATGATGCCGCCAAGGCGGTGCTCCTTGCGCACTTTCTGCCCCATGCTAATGTGGACTATGAAAGATTTGTCATGCTGTCGGCCAAACAAAAGGACGATGGGACATTGGACACCTTTTATGGTCGCCTGCGCAGCCTCTCCCTGGGCTGTGCATGGGGGGACGCGGAGGACATGATGCGCACCATGCTGATTCAGGCGTGCTCCTCCGGCAAGCTCAGGAGGCAGGTCCTGAGAGAGCCGGGCATCACTCTGCCCCGCATATTGGAGGTGGCAGAGGCTTGTGCCAGCAAGATGGAGGCGAGGTCCCGCTCAATAAAGTCGGAGGAAGTGTGTGCTGTGTGGCGAGGCGGCCGAGGAATGAGAAGGCCGGGCGGAGGACCCCGGGACAGAGCAGGAAGATCAGGGGAGTCATGCCAGAAGTGTGGCTATGACCTTCCCCACCCGACGGAGTGCCCGGCAGTGGGAAGAACACGTGGCAGGTGCGGCCTGTGTGACCATTTCTCTAGAGTGTGCAAGGCGGCCCTGCCCGTGATGGTACCCAGAGGTCCGTCCCAGACATGGACTCTGCGCCAGAGCCGACCACCAAATGTGGCCCAGGTGGACGAGGCAGATGAGGAAGAGGAAGAGAACATCTTCTTTGTTTCGAGTGGGGAAGTCCTGAAGGGGAAGAGCAGGAGGCAGCCGAGGTGTGTGGTGGAGGTTAACCACTCTCCTGTCCCGGTGCTGGTGGACACGGGGCGTCGGTCAATGTGATGGCCAGGGGACACTATGACGCCCTTGACCCGCCCCCGGACTTGGCTATGCCGAGAGCCCGCATATTCGCTTTTGGAGGACTACAAGCAATACCGCTGGACGGTGCCTTCGTGGCAAGTGTGGAGCATGAGGGCTCCCGATCAGGGCTCGGTTCTATGTGACCCCTGTGAGTAACAACACTCTCCTAAGCTGTGCTGCTGCCGAGGCTCTCGGAATTGTCAGTTTTGCATACTCTGTGTACTTGGAAGACATCAATGACCTCCTGGACAAGTATGCTGCCCTCTTCAATGGCATTGGAAAGATGACCGGTGACCCAGTCCGGCTGCACATTGATGACTCTGTACAGCCCATCGCCCTGAAGCACCGCAGGGTGCTGTTCCATCTCAGGAAGCAGGTGGACAAGGAGTTAGACAACCTGGTGAGTCTGGACATTATCGAATAGGTCGAGGGCCCGACGCCCTGGGTGTCCCCCATTGTGGTGGCTAGAAAACCTAAACAACCTGACTCTGTCCGGATTTGTGTGGACATGAGGCTACCCAACAAGGCCATTAAGAGGGAGCGGCATCTCACCCCTACCATCAACGACATTATCGCTGAAGTACAAGGGGCCCGTTTCTTCTCCAAGCTAGACCTTCGAGCAGGATATCATCAGGTTGTCCTCCACCCCGAGTCCCGTACATAACAACGTTTACCACCCACCGGGGGCTGTACAGGTACAAGAGGTTGAGTTTTGGGGTGTCATCGGCTGCAGAAGTATTTCAGAACATTATACGGGGCGCCCTAGCAGATCTGGAGGGTGTCCTTAATATCAGCGATGATATTCTGGTGTTCGCAAGGACAGAGGTGGACCATCTGAGGAGGCTTGGAAAGACTTTTGAGAGGCTGCAGTCACTGGGCCTCACCCTTCATAGGGATAAATGTGAGTTCCTGCGCCCCTCCATCGAATTCTTCGGGTTCGTGTTCAAGGAGGGGGGGGGTGTTGCCCGATCTGAGGAAGCTTCAGGACATTAAGAAGGCGCAGCCCCCCGAGTCGGTGTCCGACGTGAGGAGCTTCCTTGGTATGGTGACATACTGTGGGCGCTTCATTCAAAAACTTGCATCAAGGTCCGAGCCGCTCAGGGCGTTGACGAAAAAGGAGTCGACCTGGCAATGGGGCCCACTTGAGCAGTCGGCTTTTGAGGACATTAAGAGCGCCCTAACATCAGAGGACACCATGGCATTCTTCGAACCGGCGCTGGCGTCCGAGATCATCGTGGATGCCAGCCCGTTCGGCCTGGGGGCTGTACTGACTCAGGTGGACCGGGACGGGAGCGTCCGTCCAGTGGCATATGCCAGGAAAGCGCTCTCTGAGACGGAGCAACGATACTCCCAGATCGAGCGGGAGGCGCTGGAGGTCCTCTGGGGTTGCAGACATTTTCGACTCTATGTCTTGGGGCGTCCAGTGACCCTGGTAACGGACCACAAGCCATTGCTTCCCATTCTGGCTGGGTCATCCTCGAAGCCCCCGGCTAGGATTGAGAGGTGGATGCTTGCCTTGCTTGAGTCTGGAGTTACCCTGGTGTATCGGCCCAGGGCCAATAACGCAGCAGTCTACCTCTCCCGGCATCCTGGAGTGCGAAGGGGAGAGGAGTACGACACCTGTGCGGAGGAGGCCGACGACCATGTTCGAATGGTGGTGGAGGGAGCCACGCCGAATGCAATGCCCCTGTCGGACCTGGAGGCGGCCGCGGCCGAGGATGAGTGCTTCCAGATCCTAAAGCACTCAATGCAGCACGGCTCCTGGAAATCCATCTTGGAGGCACTGGTGGGGCGGACCCAGGAGACAAGGACAGGGCTCTAGCAATTGTGGAAGGTCAAGGACGAGCTGTCCTTCTCGGAATCGGGCCTCCTACTCCGAGGTGATCGCATAGTGGTCCCCCAATCCAAGATAACAGTGGTCATCACTTTTGCCCACCATGGACATCAGGGCGCCGCCAAGACCAAGGCGAGGCTGCGGCTGAACGTCTGGTTCCCGGAACTGGAGAGAAGGGTGGATGACTTTGTGGCAGCCTGTGTGTGGTGCCAGGCGGCTTCTCCCGTGCTTCGAGGCGATGCCCCGGGGGACCCGGCCCTGGGAGGTCGTCCATGCGGACTTTGGGTCGACGTCCGTGGGCACCCATTTTCTTGTAATCGTTGATGAGTACTCACGATACCCGGAGGTGGAGTCGTGGAGTCGGTGGCCTTCGAGCACGTGGTCGTGGCCGTGGAGAAGGTGTTTGCGGCCCATGGCTTCCCTATCACTATGTGCTCGGACAATGGGTCGCCGTTCCAAAGTGAGCGGTTCTCGGAGTTCCTGGAGAGCTGTGGGATTCAGCACAGGAAGATATCCCCGCTGTGGCCCCGAGCTAATGGTGACGCTGAAAGACTGATGCGGACACTCAATAAGACCGTCAGGATTGCCCATGGGCAAGGGCAGCCACTTCAACGAGCCCTCTACCAGTTCCTGCGAGTGTACCGCACCACCCAACATGCCTCCACGGGGGTAGCCCCGGTGGAGGCTCTGTTCAGGCGATGTCCCCGGGGCCTATTGCCCGAGGTCCGGGAGAAGGAGCCGAGAGTAATTGACAATCAGCAGGTCGAGGCTGACAGGCGGGTCAGGATTGACCAGGAGAACATGCGAAGGGGTCTTCGCCCCCAGCGGCTGGAACCGGGAGATGAGGTGCTCATTCGAAACCGACACCCCCATGGGAAGCTCTCGCTCCCCTATGAGCCTGAGCCATTGGACGTGGTAGCCGTAAAGGGGTCCATGGTGACGGCCTCGGATGGACAATCTGCCGTCACCCGAAACGTTAGTTTCTTTAAGAAGCTGGGTGATCCACGAACTGAACCACCACTGGACCCGGATGTAGCGGAGGTGCCGGAGGACGCTGGAGGTCCCTTGGGCACACCGCAGTCCCCTATCCGGGGGACTGCTGCGGAAGGACTTCCCGTGCCGGAGGTAAGTGGGAGGTACCCCCAGAGGGCTGGGCGAGGGAAACCTGCTTACCTCAGCGAATTCGTGCTGGGACATGTGGACAGTATGCCCGACTAAGGGGGACCCGGGTGGCTGACAATAAAGGGGTATGGGCGTAAAATGTTGCTGTTATTGTGTTGTGTGGTTTGTATTGTTTAGTAATAAAAGCAGTTGTGTGTCCTCCCGAAAAAGGAGGAGTGTGGCGCTGCCCCGTGTGGGAGGCGCACGCGGCGGCGTGACATTGCACGCCGCCGCGTGCTGTATAAATAAATGGGGCATTCCCGGCCGTGGCAGAGCGACCGGGAAGCCCGAACTGGAAGGACGTGTGAGCAGTGTGGTCCTTTCAGGGTGGGGGCTTGCGGGCACGCATGGGGCCAAGGACAAACCCCCAACACCTATGTCTCTCTCGACCTCTCTGTGGGCTCTCTCCACTCTAGCCGAGATGTTTCTAATCACCAGAATGTCCCCAATGTATTCTAATGCCAGGTAACCCCTACTGTATTTTAGAATATGTGAGGGAAACCTAAAGGCCATGGCCTTTTCTTTCTCCCTTTGGGATTTTCTAGGGTATACTTCTGCTCTGTTTTTTTATTGCCTGACGTCACCAGAATTCTCTTCTAGTCGCTCCCTTTTACCTGTAATTCTCAGTCTATATCTTTCTCTGATCTCCTCCCTCCAGGATCGTCCTTCTTTTCCTTCTTTTTTGTCTCTAGCTCCAGGCCTCCCCTCTTCTCTACCTGCCTTTGCTTCCCCCAATCTCTTCTCTATGCTCACTATTCTCCTTCTCTTTCCTTCCATCACACTGTCTACTCTCAGTCCTCCACCTATGCCTCTGTGTCCAAATCCTATCACACTCACTTTTCCTATCTCTCCCAAATACTTTCCTCGTGCTTCACTCCACGACACCACTACTACCATCCACTCTCTCACCACTCTCCTACCATGCACTCGCTTCACTCACACTCACTCTCACTCATTCCCTCTATACATCTTCCTACACTTCTCTCGCTCTCTCTCAATTTCATGTTCTTACCTTTTGTCCCCATCTCAAAACACTACACTAAACTGGTACCACTGCACGCTCTCAGAAAAATGCCACAGTCTTCTGAGCACTCCACTGTCTGCCCTGTGCCTGTCCTCTGGGTCCACTCCCACTCCACCTGACCTCAGCCAAACACATTTCAATCTCCTCTGTGCTGGCTCCGCTTCTATAGCCGAGCCTACCCACTTCCAACACTATTCCTGGTACCCATTGGTCTCCCTTGCCATCTTCTTCCCATGACCAATTTCTAGCTAAGCTATCCTTTGGAGAGTTGGGACATCCGCTGGAAGGTTTTAAGAATGCTTTTAGACCACCCTCTTTTCAGTCTCCATTAGCGAGATGGCAGCCTTGTGCTCAGGCTGCTCGTTTTCCTGGTGACTTTCTTCCTGTGCTGGTGAGGTATGTTTCCCCATGAGGATAGGAAGGACATCTGTGTTTCCCCTGCTTCCCTGCAGACCCTTCTCACCATCAGTTTGTTTTGTGTTGGTATTTGTTTGGGGTTGGGGAGGGGGGTCAGTCGTTGGGTGTCTCATTCTTTTTGGGTGGAAAACATCCCAGTCCATTCCATGCCTGGTCTCGATTCCATACTTATGGTTCCAGTCTGGATTTTCTTGGTTTCAATCAGGTGCATTCTGGTAGTTGCACTTCTGAAAAAGACAAAAGATAACTCTGGCCAGAAGGGAGGCTGACAGGCAATGTGGAAGGGAGAGTGGTACCAGCTGTCATATACAGTGCACAATCCAGGGTGGCAAGGACTGTGTCTCCTCCAACTCTGTCACTCCACCTGTGGGGTAGGCCCGTCTCTGGTATACACTCTGGTGGGCTGACTCGCCCGAAACAGGAAGGTCTCCTGCTCCCCCTGCCAAGTTCATGACCCAAACCCTGTCACCGTGTGCTAAGCCATAACGCAAAGTAGCTAACTCACTTTCACATAGTAAGTGTAATGTATAGTTGTGAGTTAGTCTAAATTGTGGGATCAGTAGAATACATGGGGCTTGCTCTATAATGAAGTTCTTTAATCTTTAATATTCCATCATTACCAGTCAGAAAAATTGATGGAAAGGATGTTTCTTCTAAATGATTTTTCCAAGAGGTTTAAAGGTGTCCCATCAGTTTGTGGCATTTGAAATAGTTCTACAAAAACACCCACTGCATCACAGGAGTTGTGTGAATGAATGTTGTATTATTTGTATCCATGTTCTGCTGAATGGAAATCAGGTTTTTCAAATTGTATGCATGTCTCTAGTTTCTTCCTCTGCTTTTATTGACATATTTGCTTGCATATTTATGCCAGTGTAGTTGTCATTATGTTATTGTAAATATGTTAATGACTCCTGGACCTTTAGTAAATTTAATAGTTCTTGACAAATTGTTTTACTTTTGGTTAGGGCTAAGTTTAAAATCGCTATTAATATGTTTTCAATGGCACGACTTATACCTAGTGCTTGAGGTAGTTGTTTGTTTAGTGGTTAATGGAGGACTTTGCCTTTTAAAACATTGACTGACTTCTTTGCTGGTCTTATTACAGACTTTGGGATCAGGCAATTTTTCAGAATGTCCTAACTATTAGAATAATATTGTCCTCTACATTTTTAGGAAGTGTGGTGTGATGGTTTCTGCCTTCATGTTATTTGCTATGAAGAGTAGTGGGAATTCATTTTTGTCTGATTTTGTACAATAGATTTGCAATTGCTCATCCCATGGAATATGCTCTTCAAGGAATAAATACATGACTAGGCCAATCCACGTTTTGTTTTTGCGTCAGTAGTTTTTAATCTACATTGATGTTTTTAATTTGTTTTTGTATATAATACATTTACAACATTGACAAATGTATTGGTAGTGTTGTCTGATAATTGAAATATTTTTTTAAGTGTTTGTGTACTATGTAACTGGTATGGTTAAATCCTTAGATGGTGTATGCTTATTTTTAATGGGGTCTTGTACTTCACTCTCAGCACCAAAGAATCAGTCTTGCATAACTTGGAGAATCTGAATGTTTCTTCAGAGTGCAATCTGTTTCATTTTATGCTTTAATTCCCATAACTTATCTGCTTTTTTTGCAATGTGCGTTTTCCTAACAACTCACAGATTACTGTGTTATCAGGAGTTTAACTCCTAATGAGGAATTTAGCATTGCATTGTTTATTGCAACCCCAGGAAATGTGATGTTCCCATAGTTTTGTTTATTATCGCATGGGACAATTATCAATGTTTTGGAGAATTTCAATTTTCCTCTTGTTTCTAGTGCTACAGTATTTGAAAAGAAATGATGTGAAGGGTTTACATGTATTTTCTGTCATTACATGGACGCGGTAGCGTCCATGTAGTTATGGTTAAGTTGGTGTTTCCATAGGAAGAGCATTTTTTGGGTGGCTTATAATTTCGCTCCCTCTGGACGAATCCTCACCAAACTTTGCAAAAAAGGTATATGGCCCACTCTGAATTCATTTGCAAAGTTTGGACAGGTTTGGTCCAGGGGGGGCAAAGTTATAGAGGGGGTCCCAAAACTTTTGTTTTTTCCCATAGACATAATGGGAAAAAATTTGTGCACGCCTACAGCCCAAACCGCTGGACGGATTTACACCAAATTTGCGGCGGGGGCTTGGTCTCGAAAGCGTGCTTTTGCAAATTTGGTGTAAATCCGTCCAGCGGTTTGGGCTGTAGGCATGCGCAAAGTTTTGTTTTTTTATGAGCTAGACGCTTTTGTTGTGTTCGATTTGTCTGCGGACAACACGGCTGTTCTGAAATTTTCTATATAAACTAAATGGTGGGGTGTTCTGAGGACGGAGTATGTGTCCGTTTTGTTCGCAAGCAAGCTAAAATTGAGCTAAGAATACTTGTGGTGTCCTTAAATGTTCATACATAAGCAAAATGTGGGTGTCCTGAGGACGCTGTCCGTATAGTACTCTGGCAAGTTGAATGTGTTCTAAGAACAATTTCCTATGGGCCTTACCCGACTTTTTGTCCACTAAACAAACGATAAATCAGGCTGCTGTGCGCCGACATTATGTGATAATCCTATCACTTGCCCCATCGACCTGGCTGACCTGTTTTTGCGACACTAAAACATATCTCCCGCCCCTAAGCCTGACATTATCAAAGCATTCATATTCCCAGTCTCTCTCCGTGACATTACAGGGTGTGTAGCCAAACGCGCCCAGTCGTCTCCAGTCCTACGCGACTTTACACAGAACCCGGAAAACAACATACATCATCTCACAACACAGCGTGCCACAATTCGGAATATGAAACTGTGATTTAAAAGCAAACAGCAAGATTGTACATTTAGTAAAGTACATTTATTTGACAACAAATGTTTAGAGAATATTCAGCGATTTGCACTTGTCTTTGCTGTCGATCCGCAAAAGTTCATCTTGAGTCACGCGCTGTTCCTTTGCGCTAGACAGGGTGTTGGTTTATGATAAAAGAAGCACTATGGTCGCACTGATAATCGGAAGGCTGTTCCAACAATGAGGCATTATGGATTATAAAATACTAGCATATTAAAAATGGCAGTACATGTTTAAGAAGCGAAAACAGAACAACCTAATCATTGTGGGGTTTATTTAAATACTACTGCATTTGCATGTGAATGTATGCATATGGATGTAATGAGTTTGCATCTGTGCATTCGCGACTTTCATTACAAAAAGGGGTGAGATCAATGAGAGGCTATAACAACCATGCCCTCGGCAATCACCCATCATGCACCTGGTGAATTATGCAGATTAGGTTATGACGTCATTTAGCTACTTCTAGCTACTTTTATGACGGCTACTTTTCTTACTAAGGAGTTGCCAACACTGCTCCTACCTGACTTCATACAGAATCCGGAAAACAACACAGATCATCTCACAACACAGCATGCCACAATTCGGAATATGAAACTGTGATTTAAAAGCAAACAGCAAGATTGTACATTTCGTAAAGTACATTTATTTGACATCAAATGTTTAGAGAATATTCAGCGATTTGCATTTGTCTTTGCTGTCGATCCGCAAAAGTTCATCTTGAGTCACGCGCTGTTCCTTTGCGCTACACAGGGTGTTGGTTTATGATAAAAGAAGGACTGTGGTCGCACTGATAATCGGAAGGCTGTTCCAACAACGAGGCATTAGACCACCATAACGGTTGGCATGTTGCTTCTAGCCGCTAGTACCGCGTAAGGGCATATTGGTCCTTGCCGATTGTCCCATAAAATGGCGAGGGTCATGAAGTTGTTTACTAGGAGCTGCACCTGGCAGTTAAAAAATCCGTCGCCCGGGGTCTCAAAATCATGGCATTGACAGTAGGGAAGGATGTACCTGTTTTAAAAACATAAATTAGTCTCACCAGCCGATCTTCATTAAAAATGTGAAACTATTTGGTAGCGAAGATAGTGCAACGCAGTATGTTAACTTATTCCCACTTACCCACCCTCTCTCCTCTGCCTTTTTCAGAGCCGTCTGAGTGCCAGGGGACCATTTCAGCGGTGATAGTGCGCGGTACAAAA
Source organism: Ambystoma mexicanum (assembly GCF_040938575.1). Classification (NCBI taxonomy): domain Eukaryota; kingdom Metazoa; phylum Chordata; class Amphibia; order Caudata; family Ambystomatidae; genus Ambystoma; species Ambystoma mexicanum. The sequence continues at coordinate 800,113,402 of NC_090935.1, read as the reverse complement.
CAATATGCCAGATTGAACGAACAAGTACAACTTAACCGGGCTTTAACGTCACGCTATTGTTATTATATTCCGGTATAAAATAATCTAAAGGGTTACTTACATTGTATTGGCATTTTCCACTGTCTATGTGTAATGCAGTCCCTAAATATGACTCCGTCTGTGCCAACGATCTTTCTCATAGTGATATAATATATAAAAGAGGTTTAGTTTCAGAAATGTCATCCTTATCTTCTCTTACGTTACTGCACCCCTACTTCAAAAGAAGTCTTTTGGCACGATCCCTGTCTGTCAAGGTAAAAAAACAATAGAACCTTATAGTGCGAGTCGTGGGCCACTCTGGCCCGCGAGCGAAAAATGGAAGCAGCTGACCTTCACTGTGAACGAGCATAAATTCTTACTTTGCAACATTCTGTGTAAAGCCATCCCTGAGAAGTTGCTTTTTACACTCCATCTTTGTATATTGTCTGCGTGCTAATGAAAAAAGTTTGTTAAAGCGAGGTTATGGTTAAGTTGCGCTACTAAAAACCTATGAAATTCAGTGAAAAATTTTTGTTAAAGGGACGTTATGGTTCCAAGTAAAACCGAAAAACCCCTGAAATTCACCAGTTATGGTAAGCTAAGCAACCATAACTCACGCCAGCACCGTGCACTGCTAAGACTAACACCTAGGACATCAAAGATGACATCACAAATGTCATTGATAACATGAAAAAAAGTTTTTTTACTGAATTTGCTATATATCTACACAAGGAAATTGATTAACAATTTTGGTATTAATGTGTGCATCGTGGATGGCCATGCTGTTAACTTCTTCAGTTTTATTTTCTAGAGGGGCAGACTTTGGACCCTTTTCAATGAGTTGTTGCATTTCTCCATGTTTCCACTGAAAGACCTTGCCTTCTGTAGTGAAAGCATCCATTATGCTATTATCAATTTTGTATATTTCTTCTGCAAAGTATCTCTCAGTGGGGTGGTTTCATTTTTCATAACAGTGCCTTCCCATCTTGCATTGTCTGGAAAGTCTGCTTGAAAAATAAATCTGGACCTGACACGCATATTGATCATGATTTGCACATCTTTTTTTTTGCTTTGTTCTCATACCTATATGTCTATTCATGGAATTCATATTTATTCACTAGAATCGTATTTACTTTTCACGTAGAGCTTTGAAGCGTACATTTTTACATGTTTTCTGGTTTTGACATACTTTTAAATGTTATGCATTACTGCTTTCATATGTTAGGGCTTTAGGTATTGTTGGCATGGTACTCTTTTTCTTATGGATATGTTCTCTAGATGGGGTGTTTACCTACATTTCTAGATTTGGTCTAACCTTTGTTGTGTGTATTGTATGGATGTGTTAGATGTGTGTGTTGTACTTTGTTGTTGTACTTTGTACTTCTCTTCTTTTTGGGTTATTCCATGGACTATTAGAATTAGCTTGAGCTGGCAATGTTGATAGTTTTTCTCAATTTGTTCTTTGTCTTGTTGGGATGTTTGCCTGATTTTGTTGGGTTGGTCTACTGGTTATTGTGTGTGTTGGGGATGTGTTAGATGTGAATGACAGTCATTTGTTTGGCTGTTAGTGGTCTTGTACTACTTATATTAGTAGGCAGTCCTTATACTCTTTTATTTTGATATATCTGTTTACTTTTGATGCATTGTTTGACTGACTTAGTATATTTTGGTCCACTACTTATGCTATTTATATTATATGGTACTGTGATTACTCTTTTTCTTTTTTCGTGTACTATTGTTGGAGTATTTGTCTGATTCCGTAAATGTTGGTATATAACTTGTTGGACATGTAAAGGGAACGCATGAGTGTCTGCAGGTGTAGGTGTGTCATTTGTAAGTAGAAACATATTGATTCTCCGTTTGCATGTATCACACTGTGGCCTTTTTTCACAAATATTTTGAAGTTCGCTTATTTTGTAATATACATGTAGATGATGTGGAGAGAGTGAATGCAAGTTATCGGATTGTGTTGATACAAAGATATAACTAGGATATCATTCTACATGTTTTATATCTTTGAAGATGGAAGCTGAATAAACTGCACCATTTTTATTCCAGTGCTTAATAAGGAAATTAAATTGTGAAGAGTATTTATAAAACCAAAATACACATTCACAATTGCACCCAAACTATAGCTACATGATTTCAAAGTGTCAGAAATCTCATCAGACTCCGTTTGTAATGTAAAAAACAGTGAACTTTAGCTGAACTGAGACTTACATGATTTGCGTCCCACAACACCCAATCTACTTATAAGGACTGAGGGTGTTTTAAAGAGGTTAGGACCGTGCCCTCATAACAACTATTCAATTCTACAATGGAGTCCTGATACCTCTAGACTATTCCCTACAATGGTCTAAGTCCACGTGGGACCCCACCTAACGGAATTGTCTCAAATGTGAAAAAGACAATTTGCTATAACAAACTCACAATCATCCTGGTGCGAGTATTTAAATTATAACCTCACACATCATTTTATGAACAAATGATATCTTTATTAAATAAATTCATTAAAAACCCACACATATGGGAAATCCAAATCGGATTGTTAAACTTCGACAAAGAAAAAAATGACTGGTACTAAATAACCAGAAACATGTAATTCTCTAATGGATTAATATTAAGAACACCAATGGGAAGAACAATGGTTATAAACAAATGACTCTTCAATCTGCTAACATTTAATAAAGTCAAAAATTCATGTGTCTAGCGTTTCAAAAATTATTATCATTGGCAAATTCCTTCTTAAGGGAACTTAAATAGGCAATCAATGTCCTATTATAACTGTTTGCTAAGTTTAACAGTATTTATGATCCTGACATTTTTCATTCCCATTTAACTGGAAAATAGTACAGAGAAATTCATCAGGGGAACTTCTTGTGCTATGTAACATCAGTTTACAATGTTCACCATTACAACACCGGGTTTCCAATCTTGAGCATTCCACAGGTGGTTATTTTGCTTTGTAATTCAACAATGACTGTTCTACTTATCAATCGTTTCGTCTAAGCGCCAGGTAGGAGTTTCTTCTAATTAGAAAACAGACCTTTCAATCGTCATGAGGAACTCGCCGCCATCAAAATCTGTTATTGTAGGAGTTAGTATCTTTGCGGCATCACTCTCGCGTTTAGTGCATCAGGGATTGCTCTGGTGATTAGGAGCAATCCCAATTTGCAATCACAATTTGTCCAGGCAAAAACAGTAACCAAGCTCACATCACTTCGGCTCTGTGTTTGGAACCACAACACCCATTATACTTCCATTGACTTCAATTGGAAGATATATTGGGCAGATGTATTTGTTTAAGACCAGGTGTCTTGGTTCCAAACTGTAAAAAAGCAGTAATGCATACATTGAGTTAAGTGCTAACATGATGGACACCTATTTAAAATGTTCATTTCTGTAATTCATTATTTTGACAAATGGCAAATACACTGGACAGCTAAATGTTAAATACTTGGTCAGGGACAGATGGTTGAGAAGTCAGTCCATTAACCCTTGAAATTGAGAACATTAGATCCCAAGAAAAATATACACCTGCTCCGTTAGGGCTCAGCTATTAGAAAATAGACCATTAAATCATTATTTTGCCAAGGTAGTTGAGCACTTAAAAGCAGATGGCCAAACACTGATAATGATCAAGTTATACATTTGCGAGAATGCTTTATTTAAAAATGTCAGATGTACAATAGAAAACACAGGTTAACATTGCTACATTCAAATTGAGCATTTGAAGTACAAAATATATGATAAGCTTTGAGCTTTTTGTCGAACTGAAAAACCAAATTCATAATTTGAATATATTGATAATACGGGTATGCAGAAAGGGCCAGAAACACAAGAAAGATCCTTGAATTCAGAATATTACTATGACTTAAAGTATGTAATTTCATTCATTCCTAAATATGTACTTAATGTTATATAAAAAGGGAATAAATTCATCTAAGTACATATAATCACTCCTGTGTTGGGGCTTGTTTGCAGCTGTCACATCCCCCTTTTGACAAACCAAGTTCAATGGGTCAATGGAAGGTAGGCAGAGGGCCTTTGTAGGTGTGATATGATAAAGGGGACCAGTCATAGAGACCATCCACTCCAAATTGTAGAGTCAAATGAAAAGTGGCCAAGTATAAAAGTGATATTTTTATGGTGGAAAAAAGAAAGACAGGATAATTTTTTAATTGCCTCCTGGCACACATAATCAGGCTGAAGGAACGCATACCAAAATATGCAGAAGGGAAAGAGGACTGGGCCCAGAAAGGATTTCCGAACTGAGACACCACGTTGATCAGAGCTGGCGAGACATTCATACCTGCATTCTAATGGGGCGAGGACCATCAGATGACCTGCATGCCCAGTGCCATCCCTGTTCCACACAATGGGCAGCACAAACTGTAGGAGGCCCTGAGACATATTTGCCAGTTGGTGATTGCTGCTCACATGACTGAATGTGACAACCAAACATGCAAGTGAATCTATGCCCTGTTTTATTAAAATTTAAATCTCTTAGGCAATAGAACTCTGATAAAATTGGGGGGGGGGGGGGCATTTCTCTGCTCTCCCCATATAAATTAAATAATTAGTGTCATGGGTGTGTTTCAGAAAGCTAACAGTCTTCTGACATTTGTAGCTTTTTGTACCGCTTTCATAGATTCGACAAAGGAATTAAAAAGGTTGTACTCATTAAAATTGATATTTTATAATGTAATGTTACAAAGTGTACTGTTTCAAAAGGATGCAAAATAGGGGGGCAAGATTTTGATAGGAAATTGGAATTTAGGAACCTGAGATTCAAAGTGTTTTATTCCCTGCAAGCCTCTTCCTTCCTTTTAAAAAAGAACAACTAAGTGCAAATGTTCCATTTGATTTATCCTCAACTTCAAAATCCACAACTTTTTGAATACCTCTATCCATGTGTTTTGAATAGGAACCCCTTAAATTCCTTAAAGATTAAATGAAGCCATACACATCCTTTGTCAGTAATTCACTATAATTATGTTCTGATATAACTTATTTTGCATCACCCAATGTAATATTTCACTCCTAATTCGAACTGCTTCTTTGAAATCATAATTGCCAGTTGTTTCTCGTAAAACATTTGACTTACATTGGAAGTGTATGATGATGACTGAATTGCAAAACAGTGTTTCATACCTATTTATCAATGAAAGGTTGTTTCTGTGAATTTGCAGCGTTAACCCATTGTCTCATGTTGTATTAAACAAAATCAACAATAAGACAAAACTAGGCAGGATGCATTGGTAATTTGTTGAATTGTAGTCTGGATTCAATTGCAGTGTTTTGAGTTGATTGCTCCAGCACAATGATTTAAGAGACCATCTGAGTTTTGACACATAATTTTTAATACAGTGAACATATTTTGATTAAAAGGGCATGTTTCTTGGGCCAAGATGATTCTAGCAGGGACAACAGAATATTGCGATTCTTCCATAATAAGCACATCACTATAATGTAATGCTAAGTAGACCACATTACAAATAAGGGCTTTCCTTGAGGTAGGACGCAGAAGATAAATGCCACTGGTGTCATCACATAAATGCATTGTGTAATGCAGATTTGGACCAAGATCACAAATATGCATTGTTGTGTTGAATTAGTTGGTCTGAGGTGACTAATCTCACAAATGAAACAGGTTGTTTCAGAATAAAACAGATATAGGTGAACTGAAAATGGTGCATTTATTTGTAGATGTATTATTTGACAAAATAATGAACATTTGAAGTGCGAAATATAATTCAGATAGATTATATATTTCATTATATATTTTTGATCAGAAGTTATTGATTGTGATTTGTGATTAAATACCTATTCTAAAAATGTCTAACAAAGTTGTAATTCATCGATAAGGGGATCGAGTTCATGCTATGGCCAAATTTTCCACAAGGGTCATGCCTCACCCCAACACTATATCGTTTGTTCACCAAACCACTGTTCAAGTTGCTTGATGCTGAAGAAATAATGTATACAAACTATGCTGATGATACACAGTGCTTAATTCCACTTGCAGGCAATTATGACATGGATTCTGAATATATTAATAACATCTATTCTTCTATCCAGCAGTGGATGGTGGAAAATGGTCTGGCTTTAAATGATGAAAAAACAGAATTGATGATAACAGGTACAGCAACTCGGTTAGGGAAGTTGGATCTCAATTAAAGAGACTTTTTGATAGCAGTGGTACTATTTCTACCCTGCCTAAAGTGAAAACGTTAGGGGTCATCTTTGATCAGCAGTAGAAAATGAAAGCGCACGTTAACAACTTGGTTGCCTCCTCATACTACCATATTAAGTTGTTAAGTCAATTGAAACCTTACCTTACCAAGAAGAGCTGCGTTATCATTGCCAGAGCCATCATCTGTGCAAAACTCGATTATTACGGAAGCTTGCTTCAGGGGGTAGTGAAAGGTGATCTTGATGAATTGAAAGTTATTTAAAACAGTGTTGTTCATGCTATAGAAGGCATTGGGAAGAGAGAGCAGATTTCCCAAACCAGGAGAGTGCTCCACTTGTTTCCGGTGGGAGCAAGGATTTCCTTTCATCTCCTTTCCCTGACACATCTATGCCTTTTCAGCCAGAGTCCAGACTACTTAGCTGAGAGGCTGTCATGGTTGCCTGAGCAAAGGATCCTTAGATCAAACAACCCCCATCTCTTGCTAGTTCCGAGGACTAAACTAACAAGGGTTGGACAGAGTGAATTCCACTGCTCAGCACCCACACTCTTCAATGCTCTACCTTCAGACCTGAGGGGGTGTGCTTCTCTGGATCTTCTTAAGTGTTCCTTAAAGACCCATGTATTTGCATAACTTTGCGCATACTGTTTACTTGTTTGTCGTGGTATTCCAGGTTTCTTTGTTTTGTGCTTGTCAGTCTTGTTAGCATTCATATGCCTCAGGGCCTCGATGTCTTCAGCGTTATATAAATATATAACTATTGTCTGCATAGGCAATGGTTGACACAGGATTTAGAGTTACGGACAGACAAAATGAAGGAAAGAGGGCAACATGTACTAAAACATATTGGGGAAGAACAAAGACCATTAGTCCAGCCATTGCAGAAACTCCAACATGACTTCTGCTAACAAAGAAGAGATAAATATACTACGGTGATCTGCTGTTTCGCTAAACAGCAGATCACCGTGAGACCACCAGCAGTGCTCTACAAACCCAGCCGGGCACAGATGCTACCCGCCCATCACTTATCATCCACACCAGGACCAAGACCTACATGTAAATCAAACATACAAACCTTGCCCTGAGAAAAACCCTTTGGTTGAAACACGTGTCAACACTCAAACCTTGAGCAAGCAGCTAATGACCGTAGTTTGAATAAATTGTGCAACGGGATGCATGTTACACAGATGACAATTATTGCTAACTAAGAAGTACAATTGACCAACTGGCACAATAAAGACAACCGTTTCTCAAAGCCTAAATGGTGTCAAAGATTATTGAAGAAAAGAATCAGAAAATTACTAATGAAAACAGGTAAAAACCTGATCTAGAGCCAACATATAACTGGGTTCCAATCCCCAAAACAAATTGTATAAGACAGGTAGTTTCCTGTCACTTTACTGATAGGTTTTTATTTAAAATGAAATAAGCAGAAAGAAGAATGTGCATTATGTGTTCAGAATAGATACAGGATTGAATCACTGTCACAGATATGTTATATTTATAAATGTGTGTTTGTGATGTTCCCACAATGCTCTTTGATTTCATGCAAAGCACCAAGTAGCTTACATTAGTGCTATTGGACCTCCTCTCCTTTTGCATGGGTGCTCTCTTCGATGATTTGAAGGCCAGCCAGGCACCTGTGTGGTGCATAGATTATAATGGAGAAACTTCCTAATTCAAACTTCAATGACTGATTCCTCTGGTTTTATCCTTGAGGGTGAATACCATGAGGCCCACCCTGAGCTTTATTTTTCCCCAAGCATTCTCCATGTCCCACACCAAAGAGCTAAAAGCAGGGTAAAGAATGTCAGGGTTGAGTTTACACTTTGAGGCCTGTCTTTGGCCAACATAAGAAGCACATTTAAAGTGATAGAGCCTTCAGTTTGAGAAGACTGCTGCCTCCCTAGGGAATATGTGCATGGGACAAGCAGACAAGCAGACTGCAGGGGCACAGGAACCCTACATAAGCACTTAAGAAAAGATTTTAAGGACACTGGGCATGGGTAATTTATCTAAACAATAAAGGAGATGTACTCACTGATTGAATACTTATATCCCAAGTGAGAAAGGGATTTATTTACTGACAGGGGTTTATTTAGAAAATGAACGAGACATAGTTTTATTTACAGTATGCAAAAAATACATGTTTACAGGGACTCCCAATGTATTGTTTGTTTGGGGGAGAGAGCCATTGCCTAAACAACCTGTCCCTCCTTTAGGCTATTCCCAGCACAATTTGTCCACTTCCCTTTTCCAGAGCCCCCACACCCTCAATTTCGAATCCCACTTAAAGCACTTCATCCGAGGTTATGTTGTGTGACAGTTGTATTGATTGATTCTTCAACGTTGCCTGCTAGGGAAGCAGGCAACTGCATACATGCATGCATATAGATTGTTCCGTTATGGGATAGTGTTGCACCGGGGATGCATGGGTTGCAGCAGTGCATAATCGTTTCCCAGGTTGGATGGTGTTCTTGGTTTCCTGGAAGGCATGTGGTTGTATTGCTATCTTGTTGTTGCCTTTGTTAGTTGGTGTATATTTCTAGGGATGCATGTTGTTGCATTGGAATATGTTGTTGCCCTGGTTGGGTGGTACTGGAAGCCTAGGAAGTGTTAGGAAGGAAATTAGCCTTTCCCACCCCCTTGGCGCTTTCGAGTGAGGCGAGTCAATTGTCATGGGATGCACAGTAATGTTGTATGTGGAGTACTCAGTGTTTGCAATCTTACAAATGATCAAAGTCCCCGCTGACCACCCAAAAAGCATCAGTATACAAGATCATCATCTTGAGCCCTATCATTCATGTAGTGCAATGTAAAACAGTACATCCTGCTACGTTCCTAACGGAAACTTGCACGGATGAAGATTTGGAATAGAAGACATTAGTAATGAAAAGACTTCCTTTGCATTACTCAGCACAAGCAGTGGAACTCATAGAGCTCATAGAAGCGCTTTGAGCATCTAAGGGTTGTCATGTAACAATCTATTCAGACTCAGCATACGTCACTGCAATGGTACACGCTGGTCTCACACGCTTGCAAAGGAGGAGTGTTGCCGCCGTGCAGACGGTTCACCCATACAACATGCAGCACTACTAAATGTCTTGATTTCCGCCCTGACAGAGCCAGCACCAGAGAAGGACCCATACACAACATTGCCCGCAACACAAATAATAGAGCTCCAATGCAGAGCACCACAAGAAGAAAAGGACATTTGGCTGAAGAGAGGGTGCATACAATAACTCACTGATCTCTTATGGAGTCAGCCATGAACAGGCATGTCAGTAATGCCCATTGGACTACTGCACACAGCATTTGAGCAATTACACTACCCCTGTCACAGTTCAAAACAACGCATTGTAGCAGACATCCAGAAAGACTGGTTCATACCAAACCTCCAGGAGCCCCTCTCAACCATGTTCATACAGTTTTCAAAATGCCAAATGTTCAGCACTGGAATGACACTCTGCACGTTACAAGACACCTTGGACCGCACCAATCGGGCCATTCCGTGAGCTCCATATTGACAATGCGGACATGGGTGAAAGATGTAATGGGAACCAATATCTCATTGTGGTAGTATGCCCCTTCTCCCGGTGGGGTGAGGCCGGCCCTTGGCCCCACCCAGATGCCAAATGTGCGGCAAAATTTCTGGTCTGTGAGTTTTTCCCCAATCGGGAGTGTGCAATATTTTGATGACCGATAATGGCACCCACTTTTTTAACGAGCTCTTCAAATAAATTACAGCACTACTTGGCATCAAACACTGCATGTGTTCAGTTTACCACCCAAGCAAATGGTATTGTGGAGCGAATCAATGGCCTACTAAAAAGCAAGCTTTCCAAACTTTGCATCACCCTAAAAGAGAACTGGGTGCAGTGTTTGTCCCTGGCCCTGTTCAATTTGCAAACTCAGCAAAGTAGGGATCACCACACGAAATAGTAACAGGCAGGTGCATGCACACACCCATCTCTCCTATCAGGAGGGCATCAGATGCCCATAGAGCTGCAGCAGTGGTGAGGAGTTAAAAGAATACTTAACTAATTTAACATGTGCAATTAAATGTGTTTCACGACAGATCGCACCACCTTGTCCAGATAGTCCTCAAAACACTGTAGATCAACCTGCTTCTGCTTCAGACACCACACCCACGCAACCATTGTTGCTGGGGGAGCTAGTGTATGTAAGCAGCTTTGTGTGCAACTGGAACAATCCTAAGTTTTATAGGCCTTATGAAGTGGTGTTTTCCACCCATCTTGCAGTAAAGGTGAAAGGGCTTTGACATTAGATACACCTCGCAGACAATCGCAAAGCACCACCAAATTTCTTATCAGTATCCTAAAACAAGACAACCATCTACCTCAACATACTTAGCTAAATGCTGCCAATATAAGTGCATGTACAAGCTACCAAACATGCATTGCTGCCAAAAGCATAGGCTCTGTAAATTAAAACAAACCCTCTCTCTCTCTCTTTCTCCCCCTCCCCCATTTTTCCCCTCCTGTCCCCTTTTCTACCCTTTCCCTCCTTTCCCCTCTCTTACCCTCCCTCTTCCTTCCCCCTTTTTTCCCCACCAGTTTTTGTTCCCATTACAGAAGGAAGAAAATGGAACGGTCAACATCAAACTATTCATTGCATAGCGATAGAAATGTTATTAGTTCTACTACATTATATTCATATAACTGCGACTTGCACTTTACTGCTATCCTGTTCACCATACTTATGTTTATGTTAGGAATGTATTGGGGTTTGTACTTTATTTGGGCAAGCCATCTAAAAAAGGGGGAGGTTGAACCTGAATGAAAGTATGTCTCTCAATATAACCAAACTGCTAAACACAACTGTATATATGTACAATACGTCTCAAACAAGTAACACCAGTGCCCAAAAGAGTGTGTCATGAGTAAAATGTTCGAAATATTACTTCCCATGATTAAAAACCTCTTTTGTAGCACATAAAGTAGCAGTAGTACCAGAATTAGAAGTAGTATACCATGGCCTAGGCTTGGATGCTATTGAAGATATTTGTCATCCCGAGCACTCAAATAGTTGGTATTCTGACATGAGTGCAGTGGGAAAACATCAAAACCAATAGCAGTTGCTATGTATGCTCATTGATACTGCACACATCAGGGATGCTCTAGGATTTAGTACAAGAAGTCCCAATTATAAAGGCACAATGCCTGGATCATCTTGCGCTATGTAGGCTAAAAGGCCCTTCCAGGCACTTCCAGGCACACAGTGTGCGCTAGAGCTTGCCAGCCCAGATGCCTTGAAATGCAAGAACAACCCCACAAACATTAACTGCTTAAAACAGCCATATTTAGTGATTGATGGAGTGAAATATGTAAACAACAAGTGGCAGGAAATGACGCTCAGTTGCCGAGCTGAAGGCCTCCTGGGATATGAAAAAAAGAACGTGGCCTTTGTGGAAAGAACGTGTGCACAAATATGGACAGAGAATGTCACAAAACTGACATGGATTGCAGCAATGGAGAAGCCAGTGAAAGTGCATCGAGAGGAGATCTATGAACTGTGCTTCAACAGCGAAGGAACTGTCTTTGTCGTCTCTAATGAGTGATGCAACAGAAAATTGTTGATTCCAGATCTGAAGAGGGGCATGGCAGCACTGATGGAATACTACTCGGTGTGTGGCCAACAAGCGTACTTGCACCTACCACCATCATGGAGTGGCTATTGTTCGCTGTCCAACTACACTCAGCGCTACTAGTAGTCCCAGAAGAACACCTGAAAGGGGGTCAATGCCTGATGAAGCACCAACAGTGCCCCCAACAATCGTAGAACAAAACCCGCTGTTACCACCAGAATTTCACATCCTCCCTGGGAAGAACCAATATGACAAACAGTGAAGAAAAAAGAGAACATTGAACTTTCTATCCAAAGCCTCTTTAGCACTGCTTGAAGAAATACCCAAAGAATACAAGTTGTTTAGCTCAGCAGAAGCTTTCTTTGCATCACCTTTGTTACCCGGAGTACAAGCAGGAGCCAACGCCAAATGGCTGCAGATCATGCGCTGGGAATTGGTCCAGTTGGCAAATGACATTGAGCAGGGGTTCAACTTCATAAAATTCGAGCTGCGTGCTCCAAGATTGATGACGAAGAAGAACCACTACGTCTTGGATATGCTGACAGCGATATAAGGATGCGTGTGCAAAAAGGTTGTGATTTCATGTTGCACATTTGTGCTTTCTGAAGATGCAGAAAATGGGTCTCTGTCACATGTCACAGCTGCTGTGCACGGTCTGGTGGTCAAAATCGAAAAGGAAGCTGGCATTAAAGAGGAGGACTGGTTTACAATGGCATTCAGCTGGGCCCCATCCTGGCTGGGAGCACTGGGGAAGATGCTGGTACCTGTCACCATCTTTATCCTGGTCCTTTTCTCCACCCACCAGCTGGGACTCCAATGTTGTGCTAAAGCAGTGCCTAATAGCGCAATGATGATGGTTTTAATTGGCATTTCAAAAGTACCTCGTAGTACAAAGGAGATAGAAATACAAACTGACCACACCATTCCCTGCATGATCCCTGTACCCTATGGAGATGAAGTAGACAGACTGTACCACACGATCATTGTCCCCACCCAGACCCTTAAAATTATAAGGAAGTATGGGTAGATTTAGCAGGGTGAGGCGGGTGTATCTATATGACAAGTACTACCAAAGAATATGCGCAATCGGGAGAAATCCTACAAAATGTATGTAGGGCGTGGATGCCCATAAAGAGAACACCACCTTATGAAGCTGCGGTGAGGAGGGAAAATGAGCGCAAGTATGCAGGGGAATTAGTTACTGTAGAAATAACGAAAGGGGGGAATGTTGGGAAGGAAATGAGCCTTTCCCACCACCCTAGGTGCTTTAGAGTGAGGTGAGTCCTATAGACAGACGTGCGCGCATATAAAGAGATACCATTTTTATAGTTATGGTAGACACATTGAGTCCTGCTTGGCTGTGTGGTAAACTTAGGCCTGGAGGAGAAACCCGAACAGGCCCAAACACTGAGGGCAGATGAATCTACACTGCTAATGCCCATCGAAACATCCCTTTGTCCCTTAACTGTTGCAATTACTTGTGATCCCAGAGCGGAATGCGCCCTGCAATGCCATGAGACAGCACCAGGCTCCTTGTGACACATATTCATCACAACCAGGACAACAGCAAACCTCCAACCCCCATCCAGTACACCAGCAGTAATGGCCCCCCACCACTGACCCAGTCCAAGAATCCCTAAATTCCAAGATAGTGGGTGACCTCAGACCAACACCCATAAAACCAATGGTCATAAAAGATCTAAACAAGCATGACCATTTCACCTTATTCCATAAATACACCCTTTGGAATATGAGGTACATGCAGGACTAAATTATATTCCAGAATGAGGGTAGAAGCCTTGGGTGCGGAGAGCGCGATATGAACTGAGCAAAGAATGTGTGGGTCAGCATGATCATGTTCTTCTTCCTGTGCCAGTCCCCAAGTTTCCCAAGTGCATGCCATAATGATGTAGTAGTATTATCTTGCAATAGTAACTCTGTGATAGCAACATGTGAATCACCTGATCTTCAGTCCCTGGAGATATGAGCCCAGCCGACCCCAAGTGAGAGACAGACGGGCAAGACTGGAACTAATTGCAGTCTCGCATCCCCTATGGAGCAGGCCCATGCATAGGGTCTCACCAACAAGCCACGCAGATGTTTACCATATGGTGATGATGCAGTGATGCCTTATAAGCTTATGTCTGTATCACTTTAGCACAGAATGTTCTCGAGCAGCAGAGGTCTTTGCTTGCAGCCTTACCTTTTGTACAATGAACACTTTTTATCCTTGCAAGAAATCTCTTGGACTTTTCCCCTAGCAGGTTGTAATTATTCTGGCATGAGCGTGCAGTGACGTGCCTTCTGAAAGCACATGGTGACAACTGTTCATGTTGGTTGCCATTTCTGGGTGGTGTTGCATGCTCTTCCGGCAGGTTGTTGCAATGGAGGAAAATGTTTGGTAGTGTGGAGGTATAAGTTGCTAGCTTTCGTTTTATGGGTGGATGTGAATGTGCTGATTATGTACGTGTGGTGGATATGTGTTATGTTGACTTGGATGGATAGGGTTGTGTGCTGAATGTCTTTAAGCAGTCTTTGTCGATGCTTTTGACAGATGGACTGATTGGTGTGTGGATTGTCTCTAGAGGTAGATGCGCAATGTGTTTTGGTGTGGTGAACGAATGCGCCATTGTATGCTGATGGCCCTCTGGGTACTTGAATGGTGTGTGTTGTGCCATTCTGCGTAGGCATTTTCTGTACTTTTATGATGTGTCGCTCCTTTTGTTTGTGCTAGTTGGTGTGCAATTGTAGGTGTGACTTTAAGGTTTAAGCTACAGTGGTGACATTGCATGTGAGTAATGTACTATTCTTACCTTACCGTTTCTGCTTCTGAAGTGCTTTCCTTTTTTTCTTTCCTGAAAGAGAGAATTGTATTGATGTGAAGTAGGTGTTGGGTGTGACTGCTGGTGATACTATGGATGCCTTGGAATGTGTTCTCCGGAGATGAGAGTTCTAAGAATGGCATTTGGGTAGGAGCTGGCAAAGCCGTGGATCTGCTGTTGGTGTTTATGCTTTGAAGACTACTACTAATTGAATATTACTTACCCATAAAAAAGAATAAAGATGCTGACACAACCTTTTGTTTGCGGCTGGGTGCACTTCTTGGATCAGACATATTTAATGCCGACAGGTGTTTCATTAATTATCTGCTAGGAGGCCGGGGAGGCAGGATAACGCTTGATCATCTGCTGTCCCAGATCAGCGAGGTGGGACAGGAGAAGCAGGTAGTGATCATACCAGAATGGGCCAAGTGTAGGACAGAGAGGAGGCAGAGCCAGGAACCAGGCACAGATGCCAGAGGAAGGACAGAGGAAGCCAATCAGAGCGCACGGGCTGGAGAGGAATATGGAGGAAACCATCAGCAGTTTCACTAGGCGCTTCATGCGCAGCAGAGAGATGAAAGAGGCCACATCTGTGCTGCATATTCTATCGAGAAATAGGCCTCTAAATGGTGGTGGTGGGAATGAAGAAGATGAGGTTTTTGGTGATCTTTTAGAAATGATCAATTTCTCAACTCCCATTGCGCTTGAACGTTTGAGCAATGGGAGTTGTGAAACAGGCCTCTTTTGCTACCCATGCTCCAGCTCGCCCTGCCTCTCTGTGGGATACCACTAAAACCCTTGCATCCACCCTACTCCCTCTTGTCCCCTTGCCCTCCACTATCATTATTCAGGGAACACCCTCAGAATCTCTGCCACTCCTTCCCCCTCACAACTCCCCAATCCCATTCCCCCCCTTCACTCTCCAGTCCACCTTACCCTCTCCCCATCTTCACTCTCCACTTACTACTACTCCTCTGTCGCTGGACCGGGCCACTCTGACCCTTTCGCTCGTCACTCACGTGCTTAACATCTGTTGGGCAATTCATGAGTCACACCAGCAGATGGTGCACAGTCCATCAAACATTTGTGTGGCAACCAGCAGGACAGGAACACTGGATTTATCAGCAGCAGGCACCCAACACAGGGTTGATGCGGCAACAGACTGGACAGGGAGGCGCACAGAAGACATGGTGAGAGTAGGGAGGCCAACTTTTTTATATCCTTTTGCGGGACACTTGCGGGACACTTGCCCACAAGGCGGTGATGATGTCACATTCACATTTGGCCCGCCCCATTTGTAATGTAAATAATGTGGTAATGGCTCTTAACACCTCGCTTAATTGCAATGCAAATGGTTTGTCCTTGGGGGGTGATGGTCACGTTTTTTAACTGCAAACATGACCATCCCAGGAACAAAGCATTAGCATTGGAATAAAGACAGGTGTCAGAGCGTTAGCAGCTCGACCTGCAGGCTGGGCCTACATGGAAACGTACAGGTTAGCCCGACAAACTGGATGCTATCTGTGTTGGTATATTTGTGAAAGAGTCCCAGTGATGGGCATTACCGCTTCAAATGACTTTTCGAGGGGGGTGGATTGCCCTTTGGGGTAGCGTCCTGGTCATCCTCACCTCTTGCAGAGCTTGTGCACTAGGATTGACAGTGTGGAGGTGTTGAGGTACTGGCCTGCCGTTGCGTGGTGTGCGGGTCGGCCCCAGCATTCTAGCTGTTAATCAGTTTTGGGGATTCCTGCATTGTTTGGGTATTTCCCATCCCAGGCAGCTCCAAATAACCAGGCCAGTCTTGTTTCCGAGGCAGTCGGCCACTCAAGTTTGCAGAGTGGCTGTGCTGGACTCAAGTTGTCCTGACTTGCTGTCTCCCGAGAGTCACACTCCAGGGAACAAAGCAAGTTCGGACAACCTGCGTCCCGCACAGCTACTCTGCAAACTGCGGGAGAGAGTCCCCAATTACGGGACAATCCCGCAAAATACGAAACAGTTGGCCACCCTAGGTGGGAGACTGGGAGTCTCACAAAACCACAAGATCCAATCGTGGAACGGAATGGGACTCTGTGAACAACCGCATGCCAGGGCCATGGACCACATACACCTGGGGTGTATAAGGCAGCACTAATCAACTCACAACTGAGCAAAGGCACGATACATGGATTCCCTGTACAAGGCAGCAGCTGCTATGGTGGCAAGGCCAGAGCTGATGTCGGAAGGACCGGCATGTGCAATTTGAAATTGTGTAATTTCAACAACAACATAAAAGGATCAGCTACTTTGTGTTCTGAAAGGTTGCCTACTTTGTCTAGGATTAGGAATGAAGGTTAGGGCTTTGCACATTGCTCATATGAGGATCATTGATAAAGAGTTAGTATACCAGGGCAAGGACACTGGAAGGGTGGCTTTCATGCTAGAAGAACAGTACAGTGGGGTTCTGCCTACAGAATGCGTCATGGAAATACAAGTCCAGAGCATCAAGCAAACTGTGTCCAGTAACACGTGAAGGTCATAACTCCTGAATAAATCCTGATATAACAGAAACAGTGCAGAGGATTTTGGGGCCAAGAGCACCCATAACTGCTGCCCTTATGAGAAGTTGTTTTAGAAATTGGTCCATTTTAAGTAAACTTAAAAAGTGGAATAAAATACATACATTAGCCATTACTCTGGTAAGAAAAGGAGCCAAAGTAAAACTGTCAACACAAATCTGTTAATGCACACAGGTGGCTAATACTTGAAGCAGGGACACATGGACTACCATAAGCATCTGGCAAAAACAGGGACTACATCGGGGGGAGGGGCACTGTTGCGTGACTTTAATGATGGCTGCACCCCTTGCACCGGCTTCCCGTCCAGACCCCAGAGCTAGTGTCCATGCCTAACAAAAACTGGAGCATCTTTTAACACCACTGTGGATCCTGACCGTGCCCTCGGCGGGATACATGGAACCCTGCCTGCTGCCGGTCACGGCCCACTCTCGAGGAGCAGGGTGGGGAAGGGGC
Source organism: Ambystoma mexicanum (assembly GCF_040938575.1). Classification (NCBI taxonomy): domain Eukaryota; kingdom Metazoa; phylum Chordata; class Amphibia; order Caudata; family Ambystomatidae; genus Ambystoma; species Ambystoma mexicanum. The sequence continues at coordinate 800,095,752 of NC_090935.1, read as the reverse complement.
GGTCCCACCACGCTGAGAGTGGGATAGCAGCCAGGACCGTAGACCGCACCACCAGAACCTGCCACGAAGATAGTCTCCACTCGGTGCTGCAGGAAGCCGGGACCCACCTCTTGCCCCTCGATAACTGCAGTCTCCCATGGTACCACACCGCATCTGCATCACTCAGACGATCGGGCACGAGACCATTGGGGGACAAGTCGGTCATTGGCAACCACACAGAAGCCCTGCCGCAGTCCACAGCATAGAAGAACAAGGCGGGAGCTGTATTGGGTCCCTCACTGCACAAACTATGTCTACCGGTGACTCTGAGGTCTGCGCATGCTGTCCTCCTCCAGGGAAGCGAGCTTGGCCGGAGGACACCCCGAGGCCCCAGCGATGCTCTCAACAAGGTGGGCAGCAGACCGACACATCTTTGGGAGGAAGCAAACACAGCCTTGGCCTTAATACGAGCGGGGTCCTTGTGAATCCGAACTGACCCGCAGTCACCTGCTGGTGAACATAGCAGCATGAACTGCATCCTGAGGGGATCTCAGCTCCTTCATCCGCCCACCGACTCACTTGCAGCTCCTCCTGATGCAGATTATTGCAGCGGGGAGACAATATCAGGATTACCCCTCAGCTCCTCTGCACACCCGCTGCAATTATTCAGAACCCCAACTGAGTGCCTCACGCCGCAGCAAGACCTACAGAAAAGGCCAGCAATGGTGAGTGACCACCCGCTTTAAGCCTGTGGCTTGGGTGCTGCAACTCACTCCATCACTCCATCGTAGGCGACATTATGGGGTGGCACTACATAAAGAGCCCGTGGCTCATGAATAGGCCCTAGCTAATCCAGACGGTCCCCCATCGTGCTGTCCCTACTCTCATCTCTGGAGAACACACAAACAGCCTGAATACGGAGGAGGCAGTAGGTCCTCCCGGGCACATCAACCAAACCCCTGCTTGCTCTGGGCAACGAGTGACTTTTGCCACAGACCACACACTGCAGAGTTGCACCGTTACCCTGGAGGACCCCCACACCCAATCTGTAGTCGGGACCCAGGGTTCAGCTAACCCAGACGCTTATGGAGAACTGGCCCCTGGGCATACAAGTCAACACCCGTTATACTGAGGGGCATGCAATAAGCACAACACACCCCCCTATACCTCGAGTGGGCTCCGTTTGGCCCAGACTGGAGGGCAACAAACCAGGCGCCAGACACTGTCACAGAATACATTACCCACCAGCCAAGCCGTGGCTGTAGTGAGCAGGAGTTTCCCAACACAGAGCGACCACTGCACGCTGCCTGCCACGGTCGGGTACATCTCACTTATAGCGCGGATCACGTATTACAGGAGAGGCCCCCCCTCCCCAAGGTGTGGCACTCATCAGACATTGATATGGGCAACACCAAGAAACAAGCCAGGTTGGACCAGTTTGCGCGAACAGACCTGCATCAACAATCGCCATCCCAAAGCTAAAGCCAGGTGCAGGCACAGATAGATGCTGCGGCCCTAAATCAAACACGGAGGGTCCTAAAAAACAGCACGGACAGCCTAGGGGCGAAAATAGACTAACCTGCAAAGTGGACATATCGGCCATACAAATAGACAAACTGTGCAGATAGATGACACAGGCCAAGCAACGAATAGGGCACGGGGAGGAGAAAATTACCACCCTGCAACGAGAAATGGCTGAAATACAACAAACTGAAGGGCGGTCCAGGCGGAACAACATATGTATACAGGGCGTGCCTGAGACCACTCTGATTGACAACATGGAACAATTTACGGAGACTCTATTGTGGGATATCCTTGACAACCACCCACTCTCCGATGTTCATGGTGGAACGGGCACACCGGTCGCTAGCTGCCAGACCACCTCTGGGCGCCCCTGAATGCCCGATCATTGCCTGAATATTCTGCTACAGAGACTGTAATGACATCCTCCGGGTTGTCAGGGAGAAGGAGGAGCTGCAGTGGGGATCCGCTGTCATACGACTGTTCCGGGACTTCTGCCCAGGTGTTCAGGACCAACGTAAAACATTTCTAAATGTCAAGAACATCCTGCATCAAAAAGGAATTAAGTACGCTATGCTCTACCCAGCCAAACTCTGTGTTCAGCATAATGGGTCCACTGTTTTCTTTACCTCACAGGAAGCAGCAGAACGTTTTGCAGGGAACCTGCCCGACCCAGGGGGATCGCCAGACCGCGCCCCACACCACCCTTGATCAGCCACTGGGTGGAGATGCCATACTACAAGAATCAGACTAAGGTCTGGGGGCTGCTCTGCTGCCGGGGCGGGACTCAGGTGCTACATTACTGCCAGTAGCCACTTGGAGTGAATAAGCCGCCACTAGCGCCCCATCACCCGCAGTCACTGCGGACTGTTAAGTTGTTCTTGATGGTCAAAGTTAGTTATTTGGGGAGGGTACGGGAGCCTGTAGGTTTATGTTTCTGGCGGGGGTGGGGGAGGGTGGGAATGTTATTGGTTGGCGGGACAGTTAGGAGGCCCTCAGCGACCCTCATGACTCATACTAGTGCTCCAGGCTCATTTAACACAGATGAAAAAACCCAGGTCCACATTGTACAGACCACTGTATTCACTATTAAGCTCCCACCAGCGGTATGGCTTCACCCACAATGAGCTGTAAACCAGGGCATCCCAGTCCATACTGTCCTGGAATGTAAGGGGGCTGACAAATCAGAAGAAATCAAGATTAATAGCAAACTACAGCAAAAACCACGGGGCAAACATACTGTGCCTACAAGAGACGCACCGTCCCTGAGATGCCCCTCTTCCTAGACTAGCCGGATGAGGGATCCATAAATACGAGTCATCTTTCTCCTCACACTCCAGAGGGGTCACCACGTACATCCACGGAACCTTACATTACAGATTGCATGAACAAATCCAAGACAAAGAGGGAAGATACTTAATACTCGTGGGTGAAATGCTCGGCATCAAGCTACTATTCATAAATGCGTACACACCCAACACTGACTCTCCTGAGTTCTTCCACCAATGCGCAAAACATCTCCACAAGTTCACTGGGTATGAGACGATATGGGCCAGTGATTTTAATCTGGTCCTCACACTAGACCTGGACAGATCCGTAACATCACAACTGTCCCTTATGCAAGCAGCCAAGGCATGGGCATCCATCTTCCAATGCCATGATTTGCACAACGTATGGCGAAACTTTCACCTTAATGATATGGAATACACTTTCTTCTCTGGGGTGCAAGGTAGCTCATCCAGGATCGACTATTTAATGGCCACAACGCCCATTCTTAGGGCTGTCACCTCAGCATCTATCCTCCTCCGGTCCCTGTCTGACCATTCACCAGTGTTGGTCTGACTGATGGCCCCTGCCTGCCCCCCCAACCTGCTCCGCTGGCATTTCAGGTCCACCGCTCTCAGTGACGTGGCGTTTCGATCAGAGATAGAACAGATTATAGGCACATACTTCTAAGCTAACGACGGGTCGGTCCCTGATCAATCTGTAATTTGGGAAACCTTCAAGGTCTATATAAGGGGGTGTTGTATTTCAAAAGAGGGTGGGGTACTAAAAGCATTACGGAGGTCCATGAGAGTTTTAGAGGATACCATACGGGAAGGGGAAAAAAGACAGAGTGTTCAGAACACATCCGAGCTCCGCAGGGAACTACAGTAGCATAGGGAACAACTTCCAAGCTTGGCAAGCAGCGAAGAGAGGTTCATAGGGAATCCGATACTGGCAACTAGATACAGGGAAGGAGATAGGCCAAGTAAGACCCTAGCCTGGGCCATTAGGAGAGAACGCCCTACTACCTGCATAGCGTAGGTGGAAGACCAGAATGGAGGCTCCATAAGCAATCTGCAGGGGATCAATGATCTCTTCAGGGAGTTTTACGACTGGCTGTCTACGTTGCATCCCACCCCGGGGCATGGCACGTTAATACGATACTTAGACAAAATCACCCTGGGCTTGCTAGATCCTGAACAAGGGGACGCCCTCAATGATCCAGTCACTGAGGATGAGGTACACAAGGCTATAAAATCCTTACCCAGAGCAAAGGCCCCCGACCTGGATGGAATAACCGCCGAATTCTACAAGGCCTATGCAGATTTGGTGACCACCCACCTGTTGGCCATGTACGACAGCGCAATGGCTAGTGGCATTCTACCGGAGTCGACCAGGTCTGCTCTAGTGACTGTCCTCTTAAAACCTGAAAAGAATCTCCACCAGCTATCTTCTTATAGGCGGCTGTCACTTATCAACACTGACAATACAATCCTTGCAAAGATCCTTACAGACTGCATACTCCCACACATGCCTGCCTTGGTATTACCTGATCAAGCTGGTTTCATTCCTGGACGATCTACTCAGAATAACCTGAGGCGTCTGTTCACCCTTATGCATAATGTCAATTCTGAGGTGCCAATGGTAATCGCAGCTCTGGATGCTGAAAAGGTGTTAGAATCTGTTAAGTGGCCCTTCCTAGTTCAGGTTCTTCGGCGATCCGGTTTTGGGCTCACGTATATTAAATGGGTTAAACTTCTGTACATGGCCCCCAGAGCGTCTGTATACACGAATGGCATGACCTCGACGTATATACACCCTACATGCGGCACTCATCAAGGCTGTCCATTCTCCCCTGTTTTATTTGCACTTGCAATGGAACCACTGGCCTGTCATATTCGTGAGCTTCATGCACACAGAGGGATCCGCATACAGTCACACCTCTCCACCATATCCCTATACGCTGACGATATCCTCCTTTACGTCAAACATCCCCACCAAAACTTACCCCACTGACGCAAGAAGTGGTCAGATTTGGTGAACTGTCCGGGCTTAGAATTAACTGGGAAAAATCCAAGGTCCTCCCCTTAACCCCTGAAGCGCAAAGGCCAGACGTGGGCGAAGAGTTCCGCTGGTGCCCACGGTGAGTGTGCTACTTGGGCATAATAGTCTCCACCACGAGGGACAATGTATATAAAGTAAACTATATCACACCGTTGGAAACCCTAGAGCAGAAAGTAGAGGCAAGGATACTGCTCCCCATCTCTCAGGTGGCCCGCATTGCACTTGCAAAAATGGTAATACTCCCCAAACTTCTTTACATATACAATAATGTACCGATATGGCCCCCCTGCATAAAGAGAATGATGACACAGCTAGTTTGAGCGGGTAAGAAGCCTAGGATAGCCTACGACACCCTTGCCCATCCCTATGAATTAGATGGTCTGCAGTACCCTGACATGTACCTGTACGACCTGGCAGCCAAGACACAATACATAGCCGGATGGAACCGTCCTAGTCTCGACTCCCCGCACTCCTTGTTGGCAAAAGCCATCTCCAGCCCTGAGACTCTGATGGGCATGATCTGGGGCAACAGAGGCACAGCCCCGTAGGGTGAGATCCAGCCCATAGTGACAACATGCAAAGCCTGGGAGTGGATAAACCAGCTATTACAAACCACCCCCCACTTTCTACCTGAATTATCAATCTACGACATAATAGGAATCCCGCTGACACACAAACGCTCTTTTAGAGAACGGTTTCAAGCTCTTGGGGTACAGTTTCTAGGAGACCTAGTTCGGGATGGTCAATTTGTGCTATGGGATGAGTTAAGAGCTAGAGGCGAGCATGATGCCGTAACCCTACTCCACTATTACAGACTCCGGGGCACCCTCAAGAACAAATGGCCTGATTTTCCACTTGTACCCTCCTCCCACCCGGCGCAGAGCCATGTGATTAGCCCCACATCCACCAGGAAACTTGTGTCCACCATCTACAAATTAGTTAAAAACGGGAGGGAGGCCCCAAAACATGCGTACAAAACCACATAGGGGTCATTGCTAGGGAAATCACTGAGGGAAGATCAATGGAAATCCATTTGCACTCAAACAACCCACATATCACTGTACTGCTGGTACAGACTATCGCACTACAAATACATACACCAAGTATACTACTCCCCCCCTCAAACTAAGCAGATTCATCCCTGAGAGCAGATTCACCTGTAAAAGATGCGGCTCTGAACATGCAGACTTCTATCACATGTGCTGGACCTGCCCCCCTGCATTAGAACTTACTGGGGGAATATAGAGGAGGCAATGTCAGAAATGCTCACCCGACACGGGTCTACTACCCAGAACTTTGGCTTTTAGCTCTGATTGAAGGTGGGACCTGCACTGAAAAGAAGCTACTGTGCATGGCCTCAGCGATAGCTAGATACCTTGTGGCTAGAATGTGGAGAAAGCCCAACCCCCTATCATTCACAAGGTGGTTGGAATGCATAAACCTATCTGAACGACGGGAAACTATGTACATCCCTCCCAACTACCAGCTGCTCGTTTGACTACTGGCCATCATTCAGATAGTACCAACTGGACAGGACACAGATGACTCAGTCCTATTTACGCTTACAATTTCATAACTTGTTGATAAAGATACCTCACGTGTGTAGATTTAGAATGCTATGTTATGCTAAGTTGACTTATACCACGCACCATTACCATGTGCATGATCTCTTCGCCTGCTTGGATACTCTGGAGCTCATTAACCATCTCCTGGCCGGCATCATCACTTACCTTCGCCCCGTTTGGATACTCTGGAGTACTTTCATCATCTTCCTGCTGGCATCAGGACTTCTACGCTCAGCCTTTCAAAGGCATTTTCATTTTTTTTTGCCTACCAGGCTTTTGCCTGGGCGCTGATGCAGGAATGGACAATATGAAAAGTCCAACCACAAACTGAGTGTCCACTCCCACTGCCATACCGGATACCTCAAGCGCATGTCACTGTAATGCCTATGCAATCCGAATGAAAAAATGTATACCTGTGGAAGTAAGCTTGTGAATCTACGAGGGGAGGGGGAGACAACACAATGGGGATGTTTTATACCTTGTGGGGTACTTGTTAATTTCAAAACAATAAAGAAAGTTAAAAGAAAAAAAATCTTGGCTACATGCACATTCTAATTAACCACAAGATCGTGACCAACTCATTCTGTGAGCCAACTTTGTTAATCAACCTGAAAAAATATTAAGGAACTTGGAAAGTTGAGAATCTAAATAAAGGAAATTCTTTGAATAGATTTGAATTTTCAGATCCCAGATTTTGTGCAGCACAGAGACATCGTAGAAGAACATATGTGGTTCTCATGTAGCCTACTCAGAGATGCCATGTGGTGTAGGGCCAGGGAGAAAATAAAGGAATATATTCATACCTGCCCTAAATCCTCCTATCCTTTGAAACTAGTCACAGTGATTGCCACGACTTTAAATATTGCAGTGCTCTGAACTTAGACATTGTGATTGCCACTGTTTCAAATCATGCTGCACTTCAAAGGCAGGTATTAAGTATAACCCAAGTGCCAATATTGTGACCCACGCTTCACATCTCGATGCACTCCAAATTCAGACACTGTGATTGATGGTTCCTTAAAGGTTGCCATGCTAGAGACAGTGACATTCACCCACATTCTTGCAGGGTTGTAAAGTTAGACTGAATCCTGATAACATCTGAGGCTTCCAACGCTCGGGAGCTTGCCACGCGCTGCTTCCGAGCAAAGCATAGAGTCAGCCGACAGTAGCAGCGACACACAGGTAAAGCTCTTTTGCATAGAGGTAAGGTTGCATTCTGAATCTACATAATACTATGTCCCTCCCACAGCACACTCTCCGTCAACAACCACAATATCGGACTTGGCTTTCAACTGCCTTTGTTGCGCTGAGTTACACCGCATTTTATGTCCCCCCCACAGAACAGCTTTGATGAAAGGCTGCCTACATCTTACAACCCTTGTACTGGGCCACCACAGAGAGGTTTTCTCTACTGTGAACCGAATACAAGCACAAAATCCAACCACCACAGAGAGGCCTTTGCCACTGTGAAGCAGTACTGAGCTGCTGCAGGGGGGCTTTCACCACTGTGAACTAAATAAAACCACAAACTAAAACCACCACAGAGAGGCCTTCGCCACTGTGATTCAGACAACTACACAAGACCCCGACAAGTGGTAGAGCAAACCATCGGGAGAATAAAAACCATCCTAAGTCAATCATCAACACGAAGGATCAAAACCCAAAGAGACTCTGAGATGGAAATACAACTACCACAGAAGAGACTTCAAATCTAAAACCCCAGTATCTCGAGGAGCCTAAGCCCCATGAGACCACAAGACTGAGATACAACCACCTCGGAAAGAACAACACCACCATGCAAGAGAAACCATACAGAACCCTATAACAAAGACCAATCCAGCCAGAGAACAAATCCAATTTAAGCCATCTTCCATACAAGGAAAGACCTAGCCAGAGAGATAACAGACCTCATCTAGATCACTCAGAAACACATAACAAAAGAAACCCCACAAAGGAAACACAACCACCACAGAGAGACATTGGCAACTCAGAACTCATTCTGCAACTAAACCCCCAGCGATTGGAAACCCCAGGCCCTATGAGACACAGAGACTGAGATTCATGTACCACATACCAAGACATACTTTGACCTCAAGCCTAAACAGAGGCACAACACAACAAGCACAGCAAAGCAGATGCCACTGTATGTCAGACCACACCGATCTGAATGGAAACCGGGAAAGCGTCAAAACACACCGATCTAATTGGTGCCCAGGAAATACCCGACCCAAGAGGGCACCCACCCTGGAAATATACTACAACACATCACAATGCAAACAGTCCCCGAAAACAGAGGATATTTCCAACAGTCATAGCAAGGCAGACACCACTGTACATCATAGCAGAAGGTTCCGCTTCTTTTTCCATGTACAGAAAGACACTCAGGAAGACACATGCCACTGGAATACACTGCTAACCCTAACCCAACCTTGCTTGAGTAAAACATTCTTAATTCCTAGGATGCCCTGTCTGCTAGGCCTCCCTTGCTCCAGGAGTTCTGTTTTACCGATATTTCTGAAGGTGATTTGATTAAGACTGTTAGTAACCTTAGACCTTCTTCTTTCCTTAGCGATGTATTCCCGGCAAATATCATTAATGCCATTGGATGTTTGGCGCTGCTTGTCACTAAAACTGTTAACTCCTCTTTTTCAAGCTCCATGGGCCGGCTATCCTTAAAAATGTCTGGATTATTCCTATCCTTAAAAAGGAAACATTAGATCTCAAGGCTGTGAATAATAATTGCCCTACCTTTTTTTGCTAAATCTTTTAGATAGAATTGCCTATCTGCAATTTCAGGTTCACATTGAAAAATATAACCTTCTAGACCCTTACAATCAGGCTTCCATGCTAAACACAGCCCTGAGACTGCTATGCTTGACCTCAGAGCCAACGTGACCAGTATCGTCGATTCTGGATGTGCAGCCTTACTCATGCTGCTCGATCTCTCTGCGGCTTTTGATCTTGTTGATCGTGCACTGTTGCTCGAGAGATTGGATAAAATTGCTAAATGTTCGAATTCTGCTCTGACATGGCTCGCATCTTTTTTGGGTCCTAGAAACGCTAAGGTGGCTGTTGGTGGTTTCCAGTCTCTCCGTGAAACATTATCCTGTGGTGTCCGCAGGGAGCATGCCTTTCCCTGACTATGTTCCATCTATACACCCGCCCTCTCTTTGACCTGCTGTATGATCATGGCATTAAATATACCAACTATGCTGACAACACTCAGGTGGTCCTACAGTTGACGGGTGATTATGGCAGGGACTCGCATACTCTTGACCAAGTATATGACCTGATCCAAAGGTGGACGAAGGTCAACTTTCTTGCCTTAAATGGCAATAAAACAGAGCTTATGCTGATGGGCTCGAGTCAACGATTGTCTAATTTGGACCCTGGATACTGCCAATTTACTATAGCAGGCTGTGCTATCAAAATTAGCCCTTGGGTGAAAACTCTTTGTGTCGTGCTGGACGCCAATCTCCATATGAAAAAACACGTTACACACATCAAGTCTGCATGTGCTTCCACCAATAAGCTCATTAGACAAATTAAACCTTACTTGTCTGAGACTAATGTTACCATGCTTGCTACTGCACTTGTGAACTCCAAAATAGATCACTGTAACAGCCTTCTTGCTGGCACATCTAAAAACAATGTGAAGATCTTACAAGTTGGCCAGAACGCGGCTGTCAGAGCAGTTTGTGGACTTTCAAGAATGCACCATGTTTCAAGCACAAAACACACTACACTGGCTCCAGGTTAAACAACGAATCTCTCACAAATTGCTCTCTTTGACTTTTAAATACCTCTCTTACCTGACAAGGAGAATCCGAAACAAACCTATTGTTCGTTCTCTTCGCTCCAATGATTCTAACAAATTATTTCAGCCTCGATTCAAGCTACATAACTTCGGAAGAACTCGTTTTGACATACCTGCTCCTCTTCTTTTGAACTCCGTTCCTTCTGACTTGAGAAATATCCCAGATCTATTTCTTTTTAAAAAGGTATCATTTTTAAAACATATCTTTTCAATTCTAAAGATTAAGGTATGGTTCAGTAAACACTGTGCTGTCTTTAATGCCTGATCTGAGCTTCCCTTTGGTACTGTTTTTCTCTTGTGTGCGCACTGAGGCCTACGGGCATGTTGCGCCTTAAAATAAATATGTAATAATAATGATAGTAATAATGATAGTAGTAAACATAGACCACCAACATGCCACGATGCAAGAAAGACAAATAAACAAGAAAGGAAAACAGAAACGTGGCCGCTGTGGGATTGTCCCATCACGCTGTTAGCGCAATACTAGGCTGCGGTCTAGTCTTTTTCATCATGGCCGCCGCTGGGGATATCAGTAGTTCCTCCCCGACGGCGGCCGCGTTGCAACTGTGCTCGTCTTTCTGCTGTGTTGTGGCACTTCCAGTGATTTCCCTTGGCTCTGTTGAGCCCTGCTTTCCTGCCTTGGCCCCCTGGCCTTCTCCTCAGGTACTGTCACTCTATTTCCTCTTCCTGGTTTTCCCTTGCTGATGGAGCTGCTTCCACTCTGTACCTTTCCTCATTTTTCTCTTTGACGTAAGGCATCCTTCCTGGGTGTTACTTGGCGCTACTACTTCCTCTCTCCTTCTTCTTTAGCCTCCTCATGGAGCATATAACTGCCCTCCATCTCTACTCTTCGCCTGCTTGGATACTCTGGAGCTCATTAACCATTTCCTGGCCGGCATCATCACTTACCTTCGCCCCGTTTGGATACTCTGGAGTACTTTCATCATCTTCCTGCTGGCATCAGGACTTCTACGCTCAGCCTTTCAAAGGCATTTTCATTTTTTTTTGCCTACCAGGCTTTTTCCCCGTTGGCTGCTGCGGATCCGGGGCCACTGGTTTCTGGAACTATCCGACAACCATTGTGACGTTGTTCCGCGGCAGACCATACCTTCTAAAAAAGAAATCCTCTATTGGAGATAGAAAGAAGAAGTTTACTAAGGCTCCATCTTCAGATGAGGAAGAGGGGGAGGAGACTGAACTAGAAAGTGATATGGATATTGCTGACAGGATTGATATCGCTGACATGAAAACCCAACAAACACCACCTCGGCTGAGACACAAGAAAGGATAGGCAACAATTTACAAGCAAAAACTCACACACTGCATTGTAGCTTACTCAACGTAAGATCCATGGCAAAATACAAAACAGAAATGTATGACCTACAAGCGAGGGCGGCGCTGATACACTCTTCTTCACAGAAGCATGGCTATCAGACAACTACTAGACAATCACCCATGAAGCCATACCAGACAATGTTAAACTAATATACGCCAGCAAAGGAAACTGGAGAGGAGGCGGAATCGCAATGGCACACCGGCTACATCTGTGCCACACCACTCCCTTCAATGGACTTAGAAGACTGAGAATCCCTCCTCATCAAAATCAAGCTTACCAAGCAAGCCAATGCACTGTTCCTTCTGATCTACAGATCAACATCCTACAACCTGAATTTCGCAACCAATCTCACTGACTCCATCGCCAACCTGTCTATATATCATGATAACTTAATCGTCCGGGGGATTTCAACATCTGGTTTGAAAGAGAAAACCAAACTGTAGCAAACTCACTCAGTGTCCTTCAGGAAACACTCCACTTCAAGCAAATAGTGGACGGATCTACCAACAATGATGGAAACACCTTGGACGCAATCTTCTGCAGAGACAGACTTTGCCCCACTTCTACCAATGATATGGAGTGATCACCACCTGATCCCATTCACCATCAAACTCCCAACTCGCATACTGTCCGGAAACACAATACTGCACGCAACTAACAAAAGAAACTGGAAAAGTCTTGACCTGGAATCCTTAACAGAACTGTCGGAATCAACTGAACCAAACATCTCTGAGCTAAACAGAATGATCCCTGTCTCAGCGGAAAAAGTCTTGACACCTGCATCACTGAGGCCCTAGGCCAGTTGTCACCAGCAAAACCTTTCATAGCCTCTGCAAAAAAATGCCAGCAAGCTGGTTCACAGAAGAACTGAGGGAACTCAGGACAACAAACCACAGACTAGAAAACTATGGAGGAACCATTACAATCAATCTGACAAAATAAAATACCAACAACTCAGAATATAAAAATCAGCAGTCCTTAAAGCAAAAAAATATTTATTATGTCGCAAGACTCCAATCGGCAACAAACCCACAAAATGAACTTTTCAAAATCATAAAAGAAATAAAAAACCCTGAATCCTGCAACAAAGGCGTCCTAACATCACAATTGCTATGTGACAACATCACTAACTACAAAATAGAAACAATCCAACAGGCCATTGAAGCAAGCTATGCAACAATCACACAAGTAAAAATAGGGAACAACCAGCAACTGACACGCCAACAACTGCAGAAACACTCGACCGATTTGTACCCATAGATAAAGAAATCCTCAACCACAGCACCCCAGGATCTTACTTCTGGCTACTGATGAAAATATCCCTAAACACATATTATAATCTTTCAAATCGGCTTACATCAATCCACTCCTAAAAAATAAAACAGGAAGCATGGAAGATCCGACCAACTACAGACCTTTATTGAATCTACCCTATCCAGCGAAGCTATTAGAGAACCACGTATGCAAAATCATACTCAACCACATAGAAACTAACAGAATACTTGACCATAGGCAAGTCGGCTTCAGACCCATGAGACAAATGGAATCAGAACTTCTATCCATATGGGACAACCTAAAAGTAAATACAGACAACAGTACACAATCTGCCCTATATAACTGGACATATCAGACGCTTTTCGACACAATCAGACACACAACACTAATCAAGAGACTAGAGGAATGTGGCGTAAATGACTCCACTTTACAATGGCTAAAATCTTTTCTCAGTAACCGAACTGAAAGAACTTACCTATGACCATTTACTTCTAAAACCAAAAACATCTCCTGTGGCCTACCATACGGTTCTAGCCTTTCACCACTCTTTTCAACATCTACATGCCCCCACTAATGAAAATCATTTGAATCCACGGACCAACTGCCTACAACTATGCAGGTGATACCCATCTCACCGTCAAGATAGCCTCAACCCAAGACCCAAACAATCCCCTCAACAAATGCCTCACTGAGCTTTACAGCTGTATGGCAACCAACAACATCAAGCTAAACCAGACCAAAACGAAAATAATGATCTCACCCCCAGAGGATAACACAACAGACACAAAACTGAACTGGCCACCTGGCATGGGAACCCAACTGGAAGCAGCAACTGTGATGAAAATTCTGGGAATACTCATGAACAACAGACTATCACTAGAAATACAAGCCAACACTATAGCAAAGAAATGCTTCTACCTCCTATGACTAATTAGAGGGATCCTCTCCTACCTCTCCTTCCCACACAGAACCCTTGCAATCATCTCCTTAGTATTCTCAAGGATTGACTATGCAGCCAGCCTCTACCTTAAAATGCCAGAACGGCTCACTAAAAAACTCCAACACATCCAAAATACTGCAGCAAGGATAATCCTGAGACTAAACAAAAGAGACCACACCCTCGAGAAGCCTACACTGGCTCACAGTAAAAAAAATGCATCAACTTCAAAGCCCTTTGCATCACCCACAAATCATCACAGGAACAAGGAGTCAAATTCTTCCAAGCCAGGATCAACCGCTCCTAACCAGGAAGAAAGCTAAGATCAAGCGACAACCTCCAAATCAAAACAAAACATTACGAAAAAAGGAAATTCAGAGGAACTGCATTCTCACGTCTAATTATCAAACTACAGAACTCAAATCTGAAGTCGATAAGAATGATATAATGATAGAATGATAGAAGACCACGTCACCTTCTGAAAACAACTGAAAACCTGGCTATTCAATTCACATGGATTTGCATAAAATGGGCACTGCCAGTAATATCACTGGGCACCCAAGACAATCTAATGACAGTAGGGATTCTGGAACCAACAATACAATGAATACACTGTACTAATCACTAACTGCCCCTGCTCCTTGCTCCTCTCGAGCATACCCCGCACATACCTCACTCAAACTAATGGGCCAGTCTCACCTCACACAACACAAACACACAACCCACACCTCCGCCATAAGAACCAATTTCCACAAACAAACATGCCAGTCACTCGACGTTGCCCTTCCGTACACAACAAACCCAGTACGCACAATCCAAACACACCCAGAAAGCTGACTCGCACTGATATCAGTTTCTCCTGGTTCTGCAAGCACCAACAGAAAAGCACAAACTCTATCCTACTCCCTTTTCCCTCACTAACCTACCCAACTCACTTTCTTACCGAGTCACGTAAGAGCCTGGAGATCATGCACATGGTAATGGTGCGTGGTATAAGTCAATTTAGCATAACATAGCATTCTAAATCTACACACGTGAGGTATCTTTATCAACAAGTTATGAAATTGTAAGCGTAAATAGTGTTGTGGCATCACGTGGTGCTGGGAAAGCCTTGAAAGAGAAAACCTGCACCCGCAAAAAAAACTTGCATTGTGATTTGCCACTTACTACCAGTGATGGCCTTAAAATGGTCAGTAAAATGTATTGAACTATGTTCGGGGTTCCAAAAGGCTTGAAAAAAAATAATGGTCATCATGAATCGCTGATTAGGTTGACATACGGGCACCCCCGTTGAACTGCTATGACTATAAATACAACCACTTCCCACAATGCCTATGTAACCAACATTTGTTAATGTAACTTTTTAAATAAAATGTACAGCACACGCCGAAATAAAACAAATAGGGCATTGAAGTCAGTAAGGGCACCTTAAAAATCCTATTGTTTCATTTTTTCAAATCTTTGCATGGGTTAAATCCTCGATACTCTTGAAACCATAGCTGTCAACCATTTATGTCGCAAAGGCGGGTGAAAACACCCGATTTTATTTTTGGCGGGTGAGAGGCCCATTGGAACGAATGGGCGTGCATGAGGCTTGGCGGGTGAGTCAGCTGTTTACAAGGCGGGTGACACCCGCCAAAAGCGTGTGAGTTGAGAGCTATGCTTGAAACTCCGCCCGCCATCTGATTTGTAAGCTGTTTTCAGCTAGCCAGCTCACCCAATTATGCACCCTTAGTGAGAGGTCTTTGGGTGAATGCCTGCTCAAAAAAGTCAACAAGGCAAGAGCAAAGAAAACAACATATGAAGGTATAGACAGAATGCACATGGCTCTCCCACCTGAAAACGCTGGTAAATTACAGAACTTCCTCGGTTTCCTCCAGTTTTGGTTTGCTAAAAACCGGAACAAGCCTCTTTATTCGTTATATTTCCAGGTAAATTATCAAATGTGTGTACTCCTAAAATAACCACCCCTGTCTATTAGCTGGTGATGAATTCAAATTGGGACTCATTACACATGCTGGCGGCCTGCATCTGTGTATGAATGTCGAGTTCAATAAAATTAGCACTGGAAAATCTGTTCCTAACAACAGAAGGCTGTGCCATCTTGACAGGTGTCAAGGCACTCTCCGAAGCCGCGTGCAACGAGATCAGCTTGTTCCCCCGCATCCTTTTTTCCCCCCTCATTGGTGTGCATGTAACAGCCGCCTGACTGCTTACGTGTGTCCCAAAAAGACCCAGATCTTCCAGTCTGTCCACAGACTAAATGCAGAAATGTGCATCAAGCGATTCCCCATACGCTTTATTTCATCACTCGAGTTAATACATTTTTTTATTTATGAATCTTCCTTCACGTTCTCCATGTATCTCCGCGCCAGCATTGTTTCATGACAACCCTGGGCATTGGTGTAGAAAACTTAATGGAACAAATCTTATTGGCGGCACAATATATCTCCGGAATCTTTTAAATATAGGTCACGTGATGGTACGTGCTAAGGAAAAAAAAAACACTCTTTTGAACAAGAAACAGGTTTACTACGAGTGATGTTAATCTAGAGGAGGCCTAAGAGATGGTCGGTTGTTATAGGCCGAGACGTGCACAGGTTGTGCAAATGTGGAAGAGAACCATTGAGGTCCACCTGGATGTCATTTTCCTGCACCCATAAACCCTACAAGGCCTTCATTAAGCTATAACACCTGAGCTGGCAGGCTAGATCGGGTAGTAGTGGCCAAGAGCCCAAGTTAGAGGCCCAAGTGAAGCGAGTGCCTTAACGATGGGCCCCAACATCGTTACCACCCAATCCAGTGAGTGTGTAATTTCTATGAGCACCCTGGGTTTTAAATCCAGGGTGCTGATAGCAATAATTGTATTTGGGTGAACGAGAGGCGCTCTTG
The DNA here is from genome assembly GCF_040938575.1 of Ambystoma mexicanum. Lineage (NCBI taxonomy): Eukaryota > Metazoa > Chordata > Amphibia > Caudata > Ambystomatidae > Ambystoma > Ambystoma mexicanum. Next base: position 800,079,100 of record NC_090935.1, on the reverse strand, counting down.
CAGCATCCTTTTCCTTCAAACAAATACTTACCTAAGCTGGCCACCATGGAAATGGAAAGGGGGCTCCATGCAGAGCCTCTTTTCCATTTTCATCGTGGCACGGGACGTGAAGTGCGTCGGTGGTGCCGCCGCCAAAGGAAGAAGGTAAGTGGGGGAAGAGGGTGGGGAGGGAAGGGAGCGGAGACCCGAAGGAAGGGGAGGGAAGAGGGCATAATGGCAGGTGGGCGTGAGCAGCCTACGGGTTGCTCGGAACCAGGTTCATGCCAAGAGGTTCAGCTCGTGCTCCAGGCAACCTGAATGGCTGTATCCCCCTGTCCGGGTGCTAATTTAAAGGTTTGGGTGCGTTGGGCCGTCTGAGAACTGATCGCAGCAAACTGACCAAGAAAAAATAGTCTGCCTGCGATCAGTTCTCAGAAGCTGAAATGCACTCAAACCGACTCCACCCCGTTCCCCACTTACCGGATTCCCGTTGCCTGGTCCACTTTAGCCCTGCAGCGTTGGATCCATCCTCTAATGTGGGTCGGCTCCGACGCTGCAGGGTCCCTTTTTCTTTTTTTAAAGTTTTTTTCCTGTCCCCCAGCTCCAATATCGAAGCAGTGGGGGACACCCCTGCATGCCCCCAATGCCAATACCCACCGATCATGGGGAGCGGGGGACACCCCCTCATCCCCCACTCCCCATGATCGGTGTGTATTAGCCAATTTGTTCGAATACATTTGGTCGAATGGTGCAGGGCAAATTCGGTCAAAGGTACCATTCGGCCAAATGTATTCGAACAAATTTACTAATACCAATTTAAAGCTGCTTCTACTATACTCACACCCAGCACCAAGCGTCTGTGTTACACCAAAGAATAGGAGGCCTCTGTGGTGCAAATAACTGGTTAATGCAATTTCATGTGTCACAGTCCGCACTGCTTCTTGGTGTTGCCCTGATTTCCATTTTGCACAAAAGTATTATCTTATCTACATCTAATTTTTTTTTTAAAAGAATGAGCTGCTAAATTAAAGGAAGACCAAACTTAGGTGTCATCCTGTCTTCTGGGAACAAATTCATATCATGGCACTCATATATGGATATCACGGCTCCTGGTGTGCATGTGGTCCATAGTGTTGTCCTTTTGCTACAAACAGGACTCCTGCAGCCGCGACTCAAAGCGCGGTGGCATACAAGGACAATAATTTTCAGCCTGAACCTGAAAGCACCCATTGTTACGACCACCTATCCTCTCTTTGGCACCTGTGTTGAGTTCCCACTTTAGCTGTGAGGCCAAATAGCTAGAAGGGATTTTGCTTGCTGTGAAGCAGTGTCCCCCTTTCCCTCCTCCTGGATTAGGTAGGTACCCAGCTCCTGGCACCCGCAAGGCATGTACATCTTGCACTCAAACACCCACAATTCCAACACCAAAAGTGCACAAGTGGTGTGGAATTACTCGCCCACACATTGATGTAAAATTGATCACATCCCCTAATCAAGCAATGAAAAAATAAAAATGTTAATTACAGACACAAAACGTTGACTCTCTTGGTGCATTGATTTCAGGTTGCAAAGGCGAAGAACACTGGAGTCACATAATTGATACCCTGAAACATTGACATGCTGGAGCTGGGATGCTTTCAAATAGAGAGAGCGTTCTTAATGTAATGTTTACCAATGTTTGTATTCTACTGACAGAAGAATTGAAGATTGAACATCTGCATTTCACCATGGTTAGGGTGCTAGTGATTTTTCAAAGGCTAGCGTTCCTGTGTGTGATGCAGGTATGGAAACACAAGCAGAGGACTTTTGTGAAGGGTTTGAGGTAACAATGCTTTTGAACGCAAGGCTTGAAGAAAGTTAAAGATGTGGTTTCAGCTCAGCTCAGCGACGCATGTTGTGTGAACAGAAGAAGGGTAGGAGTCAAGATGCAGAGGGAAGGGGCGGACCATGCAAGGCTGGCAGACAAGAGGGCCGAGGTAGGTAAACAGGTATCCTACCCCTACCTTCTATGGGGTTCATGATAAGTGGCAGGAAAGTGAATTTGATTGCTAGTGAGATGGAGAGTCCCCCCGGGACATAGAGAGGAGGGGATGAGTACAAGCAGTCAGATACTTGCAGCCACATCTGCCTGAGAGACGGATCTGCAGCGGAGGACTACAGGTGCATCAAGAAGGTTGCAGAAGTCCAGGTTCTTAAGAATAGCAAACATGCAATAAAGCAAACAATAGAGAAAATGAGACACATACTAAGATGTGAGCCCAAGGGATAAACATATATGACAATATTAACCAACATTAAGGGGAAATGGAAAAACGGTTAATAATACCACACAAGTATGCTGATGGCGATCAAGATAGATGGCCGATTGACAAGAGATAAAGTCATGCCGGCCTCAGGAAGGGCTCATCTTTCTGGGTTGTGAGTGCATTTGAAATACTTAGATGAAAATGGTCCAGGTGCCTCCTGTAAATAGCAGAAAAGTTTTGAAAGGTATAGGTAGACTAACAAGTTGTTTGGATGCAGCTTTCTTCTCATAATTTAGACATTAAAAGAGGGATAAAAAAAGCCCAACCTTACTGGTGGGAGAGGTATGTGAGTGGTGCAATTAAGTCTTGTAACATAGTATTGGAGCTGGATGAGCCAGACGGGACTCGTGCTGCCCGGGTCAAAGCCTGGGCTCTCACCTGCCCCTTCTCTCAAGTCAGTGCCTGCCCAAAAGTACGGGCCGGCAACGAGTCCCGTCGACTGCCCCTCACTCAGGGAAAAACGCTTTTTTTAAAAAAAACATGCTCCCACCTGACTTCTGGTCCTGGATGCCTGACCTTCTGTCCCACCCTAGCCACTCATTGATTGGCTGGGACAGAACAGTTGTGCTTCCAGGCATGACTGTGCAGCGGTTGGCAGTGAATTCAAGGGTAAGTGTGCACAGAGTTGGTAGGCATTGCCTACCAACTCTTTGTGCTCCTCTGGCACTTGCTTCCTTTCTCAATCACTTCGCCACCCCCCAAAAATGCCACTATCCCCTTTTCCCTGCACAAGTATCCATCCCAAAAACACCAGCGGTGTCCCTACACACCAGTCCCCAGCCTCTTTTCTTGCCCCAGCACCATGTTTTCTTGTCCCACAGACTCCCTTGGCACATTTTCTTGCCCCGAATTCCATTAGACCCCTTTCTTGCCCCATGTTGCCCCTTGTCTTTCCCCTACCCCTTTTGCCCTTTTCTTGCCTGGTCCTTTTAACACCCTTTTCTTGCCCCTTTCAGACCAGCAACTGACACAGGTCCTGGCCCATTTGGCGTGGCCTTTCATCCGGCTCAGCTTCTGTTTGGCCCTAAGACCCCCAGATATGGCCCTGGCTCGGCCCTACCCATGAATTCCCTGGCTCTCCCAAGTGTACATACTTTGGGCCATATCACCAAGTATGTCCCAAAGCATTGTTTTCATCATGCAAAAAACCCAGATAGATCAGTTACACAAGCGAAGAAACTCAACTTTGCAGCTGCACAGAACACCACTCAGCAAACTACATCACAGTGGACACTTCTCCTGCTGCTCAACTATAATTTGCAACAAGCCACCCTGACCTTTGGGGAGCCAGATGAACACCCGTTAAGGTATGATGCAGCCCGAGACTGCATCCATTTTCTTGGACTGGGTCAGGCCTCTGTAAATGTCACGTGCCTTATATAATTGTGGACATGCTGTCATCATGGATCCATTAAGTGATGAGTGCATGCACAGGCCATCTTTGTTTGACTCCCTTCCACAAGTGTGCATACTGTGGTGGGTCAGAAGAAGGATGGGGACGCTCTGAGGACATTTCCAACAAGTGTTTATTAAAGAATAAGAATAAGGCCTATCTTTCCCCATCACTACAGGGTGTTCCCTACTTATTTTACTAACTAAGGTGCTCGTCAGTCATCAGTGAATGTCCAAAAGGAATACATCTGCTGTCTAAAACTATCCTTAACTGACCCTACCACTATTCTAACAAACTAAGGTCAGGAGAATGACTCTCTTCTCCTAATGATTGCTTCTTGCAGTTGTCTTCTTTCTCTTGCAATTTTTTAATAGTCTTGTTACTTTCTTTATCATGTAGTTCTCTCAAGCTATTGTTGGCTTTTCCCTCCTCTTTTGAATTTCTTTCTTTAACCTTTGTTGAATCTTTAGATCAGGGTTAATGGGCTTTGAGTAACTTTCCCTGTGTGGCTTTTTGTTCCCTGGACAATTATAGTTCTGCTCTTTCCAGCCTGGTCTGTTTTGCATATTAATTATTTTAGGGTTTTTTCTGCCTTTCAGTTTACACTGCTTTCTCTCTGTTTTATTCCACTCTTTTCTTGTTGAACTATGGGATGGTTTCCCCCTATACCCAGGGCAGTGATTCTCAACCAGTATTGGTTTCTCCCTCAGGGTCTTCTGTGATTCCCTTGCTTAAATTGATACAGTTCAAGTGCATTTGCTTTTTTTTCAAGTGATCGTCACTTATATTTGGACAAGTATCTCTGATTGCATAACGATTCTCTTTTGGTCACCTGGTCTTCCCGCTCTCCCCGTTAACTTCACTGCTCTGGGGGAATGTCCCTGGGATCCGTATTGGCTTGGGACCTACTTTTTTGTTCCTCTGCATGGTTGGTTTGGTGTAGCCGATGTACTCTTCTCCTTGCGATTCTCTTTCTCCTTCAAATGGATCACGGTCCTTTCATTGGTAACTGGACCGTTTGCTGCGGTTTGTGCTTGGTGGTGTCGGCGTAGTTGGATGGGTAGTCTAGCCACCACAAACTCCTTATGATCATGCCACCACTGAGGTTTGGGCTTCTTTCACCCCTGTTTCTCTCTTCTCGCACACACTAGACTTCCAGCGTCTCCTTCTGCCATTTAGAGCGGGCCTGTTCGTCGCGTGCTCTGTGTCTCTCTTTCGCTCCACCTCTGTCAGGTGTTATGCATACAGGGGGCCTCCCCTGCCTGCGTATGCATTCCTCTCTCTCCTCTCTTTCGTCTTCGTTCGGCATGCACTCCTTCAAAATACTAGTCCCAGTTAATTGGAGGTTCTCCTTTAAAGGGGTAATTTCCTTTTCTTCCTTATAACGGTGAAAGTTAGTTTTCCCTCCGTCTACTCTCAGGGCTTGAAACCATTTGGCATATTAGATAGTCCAATGTATGCAATCATGTGAAATGGTTGGGGAAGTTCCTTACAGGAACAGGAGTCCTTGTCTCTTAAGGGGGAGTCTTCTGTCGAGGTCCCGCTTGCCTCTACCACTAGGGAGGGTATTGCGGAGCAGGCTCACCCCCCTAGCCTCATTGTGGGGGCTCCCTGTTGGAATATTGAGGTACAGTAGTGAATATTTAGCACACTCTATGTGAAATATAGGGTAAAAAGCCAGTTTGCAGTGGGTTTTGTAGGGTAACTCAAGAAACAATCCGATAGATGCAAGTAATCAACATTGCACAGGATAATTTTCCCACTCATTTTCCTGATGACTTTGCACAGAATATATGCAAATATGAAAAAACAATGTTTGTGTTGCCTGTGTCTTTACATGTCCACGGAGGCTGCAATAATATGTGTCAGTATTACCAAATAAGAACACACTCCTGTTGGCTTTACCAGCACCAAATGCAATGACACAGTAAGAAAATATGTCGGGACAGAACCCACCATTGTCTGCCAGTACAACGTAGACACATTCATCATGCTGCCTTCACTCTTGATGCCCGGTCAAAAATGCCAAGCTATGGTAAAAAGTAACAGAAAAAGGATCCAGACTGGACCCACCAATGTAGGCCAATACTACATAGGAACACTCATCATGCTGTCTTCCCCCTTGATGCCCAGTAAATATTACCATGCCACAAGGAAGATTTGTCTAGACTAGGGCTGCTAATGTGGGCCATTACCATGGAGGAAGATTCAGTGTGATGTCTTCTCTTCTGATGACCAGTACAAAATGCCATACAACAGTACAGAAATGTGCCCATACTGGACCCACCAATGTGGGCCAGTGCCACATTGGAACATTCATTATGCTGCCTTTACCCTTGATCCCCAGTAATAGATGTCATGCCACAGTAAAGAAACGTGCAGAGTGGACTGACCAATGTGGGCCAGTACCACATAGGACCGCTCATCATCATGACTTCATCCTGATGACCAGTAAAGAATGGCATACCTTACTAGTACTAGTAACATATTTTCAGAGTGGACTCAAAAATGATGAAGGCAGCATAATGAGAGGTCCTAGCTACTGGCCCACAATGGGCCATTACCTCGTAGGAAATCTCATTATGCTTCCTTCACTCCTGATGCCCAGTATAAATGCCCAGCTACAGCAATGTGGGCCAGTACCGAGTAGGAGCAGTCATCGTGCTGCCTTCACCCTTAATTCCCAGTAAAAGGTAGTGCCATGCTACAGTAAACAGCATGTTCAGATTGTACCCACCAATGGGGGCTAGAATACATATGAACTCTCTTTAAGCTGCCTTCTACTTTGTTGGCCAGTTGAAAAAATGTTATACCACAGTGAATATTTGTCCAAACTGGACAGACCAACTTATTGTGTCAGGTTTAGACATATATTTACCTCACCAATAAAATAAAAGTCCTCCTGGCTTCTGTTCCACCATCCTCCTTTCGTTCTCACATTCAAACACACGCATCAACATCCGTCATTTATACAGCATTCATTCTTCATTCACTCACATTCAAACAGAGGTATCTGCATTCATCATTTATACGGCATGTATTCTTCATCCAGTCTCACATTCAAACAAACACATTAGCATTCATACACCGTCATACATTCTTCTTTCAAACACATTCATATGGCAATGGCATTCCTTCTTCATTCACTCCCACATTCAATCAAACACATCAGTATTCATACGAAATCATTCATTCTTGGTTCACGCATACACATTAGCATTCATACGGCATCCATTCTTCATTCACCCAGACACTCACATTCATACTCGCTCCCATCAGGGCTGTCGCAAGATGTGGGGAGGCTCAGGGCAAAACATTTGGTGAGGACCACTTATAATATTTTGCACTGGCCCAGCGGCGGCACCTACGCAAACAGGAGACTCGAGAAATCTCTCCTTGAGTTTGTGTGCAGGATCCCAAATATGGTTTATTACTACAACTGCAAATCAACTACAGCAAAGTTAGATTTCTCAAATGAAGAAAGATTTATGCCAAACTAACTTTTGTATCATATGCATAAATATATATAGGATGGCATGAGCTCTCCGCTCTGCCACCTCCAACTCTCTCCGGGTCAGTCACTTTTCCAAGCAAAGATTTGGGGGCAGATCTCTCACTTCGGCTGGGGCCACCCTCTGGAAACAGTCTCCCTGCCTCTCTGAAACTTGAGCAGAACCATCTCCGATTCCGGAAGCAACTCAAGACCTTTCTCTTTACTTCTGCCTTTTCGCTTCCTCTCCCTTGCTGATCACCTGCCTGATCCATGCACTGCTTACCCTCTGAATTCATGCCCAGGTCCCTGCATGTCCAATTACAATCCTGCACTGCTTCTTGACTCCCCTGCACTTGTGGTCTGTATCTGTAACCCTACAGTCCCCTCTCTTGCACTTATTCTCCACCCGTTGGCTGCACTTATGAGTACCGGCACTTGCCACCCGTTGGCTGCAGACTTGTTTCTCCTTTATTCCTGCACTTCTCCATCCTACCCTAGCCTTTGCACTTCTCCCCTCCCCTGCTCTTGCATGATCTGAATGACACAAAGCCTAGTATGATCAGTGTTTTGTCCTCCTTTTTTGTTTCTCCCTCCTTGCCTTGTCGTGCCTAGAAACACTTGTGTACAGGCGCGTTATAAATGCCATATCATTTCATTAAGGAGCACTCTGCCCCTATGTGCGCATTAAAAAACACATCATACACAGTGACAAATGATGTACAGTAGAGGCTGGTACATTTCTGAACTTAAGGCTTAAATGTGTGTGCCAATTATGCACTATCAACAAAGCACAGTAAGGGAGACCAAACCAAACAAGGGTTGCTTGAGGAGGGTTCTCACTCCCAAGAAAATGTTTGAAACATTGGGTTAAAATTATGCATTTTACAGCACTTTCTTTGCAAAATTGGGTAGAAATCCATACAGTTTGCAATTGATTTTGTATGGGAGCACATGGAAAATCCCAATAGTTGCAAATCACAAACCGTGCACAAAAACATTTTCCAATACATTTCATGCCACCTTTCCACACAACATATGCTAGTATAAAAATATATTCATGCTTGTTGTTCTCATGTATGTCCATGCAGGCTGCATGAATATGTGCCATTATTACCATGTACAGACTCCCAGCCAGTAAAAATGCCATGCCACAGAAACTCCCATCCATTAAAAATGCCATGCCACAGAAAGTATATCCAGGCTGACTGTGCACCATTAGTGTTATTACTGGCTAGACTGGCCTAAATTCAATGTGTGCCAACTTAGCCAATTGGTATGGTTGCTTTAACCTTGATGCATTGTCCTGTGCATCAAGGGTAAAGCAAAAAGAGCATTGGCAATGCTAACAGTTTGGGCTTTCGTGTGGGCGTGGGAAAGGCACTTCTGTATTGGTATTAGCTGGCCGTTAATGGTGCCAGGTGCAAAACGGTTTGAGTGCCTAAGCAGCTAATAGCAGTGCCTGGCAAATGCCTACTACTTATACACAAGCCAGAACTGTTGGCTTTGCCAATGCTTGTTTTTAACAGGACATCAGCTAAAGACACTCAGGGTGCTTTTAAATCGAGTGGCCAAAGGCAGACCAGATCAAGACATTTTTTTACACCAGTTCCGTGTTTACAACTGCAATGAAGTCATTAACTCTCAGAAGACTCCTTTGAGAAAACACTGAGGGCAAAGTTTGATGGCAAGGCTTGTTTAAAGCTAGCTCAGAGTTCCAATGAGAAGTTGTTTTGGGTGGGGAGGGCAGGAACTGGGTGAGAATTGTCATAGGGATTAGCATGTCCATGAGAAGTCAATGTGTGGGCAAATAACTAAGCAACATCTACAAGCTTTGTGTCCCTCCCCATATGCCATTTCTTCCTATCTTTACTCAATCCTGTCATTGCAACGGATCTTCCGAGATCCAGGATCTGGCAAAAAATTACCCACCAGATTTCAGATACAGGTCCACAATCTGGGAAATCTATGTGCACTGAATGTTTATTTTACAATGCTGTGGTGTGTTTGTGCTTTAAACTATGTTGGGTAGGGATTTGAACCGTGGTCGCTAGGTTCCAAAGTGAGACACTTCCCCACAAGACTACTTTAGGGTCTGAGCGGGAGCCCTGTGAAATCACCTGTCAATGTTGCACTGTACTGGAAATATTAATGTGCATTTTTTAGGTTTAAAAGGGTGCAGATTTTGAACTTTGATGATGATAAATCCTCTGAGAGGAAGAGGCAAATGTTCATGGGGTGACTAAAATACCTGCCCTGCACCCTCCTAATCCTCCCGTCGCTGGACCCTCTTTCACTGCGGTAGGAGGGATGCCTCAGAAAAAAAGTCTATTTCCACCTCTGTCTGTTCGCTAAAGCAATAGTTTTGGCTTATTGGTGGCACACCGAATAACCGAAACAAAAAGAATGCTGTGCAGTGGCGCAACACCATTGAGCAGATCGTTAAGGAGCGGCATCAGTTTTAAACATGCAGAACACAAAAACCTATCCATGCGATATCAACAGACTCACTTTGATAAAAACCAAAGTCTTAACTTCTGGTCTCAGCTGTTAGATAGCCCACCTCTCCAGAGATTATCATAGCATTATGAAAGTAAACAGCCTCTGACTTGGGTTGAAAGGTACGACTAGTGGCCAAAGGGAAGGTGCAATAGCTATTTGGCTTCCTAGCTGGGCTCAGGGAATTGGGAGGGGGAAAGGGAGCAGGGTTGGCTGAAGATTTGTCAGGGCTGGTGGTGGCCCATTTCTTTTTGATGTTTGGGGAACCCCTTGCCTTACTGATTGGAAAAATATATAGTCCAAGGCACCTGTGGTGTGCTTAAATCAATAATCAAGTCAAAATAATGCAGCAAGGTGGTTAAAAGCTGTAGATTATCAGTTGGTTTCTGTGTCATAAAACTGCCAATATGGGGGCAACTACTTGGGGGGAAATTTGAACTGTAAAAGCTGAAAGGGCCAGATGCCATCCCTCAGTGGGGAAACGACAGCACAATGGGTTTATTGCCCCCACCCACTATCTGTTTTCAAAACTGTCATCCAGCCCCTGACGGGTTGACCAACAGAGCCGAGGCCAGACAGAACAGGACACAAACGTTAAATGGTGTCCGGGCTTCGTTGTTAACAAAGGCCCTGCAATTACTAACATAAAACCTTTCACTGTTAGCACCTGCATTCATATGCATACATTTTTAGATAATTGAAATTGTGATGTGGGGTTAGCACTTGCATGCCAGGGGAGTGATTAGAAGGGAAGTGGTGACATGAGACATCTCATTCTCACAGCAGTCCTTAAGTGTGAGGTTTCAGAAATTGAGAGTTAGCTGCTTGTAACATTAAAGCTTCACCAGGATAGTTTAATTCCAATGTGTAAAGATTTTAGATGCCCCCACACAAGTAAGTCTGCCCCCCCTCACAGCCTCTGAAGTTAGCGCCTCTCCCAACATTTGAAGTGTTAGTCCCCCCCACCCCCTGACATTTTAGCCTAGGTGCACCTCTGATCCCATGAACCCACCCCTTCATGAAGTGGCCCTCAGGGCGGCTACATTTAGGGGTGGGGCAGAACACACACTCACATAAAACACTTTCAATCATGCATTCATCCACCAGTTACACAACTCCTTACATGCATGCATACATAAAACCAAACACGGCATTGACACAAACATAAACACCAACATGCATGCATGCATTCATACGTACTAATTTAATTTAAATACACATATATGCACATTTATTTTAAAATAAAAAAAACACCTTACTTCCATCCACCCTTCAAAAGCATCCACGCAGCCAACATGTAGACATTCTGCCTGACAGGAGAGAACTCCTCTCCTATCAGTCAGCGTATTCACGCTGAGCAACGTGAACACACTGACTGGCAGGAGCGGGGTCCTCTCTTGTCATTCAGCATGTCCGCGTTGTCAGCTGAATAACGGGAGGCAGCAGAGCTCACTTCTGAGCCCTGCTGTCTCCCATTATTTTGCTGTTTCTTAGAGAGCCAAACGGCTTTGCAACAAAAAGCAAAATCATTGCACGGGCAGCTCAGTCCCCCGTGTGAATAAAGGACACTGGTGGACTGTGCTGCCTTCTGCTTAGGAGAGGGTGCAGCAAGGCCCCCAGCAAGCGCGAGGCCTGGGGTAGTTTGCCCCCACTGCACCCACCTCGTGACGGCCCTGGCTCCCATACAGCATTCATACATTCTCTCATAAACACGCGCACCCAACAACATACACCCTTTCATTCACGCATCAAGTTACAAATACAAGCCTTTGCATTCACGCAGAAACAATTGTTTTCTTTTCTATTTTCGTATCTGCAGCCCCCCTCCGGATTACGGTCCTCTCGGCCTTGCACTACCTTTTTTAATCAATGCCCTCTGGCTCCCACGAAGAATACAACAGGAAGCTGGAATTGGTTCCTGGCTCCTGCATATGTGCATTGGAGACGGAGGGTCTTCGTATTGTTGCCCGTGGAGCCTTGGATGTGCGAGCAGGTGCCAAAGCATCCCCTTGCACATTCAGGCCTGCAGTACCCCAGCCTGCATCCCCAAAGTACCATGCAAGGCTGGGGAAGCAAATGTCTTGAGCCTTGCATGACTCATTGCGCATGCACGCTGTGGTACTACTGAACTGTCAAAGGGAAACCAGGTTCCCCTTCAACAGTTTAGTTAAAGCAAGCCCAGAAGTACTCCCTCAACTGATTGCTGCAGCTGGGGAGTGCTCACTGTTGTCATTGGGTTGGCTCGGCTCGTCCAGAATGGGTGGCAGGTTGAAGTCCTGTAGGCCATTTTTGACGAGCCACCACTGCAGAGAAAAAGCAAATTAGTGTTTGTGCTTTGCTACTGGAAATCTCGCAGAAGACGCTTTACCACTATTTCCCTCTTGTAAGACTCAAACAGTAGCCAATGCACTTTACTTAACAAATCCACCTGAGCTAATCTGTGTTTATACCTGTACCAGCTAACCTTGGCTCGTTCATATGTTGAGCTTGGCATTGATATTCTTGCCCTTGCTTTTTGCCTTTATCTCTGACAAAAACCAAGAAACGATTTTTCTGAATACAGATATACCTATGAATGATTTTTCCTTGATACTTGGTTTGTTGCACTAATATGTAGTTTCCACCTTTAAACCATTTGCTCAAGCTGTTCCAAGTTTGTGTTTGCCCAGCCTATCTGAGCATTTAAAAAAGAATGCTGTGAAAGCTTAGAGAATCAAGAACAGGATGTGTGCATGAAGGTTCTGCCCTATCTGGTGGAAGCGCACAATATCGGACTTGGAGTAATAGTCGAGAGCAAATCCTGATAGGACTCTGAGCCCTGCTAACACCCAGATGTAGCAAGGGGTTCTATTTAAGATATGCATATATGCACCCATCCAACTTATTACTGGCAATCGGAAATACTGGATCAACATGCTATATCATATTTTATGATAAAAAACACAGCCCTTTCTTGTACTTTTATTAAATGTTATGTGTGCTCTGTGCACCCAGGGCTTATAAAGTAGTGTTGTGTAAAGCCCAGAACATATGTAGAAGGATTTGTGAAAACCCTTGTTTGAAGATTTACTTAATAAGGAAAGTAGACTATGGTATGTGTAATATAAGTGCCTCCCTCATTCAGTAAAGTTCCATCTTTTAGATTGAGCATTGATGTAACAGTGTTTCCCGGAACATTCCATGGAGGAATCCTAATGCGGACAATTGGGATCAGCAGTTGATGGTGACAAGATGTCTCTGAAGTTGGTTTGCATGCATCTTCAGAAACAAGTTACACAGAACCCTGATTACATTTTCAGAATGTGTTCACAATGAAGATCAGATGCAGACATTATTTGAAACAAAAGATCAAGGATATATCTCACTGAAGATTATTCTAATTGCTGCATGGTCTACTTATTATTATGACAGACATGTATCATGGAATTAGCTCATCCAAATCAAAGATTGTGGAAGTTCATCTTGCAAAGGATGTGCAAAGGTGCCTTCTCCTGGCCTGCCTTACTGGCAATTCAAAGAATATTGACATAAAGCCTCAAGACTATCTAAAATAGGCAGTAGGGTTTGCTCACTTCCGACCGTCCACTTGTGGTTAATCCTGCTATATTCAAACATTATTTACTTCATTGTTCCATAGTATGGCGAACCAAAAGAAGGACTAAGACTACAGTGTGCCATATTGACTGGACCGTTTATTTAAATAAAATGAAAATACCTATCAAGCCCCACTGCTACGAGGGAAGTTCCTTGCCTAACCATAAAAAAATAAGGGTGTTTGTCAAAGTCCAAAGAACTAATCCTGAGTCCAAGTCCTATTCAGCTAGATTTCCCTACCACTTACCATTTACCACTAAACAAAAAGAAGAAGACCAGAGCAATAGCCTCTGTGCTTGGCTTCTGCACACTTGGGTCTCTTTTTCATAGGTTTAAAGGTTCATCAATGTCGCTAAACACAGTTCACAACCTCTCTGCAGGTTCTGTATGTCAAATCTCAGTTCTTTCAAATTCTCTCTCTCCAGGAAGAAAAGGTTCTCCTAACACAAATCCACCAATGTCAACTTGGTTCTGGAAAGCGTTCTTGTTTTATACTTAAACACTGGAACCCTCCAGGTTCTCACTGTCTCCAGTTCGGTTTGCTATATTTTGTGGCTCAGTAGGGCATCTACCCGTTGGGGTTTTCTCAGTTCCTGTAACCCTTGCTTTCCCAACCTCGACTGCTAGAGTCTCCCAGTTTCTCTGGGCTCTCCGAAGCCCTCTGACCCTCTAATAGGCTTTCTTCAACTTGAGTTAGTTAGGGCGTCTGCCCACTTGGGTTTATCAGGTTCCCATACCTTTGTGTCTTTCCCAGCATCAAATGTTTCTGTTCGCCCCTCTCATTGGTGTTACCTCTTTGGGAGTGTTCACCTCCCTTCCGCTGCTTGGCTCGGTAGCTATTACAGTTCTCGTGTGGAGCTTGGGCTTCTGTGCTCTCCACTGCAGTCTGGTCTCAGTGTTGGCTAATGGGACCCAGGCCCACCAAGCTTTCTGTGTAGTCGACCCACCAGGTGAGATAGTTGCTTTACCGTCTCTAACACTCTTCCGACCTTAGCTTCTCGGTCAATACAGATGCCAGCCTTCCGGTGACTTGTGAGCACTTCGATCGCACTCCACGCTACCGATGGCTCTAAGGTCTAGCGTGGCTCCACCTTCCCTCCGCACAGGATTCTTCTTCTCTGATTCAAAGTTCCTTGTTTTTTATGCAAATCATCAGAAACAAAGGGTGTGTGTCATCCCCCTTTGACTGTGGAGTTCAGGCGAGATCCAGCATAACCTGAAGCCCAAGAGTTTGAGGACATATCACAATTTGGTGGATTCAAAGTGGAAGTAATAACATTCTTTCCAATTCCCATTTAGGCGGAAAATGTGTGCTGGGCCAGGATTTTCGCACTGGAATGGGAGACCTTGTCCCCAAGTGGGGAGTCATTTCCAGTGAGGTCCCACTTGCCCAGACCCATAGGGAGGTCTTGCTCAGCAGACTTACCTCCTTTTCCTCAAAGGGGGTGGGTTCCATCTCGAGGGACGGGACGAATTGTTCAGATTAATCACAATAGTCTGACTGTAACGTTAGCTTATAAAAATGATCTCAAATCAGAGAGCACAAGGTATAGTCCCTTTTCTATTTTGCAGCTGCACATCTGCCATGTACTGTTGTCAATGATAATGATGCTGCGCCCTCGGGGAATTTGGAGAGTGGCATTACAGATCTCTGAATCTGTGTGTGAGGTGTATTGTGAATCTTCACTAATCAGCAGCCCTTCACTTGCTACGGGCAACTGTTCTAAGTGTGTCTTCACTGCTCAGGTGGCCCTTCTTCAACTGTATCTGGCAGTGTGATCAGCAGGAAAACGGACAGCTTGTCACCAAATATAATATTGTAAGTTCCTTGAATTGGTTGTATTTCTCTTTATTCAATAGCCTTAAGTGAACAGCTGGAGCACAAACATACTCCTCCTTTCGTAGCTTTCTCCAGCTGGTATATTCTATTCTCGACTTCTAACATTCTAAATACAATTAGTACCCGGCGGGGGCAGGGAAGAGGGTGTGGCAGCCTCTCAGCTCAGGCAATGAGAAGGCTCGCTATGGGGGTATTACCACATGGTAATCACGCCGCTCCGAGCTTCTTCAAGGCTGGAGGCTGCCAACTAACCCCACCGAGGGAATGAGGTAAGTGTGCCCTTCTCTCTCCCCCACACCTCCAAAGACACCCCCTTCCCTCCACTTACCTGCTTTTCTGATCCTTTTCGGGGCGGACATGCTGAAAACACTTCTGTCCCCAGCATGTCCGCCATCGATATGCAGCACTGCGCCATGGAAAGGAAGAAGGGGCTACAGATTGTCCCTACTTCTTTTCCATGGCAGCCATTTCTTTTGTTTATCTTTTTGCATGTATTCCCGTCTCCCTTTCCATGGTGGCCATTTTTGTTTGTCTACTTTTTAAAAATTATTTTCAATGGCCGCCATGGAAAGGGAGAACTTCATTTTCTATTGCATGGCAGCCATTTCTTTTTTTTGTCTTCCTATGAGAAATGCCACAGCATAACATTCTTTCTCTTATGAGCTGATAAACCATAAGATATAACATCTCTCTCTTTCTGCACTATTGTTATCAGTGCATGACATAGACCTATTTACTGATTCATTCTAACTGATTTCAGCCTCTCCTTCTTTCTCAGTTATATACTTCCTCCTCTGCTGTCTACTGTCTTTATCATCTTGCCTCCCTTTCTTTATTCCTCTCCCTCAATACCTCTCTCACTTTACCTTGCTCTCACTTTATTGCCTTACTCTTCTTCTCTATGTCTCTCTCTCTCTTTCTCTCTCTCTCTCTCTCTCTCTCGCTCTCTCTCTCTCTCTCTTTACCCACTCTTTATATTTATTTTATTTTGAGGCCTTTTTAGGGCTTCAACATTATCAGTCAAATCATGTTCAGATTTATACAAGATTTATACAAGCACATCCATGAACCAATACAACAATACATTACAAACAATATCACGACATGCAACAAAGTAAAACAAAATAGTAAAAAACGTATGAAATAAT
Source organism: Ambystoma mexicanum (assembly GCF_040938575.1). Taxonomy (NCBI): domain Eukaryota; kingdom Metazoa; phylum Chordata; class Amphibia; order Caudata; family Ambystomatidae; genus Ambystoma; species Ambystoma mexicanum. Next base: position 800,062,851 of record NC_090935.1, on the reverse strand, counting down.
ACATCATCCATATAGATAGAAAAGGAAGCCAACCCAGAGCGATTTGATCAGTCTATATCAGAAATAGATTTCAGCAAGTCTTTCCTCAATTGTAATGCTGCCCTCAGACAGCAATGTATATGCCACTAGAGACATTTCAGCCCATAATAAATAACACAATGGGCCTCATTATGAGTTTTCTGGTATAAAAATAAAATTACTGGCATGTCGGTGCCACCGTGTCCGTGTAGCACTGCTACCGGAATCTACGTTAGATTCCTAGTCAGCGGGCACGCGCATCCGGCATGCCGGAAACGGTAGCACCGGCATGCCTGTAACGGCCCCAAAACCACAGATACTGGCATCGTCACTGCCGTAGACTCCGATTCCGGCACCGAGGAAAATAACGTCATCGCACCGGAACAGGAAATGCACCGGCAGCCATTATAAAAACACAATCCATTGCAATACTCAGTCCACAGGAGAGTTACTCAAAATCTGAGCACTGACCGACACAGAAGAACATGTCTGCAAGGCAACCTGTCGTCCGTCGCCGCAAACCCAGGTTCAGTGGACCAGAACTGAACATGCTGGCAGACACCATGTGGAGCACACAGATGAGGTATTCTGCGCAGATCTGTGGCGCCAAGCCCAAATATGGAAAAAGGCCATATAGGTGGATGAGGCCTGTAAAGTCTCGGTGGTGGGGACAACACCCCGGACAGTGCGAGATTGTAAAAAGAGGTAGGATGACCTACGTCTCTGTGTCTGAAACCTCCTTGCCGCAGAGCGCAGCCAGGGCCTGGCCAAACCATCCCCCATCAAACTGTAGGCGTGGGAGGAGATGTCCAGCACCGTCCTGCACATGGAAGCCATAGAGGGAGTTGGAGATGCTGAGGCGGAAGCTGCGAGATCTGATGATGCCGGTGAGTGTTTGTAATCCAAAAGTCACATGACACATCTTGTAGCCCCAATGCTAACGGTCAGGTCAATATGTCAAGTATGTGGCACCTGTTCCCTGCTGCCATTCCACCCACCGACAACCTCGTTTCACACATGTAAAATGTACCTGGCTGCAACACCTAGAACAAACCCCACTGACACCACCCACATGTCCCCTTTATTGACAACACAAGTAGCATCTGCATGAACACAGACACACATCACCCAGACAATGTCCAACTGCTGTCATCACCGCCGTCCCACCACATGACCAAGGCCACCTAATAACAAGATGCACACATCTATGACACCTGTCGCACACTTGTCACTCCCACCATGTCCCTTCCCGCTGATTCAACATCAACGCATCAACAGCCACAAATAAAACACATCCGTTTCACAATCGAACTCAACATGTCACACAGATTGCGTGGCATGCCCATGACACCCAAATCGGTAAACACCACTACCCCAGGCAACAGACACTGCACACTCCATGACAGCACTACAAACATGCACCCACACTGCTCCCATCACACATTCACGTGTGAACCATGCCATGCCCTCCACCTTGCCCATGACAATGCACATGACTCAGAATGTACTAGCATTGATGTCTGTCTCCACACCATTCACTGATGCCCTGCCTCACTGTCCCCCACAGGCACATCATCTGACAGTGAAGGGGAACATGCAACCACATCCAGGCCCACTGGGGCACGTCCTCTCCACAGGAAGTCCACCACCTCGAGCCAGGAGCAAAGCACATCCACCACAAGACTGGAGTGTGCCACAACACCTTTGGCCCAGACCCCTCCCCACTCCCCACCAACTCCTGCTGCCAAGCAGCCACCAACACCTGCTGCCCGGCAGCCACCAACACCTGCTACCAAGCAGCTACCAACATCTGCTGCCAAGCAGCCCCGGCAGCCACCAACACCTGCTGCCAAGCAGCCCCAGGTGCCACCAACAACTGCTGCCAAGCTGACACACCAGCAGGATGAGCCTGTCTCCCCCGACCCAAGCCAGCAGGATGAGCCTGTCTCCCCCAACCCCAGCCAGCAGGATGAGCCTGTCTCACCCAACCCCAGCCAGTAGGATGAGCCTGTGTCCACCAACCCCAGCCAGCAGGATGAGCCTGCAACACCATCACAAGTGGATGGAGGCCACAGCAGTGTGGAGGCCAGTGTACTGGACGCACCTAGTGACGCTAACCATGTGAAAGATGCAAGATTCAGTCCCACAGACCCTCAGAGCCCACCACTCATGCCACTACCTGGACTCAGTCATATATGAGACATCGAGGAGCACCTCACCAGGATGGAGGAAAGGCAACATGCAATGCATGCATTGGTGATGCAGTACCTAACTGAGGCACAAATCACACGCCAGACCATGCAGGAAACCTCTCGTAACATGGCACGAATGCTGGGCAGGGCCACGGAGGGGGTGTACTACCTGGTGAGGCGTGCGAGGGAGGGCAACAGTACAATGTCAACAATGGCAGAGTTCTTCAACCTGTTGCTGAACGCAATTGCGGAACAACGCCACATCACCACCCAACTGGCCCCATCCTCCAGCACAACACCAAGTTCCATCCAGAGTAGCCCTGTGCAATGCTAACATCGACTCAATTGCCCGCCAAATGGGCACCCCATCCACCTAAAAGGGGTCGTAAATAGGCCAAGGTTCTAGTGCATGTAGGGAGGGAGTAGTTAGGGAAGGTCTGGGAGCAGTTGGGGAGGGGGTCTGGGGGCAGTTGGGCAGGGGATGTGGGGGGGTAGTTGGGGAGGGGGTGTGGGGTCAGTACAACGGGGTAGTAGTGGTATCGAATGTCATTCACAACTGAACATAGTCAATCCTGTTGCAATACACCTGATGTTTCAAACAAACATGACTGGACATTGTTTATTCATTGTGAGTGTATGTAATCATGTACAGTGTCCAGAGCTCAGTGCAATCCATATCCAGTGCTCAGTGTGACCCATGCCCAGTGGCGTGTCTCTGACAGTCCATCAAAAGTAGTGTTGAATTAACTCTTGCCGTGTGGCACGTCCATCATTGCCATTGTGGCGTCGAGCAATTCCTACATCTTCTTCATCATCATCCTCGTCTTCTGGTGGCATCATGTCCATGTCAGGGGGCAGGGGGGCGTTGCGCCGAATGCACATATTGTGCAGCATGGCACATTCCAGCCCAATTTTGCCCACCTTCTGTGGCCCATAAATGAGTGCTCCCCTGATCTGCTTAGGCAGCGGAACCTGGCCTTCAACACGCCAAATGTCTGCTCGATGGTGCAACAAGTGCGTATATGTGCACGGTTGTAGGCCTCTTTGTGCATGTTATGTGGTTGTCTGATGGGGGTCATGAGCCATGCCATCAGGGGATACCCGGCATCACCTGCATGGGAGCAAGAGAAAGGGTACTTGTGATTTATTTGGTAATTCCATTTTGACACAGGTTGTACAGTGTTCATTTGAGAAGTCGACAGAGCACATGCATTTATAACTGTATACGGCATGTGTAATTGGCTATGAACCCGGTAAGTGAACTTGGGGCAGATGCATGGGGGGTAGGTGCATTTTCTGTCACATGGCCCATTCACTGTGAACCTGCACTCTCACAAATCAAGTACAGCTTACAACAATGGACTCAGATCTCATTTATGTGTTACAGATGAAAGTGGACTGTGCCTACACAGTGGCAACTTACACATTTGCCTCAGTTGCATTTGTCATAAAGTGGTCTTCACAGTATGCATCCTACATCTACAGGTCTTCATGTGCATATCCATTGAGGACATTACCCATATGACTAGGTCAGATATCCATTGGTAGTATGTGCCATGGGTAAAGGGTTATGTAGCAAGAATACGGCTGGGTGGGTGTTGGCATGGTGTACTGAAGCTACATTGCTTGAGGTCGGCACCTCACAAACATGTATTAGTGGTAGTCATGATTTGTGGATTCTTATATCTTGGACTTCATGCATTCTTCTTGAAGGTGTCCCTTAAGGTGACATGACAGGCGTACTGACCAGCAGTGTACCTGTGGATTGTGAGTGCAGTCACCATTTTTTCATTGTGGCAGATAGTCTTCTCTCTGGCTGTGCATCATGACTTGTGAATTACTTTACTGTGTTTTTGAATGTCATTCATTGACACTAATGAGTGGTGCGTTGTGGTACATGTGGTTTCTGTTTTGTAATGATCCTAATACATGTGCTGATGTGAGCACTGTGTCTGTTGAACGCATGGAGACACGACTGGGAAGGCCTTGCCCTTTGGCATGCTATTGCTGTGTTGCACATTCAGTTACATTCACAAAAGACCAAGTTCAAGGCACTCAGTATGCTGTGTTTTGTCATGTACCATTCTATGTGTGAGGTTTGATGTTGTGCAGGTTCTGAATGAGGAGGTTGCTTGGAGTCATTCCTCATCTACCTTAGCCTTCTATTGGCCTATCCAGTCTCTGCGCACTTCAATGGATACCTGGTAATGGTTACGGAATATTACAGAAGGGGTGATGATGGATTCATGCATGCAGTGTGCACATCTGCTCTTCATGCATGCCATGCTGTGCTATGTTTATACACTCCTCTTGGCCCTGTGGTTAGACTCACCCAGCAGCCAGGTTGCCTATGCTGTTCACTGCCCCCCACCCCCAATTCAACACTCCTCATGGCCCAGTGGTTAGACTCGCCCAGCAGCCAGGTTTCCTATGCTGTTTACTCCTCCCCTGCCCCCAATTCAAGACTCCTCTTGGCCCTGTGGTTAGACTCGCCCAGCAGCCAGGTCGCCTATGCTGTTCACTGCCCCCCGCCCCCAATTCAACACTCCTCATGACCCAGTGGTTAGACTCACCCAGCAGCCAGGTTGCCTATGCTGTTCACTGCCCCCAGCCCCCAATTCAACACTCCTCATGGCCCAGTGGTTAGACTCGCCCAGCAGCCAGGTTTCCTATGCTGTTCACTCCCCCCCTGCCCCTAATTCAAGACTCCTCTTGGCCCTGTGGTTAGACTCACCCAGCAGCCAGGTTGCCTATGCTGTTCACTGCCCCCCGCCCCCAATTAAACACTCCTCATGGCCCCGTGGTTAGACTCGCCCAGCAGCCAGGTTTCCTATGCTGTTCACTGCCCCCCCTCCAAATTCAAGACTCCTCATGGCCTTGTGGTTAGACTCACCCAGCATCCAGGCTTCCTATGCTGTTCACTGCCCCCCCCCCTCCAATTCCACACTCCTCATGGCCCTGTGGTTAGACTCACCCAGCAGCCAGGTCATCTATGCTGTTCATTGCCCCCCCAATTCAAGACTCCTCATGGCCCTGTGGTTAGACTCCCCCAGCAGCCAGGTTGCCTATGTTGTTCACTGCCCCCCACCCCCAATTCAACACTCCTCATGGCTCTGTGGTTAGACTCACCCAGCAGCCATGTTGCCTATGCTGTTCACTATCTTTTCGTAAAGCCCTCAAAATCTACCTTTTAAAAAGAAATTGAAGATGGGGCATCTGGGTTTTCATTATTTGGTGAACTGGCTGTCCACACTGAATTCCCTCTAGTTTCTTCTCTTTTAAAAGCAGCACCTCTAGCTGCCTGTTTCTGAAAATGCTTTGTCCCAAGAAAAGCAGAGGGGAAAGTTATACCTCTATATCAGATACTCACTATTTACTGAAAAAACATGGGACTAACACAGAATTGTTTCTCCTACTAGGATAGCAAATCATAGCAGCTGATGTTGTTACATTAATGCTAAGATCAAAACTCTGCCTGAAATGGGGATAAGTAACAATCAATGTCTGCAGAGATCATGGGGTCCTCGCTATTAAAACTGTGTAATCTGCATATGTGAGGACCGGATAAACAGGCCCATAAGAGGTCTGTGCATTGGGAAATGACCATGTGCACAGATATCCTTACCCTGAGACCTGGCTTAAATTCTGTACAGAGAAAGCAAACCTTATCTCTGGTCAGCCACAATAACCCAACAGAGTGACTGATGTTGCAGCCCTTCTATACATACATCCTCATATTAAAGCGGTCTGAATCTTAACATTAAGGGGATTGTTGTGAAAAGTTAAATGAGCACCAAGCACAGTGTGCATTATGCTTTTTAGTGATTCAAGCATGCAACCCTTTTAGCACAGACGTATTTGTCAAACATAAAGTATAGTATAGTTCATTTTAAGTCATGCACCTTGGAGCCACTGAACAACACCATTGCCGTCAGTTCTCAGCTCGAGAGCAGTATAGCATTTTTGGGGTGTTGAATCCCAACATTCAGGTCTGTACATTCACTCACATTTAAAGTGTAAATCATAATTTCATGTGGTTCCTTGTGTAAATGAGGCCTGGCTTCATGTTCTTTCTTTACAAGGATCTTTCTTGCTTTCTGTAGTGGTGTTTAGAGGAGAAGCTCCCAGGGGACATGGTATGCTCTGCCAACAGGAGGAGAGTGTGCGTGTGGCTGAGGTGGCTGAGGTGTTTTGACCTGGATTCCTGTCAGGATGCCCGCGCAGTTCAGCGACTGGTGGGCAGGGCAGAGTTTTATAAAAGGTGCCCCGGTGTAGCGTGAAGAAAAAAATGCTCTCAGGGAACCAGAGAGGGCAGCTAGGCTCTCTGTTGCTGGAAGGGACGTCCCCTGAGGCCGTCCGTGCTTAGGTCTGGCCTGTTTTCTCTTCCCAACCGTGGGTTCCCAACCCGTCCAGAGCCGAGGGAGTAAGGTCGGGTATGTGTTCCCCACTGGCGGCGCTGATCTTTTAGGACAGAGCCAGGGCTCTCTCACGTGCGAACGGGTGTTGCTTGCTCTGAGGTAGGAGGGAGAAAGTGAGTGGGAGGAACGTACACTCTGGAACTGTATAGCGGTACACTTACATTTCCACCGGCATTGCACAGGCGGGCTTGGTGAAGTGTTCAGTTTCTGTCAAAGTGAAGGGGAACGAAAGTGCATTCTTGAACTGTATAGCTGTATACTTATTCACCGGCATCACATAGACGGGCTTGGTAAAGTGTACAGTTTCTGTGAAAGTGATGGGGAACGAAAGAACATTCTTGAACTGTATAGAGGTAACTTGTTTGCCGGCATCACACAGGCGGGCTTGGTAAAGTAAAAGTTTCTGGGGAAGTAAAGGGGAATGAAAGTACATTCTTGAACTATATAGAGGTATACTTTTTTGCTGGCATCGCACAGGCGGGCTTGATAAAGTGTAGTGTACAGTTTCTGTGAAAGTGAAGGTGAACGAAAGTAGATTCTTGAACTGTATAGCAGTATACTTTTTCACTGGCATCGCACAGGCGTGCTTAGTAAAGTGTACAGGTTCTGTCAAATGTGGGGAGAGGACCAACCCGACTGGGTTCATTTGGTCCCTCAATGTGTATTGAGGGAGACGTTTTTTACAGTCCTCTGACAGGGGCTCATGCAGGGTACTTCAGGTTGGTGAAGGGACTGATGGAATATGCTTGCCTAATTAATAAAAAAAGGATTACAGGAAGAAACTAAACAAAACAAGCAAGGGAAAGTGAGGGGAGCAGTCACTGACCCGCCCCCCAGGTTCACCCACGGGTTCCCTCAGAGATGGGCACGAGTCTGGAAGCGGTGGTGGTTTGGTCACTATGGTGTAGTGTTCACGTTCCCCTTTCAAGGGAAAGTTTGGTGTGCATATGTTCACGGCGGACGGGGTGAGATTCAAATTTAGCGAAGCGCATACGACAGGAGAGGCCAGGACTCTGCCCTAACCTGTATTAATAATGTTTAATTATTTATTTACCAGAAGTGAATTAACTCACTCTCAGGTGACCCAATTGATGATATTCAACTCTTTATGTACCAAATGTGAACTGACTGGCTTACCAGTGATCCAAGTGTTAATATTTAATTATTTATTTACCAGAGGTGAATTTACTCACTCCTCAGGTGACCCAATTTATGATATTCAACTATTTATGTACCAAATTTGAACTGACCTACTTACAAGTGTTGCTGTTGTTAATGTTAAATAATTGTTTTACCAAAAGTGAATTGACCTGCTCACTGATGACCGTGGATGTTATGTACTGATTCATATACTTACGTTTTATTTGCACAATTTTTGTCATATAATGAAGGCTGTCAAGCTGGACAACTGAAGATAAGTCTGTGACTATTTACCCATTGTACAAACAAATCAATTTTAGCCAAGAGAGTTAACTTATCCCATAGAAGAGGGCATTCACTGCCTCAGGCCTTCTATTCACTCTGAGGGTGGACATTGGTCATCATAGAAGAGCCCATTCACCGGCCCCTGGGTTGTCATTTTGCACATGCGTGGGGTAAGGTATAAGTATCACATGCTCAGGACTCCTACAGGTTGCTGCACACCCCACTTTTCAGATACCTTAGGGAGAGACACCTTACAAAAAGTTGTCTTCATTTTTGCTGAAACATGTCAGAGCATTTACCCGTGCGGCCTGCTATGCCTCCTTTTCATGGCGGGCCTGGTGGCAGCTCCGGAATAGCCTCATTCTGCGTTTTCTGCCTGGTCGCTCTCCTCTCCTTGGGGCTGCTATTCTGCCCATGATGCTGCTGCGCCGGGTTTCGGTGGCAACCTTCCATGCATGCGCTGTCCAGTGAGCGTGGGTTGTTGCCACTGTAAACCCATGTGCCGGCTTGCTGGTCTTGTTGATGCTGCACTTAAAGAAAAACGTAGCAGGCACCAACCTTGGTGCATCACAACCTCTTCTTGATTAAGAGTTAACGCTGCTGAGCGCTGCTCAGTTGTTTTCTGTGCTTTGCCTGATTCTGCTGCCTTCCTGATGGCTCAGTTGCAGATCCTTGCTTTCTGTCCTTTATGGCCAGCCTTGTGTCTGCTTACCCTTCTTACCCTGCACCTACTTCCTTGGTGCTGGTCCCTTTGTCAGTTGTCTCTTTTTGCTGCCTACTTTCCTTCACTTATCTTTTTCTGCTGCTGGCCACCCACGCTTAGTGACTTGCACTGCCGAGCATCATGTAAATCGTGGGGGGGATCCTTTCTTCATGGTGCTGGGTAACTGATTCCTGTCACAAGCTAGTTCACACCTTCTGGTCTGGGGTCAGGAGGTGGACTACCTCACTGCACGGCCTTCATGACAGGATGGATGCCACTTCCCAATATGATCCGGGATCGACAACAACACCGGTATACGGGTACACAGGAATCACGGGGCTCACCTTGATAAAAAAGAACTGGGCAGAGGTGAGATTATTGTCTTGTTTGCCAGTTGTGTTTCTCAGTGAATGCTGCAGTCTTGGAGGGCGCACCTTGCATAACCTTTCTAGGGAGGCAGTGTGGGAAGGCGTGAAGACGTTTTAGGGTGTCCCATTAGGAGGTGGGTGGGGCATGAACTCATCTAAAACTTGCTAGATTCAGGCATATCCTATTCCAAACCAGAGGACCAATATTGGCAGGTTTGCACTGAAGTTTTTCATTGTAGGGCTATGGAAACTTTGATGTAATGCAGGGGAGACATGTGGCTTATGGGACGAGAAAGGTGTATTCCGTTTAGTGAGTTCAGGTTAATGTCTCCACCAAACTGATTCACATGTGTTTACACAAATCAATAATATTAATACTTGTCGGTTATTTTCCACAAATTGCTCACTTAGTGAGATTTGCTTGATTTCCACCTTTCATGTCAAGCTATGAAGCCCAAATAAAACCTACACGATTCAAATAGATTTGCTTGACTATCACCTTCCAAGAGAATCTGCTCGACCTACAAGTGTTTCGGGCTTACAGCTTCTATTAACCTCAATTCAACTACTCATAATATAAGTTCCCAACAAGTAAATAATGTGGGCATACCTGAATGTATACAACTGTGAAATCATAAATTACTTGTATGTATTCTGCAAATACAAACATGGGGAAACAAGGAGAATTGAAACACTATTCTTCTTTAATGACAGATTCCCAAAACATTGTTATAACTTAATTTCAAATGATGCATGATCAAAGTTGAAGATTATTGGATAACAGTTTACTGACCTTGTACACACCTGCATTGCTTTTTAGCACAATATTCACATCATTTTGCATATATCAAAGTGCGTTGCATTTCATTTGCTAATCTGCCAGTTCCTGTTTGCTTACAGAAAAGGAAATTGGCTCCCAATTAGCCAATTTCTGTTCACACTAAGAAAATTACGAATTACAGTTTCAGAATTAAAAATAATTAATTGGTATTAATTATAAGTGAACGTATTACCTTGAACTGGTGTTGTAGGAGTTGATGAATGAGGCATCTATAATGGGTGACTTGTTATGGTTATAGGTACAGATGGTCCCTCCTGTGTACCTAATCAAGGGCAGATAGCTTTTGTTAATGTAAAATAGCTACCTTATCAGTACATGTGCTGCAATTCTATTCTCATAAGGATTAGTGCTCATCTTATCTATTTAATGCATATAAATCCCATGTCTTTAAATAATATAAGTAGCCTCAAGTGAAGTGGCGCATTTCTCTTATCCTTGTCTGCGGACAGTATCTGTAATATTAATCACATGAATGTTTGGTACATTTGTTCCTCAATTTAGAATGATGTGTAGTACTAAATCCTCTTATCCTTGGATGGGGAGTGTATTTTTAATATTCAAAGCATCATGGTTTGGTGAGACTGTTCCTCAAATTAGGTTAATGTGTAATCGTAAATTAAATGCTCCTTGGCTGGGGACTGTATCTGTTATATTTAACTTATGATGGTTTAGTCAATCCTTTCCTCAATTTTGACTGATGTGCAATCCTAAATCATAGACCCCCATCTACCTACAGTCCTAACTATTTCTTACCTTGTAAGACACAGTCACTTCTATCTAGGAATGTATGTAGGCAGTTAGGTAGCCACCTCTAAATGCTTACATACAACATTGCAGTGACCACCATTATTGTGTATTTTATGCTCATATTTCCTTGAAATTTAAATAAGGGCTTGCACTATTTCTACTAATACAGCTGACATTTTGCAGTCCTAGCTATGTGCATTGATGACTGGATAGTTTCAATCTAATAGCATCTTGTTTTATACGTGTGTGTAATCATGATGTTACTAATATGCGCTATATTTACATTCAATCTGTATATTATGGATCTAGAAAAATAATGGCAACAGAATTATTAGAAGCAGAAACATTCTACTTGGGAGACTTTGGTGTTGCATCTATGTTTGATTGGCTAATGCATAATAGTTTGCATGCACATTAAGACACATTCAATCGCTAAACATAGAGAAAGTACTGATTCGACTTTTTTGAATTATGTAGTAAATAGTCAAGTTTGTAATATTATGCAGATTGTTCTCTATGACAGCAGCCAAATATATTCTAAATAATACCAAACATGCTCTGGCTACCACGGTTATTGATTAACTAAAAACATAATTACTTTTATTTATTTATTTATTTAAATATTGTTATTAGTTAAACATCTAAAACATTACAAGAAGGATAAATACAAGAGCTTAAAACAATAAGACATTTCACAATCTATGTACAATTACAATGCATTAGAAAAGTTACCAGTTAGATTTAGAGACTTTATAAAAACCCACCACTGCAATCATATCAGAGGTTGAATTTCCATTCAGACAGCAAGAGCAAAAACAACTTTGAGTCAATAGCAGTACAAGAATAAAAAATGTACTAAAGTATATATACATTTTTCAGTTTGAGCAGGACAAAAAAATTCACAAATGTCTTATTGATTGAACCTCACACCGGTCTTTACAAAAATGACAAAAGGCTTGGTCACAAATGATTTTTTATATCTGACCATTAGTTGCCATGTTGGATGTAGATTTAGTCTAAAACTTATGAACTTGTTTCTCAACAATCGAATAGGATAACATTTTAAAAATTGTGCTAAAATCCCCAGTTTTTTATGGTCAGACCAAAGGTGTCCAAGAGAAGGATAACGGTGCATTTCCTGAGTGGCCCTACACCAGTCCCATTCATACAGACGTTTGTTTATGTACGCAGGTCAATCAATTCGGTCCTCTCTATTCACGCTGACTAGACTCAGTATCGAATCACAGACCCACATAATTCCTCACATTAATTACTTTCACTATTAAGCTATAACTTCATATCAGCAGTGAGGCAGCAGGAGGTGCTAAACATTTTGAAAAAGTAATCATTATTTGCCATTAGCAATGGCAACTAAGGATGTACACCCTAATTCATATTTTAGGACAGATGAAGGAACTGAGTTTGGTATCTCAAGATCCTCCTACAAGTGAATGCTTCCAGCGGAGGGAGAAACTCAAAGATCCAGACATCTAAAAGTTCAATTCCATATAAGACTTTGTGCACAATTTTAGCCTCATAAAATTTTAGTGCTGGGATAATAGCGAATTTCCCATACTTCCCATCAATTTTAGAAAGTTGATTAACTAAAGAATTCATACGTGCCCAATGCCAATCCTTGGTTCTCAATGTATGCAGCTTGTCAAAAAATTGGAAACCCCAAATACATAAAGTGATCCATCCGTTCCAATTTCTCCTTCCCATTCCTCCAAACAAACGTTGGGAGCTTTTTATTTTACGTATACTGCATAATCTTGGTTGTACTAGAATTAGGCATCAAAGAATTTTCCTCAGCATAAACAACAAAAGAATTAATCAAACGCTGAGGACCCAAATGAGTAAAGTCAAAAAGCAAAAAGTCATCAGCATACAATAACCAGATTCATTTCCGCGTCTCCTACTTGGATGAAATAAACACATTGCTCTCCATATGATCACCGATATTTGAAAAATATAAATTCAAGAGGGATTGGGCTAAAATGCACCCCTGCCTCCTCACACCACAGTATGTTTCTTTTCCCTCCTTCGGTTTTGCACATGTGTCCTCATTAAATATGTTTTTACTTGACTCATTATAGTCTCACGTGGTGCTTTGAATCTGCTGCACTTAGAGTATGACCCTGCACCCTGGGGTGCTGTTTTGGGAGGTGTTGATGCTCGCAGCGGTCGGTGTTCCTCTGTGGGTTGGCACCTTTATTTTATTCATTTTGTTTCCTCTCAATGAGTGCGTGCAGACAACCAGCACGCCAAATCCCCTATACAAATAATGATATACCTCATAGCTACTCTTACAGGTGATAAACTGATTCATTTTGATAACAAGGTTCAAAATATGTGGGTTCTCCTGTGCATTGATCGCATTTGGCCACATATTCTAACTTGCACATTTACCGAAACTGGATCACCTGGGCTGCCCAGGCTCACTGATCATTTTAAGTGTTAGCAAATGACTGGGAGAAAGGGATATTCTGAGTGTTCAGGCTTTTTTTTAAATATTGCGTGGCTTCTTGTTTAAGTATTGGCGTCGAGCACTTGTGTCTGTGATCGCTTTGTTTACCATACTATTAATACAGCCCCTCACTTGGAAACTTTGCTTGATGGTGGTAATTTCATGTCTATGGCAATTCCCCAGTGAATATTTGTGTCTGTCCCGAATGAATTCTACCAGAGGAATGTTTCTAACAGTGCTGCAGCAATGGCAGCTACTCCCCAAATGTGTTTTTTAACCTATATTTGTATGCAATATGTGGTGACTGGGACTGAGGTGGAGCTAGCCACCGCCTCAGTGACCGGTCACACACTCAGTGCCCACAAGCTGGGTCACGTGTTGGGGTTGGGTGCCGCGGATGAAAGCAAGTGCGTTTTGTGCGGTGCCGAACTGACCCATGGTGGTGCGTGAGGGACGCAAGAGCAAAAGTGACGGTTGAGGGATGAAGAGGAAGAGTCCTGACACAGCGATTTAAGGATCCTGCAGGAGAGCTTTGTATCTGATACTAAGAGAAAAGAATAAAGGTGGTGTAATGACTCGTCTTCCTTATTCCGGCCAAGTGGATGGAACACAACACAAAACGTTCTGTTAATCCTATTGTTTAAATAAAGATTTCCAAGTGATGTAATATTGGAGTTGCTATGGGTACAAGATAACTCAATGTCATAATTATTACCATTCAATTGATTATGATATGCCTGAAAATTCTCTTCCAAGCGCTGCCACACAGGTATTATGCCATCTGTGTAGCGGGACCATGTTATCATACAGTCATGGGCGACTGCTACATGTTTAAACCTATACTCATAATGCCCCATAAAAAGAATGGTCAAGATTGGAGCACATATCTCTGCCATTGCAACTCCTCTGATTTGTTTGCAACATTCCCCCTCAAATGTACACACACTATTTTCCATGGTAAAGACCAGCAGTCTTTATAATACTTAGATACTGTGAGTAAAAAAGAGGCCATGTTTCCCCTCATGACCGAATTCTTATGCCTTTTTGGCTAGTGAATGTACGTACGGGAGAAGGGCTTCAGAGGTTTAAGGATACCAAATTCTACTCTGTAGCCATACACATATAATGGACACGAGAGGCAGGTGTGTTTCAGCCAGTTCATTAGCTCGTCTAACAGCCAGGGAGCAGCTGGTGGCTACCACAGGTAAGGATGACAACTTCTGATTTTGACTACAGCGATGGAAGAGGCCTTTGCCTGCGCTTTGCTCCTCCCACAGAGGAAAGATGTATTGGTGTATAGTATCTCAACTTAGCACCAAAGGGTTTATGAATACCTATAGGTGATTTATTGGCTTTGCTTTGTGTATTTGTGTATGTACGTTGTACAGAAGCCGGCCTCCTCACCTCCCCTCTAACTCAGCAGTGAAAATCAGAACCTCTCATGCTACAGGTACAAGACATTCAAGGCCTGCCTCCATCGGTCCAATAATGCTGCTAACATTCCTCCAATGCGTGCTACATGCTGGTTCAGTTAGAATTTTCAATACACATGCATAGGCGGCCCCCTCACCACTTCCCCTCCAATCAAGGCCTTCCCAGTTGGCCTGGGTTATGCTATGCCACTTGTGAGAACTGGAGAGCAGGATCGTCTTTGCTCAAGTGCTTCATTGGTTTTCTAAGTTAGTAGTTTGTCACCTCTCTGCATATGTTGAAGTTGTGCTCGTTGTATCAATTTTCCCACCTTCTCAACTAGTGTAAATGCTAAACAACTGGAACTCTGTGATTTGTACTTCCACACAGTTGTTACCTTTGTTAAATGTTACATTGCACTGAAGAAAACACATGTTTGTATTTTAATCCACACAGTGTACTGAATCAATACCTTTCAATTATTTTGCAATCCCAAATCATATGCTCCAACATCGCTTTGCAGTGCTGGCAGCCCCAGCACAGCTTCGAGTCACACATGCCCAATTAAAATATACTTTACTTGCCTTGCATGCTATCCTCCATTCAGGGACACCAGAGGAATGTTACTGCAAGGTGTTAAAATGTACGTACATAAAATATTCATATAGCTTCGCCGCCACCTGACAAAATCCACATACACTTACATTCAAGGTTCGGTCTATAATCTTTCTGCAAACGTGTGTGCACAGTCGTCAAATAGCAACAAAGTTATGAGCCATCTAAAAATGTTGAGACCCCCTCTAGTTATTACCCCTCTTGACAAAATCCCACCAAACCTTGAAAATCCGATCAATTCCGGGTCTATAATCGTTTTGCAAACGTTTCTGCAGATTCATCAAATGGCCCCAAATTTATAAGCCTTTCAAATATTTTGGGACCCCCCTCTACTTTTGCTCCCTTTTGGCAAAACAGCACCAAACTTTGCAGAACCATTCAGGGTCAGGTCTAGAATGATATTTCAAAATGCAATGCAGTTTCATTGAGTGGTGCCAATGTAAAAAGCCATCCAAAAACTGCTTTTCAGCAACACTGTAATTCAGAAATAGGCATGATGCCCCCGAACATCTAAGATGTTTGCGATCATCACAGGACTGTATCCGAACATCTGGACTGTTTGCGGACTGAAGAGATGAAGACAGACCTGTTTTCTGGCTTCTTATGGCCATATCCTATCCTCATCATCCCTCACCTCCCCAGAGATTGTTTCATTAGTTTGACAAGTGCAATGTTGTGTTTTTTTATATGTTTTTACTGCGATGTTCGCGAACAATGGGCACTGTCCACAAATCCAACATGATGGGTGTTTCCAAAAAATGTGATGCACCTCATCCTTTTCACCATCCAATCAGCAGGCTCGACCGAACAGGGAAGCGAGCCGGCAGACCGAACCCAGATATCACTAATTTCTTTTGATCTACTTTTTGGTTGTTTTAAAATAAAATACTGGATAGATTTACACCAAATTTACAAAAGCACGCTTTTGGGACAAAGCTGCCGCTTCTGCCGCAAATTTGGTGAGAATCTGTCTAGTGGTTTGGGCTGCAGTCGTGAGCAAAGCATTTTTACATTGCATCTATGGGAAAACCCACATATTTTGCTGCCCCCCAATAACTTTGCCCCCTGGAAGAAACCTCACCAGACATTGCAGAATCGATCTGACGTGGCCACACACTTTGTTCGCAAAGTTTCGTGAGGATTCCTCCAGGGGGGTCAAATTTATAATCCGCCCAAATGTGCTCTTCCTATGGGTTGACCACACTGCCTCTACCACAGGCCGTGAAATGTCAATGTGTCTAATATTTGTGAAGTCTATTTTTATGAACATGTTTAACAATTTTACAACACAGGACAAAAATCATCAAACAATATCAATATTAACAAATCCCCCTCCACGCTATCACACCTTCTCCTCAACCCTAATCCAAACCAGTGTCACATACATTTAGTACATTTCCCAAATTCTCCCACAAATACAATCAGTTTATATTTGCTTTGACCTCTTTAAATGACCCTTTCCGTGAGCGAAAGCTCATGCATCTCATCCATCGAAACATCCACCCCAGGATGAATCACAGATGTCCAGTTCCTCAAAATTAAAACTTGTAGCCATCAAGGCCGCCTTCAACAACCACTTTTATGTGCAACCGGTCGATCCTCAATTAAGGTATCCTCGCCCTTTATTAACATCTCAAAATCGTAATCCAATGATAACCCCAGCACACTGTTGAAGATCACAATCAGCTCACCCCAAAAGTCTCTCAGGATCCTACATTCCCAGAGTATGTTTTCCAAGGTCCCCGTCCTGTGTGCATACTTCCAACTATCACCCGTGTCAGCCATTCCATGTTTACATAAGTGCTCTGGAGTCCACTAGACTCTATTCAGAAACTTAATCCGTCTCGATCTTTCACCCACATTCAATGAGGAAAGGGTGACAGTCCTACACATATAGTTTAAAGAATTAAATAAATGAAGTAAACAAACCATAAAAGGTAATGTAAACAAACCGTAAAAGTTAACACATCTCAGCTGCAATCAGAGATAAGAGGGTAGATGCAAAATCACTAGGCCATTATACAAAAGCATTTTCTGGGTGGATGTCACTCAAGTCACTTCATAGCCTCCTTCGAATCCTCAGTGGTCCTGATGCCATCATGCAGGAATAGTTTGAAAATTCCAGGCTTTGTCAGGATCGCTTTCACATTCCTGTCTTTGGCCATAGCTTTGGCTTCACGAAACACCCTACTTTTATCCACACCTCCTTAGGGAAATCAGGAAAAATTGTAACAGGCTTATTCTTAAACATCACAATGCCTTTCTCCCTTGCCAGCCGTAAGATCTGTTCCTTCACACTTATTTCTGAGAGGACCGTAATTATCTGTCTAGGTCGTCCTTGAATAACCTTACCAGATCTGTATGCAAAGTACACATCTGATGTTTTGATCACTGAAGGGTCGTACAATTCAGATAGCAGACAGACTAAGAACTAATTCATGTTTTTCCCATCTTCCATGTTTTCTTCCAGGCCTATGCTCTCTGCTCTTTATCTTCAGTTCCATGTTTCTTGCCCACAACTTACTCATGTCACTTTTCCTCTTATTGTATGACCTGAAGCTGCCTGTTGTTTCTGTAGACATAACCATAGCGTCTTTTTTCACTTTGGATACTCTCGTCTCGAGATGGTTACCCTTGGAGGAAAGGTCTGAGAGAGTGGTGTGAGGGGTCAGAAATGCGAGACAGCCCCAAAGGTATAGTTTCCTCAATGTTTGGCAAATTAAATATCTTTTTCATCAACACTTACTCAGAAATCAAAGCAACTGTTGTCCTCCACAATATCTTTCTTAGTATGGCAAATGTCTTTTCCACAAAACATATTTTTAGAAATCAAGGCAATTGTTTTCCTCTGCCTGTAAAGCAGTTACCAGCATATTACACTTCTTATCATGAATACTTTTGTCAGGAGTGCACAACTACTTCTGATGATGCAACAGTTTGTCAAAATTGATAATGAAGTTAAACGGTTCTGTCCACCACACTTCTTTGCCACAATCACAATATTGTCTTCTTTCCTTGTCCACTACACTGCCAGGACTAAGTACTATTGGTCCGATTCCTGGTTTACTCCCATGCCAGGATGAAAAACTCCTACATTACAATTGTGCCAAATGGCAATATTTATTCAAAAATCCTCCACACCAGTATCCTTTGCAAGGAGGTCTGAACTATGGCTGCTTCTTTTTATAGTCTCTTGACTCTTGACAATGTGGGTTACAGATTTCCCCAAGGTGGTTGTGATGCTGGAAATGCATTGGAGGGACAGAGCCTCCATATCCTTGTCCTTTATTGCTTTATCATGTATGTTCTGTCTTGTTTCCCGTGCAGTTGTTAATGTGGGACTCCTGGAGGTGTAACTCTTCCTCTTTTTGGTTTGGTGAACAGACCCTTGGGATACCCTTATGGCACCCCTGGGTGGGAGTACGACCCTATACTCCTAGTGTATGTTTTGGGCACCTGTGCGTGGGCCACAGAACAGAGTATGGGCGGGTGGCAGCTCCATGCTAAATTTGACAGGTGGTCTGAGTATCCTCCATTTTGGGGATACCCAGGCCCTGCCATTAAAATCAGTTAATTGCTGGTTGGAAACAAGATGGCCCCTGTGGCCTCTTGCTTTCTATTGCCTGTTACCTTGTATTCCCAAAGTCCCGGGAAGCCGTGACTCTGTCCCTTCCCCCTGACTGGCTGTTGGGTGGAAGCTCCATATATGGTAGTGTGGGGAAGTCCAGGCCAGACTGGCTGGAGCCTTCCCAATGACTGTATGTTGTGGGTACGCCCGTGGGGTGGGACCTGGGTGAATGGAGTGTGTGACAAACACGCATTTCATGTTATGGGTGCCTAGTATCCGGTGTTTGACACAATGACTGAGACAGCCCTGCCCGAAACTGGTGTGAATGCAGTGTGGAGTGCTGAATAGCAGAGTACTTTTCTGAATCCACATTCCGTGTTGTGAGTGTCTGGATGGAGAAGAATGGCCTGAATTGGCTGCCTGACTGGCTGCCTGACTGCCTGAATGCCCTTCTGAATGATTGGTTGCCTGATTGTGACCCAGCAGAGTGAATGGGAGATCAACCGTATATCTGCGGGCCTCTCGCTGATGGAAATCGTTCACAAGCTGAAGTTGATACTTGATCCTTAACCTTGAAGACCACTGAAAGAAGAAGAATTGCTGCTGCTGTCCTTCGCCAATCTGAAAGCTGCTGTGCCTTCAAGGAACTGAACCAAGAGAGGGCCTGGCTAGGAGACCTCTTCCTCAGCTACGAGGGACCATCGTGCACCAGCTGATCTTTGCCAAAGCTCCCTGGACGTCAGACCCTCAAAAGGCTGCCGACAGGAGATGGGGATTGCTGCGGAATCACGATGCAAAGCGCCCAGACATTGAAGTCCACCACTGTCGACGACCGCCGTCGCTGACCGGAAGCCACAGTGCTCCTTTGCCTAAGACATTCAAGGACTCCCTTGTTAATCACTGTCGACCACTTTCCTCCTGCCGACCGAGAATCCACCGGTGAGTTTCCCGCCACCCGAAGACCACAGAGACGCTGGGCCAAAGTTCTTCATTACGTCTCTGCGGCAACAAACACTCGTCACCGAGGTGCACTGCACGTCTCAGCTTGCAGGATGTTTTCGACCGATCATCAACGAACACCGCAAGAACTGAAGCTGCTGCTCTAACAACAGTATTCACCCTTTTTCTTCACCGACTCTTGATGACCAGTGGCTCCTGCCTTAAAGGGAGTGCACTCAAGAAGGGCCCGCAGACGACTCACTGAAGAACTCTACGAAACCAGGTACTTTGGGGTCGTGGAACCTTTTAGAAGGAATCAACACTATATTAAGCATAATTGGACCGGCCTGTCAATACGGTTTATTTACAGGTTGCCCAGATGGGGGATCCTTGCACAGAACTGTCTCTAGGTAGATGGGGGTCTGTTCTGCCATTGCTTGATTTAACTTACTTTCTTTCTGTGTCTATCGTTGATTCATCTTACAATCTGATTCGTATGCTATTTGGGGCTGTTAGTGGTGGATGCATTTTAAAGGAATCGATAGAAAGATTGGTATCACATAGACCTGTATATATTTGCCATTATACTATTGCCAGAGTACAAAGTGCGTTATTGTGATTGTGTATATAACGTGAACCTTGTTTATATAAAGACTGTGTTTTCACTAACATTGTGCGTGGACATTCCTTTGTGGGTGCTTGGGGACTACACTGTACTTAAGAACCAGCCCACATCACCTCCTGAGAGCTAAGCCTTGATTGCTCGTCCATTGTTACCAACAATAGAGAAACTTGGCTGGGGTGCTCTGTGTCTCTACTCTGCCATATAGGGAGCAGGAGTACACATACCCCCTCCAGTCTTTACACTGGTGGCAGCTGTGGGATGCTAATGGTTTTAAGAATCAGTGTGCAACCTTGCCATTTACAAAATATCTACACTTTGTTAAATTGAGGTTTAGTTGTGTACTAGATAACTACATTACAAGATATGGAATCTATTGCAAATGGCAAATTGACTCGGATGAGCTTAGAGGCTATCCAGAGTGCTTGTGAAGCCAGGGGATTAGACTTTCAGGATAAGTCTAGGGCTGAGCTGATAGCTGCCCTGGTGGACTACCAGACCAATTGTGAAGCTCTTGATGAAGGGGTGGAGGGTGACCAATGAGGACCCTGACCCTGGGGCTGTTGTTGAATCTGATTCTGTGAACGCCACCATTCCTGCTGCCTCTGTTCCGACCTCCAGCAATGTTTCTTCAGGGAATTTCTTGGAACGTGAATTATTAAGGATGAAATTGGCCTTTGAATATAAACAGTTGGAAATAGAAGCTGAGTTTAAAAAAGAGGAGTTGGCACAGCAAGTGATCCTTAAAGCCAGGAATCTGGAACTAAAGGATAGAGATCTTGAACTTAAGAACAAGGACACTGAATGTCAACAAATCCAGCTAGGGAAAGCTACAGTGGAGACTTCAGTGAAACCAGTTGAGAGTTTCAGGTCCCCAGCCACCACGTTTATGAAAGATTTGGTTGGTGTGTATGTGGAGGGTTCTGATATCCTCCAATGGATTGAAGCGTTTGAGATGGCTTGTGGAATCCATGATGTTGATAAAAGAAATTGGGCTAAGTCTTTGTTAAGCAGAGTGCCTCAGACTGGATATGACTGTATTCTGAAACTGAGTGTGGAAGAAAGGGGTCAGTATGAGTGCATGAAGTCTGCTTTAATTGCCAAGCTTGGCAAGACACCTACCCAATACCTTAAAAGGTTCAGGGAATTTAAGAAAAGAGAGAATGTGTCATGGGTTGACTGGGTGAGTGCTGCACATATGAACATGATGGGGTGGATTGATGGATACAAGGTGAAAACTTTTGTTGAATTGTCCCACCTGTTGTTTTTTGAGCATTTTTCTGAAGCCTGTTCACCAGAGCTGCGTCAGTATGTTGCTGACCAGAACATTTTAGATCCCTTTAAGCTGGCCAGGCTGGCTGACAAGTGGGTCTCCCACCGGGTGTCCCCTAAGGACTCCAGTAGGAAGGATAAGGACACACAAAAGGGGACCTCTCAGAATGCTGAGGAGTCCCAGAAGAAATCATAGTTGAGTAAACTAAAACCTTCCTCTCCTACGACCCAAAAATCTAGTGAGGACAAGTCCTATGTGGATGGGAGTAAGAGTAGTGGTCCACCCGCTGCAAAGCAGGCTCTCTGTGGTTCCAGTACAGTACCCCGCATTCCTAGCACTTGTTGGGACTGTGGGGCTCTGGACCACAAGAAGGGTGACCCCAAGTGTAAAGGTAAGGCACTTGGAGTCCAGGCTGTCAGCCTGACCTACCCTTACCCCATGCCTGAGGTGGAGGCCACTGTTCTCCCCTCCTCTACAGGGATCGCATTCGGTGCTCCTGTAGAGATTTCCCTAGTGTCCCTTGGGGCCTGGGACCAGTACGCAGAAGTACTGGTGACAATCCCACAGAACGCCCATAGGTTTTTGAGAAGTGTCCTCTTGAATGACCAGCCTTCTACTGGCTTGAGAGACACTGAGGCGAGCATGACAGTGGTGGACAGGACCCTGCTCAAGCCAGAGCACTATGAAGGTGCTCCTCTGAGAACCACCAGGTTAGCTGGTGTGCCTCCCAAACTATCACCTTTAGCTTAGATGACATTATGATTGGAGACAAGACAGCAAAGCTTCCACTCCTGGTTCAGGACAATGTTCCTGCTAACATGTTGTTAGGCAATGATCTAGTGGAGTTGGGGTTGATCTCTGATGGTCTTCCCTGACTTCTGCTGCAGTCACTAGGTCCCAGGTGACACCGGGTCTGACTGAGAGTCAGGTACCCAAGCCAAAGTCGAGGTCTAAGGCAAGAAAGAGGAACAAGAAGGCCACCTCTGTGAAGGGGGCTCCTTCCCCTCTTGCTGCTCCTGCAGCAACCATTGGGATTTATGCTCCGGACAGGCTGGGTCCAGTGGTAAACCCAAACTCAGCTCCTGAGGGAGAAGAGGCAGAAGACCCTCATGCGGGAGAGGTGTTCAACCCAGAGGATCAACCTGACCTTCAATGCCTGCTGGCTGGAGGGGGGCCCTGTAGGGGCGACTTCTGTAGGGGACAGGGAGAGTGCCACTCTCTCGAGGGTCTGAGGAAACAGTCCCTGTCCCAGGCACAGGGAGAAGTGCCTAGGACATTCTGGATATATTGGGAGGGTGAGCTCCTTGTTAGTGAGCCCACTAAGCCTGAACCTGGTGCCCTCAAAAGGTTGGTGGTACCCCAGGTTTACAGGCCCTTCCTTCTGCAGTTGGCACATGAGGTGCCTTTGGCTGGTCATCTTGGTACCAAGAAGACAAAGCAAAGGCTCTCTGCCTATTTCTACTGGCCCCAGATGGAAGTAGAAGTGGAGTCCCACTGCAGGACCTGCCCAACTTGTCAGTTGTCTGGCAAGACTGGAGGCAGTGTCATTGCCCCACTGCAGCCGTTGCCAGTGGTTGGCACACCATTTTAGAGGGTGGGCATCGGCATCGTCGGTCCCCTTGACCCTCCCACTTCAGGTGGACATTGGTTCATCCTGGTCTTGGTTGATCATGCCACGAGGTACCCTGAGGTTATACCCCTTCGGACTGTTACTGCCAAGGTGGTTGCCAGGGCTCTCCCAGGCATTTTTACCCATGTTGTATTCCCTAAAGAGGTTGTCTCTGACAGAGGATCCAACTTCATGTCGAGTTACATGAAAACAATGTGGAAAGATTGTGGGGTAACCTACAACTCCTCTACCTCTTACCATTCCCAGACCAATGGTCTGGTTGAGAGATTTAATACAACTCTCAAGGGTATGCTAGGTGCTTTGGAAGAGCCCATAGGGAGGAAATTGGATCTCCTCCTGCCATGCCTGCAGTTTGCTTACAGAGAGGTACCTTAAGAGGGTGTTGGTTTCAGCCCCTTTTAGTTACTCTTTGGACATCTCGTGAGGGGGCCCCTTGCCTTGATCAGAGAAAATTTGGAAGCCACCCCTCCAGGTCCTGCCAAGCAAGTGGGGGACTATGTGTTAGGCCTCAGACATAGGATGACATAGATGTTGGGTCAGGCGACAGCGAATCTTAAGGCCAGCCAGGAATTGAACAAATACTGGCATGACCTTAAAGCATTGCAAGTCGATTGGGCTCCAGGTCAGGAGATCCTTGCGATGGAGCCTACCAAGCCTAGAGCTTTGGCAGATAACTGGACTGGACCCTTCAGGATAATCTCCAAGAAGGGAGAAGTCAATTATCTGGTTGATATGGCAGTCCCTGTGGTAGCCTCTCAGGTATTCCACGTCAACAGACTCAAGCCTTTCCATAGACGAGCAGAAGTCTCATGTCTCTTGCTGGCTTCAGAGCAAGAAGAGGATGAGAGTGAGCCCCTTCCTGATTTACTACATAGCAACCCTCAGGATGGCTCAGTGGAGGGAGTGCATCTCTCTCCAGATCTGACACCAGAGAAGCAGAGGGCTTGCAGGACTTTGCTCCAGCAGTATGCCTCTCTGTTCTCGCTGACACCAGGCCTCACTCCATAGTGCAGGCACAAAACTGACACTGGTGACAGCGTACCTGTCAAAAGCAGATGCTACAGGATGTCAGACACTGTTAAGAACCACATCCAGGCTGAGGTTGCCAAGATGTTGGATCTGGGTGTTATTGAACCCACAACCTGTCCCTGGTCCAGTCCAGTGGTCCTTGTCCCCAAGGGAAGTTCTCAGGCAAGTACCAAGGATTGGCGGTTCTGTGTGGACTACCGAGAAGTCAATGCCATCACCAAAACTGAATCGCACACATTGCCCAGGGCTGATGAGCTCATGGACACCATAGGTGCTGCCAAATTTGTGAGCACCTTTGACCTTACCTCAGGCTATTGGCAAATAGCTCTGATGGACCATGCCAAGGAAAGGACTGCATTCTCAACACCTGAGGGGCTCTACCAGTTTAGAGTCATGCCTTTTGGTTTGAAGAATGCACCTGCCACTTTCCAGAGATTAGTCAAACATGCGCTCAGTGGGCTGGAGGCCTTTTGTGTGGCCTACCTAGAAGACATTGCCTTCTACAGTTCCACCTGGGAAGAGCATTTGACTCATCTGGAGAAAGTGTTGCAGGCCTTGAAAAGGGCTAACCTCATTATCAAGGCCACTGAGTGCCAGATAGCTCAGGGAAAGTCACTTATCTTGGTCATGAGGTAGGAGGGGGTCAAATCCAACCTTTCCCCAGTAAAGTACAGGATGTACATGACTGGGAGACTCCCACTACTCAAACCCAGGTGAGAGCCTTTTTGGGCCTCACTCGGTATTATCACAACTTCATGGCGGACTATGGAACCATAGCTGCACCACTGACAGCTCTGACTTCACCCAAACAGCCTAGGAAGATAAATTGGACTGAAGACTGTGAGCGGGCCTTTGCTGGCTTGAAAGAAAGTCTGTGTTGGGCACCTGTGTTGTGTGCGCCTGACTACAGCAAACCCTTTATCGTCCAGACGGATGCCTGTGACACCGGAATTGGAGCTGTCTTGTCCCAGTTAGATGACAAAGGGATGGAACATCCAATCATCTTCATCAGTAGACAACTCAAGGGTAGGGAACTTAGGTGGGCTACTGTTGAAAAGGAGTGTTTTAGTATAGTTTGGAGCCTTAGGTGTTTTAGGCCCTACCTTACGGGGTCTACCTTCAAGGTCCAAACAGATTATACGCCCCTGAAGTGGCTTATGCAAATGAAGGGTGAGAACCCGAAACTGCTCAGGTAGTCCATTAGTCTGCAAGGGCTAGACTTCACCATAGAGCATAGACCAGGGATGAGTCGTGATAATGCAGAGGCATTTTCAGAAGGTATGTTGACCATCTGGATGAGGGTGTCTACCTTCTGGGTGACTAGGCACCCTAACCTCACTCTGGGGGGGTGACTGTGATGCTGGAAATGCATTGGAGGGACAGGGCCTCCATATCCTTGTCCTTAATTGCTTTATCGTGTATGTTCTGTCTTGTTTTCCGTGCAGGAGTTCATGTGGGACTCCTCATGGTGTGGCTCTTCCTCTTTTTGGTTTGGTGAACAGAACATTGGGATATCCTTATGGCACCCATGGGTGGGAGTACGACCCTGTAATCCTAATGTATGTTTTTGGGCACCTGTGTGTGACCCACAGAGCAGGGTATGGGCTGGTGGCAGCTCCATGCTGAATTTGACAGGTGCTCTGAGTATCCTCCATTTTGGGACACCCAGGCCCTGTCATTGGAATCAGTTGATTCCTGATAGGAAACAAGATGGCCCCTGTGGCCTCTTTCTTTCTATTGCCTGTTACCTTGTATTCCCGAAGTCCCGGGGAGCCCTGATTCTGTCCCTTCACCCTGACTGGCTGTTGGGTGGAAGTTCCATATATGATAGTGTGGGTAAGTCCAGGCCAGACTGGCTGTAGCCTTCACAATGAATGTATGTTGTGGGTACACCCGTGGGGTGGGACCTGGGTGAATGGAGTGTGTTACGAATATGCATTTAATGTTATGGGTGTCCAGTATCTGGTGTTTGACACAATGACTGAGACAGCCCTGCCCAAAACTGGTATGAATGCACTGTGGAGTGCTGAATGGCAGAGTGCTTGTCCGAATCCACATTCCGTGTTGTGAGTGTCTGGATGAAGAAGAATGGCCTGAATGCACTGTGAGCCTGATTGGCTGACTGAATGCCTGAATGCCCTTCTGAATGTAATCCGAAAGCTGCCATGTTCTTCCAAGGACTGATCCAGAGACAACCTGCAAAGGAGAACTCTCCCGAGCTACGTGGGACCATCGTGCAACCTACTAATCTTCATTCAAAGTGCCCTGGAAGTCAGTCCTTTGCGCCTGTCATCCGGATAAGGTGTCTTTGTGAGCCATGAAGAGAAGTGCCTGGACATCTCGAGTCGACGAAGTTGATTGGTGTCACCCAGGGTCTGGAGGAGCGTTCGTGAATAATAGAAGCCTGTTGCTGTCTACCGCCAGAAGAGGGGGTTCCTTGGCATAGTGCTGCTTAATACCCTGAGCTGCGAAAGTTCCACAATGCCAAAGAATACATGAAGGGACATCCTTACCATTATCACTGATCTTTTTTCCTGCCGTAGAAGGTCCAGAGTCGCTCAGTGCAGAGGAAGGTCTGCAAGTGGGTCTCCTGCCACCAGAATCCAACAAAGATGTCCTGAGGGACCAGACTTTGTGAGGGTCCGTGGTCCACGCCAGTGGTCGAGTCCAGGTTTCCAAAAGCCGTCCAGAGGTCCATGATGCGGCTGCAGCACTGAAGAACCGAAAGTGAGAAAACCACAATATCCAGAATCCTGACACCAAAAGTGACCTATGTACCTATTGGCACCAGATGTCATTGAAGGATCCCAGGGATTTTACTCTCATATACCAAGCCTTTGAGGAGCCTACAGCCAGTTTCATCTTCCCAGGACTTCTAAAGTCAGAGAAATCATAGACCAACGGAGAGCACCGCGAAGAGCCAAACTGCTGCACTTCAGAAAGACTTTGGTTCAATTTTACTTCTTGGACTCAGCAACCTAGTGGCTCCTTCTTCCAGGGGGGTGGGTCCATCCTCAAAGGGAATCGTCAAGTGAAAATGAGAAACTCTCCCAATTTGCCTGCCAAGGCACTAAAGTTACTGTGACGAGGAAGAGCATCTTCTAGCGTCAGGAGTCATCCAGGTGTCCCAGATTGATCTTGGATTCTGTTCTCCTGTGGCCGCTCAGGTGGTGGTAGAACCTTTTAAAAGAGAGTAGAGAGTTATTGAACATTTTTCGACTAGACTGTAAAAGACAAGAGAAGTTACTCTCTACGTTTTCCATTACAGGTTGCCCAGGTGGGGGGATCCTCATTCAGAATTATCTATCTAGTCTAAAGAAAGCATTATGCCACTGTTCATAACTAACCTGCCTTTCTTCCCTACTCTATACTGTTTTAAAAACTGTCTTCAGTAGGTGCATTTATTATTTGCCATTTTTTAATAGAACTGCCTGAGTAAAAAGTGTTATTATTTATGTGTATATATTGGTAGTAACCTTATTATTTTTTTATAAAAGAAGCTGTGTTATTACCTAACATAGTGTGTGGACATCCCTTTGTGGGGCTTGTGGACTCACTGTACTTAAGAACCTTTCTGCATTACCTCCTGATTTTTTATGCCTTGGTTCCTCGTCCAAAGCTAGGCTGGTGTGCTCTGTGCCTTTGTAACAACCATATAAAGAACTGAAGGTTCGAATGGGCTGTACAAGTTGGGGTCAGTCCCATTTGCCAGGGGTGGGGGGGTTGTGCCCGTGTTTGGCAAGTTAGCAATATTATAAAGAAGGGAACAGAGCACTGTTGAGGCAGTTGAAACCTGCCCCTCCTGCCTTTAGGGCATGCCCACCCGAGGCACCGCTCCCTGTGCCACGCATTACCTGCAAGATCCTGCTAGGAGAAGTTGCTGATCCTGCTGCGCTCCCATGGACAAAGGGAGCACTGCATGAGGAGCACTTCTTGGCTTGCGACTGACAGCCTTTCCACACCTCACGGGCCACTCCTGGCATATGTTGCCTGTGCTTTCTTTGCTCTTCTACTGTTCTCTGCTGCCGCACCTCCCAGCCACCTCTGGTATACGTGATTTAGCGTATAGCCTGCTCCTCACTGCTCCACCCGCAGACGCTGCTGGCATATGTAACCCAGTGTTTCTCTTAAAGCTCAGCAGCTCTAAACTGACAATAACTTGGGCTGGGCTAGTCCTGTCATCTGTGGCACAGGGAATTTGCCTGCTCCACTCTTCCTGGCACCTGGGGCTTATATTAAGCAATTAGAGGCATAAGTGACCCAAACCAATCAGCGCTTCTTCCCGCTCCTGGCGGCCCATTTTCTGGGACAGGGCTGGACTGCCCGACTGCAATCCACTGCCAAGAGTAATCCTGAAAAGCCTCTGGGACTTTAAACAGCCCTGCACAGGCCACTAATGATGTGCACAATTTAAATATATATAAAGTGCACACTTTCTGTCTATTGCAGTGTTTTTGCAGTTGTTAGGTTAGGACTGTGTGTATATCTATTTTTATACTGGTAGTTAGAGTTAGGTTTATTGACTAGACATTAAAGGACCAGTACACTCCTGCAATGTTTAGCGATTTTGTTATAGTCTGAAATAAAACTAGTGTATTGTAAAGAGCTACTTTGCCCTGGTATATCCTGGGGCAAAGTTAGAGACCATATTATTGAGAAAAATATAAAAAATAAATAAAAACGCTCAGTACACCAGATCTAACAGCAGCCAGTGCCTTGTAGAGTCTACGTTAGAGTGTAATGATTGTGCTAATGTTGCTTATTTCTACCACTTAGTGCCGACACCCTCAGTGGGGTGGCACGTCGACAGCCCTCGTTGTTCCCAATGCCCCCCCCTCAGGCTCTCATTCAGACTCTCACTCCTTCACCGCTACCCTCCTCCCACGGAGCCCAACACCCTTACAACCCAAATGAGAGGCATGACCAACTGGATGAGTGAGAGAAATAATTGCCACAGTAAACTTTATTACATACATAAAGTCAGTTAGTCAGAGTTAGCTTACAGGTGTTCCGTTTTAAACTCAGGATTCTGCGCTGAGAGCAATGCAACTCCCCCCCCCCAGCCCCTTCGGGTCCTTGGGGGACCCGACGCAGGCGCCCCATCCCTTCCTCAACAGCCCCTCTCTACCCTTTGGCCATTTCTTTATTTTGCAATTTTCTTTTCATTTTCTTTCCCCATCTCTATTTAAGTGCAATTTTCATTCCATGTATTAATTTCTTTTCATTCTCCATTTCCGCTTGTGCTCCTTTTTTAAGGATGCGTTCAGGTCTCCTTTTCTACCTTTTTGCTCCCTTTCCCCTGGATTCCATCTTCCCCTTTCCCCTGGTTGGCTTATTAATCTTTGTTAATTTTTCTCTCCCCCAAAAAGGTCTTCCCTTAGCCCGTCCTGCCAGGGTCCCCCTCCCTCCCCCTTACGCCAAGACCCTGGGCTGCCCTAGCTCACCCCGCCTTAGTTGTCCCATCCCCTCCGGCCCCTCTTCCCCATAGCACCCTCCTGTTCTCGAGAGCCCCATCCATCCAGCGCTACCTACCCCCCAGAGCCCAGCAACCTTCTTATCCCCATCCTCTTCCCCTGCCTTTCACTAAAGAGGGGTCCTCCCCAACTATCCCGCCTGCTCCTCCTGGCCCCTACCCCCCACATTCCAAGGCCGCCCCCCCCAAGTGTTTCTTTTAGATCTGCTTGAGCTGCCAATATCGAATGCTCTACTTCTCTTGGACCCCTCCTCACCAACCCCTAATCTCCCATGGGCCCCCCTTCCCCTCAGTTTCCAACCTACTTGCCGGAGCCCCGTTTACTGTGAAATCTTTCAATTCACCCCCCCCTGCTGACTTCATTGTTGCTCTCCATTTTTGTTTCCAATGATGCACTTCCCATTTCCCCCACCCACTTTTGGAGTTGGAAGGTCTTCCAAGCCCCATAACCCTCCCCATTAACATGGGCCTCCCCTGAGTCTAATACTCCTGGGCACCGTTCATAATAAACTGATGGCTGTGCAGTTCCCCTTGTGGTATCCGCCAGTGCTTTCTAACGGGAACACCATGTAACATCCGCTGGGCTTGTCTGCAAGAAAAAACATCACACATCAATACAACAATGAATGGGAGGGCGGGAGGGCAACTTTGTCCGGGAGTCGGCAGGGAAGAGGCCCAACTTGCATTTTCCTAGGCCTTTTGTAGCGTCGCTGGGTGGGGCGCGCTGGCCAGTGTCGCTCGGGATGACGTCAACCCCCCTGCCCCCTCCTCCTCCTTCATGGGTGGGGAACTGCTTAGCTCCACGCCCACCCCCCCCCCCAACGACTCCACTTCCCGCCGTGCCTCATGAGGGAGTCGGCACCAAGGGGGGCCCCCGCCGAGGGGCCCTCCTTTGTAGGGCGCGGGAGCCCGTCATAGCACCGACACCCTCAGTGGGGTGGCACGTCGACAGCCCTCGTTGTTCCCAATGCCCCCCACCTCAGGCTCTCATTCAGACTCTCACTCCTTCACCGCTACCCTTCTCCCACGGAGC
Source organism: Ambystoma mexicanum (assembly GCF_040938575.1). Classification (NCBI taxonomy): domain Eukaryota; kingdom Metazoa; phylum Chordata; class Amphibia; order Caudata; family Ambystomatidae; genus Ambystoma; species Ambystoma mexicanum. Next base: position 800,032,080 of record NC_090935.1, on the reverse strand, counting down.
CCAACCCCCTTACAACCCAAATGAGAGGCATGACCAATTGGATGAGTGGGAGAAAAAATTGCCACAGCAAACTTTATTACATACATAAAGTCAGGAGTTAGCCTACAGGTGTTCTGTTTTAAACTCAGGATTCTGCGCTGAGAGCAATGCAACTTCCCCCCCACCCCTTCGGGTCCTTGCGGGACCCGATGCAGGCGCCCAGTCCCTTCCTCAACAGTCCCTCTCTACCCTTTGGCCATTTCTTTATTTTGCAATTTTCTTTTCATTTTCTTTCCCCATCTCTATTTAAGTGCAATTTACATTCCATGTCTTAATTTCTTTTCATTCTCCATTTCCGCTTAGGCTCCTTTTTTAAGGATGCGTTCAGGTCTCCTTTTCCCCCTTTTTGCTCCCTTTCCCCTGGATTCCATCTTCCCCTTTCCCCTGGTTGGCTTATTAATGTTTGTTAATTTTTCACTCCCCCAAAAAGGTCTTCCCTTAGCCTGTCCTGCCAGGGAGCCCCCCTTCCCCTTCCGCCAAGACCCCGGGCTGCCCTAGCTCATCCCGCCTTAGTTATCCCATCCCCTCCGGCCCCTCTTCCCCATAGCACCCTCCTGTTCTCGAGAGCCCCATCCATCCAGCGCTACCTAACCCCCAGAGCCCAGCAACCTTCTTATCCCCATCCTCTTCCCCTGCCTTTCGCTAAAGAGGGGTCCTCCCCAACTATCCCCCCTGCTCCTCCTGGCCCCTACCCCCCCGCATTCCAAGGCCCCCCTCCCAAGTGTTTCTTTTAGATCTGCTTGAGCTGCCAATATCGAATGCCCCACGTCTCTTGGACCCCCCCTCACCAACCCCTAATCTCCCATGGGCCCCCCTTCCCCTCAGTTTCCAACCTACTTGCCGGAGCCCCGTTTACTGTGAAATCTTTCAATTCACCCCCCCCCCTTGCTGACTTCAGTGTTGTTCTCCATTTTTGTTTCCATTGATGCACTTCCCATTTCCCCCACCCACTTTTGGAGTTGGAAGGTCTTCCAAGCCCCTAACCTTCCCCATTAACATGGGCCACACCTGAGTCTAATACTTCTGGGCGCCGTTCATAATAAACTGAAGGCTGTGCAGTTCCCCTTGTAGTAATCGCCAGTGCTTTCTAACAGGAACACCATGTAACATCCGCTGGGCTTGTCTGCAAGAGACCTGTCGCTGCTTCCGGTGTCTCAACCACGACTCACAGCGGGCCACCGGCCGCAGTAAGTTCCCCCTCATGCACCTGGTCACCTGAGCTGCAACAAATCCCCAGCTATACTTCCAACAATGTTCTTTTACCCCCATTCATTCCGTTCACAACAGACAAGCTGGCTCTATGGACCAAACCCGTGGCATGATGAATTGTGCCGCGGCCTTTCCTGCCAGCATTCCTCCTGTTTGCTTGATCGGTTGTTCCGTACTCCATTGCAGGAGGGCCGAATGACCTGGCAGTGGCGTGCCGAAAATGAGGTCTTCCCTTGACCGTTCCATTCCGTTTCCTTAGCGGAGGCCCCCCCCACCCCCCACCCCCCAAGGGAGAGAGCGTTTCGGGCCAACTAACTGCCTTTCTTAGTAGCTAGTGCCTAACTTGACATCTTTCCTTCCCAGCCCCCTTTTAGCCTCTCCTTGTGGTTCATTCGCAGCCCAACCCTTCCAGCGCATCCTTCAAGTTGGCCACCATCACCCTTACCCCCACTTCCGATAAGTGAACTTTATCCACCCCAAAGCATCCCTGAGTTTTCAAACTAATCAAGGCATGCTTGATCCATCCCAGGCCCCTGCTAATCAGGAATTTCCCCAGTTTCGCATTCAGTTTTTGCCTGGATTCCTCCACACCTCCATGGGAATGCGCCCCCCTCCAAGATTGTCTTGGTATGATCTCTGACCACACCAATGCCGTTCCCCGGAAACTGTTCCCTATTTGGGTAAGAGCGGCCCTCATCCCCGCCAAAAGCCCCTTTCTCCCCCTTGCCACCAGGTCGTTTCCCCCCAAGTGGATCACTATTATGTCCAGGCGGCCATGGCACCAGCGGCAATCGTCCAGCACCCCCCACTCCTCCCACCTCATGCCTCCTTTGGCTACCCAGGAAATTCGGGTCTGTAAAAAACCCATATGCAAATCATTATATTCCTTCTCCACACCCTTTGCTGCCCGGGCCACGAATGAGTGGCCAATGACCCACATTGATTTGCGATCTGTGGAGAGATGAATGTTGCTGGTTGGTGAATTGTACCATGCCTTGCGCAGCTCCCTAGCTTCCTTGTCCCCCCTCCCTAGCCCCTTCCCCATTTGGCGTTCTCCCCCTTATAAACCTTCCGGCCTTATGTAGAGTTTGTACTTGTCCGATTCCCACCTCTCAATTCTCTTTATGTCTTCCTCCCCCAGTCCCTCCTGGAATGCTGTTGTGGCCGCCCCTATTCGGAAAGAGTGGGGCGTGTAGTGCCCGTTGGTGCCCTTAATGGCAGCTAGGGCCGAAGCCATTACCTTCCTGAATTGGAATTGGGTAAGGGGGGAGCCCTCCTCATGTATGAACAGGTACCCTGGGCCTCCTTTCCTGGCCCCCAAAAATGCGCTCATGGTCATGATGGGGCAATATTCCCCTATCCCCAAGCACCCCAATACCAGGTTTCTCCCTTCGCCCCTCTGATCTGTCTTGGAGCTCTTTATCTTCACCCTCAACGATCGCTCTGAGATGCTTATGTCTCCCCTCCGCAATGCCCTGAATTCCTGATCGTTCTTGGAGTGGGAAATCAACTCACTCGGGCGCAGGGCTCCAAAGAAGGCTAACGTAAAGCAGGCTTTAAAAAGAGTGCACTCATACGGGGAGTAGCATATAAAATTAACACGGGTGAGCATCTCTTTCAAAAGTTCGAAATTGATAGGTCGTCTATCGTCCCTGCTGGGGGGCTCCTTCCTGTCCCAGCCTCTCAATGCTGCCCTGACTAGGAAGCCTTTGGTCGGGTCGCTTAAACCTGCTAGCTGGCTATGGAAGGCGATAGCGCATAAATGCCCTGCGAGCCATGATTTGGACTTGTGGTTCTTCCTGGCCCATAGTATGAAACATTGAACCTTGGTTTCACCGTGATCATTGTTACCGCCCCCATGATTTCCAAAAAGGTCTTGAAACCCCTGCTGTGTCTTTCCCTTGACCCCCCCGAAAGTGCCCTGGCCGCTAATTCCCTCATACCCTTCTCCAGGACACTAGGCTCCACCACTCGCTGTTGAACGGTACCATGTGCTCGTTCGCCCCAGGAAGTGCTTTCCGGAATCACCCCATCTGCGAATGAGAAAGTGCATCCGCAGCAATGTTAAGGACACCTGGGATGTGACGCGCCCCCACCTGCGTGTTAATCCTCAGCCCTATCCTCACCAGGTGGCACAGCAAGCTCAGGGTGGCTGGGCAATGGGCCACCTGTGTATTTATACCCACCACCACCGCCATATTGTCAGACCATACAGTTAAACGTCTGACAGCCTGTTCCCTATGCCAGAGGTGCAGTGCCACTATAATGGGAAACAATTCAAGCACATTGATGTTTTTGCACCAGCCCTTCTTAACCCATGCATTGGGCCAATCCGCCTACACCGCTGTGACCCCAGAATCACCCCAAACCCGTGCCTGCCACTTGAGTCCGTGAATAACTGAAGCTCGTTGCATGAAACCCAGGGGGCCCTCCACAAGCGCACCCCATTGAAGTCTGATAGAAAACCCTTCCACATGCGCAAGTCCTTTATGCCAGCGCCCAGGCGTATCGTGTGCCCCCCTTTGGAGCTCCACCCTACAGCCGCGGTTAAACGCCTCGCAAACACCCGCCCAGCCGGGATAACCCTTCCCGCAAAATTCAACCTACCAATCAGCGACTGGATGGCTTTCAAAGTTGCCCTGTGGCTGCTCAACACTGTGTCTATGTGGGCAATGCATTCCGCCACTTTCTCCTGGGGCAGCCTACATAGACCTTCAGATGTGTCAATCTCTATGCCCAGGTAGGTCAAACGGGTGCAGGGTCCCTCCGTCTTCTCTGCTGCCAATGGTACCCGTAGTTCTGTGGCTAAATCGATGAATTTGTTCAATAAGGAGCTACAAATGTCTGAGCCCTGATCCCCATGAACAAAAAATCGGCCAAGTAATGGGTTTTGATCCCCCTGTTCTCCAACTCGTGTAATGCCCATTCCAAGAATGTACTGAACATTTCAAAGTAAGCACAGGATATGCTGCAGCCCATCGGCATGCATCTGCCCACATATATCCCTCCTCCAAACTGGAACCCCAACAGGTGAAAACTGTCCGGGTGAACCGGAAGCAATTTAAAGGCCGCCTCGATGTCTACTTTCGCCAGCAGCGCACCCCTCCCCATCCTCCTAGCCCCGTCAACGGCTTGGTCAAAGGAAGCGTATGACACTGCACATACCTTTTCGTCCAGCCAGTCGTTCACTGAGTCGCCCTTGGGGTGTGACAAGTTATGTATTAAGCAGTATTTTCCTTGTTCTTTCTTCGGCACCACTCCCAGGGGGGACACTATGAGATTGTCCAGAGGCGGGGACGCGTATGAGCCTGCCTCCCTACCCAAAACTAGCTCTTTCTTTATCTTGTCCCGTACCACCTCAGGGAAAGCCTTGGCTGATTTCAAATTGTCCGCCCAGTGTGGCAGCACGGGCCCTTCGTAGGGAATTACAAAACCCCAAGTGAAACCCTTTAATAAGATGATCCTCTCCCGCACTAGGGGGTAAGGGGCTAGCCAGGGCAGGAGTTTCTGTATTATGATGGGCGATGGTCCCTTTGAGCCGAGGTCCCCCCCACACTGGCAACGCATTCTATCACAAAATTTCCGTGGCTTTCTCCCCCCAATATTGGATTCCTACCCTGACTCCCCCCGTCCCTGAATGTCCGCCACCCCCTATCATACCACTCAATTCACAATTATTACCATTGTGCAGGGACACCATTGGGCCGGGTTTGGGTATGCGTTGTGCCCCCTCAAGTCAAACAAAACACAGACTGTGCTACCTTAAAGAGAGATACATTTCATTAGTTCACACATAATCTCATGACCACTCACTTAGTTCCATAATTGGTTAGCCCCCATCTTTTGGTGGCTTCAATCAGCTGTATAACATGCAGTCTCATGGCTGCTCACTTAGTTACATGTTAGGTCTGCCTCCATCCTTGGGCGGCCAAGGATTGGACCCAGGTCCCGATGTTCTGCAAAACTTAGCAGCGTGTCCGATACTGCCACATGCTGAACATTCATGCCTAAAACGGCAGTTGGGCACCCAATTGCAGTGACCTTCATTAAAGTTTCTGCACGGGTAGGGGGGGGCGCACCGGCCCCTGGCTGCCCGAGCCCCCTCTTCCTCCTCTAAAATTATCTGGCTGTGTGCTTTGTATCCCACTTCCCCCCTCCCGACCCTGCGGCGGATTCTGTCTGTGAAAACTCCTTACGCTCTATCCTTGGTGTGGCTGGCAGAGCATGCTGCCCCTTGCGTGTGACCTCCAAAGCTGGCCCTGTATTGACAGCGCCCCTTGTGATCAGGATGTCTGCTGACACCTGCCTCGGATCCAACCAATCCTCCACCAATTTATATTCCCATTTTAGGTTGGGGTCAATCTCCATCCTCTTCCTGAACCTTTGGTCCCTCAGAAGCCATGCTGTGCCTCCCCACTTCCTTTGCTCCTCGATTACGCACTGGCTGTAATTGTATAAGGCTGGCCCTTGCTCTGGCTTGCTCTGTACTATGATTTGTGCCATGATTCTGAAGCCCGCCAACCAATTTTGCAAGTTCTCCTCGGGCCTCACCCTCTTCCTGGCTTTTACCACCTCCCTGCTCCCACTAGCTTGCAGGGTGTCATAATCTTTGGTCTCGTGCTCCAATAACGAAAAGGTGTCAATTAACCTCCCTTTCGCAATCTCTTTTTGCGCACAATCCGGTATGTGCCAACACAAATAGTTGTTCTCCGTGATTGCCGGGAGCCCCTCTACTGCCCTACCTGGAGGAGCGGTTGGCACTACAGGATGTTCACACTTTGCCGGCCCCCCTGAACTAATCCCTTCGCCCCGCGCTGCCCCGATGCCAACGTTCTTTGCATTAGCTTTCCCCCGGCTGCCCACACCCTGCTGGGGCCTGACACCCCTTCCTCCACTGGTGTCCCCTTTCCTTGGGCCAGGGCATTACGCCCGCGCAGCACCTCCATTATAATGTCAATTTTAGAGCCCCAGTCCAACTCACCATCCAAATTACGTCCCTTGGCCAGTGGAGCACCGATCGGCGGGGGCCCCGTTCTGTTAAGACGATCACCAGCCGGTGATGTTGACGCCTCCCTATCCCTTCCTTCAGCCACCAAGGCTGTCAATGCGGCCAAGTCCTCCTCCAACTCCTTCTTGGTCTTCCTCCCCCTGGGGCACCCACTCATTTTCGCTTGCCTCTTGCGCGAGCTTATCGACTCCCCCACTCCGGATGAAGACTGCGAGTCGGAGCTGTTATTGGGAGAAGGTGAGATCATTGCTTGCGTGACAATTGTGTCGCCGGCCGGCTGGGGGGCCCCCATCTTGATCATCGCCGCTTCCCAACCAATGGATTTGGCGAGCACTGAGAATGAGGGCCAGGCCTCTGCGTTCATGGTCTGACCCTGAGATGGCAAAAAGGGCTGTCTCCACCTCTACTGTCCCTTCGTCCAATTGGGTGTCCGCGATTATCTCCAGATCCGGCCCTTGCGAGTAAGACATGGTGACCTGCAGGAAATATAAAGTTGTCACATCGTGTCGATGGAGCGAAAACCTCTCATCCCACCCACCCTTAACCCTGGCTGGGCCTGTCTGCCTGGTCCTGATCTGCTGTTGTGGCCCCATTACCTTTGTTCCCACGTCCGTTCCTCTGTAGGCTGCGATTGGCCTGGCTCTGAAATTCTTATCCTCCCTGTGTATCCTGAGAGATGAAAGAAATTGCATGAACAATGGAAAACACCACGTAACTAGCCCTGCCCCGTTCCCGATAGCCCTGCCCTGTTTGTGAGCTGACCCGCTTGATGAAGCTTGCCCGCGGCTCTGGCCCTGGCTGCCCCAAACTGAGCGGCCCCCACCCATCCACACTTGTGAACGCTCCCACCTGTATGGGTACACTGTCCCTCCTAACCCCCCACCTCATCTAACCGTGGAAGCCCCTGTGCTCCCAGGTGAGCCATGGCCTGATGACCCCACCTGTGCCCCTTGTGGGACGTTCAGCTGGGGCAGGTAAGGTTGGGGGGGGGGGTGGGAGAGCTGGCGGGCAACAAGGAGCAGGGCGAAGTGCTCTTGCCCCTCGTAGCTCCAAAACCCCAGCTCGAGGGTCGTGCCTGTGTTGTACTGTGCCGTCTTGTCTCTAAGGCGACATGTTCAATGAATTAATGCAAGGCATAAGAGGAACTTACTGGTCCCCCTTGCCCTCCTCCCAACGCTCAGAAGCATTTGAGAGTAAAGCAGGGGCGTAAGGCTGTCCATTTACTGATACTGGCATCTGAAATACTTCCTGTGTCTGTTCTGTGAATGCGGCAGGTGTATCAGCGCGATGACCGACCCCTTTTTTTTTTTCTTATTTTTTTTTTGGCGCCCTAATATTCCTGCACACTTCCTTGGCCCGAGGCTTTTTACAGTGAGCCCCTCCCGCCTTTTGATTCTAAATCCCTGATGTAATAATTGAGCACAACGACAAACGCCTTCCCAGCGCAACCTAAGCCGTGTTGCAATAAACTCCTTGTATCGCAAACCCTTGTCATTGCCATGCTTTTAACCTTGTAACACCCCCGCCCGGCATGGACTAAAAATGCTTGCCGGCTCGCCTGCCCCCACCAATAGTAACTCTGGAGCCTATTACTTATCCCAGTCCGGCCCTGCTCGTGGCCATGTGGCAACATGCATGTTAACAGCAGGAAAGGGAGGGACATGTAGAAAAGATGTTCCTATAATGCGATAGGGTTCTGCTGCAAAGTAAATTGCGGCTAAACCCCGAACCCTGCCGCCACCATGCCGAAAACCTGTAGCCCGCAGCCCCCCGTGGGACACCCATTAACACAGCCATCTGGCCACTCTTTTCCGGCACCATGATGGTTTACCTCCCTGATTGAAGCGTGTTAATATCCTACACTAAACCCCCAACCCGTTCTGCACGCTGCGTACCATACCCAATAGTCGCCTTCTATAACTTAAAAGCCCTGTGTCTGCCAATTAACCCTCAGTCCGACTTTACATGCGCAGGCCCTTATTCACAAAATGCTAACCGCCCCTACTTCCATGCGCGATCTCCTCTCCTGATTATTGCAACCCCCCACACCACATGCGCCATTACCCACGCGGCATCGCAAACTCTTGCCACCCACTTGTTACCCCGCCCCTCTGATTTTCTTTTTCCACCACAACCCTAACATTAGCCTACCCCAAACCGCCACGTGCACCATGAGTAAGTTCCATGGCAGTATTGCAACCCACCCCTGCGCCGCACCGTGTTATAACCCTCAAGCCCCCCGCATCTAAAGTGTCTGAACAAGCAATCCCCAATTTAAACTTTGCGGCTTCCCCACAAAATTCCCCAACATTTGTGAATATGCGTGTTAAAATCATAACCAATTGCGGATACCCATCCGACGTAACAGACATTTCCGGTCAGCAGCTTGGGCCCAAATCCCCGCACCTTGCATCCTCCCCCCGGACTGAATCCAACAATGCTCCCTGAACCGAAACGTACCCCTCTTACGACGATCATGCCTGCTCCTTCGCCCCCACCCAAACACTTTTGGGCCTCTATACCCGCTGAGTACTGCCCATCGTTTACACCACCTCAAATACCATAGTACTAATTCTGACATTGGAGCCCCTCCCGCGCGCTGCATCAGGGCTCAAACTATACAAAGTATAAACGCAATGTCCCTCGATACCATGGTGCACCCCATTACCTGTGCGGCATGTGGTTTAAAACGTCCTACGCACCCAACCATTCCCAGGGGTCTGAAGGAAGCAGTGACCCCTTTAACTGTCTGAGCGACGCAACAAAATTGTCTAACTTGCGTATAGGCGCATTATAAAACCATATCCCCACAAAATTATGCCTGGGAAGTTCTCTCAACAGTCGTTTTGAACATTGTATCCTCGACCCAGCTGTATGACTACCGAGTTCCCACCTTAAACTTTCCCCCTTGCCAAATTTCAAATGTTTGTGACTCGAAGCAACATTACAACTTGACCCTTCCCAAGCCTGATTGGGTTGGCAGGCGCCCCCCTTTACCCTCCATACCCAGCCATTGAACAAGCGATGGTTTCCTTTCATTACAATACACCATTTCGCAAGACCCCCTTTGTGTCCAAGAAAGCACGCCAAATGGTCCTCTATACCCGCCGCCCCCTTGATGCTGAAACCAAATCTGAAATCCCTCCTCCCCCTTCCTTCCACAACCGCATCCAGCAGTGTGGCTACCATCGCCCATTCCCGGTCTGGCCCCTTTGCTGCGCGACCTGCCCCAAAATTGGTACATTTACGTTCCGGTAATGCGTGGTTGATGCACCGCAGTGGTCGATGCGACCCAACACGTCGGCCAAGAGATGTGTTGTGTTTCTACCTGCCTAACGTTGTGCCGCCGCTACGGCCCCATTCTTATGACCACACGCGATGAATCTTCAAAACACATCAAACCTCAGCCCACTGGAGCCCCCCTTAATTATGTTACCGAGCCAATCCCCACCTTGGCCCCCCTCACCCCTACCGAAACATGCCATTCATAACATTGTTACAAGCTGAGTTCCTCCTGAACTGCTGCCATACCATGCTGAACAAAGACACTACTCTGCCCAGAGTACAACCTGATGGCCCCAACACCCCGCAACACCCCGCCTGCGAGCCGTTGCTCCCTTTCCAAGCAAAAACTTTCTAATTACACATTGGAGGCCCCCCTGTTGCATCGTACATACCGCGAGCCCTGATCGATTAACCCCGTGTAAACTGCAACCCAATTGTCAACCCCTTGTGTACCGTCGTGTTGTAAAACCCCCATATCCCTCCAATATGCCCCGATCGAGTACGCCACCATTAATCGTCCTGAAGCATAGCCCCATCAGCCCCCCGCCATTACCCACGATGGGTGCACCGCCCCTCGCAGTCCCTCCATCCCAGCGCCAAACCATGTACTTATTTGCCCGCACTCCACGTGCACTTGAAATGTCGGGTAGATTCGGCAACCGCTGTGAGTCCAAAGACTCTCTCCCCTCATTCATTGGCCCCTCTGCTGGGTTAACGTTTCGCATACGGTGCCCCCCACCATCCTGCTTCTGCCTTTAAAGGTAAACCCGCAATTCAGTGCCTGGTACGCCAAACCTGAGTGGCCCCATCAAACTGTATTAAAACTCGGTCCACCCTACTCCAAATCTCTGCCTACCACGTGGCTAAATACAATTTTAGCACAGCCCATCACTGCGTTAACCGGGTGGCCAGGCACCATATTCCTAACTCCGACCCCTCCCCCAACGAAGAAAGCACCTTTAGCCAATTGTCGACCTGTGGCGACCAAAGCCCAGCACGCACGGCACTCACCTGGTACGACAAGGTAGGACTTTCCTGGTAAACAAATAACTATCCCACAAATGCTGCCAATGACCCACACAGCCTTGCGCAATCAACACATTGAAACCGCTGGGCATGCACATTTCGTAAATAAAAACACGTGGCGCAGCAGCCACTAACACTGTTTCATTTGTCTACAAAATTGTCTTATTTCCCCGCTGTAATATAGTCCCACCATGGCACGGAGGCCGCACAACGTCCAAAAGCCCAAACCGATGGTACTTCAGGCTTGTAACAAACTTCGCCCACCCCTTATCCAGTAAACCCTGAGTGCTGCGGTCTGCCTCCGTACCGCCTTTAAATGCCCACCAGCATGCAATACAATCGTGGGCATGGTTAACCTTTCCCCTCGTGAGTGCGGGCCATCTTGCCTACTCCTGTGTCCGCAACTCCCGTGACCCCGATCCAGAGACATTGTGGACCTAACCAAAGCCCGCCTGTGCCCATTTTCTGCACGGCCTCCCCGCCCCATCCTAAACTGTGCCCCCATTCCTCTGCAACGCTCATTAACATCCCCTTGTTTTAAAACTGCCCATTGAACCCGCTTCGTTTGGAAGCGCATGCCCTCTCACTTTCATGCATCCGCCGGCCGCATTCCAAACTAGCACGACTACGCCCAATCCACCTTTGCGGCCCAAATTAAGTAGTACCTGAATTCGCAACGACTACGCGTCCTCGTCTCCCTCCACCAGCTTGCACGACCCTTCCTCAGGAACAAGAATTCTCCGGCCTCACGAATGCTGGAAAACTCCTTCCAGCTCGAAACACCACAGCAGCTGCAACTTTGTCCGGGAGTCGGCAGGGAAGAGGCCCAACTTGCATTTTCCTGGGCCTTTTGTAGAGTCGCTGGGTGGGGCACGCTGTCCCGCGTCCCTCGGGATGACGTCAACCCCCCACCCCCTCTTCCCCCTTCATGGTGGGGAACTGCTTAGCTCCACACCTACCCCCCCCCCGACTCCACTTCCCGCCGTAGGGCGCGGGAGCCCGTTGTTACGGGTATTGAGGAACCTCCTCACCCTGCTCTGCCAACCCGCATGTGTGCCTTTTGTACTTACCCTCGGCACACAACCTGGGGGTTCTGAGTACCCAGGACTGGTGGGATCCAGATGAGGCAGGTACGGGGTGGCCAAGGCTGGATGACAGTGTTGTCGGTGCAGGATTGCATACTGTTCCCATGCCAGCCTGCACCTGTCTCCACCTCAGTGCATACACACCATTCCCCTGCCCATCTGACTAACCCAAAAGCAGTAACAGTTTGCCTGGAATGGTAACATGGGCATATCCTGTTCTGGCTCAGCGTGGATTCTACCTCACCAATCAACTGCTTAATGACTTTGCCAGAATCTGTGGCTGAAGGTATTTGTCCCTGCCCTCATTATCCTGACATTCATTTTCACAAGCCCAGGTCGGGATAATGAACCCTCTCCCGACTTGCACTACATGGGGGGTGGGGTCTTCCGCATTGCCCCCGTTTTTCTCTGCCACTACAACTACCACTCCCCTCTATATCTTTACCCACCAACCACCGATATGTGTTTTCACCAAATTCGCTAATGTTAATGAAATGCATTTTTCAATAACATATACCTTGAAATGTGATTTGTCAACACATTCACATTAAAAACCCAACAATTGGAAGCCTGATATGTGAGCGGCTACCATACAATATGGAGCACACAGTAAAGCACTGGCACGTGAGCGATAGTACCCTGACAATGTAATTGTTGGGATATGGCATTTTTTTTGTACTAAAAGGAATAATCATTTCAGTCGGGTTGGATGCTGGGAGGGGAGGTTGTTCTATTTTTGGAAATATTAACTTGTATCAGTATTTTAATGGTAGTGACTGTACCGAGATATTAAATACTCATATAAGGTGCATTTTAGGTAAATACATATTATAAACACAAACAGGAAATCATTGCTCGTACCTTACTGACATTAAGTGTAAAGGGAGAGTGAGACGGTCAGCATGAAGAACATTTCAAATGTATGGTAAATTTGTAACACTCTATGCTGTTTTGTGCCCAGTCGCAAGGGCCACTTTTTTACTGTGGGTGTTAAGGGGGGGCTGTCTTTGTATGTGACTGCGGGAAGCAGATAGTGGCTGCCCTGAGGGTTGTGCATCCTTAGTGACAGTGACGCTCCAGACTTTAAGTGGGCATCAGCAGTTTTTTAAAGTCGGCTTTGGGATTGGGCCCTTCTGGGGCTCATTACTATGGGGGGATTCTGGCCTACTTCCATGATTTATTCTTGCCCCGCGCAGGCATTGAACCATTGAAACACAAATGAGCCAACACCATCCTTCAACACCTCATTGATTACTGAACACTGGGATGTTAATTCATCCGCTTGGCTCCTTTTGTGTTTCAATGCTTCAGGGATTGCAGGAATACATCCATCCACAGTGAATGCAGCATACCAGGATGGACTCTTAATGGAATCAGAACTTGTTTACATCTCCCTTGATTGGGTTTTTATAAGAATATTCCTATTTAGATTTCTTTGGTTAATTATATTACATTTAGCACACCTTGTTATTTATCAATGAGAATAAAGTGAAACAATGCACAAAGGTGCATTAGAACACTCTACGTCAGAAACAGATGTTAAAACCCAAGTATATAATCTCCTAAAAAATCCAATAAAAAAGTAAATCTGACAAGGTGACAGGGGTCAATATCGGCACATCAGAAAAACATCAAAAATAATCAGAAAACAGATAAAAGAACACGCGATGCTGTAACAAAAACACAAAAAAACGTGTCTCTAAACAAGCCTTCAGGAGTTTTAAAAATGTGTAGAGATCCTTAATCTGGGGGATACAAGCAGGAATAATTTGATGGAACATCCTGGCCCTCATAAGCAACCCGGCTGCAGAATGCAGGCCTGCCCCCAGGAAAGTGAGAGTAGATTGAGGGAGCCCCGAAAGAACAGAAACAACAGTGTGGATGCATGAGATAACTAACGTTTTCAATAATACTCAAAAATGAACTAATGCTTTAATAGCCTGTAGAGAATGTAAATAAAAATGAACAGCTTCCTCCTTAGCATAATTGGGAGGAACAACACAACATTGTTCTCCCTTTCATGCCATGTATATTGTTTAATCTCCTACTTGACTGAGTCTCTCAGGCAACTTCTTTCGTTATTTATGCTTCTTGAATCACACTAGATACACCTTAGGCTCCTCCCCGAGTATTGTTTTGTGGTTGACAGTGAATTTTGAATTTTGAATCATGTATATCGTGCACAGGACGAACTAAATCATATGTGGGCACAGATGGAAACTTTAGCATTTGGACTGTCTTTCTCCAGTGTGATAAGTTAAAATGCCCCTGTGGCTATTTCCCATGGGAAATCTCAGCAGAACAGATGGGTTTTCAGGGCCTTACGGAATGTCATGAGTGTCTTAGCCTCTCTGATATGTCCTGGGAGCTTATTCCATGATCTAGGTCCATAGACCCCAAATCTACGGTCTCCTTTACTCACATGTTTTGACCGCGGAACTTGGAGTCAATTCTTCTCACCTGAACGTAGCTGCCGGCTAGGAGTATAGCTCTCGATTTTGTTGGATAGATAACCTGGCACCAATTTATTTACACATTTAAAAACCAGGCAAAGTGTTTTAAACTCTATTCACTCATTCACAACTAGACAGTGTAAGGATTTTATCAAATTTGTGATAGGTGCACATTTTGATACTTTGCACACTAAACCAACCGCAGCATTTTGGGCCATTTGCAATCTGCGCAACTGGAACGCAGTGCCATCTTGTTTTCTCATGCCACTTAGAGGACCTGATGCACTATTTTTCTATTCTTCGGATGCCTCTATTTTGAGTTTCCTGTTGGTGAAAGTAGTGCTGTCTCACAGAGAGATAAGAGCTCCCACTCTGGGAACAAGCTGCTTTCTCCTGAGTCCAGTGACCCTTCTTACTATTTGAGGAACCATAGCCTGTTTTTATGTTTAGTGCACTTGTGTATAATGTTCTTCAGATTAATGTGTACTCTAGGAGCTTTCTTTCTGGCACGGAACAATAACTGAAAGTCTGGGTTTTTGGGAAATGGTTCGAGTTTTACTGCACAATATGTGATGACTTCGCATCTTGCGCCTTATGTTGCACATGGTGGGTTCTGATGTCATTTCCAGAGGTTTAAAAGGGTGTTGTGTATTTTAACATACATTAGTACCTCAGCAGGTGGTGTAGCAGCCTCCCGACCAATTAGGAGTCTTGGAACGTGGACTTTACCACATGGGGAAAAGTATCTGTGTGGTTTACCCGCAAACATTTTGTTCGCAGCCAGACTGCCCACAGTAAAACTGCTCAGGCCCCTGTTTTGACCGTTCATTGAAACCGGGGGCCCAAGCAATTTTTTGTCCCCGCCTACATTGTTAAAGCTGCAGATACCTGAACATGAGAAGTGGGGGACAGCGCTACAACCCCCGCTCCTCATGTTCAGATAAGTAGGTCAGAAATGAAGAAGGTCAAATTGTAGAACATAAATTAGGTCAAAAGGGCAAAACGATTAACAAAAAAACAGACCACATTGGGTAATACCAGTAACATCCCTACTCCGGCCCTCCTCGGAAGCGGGGGCCGCCATCTTCCCGTCTTGGATGAAGATAAGTGCTCCCCTTCAAACCCCTTCTCCCCACTCTAATTTCCACATGCCTAACACACCCATCCCCCGCCCTACTTACCTGGCATTGCCTTGTCCCTCACCTGTGCCAGGAACACACAGTTTTCCCAGCGCAACCCGGTCACACGAATGGCTGCCATGGAACGGAAAAAGGACTACGTGTAGTTCCCTTCTCCTTGTCTATGCTGGCCATTTAAATTTTAGTTTTTTTCAAGTTGAGAAACGGCAACAATGCCATTTCTCAACTTTAAAAAGAAATGAGTAGCATCCCAGGAACAAAGTATTCTGGGATACCAATAGCAATAAACACCTCTGGGTGGGGGCATTACAGGGTCTGTAAATGCCCCGGGGGAAAGGTTAAGGCCCTTGCTTTGCTTAGGCCTGTAAACCAGCCCCGCCGCATTACCTGACCTGGTATGGCCCCCACCCGTCTGGGTTTATTGCTTAATTGTTTACTTTCCGTTAAGTGTTACATGAATATTATACCATATTGTTTTTCGGCTGAGTGCTTTAAATGGCACACAACTCAGGTGAATTATTCAAATGTTTTTGGCTTTGGATCTATTTGACAAAATAACCACATTATATGGATAGTTTTCTTTTGAAGTAGTCAATGAGCACCCTAAAGCAAGGAAAAGTGTGCTTCTTTTACAATGCCTCTCTTTTGATTCTGAAAGTGCACTGGAGTTATTGGTGCCAGGGAATTTTTCTCATAGAGTGAAATGGCACATCAAGGACAGTAGTCACCCCTAGTACATTTGACTGTGTTTTAGTAAGTGTTCACTGTCATAAAAACTATAGGGTTATAATACAAGTGGCCAGTTGTGATGTCACAGCTATAGGAATCTTTGCATAAAATAAGTCCAACGATATAGCCGCCATAGCCTCTTTTACCCTTAGACATGATAGCAAATGTTGAAACAGGCACAACTTCACGTCGCTCTGGTTCCTTTGGCAGGTGCTCCTAGGAAACAGTGTACTAAAAAATGCTTTTCTTTTTAAGCAGATATGACAATATTGTGTCAGGTAAAGAAGCCACGGTGGTGCTCCCTTTGCTTTCAATATCCCAAGATACATCAATCTTCTTTTTCTCTTGACACTCGCACATGTCATAGAGCTGGAAGTGTGCCCTCTTCCCAGAACATCACTGGGAACGTTCACTGACGCCGTGCAGCAGGATGTCTTCATGAGTCCACGGTTGAGTGGTTATTTTATTTTCCACTCTGCTGGCTTGATGAAAGAACCATTGACATGCAGGTGAAATCTGCCATGTGACCGAAAACTCTGTCCTTGAGGAATAATTTGCCTGGTTATCCTTTAATTAGTATAGATTGTGAGGAAAATGATAGAACATGGGCCAATGAAAATTCCAAATCGATTCCAAAAGCCAGAGAGGACGGTGACAGTCAAAGGTTCTACGTTATACATGTCTGTTGGGAGGAGGGACCATTTTTATCAGAAAAGACCTACAGGAATCTTCACACTCCTGGATTGGCAAAGACAATCTGAGCTCTATGATTATTGTAATATTATACTTGCTGATTGGCTGGTAAATGTCAATATCCAGGCAAGCATCAGCAACATGAATCTACATATCAATTCATAACAATAGTAGTGTAACTTCACACATACACAAGCTCCACAAACTGAGTTGGCTCATTATGCCCCCTCCTCCTCGAAAGTGGTATTTTATAGTGCACCGTTTCTATTTTTGCAGCCTCGTTGTATGTGGTCCTGCAACAAAAGGTGCAGGGTTAGTGTAGCAGAGGAGGAGGTAAATGTGTGTGGTTTTAATGAGTTCTCGCCATAGGTATATGAGTCCTATTTGCCACAGTGCTTCTATGTGGTTGGTGGCGGTGACACTTGGGTGCATGTTTTATGCAGAGGACAAAATCTAAAGTCTATGAGATGACACTGCTTGGACACAAGCAAAGTCACTGTTGAAGGTTGGGGGGTTATCTGACAGGACTAAACATGTAGCAGGCTGCACAATGATCTCTGAGCAGCTTTGCCAAGGTTAATCTGGTGGAATAGTGCTAGTAGGCATAAAGCGGTGGTGTGTGTGGAGCTCCGTGTGTAGTGCAAAGATAAGTTTTAGATTGACAGGTGGATTGGTTAGTTAGGGAAGGGGTGAGGTTTGAGCTCTTGAGGAGTGCTGCTGTTTAGTTTATGGCTTGACTATACCGGTAGAATTCCAGCCTGCAATGGACTGAGCAAAGAGTTTCTGCATTGTTATCTACCAGGATGAGGTGTGCTTACTTTTCTGCATTCCATCTTATGATAATTGTAAGGTGTACTACTGATCGGACACACTCACTAAGATATTTACAATATTTATCATAAAATATAATAATAAGAAAGAAAACAGAGCAGAATGACATCTAACAACTGATAATCATACTTAGCTAATAGTGTCCAAATCAGCCCCTCTGAACCTGAATTGATGGAAAAACAGTTCAGAGGCAGGCACTGCTGCGCAGCTCTGGATTACCATGACCACCAACCTCTGCTCCAGTCAAGATGTTTCTCAGGGGTTTCTAACACACTATATACCATAAAAAACATCAGCTAAACTGTCTCTTCATCATCGAATATACTAGAATCTGGCACAGTGAAGAAACAGCTTCATGCAATTTGGAAAACATATCATATGATGGTACAATCAAGCCCTGTCTTTCAAGGCTGGCCCATCTATTCTCACACAGCTGGGAATACAAATACATCTGCAGAAACTATAACAGTTCCCCACTTCTCATAAAAACATGCAACATCCAAAGCCGACAAAAGTGCCTGGTCGACTACAGGAGGTGTTGATGTCTGATGGGGCAAAACGTTGGAGATGCTGACCTGAAAGAGCATTCTGAAAGAGCATGATCTTCAGGGTGTTCTTGATTTGAGCATTATGGTTAGGCATATTTCATGTTTTCTGTCAGTGTAACCCCCAATGGGTCTGATCACTGTTTATTTCTGGTTTGTGTGGTCGATATGATCAGTCTTTGGATCATTGTTCGTAATAACTGTCAAGGATGGCACTCTGTCAAGAGTGGCACAGGGCCCCCAGGTATGGTTTGGGTGGCTGTGCTGGTGTAAGGTGACAGATAAGTACACACACAGCAGGAAACTCAACAAGAAAGAAAAGTGGGCAACTGTAGTTGTGAACAGAAAGGGGCAAGAAATACAAAGATACAAACAAACTGGATTCCCTCTTGGGGTGTAGGCAGAAATGCAAAAGAGTGTTCCACGGACCTTTGGAAACTCCAGCCTTCTGCACAGATTACAATTACAGGGGCCCACTCTGTATGCTCATTGCTGGGAACAACAGCTGTGGGTGTCTGTAACACTGAAAACGCGACAAGGGAAGGGGCAGAGGTTGTCTGCCGGAAACCAACAGTCAAGCTCTGTACAAAGGATCAACATAAGACACAAGAGAGACAAGAACAGAAATAACCAGGGAAAAGGAAGTCTAAGAGAAATCTAGCAGAAGGGAATGAAGGAAAAAACAGTACAACAGAAATGGGTAAACTAAAGGGGAGGACAGAGGACTCAAGGAAGAGAAGGACAGGGATCAAGAACAAGGGGTTGCAAACAAGGAAGAGAGCAAGGCAGCAGCAGCCAGGAAATAGGGGGGCTGCAAACAAGGAAGCAGGGCTGCAGTAACGGATGGCACAAGGTGCAGAAAAACTGTAGTGGATTGCAGAGGACTGTAGTAGGCTGCAAGGCAGAGAGTCCAGAGGAGCAGGACTGAGAGCTGTAGCAGGCGGCAGACAGAGAGCCCAGAGGAGTAGGGCAGCAAGGAGTGAGCCCAAAGGAATGGGGTGTTGAGGCAGGGAGCTCAGAGGGTCAGGGCTGAAAGCAGAAGAGAGTAGCAGGCTGCAAGGCAGGGAGCCAAGAGGACCCGGGCTGTAGGCAGTAGAGAATTGCAGGCTGCAAGGCAGGGAGCCCAGAGGAGCAGGGCAGCGAAGCAGTGAGCCCGGAAGGCTAGGGCTGTAGGCAGCGGAGTGTAACAGGTGGCAAGGCAGGGAGCCCAGAGGACCAGGGCTGTAGGCAGTGGAGTGTAACAGGCGGCAAGGCAGGGAGCCCAGAGGACCAGGGCTGTAGGCAGTGGAGTGTAACAGGCGGCAAGGCAGGGAGCCCAAACGACCAGGGCTGTAGGCAGCGGAGTGTAACAGGCTGCAAGGCAGGGAGCCCAGAGGAGCAGGACTGTGAGGCAGGGAGCCCAGAAGGTTAGGGCTGTAGGCAGCAGAATGTAGCAGGCTGCAAGGCAGGCAGTCCTGAAAGAGCACTGGATCAAAGCAGGAAAATGCAGCATCAGGAACAGCATACAAATTCGAGTCACAAGGCAAAAAGGGGCTGGGAGGACTCTTGATGCAAGAGACCGAGCTCCTGCAGGCAGCTGCTTAAATACAGCCCTTCCCTGTACTGAGGCAGGCTAATTGGCAGCCCCTGGAGCAGCCCACCTGAAGGTAATCTGCCTCCTCCATCTCTGGTCCTGAGATTGTGGAAGCAGCACTGATCACTAGGGCTTCTGGGGATTGTGGTTCCAATACTGACGAATGGGAATGGCCAGGGATACACGGATAGCAGGAATTGATAGCTGTATCATGGTGCATTATGGTACATGTAGTTAGCTGAATTAAATAGGAAAGTACCAATGTCGTACAAATGGAAATTAAGGACCAAAATGTGAATAGGGGTTGTTTAAAGAGTATCATGAAGATAAACGAGTACCATATTGTCCATGATGGTTGCCAATGTGTGCGCCAGTGGCACAGGCATGACAATAACGATTATGTTGTTTCAGTCGGAGTGGTCCTGTCTTTGGGAGTTCTATGTAGATGCTAGTTCATCTTCATGGTTCTAGTTGCTCTCTAAGTACCAGCTTGAAATGACTAGTCGGTTGAAAGTTTCTGATTGGTCCTGTTCATTGGAGAGTGACATGTCTGTTTCTTGTGGTCATATAAACAGGCATGCTTTGAGATATTTTCTGAATGCTATGTGATCTTCCTTTGTGCAGCATCAACTGGGCATTGTGTTCTATAGCTTGATTGCTAGAAAGGAGAAGGAGCATCCTCCTTGGCATTTCCAGTTGAAACATGACAATGTTCCTAACTCTGATTTTTAAGCAAAGTTTTCTACACGGTTTGTAGTGTATGAATCTCTTCCTGGTGGATTCTGGGCATCTTCTGTGTAAGGTGTGGAGGATCAGGCAAGGCATTTTCAATTGTATCCTGGGTATGACTGGGAGCCAATGGATTAGTCGGCGAGATGAGGGGATGTGTTTCCATCTTTGCAGGCTAGGCCAGCATTGTGGGATATTTTCTAGGACGTTTAGCAAATATTCTGGGAAGCCTACATAGAAGAGGTTGGTTTCATCAAGCCCCAAGAGTACTAGGGTGATGATTGCTATGTTGCTATGTGGAAGTCAGGCCTGGCATAATGTGCCACGTGGTTTAGAGGTGGATGAGGCAGCTTCTTGCTACGGCTTTAACTTGTGGTTCAAGTGTAGGGGTGCTGTCCTTGAAGAGTGATAGGGTTTGGATCAATGCAGTTGGCTGTGAACAGGCTCCTAGTTCCTTAAAGCTTGGGATTCATGTGAGGTTGGGTGTTTGAGTGCCACAAATCATGAGGTTCATTTAGGAAGGTTTCGCTTTGGTCAATATGTATTCATCCATGCGTCAATTGGTTATAGGCAGGTGCCCGGTGGTTATGCAGCTGAAGTGTGGGTGAGTATCTGATTTATTTTTTTAGAGTGCTCCATGTCCTAACAACAGACCCAGGAGCTCTACATACAAAGTTATGAATAAAAACATAAATACTCGCAGTTTTCTTCTTAGGAACATGCTTTTATTAATTGAAAGAAAATGATGTTGCACATACATCTTTCAAGTTGTGTTCACTGGGGAAAAAACTTCCTTTTCTGTTGTTTTATTTAAATCCATTCAACAAATCTTGCCTGATACCACCACTAGCTGACAAATGTGTAGTCTTAATTTGACTATGTTTTCCAAAGCTGAGCTTTCTCACACAATCTTAGACTTGGTTTTTAAAATCTCTCTAAACGTGTGTTCCTTTGCACTCTTGTTCGAACTTTCTATCAAATGCCTTTTTTTTTTAAATCAACCTACATTGTTATTGCAACACTCTATTAACATTTCATGGACATCCCTCCTTTGGAAAGGGCTACCTTTCATATGAAATTAAACTGGTGTTAGAAATCGATCTCTGAAGGTGTCGTTTTTGCACAAATCCAAGGCTAGTGCTAGGATCCCTGCACGCTATATGAAGTGACATTCTTGCTACCCTGTGATCGATGAGTCCACATGTGTATCTTGGGCTAATCTGGGTCACGATAGTACCCACAGCTAGAGGTGCCTCAACCAACATTCTAGTATTGCCCCACCCTTGTCTGAACATGCACAACCCTGACCCTGGGACTCTGGCAAATCTCTTTTCCCTTTTTAAAATGAAATGAAATGGAGGTGGTAAATCTTTCTTTAAAGTTTTATTCCTTTAACAGCCCAAAGCTCACCCTTTTGAAATTGCTTCTAGCTTATTTAAAGTTAATTAATTTAAAGTTGTTTGCAAATCTCTCATTTCGTTGAGTTCCCTCAGACTACCCGTGCTTCCTTCAATGGCACATTTAAAACAAATATACTTGTGTTGCAAGTCTCTCTCATAAGTTGTTTTTTCACAGTAAGCTGCCCAACTCCTCTGAGATACGAATGCATTTTAAGATTAAATTGTTATTGAGATCTTTATCTTGAGCTGTTTTGCCTTCCACAACTGTGACATAACTTTCAAGCCAAAATGTCTTTCCTTACATTAAACAAACATACTGTTGGCCATATGTCTCTCATTTTGCACAACTGAAGATTTCTTTTTTTGAAACTTGTCTCCTATGTTTCGGATCCCTAAATAATAGTTTCCTACTTACACGGAAGTCAATTTACTGTAGCCTGTCTCTAAAATAATGACCCATCCTACCAGCTTGCCCGAGTTTCCCTCCTTGGCTTCTCTGCATAACGCCAGCCACATCCTCCCTTGGCACATTGTTCCCAGTCTAATGGAGCCGTCAGACCTTGAAAGAAATCTGCCCTTATTTTCCAACTCCCAAATCTAAGCAACGTTTTGAGAGTTCAGAGTTTATTTATTCATGTATTTGTTTTTATTATAAAGTGGTACATTCATGAGGTTTGCGCAAGAGTGCTTGAGGGAAGCGGGAACAGACAGGGTGCAGAATAAGAGAGAAACATCGAAGATAAAGTCACTGTAGCTGTACACGTGTGCGAGGAAAGGTCGAGAAGACCAACAAGCAACATTCAACTGCAATCAAAGTTGTATTGCACTTAATTCAAAGAAGCATACATTGCGGAAAGAGTTCACGATTCTAATATTCCTAATCTCTTGATAGGAATCAATACTTGAGTGCGGGATTTCTTTAGACTGAGTGGATGATCCTGCCCTTGTTTCCTTTGTGGCATGGCCTCATGATGTTCCTCATGCCATAAAGTAGTGGATCCATTGGAAGCCATTGTCTGAAATATCACTCTCACCCAAGAAACCTATGTTCTCCTGCTGGGTGTCTGTTGAAGTCTCTGTAGAATAGGAGTGTTCACCGCATTCCGTGGCACTCGATTCAACTGTCTCACTGGTGGCACCGGTATGTAAACCTCTGATTGCTCTTGCGGTCTGCTGAACTATGATCTAATTTATGGGTTGTAGAGATGCATTTCAAGTATTGCAGGCCGGTCCTCGAAATGTTTAATTGGCACTTGAAAACATGTGGCAACAACCTGTGTTCTGTTCTGAGAGACCCCTGTTAGTGTGCTTTTGCCAAACCTTCAGCGTTCTCAGAGAAACTTGCAGAACTCAATTTTTGGGCAATTCGAGCGCCTCGTGGGTACAATGGAGGTCATTACAACCTTGGCGGTAAGGGGTTAACGGCGCTGGTAAAGGTGCCAGAGCCGTCAACTCATTACCGCCTCATTATGAGTTCTGCTTGCGGGACCCGCTAAGGATGCCTGGCTTTACCAGGCGGCCTTAGCGGGTCCCGCGAGCAGCCCCTGCATGCTAACAACAGGCCCGTTAATAACGGGCACGTTGTTAGCATGCTCCCCATTCCCATTGAGTCCTATGGGCACTCGAATGGGAATGGGGATGTACTGGGTCCGGGTTCCTTGAATGAGGAATTACCGGGCCCTCCAAGGTCAGAATGGACCAGTAATTCCTTATTCAAGGAACCCGGACCCGATACCCGGTAAGGGGGTAGCCATGCCGCTAATAGCGGCATGGTTACCTCCTACCTCGTAATGACCCCCAATGTACTTTGAAGTAGCGTTGAACACAGCTGTGGTCCTAGTGAGAGTGAGAGTGAAAGTAAACTGTCCTACAAATTCTGTGCACAGTTCAAAGCCTAGATATCTAGAGAACCCGGAACGGAAAGGAAATACTTCAGCTTCACAGTGCTGGATCATCTTTAAGCCATCTTTTAGCATTGCGAAAGGGTGTAATCACGAGAGCAGCTATAGCAATGACAAACCAACTTGATTGGGAGGTGGTGGAAAGTTTTATGAGTTACTTCAGGTCTTCTAGACCACTCTTAAAATCTTGTGTGGCTACCTCATTGAGTGCATCGAAAAAAAGTGTGTTCACACCTTGGAAGGCAGAGGCTTCAATTAGGGCATGAATGGACCCCAGCATTGTCTTAAAATCAGATAACAATGATTCAATTAAGCAATAAACCCTGTTGGCAGTGGCATTACCGGGCCCCACGCCAGTTAGAAGTCCGAGCAAAGAACTAGTGTTCTCTGTGCCAGCGAGGGACTCGGGAGTGCCAGGTAAAATCAGCGTGGAATCTAAATAGGTGGAAAAGGAGGGTGGGTGTTGGGGATGCAGGGGAGGGCTGGTCCTACTTACGTTGGACCCGGTGTGGGAAGATGGTGGCCTCTAGCTCCAAGGAGACTCAGAGCGGGGGCTTTAACATGTGGTAAAGCCCCCATTCTGAGCCTCCTGATTTGCTGGGAGGCCGCCACAACCCCTGTCCGGGGTACTTATCTTCTTTAACACCTTGGAATGTGCTACAAGATAGGAATCTTCAGTGCTGTGGACATTAAATGTACTTAAGACAAGTCAAAAAAGGGTGATCTTGGGATATTGTAGCCTCCTTATTACAATGTGAGGTCAACATTAACTTAAACTCAATTTTATTTGTTGTATTTATTTATTTGTACCGCGCTGTAAACCCACAAGCATCTGGGCACCATGTAAACACAATAGACGTGACAAAAAGAACAGGATGTATTGACATCAGTATAGGCCAAGCGGCTGCATCATCCCTGACTATGAGCCAGCAGATTATTTAAAGAGAATAGTTTTCAGCGAGGTCCTAAAGGTTTTCACATTACTGTTCAAACTGAGAGTGCTAGGTAGAGTTCCATATCAGTGGAGCTTGGTTGGGGAGGTCTTCCCTAGACCACCCACCCTTTTGAATATGTCTTTGTTAATCATTCCCAAATTGGTGGAATGGGGCACGCGAGTGGGTAGGTATTGAGTGATGCGGCTCTTCAGATAAGCTTGTGCCTTTCCGTTTAAACACGTGTGCACTAACGTTGTAACCTTAAGGTGAGTACCGGCCGAAATAGGGAGCCAGTGTAGTGATTTCCTCCCAGATGAAATGTGATCCCGCTTGGGGATGCCTTTGATGATACGAACTGCATCATTTTGGGCCATTTGGAGTCAATGCAGACATTTTGTACTGGACCCTAATAGCAGTGAAGTACAGTAGTCGAGGCGAGAGAGAATGATGGCTTGAGTTGTCTTCTGAAATAAAGGGCTTAATATTTCTAAGAAGTCTTAGATAGTAGTTGCAGTTTTTTTTAGATGTAACTTGTCTGAGTCTCAGAGCCAAGTGTCGAGTATAGAAAGACCCGCAGAATCTTAACTATTTCTGTTACTTCTATAGGGCACTCCTTGATACTGAAGTGAGAGTATACTTTCCCCAAATTAGCTCTAGCCCAGGGCTGCCAAACAGTAGTTCAGTTTTTGCTCCGTTCAAACTGACCCGATTCTCCGTCATCCACTGTTTAATGAGTCCGTAGATGGTGTTCAGAGTCTTGGTGTCCTTTTCATAGTCCCCAGTGATTTCCAGAAACAGCTGGGTGCCCTCAGCATAATTCGTAAAAGAGCCCCCGTAGGTCTCTAACAAGTGGCAGAGTGGTCTGAGGTATAGATTAAAAAAAGTGGGTGAAATACAGGCACCTTGCGGCAGGTTTAGAGGAGACACTTTCCCAGCAAACAGATTATAGTCTACCCAACAGGAAAGATCTGACCCAACTAGAGACTAGTGAGGGAACAGTTCCGTATGCCTGAGAGGGTGTGGATCAACCAGTCATGATCAAGCAAATCGAAAGGCGCAGACAAGTCAAGAAGGACCAGGAGGCCGCTTTTCCTTTCGTCCACCATTTCATGCATATTAGTCTGCAGGTCAAGGAGTGCGATCTCTGTACTCTGGTCGGCTCTTAAACCCAATTGTTTGCTGTGGAAGATAGAGGCAGATTCAAAATGAGCTTGAAGTTGGTTAGTGGACACTTTGTCCAAAACCTTCAGCAGGAAATAGCTGTTAGTAATTGGTCTAACATTTTTTGCATCTTTTGGGTCAAAGCCTGCCTTCTTCAGCAGTGGAGTAACAAAAACAGTTTTAATGGCCACTGTAACTTCACTGTACTCGAAAGATGCGTTTACTAGGCTAGAGAGAAAAGGCGTGAAAATACATTTATTGTCCAGAATTATTTTTACAGGTAGAATGTTCTCTCTGCAAGAGGTTGGGTGCATTGGGGATAGGATGGAATCTATCTCCAAATTGGTCTGAAAGTGAAGTGAGGTAGGTAGGTCTTCATGTTGCTTGTGCATAGGCGCAGGCTGGTCTTGATTGATTGTGCCATTTTCCAAGTCTTTCTGAATTTTGTTACGAGCTATGGTGATTTTATTGGGAAATGCTTGCTGAATGGTATCACAATCTTGGTTTGTTGGGTGAACGGGGTGTGGTAAAGCTTTTGGTTTTTCCAGAAGTTTCAAAATGTCGAAGAGTATCTTCAAGTTGGATTGTGCCCCAGCAATTTCTTCGTAGAAGAAATTCTTCTTGGCAGCCGTGATTTTAAATGTATATGTTGCTTTGAGAGACATCCAGTTGTTTTTATTAAGGGCTCAAGGGTGTATTAGCCAAGTTTGTTCAGCACTTCTGTTAAGTTTCTTTAAGATTGAGAGGTCAGGTTTAAACCATTTTTTACAGTTGGAACGCTCTCGTACTGATTTCTTCGTCATGAGAGCAACTTCGTCCAGCATGTTGGTCAGAGCGTAGTTGTATGTTTCCACCAATCATTGAGGGGAGTCTGAAGAGTTGGTGGAGGACATGATGTCAGTGAGACAGTTCTGAAGATGATGGGGTTTCACTTTTTTAAAGTTGCGGTTGTACACAACTATGGAAGCGTTGGGTACTTTTCTTGGGACGCCATGTAAATGTACGGTAAAGTCAATTATGCAGTGATTGGACCAGATACATGGGGAGGTGTTTGTCCCTCAGATTGTGGAGCCATCTATCAAGGTCACCCACCAAGGTCGGGCAGTTTGGACCAGATGTGTTTTTTAAGGTCTGCAGCAAGTCCTCGTTAAAGTTTCCCATTTCATGTGGTGGGAGGTACACCACAATAAATTGGATTAAGAACAAACCCACAGGACCTAATTTGTGCCCTCATAGTAACATAGGTGCATACACCAAGCTGAATGTCACAGCATGATTTGTTTAGGTGCACTAGGTAGGATCCATTCGATAAGCTATTGACCTGACTGTTAAAATGTCAAATGTTATAAAAATGTTTTTTTTTTAAATGTGAAAAAAGAGAAGAGAACATGGGTACATTTTTCGAAAATATTTAGTCCATTCCTAGGGCAACAGTGCAAATCGCACCTAGGTGCGATTGGCCAACAGAGTCTGTGATCAGTGAGGAAAGAAAGGTAGAGTGGCAGAAAGTCTTGCGTTAGAATCAGGAAGACTCCATCAAGTTCAAAGAAAGTGGGCTTTACAATATCCCACATGCAATCCCTTGTTATCCATAAAGAACAGTCACGTTTTTATTAACATCAATAAACTTCAAATAAATCACAAGAAATTCAACTTCAAGGTCTATTTACCACATAAAAAGCTCCAATTACATACATGTTCGCC
Source organism: Ambystoma mexicanum (assembly GCF_040938575.1). Lineage (NCBI taxonomy): Eukaryota > Metazoa > Chordata > Amphibia > Caudata > Ambystomatidae > Ambystoma > Ambystoma mexicanum. The sequence continues at coordinate 800,004,635 of NC_090935.1, read as the reverse complement.
GTTATTTTCTAGCAGCTAAAACCGGGGGTAAGGGTTTGTGCAGGTCTCTTTCTTTAAGCAGGGTTACACTTTGTCAAGTTTAATTTGAAATCCTATTAGAAACGCTGCAGGGACTTAACACAAGAGCAGCACTAGGGAGATCTTACAAAGCGGAGCAGGGTAGGAGTAGAGCATGCAGGGCTTCATTGTATACTGGGCACTGTCATGACGTCACACTTAGTTGCCCCTGATTGGCTCCTTTATGTGGTTCGCAGACCAGCACATGCCAATTGCAATCTGTTTCATTTGCTCTGACATTTCGTAAGCAATGCTAGACTAAGGTATACTGGAAATACAGACCTGTGCAACACCTCACACCCATACAACATGAATCACTACTATAACAGACCTCACATAGCATTTTTAGTGTGGTTGATGTTCAGGGGAAACATAGTAGCAATACCTCTTGATGGTGGACACACCAAATATGAGACAGAAAGCTATTATAATTTCCTATCATCTGTATAGTTGTGGTTCAATATGCACAACTAACAGTTGCGGCTGAGTTGGAGTAGCAGCAGTCTATTGGCATCTGTCAGTACATGTTCTGCCCCTGGAGGTGCGGCTTACCTGAGCAGGAAGAGGAAGAGGAGGTAAGCGCTATAAAAAGCCCCTTCCAAAGGGCCTCACCACTGAGTTGCAGCTGAGTTGGAGTTGCAGCAGTCTAGTGGCAGTTGTGTGGTAGGCGTGTTGAGGCAGTTAAAGAGGGAAATATCTTTCCCACATCCAGTAAGTACTTGCTGCTTACGCGACTGGGCGAATATCTTGTTAAGACTGTGTTTGATGCCGATATTTGCTACAGCACAAGGCTGTTAAACCTTTTATCTTTTTGGACAGTTGACTTTTAATTCTAGTAGTGACATTGAATCTGCTGTTTGAACGGGCTGATTCCTTTGCACTAAAACAAAGTATGATTTGAAAAGCGGCTCGATTCCCGATAAAACACTGAATCTGTAGCCGCACTGTGTTGCGTAGCACACAACGGTTGTGGGCATGTGCAAGCCTCGTTCTGGTTCGCGCATTCGTTTTCAATAAACGAGGTCCCAGAACGGCAGTTGCTGCTGGGACCCCATACCAGCAACACGCGTCCCGCGTATGCTTACCGTGTGCGTGTGTGTATGCATGTGGGGTGAGCGGGGGCATATCAGACTGCCAACACTGGCGACGAGGTGGTACCATGGGTACGTGAATGCGACATTACTCCGGCGATGTTTCAAGTCAGAGAAAGTGTTTTTTCGTGTACTACGTGGCTACGGACCCAACGCAGTTTGCCGGCAGCCATCTTTGAATAAGCTGATTGCGACGGTTGCGGGCCGCACAGGTGCTCGTGCGCCGTCTGTGGTCCACTTTTCATCAATTTTTGGACACTCCATGGCCATTAGAGGACTAATGGCCATGGTTACTGCTTTATGAAGGGGCAATAAGCACGCCAAGTGTGCTGGGGAACTACCTGTACTACAACCAGGCCCAATCATCTCACTGGGCCACCAGATACCAGTGTCATCTCCCAGCAAGTGGAAGGTCAGTGAGGAACACATCGTGTTGACACAGCCACAATCACCAGGGCTGATCCTCCAACTATACCCTCACACAAAACATCACAATGGGGGAACAGGATGAAGAAGATGGTGCACCTATGCCAATACTACGCAGGTTAAGCAGCACCCTGGCGGCCATGCCTGAATTCGACACATCAGGCCCACCCTCCAAACTGGGTCCTAGATGGCTCTTGTGGGTAAAAAAACTTGAGATGTTTTTCAGGGCCACTGGTGAGACAGATGACGATGCGAAGGTGGCCACGATGGTGTACTCAGCTGGCTCAGAGGTCCACAGGATCAGGTGAACACTTATGATGCTGTCAAACAAGCCCTACAGAACCATTTCATCCCCATGGTCAATGTGGACTTCGACAGATTCGTTATGTGTGCGGAGAAGCAACTGGGCGAGGAATCCCTGGACCAGTTTTGTGCAAGGCTGAGACACCTCGCAAGTACCTGCAGGTGGGTGAATGAAGAAGAGATGGTGCGAAATCAGTTAATACAAGGTTGTAGCTCAGGGAAGCTGCAGAGGCAAGTGCTTCGAGAGCCAGGCCTGACGCTCACACAAATCCTAGACACAGGGCGCGCATATGAGAAAAGAGGCGCTAGGATGGACGCGGCTGTGCATCCAGGAAGGAGTGAGGATGCCTTTGCTAATGGTCGCCCCGCCCTGGGGAAGGAACGCTGGGGACAGAAAAAGGCGGACAGTCCCTCTTCGCCTGTATGCCCACAGCCCTGTTAGTACTGTGGGTATGATCTGCCGCACATAGGGGAATGTCCTGCGTAAACGAGAGTCTGCGGAAGGTGCAGCATGCCCGGACACTATGCGAGGGTGTGTAGGGCAGCGACTCCAGTGGCTGCATCAAGGGGCCGGCAAGAGTGAGTGGGGGTAACCCCAGACGTTTCAGGATCTGTTGATGATCGAACAGGGCGTGCAAGAGTTGAACATTGCCGAGGAAGAGGAGGATGAGGAGGAGGTCTTTTTCATCTCAAACATTGCCACAGGGGCGAAACAGAGAATGCAACCAACCTGCACAAAACACCTCTTTTAATCGACACAGGGGCGTCGGTCTGCGTCCTGGCAGCGGAACACTATGAGGCCCTCCCAGGTCCTCCCAAATTAGAACAGTCCAAGGCCCGAATGTGGGGACATGCCGCTGCCAATCCAGGGAGACTTCGTGGCACCAGTCTCGCACGGACTGAATAAGAGACCCATGTAAGCCCGCATTCCCTTTGAGTTGCGCCGCCTCTGAGGCCATAGACATTGTACACTTCACCATGGCAGTGTACCAAACAGACATTGACCGCCTGCTGAACCGGTTCGAAAGTGTCTTCCAGGGTGTGGGCAAGCTAAAAGATGATCCTATTAGGCTGCACATTGATGGGTCCCTGAGACCAACAGCCCTCAAGCACAGAAGGATACTGTTCCACCTTAGGACGCAAGTTGAGAAAGAACTCCAATCACTGATCGACATGGACATCATTGAAAGGGTAGAGGGCCTGATGCCGTGGGTTTCCCCCATAGTGGTAGCACCCAATCCCAAACAGCCAGGGGCTGTCCGCATCTGTGTGGACACAAGGTTGCCAAATGCCGCCATAAAAAGGGAAAGGCACCTCACGCCCACGCTAGATGACATCGTGGGTGAGCTGCAAGGGGCGAAAGTATTTTCCAAGCTCGAACTAAGGTCTGGGCATCACCAGTTGGAACTCCACCCAGAATCACGTTATATAACAACTTTCACCACCCACGAAGGGCTATACCAATTCAAAGGACTCCGTTTTGGTGTCTCGTCAGCAGCAGAGGTCTTCTAAAATGTCATCCGTGGAGCCCTGGCGGGACTAAAAGGTGTCATCAACATATCTGACGACATCCTCATCTTCGCCCAGTCGGAATCTGAACACCTGAAAAGGCTGGAACGAGCGATGGAAAGACTCAAAAGCCTAGGGCTAATACTACATAGGAAGAAGGGTGAGTTCCTCAAGGACCGCATCAAAATCTTTGGATTTGTTTTCCACGCCGGAGGCATCTCTCACAACCGGGATATTCGCGAGGTGGCCTCCCCAGAATCACCAGCAGCGATAAGAAGCTTTCTTGGTATGGTGAACGACTGGGGGAGGTTTATTCGTGATCTGGCATCGTTATCAGAGCCCTTACGGGCGCTGATGAGGAACAACGTGGCTTGGGTCTGGACACCCAAGGAACAAAGGGCATTCACCGATATCAAGAATACACTGTCGGGCCAGGAGACAATGCCATACTTTATCCCTGCCAGGGTGTCTGAGATTGTTGTGGATGATAGCCCGGTGGGACTGGGTGCAGTTCTGATGCAAGTGGACTCACATGGACTCATGCGCTCCATAGCATACGCTAGTAAGGTGCTCACGGAAACCGAGAAAAGATACTCTCAGATTGAGCGGGAAGCTCTTGCCATTCTGTCGGGATGCAAGCATTTCAGGTTATACATATTAGGAAAGCCTGTGGTTGTCATCACCGATCATAAGCAACTCATTCCGATCATGGCTGGGGCATCCTCCAAACCACCTCCACGCATCGAACGATGGATGCTATCGTTGATCAAGTGTGGTGTTAAATTGCAATATCGTCCAGGCACCCATAACCCAGCGGACTACCTGTCCAGGCATCCAGGGGCAGGGCGTGACCGAGACAAAGCCGAGGTGATGGACTGCATCGACATGGTCCGCAACGTCGTGGAGGCAGCTCTGCCGGTGGCACTTTCATGCCAGGAAATGGCTGATGCATCAGAGGAAGACGAAATATTTCAGGTCATCAAGGGAGCAATGAGTAACAGTGAGTGGAGAGAAGTCCTCACCAACAATGCCAGGCGGGAGGTCGTTGCTCAGAAGGACCTTCAAGCGTTGTGGAAGGCACGCAATGAGCTGTTACGAGGCCGTCAGATTGTCGTCCCGTGGGTTTTGGTGGACAAGGGGCTACAACTAACACACAAGGGACATCAAGGAGCTGCCAAAACGCAGGCACGCCTGAGACTTAAAGTCTGGTTTCCTGACCTGGAACAGAGGGTGGACGATTTTGTGCGTGCCTGCATTCCTTGCCAAGCGGCCAGTCCGTAGAGAGAGGCCCACCGATAAGGGCCATAGAGAGAATCGATCAGCCGTGGCGGACTGTGCCCGCCGACTTCGGTTCAAACGGAAGAGGTATGTACTTTCTGGCGGTTGTGGACCAGTGATCGAGATACCCAGAAGTGGAACTAGTAGAATCAACGGCAAGTGATCACACTATCTTGGCGCTGGAGAAGATGTTCGCCACGGTGTCCAGTTAAAGTTTCCAAAACAAAAGGATCGAATGCCAAAGGTGAGAGTGCATTCGACCGAAAACAAAAGGATCAACATTTTTTTTTAAATGTATATTTTTTGTTTTGCTCTAGTTTAGCTTAAAAAAGGTGTTTTTACACCAAAAACGGGAGTTTGGGGGTGACCCCCCAAAAAAAAAATGTATCCTTTTTTTCGGTCGAATTGATTTGACCCTTTTGTCATTCGACCCTTTTGACTCGATACTATAACCTATAACCGTTCGCCACCCATGGCTTCCCATTAGAACTATGCTCTGATAATGGCCCACCCTTCCAGGGACAGCAATTCGCCAGGTATCTGGGGGAGAGGGGTATCAAGCACAGGAGAGTCACTCCTCTGTGGCCAAGGGCAAACAGAGAAGCCGAGCGGTTCATGAGAACGCTCAATAAAAACTTCAGGATCTCGTTGGATGGGGGAGAGGAACTGCGCCAGAACCTCTTTGAGTTCCTCAGAGGGTATCGAACGACCCCCCACCAGTCCACAGGGGTCGCACTGGCGGAGACACTATTCAGCTGCTGGCCCAGAGGACTGCTGCCAGAGGTAGAGGGACGAAACCCAGGTGTGATCGACAACAACTGTGTCCACCTGGAACGACAGGTCAAGAACGAGAAGGAAAGTGTATGGAGGAACCTCCAAGAAAAGACTATTGGAGTAGGGGACACTGTACTGGTTGGAAACAGGCATACGGAGGGGAAGTTGTCTCTCACGTACAAGACCCAACCACTAGGGGTGACTCATGTGAAGGGGTCTATGGTCATGGTGGCCAACGAGAGAGGGACGATCACGAGGAATGTATCCTACTTCAAGAGGATAGAGGCCAGCCCGTCGCAAGCAACACGGAGGGCTCATGCATAAGTGCCCTCAGAAGGGACCCGCCCGGTAGTAGCACCTGAGGAGGAAGGGGTTCGGGACGCTCCGGGAATGCCCGGAACATCCCGAGAAGAGGACAGAAGGTACCTGAGCAGGGAGGGGCGCCAACGCCAGTCGAGATTCCAAGACTTTGTTATGGACCCGGTCTCGTAGAGGACCGAGAACTGTTTGCGCGAACTCAGTTTGTGTTATGGTTATGGTTAATGTTTAATTGTTTTCTTTGTTTGGAAAAAAGGAGGGATGTTGCGTAGCACTCAACGGTTGTGGGCATGCGCGAGTCTCATTCTGGCTTGCGCATGCGTTTTCAATAAACGAGGTCCCAGAATGACAGTTGCCGCTGGGACCCCGTACCATCAACACGCGCCCCACGTATGCTTACCGTGTGCGTGTGTGTATGCGTGTGGGGCGAGCGGGGGCACATCAGACTGCCAACACACTGGACGTTATTGAGTCCACCTCCAAACTCATGATTAACTTCAATCTCGGAGCAGCGAGGGGCAATGGCTGAGATAGCGTTCGATGGGCCTCCGTTGGTGCCTCTCATGTCACCCCTTGAAGCGATAGGCCTTTCCACCTCTGCTGTGGCAGGCGAGGCTCAGAGCATTGCCGTGGAAATGGCCAATGCAACAAAAGTGTCGGATATAAAGTATGAACATTCAAAGGTACAAAGGGACATTATAGGACTTAAAGAGCAGGGTTCAGTTTAAAAAACCATGGTCTATTGAAAAACCACCCCCTTTTGCCCCACTAGATCTACTCACCCAAAGAAAAAAAATATGAACAATTTTTTTTCCAACCGCTGGCACAAGTACTGATATCTGATATAAATTTCAGCACCATCAGCAGTCCACGGGACTGGTGCACTTTTTAAATGATGGGAGCCATTTGGAAGCAGCCACTCTAATTGAGGAAGGCAGTGCATCAACTTGCATTTCTCCATTGTAGTCAAATGCATTACTGCTGGGGGATGAACGGTGGTCGAAGTGGTCGGGAGCGGTGCTCCTCTACTTCTTTTAATTAAGTTTTACCATTCCTATACTTTTATTTTTAAAAAGAAACGGTTCCAGAATGGTTTCGTTTTAAAATAAAAATGTAGGAAGCAGTAGAAACGTGCACTTTTAGTGCACTTCACTGGACGTTCCTTTAAACAGCATGCACATGTGTTTTGGGGTTTGTATTGTGCATTGGAGGGGGGCATGGCGATGAGGTTTGTGGGGAGCGGTGCGGGCCAGCAGGGAACATAGTTCCACTACTTCTTTTGGTACACTTCGTCCACTGGGGATGAAGCGATGCATTAAGACTTCCAAATGAATTTGGAGGACATACCATCTATCTTAACGTAACATGTATCTCTCAACTCTATTTCGTCTCCAGGGCCAGAGTCTGGCCAAGGCTTACTTTGTACATCACATGAGATGGATGAGAGGGTGAAGCTCACGGCACCCTCTATCTCGGCCTTAAACCTGGTCCTCAGTTCATTCGTGAGCCTTTGTGAAAATAAAAAGGTGAAACTATCAGCCAACACATTGCAATTGAGCGAAATCAAAATCGCTCTTTTTATGTTGAAGAAGTCATTGAATGAGAAATAGAAGAGAGAAAAAGAGGTTAAAACAGCAGACCAGAGTTATAAACCCAAGGAAAATGTCTGGGCGGAATTACTGGGCAAAGTACAGAATGGGCCATGTGAAGTGATAGCTGTGCCTGAGAATTGCGTCAAAGTTCTGCCATGTAATTCATCTCTTGCTGCGGTGCATGTATAGGCGGACTCACTTGCGAACAAATTGTCAAAAACTGGAGTAAAATAGTAAGAACAACTCGAGGAAAACTGTAATAAAGTTTCTCTTAGAAATTTACATCTGCCTGATGAATCGGTCAAAGCAGTTAGGTAGACTCAGGTGGATTCTGGAAAAAAGACTTCAGTGGTGTCCATAGACTCAAGTGGTAGAATGATCTCCCAGCAAAGGAAAAGGTGTGCACACAAACGTATGACGTTTCCAGTATTATGAACAGTTCCGATGAGAGTTTTCATAATTGTGATACGCATTTTTAATAGTCCCAGTGCCTCTTGATTACATCACTATTGAATGTGCAGTGTTTAGGAAAGGTTCAGATGAAAAATGTTGAACAGCAAACAGAAAGCTGGGGGTGTATGGGTATTGTTATTGTGGTATCGCACAATATGGACATGGCCTCTGGATGAAATCTTCTGTCTTCCCATCCGGAGAATATTATAAGACAAGTTTGTGGAGCAGTGGTGATATTCCTCATAACAGTAAAAGATATCATCCTGAAAGGTGGGAATACATTTTTTATAAGGGAAAAAAGGGGCTATACACTCAATTGTGAAAAGAAATTGGTGAACACTATGTGTTCACAAACAGAAAGTGCAGACTTTGTATTGCCCCGAAATGTAGAACAATGCACTGCTGTTATAGGTAGGACCATTCCTGCTCCGGCTCCTGCAATGAATTCACAGATACCAATTAATTCCTTGTTAGAGCCCTTGGGAGTATCAGCAAGTACAACAAAAGATTTGAAATTAGGCTTTAAAAGCCCATATATATCTTCAACAAATAAGGTATGGTTGGAGCAACCTTTCCGATCGCAAAAACAAATCGTTCTGAATAGAAGTGCAATTTTAGAATTCTTACCAGAGATTCCTGTACTCTATCTTTCTTCTACAAATGACATAAACTATGTGCATTTTTCCTATGAAGGTCGCACAAATATAGTCGAAGTTGGTCTTAAATCCAGATTAGTGGTTAATGCCTTGCTGGAAGTGTTTAATCAATTTCAGAAACTGGGCTATGTAATTTCTCAATCAGGCCTTGACAAGAAAATGTGAGCACTGTAACAAAAGGATAATATTGGCAGGTGGTGGAATGATTTTCCACAGGGCTGTCCTCAAATGGTTAACGCTGATGCTTCGGTTACACCTAATGTGGAAGGAGGGTCCAAGTTTACACCATTCCAGCAAAGTTCAAAGAGTGATGTGTAGTCTATGCTCCCTGACATTTTTACCCAGGTATTGAAGAAGCTGGAAGAAGTTAATTTGGGACTTTAACTGCACAGGATGTGTCATTGATAAATTGGAATATGATGGGTTTCAGAAGCTTTAAAAATAACAGGTCATGGGCCTTTATATTTGGTAGTTTTTACTTACTTATGCTGCTGGTTTCCTTAATTAAAATAGACAGGTTCTCTATATTACAACAAATGGCTTCTTTGGGTATTGGGGGTTGCCCGTCTGGGGGCTTGCTTATTGCTACCCAAAATTCATTAATAAAGAAAATGGAAGTCATTTCATCTAACTGTCCAGGCATCCTAGCAGCACGGATAAACTTGGAAGAAGACCATATTATGCAGGGTTTCTCGTTGGTCAATCTCTACTGGATTCCTACCCATTCCAACTTGGATCACTTCTTGGCGAGCCTCTGTCATTTTGCTGGATGTCATGACTGTACAGGGTTCACAAGGTATAGTGGTGACTGGTGAGATAAATTCTTATTTTGTTTATTAATTGTTTATGGTTTTCATTAAACCTTTACAATATTGAACATTTATTTCATACATCAAGAAATTAGCCATTAAAATGAATCCATTGGCCACGATGCACACAATACAATAAAAAGGGTTATAAAACACAATACAATAAAAAGGTTATATAACACGTCTCTACTAAAATGTAATTTCTTAAAATCATCCAAAAGTTCCTCATCCTAAAATTTAGTTTCTTAAAAGCATCCATAAATTTCCCAATCTTAAAAGAGGTATTATGCATGGAACAGGACACTAAACAGCATTAGCTATACAAATGACTTATGATAGGCCACAGATTTTTTAGAATTGGACTACGGCTATAGACATCGAAACAGACCAGCCACCCAACATATGAGCCCAAAGGATCTCTCCATCTAATGCAGATGTATCATGTACACATTTCCCGAATAGCCGAATGCGATTCGTGTTCAAGCATGAACAATACACCAGTAGATTTTTTATATCTTGCATAATACTGGGGTATTTACAGAATCTACATTGAAACAGACTTGGTGATAGACCTCTTCAGATACAGATGATCTCATTCCTGTTTACAACATTCACACATAATCTCATGATTATGTTACGCCCATCTCAATCAGGGAATTTCTGGTCATACTTCTCTGCTACCCCATACTTTTTGTGTGCAGAAAGCATGCTGAAATACAGCTGATGTTCCCTAACAGAGTTCTGTGTAGATATCCAGTCATTCTGCAAGATTCTCATTTTTACATGGATAGGGTCGTAGATCAACCAATCTAAATTTACATCACGCTCCTCCATTTTACCCAAACAGTATTCTATGAACTTTTTTACAGGTTAACCCCCTTTCGCTCTTGATTAGTTTCCCAAAAAAGTATGTAGACTTTCGGGGGAGGAGCATCGCATTTTTCGATACAATGATAAACGTTGCCACAAGATAATGCTCTGTAGGGAGGACAAGCCAAGATCGAACCGAATAACATCTAAGAGAATACATTTTGGTTAAAAATAATAAAACTTTCCTCCAAATTAAGATGCATGGTGCTTCACCTCCTCGGATAACTAAATAGGAAGTGCCTTCAAGCCATAAACTAGTTTGGGGATCACTTTCCCCCTATAGAATTGTATTATCGGTAAGAGACAAAATTCGATCACCCTCATATGCCCTGCAAGTAGGAGGGCTTTTTGCTTTAGCCAATCTCGTAAAAATATTTTGCTTGAGTGGGCTAATACAGGCACTCCTAAAGTATTGATGATGTTATTTCCAACCGTTATCCATCGATAAACGAAGCATACTTACATTTGTTCTCCTTCTTACAAAATGGAATAATTTTGGTGTCAGATGGATTAATTTTTAAATAGATTATTTTCGTATTTTTTAAAGGCATCCAAGAGGTGCTGGAGTCCGATGGGTGTCCTATTAAAAATAAAAACATCTGCGTAAGCCATCCATGTAATGCGCATTTTACAGACCTTGTTGCTCACAAAAGCTGCCTTCACTAAAGTCACTCCTGTGTTTGCCCCATATAGATAAAAAGCCAAAGGGCCACAACACACCCCTGTTTTAAACCCAAGCATGTTATAATTTCTCTCGACATACTTCCATCTGCATTGAATCTAACTTGCATTGAAGTATCCGTGTGGAGATAAATCAAGATTTGGAGGAGCCCCTTTGGCCATTTTCGTAACTTAGACCATAAAAGAATACTTTCAACCAAGTCGAAGGCCATTGTAAGATCAAGGGCCGCCACACAGATTGGAAATTCATCATTGTCTCAAGCTATAGTTTGAATAGAGGACACCAAAAAGCCGTTACAGGCCGTGCCTACATTTTTCCGAAAGCCTGTTTGGAATTTGCTCAGTATACCCTTTTCTTTATCCCATTCTTCTAATTTCTCCAAGAAAACGGCTGCACATATTTTGCTATCCGCATCTAGGAGCCAAATAGGTCTGCAGTTTAACGCATTTGCCCTATCAACCTTTTTATGTATAGGGCTAATGAAGGGTTTTGTCCAGGTAAACAGAGTGCTCTGGGCCTTAAGAATATTTCTAAATAGAACAAACAATATTCCTGCGCACAAGTAAGGTTATGATTTGAAGACTTTGTTTGACAGCTGGTTTGGCCCGCCAAAGCTCTGGAATTGCTGGCATTCTTAATTAAGCATTCTATGTCCTCTATCACAATATCCAATTGCCACCTATCATTCCAGCCCTCCAGTGCACAATCAGGGGTATCCCTAATTTTCCCATACAAACTTCTAAAATGCCCCATCCATGCACTTTTCTCTATCTGGTTTATCTGTATCTCAGATTGTTTTTTCTCCAGTGCCTTAACAACTTTCCAGAATTTCGGACCTGCTTTTTCTATTTTAATGTCTCGCATGAACTCACCATCTCTTTGATGCAAGGAGAATGTATGCTTCTTACAACAATTGCGCCACTTTAGTCACTCCTTTTTAATAAGGGATGCTCTCTCTACTGGGTTATTAATGCCCCTTCTTATTTGCCTTATCCTTTTCCTACTGGCCCTTTTCTGTTCCTGAACTGTCTAATCATACCTATGCAATTTCAGGGCAAAAGTTTTAATCTGAGGAATACCCCCTGAAATAGTTTTAATATTTGTCCAAACCACGCTGTTATATTACTAACCGAGCATAACTCTAATTTTCCCTCCAGATTTGTTTATGTTTTCATTAAAGAGCTTAATATTGTATTCATTAAATCTAACCCGATTACCACCGCCATTCACTGTCACCAGCCCAAGCACCTCACTAGATGTCTCATTCCTATTAACCTCAAAGGTAGTTACTAGCATGTTGTAGTCACTTATCTCTGTTTCAATTATTTAAAAATGTAAAAGATGTGGAACCAAATTATCCGAAATGAAGGGGTAATTAAGAACTAATGAACTGTAGCCATTAGAACAAGTGGGGCAAAAAATTACCTCACCCGGTAGATTCTCATTTAATACATATAAATTCCATCGCTCTCAAAATGCCATTCTTTCATAGTTTTCAGCAAGGCCATCGTGGAACTAGCCAAGATTACCCGTAGTATTGGTCCAATATATATTAATAAACAGTAAATAAAAGATTGTATCTCTGTATCCCCTTCAAAATTACAGCTAATAGCCCTCTAATAGTTACGAATTGCTTTAAGCATGACAAGTCTGCATCTGTTCAGATAGCAGTGAGAAAGACCCTGATGGTAGGCCGATAAGACACTTCATAGCTGGTTGGAATGCAACCTGGTAGCCATCTATCGAGGGACAATCAATCAACCAAATTTCCTGTGGGAATATTATCTCAAAAGTTCTTAATAAATCACTCAGCTCCTCATTGTGTAATAGCTCTCTAGTCCCACATGCATTCCAACAGATACTCTTTAGGGAGGTATGTGTGCTAAAGACCTGTTTTCAGGATCTTCAGTTGTGCAACGGATTCTTTTAGAGTCAATGCAAGTCATCTCCAATCTCCCATTTTTCATCTCTATTCATTTCTAGCGCTTGATTACCTCCACCCCCCTGGTCCTCTTTTCTAGACCTATATTGTACGTTATTCCCTACTAACTGACTCAGAGGGATATTTTGATCCTTCACAAGAGTTAGATCATATCCATATTGCCTTAACGTATCTGCCTCTTTAAGTATAATTTCTTGGACCAATTTAGAGGGAATAACCAATAAAACGCTGTCATTTCTCTTGGAGGGTCAAAGAAATTAACTGTTTCTATGTCTTTGCTCGTAATTAAACACAGATTTGGGATCTAAAAAAAAAGTGACCGTATTTTGTCTCTATTCAAATTGTTAAGCCCCAACAGGTCAAATAGAAATTCCAATTTAAGACAGTCTTCCAAAAAGCCTTCCTGAGCAGAACCCTTATCCTTCTCCAGGGAATCGTACATGGCTCCCTCCACAGGTTCCCCCACTGATCTAGCCTAGCATTACCTCCCAATCCTGAGGCCCCTGCAACATTCTCCACATCATGGTTGGGACATAAAGTCATTGAGTTTAACTGAGTAACTCCACCTCTTACAGCGCTAGTCTGACACTCAACATTGGTCTTATTAGTCTTGAGGTTCCCTTCCTTTTTGTCAGGGTCAGGCTCTATTGTTGGAAACATAGCCTTCAGTCTGTTCCTAGGCCATAATAGGGAGTCCCACCCCCCTCATTTTTACTATGTTTGTCTGACATTTAGCATTGATCTTATTTGGCTTATGATTCCCGTTCAAATTGTCTGTCTTGAACTCCAAAGCGAGGAACATGTCTTTAAAGGAATGGTTCGGTCAAATTTTTTTATTGTCCCTACGGGTCGGCCATGTGTTTTTAAGCCTAAGTCGCTCGATTTTAGAAAAATTTCCTATGGACCTTACCCGAGTTTTCGTCCAATAAACGCACGCGAAAACAGACATCAGGGCGCTGCCATTTTGTGATAATCCTATCACTTGCCCCATCGCCCTGGCTGACCTGCTTTTGCGGCACTAAATCATATCCCCCGCCCCTGAGCCTGTCATCAGCAGTTGCGTACCGCCCATTTCACAACGCCAAAGCACGTCTCATGTCAACATTCGCTGCGCTTCAGCTAATGACGTGTCGCCATGGAAATGGCAGGACGCCTCTTTCCTCAATAAGTATAAACAGACCGTTTCACTACACACAGCAGCAGATTTTCGATTCCATTCCTCTCTCTGTGTTACTTTGAGTATTCTGTGACTCGTTTCTGTGCTCTGGTCAGCTACCTTCGTTGCTTGTAGCCCGTGTGAACAGATACCAGTACCACCGCTATAAATTATTTTAGTTTGTTTAACACACAATGGCTACAATAATGTCCTACATGTACGAGCCCGAGTATACCGAGGAGGAACTACTGAAAAGGGAAACACGCGAAAACGATGGGTCTTCGGACGGCAGTTGGGAGGACGATTCAACAGCTGAAGAGCCTGGACCTGGTTGCATGGACGGTGTTTCCACCTGGTGCACATGCAATCGGTGCGAGCTAATGCCAACCGAGAACGAGAACTGCTGCTGCTGTGAAAACTCGGGATGCGTGTCCTACATTTCGGAAGGCGAGCCACGACCGCAATGCATCACCGAGCTGCCAGACTTCAGGGCAGCCTGCCTCACACGGTCCGTGTTGAGGATAATGATGGTGCTTATGCAAGAACTTCGCGCAACTGTTCGTCCTCGTAATCCGAGTAACGAGTAAGTATACTCTGCTTGTCATGCCACTCCTATTTCATGGTCTTCTACTATATCCAAAATTACATATACATATCATTGTAACGCATGAAAGTCATTCAATAGTGTGCAGTGTCTAGATAGCATTTGTCCGAGCAGAATGCCATAAGTTACAAGAATTGTCATTGACAACAAACGTTTATTAAACTTATCTTGGTCATTTAAAAACAGTTTGTTTCATTCCTTTTCACAGGTGGTACAGGTTGGTGGCCTATCGTTCCTTTACATGGTGGCTTCACGGGAGGGTTGGACACCGCGTTCGAAGAGTAATACCCACCTGTGCCGTTCGTGCCATAAAAGAAACTTTCCCAAGTGACAGCGGTCAGTACAGGGGATTTTCTCTCGCTGTGCTGCAACCTGACCTGTACAATGTGTAAAGTCTTGTATTTTTGTGTCATCAAAATAAGATACAAAATAAAACACCACATATATTTTAACAACGGTTGTTTCGATTTTTTAAATGAATCAAGTGTGTCTCCATTCAAGGATGGATGTCAGACATCTGTGCTCCGAATGGGTGAAGGTCAGGTCGCTGTGAAGCAGGGTGGTCACTATCTAAGCTAACATAATATATTCTCAATAATGCATGCACTAAATAACACTTGTTCAAAGTCTTTCAGTCGGTTATGTCTCTATAAAAGTCACACATATATCTATACTATCAATTAACATTGGATTATACAGGCCTTAGGTTAAGGGTCGTGACCACTATAATACACTGTTTGAAGTGTGGGTCTGTGCTCACAAGAATCTCCGGTATGAGGCATTTGTTATTGATAGGCAACGATATACTGCAGTAGGGGTCCAATGTTAGTTGGGGATCTGCTAGGTGGGCATCATGGCGTGGTCAGTGGTCTGGCACATGAAGAGAATACCTTGCAGGGACACAGGGTCAGAATGGCAGTAAGTTTCCACTGGCGAGGGTGCGTGGGCAAGGACACATTTGTGAAGATGAACGAGCTATGTGCTTAGTTCAGGCTGGTTCACATGCAGGACAGTGATCTCAGAGGAAGAGTGATGTGTTACATTTATTAGCTGTTGCAAATACCTCTGGAGTTTTTTAGTCAGAGTGGGAACGAGGGTGGGGGCCATGTGCTCTGCGCAGTGAGACCTGGTCCTCAAGATGGAGTGGGAAGGGGGTACAAAAATGGATGCCCCGTGTCCTGCTCAGTGGTCCCATCTACGCGAATGTCAACCAAAGTTAACATCACATAAGGACAAGGGGCGAACCCACTACTGGAGGCACTTGGTCCGAGTTTCTACTGAGAAGTAAAGGATGAGAGGGGCCTGATGGCCCCTCGCTCCCACACACTTGCCTGCATGCCCACCGGCCCATCCATCCCACCCCCTCTATCAAAGGCGGTTCGCATCCGGGGATGAGCGCTGGCATGGGGGGCTGTCATGGGCGCAAACGGCCAAGGTGCCAAACAGCATGTACACTTCAAAAGGTATCCCACGCTCAGGGGCCATCGCTCACATGGCCTCGTCAGACCCCGTGTCTCCAGGCAGGCCTCCCCTGAGGCAGGCCACCCCCCTGCAATCCACATAAGTGTGTCTCCATTCAGCAGTCTTCCTGTGCCTTATCTGCAAGCCCCAGGCCCATCCATCCCACCCCCCTCTATCAATGGCGGTTCGCACCCGGGAATGAGCGCTGGCATGGAGGGCTGTCACGGGCGCAAACGGCCAACGTGCCAAACAGCATGTACCCTTCAAAATGTATCCCACGCCCAGGGGCCATCGCTCACATGGCCTCCTCAGACCCCGTGTCTCCAGGCAGGCCTCCCCTGAGGCAGGCCGCCCCCCTGCAATCCACATAAGTGTGTCTCCATTCAGCAGTCTTCCTGTGCCTTATCTGCACGCCCCAGGCCCATCCATCCCACCCCCCTCTATCAAAGGCAGTTCGCAACCGGGGATGAGCACTGGCATGGGGGGCTGTCACGGGCGCAAACGGCCAAGGTGCCAAACAGCATGTACACTTCAAAAGGTATCCTACGCCCAGGGGCCATCGCTCACATGGGCTCCTCAGACCCCGTGTCTGCAGGCAGGCCTCCCCTGAGGCAGGCCGCCCCCCTGCAAACCACATAATACCACGACATACACACGTCATTCATTCACAAACACGCCCCTGTTTCTAATACTTTATAAACCACTTGATATGTCTCATGAGAACATCTTTGTGCTTTGCGAGTCAACTCCTGAACCTTCTACCTGAGAAGCACTGAGATCTATGCTAATCTGTTCATCGTCGTGCTTTCTGTGACCGCTTCAAGCAAACTCGTCAGTGTGCTACCTGTGGTCATCTACCTGTTCTCCTGCAACATACTGCTCAGCCTGCTGAATCCAACTGTTTGTTGGTCAAGGTAAGGCCATGTATCCTAGTCATATTTCAGTCATTTTTACATTTCTATCTATTTGCAATTACAGTACCCAATAGTGCTATGGTCATTGGTCTCAAGCTATTGCCATGAGTTTCAATTGTTATGCTATCAATAGATCTATTTATTTTCATCTGTGTCAATTGTCATCGAATTGCATCCATCGGGGGTCCAGTCTATAATGTAAGCATGTTTCCTTCTCGTGCAAGACAAAACATCCAAGGGACGAGTCACATGTTCAGAGTTTAGTCACATCATTTAAAACATTTCTGTAACTTATGCAAATACCAAGCCGCACATGATGAACTGGTATAGTTCCGGCGACCAAAACAAACCTTGCATTGAACATGGTATGGTTCATTTACTTTTTTATGACATTTTTATTCATCAAGGTTTTATAATAATCTTGATATTTACTTTTCAGAATTTTCAAGAATGCCTGCCTGTCCGATTAGCGGTTGCCCTTCGAAGACCCATGCTAATTCTGAAGGAAGTACAATGCATGTATTCCCTAAAACTGTTAATCGAATAAAAGAATGGGTCAGACATTGCGGATATCCACCGGAAGAGCTTGAAAGTAGAGTCCAGCAAGTCTTTGAGGACAAGAGGGGTGATCGATACTGCATCTGCAGCCGGCACTTTTCCTCGAACATGTACGCCACATCTTGGGTAACAAAGAAGAATAAACGGCGAACGACACGGAAATTGCTCGCAAACGCTATTCCAACTCTATTCGTCCACATTCCGCCACTGGTGAGTCAAGTGACCGGATTTAGCTGTAGGCCTTGCGGTAGTGTGTAGGTAGCCAAATGGATTAATTGATATTTTAGGTGTTGTGTCCCTTGTAATATTTTCGATATTGATATGAGTGTATAGCTTTTTGAATAATGACATTTATCAATAAATTATTTTTCGATTTTATAACCCCCAAAGGGAATCTATTTATGGGCACAGGGAATTGTGCGATATTGTGCATTTTCAATAGCATTATTCTCAAGTATTCTGTCAGTTTACATGGCAATTTTTTAATATTTGCATTTCATTATCAAACAATAATTTACCTTTACAACTGCTTGGCTATCCACTGAATCTGAAGCAAGAACATTCTACATCCGTGATGTGCCCGCAGTTATCAACCACTTCTAGCGCGTATCAGGTACTCATACTTGGCTATTCCGCTACAGACTTGTTTTATGCATGTCAAGTAATAGTTTTTATGTATCGTGTGATTATTTTACCAATTGTTTGGTTAGTGCTTTCCAATTGATATACACCTTAGTTGTCGTCCCCTGGTGTTTGTTTTCAGTTATAATTAGTGTTATCCATACTAATGCAAGTACTGTCTTTCAGGGAGATGCTGAAGTGTCTACCACATTGACAACAGCCCTAGATGTTCTTCAGCAGCACGAGGTATGGATACTGACAGCTCCATCGACCGTGATCATCAGGACTGGAACACTTGTTGTTTGATTGTTCTACACCATGTTTCATTCGTGGATAGCCATTGATATGTACCTGTGCGGTCGACCCCAAGTGTGTGTTGTGTTTTCAATATTGTAATCCTTACTAATGCAAATACTATGTTTCAGGCAGTTGTTGAAGCGTCAACCCACGCACTTGATGCGGAGCCTCACATTCAAGTAATTCCAGGGGAAGTGGAAGCGGGACCATGCGGATACGAATCGGCGCAACAGCTTTCGGAAGTGCGCACCACATTTACAACATCCATAGATATTCTTCAGCAGCACGAGGTATGGATACTGACAGCTCCATCGAGCGTGATCATATAACGTGATTCCATTTGCTATACTTTCTTCCCTATTAACGCAAGTACTGTGTTTCAGGGAGACGATGGAGCTTCCACTACAATCACAAGATCCCATTTAGATGATGCAGATGTAAAGAAATCGGAGAAATAAGTTGATTAAATCTGATCATATTTAAATATTCCTTGATTCTTTTAGACAATGCATGATTTGTGGTTATCTCTTTATATGTACCTGTGCCGTCGACCCCAAGTGTGTGTTATGTTTACAATATTGAAAACCATACTAACGCAAGTACTGTGTTTCAGGGAGTTGCTGATGCCTCCTCTCCAATACAATCATTCATGGCAGTCCATGCAGAGCCAGAGGTATGGATACTGACAGTTCCATGGAACTAGGTCATCAGAGCTCGATACATGTCGTTTGATTGTTCTACACAATGTTTAATTCATGTTGAGCTATTGAGATGTACCTGAGTGTTCGTCCTCACGTGTGTTTTATGTTATCAATATTGTGATACATAGTAATGAAAGTACTATGTTTCAGGGAGTCGATGGAGCCTCATTCCGTGCTGTCTATGCGGATACAGAAAATATAGTCGTTGCAGCGCAAGAGGAAGGGAAGAGATGCGGAAACGAATCGGAGCTACAGCGTGCAGATGTTGAAGGTCGAGTCAAGAAAGTTACAAAGAAAAGAAACAAAAATAAGGTTAGTTACAAACAGTTCATAACTTTAGAATTTCTTTGTGCTGGGGACTATTTTATGTTTTTCCAGTCAATTGTACTATACTTTATCTTGTGTTTAAACTGAACATCCCTTTTCCAATCTGTCCTGTAGTTACCTGTGGGTCTACGAACTATACATACACAGACAGTGAAGCGAATGAGAGATGTTGCTTGCCAGACCATTTACACTACGGAGGAACTATTAATTCAGACGCCGCGTGTTGAGACTAGAGATGCTCAAATCCAATGGCCAGAACATGAAATGAATGTGTCCGGAGAATCCAGTAAAGTTGTAATGGACCATTGCTACAGTGCGACTGCACCACCACAAGAAGATGATACTGAATGCATTGAGGATAGCTCGGAAGTAGTCGCAGATCAATTCACACAATCTACACCCGCCAAAAAATTGCCACCAAAAAAGCTGTCGACAATGTTGTGTTCTCCCATCAATGTTGAAGTAACAGATGTTGAAATGACAGAGAATGAACCAGCAGCAGCATTCACCGACGCATCAGAACCTGATATCGGCGATATTTCTTTCAGTTGTGGTGAAATGTCCTCAACGATGCAGTCCGAAACAAGTGTGACACCGGATGACAGTCTAATGAAAGAGGGCAAATACATAGCATTCGACAGCTGTTTGATGGATATTATAAGTATGCTGAAATGTGGGCATTCCGTCAGAGGGAAAGTATGTCGGAGGCCATTGATTCATGTGACTCGTCAAAAACAAGGCAGTAACGTCAAAATACATGCCGCCTGTAGATTAAATCATGCTTTCCATTGGTCTGCACAACCGATGCTGGGGAAGCTGCCAGCAGGCAATCTAGTGTGTGCAGCTGCATCACTTTTTAGTGGGTCCAGTTTTAGAAAGTTAAAGTCTTTCTTTCAGTTTGTGGGACTTCATTTCATTTCTAAAACGCAGTACTACAAATACCAACATGATCATCTGTTTCCAGCCATTAGTGATGCTTGGAAAATTGAACAATTGTCTCTAGCAAGTACATTAGAAGGGGAAACGATTCAGGCTAGCCGGCGATGGACAGTGCGACAGCCCTGGATTTTCTGCCAAGTACTGCACCTACCACTTTCAGGAGATGGATAGCAAGAAAATTGTGAGTTCGGTGGTCGTGCAGGTAACACAATGTACATCCTCAGTGGCCATGGAGAAACTAGGATTTATAAAATCAGTGGAATATCTACAATCGAGGGGAATGCACATCAACCTCATAGCCACGGACAGACATGTTTCAATTGCCAAGACAATGAGAGAGCAGTTCCCACATATTAAACATCAATTTGATGTATGGCATCTTGCTAAATCAATCAATAAGAACATCTCGGCTGCAGGGAAAAAAAAAGGTTTGGAAAGTATTTCACAGTGGTCCCAGTCTATCAGCATCCATCTTTGGTGGAGCTCCAAAACTTGTGAAGAGTCAGTGGAAATACTACTTGAAAAATGGCGGTCACTGATGCACCACTGTGCCAACGTTCACTGCTGGTCAGAAAACCTACATTTCCACCAGTGTGAACATGGCCCTTTGTCCCCAGAGGAGGCAAGGAAGAAGAAATGGTTGATTCCATCTTCACCGACACACAAAGCCATTGAGAAGATAGTTTTCGATAAAACTCTATCAAGAGATTTGAGGTGACTGACAGAATTCTGTCACACAGGAGGTTTGGAGGTGTACCACAATATGTGCCTAAAGTACAGGCCAAAGCACTTGCATTTCAGCATACAGGGCATGAAACATAGGACTCTACCTGCGGTATTGGCCCATAACAAGAATCTCTGCCGTGAACAATTTAGGACTACGGGTAATGTAAGGATGCCTCGCTACACTAAGGTGTTTTCTAAAAGAAGTAAGCAATGGGTCATCAAACCAGTCTATGAGGAAATGGAGTTCGACTTTGTAAAAAGCCTTATTGTTGCTGTACTCGAGAAGCACAGATATGGAATTTTGAACGTTTCTGTGCAGAGCACAGATCCATTGCCACCCAACATTGCCACTGTGCCATGTCCACACAAAGCAGAGCTGGTTGTGAAGTACAAATCCCGGTTTAAATAATTGTAATATGATTGTCATTTTGTAAATAAATGTTATTGTACAGTGTACATACAAAGTATGCTAACCCTAACCCCTCCCTTCACCATCCTGGTTGGCGAACAACCTGGGTGTCATGTTTGACTTCTCTCTCTATTCACCTCATATTGCTGACCTTGTCAGTATGTGTATGTATATATTTTTGTTGCTCTAACTAAGTTTCGCAAGGCTTGCGTATTGCAAATAATAAAACAAACAATAAATCTCACTTTCAACTCAACTCCGCGGGTAAATTATACTTTTCCTGACCTTCCCCCAAAAAGTCAATGTCTCCATAGTTATGGTTCTCTAAGGGTGCAAAGCACGCGGACAACGAGGTCAAAATTGGGGGCCTCAGAACACGCCAAGCGAGCCGTTGCAGATGGGAGTGAAGCCAGTTCACATTTGCACATTGAGGGCTAGTACATAGATGGATTCGAAAATTCAAGTTCTCACAGATGGCTTTACTACGGGATGTTGCAAAGTAAGAATGTATGCTCGTTTAGAGTGAAGGTCAGCGGCTTTGATTTTCAGCTGGCGGCCTGAAGAGGTCCACAACTCACACTGGCAGTATAAGGTTCTATTGTTTTTTGACCTTGAGAGACAAGGACCATGCCGAAAGGACTTCATTTGAAGGAGGGGTGCAATAACGTAAAAGACAATAAGGCAAAAAATTATGAAACTAGATCGAGTTTCATGTTAGTTCAGTATACGAAAAATCGTTGTCAAGAGCACAGTGAGATTTACGGCCTGCATTACGCAGAGACACAATGGAAATTGCAAATATAATGTAAGTAACTCTTTAGACGCTTTTATACCGGAATGAAGAATTAATGAATGGATGAATGAATGAATGAAGAGCAAGTAAAACGTTTGTGGGATCGTCTTTGTACCGGGCACATGGGCATGCAGGTCCACAATCCACACGCATGTAGACAAACAGTTGTTTCGCATTGTGTGTTAACCTCGATTTATTTCATTAGTTTTCTCATTGATTTTAGAGCCGAACATACTCCAATGCACTATCCTTGAAAGCAAATAGTTTCAGATCGGCCTTAATAAATAAAATGAATAATATTAATAAAGATCGGCTGGCGAGACTAATCATAATTTTTATGTTTTCAAAACAGGTATATCCTACCCTACTGCTACTGCCACCAGTTTCAGACCCCGGCAGATGGTTTCTTCAACCGCCAGCTGCAGCTTATCGTAAACAACTGAACCACTTTGACGATTTTATAGGACGATCGCCAAGGGCCCACATGCCCTTACGGGGTACTAGCGGCTAGAAGCAACATATCAACCTTTACGCTGGCCTAGTGTCTAGTTGATGGAACAGCCTTGCGGTTCACCATGCGACCAAAGTGCTTCTTTTAACGAAAACCAACACCCTTTGTACCATAAAGTAACAGCGCGTGACTCACGATAAAACAGAACAGGATTTGCGGATAGAGAGAAAAGAAAAAAATGACATTCCGATTTAATATGCCAATTGCTGAATATTCTATAAACATTTAATGTTAAATAAATGTACTTTACCAAATGTACCGTGTTGCTGTTTGATTTGAAAATACAGTTTCATATTCCGAATTGTGGCGCGCTGTATTGTGAGTTGATCTGTGTTGGTTTCCGGGTTCTGTGTGAGGTCGCGTAGAAGACGACTGGGCGCGTTTGCCTACGCAGCACAGTAACGTCACGGAGAGAGGTGGGGAATATGAATGTTTTGATAATGTCAGGCTCAGGGGCGGGGGATATGATTTAGTGCCGCAAAAGCAGGTCAGCCAGGGCGATGGGGCAAGTGATAGGATTATCACAAAATGGCAGCGCCCTGATGCCTGTTTTCGCGTGCGTTTAATGGACGAAAACTCGGGTAAGGTCCATAGGAAATTTTTCTAAAATCGAGCGACTTAGGCTTAAAAACACATGGCCAACCAGTAGGGACAATAAACAATTTTGACCAAACCATTCCTTTAAGTCTATTTATTGTCCACACGTGTTGTGGTGCCCTTTATACTTTTGTGGATATATTCAGATGTTTGGGGGTTGAAGTTCATTGATACGATTCTTCTGGATTTTCACACAATTTATCCTGATTTTCATACAGAGACACATTTCCTACTGTAACCATCGACACTCTGGAGTCGAGGGGCGAAAGAACATCCTCTTGCTCAACCTCCTGGGTCGCTTCCTATTTCGCTATTCTCTAGTACTGGGACACTAGTCATTTTCTTATTGGTTTGTTGTTTCTCACCACTATTATTTTGGTGAATGTTGCAGAGAAATGTCCTGGTTGATTTTCGCCCCACCTTATAATCATTAAAGTGTTTTTCCCTCCCATCTTTATTTTTTTAGGGCTTTCAATAATGGTTTAAGCCATTCATTCTTATTCCGTTATCTCGTATCAGTTGGTTCTTTTTAAAAGAGGTCTTATGGGACGCCTGCTTCATAATAATTTCGGAGTCATCCATTTCAGCTGACAAGACAACCGAATCAGGGACGACTTTCGAAGCAGGTTTAATCACTTCTATCTTCACCTCTTTATTATGCATGTTCTCGTTTGTCTTGTTTTTTTAGTTTCAACTCCAAGCCTGCTGCCTGTTCTCCCCTACCCTGCCCTTCAAGTCTCACTAAGGAAGATGACATTTTCCCCAAACGATAAGAGTGCCCCTTTAGTTCATGATGCATGCTCTCACATACCCGCAAAAGGCAAGCAAACACCTTATGGAAATCTTCCCAATTGGAGTTTAAATAAATCCCCATTACGGATTCAGGGCAATGTGAATCAAACTTGGGGTAACTAGCGACCCACTGTTAAGCATGGCCTCTTCTTCTGTAAAGATGGGGGCATATTCAATAGGGAAGAACTGATAGAGGGTAAATCAATTCTGTGTGGTGGGTCATTCGCCTGTTTTTATAGCATTTATACTTAAGCTCATAATTTGCTTCCCAGTGAAAGGGGTTAATAGATCCATGATACTTTCTTTCTGCAGCCTAACCCTATTACTTCCTTTCGATATAACAGGAAAATGATCTTCCATCTTGGTTTTTAAAATCAAATTCTTAATACCTCATGGCCAAATCTGGACTTTCTTTTCATTAGTCGGGGTATAAGGGATATGTGGTGAAGGATCAGGGGTGAGAGGAGCAATGGCAAAGCCATAGCCACTGTCATAGAATCTTTTTTATTAGAAAATATAAGGGAGCCTGGATTATGTTTCTTTTCGTCATTGATAGCAAACCTTTGCTCCTCAACTTTGGGATTTCTTACTGCCTTAGGGTTTACTATTAACATTTGGTATCGCTTCAGTATTTAGACGATAAAACTACAAGTTGTAATTCAGGATAGCACAGGCAAAGTACAGCAATACAAATTACAAGAGGAAATGAAACATAATAGCTCAAAAGATTGCAAAAAGAGGTAACATGTAGTGGCCCAAAGGCTCTTTCAGCCTTCAGTGACCACTACCAATTACTGACTCACTACCTTCGGGGTACTACACCTAGCTGTAGTTCCGGTTAGCACAGTTCAAGTACAGCAAAGCTGATCACAGGAAAACATAACATATAGTGTCTCAAAGGCTCTTTCCAGCCCACAGTCACCACTGGCAATTGCTGGTTTTCTTCCCTTGGGGGTAATACCCTGGGCTGTACATCAGAGAAGCATAATCAAAGTACAGTGATACATATTACAAGAAGGAGTAGCTCAAAGGCTCCTTCATCACGCACTCACCACTGCCAATTACAGACTCACTGACTTTGATGTACAATAACACTACAATAACAATAAGGGTACATTAACAGGAGACGTGGAGCATGGGTTTGTAGATACAGGTCACCCAAACAATGTGAACCCTCATTTGATAGTTCCTAACAGGTTAGATAGAGAAATATCACAGCTTTCAATGGGCCCTAGAAAGCTTGCTCCGTTGCTATTGGATATTTCCCATCTTTGAAAGGTACAGTGAGCAAAAAGCATGTGCTGCAAACTCTCAAATCAGAACAGGCTATCATGCCATGTTCTTTCTGGAGAGGTGCGCCTGCTACCTTTTTTGAAGTATTTGCAAGGAACTTGGGGTTGGTCACCCTGAGTTACCTGGGGGCAACCAGACGTGGACTCCCTGCTCACTGTGCTCAGAGAGGCACAGCTTCACCTCACTGATGAGGCCCAACAAGGCTGAAACACGTGTATGGGGTTGCTGTTGGTACTCTTGTTCAGAGAGGAATTGCCATAGCATTTCGGTACTGGACTGCCCATGTGGGCGGGACAAAGACTGATATGGAAATGGATATTTCCCATCTGTGAAAGGTACAGTGAGCAAAAAGCGTGTGCTGCAAACTCTCAACTCAGAACAGGTTATCATGCCATGTTCTTTCTGGAGAGGAGCGCCTGCTACCTTTTTTGTGGTTTAAATATTAGAAGAACATAACTCGTCTCATGTTCAGTCAGCCCCCTCAATGCAGTCAATCGTGAGCCATCTTCAAAACACTCTTTACTACCTAAAAAACAGTCTTCATTTTGGAAGTTTATATAATTTTTACCAAGGGGTATTACTAAATAAACTATAAATTATCAGAAAGAGAAAGCTTAAGAGACGAGTCATTAATGTCCTCATGTGTTTCAGAACCTAAATGTAGGCCGCTTTACAGGTCGTTGCTTCTCATCATGCGAACTCCATTCTTTCATTGGGTCTATCAAATGTACTAACTACAAGCCAGAGTTGCTGTGCCCGAAGCAAACGGAAAATGGTTGTTGTATATTAACCAAGCAAGTCCCGTGCCTTCCAAAAAAGGACTTATCATTTTCTCTTCTTCTGATGCAGTGTCTTGAATAAGGTGGGGTTGCTTTAGTAAAATTATTGACACTGGGCCGTTAAAACAGTTTCCATAGCAAAATCGGTGTTCCTTAAATACGAAGTGTCAATAAATGATGGCACACTTTTATATTACCTGAAGTTAAAAGGAAGCAACTGTTGGTCAGACCGGCCCGGAATTAGCCACAGGGACAAGGAAAGGCAAGGGTGGCTACAACGATGTCCACAGTAATTAACCATGAGATCACCACTCAGCCTCCCCACTCCTCCACGGAGCCATGGAATACAGGAACACTCTAATCACACTCCGCCATGCTCCGCTTAGGGTCAGTGTTTTTAACAATTAGGCACCTCCTATATAAACTCAGGAACACTCTGACCACACCACATAAGCTCTTATTGTTTGCTTTCTCCCGCCTCTATGCATAAAAACTCAAAATAGGTTAAGGTGGTTGAAGTAGTTTGAGGATTGAGATCTATTCATAGGTAATGGGAGTATTGTAGGTAATTTACGCCCAGCTGTCGCATTGAAAAGTGGTAATTCCAACACTATTAATGATTACCTTGTTCTTTCTCAGGACATGTTTACACACTGTACATGTGTAAAAATCGAGGTAACCCATTACCGTGACCAAAACATGTTAACTGCTTACTTTCTAGCAGGCACAGAGAAAACTCAGTTGACATCACAGGATATATTAGTGGTGAATCAAGGAGATAACAGAATCTCCAAATTTAGAAGGGCTGGGGCTCATCTGATAACTAGGTTATCAAGTAGTACAAATAATATGACGAGGTGCCTATTGGAACAGGCATGCTATGTTTCTAATTTGCTGGACTTCTTGTGGGACCAGGACTCACCTATGTGCATTGATGGAATTTCTAAAGTGAACTATAAGCATATATTTAACCAAGGTGGTGGGGAAAATAGAGTCCTGAGGAATACTGTTCGAGCATTGAAAAACTTACATTTATCTCAGGATCAGTATGGACATGAAAAAAAGCGACTTAGGTTAGGCTATAAGAACTGGCTCAGAGCACACCATTTCCTTATGTCTCAAAGAGAGGGTGAGCTGGTGCTGGGCACATTAGTTTCGAAAATTGCCCAGAACTTTTGGTCCTTGGTAAACCAGCACCTGAGGCCTCAGATGGCTTTCCAAAGCAATTGTGTATCAGAAAGTCATTGGCAGGATCATTTCGGACGGCTATATGTCATTTTAACGAATTACATTACAAAGAATGCTGTCATAACAAAACTTTTATAACGAAAAATATCGATTTAAAAAAATATATATTTTGGAATATATAATCCAAACCTCCCGTTTCCCTATGCTTTTCAATCAACCCCACCCCATATACATTTTAAACAAAAAAACGCTATTTTTTGTTATAACATTTTTGTATTTCCAGCATTCTATGTAATTTAATTTGTTTTAATCTCTGCATGCCATTTTGAACATCTGCATAAGAAACCATCTGGGGAGATTATGGTATGGGCACATCATGCAGCCTCAAAGTTGGGGTTTACTGTTGAGGACATCACTTCACTGATTGCAAAGTCTTCATCTTCAAGAGCAGCGGGTCCAAATGGTCTGTCCAACACAATTCTTAAGTCAGATATTGCACTATGGGCAAAATTTCTTTTGGAATTGTTCAATAGTTTTATTCAGAATAGGCAGTACATTTTAACGTGGAAGACTGCGATAATTATCCCTATTTACAAGAAGGGAGATCTGGCGGATCCTGTCAACTACAGCTCGATCGTACTTCTCGACGCTTATAGTAAGGTCTTCAAATCAGTTGTCCTGCGACAATTGGAACTATGGGTTTGGGACAGATGTATTTTGACCAAGTTTCAAATAGGGTTTACAAAGGATATGTCAACCTCCCTCAATGGTCTCCTAGTTAACATTATGCGGGACAGTACCTGAATTAAGGGCAGCCCCCCTGTATGGGACACTTGTTGACCTCTCTAAAGCCTTTGATACTATCAATAGAGAGCATCTTTGGTTAAACCTTAAACAGGGGTCTGCCTTTAGGTCTGTTGTCAATTATTGTGCACATCCATGATAATACCCAGGTACAAATTAGATTGGATGGACAGGTTCATCTGACAAATCCAGTCTGTACGGAATGAGGTCTGAGGCAGGGGGCATTCTCACCTCCTGCCTCTTCAACTTATGTTGTGCAGATTTGGAGGAGGCTTTGGAAAAACATGTTTTTGTTACTTTTCGGATTGGAAATCAAACACTAAGCTGGATGGCCTATGCGAATGACATAGTGTTAATCGATCACACCCTGATAGGTTTCCAGCGTCTGTTGATTGCATTCAATGACTACTCCTGTAAAAATGATCTCTTGATTATTAAACAAAAATCAAACGCAGTTTGTTTCTCTAAAACAGCAAAGTGGAGTATTGGTTTTAGGTGTTATTTCAATAATGTTGAGATCGTTCAGACAAAAAAAACATATTTGGGTTTTTTAATTATATAGCACCCAAATATTGCTTTCGTGCAGGCCCATTTAGAGGGAAAGATTGAGCGTCTTTTTGGCAGATTCTTTCAATTTTCCATTGTCCCACACATCCATTTTTATAAAGCTAAAATCATCACAACCTTTTGCATGGGATGGATGCCGAGAGACAAACCTGGGATCTGGATTGATTTCGATTAGAGGGGAGAATATGGAAGAAGGCTCTAATCTTCCTCTCCGCTTACATATGGCAAGTCTTCGGTTTGAATTAGGCCTAACTTTACTGAGGGTATGCTTAGACTGGAGGTTGGACTCACTTTACAGACTGATTATGATCCCTCATCAGAAGTCCTTGTATGAGGATATTAGAACTGCTCTGATAGATGGCAAAAATCCAAGTCTGCGCAAATTAAACATTATTGTTGTTCAAATTGCTCATTTACGGCCAATGGCCTGATAGATAATACACGGGGTGTTAAATTGGCCATTATGAGTGCTGACAGGATAAACACAATACATGTGATGCAAAGCTATCATCTGCATGCTTCATTATATAGTTTGGATGATCCACAGGGTGTTCTGCCCTCTTATTTACAAAGACTTCCAAACGCATACTGGTGTGGTCAATTTTTGAGATTCTGCCTGAACTTGTTGCCGACTGGTGAAATTACGGAAGTGCGGGCGAAGGGGGAGGGTGTTGATGGTCTGTGCTCGTTTTGTAGTGGAATAAAGAAGAATACCTTGAAGCATATTCTAATCTCATGTCCTGCATTACACGTACAGAGAGATATCTACTTTAATCGTTTTTGTGAGCAACATTAGGAGGTTGAATATCGAAGAATTCTGGGAACGGTTATCCTATGGACATTTATTACCATTACAGTATTCAAATGTTTGACTCATATTGATCTCTTAGAGAGGTTATAATCTCGGGTTTAGAATTTAGATATGATTGGTTTTATTTAAATTGTATGGTTGTTTTATTTTGTGTAACATATTTTATGTATGTATGTAATCTTATGTGAACAGTCGTATTTGTAACTGTTACACATTAATAATAATAATTAAAAAAAACAACTCAGTGCCCAGATTTCCCAGCAACTCTGTGCAAATAGGATATAGCACTCGATATAGGATAGACCCCTGGGAGACACCACCCATCATGGGAGTGTGCTCATCTTGGACAATTCCGTCTGAATGTTTTCATTGTGCCGAAATAGGAAAAGATTCAGACCACTCAATGAAGTGTGAAGACAGGTTTTTAATCGATTGCCACATGGTTCACTGTGTAGAAGATCACTAAGGGACAAAGCAACACATGGTGACAGGCTCCTCTACCAGCATCACATAGCCCACCATAAGGCTTGTTCTGTGTTGGTGCTGCTCCAGGGAGGAAGCGAGGTTGATCGATGCTACATATGTGGTGTTGAGGGAAGTGAGAAGCTCTCTCCTGTGGGGGCTTTTCTGAAGGGTCAAGCGCCCATGAAATGGGCGGAATCTGGTCTTCTTATAATGACTTTGGGATTGTGCCCTAACCACAGAAGGCATTCTTGAGAGGCAACCTGACAATGAAGATGGCATCGATTGACAACTTGATTATTAAAGCTGGGAGGGGCTGTCCCTCTGAGTAACAAGGACACCATCATTCCAGGAGGCGACAGATCCATCTAACATAGAATGCCTGGGAAGAAATGGATGGGACCTTTGCTGGCTATCTCGTCACATGCGGTTCGAATCTTACAATATTATGTCTACTCTTTCTTCCTTGTAAAAGTGTGCAGTCATTAGTATTAGTATTATATAGTGTCTTACAATGCGGCAGGTTAAAATATGTTTTTGAGATAAGATCTCAGAGAGGTTAAATCAGTGACATATTTCAGGCTTGACAGATAACAATTGAGCAGTGTCATTTGCGAAGGTGAATACAACTGGAGAAAACAGGTCAAAATAAAGGGCACAAATGCCAGACCGTCTCTCTACCATAGGAGGGGTGGAGCACTAGTATGTGTCTTGACATCAAAAGGGGCAATGTGTTTCCAAGAAGATGTTTCGGATGGAGACTATGCTGTAGGAGGAGAAGGCTAAGTAGTATGTTGGTCAGGGAAGAGATCACTACTTCCAGCGAGCGATGTGCAAAAAATGTATAGCACCATCTCACTTTGCACAGATCGTAAATCAAGTTAGACAAGTTAAATATAGTAGCATTTTGGGACCAAAAACATTCAAATCGCAAGCACAACCTATTTCAGCATCAGTGGTGAAAAAGAAATGTATTGAGTATGATGGACACCTATGAACAACGAAACGTTGAATAGATGAAGGCCAGTGGCTGTGGTTCAAATCGCGCCTTCCTTCATGAGCCCTGTGTGATCCTAAACACATTACTGCCTCCCTCTGTCTTTTCTCATCATTTCAGAAATCTCAAACGTTCACAGGAAAGAGATGAGGAGATGCGCCTCTATTGACTGGTAGGAAAAAGCCAGATTGCTCCTTTTATTTTGTGCCGGAAAGAAGGATGGGCTTTTAATCCATGTTTAAGCGAGATGACAAGTATGTTTTTCTTTTTAAAGGGCAAAGCCAATATTTCCTAGAGATTGCCACTTCTATGCCGGATCCCCCTGCTATTCCTCCCACTGGAGCGATAGTGAGAGACTTGGCAGTTCTGGAGGGCTCCATGGAAAAGTAGTTTTGTGTGACTGGTCACTGAGTTCAGTGGAAATGGGCCTGTGCACAGAAATGCCATGGGGGTGGTTCTGCAGACGGCAATTCAGAAAACAAGGCCTCAGCCGTGTGGATGAGCCCATGCTGCCGGCATTGGCTTGCTTTCCACAGTCAGCGCCCATAATGGAAGGAGGTGGTGGATGACTGCCAGGGGTCTGCCGATCTAATAGCAAACTGAGCTGTGTCCAGAAGCCCCAGTGATAATTAACTTCCACACCTCGAGCCCATCCGTTTTCTGTCAATATACCCATTATCTTAATTTCATTGCCCTGGAGGAACAAACCTTCCTAGATACCGCACCTGCTCCTTCCTCTTAACCCAAGGATCCAATTCAGAGCCTGGTGCACCGTTCACAAAGCATACTGGAGCAAAGTATGGTGCACGTGCATAATCTTGACCCCTACTAACTTCCGGCCATACCCCTCTTTCCCACTAACACACACAATCAGCAAACCAGCGTGCAAGCACCGAAAAATGCCTGAAACACATATGTTGTGCTCTTGGGGGAGCAACGCCAGGGTTTTGGAATACCAGAAAGCTGAGTCTGAGAGTTGATCTGAAGCAGCTGAAAAGTCAACCGACCCAAGTGTCAGACATGTTGAGAAGGCTGAGGAACATCAGATGGGTTTTCTTACATTGCACTGGTGGGATTTCATCTGCTACGCAATGTTTTCTGTCCCATTTCCATGATACAGCTGTCCACCCCTTCCTTACTTTTTCCTTACCCACCACCATCACCAGACAGAAACCACACCCTCAATCACACCAGACTAGCGTACATGCCCCTCTCACACCTGTAAGAGGATTCAATTCAGCACTACAGCCAAGTTAACGCCTAGTCTAGAATACTGAATGAAAACCCTTATTGATATATCTTTAGGTCCAGTTCATGCGTTCTGGATGACTACCCCTATATAACACCCCTCTCTTGGAATCCCCCTGACCCCACTGAGCCAAGAAGTAGTTCTGTTTTGCAAGTTTAAAAGGTTTATTTGATAATTTAAAATAGATATCACACTTTTTAATAAATTAATAATTGAATATCACACTTAATCTGGTATGGTAAATATTAACAACGGAGAATCTGGCACTAGCACACTTCTTTAATCACTAATGAGTTGACATGAAATGGATAAGGTAGCACACTGGTAAATAGGAACAAAAGTATAATGTGGTAGAGGATGCTTTATGTAGGCTCAGGTGGATGCAATATTCAATGAATGCAGTACAGAAAATACGCAATATGATTTCAACCAAACAATGTAATCACTTTTCTCTGGCTACTCCCCTCCCCCCCTTGATGCAAGGCAAGGAAATGGAAGGAAAACACACAGTTCTCAGAAATGCAATCAACTGTAATTCAGTTCAATCCAGCAAGCTTAAACAGAAGTTTGAAAACACAGGCAAATGCTTTGATAGGTTCTAGCAATGAATGAGAAATATGCTGGAAACGCTCTTAATTCCCTTTTAGAGGTTCAGGATGAGTGGTATCTAGTTAATATTAGTCCAGGCTCACACTAGCAATGATGCAGGGATAGTTAGCAGGTTAAACGAATTTCTGGCAAATGAAATCAGGCAGCAGCAGTTTTTTTACATGTGAAGAAATTGCAAATCGCGGCAAAATTCGCGGATGCGCCGAGCGCTATTACAAAGGAACCACAAGGAATATCTCTACCGCTTTGGGGTCCTAGGAAAGCCTGGGATCTCAGCTTCCAAATGAAAGTTATTGCAAGTCTCTAGCCCAAACGGTTGCGGAGATATGAGTAATTTAGTAAAGGTCGTTTTTGGTTTTGTAAATTTTAAACGCACACTTTTTCAAAATGACAAATTTTACTAGAAATGACAGGTGACAGATAGGTGGCAGTTCTACTTAGGTTAAATAGATTGAATTAGATGAATTTAAACTAAGAGATGTGTTCTGAGTTTTGCTAAGTAGTCACAAGTGATTTTGAACAGGAAAGCGACTTGGTCACGATCTTCAGTCTGGTCAGGTCTTTCCGGATTCTGCTCACAGCGCCTGGTCTGGTCTCGGCTAGGCACAGCACTGCTTTCTCTCTGGTCTGGTCTCTGCTAGGCACAGCACTGCTTTCTCTCTGGTCTGGTCTCTGCTAGGCACAGCACTGCTTTCTCTCTGGTCTGGTCTCTGCTCTGGATAGATTGAAGTCTCTAGTTTGGCTTTCTGGAGTTTGATGGAGGTAAGTATGGATTTTTCCGGCAGGGCTTCCAGCGGCAGATGAAATTGAATGTCTCTATGTGTCCTGACTCTCTGCTTTTATCTGTTTCTTGAGAATGGGTGTGTGTGTTGCATCACTAGACTTGCCCCTCTCATTCGTCATTGGTCAGGCTTCCATTCCTCCGCTTGATTGGCAAACTGAACTGTGAGTCAGATTGATGTCATTTTATGATCTCTTGAAACAACCTCCCTTATCATCTGTGCACCCAAATATATATATGATCAAAATCCATACTTCAGAGTTACACAGTTGTTTGAAATTACATATACATGGTGTGGCTGAATTTAGCCATGTCTATGTCCAAATCTGCTCATTCTCGGAGCTTGCATTCAAAGAGTGTACATAATTGACTTTTTAACTGCTTTTTCAATTTCCGACATGGACCCAACTTTACATACATGTGTGCAGGGGGTAGGGACATTAACTGATGAAGTTTCAGATTTTTAACATGCACACGTTTAGAGTAATATCCACTTTTCCGCTAAAACCCCCCTGAACATACCACCGGTTCCTACCACGTCTTAAACTGTGGGCAGAAAAATCACAAGAATTATGGTATCATTTATAAAATTTTCACATGTCCGCACTACGAATTATCCCCCTTTTTATAAAACCATATCCTTGCTGCAGGGGTGTGTCTTTTCAGGTCACATGGTACAGAAACCAGTCTTTCCAGTTTCTGCCAAGCCAGCTTGCTTCTCACAGGCAGTGCCCCTCCCAGCTTCTCCAGGAGGAAGCCACTTTTTACGACGTCTGTAATAAAAACCTTTGCCTGAGTGGAGAGGGCTTTGTTCACTCTCTGGCAGAGCACAGGAAATTCAATTATCAGATAGATGGCATATCCTTAGTGTGGGCAGCAAAAGGAACATTGGCCTGGGAACATAGTTGTGACTCAAGTTTCACTCCTGATGGGATCCGTTGCTAGGCAAAATCAAGTTCCTTAAGCCAGACCTTCAGCTAACTTTTTGTTGCTTTTAAAATAACTTGTAATTTTACACATGCAGCTAGAATGCTGATTCTAAGTGCAAAACTATGACATTTCAACAGTTACAAAGGCATGTGACACCAAACATAGGTCACTCATTTAATTTAACATTTTCGATTTTGGTGGTTTTAAATCCAGTTGCAGTTAGGCTTAAGCTGCTGACTCCATAGCATTTTTGTTATAAGCATTGTTTTTGGCTCTTCATTTCCCAGATTTTGTAGGCACACAAAACTCCATTCTGCCAAATGTCTGCTGGTGTTCAGTGAATATTTTGCACATGTTGCAAGGTTTGAAATAGGCATTTT
This sequence comes from Ambystoma mexicanum, assembly GCF_040938575.1. Lineage (NCBI taxonomy): Eukaryota > Metazoa > Chordata > Amphibia > Caudata > Ambystomatidae > Ambystoma > Ambystoma mexicanum. The sequence continues at coordinate 799,969,619 of NC_090935.1, read as the reverse complement.
GCTTGCCTTCAGAAAAACACACAGTGGGTTTTAAAACGCCGGCTTTTGGATAGTGGTGAGTACTGGTACTGCACCCATTTTTGGGATTTTCTTGGATTAATGCATTCTAAACAGGAATGGTTCTTACATGGTAGTAAATCCTTGCTTAACATTGTTTTGATGGGGCTCCTTACAGTAAGATGGTTATGTGGAACCCCACAAAAAGGGTTGAATCTTTAAAGTGGTCCAATGAGTCACGATTTCAGCAACTTTTTGACATCAGTAAAAGTGGATTTTGTTAACAAAGACCTTTCTTTACCCTGGTGGGTGGCAAGTTAGGTAACCATTTTGGTGTGCGCACAACTGCGCAGCTTTCCTGGATTTCGGCGCACATGTGGGTTTTCCGCCATCTTGAATTTTCTAAGCCCACAGCACCAAATGTTGCAGCATGATAGCTTAAACGTGGGTCAGGACACCCAACAAGCCCCCCCACGCGACTGCACTTTGAATTTGAGTCGATGGGGAGTCGCGTGCCCATGGGTTTTGACCCACGCACCGGTCTGTCCGCATAATCTTCTTCCTCTTCTGTAGATGGCACAGTTCAGCATCTTCTTCTCCATCCGGTACTGATCGATCGGTTCTCCTCGCCAGTCCTGATGGGAGTATTGGGCGGTACCCCGGGCCCGTTGTGTCTTTGCTCCCGGTCTCCGGATCGTCCTTCTTGGTCATCCTTCATGGTTTCATCTCTCCTAGGATGATAAAGGAAGAGCGGCAATATCTACTCATAGACGATTTTTTTTTTCCACCACTGTTGAGATAGTGGGGCAGCATATGCATTTCATCGTAACGAAATATTACATTCTTATTTTGAAAAAAAAAAAACAGCATCACTAGAGACAGTTTCATGTAAATCACAATATTTTAGAGACTAGATGTGGTAGGTTTTATGATTGGAACTGAATTAGTCTGATACAGTACCCGCTAGGATTCCAGAGGATTCCTCCAGTTGTTGCAGAGTGTGCCTGGGATGGCAACATTTCAACTGGTTTATGTGGACCCACTTGTCTTCCCCCTCTGCCGAACCACCTTTGGGGATGCGGATCTTGTAGGCCACAGGGGAGATCTTATCGACGATCTCAAAGGGTCCCTTCCATGTAGGCAAATATTTGCGCTGCTTGGCCTGGTTCCTTTGGAAGTTGTATAGATAGACCCGGTCTCCCACCTGATATTCCTTCCTGGAAGTTTTCAGGTCATAATGGGTCTTCATGCTATCAGTCGATCTTTCTAGATTCCGCTGAGCATAAGCAAAAGCATGTTGGAGGTGTTTCCTTAAATTCTCTACATACTCATGAGTAGTGGAGGCATTTATCAGTGTCTGCTCTTGGGTCCTGTAGAGCAAATGCTGCGGAAGCACCATCTTGCGCCCAGTCATCAACTCAAATGGTGACATTTTGGTTGCAGATGAAGGGGTAGATCTGATGGCCATTAGGACCAGAGGTAATCGGATATCCCAACTTGGCCCAGAATCTGCCACAAACTTCTTTAATATGCTCACAATTGTCCGGTTATATCTCTCTACTGCCCCAGAAGAAGCTGGTCTATAAGCAATATGCAGCTTTCTCTTGACCCCCAGTATCTCCCACATCTTTGTCATTACTTCACTGGTGAAGTGGCTACCTCTGTCTGACTCAATCCTTTGAGGTAGACCAAAACGGGAAAAGATGTGGTTAATCATCAAGGCCGCTGCAGTTTCTGCCTTGCAATTTGGGGCTGGGAGACATTCCACCCACTTGGTAAACAAGCATGTCACGGTCAACATGTACTTATTCCCCCTAGCCGAGCGAATCACAGGGCCTACAAAGTCGATTTGTAAATCTGACCATGGCAGTGTCATTCCCCTCTTTTGTAAAGGCGCCCGGTGTGTGAGGGATGATGGCTGAAATTGTGCACACACAAGGCAACCCTTCAGGTACTGGTCGAGGTCCTGCCCCATGTGTGGCCAGTATGCAACCTCTCTTAAGATTTCCAATGTTGTGTGAAACCCCCTATGACCGGCAGTGGCCGCATCATGGGCGTGACTTAACATCAGGCTTCGGAATGAGGTAGGAACCACCCACTGATCGTGGCCAGCTTTGGATTTCCTTACCAACAAACCGTCTTGGATCCGGAACATTTTGGGACATTTCATCAACACTCTTAGGTCCTCTTTCCCAATGTAATCGGTATCCGTCAGGGGAAAGTTCTCAGGGTCCTCAAGGTGCTGGTAAAATTTACCAATTATTGGATCCCCCTTCTGAGCAGTAATCAAATCAGCATCAGGGGTCTCCTTACTCCATTGTGCAATTGAGAGGTCGTTGTGAGCATTTGTCTGGGACCTAGTGATGGCAGTGACCTGGATTTCCCCCAACAGGGACTCAATCTCAATTAGATCCCCTTGGATGGCCCCGGTTTTGGCCAGCTGATCAGCTAAGTCATTTCCAGTTTTGTCTGGTCCCTCTACTTTGGAATGACCCTTGATCTTCTTCCAATAGATGGTCATCCCATTCGAGGTGACCAGATCATCAATGTTTTGGATCAACTTCCCATGTTTCAAGGGTTTGTTGTTAGCACATACCATGCCTCTGGTCTTCCAATTAACCAGGTGCTCCACGAACCCGTTCCGTACATAATCCGAATCTGTGATTATGACCAGTTCGTGGAGTTGATGCTGGACAGCAGTGAGGATGGCCTGATGCACAGCCATCAATTCTGCCACCTGACTACTTCGGGGACCAATTTTGTATCCAGCGGAGGGTTCTGGGGACTCATTCACCCATGCATTCCCTACGCCGGCCACCAGTTCTTTCTCCCCGTTGTTGTCGACATGGTAAGAGCATCCATCCACATACACAGTGGGCATTCCCTCACACTTGTCTTCTTCAAAGACTTTGTGGGTGGAATTAAGGTATGCCTCCATGTTGTCCTTTATTTTTAGACTTTCGTCCTCGAGACAGTTTTCTCTGGCACAATCATGCAAGTCAGCCAGACCTTGCGCGAGGGGACTCTTCTTGTTTTGGCCATCTCTGACCTCCACAGGAAAGCCTTGCATTGACAGAATCCAGGAAGTAATTCGGGAATTACTCACATTTCCGGCCCGGATTCTGTCACTTTGGAGATATTGCAGAGGCTGGTGTGGAGTCTCCACTATGATGTGTTCCCCCTGGATAAACGGGCGGTAATTCTTTAATGCCCACACCGTTGCCAGGAGTGCCTTCTCACAATCGTTGAATTTTTCCTCCACAGAGGATAAAGTTTTGCTCGCATAGGAGATTACTTTATTGACCTTGTCATGCTTTTGATATAATACTGCCGTCAAGCACGTATTAGAGAACCCCGTCTCCAGGAAGAACTCCTTGTTTCTGACAGGGTAAGCTAGGCAAGGCGCTTGTGAGAGGCTTCTTTTGAGTTGTTTTACTGCCTCGGCTTGTTCTGGACCCCATTCCCACTTGACCCCCCCCTTCAGGAGATGAATCAGGGGTCTGGTGATCTCTGCGTAGCCCTCAATGAACTTTCTGCTGTAATTAGTCAGTCCAAGGAGGCTCCTTAGTTCCCGCAGAGTTGTGGGGTCTTTCAGTTTCTGAAGTGCTTCCACTTTCTTTTCCTGGGGACAGAGACCCTGAGGAGTAATCTCATGCCCCAAGAAATTAACACGGGTTCTACACCACTGTGCTTTCTGAAAGGAAAGTTTTGCTCCGGCGGCCCTCAACTGTGTCAGAACATAACGGATCTCTGCTATGTGTTCCTCCACAGATGAACTTTTGATGAGGACATCATCTACATAAGCCAGGTTACCCCTCGTACCCAGGTCGGGCATGGCCTTATGTAGGAAAATATTGAACTCATTACCGGAGTTAAGGTATCCGAAGGGAGTCCGGGTCCATGTGTATTGCTGGCCCCCAAAGGTAAAAGCCAGTTTGTATTGGTCCTCCCTACTGACAGGCACAGTCCAGTATCCATTGGTCAGGTCTATTGCAGTGAATACCTGTGACCCCTGGATCTGGGCCAGCCCTTGGTCAATGTAGGGCAGAGGCCATCGGGAAGTATGGACCCGTTTGTTGAGCTCCCTAAGGTCAGCGCAGAGTCTCCACTGGCCGTTTGGCTTCAATATCCCCAGCACCGGATTATTGAAGGTGCTGTGGACTGGACGGATTATTCCCCGGGACTCAAGGTTCTTAATTATTTCAGTAAGGGACTCCATTGATGCGAGAGGCAAGCGATATTGCTTCACAAACACAGGAGTCATGCCAGGGTCCGTGGGGATTGTTGTTGTGTGGATGTCAGTGCGACCACAGTCATATGAGTCTACCGCAAAGAGATCTTGGAAATCCAAGAAAACTTGTTTCAACTTTTGCTTTTGTTCCAGAGTCACACAGGCATCAGCTAGGTTGACTCTCTCTTCCACCATCTGCCTAAAGCCTGGAAAGACTTCTGGTTTAGCTATTTCCGCGGCCTCCTCCAGCTGGGTGGAGAAGTCCCTGGTCAGAGTGCTGATTTGGACCGGAGGCTTCAGGTGGGAAAGGCAGCCCTCATGGACCTGGAAAATCACCTCATCCCTCCTGAAGTCACAGGTCACATCTTCCTTACCATAGGGGCAGGAAGTGTACACCAGGAAGTTCCCCCCATGCCGGGTAAAAATCCTGTCTGGTGTTGCGTTGTCATCACTGTCACTGTCAAAACAGTCCTTGGGGATGGGTCCTAACAGTTCATTTACAAGATCAAAGAAGAAATGTCGGTCATCAACCGCCATTCCAATAATGGTGCCTGCGGCTAGAGTAATACTCTTTAAGTCGCTGTTATCCACCTCTATTAGAATGGGGTCATGTTCTATGTTGACTAATGGAGTCGGGTTTACCCCCAACCCTTGCTGTTGGAGAGAAGCATTTAGATGTATGTAAGCATCAGGGTTTTTCAACTCTTGTCCCCTTTTAACTTTCACTTCCAGGGAGAATTGTCGGGTCCTTTCTGGGATGGTGACTTCCTCTTTAACCTGAATTTCAACTGCATAAGGTAGCAATTGAGCTGACCTAAATGCTTTTTCTGGATCATCAAAGCCCATGGGATTATCCGCTAATCGGGACCAAGCTTTGAAGTTTATTAGGTCCAAACTAATGGCAAAGCGATTGAGAATGTCACTGTCTAAGTAAAAGGCGGCAGTGACGTCTCGCACGACCCAACAATTATGGACTATGCTCTTGTTGCCAATGGAGATTTTGAGCATACACCTGCTTGGCAGGAGATGTTTGGAGTCAGGTGCTTCCAGGTCCATTTCCCATTTGTCTATCAGTTTGAAGGTGGGAATGGCTGGATCTTTTGGGAGTTGGCGGAACATGGCTTCGCTGATGAAGCTCTTACCGTTGTTCACACACACTCGAGCGAGAACAGAGTCCTTCCCATCATTTAACTGAACAGGGATGAACAACTGCTCTCCAATTTGCTGAATATCAGCCAGGCTTTGAGCTGATTTCACATCTTTCTGGACTATAGGAGTGGGGGTTTCTGATTGTGGATTAGTATAGAATTTCAGAGTGTTTCCTTCCAGCGTGGAATACCACTTTAGACTGGAAGGAAGGTTGATTTTCAGAAATAGAGAGGACCCCCCATCACCAGTCTGTTGTCCTACTGCTATTACCGTCACGTCTGGAATTTGGTTGTTCTGGAAGTGAAATTCTACTTGGTCATATTTTTGTTCAACCATGTGGCATGTGCCGTTTAAACTAACATGGTTGACACTCTGTTTTAATTTTATGGGTCGGCTAGTCTGAGTCCAGAGGACCTTGTTTACGCAATCTATTAGGGGTGACAACCTTCTCAGGAGGTCATTCCCTAGTAAACAAGGGGTGCCCTCTGGGGTCACAACTATGACCGGGTGTTTCAACTTATGTCGCCCGATCTTAATGTCCAAGTCTGCCGTCCCCTCGACGGGAATTTCCTTCCCGTCAAAGTTCTGCAGTTGTCCAGGAAGAGAGGTGAGAGGAATTTGGTAATTCTCTCCCCTTCCTGCATTCAGTTCGTCAAAGGCCCTTCTGGACAGAAGGGTAGCTTGAGATCCAGTGTCCACCAGTGCTGAGATTGTACCCTGCCCCTGTACTTGTACCGGGGCATAATATCTTCCCTCCTTCTCCTCAAGGGGGCACAGATAATGTACATTTTTGGACAACTGGTGGGCTAATTTTCTGGTTTTGGACATCGCTAGCGAGGAGATTTGGGCAGAATTCTGTGGAGAGTCTTGGGAATCTGAAAGAAAAAATTTGCAACTGGAGATCAGAGCCATTGTGGGTTCCCCTGGTTCCGGTTCTGGGCCGCCCCCCCCTTTTTGGAGGCAGTCACCAGGATGGGTTTGAACCAGGGGGTTTTCTTGCGGTTGGTTCTGGGATGAGATGGTGGGCGGCGGTAGCTCAGTCTCCACATCTCCCCAGTCTGGATTTGCATCCCTAGGGACCCATTTTTCTTTGGGAGGAGTTCCCCCCTCTTTGAAGGAGAAGATCCTTTTCCCAGGATCCTCTGAGGATCCCTCTCCCTCAAATTGGAAGATCTGTACCTCCTCCTCAAACTGAGTCTGTTTGGGTCTTTTGTTTCTCCTACCCCCCCTCTGCTCCTTAGGAGGCAGACTTTCAGGAGCAAGAGATTTTGTTTCCGGTTCCTGGGTTTCCAGGGGCTGTTTACAAGTGAGGAAGGAAGCTTCCTCCAAGGCTTTACACCCCCCTTCCCTTTGTGCCTCCTCCCTGGGAACCGGTGATTTATCGGGGTGCTGCCCCCGTCATTGTTCTGGAGCACCAGGTCCAGAGTTGGGTGCGTTCTGCGCCGGCATGCTGATCTGAGGGTTCTGCTGTGCCCTCAGTATATGACCCATATCCCGCGCCATGTTTTGAACCTGGCGCTCTAACTGGGAAACCCGCTCAGGCTGATACGGGGCCCTGTTTTCTCCCCTGGGCTGATCCCGGGAAGGGTAGCTGTCCCTCCTCTGGTAGTACCCCTGGTTGGGAAGATTTTGGTACCCCTCCACCCTTGGCCTCCCCTCTCCCGGATTCAGTGGTCTGGGCTCAGGGAATTGAGGAAAGAAGGATGGATGATTTTGGGGTTGGAAGTCGGGTGGATATCTGGGGAAAAAGTTCTGCCCAGGGTTTGGTAAATTTCTGCCCTCCTGTGGGAAGTTTGGAGGGAAGTTCCCTGGGTTAGGTGCTTGGCTGGATCCCCCCCCTTGGGCTGGAGGAGTCCACACATAACCCAGGATGGGTCTGTTACCTTTGTAGCGAGGACTTACATAGTCAGGAGAGCGAGGGACCCCATTTGTGGGGCTGCCTCCCTGGCTCCCTGTCTGCGACTGGCCCGAGGACCTTCTGGGCCTAGCATTATTAGGTGCAGGTAGGTTTTTAGGCCCCCCCATCTCCAAATCCAAAACGGGGGTGACCTTTACCTCTGCCACCTTGGCAGCAGCAGGGGTGCTGTTGGCTTTGGGGTTTTTCTGGGCATTGCTTTTATTTTCTATGGGCTTCTGCACCTCATAGATGCGGGTAGCCTGTTCAATGACCCAGTCTAAAGATCTTTTCTCGTGAAAATCCCTCACGAGCTGGGTCATGATATATTTGGGCAAGGCATGGAAAAACGTGTTTATAAATTCACGGCTATCCGTGCGCACCCTTCTTGTGGTCTGTGCAAAAGCCCGCTTTAACTCCTGCACAAATTCTTGTGGGGCCTGATCCTCCCCACATTGCAAATTGTAGGCTGCCTTGCGAGCCTCTTGAGGATTTCTGTGAACAGAAAAATGTTTCAGGATGGCCGCCTTATAGGTGGACCATCTTAAATGATTTTGGTCCTCCAGCCCCGCAAAGAAACTGGAGTATTCCGGGGAGAAGGTCCACTTTACATATTGAATGCAGCTTTGGCTGTCCTTCAAATGGAAAGTCTCCATCATTTGTTCAAACAACTCTAAGTGCTCCCAAACAGAATACTTAGCGTTCTTATGGTAAGGCGTGATGACGCTCCTGATCGCCTTAATCTGCTTTAAGGGGTCCTTGAGCAAGGCCCTTTTTGCCTTATTGGCCTTTTTGGTTCGGGTAACCCTTGTCCATTCTTCGTCGGACTCAGAGGCACTGCTCCCAGAGGTTCCCGTCTGTTCTTCCAGGTTTTCCCGGATTCTGCGAGCCTGGGAATGGCTGGCAGAATGTGGGGACCTGGTCTCCTGTGTCCTGCGCAGTTCAGAGGAGTCTTCAGATTCCTCCTTGCTGTCAGGATTTGATGGGTACCCCCTCCACTGACCTAACTGGGCAGAGGTTTTCAGGATGCCCTTAATGGGCCTACTCTCCTGGGGTTCCCCACTGAACTGTATTGTACTTGGGTGCCCATACCCGGATGCCCACCCCTCCATTCCTGGATGGTACTGGCCTATGAGCCCCATGCTTCTGGCTGGATAGTAATCTGCCATCCCTGTGGCCCTGTGCTCATGTGCGCCAGGGGACATGGGGGTGGCAGAGTCCAGGGACTGAGAGGTATGAGGGCCTCTGGTACTAGGGCTCCTGAGGTTATGCTCCGGAGTTTCCATTTCCCAGCGAACCTCATCTCTATCCGCCCCTGCTCCCTGTTGCAATGCAAGAGCCTGCATTTGTGCCTTCAGTTCCTCAGTTAAGGCCTTACTCGACTCTATCAGTCTCTCCTGCATCGCTACCTGCTGTTGGAGCCTATCATTGTGTTGACAGAGGGCCTCATTTTCCCTCTGTGCTTCCTGGTTGGTCCTGGAGAACTGGGCCAGTCTTTGCTGCAGGAGGGTTACCTCCTGAGCTGTGTCCCTATTGGCCTGCTCCTTTCTTGCTAGAGCATCCTCCACCCTCCTGGTGTGCTCTAGCAAGTTCTGGTTTTCTTTTTGGAGGTCACCCAGTCCCTGGTGGGCCAGGTGATTTTCTTCCATTTTCCTTTTTAAATGGCAGACTTCCTGGCCTAAGGCGTCTCTTTCCTGACTAAGAGCCTGCATTTGTGCCGCCAGGTCGTCCCTTTGCCTTTGGAAGGCACCAGCTTTCTGGCGCTCCTGATCAAACTCTGCCTGGGTATCCAGGTCTTTCAGGATCAGTTTATTGCTCTCCTCTTTCTCTCTGTCTAGTTGGATTTGCAGGGTGGCTACCTGCTCTGTGCATGCCCTGTTGAAATTGATCTGTTGCTCCAGCTTTTTCTGGCTCTGCAGTAAGGAGTCCAAACTGTCTTGGTGCTCCTTCTGCAGGGCCAGAAATCTAGTATCCTGTTCTGACTTTTCCTTTTGCAGCACATCCATATCCTCCTTTATTTTAGTAATGTACAGTCTGCTGTCATTTTCTGACTCCTGGCTCCTCTGCAGCCTCTGCTCAGAAGAGTCCAGATCAGATTGGACCTTCTGTAATGCCATCTGTTGCCTATTTGCCAGATTTTGGCTTTCAGCACATCTATCCTGCATGTCTCCCATATATAGGTACAGGTATGCTGCTATCCTGGCGATCTTATTGTGTTCCTCTTTGGCTTTAGGAGCCATATATAGTTCACTCAGGGCCACATGTAAGGGACCCTGATCTCTATATATATCTGACCCTGTTTCAGTGACCTGTTGTGTGATGGCCTGCAACCACACATCCTGGCCCTGTTCGGTCCATTCACCTCTCACAAATAGCTTATGCAAGAGGTGCTCTCTGGCTATTTTCATGTCTACTAAGGTCGTCATTCTAGAGATTGGTCTCTGTCCTGACTTACAGAAGTTAGTATTTTATTTTTGCAGAACAGAACTTTTCTTGGAGTGTCCCTTTTGAGGAATGCTTCACAGCGTAATGCAGCGTGGTGATCCGACCGGGTGTATGTATCCCGTCAGTTAGCACACTGTATTAAGCTGCACAACTGGTAAATCTAACCCAACGTCTCGGCTCGAGCCCCCACTTTGTAAGAGGATTCAATTCAGCACTACAGCCAAGTTAACGCCTAGTCTAGAATACTGAATGAAAACCCTTATTGATATATCTTCAGGTCCAGTTCATGCGTTCTGGATGACTACCCCTATATAACACCCCTCTCTTGGAATCCCCCTGACCCCACTGAGCCAAGAAGTAGTTCTGTTTTGCAAGTTTAAAAGGTTTATTTGATAATTTAAAATAGATATCACACTTTTTAATAAATTAATAATTGAATATCACACTTAATCTGGTATGGTAAATATTAACAACGGAGAATCTGGCACTAGCACACTTCTTTAATCACTAATGAGTTGACATGAAATGGATAAGGTAGCACACTGGTAAATAGGAACAAAAGTATAATGTGGTAGAGGATGCTTTATGTAGGCTCAGGTGGATGCAATATTCAATGAATGCAGTACAGAAAATACGCAATATGATTTCAACCAAACAATGTAATCACTTTTCTCTGGCTACTCCCCTCCCCCCCTTGATGCAAGGCAAGGAAATGGAAGGAAAACACACAGTTCTCAGAAATGCAATCAACTGTAATTCAGTTCAATCCAGCAAGCTTAAACAGAAGTTTGAAAACACAGGCAAATGCTTTGATAGGTGCTAGCAATGAATGAGAAATATGCTGGAAACGCTCTTAATTCCCTTTTAGAGGTTCAGGATGAGTGGTATCTAGTTAATATTAGTCCAGGCTCACACTAGCAATGATGCAGGGATAGTTAGCAGGTTAAACGAATTTCTGGCAAATGAAATCAGGCAGCAGCAGTTTTTTTACATGTGAAGAAATTGCAAATCGCGGCAAAATTCGCGGATGCGCCGAGCGCTATTACAAAGGAAACGCAAGGACTATCTCTACCGTTTTGGGGTCCTAGGAAAGCCTGGGATCTCAGCTTCCAAATGAAAGTTATTGCAAGTCTCTAGCCCAAACGGTTGCGGAGATATGAGTAATTTAGTAAAGGTCGTTTTTGGTTTTGTAAATTTTAAACGCACACTTTTTCAAAATGACAAATTTTACTAGAAATGACAGGTGACAGATAGGAGGCAGTTCTACTTAGGTTAAATAGATTGAATTAGATGAATTTAAACTAAGAGATGTGTTCTGAGTTTTGCTAAGTACTCACAAGAGATTTTGAACAGGAAAGCGACTTGGTCACGATCTTCAGTCTGGTCAGGTCTTTCCGGATTCTGCTCACAGCGCCTGGTCTGGTCTCGGCTAGGCACAGCACTGCTTTCTCTCTGGTCTGGTCTCTGCTAGGCACAGCACTGCTTTCTCTCTGGTCTGGTCTCTGCTAGGCACAGCACTGCTTTCTCTCTGGTCTGGTCTCTGCTCTGGATAGATTGAAGTCTCTAGTTTGGCTTTCTGGAGTTTGATGGAGGTAAGTATGGATTTTTCCGGCAGGGCTTCCAGCGGCAGATGAAATTGAATGTCTCTATGTGTCCTGACTCTCTGCTTTTATCTGTTTCTTGAGAATGGGTGTGTGTGTTGCATCACTAGACTTGCCCCTCTCATTCGTCATTGGTCAGGCTTCCATTCCTCCGCTTGATTGGCAAACTGAACTGTGAGTCAGATTGATGTCATTTTATGATCTCTTGAAACAACCTCCCTTATCATCTGTGCACCCAAATATATATATGATCAAAATCCATACTTCAGAGTTACACAGTTGTTTGAAATTACATATACATGGTGTGGCTGAATTTAGCCATGTCTATGTCCAAATCTGCTCATTCTCGGAGCTTGCATTCAAAGAGTGTACATAATTGACTTTTTAACTGCTTTTTCAATTTCCGACATGGACCCAACTTTACATACATGTGTGCAGGGGGTAGGGACATTAACTGATGAAGTTTCAGATTTTTAACATGCACACGTTTAGAGTAATATCCACTTTTCCGCTAAAACCCCCCTGAACATACCACCGGTTCCTACCACGTCTTAAACTGTGGGCAGAAAAATCACAAGAATTATGGTATCATTTATAAAATTTTCACATGTCCGCACTACGAATTATCCCCCTTTTTATAAAACCATATCCTTGCTGCAGGGGTGTGTCTTTTCAGGTCACATGGTACATAAACCAGTCTTTCCAGTTTCTGCCAAGCCAGCTTGCTTCTCACAGGCAGTGCCCCTCCCAGCTTCTCCAGGAGGAAGCCACTTTTTACGACGTCTGTAATAAAAACCTTTGCCTGAGTGGAGAGGGCTTTGTTCACTCTCTGGCAGAGCACAGGAAATTCATTTATCAGATAGATGGCATATCCTTAGTGTGGGCAGCAAAAGGAACATTGGCCTGGGAACATAGTTGTGACTCAAGTTTCACTCCTGATGGGATCCGTTGCTAGGCAAAATCAAGTTCCTTAAGCCAGACCTTCAGCTAACTTTTTGTTGCTTTTAAAATAACTTGTAATTTTACACATGCAGCTAGAATGCTGATTCTAAGTGCAAAACTATGACATTTCAACAGTTACAAAGGCATGTGACACCAAACATAGGTCACTCATTTAATTTAACATTTTCGATTTTGGTGGTTTTAAATCCAGTTGCAGTTAGGCTTAAGCTGCTGACTCCATAGCATTTTTGTTATAAGCATTGTTTTTGGCTCTTCATTTCCCAGATTTTGTAGGCACACAAAACTCCATTCTGCCAAATGTCTGCTGGTGTTCAGTGAATATTTTGCACATGTTGCAAGGTTTGAAATAGGCATTTTGCTTGCCTTCAGAAAAACACACAGTGGGTTTTAAAACGCCGGCTTTTGGATAGTGGTGAGTACTGGTACTGCACCCATTTTTGGGATTTTCTTGGATTAATGCATTCTAAACAGGAATGGTTCTTACATGGTAGTAAATCCTTGCTTAACATTGTTTTGATGGGGCTCCTTACAGTAAGATGGTTATGTGGAACCCCACAAAAAGGGTTGAATCTTTAAAGTGGTCCAATGAGTCACGATTTCAGCAACTTTTTGACATCAGTAAAAGTGGATTTTGTTAACAAAGACCTTTCTTTACCCTGGTGGGTGGCAAGTTAGGTAACCATTTTGGTGTGCGCACAACTGCGCAGCTTTCCTGGATTTCGGCGCACATGTGGGTTTTCCGCCATCTTGAATTTTCTAAGCCCACAGCACCAAATGTTGCAGCATGATAGCTTAAACGTGGGTCAGGACACCCAACACACCCTACGAGGTAGAGATGATCAGATGGGAAAGAAGTATGTCAATGGAGGTTCTAGACAAAGCCATTCCCTGCCCGCCCCCTCCTGATCCTTCCTCAACACTGTTTACACTCTGACGTAGCGCAAGGTAACTCGGGCGTTGCTGTGCTCTCCTCACATCCGGTTGGAGGTGAATGTGTTCCCCACCTCGGCTCGTGAGATATATGCACGTGCTTCCAATTGAGGTCGAACAGCCCAGTTTTTCAGACGAACCTCACTATTGCTTTATGGTTCTTTTTTTCTACCTGGAAGTTGGAACCGCAAAAACAATGACCTTGCTCTGTTCCCCTTCTTTGCCTCGTCGCGCCTTGAATCCCTTGTGTAATGCCATATCACATCATATCATATCACTGGTGCCATCTACAACACACAAACATAAGTAATCTACAAAATAAAGTGCATGCATTATAATTATAACGTAAGTCACCTGAAACACCTGTCCCTTATATAGTCAGATGCCTCAGGCAGACTCCCTGATACAAGCACAAAACCCCAATGTGACTGATAATTTCATTTACAACACACATGATGATGGTATATTATTCTGTACAATATCAAAATGATAATGGCTATTCTTTTTTAAAGTATTCAATAGCAGCTTTGCAGTTAGGAGACCGTTGTAGCAATGAGAAGAACTCACTTTGTTTTGGGGGAAATACAGCTGTCTGTGAGTCAATGCACTTGTGTGCATTGTAAAGGCTACAGCCATTTCCCTTGAACTTTGCTTCCTGTCACAAAGTTTTCAAATAGAAGACTTTTATAATTACACCCACGGAAGGGCACACAGCCAATCAGGTGGCTGGGTATGTGGGCATAAACTGCCAATGTAAGCCCTTTTTCTCACTGCTATCCACACATCTTCCCCAGATACAGCCATTTATTTTGTACCTAGGTCCCTGTCCCCTTCCTGTCCCCCCTTCAGGTCTCCCTCCAAACGCCACTGGCCGCCACAATACCCCACACCCCCTCCCTCAATGCCCATAGACTTCCCTGTTGGCCGGGGCTTTCATCTCACGCAGTGCGCCGGCCACTCATAGAACTAGAAAGGGCACATAGTGCCTTTTTCTATGTAATATGATGACAGACATATATTAGTTTTTGTTTAGACAGAGTAATTGGGCTCGTGTAAAACGTGTGGATTCCTTCTCCAGCCAACAAGAAAAGCCTTTATACTATTCATATCCCTGCTGTAGCTCCATGGTGCAAATAGCAATCGCTCCCTTGTTCAGAGGTACAAGAAACCTTGCTTCACTTGGGCATAACTCGGATCAGGCAGGGGCGGACTGGGAATCAAAAGACGCCCTGGAAATAATTTTCAAAATGGCCCTGTAGTACACATGTTCAGCAAGCCCAACACTTTTCATATGAGAAAAAAAAGAGGTTACCACACAAAAGAAGCCCAGGGAGCAGCGGCCTACCGGGAACTCTCCTGAATTCCCTATAGGTCAATCCACCCCTGGGTTCGGGCTAGTGGGACATTACCTACCATGATTGCCCTCGAACATCAGACTGATTGCTATATAATTGGCCACTTTTGATGTCACAAGTTAAAGATTGTAATATTCAACAGTTGTGATGCACACTTGGAGGATGAAGAAAATTATCTTGAATTGAATTAGTTCCTACTTATGTTTATTGGATTTCTGTAGCCTATCACAACGTAACGTGCGGCACTGAGTGCGCAGCAGACTTGGTGCGTTTTTTATGTGTGACATAACACTGTATCTGTGACTTAGGGGTCTTAGGTTCTCAGAGAGCTGGTTTCAGAGTGGTAACCTGTTAGGGTAGCAGTACCTGTCTCCTCTGGTTTTAGAGGGTGGAATTGTCAGATGTTTGTCATCAGAGGAGCAAAAATGATGGGGGGATTGGTACCAGTGGATTTTGTTTTGAAGGTCCCTTGAGGATAGGTTTTTAGTGATTTTGTATATTACACACAATATAATGAATGCATTTTTTTTCAACACAGCCAGCCAACGCAAGTTGTTTAGTGGGGAGGAGACTTGCTACTGTTTTCTGACCTAGAAGATGAGATGACCCTAGCATTTTGTATCTTCTGGAGTCATTGCACATGTTGGTCTGGACGCTATGCTAAGCGGGAGTTCCCCATAGACCAGTCGAGTGTTGATTTGGGCACCCACTGCAAGGAATTTGTTGTTCTTGGAAACTAAGTGAAGGAGCTTTTTTAAAGTAGATTAGGTTGGTGTAGGTTGGTCTAAGGATTTATTAACAATAAGCCAATTTGGGTGCTTGGGCTCATGCTGGCATCCAAAACCATGAAAACAAGACTTGTTTATATCAGCCACCAACATAGATTGGTGTTTCAGGGGAATCAAAGGAAGTATCCTGTTAAGGATCTTGGAATGAAAGAGTTAATTTTTACCAGAGAAATGATCTTGGCAACAAGGTTTCTTTTTTAAAAATGTTCTTTACTTTCTATTTGATCTGTACAATATTACAAAATAAAGTTGATGTAGGGCATATACATAGTGTCATATCTTTTGAGTATTTGCTGAGGACCTAGAGGCAGTTCGTTGTTCTTTGAGCCATTGACCTTGAAGAGATTGGTACGCATCCAAGGTTCAGCTGCATCCAATACTGCAGAGAATTGGCCCTCCACTCCTGGACTACACAGGGGCACTGGTACACAGGCACATCTGCGTGCCACCAGCAAACAAGTGAAAAGACAGCTCAGTGGAACGGAGTAGGTGCATCAAGAGTTTATATAGAGGCCTATTTGAGGCCGAGTAAGAGGTATGTCCTGAAGTATATCAAAACTGATGGCTCCCACAGGTGAGATTAAATCACGCAATCTGACACGAGAAAGAAAGAGAGTGGACTGGAGTGTGGAATACCAGCAACAGATTGAAAATAGTGAAGCAAGATGTGGCGGTGCCCGTGTAACTGTGGCACTGCCTGATGATGGGGCGTGCACGCGGCGACGTGACGTTGCACGCCGCCGAGTGCAGCATAAATAAACGGGGTGTTTCCTGGCCGTGGCAGAGTGACCGGGAAGCCCGAACCGAGAGGACGTGTGCGAGTGAGTCCTTTGGGGTCCAGGGCTTACAGACAGCGCAGGGGGTCAGAAGCAACCCCCAACAGTGGCGACGAGTGGGGGAGACGATGCCTGGGCCCGGCGGTGAACATTTCTGCAATTTATTTAATTGAAATGAAGTCCTGCTAAGACTTTGTTTCGAGCCGCAGGCCGTGCGTCACCCACGCGGCTGGCGGCCCTTTTACCTATCAGGCCGTGGAACTTCACGGAGCTCCGGTTCGGGCTCTGAAGTGTATCCAGATCTAATTTTTGGAAATCCTGTCAGTAGGCAGCTATGCCTGCATACACATGTGCCCAATTTGTGATTTTTTTCATTTCCTTGGGTCTCCTACGTCGAGTGCAAGCAAGGAGGAGGGCTACAATGGCTGGGCCTGCATAGCCCATTATTCTTTCTTGTCTCAATTTTTGGAACAGTGGAAGGCTGGGGCCTTCTTCATCCTCTTCATCATCAGACTGGTGGCCCTACTGTTCTTCATCCTCTTCATCATCACAGAGGTGTGTTGCAGTGTTCTTCTTCAGTTTGCAGGCTGGTGGCCCTACTGATTTTCATCCTCTTCATCATCACAGAGGTGTGTTGCAGTGACTGTTCTTTTGCCTGGAGGTGGCTCAGAGTTTGAGTTGCGGCCCCCATTTTCCACGCTGGGGGTGCCTGTGCGCTCGAGCTCATGAGTGATACTGAGGATCAAGAGGGTGCTCAACCAGCAGCGGTGCAGCAGTCTCCACGTGCTCAAGTGGTGCTTCCAGGCCCATTGCCTCCAGTGCTGTTCAAGCAGGTCCTCCAGATCTGTTGCCTCCCGTGCAGCCGGCGGTAATACCGGCTGTCCAGCCAATTCCTCCTGCGATGGCCCAGGCGCGTGCACAGGCGGCCCTGCAGCCCGTCCCGGAGTTTGATATCTCGGGCCAACCTTCCAGCTTGGGACCCAGATGGAAGAGAATTTGTCTCCTGCCTGGACATGTACTTTTGTGCCACCCAGGTGGTTGATGATGACACCAGGCTGTCAACCATGTTATACTCGGCAGGGCCCTCTGTTCAGGAGATTTTTGAATCACTTCCTCCGGGGGATGGATCCTACGGTCAGGCAAAGGCCGCCCTTCAAGCTCATTTCCTGCCTGTTGCCAACGCGGACTATGAACGCTTCGTGATGCTGTCTGCCAAACAGAAAGAGGATGAGACTTTGGACACTTTCTATGGGCGCCTGAGGTGCCTGTCGCTGGCCTGTGCCTGGGGTGATCCAGAAGATTTGATCAGGAGTATGCTCATACAGGCGTGCTCCTCAGGCAATCTTAGGCGCCAAGTATTAAGGGAGCCCGGAATCACACTCCCATGCATCCTTGAACTGGGGAGGTGCCATGAGGTGTCCGAGGCGAGGAGGTATGTGCGATGTGGCGCGGTGGCAGGGGCACCAGAAGCCCTGGCGGCAGCCCCCGGGATAGAGCCGGGAGGGCAGGGGAGGTGTGCCAAAAGTGTGGGTATGACCTGTCCCACCCAACGGAATGCCCCGCAGCCGGATAGACTTGTGGAAGGTGTGGGCTGCCAGACCACTTCTCGAGAGTGTGCAAGGCGGCGATGCCTGTGTTGGTGCCGCGAGGGCAGCCTGTTTTCATTCACCAGGGTCGACCGCCCAACGTCGTTCAAGTGGACCAGAGTGAGGAGGGTGCCCATGTGGAAGAAGCAGAGGAAGAGGAGGAAGAGAACATTTTTTTTTTCTCGAGTGTGGAGGTCCTGAGAGGAAAGAACAGGACACAGCCAAGGTGCGTGGTGGAGGTAAACCAATCTACAGTCCCGGTCCTGGTGGACACGGGGGTGTCCGTCAATGTAATGGCCTGTGGACACTATGACGCTATGGACCGGCCTCCCAAGCTGGTCACACCCAAAGCCCGCATTTTCGCGTTTGGTAGTCTGGACCCTATCCCATTGGACAGTGTTTTTGTGACGAAGGTGGAGCATGATAGATCCCAAATCACTGCACGGTTCTATGTGACATCAGTGAGCACCAATACCTTGCTGAGCTGTGCAGAGGCCCTCGGCATCGTCAGTTTTGCATACTCCGTCTATCTTGAAGACATCAATGATATTCTTGAGAAGTATGCTGCACTATTCAAGGGGATCGGACAGATGGCTGGTGACCCAGTGAGGTTACATATTGACGAATCTGTGCAGCCCATCGCCATGAAGCATCGCAGGATACCTTTTCACCTTCGTGAACATGTCGACAAGGAGCTGGACAACTTGGTCGATCTCAACATCATAGAGAATGTGGAAGGTCCGACCCCCTGGGTGTCCCCAATTGTGGTGGCACGGAAGCCTAAACAACCGGATGCTGTCAGAATCTGTGTGGACATGAGGTTGCGGAACAAAGCAATTAAAAGAGAGAAACACCTCACCCCGACAATAGACGATATCATTGCTGAGGTACAGGGCGCTCGCTTCTTTTCAAAGCTGGATCCCCGAGCGGGCTACCACCAGGTTGTCCTCCACCCCGAGTCGAGGTATTTCACCACTTTTACTACACACCGAGGGCTGTACCGTTATGAGAGACTGAGTTTCAGTGTGTCCTCGGCGGCAGAAGTGTTCCAAAACTTCATCCGGGGCACCCTAGCAGATCTGGAGGGTGTCCTAAACATCAGTGATTATATCCTGGTGTTTGCCAGAACGGAGGTAGACCACCTGAGACGGCTGGCGAAAATGTTTGAGAGGCTGCAGTCCCTGGGCCTCACCCTCCACAAGGAGAAATGCAAACTTCTGCGACCATCGATAGAGTTCTTTGGCTTTGTATTCAAAGAAGGGGGGGTATCACCTGATCCCAAGAAGGATCAAGGCCATTAAATGGGCACGGCCTCCAGAATCTGTGTCGGATGTGCGGAGCTTTCTGGGTATGGTTACGTACTGTGGACAGTTCATCCAGAATCTTGCCTCCAGGTCAGAAACGCTCAGAGCACTGACCAGGAAAGATACCACCTGGAATTGGGGCCCGCTTGAACAAGCAGCTTTTGACAACATCAGGGGCGTCCTGGCAGCAGAGGACACCATGGCATTTTTTGATCCTGCGTTACCATCACAGATCATTGTCGACGCCAGCCCGTTTGGCCTGGGTGCCGTGCTGATGCAGATTGGCCACGATGGGGGTGTCCGCCCGGTGGCTTATGCCAGCAAGGCGCTGTCGGAGGCGGAGCAACGGTACTCGCAGATTGAGTGCGAGGCGTTGGCCGTGCTCTGGAGCTGCAGGCACTTCCGGCTCTACGTCCTTGGATGCCCAGTGATGGTGGTGACGGACCACAAGCCGCTGCTTCCCATCCTGGCGGGGTCATCATCCAAGCCGCCAGCAAGAATCGAGAGGTGGATGCTCGCCCTCCTGGAATACGGAGTCACCCTGGTGTACCAGCTGGGGGCAAATAACACGGCAGACTATCTCTCCAGACACCCTGGGGTGCCAGGAGTGGAAGACCATGACACCTGTGCGGAGCAGGCCGAAGAGCATGTCCGGTGGAGGCGGCCACACCGAATGCCATGCCCTTAGGGGAGCTTGAGATAGCTGCAGCGGACGATGAGTGCTTCAAAATCTTAAGGCACTCCATGCAACAGGGATCCCTGGCGGGGCATACTCAGGAGGTCAGAACTGGACTTGAGCAGCTATGGAAGGTCCGGGAGGAACTATTGTTTTCAACATCCGGCCTTCTGCTCTGGGGAGATCGAATTGTTGTGCCCCAGTCGAAGGTGGGGGACGTGATCGCCCTTGCCCACCGTGGTCACCAGGGCACTGCCAAGACCAAGGCCCGCTTAAGGTTGAAAGTGTGGTTCCCGGAACTGGAGCGGAAGGTGGACGAGTTTGTGGCGGCCTGTGTTTGGTGTCAGGCGGTGTCTCCCCTGCAGCATGAGCCCGTCATAGAAGCGATGCCTCGGGGGCCGCGTCCATGGGAAGTCGTTCATGGGGACTTTGGTTCCACCACGATGGGCACCCACTTCCTCGTGCTGGTTGACGCATACTCAAGGTACCCCGAAGTGGAGTTTGTGGAGTCAGTGGCATTTGAGCACGTCGTGGTGGCCGTGGAAAAGGTGTTTGCAGCCCATAGTTTCCCACACATGCTGTGCTCGGACAACAGGGTGCTGTTCCAGAGTGAACGGTTCTCGGAACTGATGGAGAGCTACAATTTGGTGCACAGGAAGATCACGCCTCTCTGGCAAAGGGCAAACGGCGAAGCTGAAAGACTGATGAGGACTCTAAATAAGACCTTTAGAATCACCCAGGGCCAGGGACAGGCACTCCAGAGAGCCCTTTATCAGTTCCTGAGGGTGTACCGTACCACGCCGCATGCATCCACAGGAGTGGCCCCGGCAGAAGCGTTATTCAAACGGTGCCCTCGAGGGCTGTTACCGGAGGTGGGAGCAAAAGGACCAGGGGTGATCGGCAACCAACAAGTCGAGACAGACCGGCGAACAAGGATTGAGCAGGAGAACATCCGGAGGGGGCTTCGCCCGCAGCGGCTGGAGCCGGGTGATGAGGTCCTCATTCGGAATAGACACCCCCATGGAAAGCTCTCCCTACCGTATGAGATGGAGCCGCTGGACGTCGTTGCAGTCAAGGGATCCATGGTGACTGCATCGGACGGCCGGTCTGGGGTAACTCGCAACGTGAGCTTCTTTAAGAAGCTACGGGATCCAAGGACTGATCCACCCCCTGATCCGGATTTAGAGGTGGTCCCTGAGGACGAAGGAGAAACACCATGTCTGCCTGAGTCCCCGGCCCGGGGAATGCCTATGGACAGATCCCCCGTGCCGGAGGCGAGTAGGAGGTACCCCCAGAGGGCTGGGCGAGGGAAACCTGCTCACCTCAGCAACTACGTCTTGGGACATTTGTCTAATCATCCAGATGATGAGAACTGTTAAATAAGGGCACCCGGGTGGATGTTAATAAAGGGGGATTTCAGAACGGGGCATTTGAAATTTTATAGGTGTAGTATGTTTTGGTTTGCAGTGTGTAGCTTTGAGTGTTTGTTGTTTGTCCTCCTGAAAAAGGAGGAGTGTGGCGCTGCCCGATGATGGGGTGTGCACGCGGCGGCGTGACATTGCACGCCCCGCCGCGTGCAGCATAAATAAACGGGGCGTTTCCCAGCCGCGGCAGAGCAACCGGGAAGCCCGAACTGAGAGGACGTGTGCGAGTGAATCCTTTGGGGTCCGGGGTTTACGGACAGCACCGGGGGTCGCAAGCAACCCCCAACAATATTCACTCTATCTTTAACGCTGTATGAGGGGAAATATGTGTTGACTTTAAAACTCAGGTATTACTGGGTCAATGTATGGCAAGTTTGTTCAGACAACCTGTACTTAATACATTCCTTCATAATGCTACGGCGATTGGCGTGGTAGAAAAGCGGAGTAACAAAATTGAAAATAACATGAATATTGCATAAAGATATTTTGATGACATTTGGGAGATTAAAAAAGTATCTCCTCACTATCAGCAAAGTATACGGATGTGGAATGACACCTAATAAGTGTGATTCAGTCAACTTCGACATTTCAGTTAAAAGTTTGGGAGTGCAACATAACATGAATGGCACAACAAATTCTACAAGATTATATTTTGAAGGTCCAAAAGTATGCTGACCCAAATCCCTTCTACTTACGTCCTTACATTAGTTCCAACAAACATTTGGGACGGGGTGCTGTCATGGTCATGAAGTCAGGGGCACAGGCATGCAGGGGTCGCATGCACAGGAGACCTGGGTGCCAGGCTCATGAACAAAAGTAAACAAGAACATCCATTTAACACCAAAAAGCTTTTATTGTGGGCATAGCACTTCAGATGCATTAACCTTGAACATTCCATCCATTCAGCAGCCCCAAGTGTATTCTTGGGTGTGGCTGCTAATGGATTGCCTTTGCACGTGCGCACTCTCTAGGAGTGGCAGGGTGTGGCTGGTAAACGGGCCCTAATGGGCGTGCCCACGATCTCAGCTATATAAACTGCCCTGATCCTCAAGACAAAGCTTTGCGTTATTCTGCACTTGCATGCAGAGTAATGCTCAAGAAAGACTTACCAATCATAAGGAGAAGCATAGTTGCAGCTGGACTGGACTAATCCTTATCAGGGATCAGTGAAGGAACTATATCCCATTTGACACGCCCCTGCCAGAAGTAGCAGGACGGAGAGCTTATCTTCCATAATTCACAGGTGAGCTTTATGGGCCGACGTAAGCTCACAGAAACCGTACTTTGGGGTGAAGGGTTCGAGAGGTACAACAATCACAGATTGGCACACTAACACACTCTTATCTCCATGCAGGAGCAGTATCACCATGTACCAATACTCACAGCTTTTCTACTGAGGGAGAGTCCTGAAGGGGGTGATTCAAGTTCAGGGAGGGCTGCTACTGTGCCCCAATGCCTCCGCAGAGACCAGGTGAGCGTAACAGAATGCAAAGCTTCTAATACTCTCTGCCTGGGCATTATGGAAAATTCAGAAACAGATCAGTTAGCCCTCTTACTAGGGGAATTACGGGCTACATGCTTCAAGACAGGAAACCCATGCATTATGGAGGGATCTTATTGTAACTCGAGAAAGAACTGACGAATTGGCAAGACAAATGCTACAAGCACAAGCAGGACAGGTTCCAATGCCTGGAGTGACCCATTCTTCTCATTCTTCCACACCACAACAATCAACACCGGTTCAGGTGGTTCTTCCAGGAGCAGTGCCTTTAGCCCCTCCTGAGCGCTTCATTGGCGACCAAAACAAGTTCGCTGTATTTATGAACCAATGTCACCTTAATTTCTTGTTCAGACCAGGAGCCTTTCCTAATGACCAAGCCAAGGAGGCGTTTGTACGCTCGTATTTAGGAGGTAGTGCGACAGACTTGTCTATACCTTTGGTAAATCAAGATGACCCTTTACACCGTAACTTTGCGAATTTACAACATGAGATGGAGAAATTGTTCGCCCATCATACTCAAGGACGAGCTCTGGACTACGAGTTGTTGTCACTCAGACAAGGGAGTCAAGATCTATTAACCTGTATTGCAACCTTCAATCGTCTCATAGCCCAGATCAACTGATCAGAAGAGAAGAGGACTACACTCATTTACTGAGGGTTAAGTGGAGAACTTAAGGATGTGTTGGCGTAAGTGGTGAATCCCCCTGAGAGGTGTGCAGACGACATAGACCTGACAGTGCAACTCGATCTTTGGTTGCAGAATCGGAAAATGGATCGAGCTAGATCAGAGGAACGGTCAGTTTACATACGACCTCATGGGAATCAGCCTAAACCACATGAACAGTCTGAGCCAATGCAAATTGGTGGATTACGAAGTCCCTTCACCAAAGCAGAAAGGGAAAAAAGAAGACAACAACAGCTTTGCTTATATTGTGGACAAGCAGGTCACTTCCTCCATAACTGCCCGGTAAAACCACTCAAGAAAAGGGTTGTGGCAACGGACAAAACTAATGAAGAAGAAGAACAGAACTCCTAAAATGCCAATGCCTGGCAAGTGTAGGGGTCCGCTTGTCGAGCATAAAAAAGGAATCCGTACAGAGCTCACATCTAGTCCTTCCAGTGCTTTTGGTGAATCACAAGCAACCATCCAAAATACATGCCTTGGAGGCATATATTGATTGTGGAGCTGTGGGTAACTACTTTGACCAAGATTCGGCTCTCCGAATAGGCCTTCCTCTCCGACAGAAGCAGAAATCAGAAAACGTCACTACTGTGGATGGTTCTCAGCTATCATCCGGCCCGGTAACACAATACACAGAGAAAGCCAAGCTTCTGTGTCAGGACGGGCCTTAAGAGGACATTACTTTTGATCTCATCGGTGCTCCTCAGTTCCAGATGATATTAGGAATGCCCTGGCTGGAGTCCCACAATCCTAGGGTCGACTGGTGAAAACGAGTTCTGACATTTCCTCATGATTGTGCCGACACATGTTACAAAAAAGATGACACCAATCTGAAACCGAAGAAAGGAATCGTGTTTGGCCTCATCAGCTGCTTACCGCTTGAATAACAAGATTACCAGGATGTCTTCAAAAAAGAGCAAGCCAACGTTATGCCCCCTTTCAGACCCTACGATTGTCGAATAGATCTTGTACCCGGAGCCTAGATCCCTTGCAGCCAAATTTACACTCTGACAGAACAGGAAAATCAGCATCTTAGAACTTACCTGGATCAGTACCTGGCAAACGGTTTCATTCACCCGTCCAAGTC
This sequence comes from Ambystoma mexicanum, assembly GCF_040938575.1. Taxonomy (NCBI): domain Eukaryota; kingdom Metazoa; phylum Chordata; class Amphibia; order Caudata; family Ambystomatidae; genus Ambystoma; species Ambystoma mexicanum. Next base: position 799,945,230 of record NC_090935.1, on the reverse strand, counting down.
ATCTGCCTCCTTGCCCTTATTCTTTGTGCCTAAAAAGGATGGGGGCTTAAGAACTTGTATCGACTATAGAGCCATCAGTCAGATCACAGTAAAAATCGATATCCTTTACCACTTATACCAGAGCTCCTGGGCCAAGAGAAACATGCTCAAATCTACACAAAACTGGATTTACGAGGAGCATACCATCTTGTAAAAGTAAAAGAGGGAGATGAGTGGAAAACGGCCTTCCACATGAAGTACGGCCGCTTTGAATACCAAGTCATGCCCTTTGGGCTATGCAACCCCCACGGCGTTCCAATTCTTTATGAATGATGTACTCTGTGAACTACTGGACGTTTGCGCTCTTGTTTACATTGACGACATTCTTATCTACTCAAATTCCATGGAAGAACATGTAGGCCATATGCAGGCAGTCTTAGAGAAGCTTCGACAACACCAATTGTACGCCAAGTTGGAAAAATGTTTTTCCATGTAACCGAGGGCGAGTTTCTCAGTTTCATCCTCACACCACAAGGCGTACACATGGATGCACGATAGGTGGATGCAACCCTCCAATGGCCCTCACCAACATCCACGAAAGGAGTGCAAAGCATGCTCGGATTCGCCAGCTTTTACCGTCGGTTTATACCTGGGTTTTCACAAATTGTATCCAATTACCTCCTTGTTAAAGAAAAATCAAAAGTTGCATTGGTCGACAGAAGCTGAAGAAGCCTTCCAGAAGTTGAAACTAGCATTCACTACAGCACCAGTCCTTCGACACCCACAACCAGACCTACCTTACATAGTCACGACAGAAGCTTCAAAAATAGCCATGGGAGCATTATTGTCACAACGAGACCCTGAAACGGGACACCTACACCCCGTTGCATTCTGGTCCCACAAATTTTCAGCCGCCGAGTTGAACTATGCAATCACAGATAAGGAATTACTGGTGATTAAAGCAGCATTCAAGGCCTGGAGACATTACCTTCTTGGGGCAAGACATACGGTCACTGTCATCACGGACCACCGTAACTTGCAATACTTGAAAACCGCAAAAGCACAATCCTCGCGTCAACTTCGTTGGGCTCTCTTTTTCGCGGAATACGATTTTATTATCACTTATAGACCTGGAGTACGCAATGGGAAAGAAGACGCTCTATCACGCATAAGTGAAGAAAAAGAGGCTTTTACAGCATCCGACCCCATGGCCATAATTCCTGAGGAAAGGATTCAAACCAGAATAGCTGCCACCCCGTGTCTGGATGACCAAAGAACCAGTTTGCAATCCCTGATGGATCAATCAACACAACAGGAATTGCTGTTAAAAGGTGACCAGTACACCATCAAAGACAATCTACCGTATTTACAAGGACGATTATATGTCCAAGACCAGGAACTGCAAAAGCGAATCATCACAAATTGCCCTAAATCATTAGTGAAAGGACACCCAGGAATAGCGAAAACTCAAGCTAAGGTAAAACAAAACTATGGGTGGCCAACCTGGTGAAAAGACATTGACCAATTTATTGAAACCTGCAGGGTCTGTGAATAACACAAGTTTCAGAAACAGAACCCTGCTGGCTAACTACATCCCCTTACAGTACCGCCAGCACCTTGGCATACCCTGTCAATGGACTTCATCACAGATCTTCCACCCTGCAATGGAACCATACAACACCATATTAGTCATTGTGGATTTATTCTCCAAAATGGCCCATTTCATCCCTCTGAAGGTACTCATCTGTTCCTAGAGCAAATTGTTTGATTGCATGGATTTCCTTCAATGTTAGTATCTGATCGCGGAACTCAATTTGTTTCTGCCTTTTGGAGAAAGTGTTGTACGATTGCCAAAATCAATCTCCTTTTGTCCACAAGTCATCACCATCAAACTGATGGACAAACTGAACAAACCAACCAAACTTTAGAGCAATATCTCAGGTGTATGCTGCAACAGTCCGAGGATTCTTGGAAAAATATACTCTGGATAGCTGAGTATGCATACAACAACTAAGTTCACACAAGCACAGGGCAAACTCCATTCTAAACTGTGCACGGAAGATATCCGAGGACATCAGTATTTGATCCACCCAATACCATGGAAATGCCAGCCATAAAAAAACTTGCATAAAACCATCACTCAGGTTCTTAAGGAGGCAACAGAGCATCTGACCAAGGCTAAGGAAAGAGAAAAACTGTTTGCTGATCAATATCGGAAAGGAGGCTCCCACCTACCAGATTGCAGAAAAGGTGCGGTTAGCATCCAAATGTATTCCCCTGAAGCGGCAAAGAGCTTTACGCCCAAGATACCTGGGCCCCTATACTATAAAGTCCATAATCAATCCTGTCGCCATGAAATTGGAGTTACCATCTCACATGAAAATTCACCCCATATTTCATGTCTCTCTCCTCAAACCAATGAAATCCAATACACGGTTTATTTCCCCGCCAGAGCCCGAAGTATTATATGGAGAACCAGAATATGAAGTCAAATCCATCCTGGACTACAAGATGGTTCGATCAAAATTGTATTACCTAATTGACTGGAAAGGTTACGGACCTCAAGACCGAACTTGTGAACCCAGTGAACACGTCCATGCTCCTTGTTTAATCAGACAGTTCCATCGCAATAATCCCACCAAACCAGGACCGGGAGGAGAACGACCCTTGAGAGGGGCTTTGTAGGGGGAGTGCTGTTATGGTCATGAAGTCAGGGGCACAGGCATGCAGGGGTTGCATGCACAGGAGACCTGGGTGGACACTGCCCTGGCACCTTTGGCGCAAGGCTCCTGAACAAAAGTAAACAAGAACATCCAAGTAACACCAAGCTTTTATTATGACATAGCACTTCAGATTCATTAGCCTTGAACATTCCATCCATTAAGCAGGATGCATTAACCTTGAACATTCCATCCATTAAGCATCCCAAGTGTATTCCTGGGTGCGGCTGCTAATGGATTGCCTTTGCACGTGCTCACTCTCTAGGAGTGGCAGGGTGTGGCTGGTAAGCCGGCCCTAATGGGCGTGCCAATTATCTCAGCTATATAAGCTGCCCCGATCCTCAAGACAGACGCTTCACGTTATTCTGCACTTGCATGCAGCGCAACGCTCACCAGCGCCTGAGGTTAGACTTACCTTTTTTTTTTTTTTATTTGGTCAGTTGTTAAAAACAACTTTTGAAATCTTTAACATTTTTACACAAACAAAAACAACATGTGACAATCTATAAACTTTACAAGTTTACACTGTAGTTACATTTTTCCTTTAGCTCAAACAAAACCTGGACAACACTACAAATAATAACATCATTAAATCACAAATTGATCATATGCCCTCAGCATCAGTTAATGGTTATTAAAATGATTAAAATAAAACATTGTTATAAAAATGAATAAGTGCAATCTATTGATAATACATCTCTCTTTCCGGATGGGATTTTCTCTCCTTGACAATATATTCCTTTATGTGCATACACATTCTGGGACAGTGGCCGCCAGAAAATGTACAATCGCGACCTTTACAGCCAGTCCTGGGCTTGTAAAAAGTAATTTCCATAGTGTGGTTTCGTCCCTCTCGGAAAAGAGTATCAAGACATTTTGAAATAGTTTCATGCGCATAGACTTTAGACAGGGACATGCAACAACCAAATGTTGAAGAGTTTCTATTTGTTGTTGATCTAGACAGTATCGGCAGAAATTTTCATTTGGGTGGATTAATTTTCTCCTCTGTAATACTTCGCGGGTATGCCATAAGTTGAATCTAAATTTCATATATTGGCGTGAGGCGAAGGGCATATATTTAAGTATTCCGCCAAGACTCTATATCTTTTTGATCCAAAAACTGTACTGTCAAAGTCCTTGTATGTCTGACAAGCTGCTGAGTTCCTGATCCAATCACATTCAAAGATTTTCTTTTTTGCTAAATCTGGGTTGGAGACCAAAATCTCGATGCTTACCGCAGCCTTTTCATTATATAATAATGTGCACCACTTATTGGGAAGTCCAATTACATTTGAAAGCAAGTGCTGCGCTACTATGCCCAGTATGTTCGATACATTAAGACCCAACAGACACTTCCGCAATAGTGCACACATTTTCCACAATACCTGTGAATATAGGGATAGTGCGCCCAACTCAAAACGTATCATATGGAGTGGTGCGCAATTGGGTAGTTGTAACACTTGTCTCCAATATTTGGCCTCTATTCTGTCCCAATATAATTGATTTCGTGGACTTCCAGCTTCAACTCCATATAATAATATTGGTACTGCCTTCATATGATAAAAGGATAGCATATGCTTGAATGAGAATTTACCAAATCTAGCAGCACGAATCCTCTGAGAGGTCAAGGTTTGTAATTTTTTACGTAGTTCCCAAGTCTCAGTCTTTGATGTAATGGAATTAGTAAAGATGAAACCTAAATATTTGTATTGTTCCACCACTGCAAGGGCCTTACCCTGAATTGTCCAAGCATAGCTCTTTTTCTTACGTTTAAGAGAGTTGTGACAAACTAATACTTGTGATTTGGTTGGGTTGATTTTCAAATGATTAACTATAGTGTACTGGTTTAACTTATATAACATTTGTTGAAGGCCATATGGTGTTTGAGAGAGCAGTACTAAATCATCTGCGTAAAGGAGGTAGTAACTTTATCGCTGCCCAATTTTGGAGGATCACAGCAGATGGTGGTAAAAATGTCTCCCATATCAAAGATGAAGAAATTAAATAAACTTGAGGCAAACGGGCAACCCTGTTTCAGTCCTCTCATTGTCGCAATGGCTGTAGATAATATACCTTCAAACATTAGGCGTACCTGCATCGTGGTATTTGAATGTAATAACATCAACAAAACTAGTAAGGAATTGGGACACTTATGTCTTTTGAGTTTCCCATAGAGCAGAGCTTGATCTATAGAATCGAACGCTGCCCGAAAGTCGATGAACGCCAGATAGAGTGGCTGTCCTCTAGCTGCATAGTGGGTTTTAATCAAATTTAGGCACATTATGTTTGGTATTGTACCCAACCCGGAGACAAAACCAGATTGATAACTATCTCTTACTTGAGCCTGCATGGCCCAAGCATTGAATTTCTTCAATAGCACTCTACAGAAAAATGTTCCTGGGACATCAAGAAGGGAGATCGGGTGATAGCTATAAGGCGCCTGCCGATCACCCTTCTTGAATATCGGAACCATGATGGAATGTGTCCATGTTTTTCGAATGGCTTGAGCTGCATTAATTGCTGTGAAAATCGAATGTAATATCGATGCCCACAATTCTGGCTGCAGTTTTAGGGTGTGGTTCGAAAGAACATCCGGTCCAGCTGCTTTGGAATTGAATGCTGTTTTAATTAATGACAGAATGTCCTCATGATCAAACTCCAGGTCAAATCGCCATTCAAGTCAGAGGCATCAAATGAGGTGACATCTTGTGGAACTGAGTATAGGTCAGAGAAGTATTGTCCCAAGTTTGTTCAGACACCGCATTAGATTGAGCCACAATTTGTGAGGAACCCGTGGCACAGTTAATAAAAGACCACACTTTTGCGGTATTCTTAGTTGCTAGTGTACTCAACATGACTGCGCCATCGTGTTGATACATCTTTGCACGATTACTTTTTACCCAGTTAGTGTACTTCAACTTAATTTTCCTTACAAGTCGGGCTCTGATGTCCGGAGGATGCCTAGAAGCTTGCCTCAATTCAGCGCGCTTTTCGGTTTTCCTTGATTTCATATCCAGATCAAAAGTATGCAGATGTTTACATTGTGATTGTGCGTTCAATCTTGGTTTCTGGAAAAGTTGCATTGTGTTGATATACTGCATGCCCATATTATTCACATCAGTGGGGTTTTGTTGAGTTGATTTTACTAAGTATTGATTAAATTGATATAAGGCATCCTCCGACCATCAGAGTCTATTGCGCCCCGAGTTCACGATTAGAGCACATTGAGGTTGACCAGAGTGATCAATTATTCTAAAGTCCTTCTGCCACCATTTCATTGCTAAGATGTTATGATCACTGTGTTTAGCATCAACAATCTCACAACTCTTAATCATGGGGAGCAAGGAAACACTCACAAAGATGTAATCAATGACCAATTCAATTTGACCATTACGCCATGTTGCCCTTGGAGGTGTGTCTTCTTTAAACATACCATTAAACATATGCAAATCACGAGATTTGGTTAACATATACCATCTGTATGTTCTACCTCCACCTGAGAAATTTTTCTTACTGAAGAGATTGATGTTTAAATCTTCGGCAAGTATCAGGTGAGTGACTGATTTGTCTAGGGCAACCAAATCAAGTAACATTATGACATCATCAAAAAATACATTATCACCTATAGCAGCAGTATTCCAGTATACATTAAGAACGGCATACTGTGTTCCATCAGCCCTGACCTTTACCAGAAGCATGTGTTTATTTGAGCAGGCCCATAATTCCGATGTCACTCCCTTTCGGATTTTAATGGCTGTAAGAAGACCAGAAGATGGTCTACCAGAGGAGGGTTTGTAGCCAGAGTTAATGTAAATATCAAAGCCATTCCAAACTGGAGGATGTATGAGCCAGGTCTCTTGTAAAAGAATTAAATCTTACATTCCAAGCTGATTTGGGTCATCATTCAGAAGGTGAGTATACCCTCTGGTGTTCCAACTCAGCAAGGAGATTTGTTCCTGAGTATGGTCAAGATTTAGTTACAGTTGTGCCTGTGAGAATTTACAGTGACATGTATTAGTTTTCACCATTTCCCCCTTTCCTCCCCGATTCAATATTCCCCCTGTTTGTGTCATTAGAGGAACGTGGTGATTGGTAGAGGCTGGGCTTATTGTGTCATTTTCTGCTATAAGTTCAAATCCCAGACTAAACAGGTGGGCTTTTGTTGACCAAATTAGATTTTGCACCACCTGTGAGTTCAGCCACAATCTCACAGTATTGAGATTCTCATCACTCATAAACTCCACATACTCAATATAGGCTGAGTTAATGTCCTCCAGTTGCACTATTTCCAAAAATATGGCCATAACAGATCTTCTATTAAGGTCATATTGCAAGATTAATGAATATGGAGCGTGTCTTTTTTTCCCCTGTGACTTTGTCATGGGGAGTGAAGGGGTCTGATTATTAATGTGGTTTTCTCTCAATACTTCATTTTTTGTTTTCGCCTGCATTTGTTTTAAGGCAATCTCTACTAAACCCATCATCTCTGAAGCCATATCCATTCCATGTAGATGTGGGGGTTGTGTTGGTATATTCGGATGCTGACTTTCCCTTGCGTCTAACTCAACTCGTGGTAACGCGGCAATAGATGTCACAGGGGGTTGTGCCATAGGCAAGTTCAATTGTGTGCCACCCCCTCTAACTTGCGAGGGGTCCATACATTTTGATGCGTTTTTATCAGACTCGAACCTTACCTCCTTCTCCCCCACTCTACTAGGTACAGAGAGTCGTGTTATAGATTCCTTACCTAGCCTTGATGGAGTTGGCAAGCAATGATCTGACATGTATGCATCAACTGCCGTTCTTATTTCATGTCTGTATGCCTGACTGGCTTCTTCATTTCTCAGTTGTCTCAGGTTAGCCATGGATCTATTAGGAGACTCCAATGACACCCCCCTGTTTGCTTTCTGTTGGAGTGAATCACTGTGAAGGTTCACTTCCTTCATCAATGCATTCAGAAGTGCATAGTCTGCAGTTTGTGATAAAGTATTAGACTGGATAGATTTGACTTGCATCTGATGTCTATATTTTTTCCTTATGGCTTGTGATGCCACAATCATACTTTTCTTGGGAAGCGTGAGTGCCTTACAAAATAGCTTATAGCTTGAATTTGAGACAATTTTGGGAGCACTCTGGTTTTTGGATAACTTACCATTAGGTATGTTTTTATTTGTTTTCCCATTCGCCGGGGCAAATATGGTATTAACCTTTTTTTTGTTGATGTAGTGATGGGAGCCACCAGATTGACATCAGGAACACTCTCAGGGTCGCTAAGAGGCAACGAGTTCCCTTTTGTGGTGGTCTCAACAATAATCCCGTCAATAAGCGGGATAGCAAAATCCAGTTTTTGTATAATTGTGGAAGTTTGGGCAGGTACTGACAGCATCCTTGTCTTTTTATGTTTAGGTCTACTTGGCATGTGTAATTCAGTGCTAATTGCCATACCAGTGGTATTTTGCCAAATATGCATGTGTTCCAACATGACAGCTTGCTTCGATGATTTAGTGTCAAGTGTCTCAAAGAATTTCCCTAATGTTTGGATGGCGAAATTCATGGCTTGCAGAGTTGCTTCCAACATCCGCTCATTTTGCGAACCTGATTGAGCCATACTCCTTTTGGTTAGGGGAGAAGTAGGTATTCTTGGAGTGGGTCGCAAAAAAGAGCCACTGGTGGGGGAACTTGTGTAATTGGGTTCCGGTGTTTCAAACAAAACTGGTGACGCCGACATATTATCAGGCAATGTATCCCAGAGAACCCAGATCCCTCATCCTCAAGGTCAATTACCTGTGCATCCTGGAAGGTTTTCCCCTCCAAATGCTTTGTATTATTTCGTTTTGTAGTAGGAGGAAGCGCTTTTAACATAACACTATTGCTTACAGATGGAATGTTAGATGGCAATTTGACGTCATTAGATACATTAGGGTCACTCATATCAGTCATCAAAGAGATTAAAGAAGCTGGCAACTACACTTTTCAGCCTCATCTAGAGGGTCACGTTTTGTGTCCATATGCGTCTTTGCAGCCACTGTAATTGCAATTTTAGTCTTGGGAATGTTCACCTTGAACTTGGCATATTGCGCTGGTGCCGAAAGTTTAGTGGTTGCACGAGATCTCCCCGTGATATCCTTGTAGAAAGAGTGAATGTCTGCATCCCTCAATACTTTGTCGCTGGAATGCAATGTTTTATTGTTAGAACACGCGACTAGCGTGGAAGACAGAGGAGCAGTTACAGGCGAGCGCCCATTCGGCGTCGACATGCCTCCCAGTCTAGTTGAATGGAAACCTATACGGGGCTGTAATGAAATATGTTTAGACGATCGCAATTGCATCACACGATTCAATCACAAAACGCCAGCACCCGAAACACCTCCGCGCCGCACCGCTGCACCTCAGCGGCAAAGAGGCAAAGAGGTACTTCCGGTACTTCGCCTGGTGCGTGCGTGCTGGTGCGTGTGGACAACTGATTTTATCCGCTTCGTGCCAAAAGGGGCAGGGCCACTGCAAATAAAGCCATATAACGGCTATTTGGGCACTAAAATAAGAAAAAGAAAAGTGCTATAAGCAATTATATGGATTAGAAGGTCCAAACAAACGTCTTCAGTGTTGTAGCGGTGATAGGTACCATTAATTGCAACAAAGTCAAACACGGCTTCCAAGACGGCCAGAGCAGCGTGGGAGGCAAAGAGGTACTTCCGGTACTTCGCCTTTGAAGATCCTGCTTCCTGGACATCCTGCTTCCTGCCTGCATACTTACCAACTGGGGGAAGCTGTTCTTACCTGTAAATCTCTTTGGGGAACCAAGTATTCATCTTTACACTTTCCGGAACGCCGAAATCTTCATCTTGCACCGCAGCACGACGCGGTCCATCGTCGACAGCTGCGCCTGCAAGGAAAAACAGAAGACAAGGTTAGACATCTCGAAAAAACAGTTTAAGGTTGGGCTTCACCATACTTCGCGCTTTTCCTTAAACCATCACTTACCTGCTGTCGAACATTGCGGTAGCATCCATCTTCCATCCGGCCGCATTTCGCGTCTCACAGCTGCATTGAGGCTGCATTGAGGCTGCATTTCCATCTAAGGGAAGAAAATGGAAGAGAGACATTATTGCGGGCATAAATAGGAGCAACATATAAAGACATTAAACAGAATGAACAGCATCACAAGAGCTCAAGAAAGACTTACTAATCATAAGGAGAAGCATAGTCGCAGCTGGACGGGACTAATCCTTATCAGGGATCAGTGAATGAACTAGATCCCATTCAACAAGGTTATCTTCCATAATTAACAGGTGAGCCTTATGAGCCGGCGTATGCTCACAGAAACCGTTCTTTGGGGTGAAAGGTTTGAAAGGCACAACAATCACAGATTGGCGCACTCAGACACTCTTATCTCCACGCAGGAGCAGTATCACCACGTACCACCGCTCACAGCTTTTCTACTGAGGCCGAGTCCTGAAGGGGGTGATTCAAGTTCAGGGAGAGCTGCAACTGTGCCCCAATGCCTCTGCAGAGATCAGGTGAGCATAACAGTTGCATGACAGAAATCCGAATTTGCAGAGATTGAAAAAAGCCCCTTGAAAGGCAAACAAAAACAACCCTCAATATCTGGGGGTTTCCTCAGTTATGGCATGGATACCAAAATGACGTTTTTGCAAAACCCTACACTTGTGCTTCTGTGCAAGGTGCTTGAAGACATATAGCCTGTACAGGGCTCTGCAGTGTTCAGACTTAGAGTCTTCAACTATGTGTAGCTCACTGCTCCCTTGACCATGGCATCCATCTTGGTTTCTAGTTTTTTTCTTAAAGTTGACAAACACCAACTGTATCGTTTCTCAACTTTAAAATAACCATTAGCATTGAAGTAAGCATGCCAGGTTGCTAACAATAATAACCCCTGTGGGTGGGGAGGGCAGCTTAACCGGATCAGGTGATGCCCGGACACCCATTAAAGCCCTCGCTCCACTACTATTGCTTAACAAAAAACATGTTTGGATAATGCAGAGTGGGGCAAATCCCATTTGCTCCTTTCCCTAGCACGCAAACAATAGAATTGGTGCTTAATTTATTTGCTTGATTTTTTTGCAAGGCACATCTTAGATAATCAAAAAATAGTCCGTAGGTGCCCCTCTGCGAGAACGAACACAGCCCATTGACCTGTTCTTTGGGAAGGTACCCACTCAAGAGTCCACAGCAACACTTTGGCTCACTGTACCTTTCACAGAAGGGAAATACCCATTTGCATATCAGTCTTTGTCCCGCCCACATGGCCAGTCCAGCACCAAAGTTCTATGGCAATTCCCTTCTGAACAAGAGTACCAACAGCAACTGCATACACGTGTTTCAGCCTTGATGGGCCTCATCAGTGAGGTGGAGCTGTACCTCTCTGAGCACAATGAGGAAGGGGTCCACGTCTGGATGACCCTAGGAAACTTAGGGTGACTAAACTTAAGTCCCTTAAACAATCAAAAAATAGTCCATAGGCGCCCCTCCGCGAGAACGAACACAGCCCATTGATCTTTTCTTTGGGAAGGTACCCACTCGAGAGTCAGTAGCCACACTTTAGCTCACTGTACCTTTCACAGATGGGAAATATCCATTTACATGTCAATCCTTGTCCCGCCCACATGGGCAGTCCAGTACCTACAGCAACCCCATACACTTGTTTCAGACAATTGTCAAATGTTGCACTTTTTTACTTCGAGGGCAAACTTGCTATACACTGGATGGCTGATGGAAGGCAGGGGAAAGGTTGAATCATTGGTTCTCAGCATGGCTGAGTCTCTCTGGTGCTAATAATGTTCTTTATGTGTTGCTTGCTCAAAGAGCATGAACAAGTAAGATGCCCAGAACCACGCCCTCTATGTCCATGGCACTTGCTCTTGCCAATATCAATCCAGATGATGCTGTCACTGACTCCTGTGGGCCATCAGCCAAAGTAGCCTAATGAGACAAACTGCAAGGGGACTCATTGGAAGCACAGGCTGTCACTCAGGAGGAAGACTTGGCAGTGGCGGATGCCCATTCTGTGCTTGAGGAACATGAGGAAGTCTTTGACTCCTGGTCTAATATGTTTTTCAGAACACTGCTTCGGGCTGACAGACAAAAAGTAATCACTAATAGCAATCCGCTATATGTTCTCTTTGGCAGGAACATGCCCCAACTGCCGCTGCAGTCCTGTACTCCTGTACTCCACCCTCACCGGTACCAATCACACGCCCCAAACTCAATGCCCCACCCAATCATACACAAGGTCAGCAGGGAGGGACTATGTCCCTATTGTCGGAGCAAGGAACCATTTTGCATTTCGTTCCCATTGCAAAAAGGAGGTGAGCTGGGGCAAGTTGGGTTCCCATTTGGGTACATCAGGACAGGTGGCTCCCATGAAAAAAACACCACAGATGAATATGGGGCAAAGCTGGCAAGACGTTTAGCGGCACTGATGGGCTGTTAGTGCAGGAGCATACAATGCAGTGTGCAAACAACAAAATGCAACCGTCAACCTTGAGGCACTGGAAAAATTAAACCCTTATAAATGTAAACACCCCTATTGCCTGGAAACTCAAAGCTTTGTCAGCGAAGATGCTTGCTGTGGGTCTACTGCCCTTCCTCTTTACAGATAACCCTGGTTTCCAAGAACTGATGTTGTGTGCGGAACCAAGGTGGACTATTTTATGCTGTCACTTTTTCTCACGGTCTGCAGTTCCAGGGCCCTCTCAAAAGGTCAGCAGGGATCTACAAAAGGCACTCCAAGATTCAGAGGCAAAGGAGGTGCACCTCACTATAGACATGTGGATGAGTGTGGTGAGCACTGCAGACATGACCGTAACCGGGCAGTGTGTGCCCTTGGCCAAGCCACACACTGCACCAACAACACGCTGTTCTAACACACCACGCCATGCTATATCTTCCAACACCTGGTATGCTCTGCTTGCAGAGCTTTCACCAGATGTCACACCAGGAAGCGGTTATCACATAGTGGTTTGGTTAATGCTCTCTTAAGGTTGCCTCTGTAACATTAACAGCTAATGGCAGCAATGTCATGGCAGCCCTGGACCAGGCTGAGAGAAACCGTATTCCATGTTTTGTGCATATGATAAGCCTTGTTGCACAGTTCCCCCATCCTTGCCGATATGCTGCAGTGTGCTCCTAAGCGATGTGCATACTTCAACTGCTCCTACACCACCTGCAATGCATGGGCCCTCTTCTAGGACACACACCATCTGCCGCACCACCAAAGCAACCTGCATGTTGTCACTCACTGGAACCCTGCCATCTATTTACTGGAAGGCCACCCTGAACACAGCCTTGCCAATTGACAACACCATGGCATCCCAGAAAGCCAAGCATTAGATGGCGCTGCTCTGTCTGGGAGCCAGTGGCACCTGACTCCCCTTATGTGCAAGGTGCTATGCCCGTTTGAAGACACAACTGTGATGGTGTGTCATGAGGAAGTGGGCCTCAGTGAAATCCTTGTACTCATTTTCCTTGAGCAGGAGTGCCTGGACAACATGGGCGGTGCAAGATGCAGCAGAGGAATGAGAACCAGGGATCCTATGTTGGAAAATGCTAATGTGCCTGTAGGCTGAACAACAGAGTTGTGTATTTAAAGACTGCAAAATGTACCTTCTCAGCACGTTTTTCCGACCACGTTTCTGGCAACACCTGTCAGCACTTTTCCCAGATCTTCAGTGCACCTCAGTAATTGTCAGGTGCAAACTTATTTGAATAACAAACTACAGGAAGCCTTCAATGAAAGAAGGTTTTTAATGCTTCGAGGGTGAAGAACGGATGTTGGTCCCACCCTCATCTCAGAGGTTGTTGCAGCCATCTTTGGTGTGATTGCCAACTTTCCAGCGTTGTCCTCTTAGCTAGTTTGTAGCAGGTACAAGAGATTGGCCCTTGTGCCTCAGACACTGCAGCAAAATACAAAGGAAATGCCGCGCCAGGAGGAACGATTTAAATTAATAGAAATTAATTAAATACACTTTTTTCACGAGTGGTGGAGGCAGGTGAATTTAATGCCACTCTGCTAAGTAATGCCCCAGTAGGTTTTAGGGCAAACTGACTCCAAAGTTGTGTTAAATGTTCAAAAAACCATAAACACTTGATTAATTTTTTTTATCCTCTAATGTACAGGTATTATATTTTATTTTACAAAAATAAAATCACTTTCTTATCGTTTCAACAACTCAATAAACATATATACATCAGACATATAAATACGAGGAAATTAATACATACATCCAATAGAACATACAGCATATACATTTGAACAGGATTGGTTATTTTTCTTGACTAATCATGGACCAGGGTTCTACGTAGTGCACAGTTATATATTTAATAATTGCAGAACCTCATTCCTATGTGCCATGTATGCTTCAAAGGGGGTTTTACGTTTCGGCGCAAGAAAAATCCATGTACCACCTTCCTCAGGATCAAACAAAGTACATCGACCTCTGAGGACCAAAGAATCAAAACATATCTATGAAGAGTTACCATAGTAAAATATCTACAAAAGGCAAGTATAGCCCATATAGATGTGACTGAAAGGGGAAAGCACCATCACCATATCCATAGAATTAAAAATTATAGTTTTCAGATGTTCCTTTGTATTTTGTTGCTATTACCCTGGCCCCAGCCAGAGTTGGGGTGCCCTCACGTATATATCAGACACTGCAGCAGCATATGTGTAGGATGCATGCTCTGAGTGTGTGCGCTTGGCGAGCCCCAGCAGTGCAAGCAAGATAAGAATGTCCTATGGTCTGACCTGGCGCAGGTTGTGTTATCCCTGCAGCAGCAGTCCAACCAGAGCATGTGTTAGCTATGCTGGTGGGTAGTGACAGTCAAGATGGCATGTTTGTGTCCACTGCAAGTATAAAGAGGCAGCCTTTCTTAAAAATGAACTGCGGCTTCAACTGAAATCCCTTCTCTCCTACTAACCCACTATCTAGACCAAAATGCCACCAGCCATGGTGATGCTGGGTTTCAGTGGCCATAAACTATACTCAAATACAAACCTAGCAATCTCCTGCTGTGCATTGCTTGTCACTGTTCCAACTGAACATGTGTGATTTCAAATAAACTACATAAGCCATAATGATGTGCCACCTGTAGTTAAATATAACACTACTCCAGGCTTTCACAAACCGTTTTAAATGTGTGTCACATGACCTCATAATCTCTTTGGCACTGGCATGCTGTAGCCAGCACTGCTAGGAATGTTTTATTTATGGACAGGACAGTGAGGCACCCTTCTACAGCTCTACAGTGCTGACACATTGCAGTAGGATGCATGTCGCAGTGGGCTCTTTTGTTCAAACTGAAGGGAAGAGAAGAGCATATGTTTTCCGTGTCTGCAGTCTTCAGTGATCACTGAACACACAACTGGGTCTTCTGGTGGGGCCCTAGCACCAACCCTTACCCTGCCATCACCACCTCTCCCTCCCTGTCGAGTCTGCCAAGAGAAGAAAAACATTGGTCAGAGAGAGTGAAAAAGGGAGAGACACAGAGGAAAGAGAGAGCAAAGGTGTGTGTGTGTGTAATGTCAACAATGACCCCCGCCCCCTGGGTTATTATAAGTGATACATATGACGTCATCACCGTGCATCCAAATAAGCACATCGAAGGTAAAATTAATGAAATGGGAACGTTTCCTACCATACTATGGCACTTTCTGTTTTGTGATACTTCTGTGATGGTCTGTTACCTCACTAAGCCTGGGTGTTTTTTCTTTTTCTTTAAATCTCAGTGGAAATTGAATGAGAGTATCGCGGACCTTTACATTTGTAAACGCCAATGCTTGTTTTAACAATTTATGTAAATACATGCACAGTATACAACACAATGCTCAGCACTTTTGAGAAATGTAGGGACCCTGGATGAAGGCCACCCAGCTACCATCTTTGGATTGCACCCGTCATAACCAGATAGGACAATGGAGCCTTCACTTCAAGCGATTATGCGTCAGTGGGCAGTCAATCGATGCCACTCGCATGCAAGGGTGTAACCGGAAGTCATCAGCAATACCAAAATGAACGGATATGAATGGACACTGGGTGATTAATGGGTACTAAGAACTGATGATGGCCTAAAATGGATTAGGAAATAACTAATTGTATCATGAGGGGATGAAGAAAACAAGCTGTTCACTGCTTAAAGTTACGTTAGGTCGAGACTCTGGGGATCCAAAAGAGGAGGTGAGTTGGAGAGCAAGTTGAGTTGGTCAGGGTAGTGGGGTGGGATGATACATGGGGCCTCATCATAAATTGGGCGGGGTGGCAAAAATGCAGCGGTAACGCTATTACTGCTGCATTGCCACTTCACCCAACTATGAATTTAGGCAAATTGCACCATTGTAATAGTGCCCAGCATGTCACACAGAGTCCTATGGATTTACAGCCTTACCGTAACTCAGGATGCAGCGCTAATAGCACTGGACCGAGTTGCAGTAATGCTATTTTTTTTAAAAAATGTTATTGTGTTTCAGTTCATAAGAACTTTTCACAAATGCAATTTTAAAGTGTAAAATATATCATCAATAAAACAAATTCTATTCATATATATCCTAAATATTTAAAAGAGGTAATAAGAAAACTCAAATTTTCTGCGTTCTGTTATCACATTTTTCAAAAGAACAAGGAAGGACAAAATAATGGAAGAATCGAAGATGGTTTAAACAAACATAATAATGTACTTAAACAATTTCAATGCTACAACTTAACAGATCAGTTGATTTGGTATGAGCACATGAAGATATTCTCATCATGTAGTACACATTATTACAGTGATTATTATTTAAATGCAAGTGAATTCTGTTCTCCATAGCGTGTATCTACTTAGGCCAGACTTTTACTTCAAGTTGCACTATGAATTTGGCTGTAGCTATTTGGATCATAGTTACTTTTGAATGGTACAATCTGTCCCACAGATCTTGGGATGTTAAAATGACATGTTGTTCAAAATAAGGTTTAAAGAGTAAAATTCTCTTAGATAATAGGCTATTACACTCGGTAAGGAGATTTTGTAGGGTCTCCTTGCACATTGGTATACGACAGAAACTACAGCAGTTCTCATCATTTCTTATTTGGTAGTGTTGGGCTAATATGTGTCTTGTTTTTAACAAGGTCGAACTGAAACTGCAAATAGATCCGTCTATACCAAGGAGCTGAACATTTGAGTAGATACCGTTCTGTTATTTTAAATGCCTTTCCTATGTATGCAATTTCTTTGTATGTTTTATGTTGCTTACATTGATCAAGAGTCCAGATCCAGTCTATACGCCATAATTTGTTCTTGACTTTATTGGGATTGGAAATGAGTGTCTCTGCTGTTATGTCTGCCATGTCCATTACAGAAGTTGCAAGGAGACGTCACTTACAAGGAAATGCGTGGTCAGTTGTGAGCATATATACAGTGAGCTCATAAATCAAGAGATCAGAGTATGGTGCCACGATTAATTTCCTATATAAACATCGTACCATCCAACAATACATCGCATATAATGATGAGAGCCCCAGTTCAGATCTTATCGCAAACATTGGAGTATATTGTGGAAAACCTAACATTTTTCTCCAGAATCTACCCTCCAAACGCATCCAAAATTGTTGCGTCTTTGGTGTTTTAGGATCAGATTCATTTAGAATTATAGCCGTTACTTTCTATGAATAGAAGGATATAACAGATAAATATGAACATTTGCCAAATTTATGTTTAAGTAACAGCACTTGCGATATGGCTGTCTGCAATTTTATTTGAAGATCTTGTTTATAAGAAAGATCTGTAAATTGATTATTTACATTGATGTCTAGATATTCATATTCTTGAACTACATCAAGTTCATTCCCATATAGCCTCCATTTGTATTTGCATATATGAGATCGTTCAGCTGGTGTGTTTATTAGGATCTTAGTTTTGTCGACGTTAATTTCTAGATGATGTTCATTTGCATAGTTCTCCAAGACTTTCAATAGACTTTGTAGGCCATTTGGAGTTTTTGACAATAAAAGCAGGTCATCGGCGTAAAATAGCCAGGCTAATGGATTTAGACCCAAACGTGGTTGGGTCAGAAGTTATAGAAGAGAATGAATTGCCCATATCAGAGATGAAAACGTTGAATATAATAGATGCAAGAACACACCCTTGTTTCAAGCCACGTTCATTTTATACTGATGTTGAAAGCTTGCCATCAGAAGTTAATCGTACACATACAGATGTTTGTGTGTGAAGCTGTGTAATTAAATTCAGCAAATTATTGGGCCAACCCGCTTTTTGTAGTTTTTGAAACATGAGCTATCTGCTAACAGAATCAAATGCAGACAAATGCCATATATATTGACTGCTTTGATTTATTAATTTGTTGTTGATTAGTAGTAACGGTCAGGAGATTAATCGAGATTCCCATTCCCAGGGTGAAGCCCGTCTGGTGAGAGTCGAAGTGCCTCATTACAACCCAGGCGTAACCCTTAACGCCTGATTACCATTTTAACGCCTGCTTTTAGCAGGCGTTAAAATGCAAGGCGCTAACCTGCCTTGGTGCTAATTACGGCACCGTAATTTACGGTGCCGTAATTAGCGCCTTCCCCACTCCTATTATGCCCTTGGGGCAAAAATGGGAATGGGGAAGGGTAAATGGGGAATGGGGATTTACCGCCCCACTCACCTTGGAATGGGGCGGTAAATCCGCCATCCACCATGGTGTAAACAGAGTTTACACCATGGTGGTAAAGTAGGGAACTTACCGCCTGGGTTGTAATGAGGCCCGAAGAGTTTGGTTTGGTTGATCCATGATGTTAAATCTCTCAAAATTATCCTGGAGAACAGTTTTCCCAGAGCATCAAGAAATGCTATCGGCTGATAGCATTCAGGCTTTTGAAGATTCCCTTTCTTAAAAATGGGATCTATTACTGATTTCCTCCAACTGGCAGGGATATGTTGAGTTAACATTACCTCCTGAAAGATTGAGAAGAGTATTTCCACCCAAGGTTCTGGATTAGCTTTAAAATCTCTGTTGGACAAGCCGTCCGGCCCAGGAGCTCTTGAATGGGACAGTCTGGCGATGAAGATTTAATGTCATCAATATCGAATACTAGCAGAGGATGTAATGGTACCGGTGCTTGAGTGTATAACACATTTGTGTCTTCACTTGAATAGAGTTGCGTAAAATGTTTGACCCAGTTGTCTTCTGTTACAGCATTTATCTGCAACAACGCTTGAGAAGTTAGTATAGTGCTGTTGAGTAAATGCCACATTGCACCTGAGTTTCTGGAAGCTACAGGTCGAAGCATTAGTTTTCCATCTTGTTGGTATAGAATCGATCTTCTGGAAACTACCCAGTTTTTATATTTGGACTTGAGAATCTTTATTTTTCGTAAACTGTCTTTGTCATTAAAGAACACTTTTCATATGTCTTTCCGAAGTTGTGTTTTCTTTTGCTTAACGTGCAGATCATAGTTATGCTTGTGATTGTAAGTGGGCTTTTGTGTTGGATTAGTCATTTCCTGGAATAATTGTAAAGTAAATCTTTGAAATACGATACAGTTTACTACATAAAATGCAACGTGTTCTACCAAATTTGGAACAAACCATTCCTCCGCAATTGTTGCAGCAAGGCTCTCTCTAGTTACGTGTACAGGGTAGTTTAGCTGCTCTAACGCCCCCCTTATAAGGCTACAGGCATCACCGGTTTACCAGTGCTGTCTTGCCACCACAAAGCTTCGGAAGGTTTCAAAGAACATCCCCTCCGTGTCCAAGGGTCTTTCTCATCCTGGGCCTCTTCCCCTTGGATCTCTACAAGTTGAGTTCTAGACAGATCATTATAACAATCAGGCACACTCATCATCACCACCATGCTTTCATTCACATCTGGTGTATTAAACTCAATAATGTTTTCTGAGCATACAACTCGTTTTGCTTTGTCATCTGCCTTTTGATTTCCATGTGAGATAAAGTCTGCCCTTTTAGTGTGTGCTGTTCACTTAACGACTGCAATGGCTACTGGGAGTTATAGTGCTTTAATAAGTCTTTTCAATAAGGCTGCGTGCTGCACTGGAGTGCAGTCCCATGAGAGGTAGCCCCTCCTTTTCCAAAGTGCTAGCCCTGTGTGCACTGTTAACGTCACATAGGTGGAGTCACTGTACACTGTTACTTCCTAGTCTGCATGATCCTCGAGCGCAACATTCAGCGCCACTAATTCTGCAGCCTGTGCTGAAAAGTGAGGCGGTAATCATGCACTTATCAATACTTCAAACTCTCCATTGTCCATGTGCATCACCACAGCGGCACCTGTATCTTTGTCCATCATTTTGATCAATACTAGAAGAATGGTTGATAAAGAGAATCCCCCCAGCTGCCATCGCATTTACCTTCACCCTCGGGAGTTCATCATAGAATTCCTCATAGTTTGAGCAATCATGTGCATGCTTGTCCTCTGCCAGTGGTTCTGCTACAAACATAACAGGATTCATATTCTGCATCAAACTATTTTAATCCCTGGATTCAATATGACCACCTAGTAGGCAGAAGCCCTTAGAGAAGTTAACGTGCCTTTAGGTTTTTCCAAAAGAGCAAACAATGCATGTTCAATAAATAACATCATAGAAAACCCGATTACTATGCTAGCAGTCTTCTCAGTGGTAAATGCAGAGGCTGCCAAAGATTGTGCACAAGGAAAAAGACCCCTCACTACTGGGTCTAGAATTCCACTGTAATAGGTAAGGGGCTTGTACCCCAACGTGGTTCTCTGCGTGAGTACAGCTGTCATAACAGTGCCATTTGTGTGCAAAAACAAAAATTATTCCTCAGCATAATTGGCAATCCCTAAAACTGGTGCTGTGCAAATTGCCTTTTTCAACTCATCAAACTCTTCTTCCATTTCCTCATTCCAGACACATTTTTCCTGATTTACCTGTGCTTTCTTCAGAGCTTACAACAAGGGCCTTATGTATGAACTGTAATGAAAGACCCATGCTCTTACATAGTTACACAGTCCCAAACATCTTTGCATGTGCTTTATCGTGAGTGTCTTTACTGTTTTCAAAATAGCCTCAGCCCTCTCAGGAGTAACTTTCTTTTCTTCATGCGAAATTTTAATTGGCCTATTTACAGTACTTCTTCTTGACAATACTGCAATTTCTCCCTGTCTACTTTATATTCTTTATCTGAAAGAATAATCATTAGCTGAACTGAATCACGTCTGCACTCTTCCTCTGAGATGTTACAGACAAATATGTCATCCACGTACTGCAACACAACACTTTCTAAATCAATATTGCTTAAGTCCATCTACAGGACTCTATTGAAAATCAATGGAGACTCATAGTACCCCTGGGGCAGGTGAGTACTTTTTGGATGAGTTTGTCTGAACGTAAATGACATCAGATTCTGTGAGTCTTTATGCAATGGGATTGAGAAAAATTAATTTTCAAATTCAATCACAGTGAAATATCGTGCCTCAACAGGTCTATCACATAAGAGTGTCGTAGGATTAGGAACTAGAGGGAACTCAGCCTCTACAATCTGGTTAATCAACCTCTTATCTTGAATTGAACGCCACAACCCCCCTTTCCCTTTTTGACAGGATAAATCACGGTATTACAGAGTGACTCTGACGTCACTAAGATACCCTGTTCCATCATGGTGGATATCGTCTTAAAAATACCTTCATCTGCCTTTCGAGATATGGGATACTGTCGTGCTCGAGGTAAAATTGATCCTGGTTTCAATGTAATCTTTACTTCTCCAGCCCCCTTCAATAGGCCTACATCATAGGGGCCTGTTGTCAATAATGAAACTGGCACTTTCGCCATGTCTGCATCGAAATACTCGGGGCACTTCTGTGCTAGCATCATTTTCTGAGGAACCTCACGTTTCATTGCTAATACCCAATAAGTAATGCTCATTTTGAATACTACTTTGTCACCTGATGGATGGTTTCTAAACATATCCTCATCAGTGACGTCAGTCAATCTGTAACCTTCCCCAATGGCAATTACTATGCACCATCGCCTACCATCATAATCATTCCCACCAAGCAAAGCCATTTCTCTTCACACTATGGCTGCTTGCAATTCTAAAGGAAAGATTCGCCCTTCCTCTTCATCCATAGGTATCCTTGGCCTAAACAAAAATTCATCAGGTATTCTCATAGTTCTGCCCACTAAACCTGGTAGACATGTCAACAGAATGCATACCCATAGTGAAAAACCTCTGGTTCTAACGGTATTCCTCATATGGCCACTTGTCCTGCAAACGCCATAATAAATTCACTCACATTAAAATAATGCATTCCTGGTGTTGAACACACTATGCCTTTATCAGTGAACGAAATCGTCATGTTCAACTTGGTCATTAAATCTCGACCTAGTATATTGACAGGTGTCTGCCTTGAATATTACAATGGCACAGACATGTCACATTATCCTATAAGAGACTGGCAATTCTTCAGTAAAAGGAATTCTACTTGTAGCTCCTGTGAAACCTTGGTTATTCATGGCATTTCCAGACATCAAAAATGTCCCCTCTCACATACATGAGCGTGTTGCACCTGTGTCTACTAAAAAACAAAAAGATTTGCTTCCTATATTGACGTCAACCCTCGGTTCCTCTTGAAGATTGGGCGTCACTGATAGTATTGAACACATCAAGTCTCCTAGTGAGCTGTCCTATTGTGGATACATTCTCATCCCCATACCTGTGAAAGGATTCCCTCCATCAACAGTAACACCCCCTATGATAGGAGTCATTAACTGTCCTGTGCTTGTGTTTTGCTGTATCTGCATGGGTGACTGCTGTGACTGTCCTTGTGGTGGATTCATTGTTACCTGCAGTGTTTGTAAATCTTGTTGCATTCTCTGCACTTGTGTTTGTTGCACTGTCTGATTCTGAGCAAACCCATCTCCATACTGCTGCAAATATGCAGGCGGGTTTGTAGTCCCCCCCTCTTGAAAATTGTCCATTTTGCACAAATCCTTGACTTCTACATGTGCGAGCAAAGTACCCTGTCATACCACATGTCCAACATATAGGAGGAAGTCTCCTAATTTGCCCCTCCTGCATGCCTTGACTATCATTCTGTGTGTTTTTAAACCCACTTTGATTGTTTTGGAAGTTTCCCTGATTATTCGAAAGCCCCCCCTTCCTCTTTGTGCAAATCCATTATTACCTTGATCAAACTGCCTTTTTTATTCACCTGCGGCATGCTTTCTGCTTGCTGTAAACCTGATCAATCTCCACTAGTAAACATTGTCCCTTCAATGGCGTACTTTGATCGTTTTTTCTGCATTAACTTTGCCTCTTCACCTTTCCTAACATCGTCTTTCTTTCGATTCTTCTCTTGTAACAGCCTGCAATAATGCATGATGGTCAGCTGAATCTCTGACCATGGCTTTGCTTCTCATGCCCACTAAATTATTGAGCTGCTTTTATACTACTTCTGTCAGCCCTTGGCACAATGTATGGTAAAATACAGCTATTGATTTCCCCTAAGCCTCACATGTCTCCAGATCCCACTGCTTTTGGAAAGTCTGAATATAAACAAGAGGATCATCCCCATCCTGCATCTTTTTTGCCATTATAGCTCCCATACCTGATGTGTCCGAATACAGTACTCTAAGCGCTTTACAGAATTCCACCCTACAGTTATTGAACGGTGCTCCATCATGAGCAGTGTTTACCGTAGTAACACTGGAATACCCAGCTCTTGACCAAAGGTCATCATCCTTCTCCTCAAGGTTAGCGATCAGGAGACCTTTAAGTTGCCCTATAGCTAACGTGTTTCCTCCTGTCATTTTCTCTAATTCATGTATCCATTTCCCAGCGCCAGAAGTTAAATTCGGAAGTTTACTCCTTAAATTATCCTCATCCATCTGTGGCCAAGGTATATACTGTGGCCTGGCTCCTCCTTTCTCCAACAGGGGAAACTGTGAAACCCAAACTCACATTTGTCCCCCATTGCCTGTCTGTCCATAGCAGGGACAATGGATCCGCTCTGCCTTCTACCTGGCAGTGACCTTAACCTGCTCACATAAGGTGGCGAGACCCCCCTCTCACCATGGGATCGCCCTTTTCGTGTATCTAGCTGAGTCAATGATTCTAACACCAGAGATTTGTTTTGGTCTTCAGGGCCACATGCATTTCCTTCCTCCTCCCCACGGAAGGTTTCCCTGTCCTCGTCTGACATATCCTGTCCCCAACTCGTTTGACTTCTCACCTCTTCATGTGTATTCAGAGTTAGTCTGTCTAAAGACAGCTCCTTTGGCTAAAAATTACATGCGGCTCCCTCTTTATTGTACAAATGCGTACTCTCAAGTCAATCGTTTTTACCCTTCCCCTCCAATACTTTCTTAGTCCTCATCTCATGATAGACTTTATCGATAGTGTCCCCAATGCTTCTACAGTCAAACTCATCCTCTAACTAGATTTGCTCTAGACGGACCTCCTATTGGCTCATGTGCTGGGAAGAACTCTTCTATTTCTTCCCATGCCACTACTGGATTAGGATCCATTAACTCTCTTTCTACATGCTCAAGATTGCGTGCTCTTTGCCTCCTCTTTCATTCTAGTTCATCATCAAATTCTCTTTGCTTCCTCGCTTCCTCTCTTACCCTGTCTTCCTCTTTTCTTTTCATATCTCTCCTTTCATTTGCCTTTCGTATCGCTTCGTCTTTTCATCTTTGTATTTTTTATCCCTTCATTCCTGTTCCTCCTCTTCCTCTCTCTTTCTAGCTTTTCTCATCTTTCTCATTCTTTGATTGCCTTTTGTCTTTTGTCATACTTTCTTTGCTCCTCTACTCTTTCCTGCTTTTTCAGTTGTTCCTCTTGATAAAACTGTTCCCGTCTTTGTCTATCCTTCCTTTTCGCCCCATCTTCTTTTAATCTTTCCTCTCTCTCTCTCTTTCTCTGTCTCTCTGTCCTTTTTGTCCTGTTTGTCTCGATCTTCCCTTTGCCGTGCGTCCCCGATGCTTTTACCATCGGGTTTGAGCAAAATCTGACCACCCATTCATTCGTTCTGTTTAAGTGCTAACTCATCAGTCTTATCTTTTCCTCCTTTCCATCTCTTTATTTCACGTCCTATATCTAAGGATGTACTTGGTCCATCACTTATTTCCTTGTCGCGTCTCTCCTTGTGCCTTGGGACCTTAGAGATTATATCTCTCACAAGAATTTTCTCATGGCCCTCGTCGCTGCTTTGCGCAGGTGACTCATATGTCGGGTTGCTGTACCCTGTCGCTGCCTTAAGCTCGCTCAATGGGTACATCCCGTCATCTTTCTTACTATTGCCGTCTGCATCAGGCAATACGGGGGGAGCAGAAGGCTCCTCAACCCCCTCTTTGTAATATCCAGTCTTCAGGAAGTGGCTCTTCTCTTTCCTCCTGGTACATTTTTCAGAGCTCTAAGCTCGCTAATCATTTATCTAACTTTTTTCCCATGTATGCTGCATGCGAATATGTCGTCATATGTTACAAAACTGCCTTTGTTGGTGATCCCCCTTGTGGCCATGGCATGAACATTTTATCTGCCATGCCCTTAACCCATTCTGCAATGTACTGCTTAAGTTTGGGTTTGTGTTTTGGAAACTGTTTGCAGAGATGTACAAGTGGAGTAATATCCTCCATTTTGACTTGACACCCTCAACACCCTCAATACTTACCTTGACTCTTTGCAAATTTTCTAAAATATGTTTCAGAAAAACAAAACAATATGAGCGTGCACCAATCGTTGCAGGTTCCAAACCTTCAATATCACGTTTTTTACTTTAATCTACTTTTTCACTAACTACCATCCATTTAATTACACTAAATAAATAATTAATTCTTAAATCTCGTGTTTCCTTTTCACGTCTATCAATTCTTATATTGTTTTTTCATCATATACAGTCACATAAAATGAACAGACAAGCGGACATAGTCAACTGGCCACATATATCTCAGTCTTCTCTTGAAGACTTATCCTACCCCTAAAAATACCCCAATTGGGATGTGAACCATTCTCTTTAAACGTGTCTTTAACCAAGTTCGTGGCCTACGTCACCTGTAAATAGGGCTCTTGAAACAGTTCCTTCTGTAACGTCTTTACGACGCAAGAATCTGGGTGTACTCTTTATCGTGGCACCATTCCTCACAATGGGCCTCATTACACGGAAGGCGGTAACCATGGCGCGATTAGCGCCATGGTTGCCGCCGGTAATTTACCGATCCCGCCATGGTGAATGGTGGAATTACCGCCCCATTCCAAGGTTGGCGGGGCGGTTATTCCCCATTCACCATTGGCCCTTCCCCATTCCCATTTGAGCCCCCATAGGGCTCAATGGGAAAGGGGAAGGCAGCAATAACGGTACCGCAAATTGCGGTACTGTAATTGCCTCCAAGGTACCTTTGCAGGTCCCGTCCTCAACGGCTGGTAAAACCAGCCTTTAAGGTGGGGACCAGCAAATGGACCTCGTAATAGGGCGGTAAGGGATTATCGGCACTGGTGCCCTTACTGGTGCCGGTAATCCCTTACCGCCATCCATGTAATGAGGCCCAGTGTTTCTTAATTGCTTGGCCTCTCTTCAAGTCAATTACTCAATAACGCAATTGCTTTGCCTCTCCTCAAGTCAATTACTTAATATTCAACGCTCATTGTTCTTAAATTACTTTACCCCAACCTCCCTCTGTTACTCGTTTTTCCCTTATCACGTTCTCCACTCACTGCCCATTCACAATTTTGCCATCTCACTCAGTTTTTGCTCACTAGTCGCTTTTTCAACTCTCGCCTCTTTATCAGCCTTTTCAACTTTGCCTTTCTTCAGCTTCCTGTAGACGTGGGGAAGGGATTCTGTCTGAAACCAAGGGACCCGTCTCACCTAGCGCTTGCAAGCCTGATAATTAAAAATGTTTCCGCTATCTACAGGGAGCTTCATGTCCTTTCAGCTGAATGGCTGAGGTCGTGCAATATTTCCAGGACCCCAAAGCCTACTATTTCAATGGATTTTTAACCATCATCTCTGCTACCACATGAACTGGGAGACTACAGCCCTTTAAGACGAGGTAGCAATACCCTTGAGATGAATAGGATGCAGAAGTTACTCAAATATCAATAATCGAAACAACTCAGGTAGTTGGCAAAAAGGTAACTGTTTTAATATCAGTTATCTAAAACAGGGAGTACAACGGACATCAACGGACATCTCAGTGCATAGTTTCTCAATGCATCTTGAAAAAAGCATTCTTTTATGACAAAAACTCATCATAGGTGACGTCAACCTATGCATTTACTAACGTCATCCTATGTGGAAAACTACAAAAACCTAGTGACATTGTGATTGTGTCTAAGGGAGCATCTAACTATACGTTCCATACTAGTCTAAGAACGTGATAGGCTTCTTAACATCAGGTGGGGCAACTAAGCCCTCCCCTCAAACAGGTCACTATGAACGTCACTACATACATGCCATCCCATTGGTTTCACAACTATAGGATGCTTAATCACGCGGCCTCCTACAAGTGGTTGGCCTTCTAACCTCTGTCAGTACTTTTCCACATTCGTTAGCACCACGTAAGCTTGGCTTCCAGGTGCTGGTAAGCTAGTCTTAACCATAGCTTCCCACCAATTAGCATATCATCTATCATCACCTCAGTGGTCTGCTGTCAATGAAGGCATTGAACTTGTTCTTGGGAGTGTTCTTTTGCTCCGGAGAATTCAGGGGAGTGAATGCACACTCTGCCCTCATGCGTATGTGTGGTCATCATGTTCGTCCAACTTCATCCTTCCACGTGACTGAAGACCACAAAATCGAGCTCTAGTGCATTTAAAATACTATTTTCTAATAGACCTCTGACGTCTTCCTTGTTTTTGTCCATGTCTTCTGAACAGGAGTTTCGTTCATTCACACGATTTGTTTCCAATGTCTGCTCGCCCCAGTCTGATAAAACCTTGGCTTCTTTGGGCTCATCCAGCATTGCCTTTCTGAGTTTCACTCTTGTTAATTCATTGAATTGTTTTTAACTGCAACACACTTCAAAAGAGGCCTTCCTTTTTAGTGCAGCTCTGCTATAATACGTAGTGGAAACATCCATTCTTTACTTGCTCCTATATAAGTATACTTTGGTGCATGCAGCAATCTATTCACTATAAAGCTAGCCTCAAGAATACTTCGCCTGCTTGAATTTCTTTGCACATGTACACATGTAAAATGACTTGATATATTCATCAGTTCTGTAGCATAGGTTTCTTCATCTTGATCCCAAGATGTCACTTATCTTTGATACGTTCTTGATGCCTTATAGAATATCTTCATTCTCTTGTCTATGCATCTCATCTATGTACATCAGCTTGCTTCGTGTGACGGTGACGTCACCATTCTTCTCTTCCATTCAGCTGTCCTGTTTCTTCTGGGATTTCATTCAAATGGCCACCATACTGTCTCATATGCAGGTATGGTTTTCTCAATGGGAACCTTGCTTCCAGGATTCTCCATGGTATCTGTATGTTCAATGGTTTTGCTTGTGTCTCACACTCTGGTTCCCAACATATAGCCAATATGGGCGAGGTGGTTGAGGTGGGGGTACTTGGCTCCTTCTCTACAGTTCGTTAATAGTCCTTTTTTTATGAGCAATAGAAAAATCGTAAATGTAAAACCATAAAATGATCTTTGGCCTTTTGTAGTAACACCAATTATTATAACACTATGTTATAACACTATGTGCACTGCATTCTGTGGCATTTTCAGTATATTTTTCTTTTAAGTTGAGTGTTTGTGCAAAGGGTGTCCTCAGGGTATATAAAAATATTCTTAGTGTAGCAGAAGGATTAGACATGACAGAGCCCCAAAGAAGAGGGGTATCATGTTTAAGAAGTGACTTTAGTGACTGAGACCCACTTCCTCGCGTAACAAAAAAATCAGGAGTGACTGGAGAGTCTCTAACATTTAGTGAAAAATATTCTGAACAATACACTGCGGGTTTGTGTTTTCATGCCCCCAAGACCAGCCCCAGCCATGGCCGTTGGACATGGGAGACACAGGGGGGACAAATCCCCCCAAAATTTTAAGAGGGGGGATGTAATATAATTTATCCCCCCCAGAATATGTGTTTGGTGTGTTGTGCAGGGATCTGTTTTTGAAGTGGGGGGGGACTGCTTACTATGTAAGCTGCCCTCTCCCCCTGCCCCCCAAAGCATGGGAGAAATACCCTGGGGGCAGATGGGTGATCATCTGCCCCCAGAGAAGGGGGCAAACAAAAAAAACAAAAAAAGAAATGTAAACATAGTTTTGTGTGGGGTGGGACCACTAGTCACCTGGGATTTTTGCAATGGGGGTGGCCCTCTCCCCCCCACCCCTAAGTGGTTGGGTGAGATTTCTGCTACTAGGAAGGGGTACATGAGATGCACTCCATCCATTTGGGGTGGGGGAGAGGCCACTGCAAATATTGGCAGAGCCACCACTCCCAAGCCTGGGGCAGTACATTTTGACCCCCCCCCCCTCCAGGGGAAGATGGCCACATGCATGTGCCCATCTGCCCCTAGGGAAGGGCAAAACAAAAATATATATATTATAACTTGTTTTGGGTGGGTGCAGGGGGGGCCACTAGACCACCGGGATTTTTGTGTTTGAAAGGGGGGTGGCCCTCCCCCCACCCTAAGTGGATGGGGGGCACCTTATGTAACCCTCCCTGGTGGCAAAGTTCTGCCCCTAGGAAGGGGTACATGAGATGCCCCCATCCATTTGGAGTGAGGGGAGATGCCACTGCAAATATTGGTACAGCCACCCCGCCCCCAAGCCTGGGGCAGTATGTTTTGCCACCCCCCTGGGGGCAGATGGTCACACACATGTGCCCATCTGCCCCTAGGGAAGGGCAAAACAAATACATATATTATAACTTGTTTTGGGTGGGGGTGAAGGGCCCACCAGACCACCAGGAATTTTTGTGTTTGAAAAGGTGGGTGGCCCTCTCCCCGCCCCCCCTAAGTGGATGGGGGCACCTTATCTAGCCTTCCCTGGGGGCTGATTTCTGCCCCTAGGAAGGGGTACATGAGATGCCCCCATCCATTTGGGGAGGGGGGAGGCCGCTGCAAATATTGGCATAGCCCCCCCCAAGCCTGGGGCAGTATGCCACCCCCCCAGGGGCAGATGACCACACAGATGCCCATCTGCCCCTAGGAAAGGGACAAAACAAAAATAAAGCAAATTATAACTTGTTTTGCGTGGGTGTGGGGGGCCACTGAACCACCATAGACGTTTTTAGTGGAAAGGGGGTGGCCCTCTCCCCCATCCCAAATGGATGGCGGCATCTCATGTGGCCCTCTCTGGGGGCAGATTGCTAGCATAATCTGCCCCTAGGAAAGAAGCAAAACAAAAACAAAAATAAAAAAATGATAACATGTTTTGAGTGGGTGTGGGGGTCACTAAACCACCATGGATGTTTTTAGTGGAAAGGGTGTGCCCATGGCTGTCTTCTTTTTGGAAATGCATGGGGTTCTCTTTTTTCCTTGGTGGCTTCGATACCCTAGGCCCAAATCTGTAGGTTGTCCGCATGAACAAAATGGGCTGTGCTGAAAGGGTTGGGGTTACCAGCGGGTTACCCTTTTTCTTTGGCGTTTTCGTCGGTGGGTGGGCAGAGGGAAATGTCTGTGAAATTTGGTGGAAAAAAACACAATTTTCAGACATTTCACTCTGGCCACCCACTGAACCACACCGCCAACAACACATGTCCTACCATCCTGCATTCCCACAGGTGTCCCAACGAAAATGGTACTTCACATGTGTGGGTGTACCTACCTGGGCGCAAAGGGAAAAGGATAACCCACTGGTAACCCCAAGCCTTTCGGCAGAGAAGATTTTGCTCATGTGGACAACATGCAGATTTGAGCCTAGGGTGTCGAAGCCACCAAGGAAAACAGGGAACCCCATGCCTTTCGAAAAAAAGGACACCGGTGGGAATCCACAGAGGTCTGACGTGCGCGAATCGCCCCAGAATGTATTACTGACAATCCCCGGCAAAGTCTGAAATTTAGTGAAAAAACTACAATTTTCAGACATTTCCCTCTTGCACACACCGAAACACGCCGCCAACTCCACATGTCCTACCTTCCCGTGTTCCCACAGTTGTCCTGACGTAAAGGGTACCTCACAGGTGTGGGTGCACCTACCTGGGCGCAAAGGGAAAATGCTAAACCGCTGGTAACCCCCAAAGGGTTTGGGGAGACAATCTACAGATTTGGGCCTAGGGTGTCGAAGCCACGAAGGAAAACAGGGTACCCCATGCATTTTCCGAAAAGAAGACACCCGTGAAAAACCACAGAGGTCTGACTTGCGCAAATCGCCCCAGAATTTATTACCCGCAATCCCAGACAAAGTGAGAATTGTGTATTTTCCACCAAATTTCAGACTTAGTCAGGGATAGTAGGTCATAAATCATGGGGCGATTCGCCCAAGTCATACCTCTGTGGATTCCCACGGGTGTCTTCTTTTCGGAAATGCATGATGTTCCCTGTTTTCCGTCGTGGCTTCGACACCCTAGGCCCAAATATGTAGGTTGTCCACATGAGCAAAATTCCTGAAAATCTGCTGTGTGAAAAGACTTGGGGTTACCAGTGTTTTAGGCTTTTCCCTTTGCACCCAGGTAGGTGCACCCACACATGTGATGTACCGTTATTGTCGGGAAACCTGTGGGAACACGGGAAGGTACGCCATGTGTTGTTGGCTGCGTGTTTCGGTGGGTGACCAGAGTGAAATGTGCAGAAATTGTGGGTTTTTTTCTGTTATGTTCTCGATTTCCCCCAAACTATGGAATCTTTCCCTACATAGTTGTTGTCTGACCTGCACAAATCACCCCTTCCTAAACTTGGATTATTGTCTACTTTTCAGAAATGTTCCCATTCAGCTTTCCTACCTTTTTCTTTCATTCCGTCCACGCATTTCCTATTGGACAAAAAACGCCAAAATCGCCTACCTCTCACAAAACGGCTGATTAGCATATCAAAATATGTTATTTTGGTTTCCACTCAATCTGTTCTTGAAAGCCTGGAAAATGGCGAATCCAGCGCAGCAAACCATTTGTTCCTAGCTCTTACAAGGAAAACGCCACAGGCTTCTTTGTACAACATTATATTGGCATTTTCTGAAAAAAAAACAAATGTTCTCCTTTTTGGTTATTTTCCCTCACCCCCCTACAGAAAACTAGGATTCCTGGGTGGCATTATGACCGCCTGCATGTGGGGAAAAAGGGGCCAACTTTGGCCAAGATATCTCATGTAACAAAGAAGTTACAAGGGATTGAATGGCGACATACCGAAATCACCAAAAAAGGCCTTGGCACTGGGGGGAAATACCCATGGCAGTTAAGGGGTTAAGACGGTAAAGCCCCAGAGGAGATATCATGTGTAAGGTAGCTCAGTTAGTTAATGCTCCAAATGCAGATTGTGCACAGGAATATGTAACGCCTGTGTTCACTTCCTGGCTTAATCTTCCGGTGGGATAATAGACAGAGTGAATGCATTCAGCTTCCGATGCAACACAGCATTTTCCAGGTCAATTAGTTCAGAAAAAGTGGTGGAAAACACTATTACTGTCACTTTTTCTAATTAGCCAGATTTTTGTGCATTTTCTGGGTGGAATTTGGGAGCCGAGTCGACATACCAGGACCCCCTGTATTTCCCGCTCCACCAGACAAATGCGGCCTTACTGCCAGCATGGATTCTCATGCTGGAAATAAGGAAAGGGATTCCTCTGGGATCTGCTTGGAAATGAAACCTGGTAAAAGCGGGCGGAGTCCAGAGGAATCCATTGTCAATTCTGCCAGCAATCGCTAAATGTGCAAGGTATTTACACTTTTCCAAAGTGGAAAAGCAAAGTGATATCTCCTGCCTTTTACGCTAAAATCTTCAATTTTGTGGTGGAAAAGTAAAAACGTGCGCCAATGGAAGTGGTCCACTCCATGCAGTTTACTTTGCGCCTTGATGCTTGGGGTTTTGCGTGATGCTACACATGTAATAAATGAATAAATACATTTAACATGACCCCAGATAAATGGCAATTCGTGATCAGAATGAGTGAGCATGGCATGTCGCTGGTAAGAGGGTGTCCTGTGCTTCTTGAGTGCATTGGCAAATGCCCTTAATTGTTGATAGAGGTATTTCAAATGGCCAATTTCGCTCTTTGGGTGAAATTGTCAAAGTGGGAGAATTTTGCCCAGCATGTGCCACTTTCTTTGCCGAGTGAATTGTGCCTACCCCGAGGAAGAAGTGTGAAAACCCACAAGGGCACTGTGCCCTGCTCTTTCTGCGTGTGTCTTCCCTACAGGGCGACAGATGCCGACTCAGACATGGGTAAGTCTCGGATAGCAAGCCTGTACTCTAGTTGATGTGGCAAAGGATTCCAGACTTCTGAGGCTGATAACATTAGTAGCATTGAGTTACATGCCACCTGACAGGTATGTGTGATAAAGTTGCAAAGCAGAGCTGTTAGTGGGCTAAAGCAGGAGGCAATGTCTGCCCAGCCTCAAAGGGTACGTACAACCATAAGTAATAGGCCCCTCCCCCCATCATGGCTGTAGAGGCCAGGCTCCAAACCAGGGAGAGAATGCCCTGCAATCATTCATGCCCACGAGTAGGGTACCCCTCGTGCTCCAGGAACCCTGTTGAGCAACCTCTGTGCTTTCCAGGTGATACTAACGTTATTTAAAGCCAGAAGTCTAAAAGGTAATCGCTTAACTGCAGCTGGAAATTAGCTCCTGGCATGATCAAAATTCCTTAACCAAGTGTGACATCATCCCCTTCATTTATAAGCAATATGTGTGTTCTCACGTTTCTTCATCCACTGAATTACTGTTAGAAACAAAGGTAAGAGTTGTCTCTTGTGTAGGCATTAGGAAGGCAGTTGCCAGCCTCTGGCATAATATGCCAATTTCTTCCAATATTGGCTAGCTGTTGCACTGTTATGGTCAGGTAGAACCATCATGGCAGTGACTGGCAAATGCCTTTCCCCTGCAGACAGAAAAGCGGAAATAATAGGCCAATTCAAGATACGGAACAAATAGAAGTTATGACAGACTGCAGCTGCCATTGCTGTGGTAGGGAGAATATGTTGAGTGTTCAAGCAAGGAGGCAGCGAGACAAGGGAGAGGCAAAGAAAGGCCATAGGGGCTCTTTGAATAATGTAACAGGGCAGAGGACCCATGCTCTGCCCTCCTAGTAACATATGAGAGAATCAAATAGATCAGGCTTTGCAGCAAATGTTAAACGAGAAAGGAACCGAGTCCAGCTCTGCATTTAGAATAACAAAGGCAAAGAAAGGCTAGGCTCTGAAGCCAGCATGAGATGGAATAAGAGGGACCAGACTCATTGTGAGAGGCTGGCCCGGCCCTCGCAGGGGCGCTAGAGGGGCAGCCCACATAGCGGGCTGCCCCTCTGGCCACCCCCTGGGTCCACATACACCCCACCTACTAGGCATCCCCGGGTCAGACACATCCGGCCGCAGACCTCGGGAGTGCTTATAAGGGGCTTGGCTTGCCATCGCTCATCCTCCTTGTTTGCTGTACCCCCCCTGCCTCCCCTGGAGGACAGTCAAAGCAGCAACATCAAACACATGGTCCCTCCACTCCCATAGCAGGGCTTACTCATAGGTACAAACAGGATTTCCTCTTTCTTTGAAACCCCCATCCTTCCATTCCAAGAGACACACACGTCTCCTTGCCCCACACAAGAAAGTAGCAACTTGCAGTTGGTAGAAAAGGCTGCAACTCCTTTATTTGGCAGGTGTCCACTTACATGTGATCTGCCTCTTAACAAGCTAGCGTCCTAGTTGTGGCCCACTGGAAGTAATTGTTATTTCCTCTCTCGTACCATGAGCTCATAGTCAGATGATAAATCCAGAAATGCAACATACAAAGACATGTTCTTTGCTTCTGCATCCTTTAATTTTGTTCTGTTTTCTTTTCTTCTTTTCTCTTGTTTTATACAGTGATATCTGTAATTTAATAGGTACTGCTATTTTAATTCTAATTTTCTGAAAAGTCGAGTTCTTTGACTAAAACACAATAAATAAATAAAGCAAGTCCCCAAGATGTCCCCTGTCCCCCCCAGATTTTATGTGTCTCCTACGCCCCTGGCCCCAACCCAATCCCGCACCAACTTAATGATCCAATATGACATGACTTGTAGAGGTCCTGACCCTTTCCTCTCTCACTACTTTCCTAAATTCTTAAAATGTTAAGTGCACACTTACTGGGGGTCGGTGATAGTCTTTATTAGAACCGCCTCCAGGGTGTGTGTCTTACCAACATCAATTGTATGACCATTAGGTCAAAGAGTGGTTAAAAAGCTAGTTGTCTATTCAACAGGGAGTTGGTTTTATGTTAAATGTAAATAGCTATGATACATTTCTTAAGCAAGCCCTTTCATCAATGTATGAGGGGTACTGGGGTTTGGGTTATCAATCCAATACTACTTCAACAATAGTCAACCGGCTTCAGCGGAACTGGTTAATGGCCGCTTTCTTCAGGACAAATGCTTTTTAGTGCTGCATTCTGCATGCGATATTTGATTCCTTTTTCAAGTCTCCATTTCATGGATGTCTTCAGGTTTCCGATGGGCTTATTAGGTCGATCCCTGAGTCCTATGGGGTTAAAAAAGAAGGAGACAAACAGATGGAGCTATCATCAGTCTTGGAGTGTCTATTGTCTTTATGTGGGAATTTTTCAAATGTTGTGGAAGTAGTTTCTTACCTGTGTTGGTCTGTAACTCCCTATGTGTTCTTGTTTCGAGAGTATCTTGGGGAGATCTGTTCTTGGACTTGACCAGACTCCTGTTGTGTTGTCCTTTCAGGGATCTGGTAATAGATGGGTATATTTTACTAGTATCCCTTTCTGTGCTGTAGTCTGTCTTTTCCGCAATGACCACAAAACATGACCAACCGCAGCCAAAAAGAAAAGAAAGGGATCCTCTTTACCTGTCTTCTGTGAGTGATCTTGATCTTGATTCACAGTAAAGGCACAGGGTTTATTCTTCTGTGTTTATTGTTGATCCTACAAGAGACAAAGCCCCATTATGTCAGAGCTTATGTTTCCTTTTAGATGCCCACAATCCTATGACTATTGTGCACTAGAGGCACACTTAAGCGCCTTTTCCAGTATGTTATTAATGCATGAGGTGTGTGTTATTAATTTGTCTGGTTTACCGAAGTGTCCTAACTCCTAGCCTTTGTCGCCCGCCCACTCCACCCCCTATCACTTGCATTCTCTCCTCTTTACCCTGCTCATACATACCACCCTAGCACTTTGAATTTCATGCAGACTGGTACTTAAACTCTCTCCCTCACACCTCTTGTTACTGCACTTGCACGATCCAAATGTCACAAGGCCAAGTAGGACTGTTATTGTTATCTTCTCCCTTGTCCCCCACCCTTTTTTTTCTTGTGGAACCTTGAAACACCATTTATTGTATAGGCACCTTACAAATAGCCAATAAATAAATTAACAAACAAATGAATAAAACATTTATAAAATCATGCATAGCCCTGGGCATCTAGGCACTAGTTACAATGAAACAGAAAGTTGTTGCAGAAAGACAGGAGGGAACAGGGCAATAAGTGGGGGACAGTTAGTTGAAAAGGTGGGTTTTGTGTTTTTTTCTGAAGATGTTGTAGGATGGTTCATTTCACAGGAGGTGGGGGGTCGTTCCAGAGGATGGGAGGGCGGACGGGGAAGCTGGATCGCCCAACCTGTTGCGATTAAATATGGGTGTGATGGTACGATGCTTGTGGGTTGTTCTTAAGCACCTTGCCGGGGTATGTTTCTTGATTTTGTGAGAGAGGGGAGAGGGGCGTCGTTCGACAGGCAGCAGTGGGCGATGGACAGATCTTGAACTTGATTCTGTCCTTAACTGGGAGATGTGGTTGTGCTTACAAATCTTTAGCGCAGCCCAGAGGGCATTTCTCTGCATTATTTGTAGCTTGTTCATGTTTTTTCAAAAGTGCCGCAAAGTAGTGAGTTACAATAGTCTAGTTTTGAGCCAATGAGTTCACTGGCTACTTCAAGACGATTATTGACGGACAGGAAAGGTTTACTGATGTTGATGTTCTTAGTGGTATAGCCTGATGGAGAGGCAATGTGGTTGAACAGTCGAGTCATGCTTATAGAGGAGTCTAGGTACACGCCCAGAGTTTTTACAGAAGTAGCGACGGAGATGTTGTGACCGTCGATGATGAACACCTTGTAAGCCTGGTTTAGTTTGGCCAGAGGGGCCCGGGACCGATGAGGAGAAGCTCTATTTTTTCTTTGTTGAGACAGAGGTTGCTTGTGTACATCCAGGATTGGATAGCTTCATAAATTGTTTTCACTCTGAGAGTATCCTGAGTGTGGTCAGCGGAGAGAGGGATGAGAATTTGAATGTCATCGGCATAGTTAGTATATGAGATGCCTAGCGAGTAAAGATGGTCGAAATCAGTTTTGTGTACACATTGTACAGTGTTGGCGAGACACAGGAGCCTTGTGGTACACTGCAGGATATAGACATGGGTCTAGTGACATCATCCCCCACAAAGACTCAAGAGTATCTGTCAGCCAGGAATGAAGCAACCCATTTGGCAGTATTTGGTGAGAAATAGGCTGAGGACCTAAGGTGTGTCTCAGCATCTGGTGCTCAACGAGGTTGAAGGCTGCTGAGAGGTAAAGCAGTAGGAGGAGGGAGTGGTTGCTGAGGTCATTTGCTTCGTCTAACTAATTCTTAAGGTCTGGAAGGGTTGTTTCAGTCCCATGTTTTGGGTGGAAACCCGATTGTGGAATGCCCCGAATGTGGTGGGATTCGAAGAATTTCTGTATTTGAAGGTAAGCGACTCTGTCAATAATTCTCAAGAGGAAGGGGACAGTAGTTATGGTTTAGAAGTTGATTGGGATTGCCGGGTCAAGGGAGGACTTTTTTTAGCAGTGCAGGAATCTAGGATTCTTTTAGGGAGATGGAACAGCGCAAGTGGTGAAGGATGAGTTAATGATGGAGGAGATGAGAAGGAGTAGGGGTTCTGCGCTTTCTTTTACAATAGAGGCTGGGCAGATGCCACTTTTACAGCGTCAAGGTTTGAGACCTTTGATGATATTGGCGAGGGTGGAGACAAGGGTGGGTTGAAACTGGAAGAGGGGGATGTCTCTTGGTCCTCTTAGTAGCGGGGCAGAGACTGATATGCAAATGATTATTTCCCATCTGTGAAAGGTACAGTGAGCAAAAAGCAGATGGCTGCGAACTCTCAAAGTGGTTAAAAACCACTGAACAGGTTATCATGCCGTGTTCTTTCGAGAGAGGGGCGACTGCTACCTTTTTTGTATTTTTGGAAGGAACTTGGGGTTGGTCACCCTAAGTTACCTGAGGCAACCAGATGTGGACTCCCTGCTCACTGTGCTTAGAGAAGCTCTGCTTCACCTTACTGATGAGACCCAACAAGGCTGAAACACGTGTACGGGGTTGCTGTTGGTACTCTTGTTCAGAAGGGAATTGTAATAGTATTTTGGTGCTGGACTGCCCATGTGGGCGGGTCAAAGACTGATATGCAAATGAATATTTCCCATCTGTGAAAGGTACAGTGAGCAAAAAGCAGATGGCTGCAAACTCTCAAAGTGGTTAAAAACCACTGAACAGGTTATCATGCCGTGTTCTTTCGAGAGAGGGGCGCCTGCTACCTTTTTTGTATTTTTGGAAGATACTTGGTGTTGGTCACCCCAAGTTACCTGGGGGCAACCAGAAGTGGACTCCCTGCTCAATGTGCTCAGAGAGGCACAGCTTCACCTCACTGATGAGGCCCAACAAGGCTGAAACACGTGTATGGGGTTGCTGTTGGTACCCTTGCTCAGAAGGGAATTGTGCTGGACTGCCCATGTGGGCGGGACAAAGACTGATATGCAAATGTATTATTTCCCATCTGTGATAGGTACAGTGAGCAAAAAACAGATGGCTGCAAACTCTCAAAGTGGTTAAAAACCACTGAACAGGTTATCATGCTGTGTTCTTTCGAGAGAGGGGCGCCTGCTACCTTTTTTGTATATTTTGGATAGATTTGTGCTTGGAATTCTTTTTCAGGAGGGCTACGTTTTTGAAGGGTTTATGTCCAGCACATGACACAACTTTAATGCTTTGACATTGTTATGTTAAGTCATTTTATACCCAGGCAGAGGCACTACCACCCAAAGGTATGTAAGCGCTCGACCAAGTGGCAAAAACAAACCTGACCAAAATCTAGACATTGAATATTGTTTCTGATGCTCACGAGAAATAATACATTGTTTACTTACCTTCTGTTAAAAAAGCAAGGGGTGTTCGTTTTGAAAACAATGTAGCTGCGCAGCCAGTACTGAATACTACTCTGTGGTTGGTAGTCAGGAACACAGCCTGAGACTCATTAAATGCCACCCCCAGGACACTATGCGCTTCTTATCAATGTCAGAATTCCCTTCAAAGACTGTCTGCCTCAACCACAGAACATTCCATAGAAAAGGACATAAAAACCTCTGAACTGAAAAGAGACTCTATGCCCCATCCAGTACAGCCCCCCTCTCAAACAACCACAATTATTTACACATCTCCAGATCACACTGTACCTCAAAAAGGCAGATGTTTTATTGCATTTTGGAAACAACGCAGATTTTGTAATGCTCTGCTCACTGACATGTTCTCTAGTAAACATTACACTCCGATACAAATTGAAAATGTAGCTCTTCTAACCTTTGTCGCGCTCCGATTTTAAGGAGGTAGGACGTGTGAGTGATATAGCTTACTTTACAGTCTGTTACTATAGCTGTCTCCTTACTCATTGACTGCTCTCCTCGCTCCTTCCTTCTCCCCTTCCCATGCTAAACTCTCCACCTGCCGCTGTGATTGGGGCCTGCTCCCCTCAGAGTCATAAAGGGACCAGACCACCCCCCTACCAGTCCCTCCCAGCATCCTTTGCCAGCACTTGCTCTCGGGCTCCCTTTTCAAGGGATATCCCATCCCGGTCCTTGTGTCCACTGCAGTCTTCCGCCCTCCGCCTGCACTCTTTCCCCTGGCACTTGCCACCTCAGCCTGAATAGCACTTGCCTGCCCCCACCCATGGGGTTCCCCCAGTCTTGCACTTCTCCCTCTACCCCCCGCCCCCGTTGCACTTATCACCTTGTCATGCACTTGCATGGTGGATTGTCACAAGGCCAATATAACAATTTCTTTATTCTTGTTTTCTTGTGCGATCCCATGCTCCCCCCCCGCCCCTGTCTTGTGGCGCCTGGAAACAAATGTGTATAGGTGCCATACACATGCCCACAAAAAGACAAATAAATAAATAAATAAATAAATAAATAAATAAAAATGAAGACAAAATCGAAAATTACAGAAAAAGAAAGGGAACATCTCCTTCAGGCTTCTGTAATGAGACAATAGGTCTAGCTGGTGGGTAATTTGCCCCATGCTCATCCCGGGTCCCCTCTTCCTATTCCTCATGAAAACCCACCTCAACTTTCTGCCCCGCCAAGCCTCAACTACACAGCATGGTATAAAAAAATAATAAACAAAATAAATCAGTGATTTATCTTGCTCCAACAAAGCTGATGTCCTAGATGCATGACAGGCCGCCATCATGCGCAAATTTGCAAGTACCGAGTAGCCCCCATTAACAGTAACTGCCATGACAGATTCTTTTATGTTGGGCTTCCCTAATATAGGTGGCCTAATTCTTGATTTTCAAAGGACAGGGGCAGTTCTCAAGGTCAACAAGTGTCCTCATACATGATGGTTCTCAAGGTCAACATGTGTCCCCATACATGATGGTTCCTCTTTCTTTTTCTTTGGGAAGTTGGTGCCCTGTACCCGTTGCTGGTAAGAATGTCAAATCTAAAACCTAGTTACTCGAAAAGAATATATGTGGCTGCTGCTTCTGGACAGCCTAGACTAACCTGATATTGGTCAGGAAATGGCACTGGTTCCCTGGTTACTCGTAGCCCATCTTACCCAATGGGAGGGTGTATACGCATGTTTCATGCAGTTTGAATAAGTGACTCTTTATTCGTCACCGTTCACCAACAGACCCATTACTGAACTCATGTAGACAAGTCTTCTTGGGGGGGGGGACTGTGGATGTATTACTCTATAGCCCAATGTAAAACCCTTAACGTTAGTTACACTACTCGTAGATACTATAAGGCTGGTAGGGGGGGGAGGATAACTCGGGGGCAACATATCAGGTTCGTATCCCGTGCGTGCGTTATAAATGAACAATAAAATAAATACATATCATAAAAGTGCATTTATGCATACTTTTATAGAGGATATGGCCAAATGTGAAACCCATCCTTTTTGAGAGAATGGCATTTTATGCATAGTTTAAAATACGGGCTATGGGCTCAGCCTCCATATACAATTATGAAACACCCCGGAGAAGCAAGTCAACTCAGCCCATGAACCATAAAGAGGCAATTCACAATTGACAAAATGGCCTCCATTTCATTAGTGCTGAAAGCAAGGCAGAGTGGAAATCAGTGCTGATGGGGCATATTTAGTGGCCAGGGGATTTGGTGGGGCCATTCAGTCTTACATTAGAGAAATAAACACAGAAATTCCAACATTTGAAAAGGAGTCATGCTTTGTATGTGTGGTGTCACGTGTCCAGACGGACAGAGTCACGTGACACAGTGCGCGAGCAGTAGAAATAAAGGTATCACCGGAACTGGCGGGATGACACCAGTCCAGGTTTAAGCAGTCAAGAGAGTGGTCGTGTCTTGTGTCCTGCGCCGCCCCCGCGCATCGCGTATCAGCGCAAGCGTCTGCCCGAGGCCCTACCTCTGCCTCGTACATCCGCACGTGCCCCAGCGGATGAAGATATCACACTGGCGACGAGGCGGCAAGTGGTTCGCGAGCCCCGAGATCGAAGGGAGCTATCGCATCCACAGACCCGCGTCCTAAGAAAACCACGAGGCCGGCAAGCGCCGACGCCGGCCCCACCCGTTTTCAGCAGAATCCACCCGCATCAGCTGTGAGCGAAAGTAACGTTTCGAACTCAGGCAGCTGAAACGAACCATCAGCAGCACCCACGCCACATGTGAGGTGCAAAGCCCACGCATCATACGCGGCCCGCCCTGCCGACAACGCCGCACGTGGGCCCACGCGCCTTTGCAAACACAAGGCCCAACAGCAACAACACGGCGAACAGCAACACGGGGCTGCAACACTGCGCAGCATAACATGTCAGACCCGACATCTAGCCCAACAGGGGCCGGCACTTGGTCTTCGTCAAGGAGGAGCGTCACCGACGAGCGCACCGACCCCACGCTAACTACTTTCATGCCGCCATTCGACCCTTTCACCAATGGAGCGGCCATCAGGTGGGAAATATGGCTACAGCAGTTTGAGATGCACCTAGATGCCAGAGACATCACCATACCCAAAAAGATGTGCACCTTTCTCCTACTCAATATAGGATCTGCCGCCCTACGCCTATTCAACGCCACGCCAAACCGCGGAAGCGACGCCAACTACGCCGCAGCAAAAGCCGCACTCACCAACATGTTCAAACCAGACCTCAACCCGGGCTACGAACGCTTCCATTTCTGCATGGCGAGACAACGAGAAAAAGAAACAGTGGACAAATTTCACGCTCGCCTTCGCGAAATGGCTGTAGGCTGTGAATTCCCAGACGAAGAGTTCGCCATCCGCCTCCAAATCATCAATGGAATCTCTTCCGAGAAACTGAGGAGAGCGATACTCTCCGAGAAAAATGTACGATTATCCCGCATCCTCGAGATGGCGCGACTCCGCGAACAAACAGAGGACCAGGTAGCAGTAATGGAAGCAGCCATCCAGAAACTACCGCTAGACGACCCTGGACCTGCGGAAGACGTAGCAGCCATCTCCCGACAACAAAGCACTCGCCCAAAACAGAACTGGATGCCTCACTCATCACAGAGACGAGATCAAACCTGCAAATGGTGGGGAGGCCCATGGCACAAAGGCGAATCCTGCCCGGCGTGGGGATCCACGTGCAGGAAATGTAACCGTTTGAATCACTATGCCGCAGTCTGCCTGAACCCGCCGGGCAAGAGTGACAAGGACCCAGACCCACGGCCAACACAAGAACCGCGAAGGAGATTCGCGCCCAGAGGATCCCGCCAACAAACGCGAAAAGGAAAAGCCAGAGCAGTCGATGAATCGCAAAGATCACCAGCCACGAGTGACAGCGACGAAAGCGACAGTGACTCCTCTCCTGAAAGGCAAGGCAAAGAGAGGAAGAAAAAAGGAAAGAAGCGAGTACACCGAGTACATCTAATATCAGCGGTCGACCCACGAAAGTCACGGCGGAAGAGGAGACCATCATGCACAGTCCTCTCCAACGGAGACCCACTGAAAGTAATCATTGACACGGGCGCTACAGTAAACGTCATGCCCGTGACCGAGTTCAACAGACTCAACCCCAGACCAGAACTCCTCAAGAAGAAAGTCAGGCTATACGCCTATGGATCCAAGAAACCCCTGCCAGTACAAGGGTCGTTTAAATCGGACTTTGCTCACA
This sequence comes from Ambystoma mexicanum, assembly GCF_040938575.1. Lineage (NCBI taxonomy): Eukaryota > Metazoa > Chordata > Amphibia > Caudata > Ambystomatidae > Ambystoma > Ambystoma mexicanum. The sequence continues at coordinate 799,902,042 of NC_090935.1, read as the reverse complement.
ATAACGCCAACTGCCGTGCCCGAATATACGTAGTAGATGCGGGGTGCAAGACCCTCCTGAGCTGCAAAACAGCCGAAAAGTTGAAGCTGATACACTTCGCATTCAGTGCGCAACACGACGAACTACACAACCTCTTAGGACGGCACAAGAAGCTGTTCCAGGGCATCGGACGCCTCAAAGGGAGAACCGTCAAGCTCCACATAGACCCCACTATCGAGCCCAAGGCAGTACGACATAGACAAATTCCATTTCATCTGAGAGATGCCGTAGAAAAGGAACTACTCAAGCTCGAAAATGCAGGGATCATCGAGAGGACGTCAGGACCAACCCCGTGGGTTTCACCGATGGTAGTAGCCCAGAAACCGAAACAACCAGGCGCGGTTGGAATATGCATCGATATGAGGCTCCCCAACATAGCCATCGGCCGCGAACGCCACGTCACTCCCACCATCGACGAACTCATCGTAGACCTCACGGGAGCGACAGTCTTCAGCAAGCTCGACCTCCGGTCTGGCTATCACCAGCTGAAACTATCCAAAGAATCCAGATACATTACAACATTTTCGTCCCACCTTGGCCTGATGAGGTACAAGAGGCTCAATTTTGGGATATCGTCTGCTGCGGAAGTGTTCCAGCACGAAATCCGCAAAGTCATCACAGGGCTCGAAGGGACCACCAACATCAGCGACGATATCCTAGTATATGCATTGAACAAAGATGAACACCATCGACGCTTAGCAGCGGTTCTAAAGAGGCTCGAAGATGCAGGCCTGACCCTCAACGCAGAAAAATGCGAATTCAACAAAAAGGAACTATGTTTCTTCGGATACATATTCAGACCGAGCTTCTCGTCGACGCCAGCCCGGTTGGCCTGGGAGCAGTGCTGACCCAAACAGATAGAGATGGCAGAGTATTCCCAATCGCATTTGCCAGTAGAGCCCTCAAAAAACCCGAACTGAACTACGCGCACATCGAAAAGGAAGCCCTGGCAATCCTGTGGGGGTGTCGTCATTTCAAGGTATACCTGCTAGGAAAACAAGCAAAGGTCTTCACCGACCATAAGCCCCTAGTCCCGATATTCCGGGGCTCTGCCCCGCATCCTCCAGCCCGCATAGAGAAGTGGATGCTGCAACTGCAACCTTATAACATCGAGGTAGAATACCGCCCAGGATCAGACAACCCGGCAGACTACCTGTCCCGCCATCCGCGGCCGGCCACAGACAAAGAGCAACACCATGCAACAGAAACAGCCGAGCACTTCTGTCATGTAATAGCGTGTGCCCGACTCGAGCCCTGACACTGCAGGAAGTAGTGCAGGAAACAGAAGAAGACACCGTCCTGCAACACACGACCGCTGCCATCCAATCAGGAAATTGGAAAAACTACCTCATGTCAATGACTCACCGAACAGCCACAGCCCAAGCCAAACTCAGGGCCCTGTTCGGTATTAGACACGAACTCTCGGTAGCCCCAGAAGGAGTGATATTGAAGGGACACCGAATCATACTACCAGAATCCCTAGAAGAAAGAGCGCTCAAGCTGGCCCACAGTGGACATCAAGGGATCGTCAAGTCAACAGCTTACCTAAAATCCAGAATGTGGATGCCAAACATGCACCAGAGGATAACTGAGCTCGTAGAGTCTTGCGCAGCCTGCCAAGCATCACGGAGACCAGCAAACCCCGAACCAATCAGCAACGCCCCACGAAGCCGAAAACGGTGGGACGCCGTTAGCATGGACCATTGCACCATCGCAGGGGAAGGATACCTGCTAGTAGTAATTGATGAATTTAGCAGATACCCCGAAGTAGAACATGTAGCTTCGACCAACGCTGAAACCACCATCCTCACACTGGAGAAAATGTTCGCCACACATGGGATCCCGAGGAAAATAAAAAGTGACAACGGGCCATCATTCACCAGTCAAGAGCTCCGTGAGTTTTTCAAGGAAGTAAACGTCAAGCATCAACGCATTACTCCAAGATGGCCTCAAGCAAATGGTGACGCTGAACGCTTCATGGGGTCACTGAACAAAGTCACCAGGATTGCCAAAGAACAAGGACACCTCTGGTTGAAGACTGTGTATCGGTTTCTGAGAACACACCGACAGACCCCACACTCAGCCACTGGAGTCAGCCCAGCCGCCCTCATGTTTGGAGTGCCTATACAGGCGGAACTACCGGTACACCCCAACTGGACAACGCCAGATCCAGACATCCTCGAGATGGACGCAAAGCGGGAAAGACACAATGAACGAGAAAGCATCGCCAGACGAGCCTACCATAGAGAACTAAATCCAGGTGATACAGTCCTCGTCAGGAACCGGGCACCGCCAAAGAAAATGTCCCTCAACTTCGAAGTTCACCCATGGACTGTCAAGACCACCAACCATAGCATGATCACAGCAACCCGAGGAGAAGAAACCGTGACCAGGAACGTTTCCCACTTCAGGAAAGTGCCCCAAGAAATGTGGGAAGAGTACCGGTCACCCCAGAGAGGAGAAGTAACACACACACCCCAAAGACTCACACCACAGCGGAGCGCAGAGACACCGCAAGAAGAAGAGATTGAAGCGGAGAGTGTCACCGAAGATCCACCCCGGGAAAGAAACACCCGATACAATCTAAGAGAAAGACCCAAGCCGTCATCCCGCCTTCAGGGATACGTGGTGGATAGAATACGCCGTAAAAGACTGAAGCAGAGACACCCACCTGTTCAGAAGTAAGACTGAGTATAAGTGCTGTTGTTAGCCGTAGTGAATTTGCCTCCAAGTTGGGGAGGAATGTGGTGTCACGTGTCCAGACGGACAGAGTCACGTGACACAGTGCGCGAGCAGTAGAAATAAAGGTATCACCGGAACTGGCGGGATGACGCCAGTCCGGGTTTAAGCAGTCAAGAGAGTGGTCGTGTCTTGTGTCCTGCGCCACCCCCGCGCATCGCGTATCAGCGCAAGCGTCTGCCCGAGGCCCTACCTCTGCCTCGTACATCCGCACGTGCCCCAGCGGATGAAGATATCACAGTATGCATCTTAGCTTGTTTATTTTGTGCTTGCTGCTCCCCAGAGTCCAGTTCAAGAAGCAACCACCAATGTTTATTTTGACCAAAGGCAAGAGAGTTCTCCTTGAACTTTTCAGAGACTTTTGTGCACACTGGGCTAAGGCGCCATTGGGAAGGCCGTGTTCTTTCAACGCCACGTACAAGCTACTTTCTTAACCATTTGAAAAGGTAAATGAAGGAAAAATCCATGATACATAGAACCGAACAAGAAGTGTGCTATTTGTATTTATGTGGCAGTTAGGAGGACATTTCTACAAAAATGGTCATACAAAGAATAAAGTACGGATCACTGAGGCAGTCCTGAACAGGGTGCCTCTACAAGTAGCAGAAATGGTGTGGATGGGGGTAAGCCAGTTGGTGAGGGGGGAGTGCAAAGGAACATAAACAGGGGACATTGACGATTGAACTAAGATGCACACTGTAGACATGTGGACCTTGGGCGGGTATTTACAAAGGTGTAATCTACATGAAGGTAAATATAACATTTCCTGGAAATGAGGGCTAGGGGGTCAGACGAGGAGGGGATCAATAGAGATTAAGGATGCACCTTTGGTGGTTAGAAAGTGGATCCTGTGCCTGGCCTTGAACAGCTCTGCTGATGGTATAGTTTTGATGGTTGGGGTAGATCAGTGAATGGGGCTGCGTGTGTGGGGGAGCACAGGTTTTGAAGGGGAAAGGTGGGTCTTTGAGGGCTGGGAATCAAAGAGCTTTAGAGGGAGACTCAAAAGACATGAAGTCAGCAAGGGAGTGGGGCACAAGGCCAAGTAGTACTGATTTAAAGAGGAGGAGCAACACATTAAGAAGGGAACGACTTTGCAAAAAGGGTCATCCCGCATGATGGTGGTATACTGAGGTGGAGGAGAAGCTAGGTTGGTGCTTCGGGGTGCATGTAGCGAAGATCAGAACTTCGTTGAGGGAAGAGAATGAGTGGAAATGAAGGCATGCGAGTGGACTTAAACAGTAGTCAGGTCAGTGCGCAGGGCATGTGTGACAGAATCACAGATTAGCAAGGATTAATCTGAGCATTGACAGACCCTGAGTATATGGCAGATATCATAGTGGAGTTCAAGGTGGAGTCTGGTCATGCAAGCCAAATCCTGGACCTACGAGGCTGTATTGAGGCAGCTCCCGTTCATAAGCCGCGTTTCTGGGTGTACACGGTGGTTGTTGTGTAGATGAAGCTTAAACTGAGTATTCCAGTCTTCCCTGAAAATATGAGGCTGAACATGGACATTAGGCCGACCTTACTACTAGGGGTAGCTTGTGGGCCTCTGAGGGTAAAGCCATGTGATGCATTGGGAATATGAATCTGAATAGAGGCATATGAGGGTAAGCCTGGGCCTGGGCCTTAAGGACATTCCTGTGCATATAAGGTAGCCCTTTGGTCCGGACGTTATTCTTGTTCAAATGGAGACGACCCTGGGAATACGAGGCATGTGCTGGGTATCATTGAGTTAGGTGGGGTAGAAAGTAGCAGGGAGAGAGGGATCGGCTATGTAGGGGAAGTAGAGAGGGCCAGTACCCCTAGAAGCAGATGAAATGTGCAAGCCAGCGGTTATTGCCCGGAAGCCTTATATCCTAATTGACTTGCAGGATTCCATAATTCCAATCCACGTGCTAATATATTATAGAAAACATTGCCAACGTAGCTGATTAGTTCCACCTCATGAGAAGAAACATCAGGCCGTCCTTGCATTTTAGCAAAGCACATTTTAGATACTGAGACCTGTAGTTTCACTGTTCTCATTATAAATGTAGCCAACACATCCCAGAATATAGAGGGATGTTGCATCATGAATTAGAACTAGGTGAAGGGGGTCTTTAATATCGGGGACTGGTTGACAACTGCATGGAAAACATATGAGATTCTCTGTATGCAAAATGTATCTGTGCTGCTGTTTCTCAAAACATAGCGTACTAATTGTGCAGGTGAGATATCTCATCAGCCCCTGTCCACAGCTGTTCAAAGGTTATGGAAATTGCTGCAGACACACAGAAATTGATTGCAGAAAATCACAAGTTTTGTGTATTTTGGTGCAACCCAAACTACTCCTGACTAACTCCATCAGTCGGACAACTGCACTTTTAACGTTCACCTTAAAATGTGCTGCGCTACCACCCAATTCATTGAACATGTCTTGCTTGAGCGATGCGCTCATCCACTCTATGACCCTGGAGTCAGTGCTGTAACAGTTGACATGGCTGAGAATCGCCAGTGGCTGAGCACCAGGGCTGAGATTAGAGTTTTTGTCAAGTGGTGAGTGGGATGCAGGCATATCTTCCTGTTGTTTAAAAAGTTGATCCTGACTCAGTGGTAGTGGCCATGATAGAATGATTGAGTTTAAGCTCCTATAAAGGAGGTTCTTGATATTGCAAGCCATGGATAGAGCAGATCAGGAGGAAAGGAAAGAGAGTATGAGAGAGTGTGTTTGGCATTGAAGGTCAGGAGAAACATGACTTCCATCTTGGAGGCATAGAGGCAGCTGGTGGTGCGTTCTAAAATGCCATGGGGAAAGGAGGGAAAAAAGTGCTAGGTGTCAGTGGCAAATAGGTGATAGTGAAAGCCAAATGATTAAATGAGTTTAACCCAGTGAAGCAATGTAGAGGGTGAAGAGTTGTGGGCCCAGGACTAAAACTAGAGGGATGCCAACTGAAAGAAGTGGGTGTAGTGACATGTCAGAGTTCCAGGAGATGAAGAAGTGGTCCAAGAAAGAGTGAGGGAAAATTAGACAGATTGAGCAAGTAGGGCAGAAGAGAACCTGGATGGATGACTTCACTTGGTCGAGATAAGTGACTCTGAAGTCAGGCTTACATTTTCTTTTGGTGGTAGTTGAGGGACGGGGTGAGATTGGAGGGGAAAATATGGTGAAGTGGATGAGTGAGCGATCTGAGGCTGAAGGCCTTACACAGAGCACAAAGGAGTTGAGAGAAACGGATAGGAAGATGAGATTAAGGGAGTTGCCATGACTCTGAGTAGGAAGGTTATATAGGTTGACCAGAGAGTGGTCGAAGAAAGTGGTGTCCAGCTGTAGTTGATGGGCTTTGATTGTTTTGGAGAGGTTGAGGTTGCCAGTTGTGATGGTGGAAATTCTGCTCAGAGACATTTAAGTAAATGTTCACGATCATACAAGAAAGGATTAGGGGGACAGATGGACAGTGGATGAGAAGCATAGTGAGAAGATTTGATGTAAGAAATTGGACAGAGATCTATTCGAACGAGGAGAGAGTAAAGTCGGGAGGAGAAGAGGCGCTGATGGTGTGTCCCTGCTGATCTCAGACAAACACCCCTGGCTTTTTTTGTAAGCCAAGGGAAATGTGAGAAGGTAGTGAAGTCAGTGTGGAGGGAAGCGAGTATAGCAGTGTCAAGAGGGACAATCTATGTGTCAATGAAAACCATTACAGAGTTTGAAGTGATGGGAGTTAAAGTGGTCAGTGGAAAATTAAGTTTCTTAGGGTTTGTGCAATACAGAGGCCCAGGGTGAGTTAATTTGTCGAGCAGGAGGTTGGAGAGGTAGAGGAGTCATAGAAGGAGCGTTAAGAGGAGACACTTTAGTAAAACAGTGTAGAGAGATGATGTTGGAGTGTGTATGATGCGAGAGAAAGGTATGACCAAGGTGCCCTTTAGAAAGTGTTGAGAGGATAGGGATGCAGAGACCTGGTGGAGGGGAGGAGCAGTTTGACATATTGGGGTAGGAGAGGACCTCAAAGGAAGGAAAAGGAGGGGACAGGAAAGAGGAGGAGAAGGAGAGTGGAAGGGAGCACATAGTTCTATGAAGAGAGGTGGTTGGGGTATGGGATTGTGAGAGCCCATGGGGTGGTGCCTACCCTATTAGGTGGTTGAGGATCGCTTTTGGAGCAAGGTTGTGGCCCTAGTCACTTGCAGGCCACAGCATGTGATGCGCTTATCTTGAACACCCTTAGCTCTAGGTGCCCCAAGTGTTGCGTGCCTATGGATTGTCACATATAATGATTGTATTGAGGTGCCACCAGGGTTTTGCAGCCATTCGGGATGCCAGGTGGCCTGGATTCCTCCTACAGGATGCCAACTCTCAAGGATGAGCATCTAGGAGAAAGGTGTATCTGAGATGACTTTACTAGAGTTGAGTGTCTGCAGACAAAAGTGAGTGACCTGCTGAATTTGTGTGTGTGTGAGTGAGTAGGTGTGTGTGACTGATCATGGGTGGACTTGAGAGTGTGTAACTGTAGTGTTGGCTATATGACAGAGTGAATGTGGTTGTTTGTGATCATACCTTTCCATATTTTGGATTATGGATGAAGTTATGTGACAAAGAATGAAAAACAGTACCCTGTAACAGCCCAGAGCAAGCCCCTGAGAGGGGCTGTGCTCTATGTTTAAAATGTGTAATCCAGAGTAGATTAATTAAAGCTGATTAGTTCGATTTAAACATTAACTTCCTAGAATTATAAGGAGAGGGAACTACTGTACAAAATAAACAAAAATAAATACTGTATTTCAATATGAAAAAAACATAAAAGGTTTGACAGTTTGAAAGTTGTTTGTTCAAGCCAGGGTCCCTAATGCCAACATTATTATAATGTAACATTCCAAGCTGACTGACAAGAAGAGTTTTCTCTGTGGAGAGGTCTATGGCTGGTAAGGGAGGCAGGTGGACTGACAGGGAGAGTGTGGTATTTTGGAAATCCTCACAGACTCACACCGCTCTATTGGACCCCAACTTGAAGTCCCAACCAGCCTCTGCACATCAACTCTAGCTGGTTCTTCCAGTTGCCTGTTAGAACCCATTACTGGGACTGGTGGACCTCTGATCTGCAAGGCCTTCGCAGATCAGCAAGTCAGTGTGGCGGGTCAGAAGGACAATGTTTCTTTGAGGACATTTCGAGGTTTATTTTATTAAAGAATGAAAGTAAAGCCTAGCTTTCTCTATCTCTTTGATGTTCCCTACCTGTTAAAATAAGGTGCTTGGCAGTCCTCTGTGAATGTCTGAAAGAAAGGTGTCCATAGTCCAAACTAACACTAACCCTAACTGAACCTACCACTTATTCTAACAACTAAAAGTTGGAAAATGACGCCCTTCTCCTGGAGCTTGCTTCCTGAAAGTTTCTTCTTCTTGACTCTTTAATATGATATTTTCAAATAGTCTCTTGTGACTTCTTTAATCAGTTCATAAAATTCCTTCAAGACTTTGTGATACTTGTGTCCCTTCCCAGAGGATGGTTCCCTGAACCTTGAACCACTACTTTGATCATATAGGGTTGCTTTACCCCTTTCCCAGGGCAGTGTTGCCCAGTCTCAGCATTTCTCTTTCTCTTTAAATTCTCTCCTCTTCTCCACAGTTCTTAGTATTCTTTCTCTGTCTTTTGAGAGATATTTCACTTTACCCTTTTCCTCTCAGGCGTTGCACTCTCTTAATGTTTCTCACAATTCCTATTTCATTTGTGTTTCTCTCATTGAACACTTCGCTTTTCTTCCCAGGTGTTTGTTTCTTAAACTCAGTTTCCTGTTCAATATTTATTGTATTCAGATATCTCTTGTCGCCATCATTCCATTTTCTCTCTCTCTCTCTCTCGTGTATTTGACTGGGAGAGGTAGGAACAGTCCCATAATGTATATGACTGGAACAAGAGTGAACAGTCCCATAACGACTCCCGCTTTTCCAATTACTTCGGCTTGATAGAAAGTAGAAAGGACTGTGATGAGGAAGAAAAGAGGTAGCTATCATAATGAACCAAACCAAGAAACTGTGACGAGGAAGAGGTGCGGATCCACAGGGATCTCTCAGATGAACTTGGATGAACGGTCTAGTCTCCAACTACAGACCTTATTGGATGCCGACATAAAAACTGACAACAGACCCGCCCGAGTGTCAGATTCTCCCTGAAGGAACCGAGAGAATGGCGGACACTCACCGTGCAGAACATCAGGGGGAGACCAGGATGCTGGAAGGCGAGAAGTACTGTGTCCAGGGGACACGCCAAGAGAACTGAAAGCAAGCTGGGGAGAGCACCTGCAGCGCGGCACTGCAGGACCACATAGTCCAGCTGAGAGAGAAGCCGTACAGGGTCAGAAGCCGCGAAGCTGCAGAGGCAAGCTGAGAAGAGCCCCAGAGCACTTGCGAGGCAAAGAGAGACACAGGGAATTCTGCAACCGACTAGAGGGCTGAATACAAGACCCTAAAGGTATTTGAGTGGTTGAGCCTATGAATCGGGGTCTCCAGAGGGTACAAGGAACCCTAAAGTGAACAGTGCATGGAAAGTGGAGGAAAAGAGGATAACCCCTATGGAACATTAAAAGACCGTGAAGAGAACTGTGAGAATAATACATATGAAGACAGTACTTGGCCGGAGAGTAAACCAAATCTGTATATGAGATTAAGAGACTGTGAAGAGGACTGTGAGAGTAATGCATCTGAACATAGAACTTGCCAGGCAAGTAAACCAAATCTGTGTCTGAGAATAAGAGAGCTGGTAGAGAAGGGATCCAGGTCAGTCAATCAGGGTCAGAGACCCACTCCCGTTTGGAGGGGCATCCAAACCACTCTTCTTCATCACAGTGCCTGGTAGAAGGGAACCAGGTCTGCCAACCAGGGTCAGCAACCTACCACAGTTTGGAGAAGCATCCAAACTCCTCTCCTTCATCGCCGTGCCTGGTAGAAGGGAACCAGATCTGCCAACCAGGGATCCACCACAGTTTGGACGAGCATCCAAGCCACTCTTCTTTGTTGCAGTACCTGGTAACAAAAGGGACCAGGTCTGCCATCCGGTACCTGGAACCCCCAAATATAGAGAAGAAGCCTGAGAAAGGTCAGCTGGGGAAGGGAGACAATCCCCCACCAATTGGTGAACTGTGTAGCCTGAGTAAGGCTGGAGAAGGGAGATGTTCCCCTAACACTTGAGACTAAACTTTGTGAACATTCAAAACCAAGAGCTGCCTTTTTGTCCAGGGGAAGAGAGTCATTCCGAGCTAGGATTCTGACATAGGACGGTGGACTCTTGCTTTTGACATCCTGACTGTGACATTAGTAATGTTGGTTGAGGCAGGGAAACCCCCTCTTAGAGCTAGAGCAGGATTAGGTTTTTCTTTTCATTTTCTAACTTGAATACACGTTTATACTAACCATAATGACCCGTCTTGTGTCAGAGTCTTACTTCTGCACCCTTACAGCAGCTGTCTTGGCATTCAAACCAGTTTGTTTTTATTGCAGATGGTGTGTTTTATTAAAGTATATGTTGTCTTAATTTCTAGGACCTTGATTGGACTGTCCCTTTATTTTTGGCAGTGATACTTTGCTGTTTGAGTTGCCACTGGATCACTGTGACACCCCTCGTGAGAGTAGAGCCTTCCCTCGGCCCACATTACCACAAAAGGCAAAGGAGGCATATCTCTTGACCTTGGTCTGTTTTGCCTTTATGATTGGGATCACTCTTTTTTTGCAGAAGTATGAGGGCTGAGTAGGCAGTTTAGCCACTACTCCTACTCGTACTCCTCCGGGGCAGAGGTCATCCCTTCTCCTGTGCAGGTGCAGCGCAATAGTGCATCCCTCTCACCAGCTGTTTACTGCACACAGGAACACCAGAAAAGAGGACTGTACAAGTCCTGGGCGAGTGACACCCACCATATGCAGATACGTTGAGCGGTATGATGTGGGTGATTATGGGTAAGAGGGAGAGTGATGGGAAAAATGTGAGAGCAAATCAGTGCTTTGATGAGTGAGAACGAGTGAATAACTCTATCACTCGAAAATGAGAGACGGAGCATGTCGCTGTAAGCATGCAAAAGCTGGTGTGCTCATTGCCGCATACAAGAGTGATTTTCTGGGTGAGAGTGTGCGCTATTCAGTGTTGTACATCTAACTCCTTGCAGAACGCACAGACATTCTAGACGGTCACAGAACAGCTGCTCTCCAGTGTGTCTCCATGTTTTCCTGTTTGGTGGGAAGGTTGGACTTCTTAAGCTCCAGCTCAACATGGGCAAAATGGCATTACGTACATTCAAAGGGTGAGTCGCTAGATACATATTGCGGAACATATTGATGAGAATTCTATTGAGGCTCTTACTTTCACATATCATGGATAGCGGCTACACAAGCAGTGTTAGGCTTCTTATGCTTTGCTTATCATGTATTTTAAGTCAATACAAATCTTCTTATTAAAACCAATATTTGTGACTGAGGGCACGTAGACACCTAAAGAAGTATTTATGGTGATCTATTGAATCACTAAACCTCTGTTTTTTGTTGTTGAAAGTCTAATAAAAAGACATTCTAAAATTAAAACCCATTGCTGACAATTAATAAAATCAGAACTGAAGAAAACTTAAATATATCACAGTTTCTCGTATTAGTTAAGGATTGCAATTGATCGTTTACAACTGTTTTTTTTCTCTCCTCATGTTTTCTCCTTTCAAATAACGTACATGCTTTTTCCCCACCTTAATCCATTAATTGTGTTTTAACATTTCAGGAGACTGTTGAACAAATGCCAAAGTGACACGAAGGTAAAACAAAAATGTGGTATTTCTTTAGAACTGTGAAAATCCTTCCTTCCTTGCCGGGATATTTCATCAGGCCCGGATAAAGGCGCTGTGCTGGGGAGGTGCAGACGGACATTCCCAGGCCCTAATGGCGAACGTGTCAATATGCTAACAGAAAGGAAAACACCGCAGACAAAGGGCCGGCGCTCCAAAGCCTTTTGAAATGCTCGTGCCACCTACAGACATGAAAAGGCGGGAGGAAACGATCATTTTGAGAAGAAAAAAAATCACCAAGGCTTTAACAGTCACACCAGGGCCCAGGGCTTCATTTGTTATGTGAGGTATAAGCGCGCGCATCAACATAGTTTTAATAAAGGCGGTAGTTACTTGACCGACAAAGTGATAAACGAACACTCCGGGCTGGTCTTTTATGTGAAATTGGATGAAACATGGAATCCTGAACAGACCTTTTGAGTGACAGGAGTGTAAAGTATTTTTTAAAGGCCAGATGGAAGAAAACGTATTTGTTAGGAGGGCTGGTATTGCTAACGGCATTTCTTTCGGGTATGCCGCGTCAGGCGGGGTAATCGTGAGCAGCCTTTCGGGTTCAGAAACGGCTAAGGGGCGTCTTTGTTCTTGGTCAGCGTTTCTGGTGAAAGCCCCGGGGATGGGCTGCAGCTGGAGTCATTTCGCACCAGCATCCATTGCCTTGTCAACTCCTACGCCTCGATCAGAATGCACACCTGCTTCAGCCCGCCAGAAGCTAATTGCAACCAGTTAGGCCTTTTCAGGGAATGCTAATGGGGGGAGGGGAGAGCGATGCTGCGGGACAGCTGCGGGGAATGGGATGGTCCAGGGATTGAGGCACAGATGTTAATTCTTTGTATTTTTCCAGGAGATCATTTGGGGGAATGGAATGCCGTTTAGGGGTACAAACGAAATATCCGACATGGGTTTCCTAGAGCAGAAAAAAAGTGTCTGTGATTATGTTTTAAGCCTGCTTTTTTAAAAAAATGCATGTTATTGATAAGGCTGCTTTAAGGTGGCCGTGAACATGCACATTATACAGTGAGGGTTACAATGTAGAGTTGTTTAACAGCAGCGCCCTTTCTGAACCCACAGAAGAGTTACCCTGAATTAATCATTAGCCAGGAAAGGCACATCTGCTTTAGGATAATTGAGAATACAGATTATGTAGCCTGGGGTGCTCAGTCTTGGCCACTGGGAAGGAAACAGGATGGTTAGAATGTAGGATGTCACGCATTTCAACCTTTGCACTTTGCCCATTTGATGATATAGCCAGACATTTATGCTGGAGAGAAAGTGGACCCTTCAGGGGAAACCAATCTGTTCAGGAAAGTAAAAGCAAAGCCCTGGAGTGGAGAAGGGCGTCCTTCCTGACATGGAGTCGGGTGTCAAATGTACTAGGTGAGGAGAAACAACAGAATCTGGTGGCTCAGCCTGGTTAAGAGTCTTAAAATTACCTCCACGTCCTTTCTTCCTCGTCCCAGAACTTACTCTATGAAGGCCTAATGTAGGACTAATGAAGATTACCAGTAAGTTATCAGAGCATTATAAAAAGCAGAGATGGTAGATTAATACAAGATTGCAGCAAGTCACAGTGAGACCTCATTGACCAGAGCCCATTTTTCTTAACAGGTTGCAGCCTTTCCTCCACAAGTACAACAACATTAGTGTCCCATAACGCGTACGTTTTAACATTTTCCTGCCCTGTGGGGGACTTAGGTGTGAAGGGAGGGCCCCATGCTGCAGCAAGACATTTTCTCAGTTCTTGGTTTTAAGGGTCAACAGTAGTGAAACCTTTTGATGATCATCCCTGCTGAGCGAGTGTCTGATTTGTGAAGGTGAGAGACTCACCAGGGGCCCCTGAGGTGCGAGGGCTTTGGGCTCAGAGAATATAGGGATCCCTTAGCCTGTCTAGTTCAGCCAGAGTGGAGCTTTGTGACCGGGCAGAAGTGAGGAGCATGCGCCGTCATGTTATTACTCACGGGATGTGTGAAGAGGAAAAAACAAAGCTAGCTGGGCCCAGTGTCATCTCTCCGTTCTTCACTCACAGAGGAAATGACGCCGCAAAGGAAGCTTCCCATGCTAACAGGGAGGACGCCATGGTGAATTGGGGACGTTTTAGTAGAGGTCTCATGACTCATGCATAGGGGAAAGAATGCAATAAATACTGGGATTGCGTATTCTTTATTATGTTCCCAGTCCCGGCAGAGTGATTTAAGGTTTGCACTGGAAGTGACATGAGCCCCAGTAAGAGAATGGAGAAAAGGTGGCAAGTGGAAGCAGTGTCGTTATAGAAAATGAGCGTGCCCCAATGCAAGCCATGCTGAGAGTCCCCCATCCCAAGCTCAGCAACAAAGCATGAGCCGTGCCACACTCAGGGCTGGTCTGGACCACCACGCATGCGCAATGTGCATAAGGATCATGCTGATGCAGGGGCATGCCACACACTGCTGTTATGTTATGTTAAAGAATATTTATACAGCGTACTATCACCACCTGAGTGGTGCTCTGGTGGATCTGAAAAGCAAGAGGGCAGGGTAAGTTAGCAGGACTGAGCAGGGAAAAAAGCACAAGAAAGCGGTGATGTACTGTTGGGAGCTTCAGTTCGGGTTCCACCATTCGCTGAACGTAGGTGTGATTTTTCAGTCGGTAGTTGTCATATGCTGTTGTGCAAGTCAATATGTGGTATGTTTCATTGTGGTGTAGTGAAGTGCGTGCAGTTTGTTGTGCTGTATAGGTATGGTTGTATTTTGTTTAGAGTTTGAGAGGTGTAGGCAGAGGGGTGAGTTTTGTATGTGTTGTATGTGTTTAAATCAAACCTTTAAAGGTTCACCTTGCCTAGAAATATGGGGCTGTGTCCTGGCACCAAAATGTGCCAGCCAACTCGGTGCATCGCCTTTTATTATACACACAGTAATGGCACCATAAGAAAACATGTTCCGACTGACTGTGCCAGTAGATGCCAGTATCCCCATTTATGAATATTCTCTCATTGGCTTGGCCCTTAATGCCAGTAATAAGCTCACGCCAAGTGAAATAAATCTGTTATTGCTGCTGCACAAATGCTTGCCAAAAGCCCCTCACCACCATGTAAGAATACTCTTCAGGTTGACTTTGCCCTCAACGGCAGTAAAAATGCAATGTTACAGTAAGGAAATATTTTGTTGTTTGGTTGCACAGCTGCCTCCCCCATCATTTAAGAACACTCATCATGTTGCATTTGCCCTTAACATGAGTAAAACGTGCAATGCCACAGTAAGAAAACATGTACTTGCTGACTGCACAAGTGCCCCCACCTTTCCCATCTAAGAACAAACATCATATTGGCCTTGCCCCTTATGCGGGTAAAAATAGCCATGCTGCAAAAAGAAAATGTCCACTCTCCCTGCCCCTTTGTGCTATGAACCCCCAACCTCAAACCATCCTCAATGTAATAATATTCATCAAGTTGGCTTTGCCCCAAAATGCCAGTAAAACACGTAAGAAAACATCCATACTTCAATGCCCCTTGCCTGGGCCCCATCCTTGCACGCCCAGATTCATACCCATTGATCCACCAGCTACTCACCCAGTCATGGCTTGTGCATTTTAACATTTTGAGGGGTGTGAACATTTTCCACAAATATACCAGATCTACCGATCATAGAAAGAGTAAAATGTTTGAATAATGAATTAAAACAGTACATTGTGCAGCATGCTTTCTGTTAAAAAAAAGGGTAAAAAGCCAGACAGTTGTAATTAGTTTTGTAGGGTACTGCAATCCACAAATTCAAAAGATGCAATTCACCAAGGAGCATTTCCCAACACATGTTCATGATGCCTTTGCCTACAATATATGCTAGTATAAAAATATGTTCACGCTGGCTGTGCCCATACATGTCCATGATGGCTCCACCAATATATGCCAGTATTCCCATATAAGAACATACTTATGTTTGTTTTGCACACAATGCCAATAATAATACTATAAGAAAACATACTGAAGCAGGCTCTGCCTTTATATGGCAATATCCCCATGTATAGACATTCCCTTGTTGGCTTTGCCACTAAAAATGCCATTCCACAGCATGAAAACATGTCCAAACCTGCTGCAAAATGTAGGCCAGCCAAGACATCTAATAACACTTCTCATATTTGCTTTACCCTTGATGGCCAGCAACCAATGCCACCACCACTTGCCAAAATCAGCACCTCAGCAACTGTCCCAGCAGCACAAACATATGTGCACACACATTCACACAACATTGACTAGATTATTCCCACATGCACCCAGCCAGCCAGAGATCATACACTCACTTATTCACAGACACATTACATAATAAGGAACACACCCGCACATGCATATATGCATACATTCATACATCAAACATGTGGGCTGGTTTCTGCTGCCTTCTCTGACATTCCCCTAAGACATCTTAACAAATTGTGTGAAATTGTGGTCCGACCTGTCGGGTGGGACAGCACCCGCCACCAGAGTCTTCACGGGCGCACCGGCACTGTTATCAACGGTGCTGGTGTTTCCGTGTCTCCATTCCCATAGAGTCCTTTTGGACTCTATGGGAATGGGGACTAACGAAATTGCCGGCGCCTGACTTCCCAGCCGCTGCAATTGGAGTAGCCGGTGGCACCGGGAAGTCAGGCGCCAGTCATTTTTTATGGGTATGCTTGCAAGCCGCCAGTAGCACTTGCAGGGTTACCGTTGGACCCATAATGAGGCCCTATGAATCCTTCCTGCAGGTCCTTAGTGACAGAGAAGGCATCTGACAATGTGAGGGTCACAGCACTCACTGTGGGAGTTTATAATCTGGACCTCAGGACAGTATCAGCCAAGCACAGCCCAATCCAGTGCATCAAGTGCCAAATACTCCAACCATGGCAGCTGCTCCCTCCACACCTTGCACATGGCTATCCGGCAGGACTTTGCGACCCGATGGGGGGTCATCTGTTATGTTTTCTTGACACATGAAAAGCAGAGATCACGCATGCCTGGATAGTCTCAGTAGTCAGATGGGGCTACCAGACCGAGTGTGATTATATGTTGCTGCCTTCAAGGGTTCGTGAGACACAACTTCCCAGATGCCCAGAGTAGTACAAAGCGTTGTTGGCAGGCATCCACAAACCCCCCAGAAGCATGCCATAGAGGAGTTTGCCACAGAACCCAGAGCAGAAGGTTTCTTTTCAATTCTCTTCCCGGTACAAATGCCTGCAGAGGAGTGGCATCCTGTCTTGTCTAAAAGATGGCAATAGGTTCATCAGGAGCATTTGTTTCAGGATACCTACTGTGCAGCAGATTATCCCCCATGTAAGAAGGTAGACTGCCTTTGCTTGAACGATAGGCCGGATATGTATCTTCGTATTCCTATCTAGCAGACATATTGCCTCTTTCTATGCATTGTGGTTCAGGGAAAAGTCTTCCCATTTGGAGTTATTCCCTTTGGTCTGAAATTTGCACCATCAGTGTTTCCAAATACTCGGGCCGCGATGGTAGCACAGATCCAGGTTTGTCATCCTTACCTGAATGTCTGGATGGTCGATGAGCCAAGCAGTAAAGAGTCAACCAGCAACTTTCAGGCAGTGGTGTCCATCCTACAGAAGTGTGGTATCTTGCTGAACTGGAGAAAGTTCTCTCTGGTCCCTTCACAGGATCTTCAGTTTATAGGGGGCATGTTTTGGACAGACAAGGGGATAGTCTGCTTGCCAGAGAACAGGATTTACAAGCTTCCCCTGCATCTACTATAGCTACTCAATCACCCACAGGCAACAAAAAGTACTTGGTGGGCAAATCAGAGGGACATGGGAACCTCCATATTCATGGTCCCTTGGGCCTGCCTGCACATAAGGCCATGTATCCCTCGCCTTCTCCCTTGAATGACTATTAGGAGACCCCCTTGACATTAACGCCTGTGGTCAGGGAGGGTCTAATGTTGTGGTTGAACAGAGACCATCTGCTCAGTGCTGTCCCCCCCCACTCCAAGGTGGTAACAATGTGCAAGGGCTGAAGAGCAACCACATAGCTCAGGGTAGTGGTCTAATTGGGAGGCAGGCACATCATTGAATTTAAATAAAGTGCCACGAATCTTTCGGGCCCTCAGGATGTTCCAGTCCTCCTTGAAGGGTTAAATGGCGAAGTTCTAAACAGACAGCAGGTTGGCCATGGCTTATGCAAACTGGGGAAATGGACAGGGTTCACCCTGCAAAACGGGTTGATAGTGGAATTGGGCAAATGATCCAAGACCCACCTGCTGGCTTTGAGTGCTGTCCACATTTGGGGCATACACAGCCACTCTGAGTCTGGTCTTCCTGACTTTTGTTCTCTGTCCCTAGCCCCTCGTAGCATCTGCCTGAAGTTCAGCCATCCCAAACACACCTTTTAAATCCTTCAGCCATGTTAAGATACCATGGTATTGCTCGAGGTATCGAGACCCTCGGGCATTGGCTCCGGATGCCATGTCAGTAGCCTGGCCCCCTGCCTTCAGCACACCTTGCCAACATTTGACTTGATGCAGAGAGTTCTGACACAGATTTGGAGGGAAGGGTCTCAGATTAACCTGGTTCCCATGCTGAGGAAGCTGGCCCAGGTTCCAGAATGGATCCTCCCTCTGGATCCCCTATCCATTGGATTTTCCCCCTCTAGACTGAGTCTCTTTCATGAGAATTCACCTCGAGATCTGGAGGTTGAAGATTGGATTACTCCAAATCCAACTCTTCCCGTCACCTTCATCTAACGCCTCCCTTGCCCTGGTCATGTACCAAACAAGCCATAGGGTTTGTGGGCGAAGAGGAGGAGCCAGGCGCTCTCTTAAAAAATGGTACCCGTTGGACACTTAGCTGTGTCTAGTAAGGGATGCAGGCAAAGCACGAATCGAGGAAACACGCGGGTGGACAGTGTCTGCACACTTTATTCAGTGGGCAGACGCGCGATCCCCCCAGTGTATTTTTGCAGAAAGAAGTAAACACAAGTTAATTTACTGTGTTTACCTACAAGGTGCTGCCTCTTCAAGTGCCATACGGAAAAAGCGCCATCCTACTTGAAGACTAGGATCAAGCTTTCTTGTCCTTACCGCTCACTTCTGTCCAGTAACTTAAACAAACTTGAGCAGCCAGGATACAGGCTTAGTCGCTTTGGAGGCACTCGTTTTGATTCTGTTGCTCCACGCCTCTGGAATTCTCTCCCTGTCTCTCTACGTCTCTGCTCAGAGTTTCGTCCTATAAAGAAGTCCCTCAAGACACTTCTTTTTAATTCTGATGATTACACCTTTCCAGTGATTCTGGCGTCTTCCCTGACATTTTCTGTGGCTCTCTTTCTTTCTGTCTCCCTCTTACTTGCTGCGCACTGAGTCCTTGGGGCGAGTTGCGCCTTGTAAGAGGTAATTAACATTAACACAGTGATCGTAAACCCGCGGTCCCCTGCTCCCCAGCTCGGTCACTTCTCCACTAGAGCATGTGATCAGATGAGAGGTCACCAGCGGCTGTAGATAAAGTGCCCCATACTAGGACCTGTTCTCCAGGGAATAGTTTGCCACTGATTAAAGCTTGCACAACTTTCGTAATTTTCCAACATTCTGTGAGTTTATTTTTTCGGTCTTGATATTATGAAAGGCAAACTGCCATTCATCCTGTGAACTTTTTTTGAATATGAAAGTCAAATGAATTAAATGTTGATATTTCACTTTGTTATGTAAAATGATGCTGATGTCACGCCCCATAGCATACAACATTAATGTTCCTGCTAAAGCAGAAATAAGAAAGTTCAAACATCATTATAAAGCAGAACACAGTCACGATGAATACATGAGGCTGAAAAAACGGAATCACAGAATATTAAATGACATTTAATGGTGTGAGCCGAATAAAGTGACAGTGCTAAAGTGCCGGAAGTAACCCAGGCACCATAAATAAATGACAAACCAAATGACAACACAATGTATAGAAATAACGTACAGAAAACATTCCCCCAAATTGAAAACCACCATTTACAGAACAATTCTTATTAAAGAAAATTTTAAAGATAGACTTGAAAAAGAACAGGATTAGTCGCAAGGCCCAGGGAGTACATCAATCACCCCCTGGGTAGTAATTGTTTATGTCACGCCCCATGGTATATGCTAATGAGCCCCCCCATTTTTTAAAAAAGACTTTTGCGATGGATGCATGGGTCTTTTAAATTAAGTTAGGAATATGACATGGACGAGTTGGACTTGGAGTAATGAAGAGCATCTCCTGTAATCAGGGCATTCATCTGTCCCTAGACATGCGCACTCCGCATCAAGGGCTTTATCACTATATCAGAGATGTCCCTGTGAAACACAGCAGGATTACATGTTACCTCCAGAAACGGCTTTAGGCCACAGCTGCCTGGGCGACCGCCCGGGATCCATCAGCCCCCCGCCATGCCAGCTCAGGTGGAGGGCTCCCCCGAGCTGGCATGGTGGGAGAAAGCACGGCAGGCGTCCTATTGAAATTAAATGCGCCCCGCTCTTGTGCTGGCACTGGGCTTTCCAGCACGGGAGTGGGGTGCATTTACTAACAATAGGGTGCTGATGCTTTCACATCGGCACCCTATTGAGGTGATTACCTTCCCACTCGGGCACACGAGTGCGCCGTTTTCATTACAATAGGGTGCTGATGCTTTCTCATTGGCATCCTATTCCACTGATTAACTCCCTGCTCCAGGGAGGGATCAGGGAGTAAAAAAATAAAATTGGTGCCCCCCCACCCATCTGCATTGGCCAGGTGGGCACGTGGGGTGTGCCATATTTTTCTTTCACTGCCGGGGGCGCTGCCGCCACTAAGGCTACCAGTGATCACCTCCAGGTGCTCAACGCTGGTACCACCAAAGGCTTGCTCTGTCTGGGTTTCATTTTCGTTAGGAAATAAAGTGAATGTAATCTGGGCCTTTTTGTTTTCAACTCGACAGGCCTTTCATAAACTACTGATACTGTGGTGCCACGTGCACTCGTACTATGAAAAAGAGTTTGCAATAAGACAAAGGGACAGGGTCTCCGAAAGATTAAGCTGATGGGAACTGTAGGGTGGAAAGGGGCTTTCCCTAGACAATGTTTGCTCTCAGCGTGCAGACTGGAAGCTCAGCAGTGCGCTGCATATAACAGGCCTCGCCCTCACTGCACGCCCTACCGCCCCACTGGCACATGGATACCCTCCCGTGCCCACGATGAAAATCTGCACATCCAGCTTTCCGAAATCTGGCTCTTTCCCAAAAAATGCGAGGCATCGTAGCAGGAGGGTGAAGCGCCACATGGCACATAATCGCTTGTTTGGCCCTTATAATGCTCTCCAGAACAATGCCTTGATTCCTGCAAATTAGAAAGCGATTGGAGCGCACGCTTTCCCTCTGGCGCGACAGACTTTAATAACCACATCCCTCTGGTCTAAACACGGCGCTGATGATGGCTCCGACAATGCAGCCGCGAATAGCATCGTTTACATTTTACAAAATAATTGGGCGGTTTATCATGGCAATGAAAGCACGTGTGACGACGCCAGCGGAGAAATGCGAAAGTAGTTTGGCCTGCCCTTCGTGAGCAGCCATTTCCAGGGCATTTGAATTAGAAGCGCCATTTTGTCTGATTTTAATGGCAGGGTACTCTTGGCTAGCCGAAGGTCACTGGCAGAAGGGGCAGAATGAGGCGAAATAGAGTAACTACATGTGCGAGCTCCTGCTGCATAATGCATAACCATTAGCTGGACTTTGAGCTAAAGCCACATTCTGATTCAGCTCGTTAATCGCCTTCAAAAATCTTTAGCCCTTCAGCACTGTCACCCGCCTCCACCGTTTAAGCATTGGCCACATGCGTCTCGTATTATTTACATATCGGATCTAGGGTGGCCAACTCTTTGATGCTCTTTCATGGGACACTTGCCCACAAGGCGGTGATGACGTCACGTCATTGACATTTGGTCCGCCCCTTTTTTAATGTATTTTTTTTTTAATGGATCTTAATTCCTGGCTTAATTGAAATGCAAATGGCTTGTCCTTGGGAGTTGATGGTCCCGTTTTTTAACTGCAAACATGACCATCACGACCCCAGGTACAAAGCATTAGCATTTGAATTAAGCCAGGTGTCTGAGCGTTCCAGCTCTACCTGCAGGCTCAAAAGGAGCCAGGGCTACAGAGCCGCCCAGAGAAAGAAAGCAGCAGGCGGCAGTGCCATGCTGTGTAAATGGCCACTTCAGTTTGCAGAGTGGCTGTGCTGGACGGTACACCCCTTTTTGGTGCCACCGATTTGGCGCGGGCCGGTTTGGCGCGACTACTTTGGCGCGGCAGCCAGTTTGGCGCACCCATTTGGGCGCAGAAGCCTTTCTAGAGCTGTCGATTTGGCGCGAAGGACGTTTGGACGTGGCTGACATTGCAGCTATGTCTAAACGCCCTCACGCCAAATGGACATGAATGACTTGCAGAACAAGTAAGCTAGAGCGTTGCTGGCTGCCACCAGGGCACTTCACCCCGCTCCAGTGACGACCAGGATGAGACAGCTAGGTCCCATGTCTGCTATGGCGGGGGGCTGTTTGGGGGTGACTTCACCACCCTGCCTGGGGCACTGAGATGAGCCTGTTAATTCGCCATTGTGTCGAGACCCAGGCAGCCTGATTCTGCCCCCCGTAAAGTTCCTCACTGCCTTAGGGGCTCCAACAGTAGAGGCAGGATCAAGGATTTGCCAGTGGCCAGGTCCTGCCCTCCATGTGCTGCCCACATGCATGGCCTATCTCTGGGGCGAGCAGTGGAGGGTCGTGGCCCATTGTCACCTGTGCTTCTGGCAATTGATACAATCAAGAGGTGGGGGCACCTTAGCTGCCCTGGCACCCACTTCACTCGCTAACTTTCAAAGTGACTGCCCTACCCACTTTCATTAAGCGCCGTGAAACGGCACAGGTATTGCTACCAAACACTATGGGCCTCTTTACGTCCCTGGCGTTGGACCATGGTGCTATTAGCACCATGGTCCATGCCGGATTCCGCCATGGTGGATGGCGGAATTACCGC
This sequence comes from Ambystoma mexicanum, assembly GCF_040938575.1. Classification (NCBI taxonomy): domain Eukaryota; kingdom Metazoa; phylum Chordata; class Amphibia; order Caudata; family Ambystomatidae; genus Ambystoma; species Ambystoma mexicanum. The sequence continues at coordinate 799,879,505 of NC_090935.1, read as the reverse complement.
CCCATTACAAGGTTGGTGGGGCGGTAATTCCCCATTCACCATGGCCCCTTCCCCATTCCCATTTTTGCCCCATAGGGCACAATGGGAATGGGGAAGGCGTTAATTACGGCACCGTAAATTACGGTGCCGTAATTAGCACCAAGGTCCCTTAGCGGGTTGGACTTTAACGCCTGCAGAAAGCAGGAGTTAAAGTGTGAATTGGGTGGTAAGGGTTTAACGGCGCCGCAGCCTTTTACGGCGCCGTTAATGCCTTAACGCCAGGGTTGTAATGAGGCCTTATGTATACACTTGACATATCCCCAAAGCTATAATCTAGGACTGCCAAGCCAACTGCCAGAAGTGCATGGCTAAGTAGAAAGATGACTGTATGACCCCGATGAACCCCACAGGAGCACAAGAGCGTCTGTGGTTGTTGAGCATTTTTGGGACAACACCTGTCCGAATGTGTGCACTGCACGCCTGTTAAAATATGCGCACCAAAAGATCCTGGGGGCAAAGTCCTCTGGGTGTAGCGCGTGCAAGTGCAATTATGCTTTGATTATGCTTCATGCGTGTGCATGGCCAACCAGGCTTTGGACCCCGTGTGTCCCCCTTTCCCCTTATTATCTGACATCCGAAGGGGAGTCGCCCTTACTCCAGTGACCTCACAATGAACCCGTCCATAGTAAAAGGACATCACGATGGGAGGGGATTTCCTAGATCTGATATCAGAATATGGGGTTGCCCTTACTGCAGTGACATCCCAGTGAAGCTGCCCGCACTACTGTGACGCCAAGCTGTGTTTTCCTTATTACAGTGCCATCAGAGTTGGAGTAGCCGTGTCAGGTCTGGTATCAGATTGAGGGATGCCATCCTAGATATGACATCAGAATGGGAGTTGACGTTACCGCAGTGACCTCACGTTGACATGCCTTTACACTGTTATTGCAGCGACAGCAAGCAGACTGGGAGTGCTCATTTATTATACGAATGTTACACTGGCAGGTGCTGCCGCTCCAGTGACTTGATACGAGAATTGGTCCCTAAATGAATGAAGTCCTATAAACTAGTGACTTCACACAGAGGGCAGGCCTTCCACACTGTGACCGGATGCCCTGACTATGGAGACTGCAGGGCTCATATGCGGCACATCGCCGCCATCCGCTAGATGTAGGACACCACCAGTCAGGCTGGGTGCAGCCGTGCACAGCTGGACCGAGGAACCCAAGGTCCGCAGAATGGTCCGTGCCGCACTGCTCTCCTCCCAGCCTGCCTCATTGCAGTCTGGCAGTGGCCACGTTTCCAGCCCCGGTGCGGAGCACCCTTCCATCGCCACCACATGGAGACAGTATGCAACCCAACAGCGCTTGAGCTGTGCATGGATTCCAAATTCAGACCAGAATGCAGCGCTGCAAAGTCGTACTAATGACATCTGTGCGCTGTACAAAACCCCTTATACGCGGATTCAGTGGGTGAGCAGATAGATCTATAAAGAGCAAGTGAGCAGATAGATCTATAAAGAGCAAGTGCTTCTCCCAAAAGGGGGAGCTACCACCCAGACACGGGTTCCACATGCCCCACGGCCAACTGAGGTCATGCACTGAGTACCACAGATGCGAGTAATATTGATGGCAAATAGCAACATCTGTTACCAAGCACTCTGAAGCTATCATTTCTGGTATGTAGCGCTATATAAAACATTATGGAATATTTTTTTACTACTGGGCCATACTATGGTGCGGCAGACTGAATTCACAAACTTGCACAGACCTCATTTTGGGCTAATTTGCCCACTCCCACGCGCCAAAAGAGCACTGCGGCGAAACGTTCCAGCGCCGAACTGGGCGCGCCCAAATGTCTTTTGCGCCGAAGCGGTTGCGGCAAATCGGCCCACACCGAACTGGCAGCGCCAAATCGTCCTGCTCTGGTGCTGGAGGCAGGTTGTCCCGACGCAAGTCGGGACAACCTGCGTCCCGCACAGCCACTCTGCAAACTGCAGGACAGAGTCCCTAATTGCGGGACAATCCCGCAAAATCCGGGACAGTTGGCCACCCTAAATGGATCGCCTCTTTATAACTTTATTGAGTTTTCAGCTGTTACAGTCATATTGAAAGACATTAAAAAGGAGAAAAAGCCGACCCTGCAAGAAAAGATATCTCTCCCATCGCTCTGCCCACCATCTCCACAGACAATTCCTCAGGCCCGGCGCTTTACTGTGAACAAACTGTGGTGCTGTTTGGTTTGGTCCCTGTATTTTACACTGCGTGAGCGAATTGTCAAGAGAAATATTGTATTATTCTCAATGCTGTGAAGGGGAAGAGAAAACATAAGCACAGTTTTGCCTTAAATATTTATTTATTTACAGGGAGGAACAATGCTCCTTTCATCACAGTAGAAGGTACAATAGATAAGAAATCAGATTTGACAGGAAGTAGTGAGCTGCTTACAATGGGGTGAGTTTGAGGGATATTCTGACCCGGTTGTGTAGGGGAGCAAATGATATGATATGATAGGTTATTTATAACGCTTAATACCCTGAGGTTTCTAAGCGCGGACCCGGGGATCGAACCTGTGGTGCTCTGTGTCGTCGTGCTTCCAAGGCGAGCACGTTGCCCTGAGCTATCCTCCCACGTGTCGAACAATCGACGGGGCCAATACATAAGTGGACATACATAGATTAAGGACAACCAACATTGGACATTTTTAAGTGCAGGTGGGCGGTGCGGCCAGCTGTTATTGAGATGTGACCATGATGGGTGAAGTGCTAGAGTGGAGGCAGAGGAAGTGAGGGACAGAGGCAGGCTGGAGGCGAGGGTAAATGTTAGCTTTTGACTTTTGCACTTCTCGAAGCAAAGGCCCTTGTGTTTTAGCACAGCTGTGAGCAATTCATGTGAAGCAGGTGGGGAATGCTTCCATGACCAGAATGAAACCAATGTCCTGACATCCTCTCAATTTGAAAAGAGATTTATGACAGAAATATAAAAACAAACTTCTCAGGCACCCGTTATGAAAACAATACATACCAAACATAATTGCATTATTGTTTCACCTATATGATCAGAATCTGCAGAGGAGAGCGGTTGAGGGAAACAGCAGTTTCTGCATGGCGTCCAAGGCTGCCCTTACTGCGCAAGCTTTATTCCTCAACATTTAGCCGTACTACGAATGTAGCAGTTGGGGTTAAAACACCTTCAAAATAACACAAGCAATGCAGTGTTTGCTACGAGCACAGTGGCAAATTCCTGAGCAAAAAGAAGGGTTTTGAGCAAAATGTATCACGTTTCCAAAACACGTGCAAAAACGTACCAAATATAACTTATTGAGAACCACACGGAGACAGACCTATGCATATATTTACGTAATAAATATCACTATGCCCAATAAAGACAATGGGCCTCATTACCAGTTTGGCGGTAGCCGTGCCAGTAAAACCGGCACAGCTGCTGCCAAACTGGTGAAATTACCAGCACCCAGCAATGGGGACGTACGGGGGCATTACGGCCCCGCCGGACCCGGTCCGTCCCCATTACCGGGTGCCGGTATTCATTACTCCCCATTCCCATTTGAGCCCCATAGGGGCGAGCACAACTCGTAGTTTGCTGGTTTGGTAGTAACGGCGCCAGTAGCTTACTGGCACCGTTACTACCGGACCGGAAAACTTATAATGATGCCCAATGTGTTTAGATTGCAACCAGTGGTGGAATAGTTAGTGTAGAAAAAGTAAATGTCAGTCTGCACCCTCACGCTCGTAATATTTGTAAGCCCCTGATTCTCTAGGCCTGTTTAGTGTGGATTTTGATGAAAAAGATTAGCAATTTGTTTTTGGAAGTAGTGTCAGATTCTGTAGAGGTTGCAAATGTGTTGTGAAACAGTTGCCTCGACTTTTCACATTCTGCAATTCCTTGGCACTGCTCGTGTTATTAACTTGATCACCTAGCAGCATGTCCGTAGCAAATGCACAGTTGTGCTCTGCTCACCTATTATGTGTTTGCAAGAGTAATTTATAGGAAGCACAGTATATAATATTTTCTAAAATGTCTGCTACTTTGAGGTCACCATCAATGCAGGAGCACTTCAGCTAGCGGCTCCTTACTAGTGCCGAATTTGCTTCTTTTGCAGTTTGTCCAAGCGATCAAATGTTTTTTGGCACAATTCATATTATAACTCATAAAATATAACGAAATGTGTTTGACTGGGTTACAGTTAAGTGATGCATTTAAAGAAAATCTGCAGGAGGTTCTTTGCCACAAGGTTGTTACGTCACCAGTATATTTTTTGCCAAAACCTTTTCAACGAAAAAAGCATCGAAAAATATAGGGAGCAATAAGGGTATGAAAGGGGAGGGGGGAGGGGAATAGGGAGTAAATAATAGGGGAGGAGGCACTTGGGGGGACCCCCAAATATATAAAAAAAATATGATGAGGTTTTTCTAGAAAACAAAATGTCGGCAGAAAACTCACCTAATAAATAACTGTTGGTGTAAGAACATATAACGGTTTCTTTTGTACTGGACCCTACTTGTTGGGGTCAACTAAGATGTCACGTGTCAACTACAGCTTCAAGAAGGAGTCTGGCAGTTAGTGGCCAATTGGTATCTTAGAGCTTGTGTTAGGTCAACCAGGAGCCAACCTCTCACAGGAAAGAATGGGAGAAGGAGAAAACTGAAAGGCGCAGGTGGGCAGACCCACCTCTTACTTGTCTCCAGCAACCCCCGCTTACCTGAGCTCTGAATTACCCTGTGTGCACCTCTGTGGGAAATGAATGTGGGTAGGAAAGGCAAAGGTTAGGATTCCCAATCCCCTAGAAAGAAACACAGGGTTATTATACCTATACACCACACACAAAGAAAGGCAGACAAACAAATGCTGGTGCGCAGCTCCTTCAGTTGTTATTTGTGATGTGTAGATAGTTCCTTTTACCCCAGTACACCAGCAGTTTCTAAAAAAGGGGAGCCATGAAATACGCTACATACAAACTCTATATCTATCCTTCAGCAGCTGCAATAAACTAAGTGCTTAACATTAAAAAGAGGCCATTAACTATATGATGTCTTCTTTAAATGTATTTTAAAAAGTCTTTCAAAAACACATAAAAGTCTTCCTCATAAAGTGCACCTTAAAACTAAACACAACAAACTTTACATGGGAGAAAGCCTGGCCAGGGCCGCCTCAAGGTCCTATCTGCCGCAGTTCTTGCTTTTGCTGCTCCTGGATAGTCAGCAGGAAGGCCGGCAAGCAGCAGTCTGCGAGGGGCCCTACGTACTAGTAGGCAAGGCTTTTGTTCTTTGGGCGCAGCCCAGCACATTAGCAACAGTGTGAGGTGGTCCCTGTATTAAGAATTATCCGGGCTGTGTTTGCCAGGTGCAGACCGGTATTCATTGCAGAATGGGGGGAGGGGTCCAGCCCTTTCTCTCAACCCGGGCCACAGCAGTAGCCCAGGCAGTCTTAGCAGGCCCGCCTCAGCTTGGGGCAGGGTCCACACCAATCAGGCGATGCCCCCCTTCCTGTTCGGGGAGCGCTGTTTATGTGAGGAGCAGCCCGGGAGGCAGCATTGACATTGGGCACTCCTGGTCCTCATGGGGAGTGCCAATCAATGAACTGGGCCCCACAGTGGACTATAGCAGCGTTATGAGGTAGCAGTGATGTTGGGCACTTCCTGACCTCAAGAGGATCGTCAATAAATGAGAGCCTTGCTGTGCCGGTGAAGTGTACACTGCGCCCCTCAAGGCAATGGGGCACTGTGAGCATGCAGAGCCTAGGCCACGGCGGTGAGTATGCAAGCAGGATCGACCAGATAACACAAGTTTTTTATCCAACACTGAGTAGAGCGCCAGCTCGACCATAAGTCTGGTATCTCTCTCTTTTCCCTGGGAGGTGTTTAGGGGAGGGATCTTGCTTCCCTCTTGAAAATCCTGGCCTTCCTTCTCTGGCAGAAGCTGTAAGGGAGACTGTACCTTCAGCCAGGGTGCAAATGAGTCCTTTTTCTTACTCCTTTCAAAAATTTCAGATGATCTGCCAAAGAGGGGCTCAACCCTCTTTTAAAGCCAAATGGACCCCAGTGATTGGTGCAGGCTAAGCCTACCTTAATGAACCCATCATGGGTCCCCACCAACAATCTATTGTTATGGGTGAGGTCATAACCAGAGTGCTTTGCAATAGGAAAGGTAAGGGGTGACAACATGCACTACTAAGTCCTACCCATCTTCCTTTCTTTTGTGCACCAAAGTGTCTTTCTAGTTAATGGAGCTCTCTGTGGCTCCTGATCAAAGCGCAGGTTTCCCCTGAAGTTTGTAGAACAGACTTTCTGTTTCCATCAATTCACATACTTCTTACCTCTGAAAGAGGGTTCCCTGCAGGGGTTGCCTACTGTAAACAGTTGTGCCAGACATGACATTCACTGCCCTTCATACAGAGGGCTGGGAGCTAGCTTCAAGCTGACACTTTGCATATCAAAGACGTGTTGGTGTTTCCTGCCCCTTGTGTTAGTTCTGTGACCAGCAGCAGAACTAACACAAGGGGCAGTTCATTTAACTCTCATCAGTATGCACTGCCACCACACAAAACTTTGACAATAGATGAGGGCGGAACTATGAAGCTTTTGATATTTTAATAAAGCTGGCCATGGCCAAAGGAAGGTGTTGCCTTCACGCCTCAAAGATGCTTTGATGTACCCGTGGCTGTCACATTCCAGCTAAATGAGACATGGAGATCTGCACATCTGGGCTGTGACCCTACAGATTACACATGACTATGTGTTTGTTGTGGGTTGAGCAGAGAAAAATGTGTGTGGATTTTCTGAGATTGATCTCCCATCATTTATATTAATTACAAAACTTCAAAAAATCCCAGGCGAACGCACATTCCCTCTGCGGATGGTCGAATTCCTCACATGCATCCCAGCCTCAACATGCGAACCATCACTCTACTGAGGGTCTGGTTCGTCATCAAGGTGAAAGTACCTGCTGAGGCCATCTGCATTTCCATGGTGGGAGCCTGGATTGTGCTGATGCCCATATCGAATCCCTGTAGGGATGTGGCCCAACGCAAAAGCTTAGGGCTCTCCCCTTGCATGGCCAATAACCTTCACAGAGGCTGATGGTCTGTCTGGATCGTAAAGTGAGACCCAAAGATGCAGCTTTTCAGCTTCTTTAATGCCCACATGAGCGCGTTCACCTCTTTTTCTATGGCAGCCCGGTTCCTTTCGCTTTTTGTCAACTGCCTGCTAATGAAGGCGACAGGTTGCTCTACCCCTTTAGAGTCCAGCTACACTAACACTGCTCCAATCCCACAATCACAAGCATCTGGCTGGATAATTAACTCCTTACCATAGTCTGGCACTTTCAGAGCTGGGGCCCTTCACAATCCATCCTTTAAGTCCTGAAAGGAGGTTTGACAGGTGAGGGTCCAAGTTACCTTCTTTGGCATCTTCTTGGATGTTACATCATTCAGGGAAGGGAAAACTGTGTTGCAGCAAGAATAAGCAGAATCGTGGAGCTGCATGGCGAGGTTGTCTGGGCTGGAGTCAAGACTGAAGCAGCCAAGGTCAGCCATCTATTCTGGAAATGAGCAAAGATGCGGAGGATGAATCATCCCTTGTTAAGGTGCAAAGAAAGAACACCAGGAGTGCCAAGTTTAATTAATTTAGAGAATTTAAAATCAGAAAAATTGACCAAATCGTGGCCTCCTGTCACATGAGCCAAGGATGAAAATAGAGTTCAAACTTGGAGTCCTAGACACGATAGTGAGTGCCCTCACTCCTGTGCATTCTAAAAGACAAGGATACTTTGCAAGGCCAAGTATAAAGACAATCTTCATGGCAGAAGGCATGGGTGATGAGAGATGCTGGGCTAATTGTTGGGGAGGTAGTGTCATGCCCCATCTCTATGCACCTGGGTCTGGGCTTACATGCTACTAAGTGAACCAAATGTTCCCGGAATGGCACAAGTGTGCCAACCAATTGTAGTAGTCCATATATCGAAGGACCTTATAGTTTGAAGACAAATGAGAAACTGTGTATCTAATATTTCTGAAGATTACATGCTTTAGAGGTAGGCATATGTTGTGCACCTGATAGTGGGTAGCCAATCACAATCCTAGTTCTTATAGAAAGTATACTTACATGTTCTGCTTAGCCAATACCGACCTTTGATAGGTTTTTCATTATGCCACGTAGACTGACCTCACCTTTGACGTATTTTTAGTATAAAAGCTATTGTTTGTGTAAAGATCGAGGAGAGAAAAACTGAACATACATCTGTTGTTGTTCGTTGTGATCTCCCTGTTTTAGATAATTGTTAATAAAACAGGACTTTGCCATCTGCCTGAGTTGGTTCGGTATTTTGGACTCAGAGTTATTCTGTATGATCCCATCCATTACATGCACGTTCCTAAAGGGCCCTAAGCTCACATGTGTTTGGGGATTTCAACTGGTAATGGATCATACCCTCAGTCCTTTTCCTAGAGACTGTTTTATTTTCTGTAAATTGATTACAATTTTTCTACTCTCTTTGGCAGAGTCTTTAATCAATAATTGCTGGGAAAGTATCGGCATGCATTTCAGAGAGTCTGGCTTATATGTACATGCAGCACCAAGGCTAGATGTAACACTGATATTTTAGGCCCACATTTATGTGGGGATGTGGCCACTAAATTGTTCTAGAACTTGATTTAGAGCACTCTCCAGGGAGCCCCTCTTTCATGCCTACTTTTGTTCACTATCAGCCCCCTTTGAACTGTGGATCCCAACTCCCACCATTAGCTTGGATCTCCCTACTGGATCAAGAGTCAGTCATGGTCTTGGGATGCTTGCAGATATATCAGCAGGACCCACCTTCTCCTCAGAACTCGTTCTCTGACAAGGCAAGATGCTTAGGACCTTATTCTCGTGGTATGGGTAGAGGTAGTGAGTCCCTAAGGGGTATTATAATGGCTGGAGTTGTGATGAGTCATACCAACCTAAAACTCCTGGTCTAAGTGGTCTGGCGTGGTCGGAGTTTGTTCTTCATTGCCACTCTTTTGAAGGGGGAGCTGCAACAACTATAAAACACCATCCGCGGCGCGGAGCGCGCGCGGTGCGAAGTGGTGTCTAAGTGGTCTGGCGTGGTCCGGCGGAGGGCCGCGGTTGGGTCGGTGCCCTCATCCACAAACACAAGCTCAACTCATGTGGTAAGATCTCTTAAGCTTTCTTTGAACTCAGCCCCACAAGCTCCCAATCCAACACCCATCCCTGTGGAAATCATTAACATTGCAGTTCATTAACTTAAAACACACGCACTTAAGTTCCTAGCGCACAAAATCAGCTTACTCCAAGCATGGACGAAGAAGACGGGCGTCGCCTCCGTAGCTCGAGGAAAGGAGCGGGAGGGCCCCGAACCGGTGTGGCTATTGAAAGTAACGAAACAAATAGACCAACAAAGAAGAATGACGCTCCCTCTGAAGTCATCAATGCACCTTTAACACCCCTCATGCAAACGAGTTGTGAACACACCAGTCCGCTGATAGTCAATCTTGAAAAAAACTACAAAACCGTGCACACTCCCACCACAATTACAGAAATTACTGCAAACGAGGAAACAACAACTAGCGTCAAAAGTCATAAACAGTTGGATAATGAAAAGAGCGAGGACGGCAAGACGTCAACTTCCCCACAACTCGGCACTCTCAAGCTAGCCACACCGTCAACCCCCAGAGGGGGGCCGGACTGCAGGCATGAAGAGAGCCTAGAGCAAAGTGAGGAAATAGACACATGCCCACGAAATGAAGCCGCCGAAGAAACTTTGCAATCGAGCCCCACCAAGTTTCGACTGTCAACAGTTACCACTGAATTGCCGTCGGATGAGGAAGATCGTGCGCACATGAAGGAGACGCGACTCGCAACCGAAGTAGAGAGCTCTGAATCGTGCAAACGGAAAGGAAAAAAATGTGAAAAACAGACTCAGGACCAATCACCAACGAGGGCTCATCAACGAGTAAAAGTCCTAGTACACGCCTCAAACAATGAAGAAGATCTCCAAGAAAGTGTAAACTGTATGGAACACGCCCCACCAGAGAAGAACTGCGTAGAAAGCGCACTAACATCAACGCGAAACATGAAAAAAAGAAGCAGAGATTGTTGTGAAACCATACTCGGACAATCGAGCTCGCATAAATTCACCAATCAGAAGAATAAAAAATCAAACATGCATGCAAGAACCAAAGTGAATCGATCCACCAAAAACGCATCACACACTGTGAAAGAGCGCATGATTAAAAGCACAAACATAGCGAAATCGAAAAAAACAAACACCATGCGTATGTTGACTGACTTCTTTGAACTCCAGCTACTAAAGAAATCACGAAACTTCGCAGAAATTTCTGATGCAGATATGTTAACAGCCATAAGCGAAAACATACCACATGCAAAACAACGAAGAATGGACCTCCCACCTGAAGCAGGTGCGTCACAAGCAGACAAATCCGCAGCTCAAAGGCTCATATCAACAGACTCTAGTCTTGAGGAAGGCGAAAAAACAAATGAAAGCAATGAGAATGCAATAAGACAAATGTCAAAAGCCAACCTCTCCAAGAATATAGGCAAAGACATACCCAATGGAAAAAACGCACCTAACCAAGACAATGTAGAAGGTGAGCCCTCAACACCGTTTAACATGGACCAGGAGAGCACGACGAGTGACGAACAACTGATTCAAGGCAGCAAAGAATCCAAAGAGCCCCAAAAGGCCACTGCGGTCACGGCCAAAACACAAGAACAAGAAAGCCTGCCCCAGACCTCTGCGTCAGAAGCATCTACATCACCAACTGCATTCAGTCAGAATCTCAGTCCATGCTCAACCAGTCATCACGTGACAGATGCAAGAGAACCACATAAACGCCCAAAGATAGTGGAACTTGACATTCAAGTGAATAAAACAAAAGACAGACCCCAATGGATTCTTCCGACAGAAAAAATAATACAAACGGAATCAAGAAGCTCACAACAACCACAAACACCCAGGAGAAGTCATAGTGAGTTTGAACATCAATCAGGCAGAACTTCATGCCCACAAACGCCAAATGCAGTACAAGAGGCATCCTTGAAAAAAACGGACTTACAAGGAATCATGTCCGTCATAACTATTGCACTCAATCCTTTTTGCAAACTATACGAGACCATGAATGATGCAGTAAAAGATCAACAAGTCATCCTAGCAATGCTTCTGACGAAAATAGTATACTTGGAAGGCTACATTACAGCAAAAGATAATCCTATAAACAACAAAGGTACGACTGAGCCACGCATCGATGAGACGATTAACAACTGCACAGAAATGACAAATGAAACAACACTGTCCAATCGACTGAGCAAGTCAGTCAATACAAATCAAGTAGGAACACAAACAGAGACCATCATTGACTTAACAGTAAATATAAAAGCAACTGACAAAGAAAAAACCCAGCAAAACACAATAAGCAATAACGAGATAACAAACAGTAAAAACAATGTGACCACGGGACAACAAACGCCACCGGTAATGTTGGTGTTAAATCAAGCAAACGCCAAAGACAAAGGTGAGATCAGAGTTGCAACCCACTCATATGGGATTTTCGCGGTAACTGGCTGGAAAGACAAACCGAATAACGATTTAGAAACAGCTGCAACCCGCACTAAAAAGGATGTCCCAAAAAATACCTCCAGTAAACAAAACATAGAAAAAGAATCGAACTCAAGTATTGAAATAAGAGCACCAGTCGCAGTACCAAAATGGAATGCGAATAGCTCAACGGCCACCACAATGAGGGAAAATGAAAATTCAGAAAACGTAAAAAACTATAAAAACAAACTGACCAAAGAACGGAACTCCAAGGATAAACTGGACTTAACGGATCCCCTAACGAACCTGAGCACATATTCGGATGAAGTCATTGATTCACCGACAGCATTAGTTGCAGTCAATCAAAAGGCGGAACAAACACAATCACCGAAACAAAATACTGCAGCAACTACAGAAGAAAAACATGCGGAAATGCTGCAAGAACGCGACTTTAAAATCCTGGAACAAAAACGAAATCGTCTAACAAAGTGTGCAGCATACCGTGAGAACAAAAAAGAGCACAAGCAAATCCATATAGCAGATAGATGTACGGAGACTATCCAAAGTAAGAACATCAATAAAACAAAATATATCAGAAACAAATGAGAAGAACGTCTTACAAAAAAGAAAACAACAACGGACAGAGAGTCAACAACCACTCTACGAACACAAAACAAAACACGAGAACCTCAAGGAGAAAAAAAACTAACGCTAAAGGTGTACAAAGATACACCCAAGAAACGAGAACACGAAGTAAGAAAAACTAACAACAATACCAAACATGATCCCAGCTCAGGACATAAACAACAGAACGATCCACACAAATGAGCATCTCACGCTCCAAACACAAGAAACACAGAAACTGAAGAAAACGACGGGAGATACCCCACAAAAAATGTTTCAAAATATTCAATTAGAATGACCCAACGAAGTTGCATCAAAGAAGAGACTATTTTAAATCGAAGAACGGTCTTGAAAATACTGCGTCAAATTAAAGATTTACACTTCACACAGACGACTTGAAAATCGTTGAACCATGGCATACGCAACATGGGGCAGTCACAATACTGCATCTAACGTCCTCAACGATATTCAAAAAAATTCTAAAACATAGAAGAGACATCTACAATTCTGGTTACTACGTGGAAGACCTCACAGTACCCAGTAACGAAGAACGCATCGAATCAGCTAAAACTAGAGAGACTGACCCCACGGAAAAAAAACCTTAACCACGAAGTACAAGACGCATGCCAAAAAAGATACAGAGGATTATCCTCAGAAAGACCACAAAGTAACAAAGGGACTTGAAACATCAAAGAAATATCAGAGATCACATTACGATAAGAGCAAAAATGAACACTATAAAACCAAGAATGACTCAGTACACAACAAAACAACGGAGAAAGAAAAGATGGTAAAGCCACAACGGACACCAATCATAGATGGTACTACAAAAATAACCTGCACGCAAAGAGTCGGCTCAACACCGATGGCTCAATTCAAGCAAAGCCCAAATACAAGCAGTAAAACAGGAATCTGGGCTTGGTTGCCAAAAGCACTAAACCTACATCGCAAACAATAGCCACTCAAGCGGGCGGAAGCAGTCACATGTAATGAACCCATAGGAGTCATCAATGACATCAAGTTATGTTCATGGAATACACAAGGTCATATACATCTGACTGCTCCAGGACGCCCCAATCTTGGAGAATTTCACATAATCTGTCTACAGGAAACTTGGCTTCAGCAAACCCCCACACTAGAAGGATATCAGATCATTCTATCCCCTGCTGCAAGAGGAACCAAAGGACGTCCAACTTCAGGTCTCCTGATAGCCTGCCGAAATGGTTCTGGAGCCTCCATCGTACAAACGATAATTGCAAATCAATCAATTTTGGCAGTAGAGATTGCCTGGCAAGGCGACGAAAATCGTAAAACAGATTTACCAAAAATTGTTATAATAAATCTTTACTGGAACCCAGCTGCAATCATCGCAAAAAAATTCATAGACCTTTGTGAAAGGACAATTGATGCAGTAAGAACCGAACATGACATAGAGAACATTTTGATATGTGGAGATCTAAATGTCACCCAAACAACTAGTATGAATGCAACGGAACTACAAAAGGTGTCCGCACACCGTGGCACAATTTGGCGAAAGTTCACCGACTCGCGTGAGCTATACAACTTGGATGAAGTGTTCGTGGAAACAGACAGAATAGCAACTTGGGAGCGAGCATCCTCGGCCTCCATGATCGATTACATCTATGTATCCAAATCCATGTTGCACTGCCTACAACTTTTTAAAGTGCGGCACACTCCGACAAGCGACCACAACCTGCTTGAAACCGCATGGAACCTCAAAACCAACAAAAAATTTCAAATGAACACACAAATTGAGGCAAACGCGAAAGGCACCAGAATCAAACTAAGTACTGCTGAAATTCTCAAAATCACAGCAAAATACAAGGCTATAACCACCTCAGCGACATGCCCCAGTATCGACTACCAACCTTTACTGTTGCTGTATATACAAACAACAAAAAGAAAAGGAAATGCAACAAACAGAAATACTAAACATGCATACAATAAAGTTCTAATTGATAAAAGGCGCGAGTATAGAAGAGCTCTTCGAACAGCCTCCAAGCAAATTGCCACAGACGCTACATCAGAGATTCAAAGTATCAAAACAAAATACAAAGCCTGGGTAAGATCATATAGACATAAACGGTACCAAGAGGACGCCAAACAAATAACAAAAGCGCTTATCAACAACAACAGTAGGAATTTCTGGTCCTTAATACATAACGTTGAACAATCACAGGACAATCAAATTTTAAACAACATCAGTTAACACACTTGGGAAAGTCACTTCGGCAAAGTCTTCAAATCTGATTTAAATGTAAAACCACAGGCGCAACAACTAAAAGCTGTACAATGGTCGAACCTAGATAGAAAAGAGGATATTATCGACATCATCAAAAAATTGAAAAACTCGCGTGCACCAGGCCCAGATGGCATCAGTAATGCAGAACTAAAATGTCATCCAGAAGAATGGGCTACCTTGCTAAGCGTCATCTTCAAGCGATGCACTGAAACGAGATCAGTGCCACAATCATGGACCAAAGCAATCGTGGTACCGATTTATAAAAAAGGCAGCCTCACGGATCCAATGAACTTTCGACCGATCGCCCTACTAGATGTCATGGGGAAAGTATACGCCTCATTACTCTTGACGAGATTTTAAAGATGGGCGGCCTCTGCAGAATGTAATGATGAAATGCAAACAGGGTTCAAGAAACACACAGGTACAACATGCAATATACTAGTGTGCAGTATACTAAAAGCAAAAACCCTAGAAAAGAAGCACCGTCTGTTCGCAGCTTATATTGACTTCTCTCAAGCCTTTGACAGAGTTGAAAGATCCTTCTTGTGGAACAAACTTGAAGCATGGAAATGTCCCCACGCTCTGTTAGAGCCAATTCAAGCATTGCATCATGACACATCCATAAGAGTCAGACTCAGCCGTGAAGGAGATCTATCAGCCGAAATAAACACCACACGAGGAGTCAAACAGGGCTGCCCACTGGCATCAGCACTCTTTATCACCTATATCGGCGACATTCAAAATATGGGAAGTCAAACACGAGTCTTCCCACCAACACTGGGGAAAACGCAAATCAGACACCTACTTTATGCTGATGACCTAACAATTTTTGACCAGACCCAAATTGGGCTGCAGCGCAAACTTGACGCCCTTCTAATCTACGCCAACAGCAATCATTTGGAAATCAATATCAATAAAACAAAAATCATGATTTTCCAATGTCACCCAAGAAAGGAAAACATTCAGTGGCATTTGGGCAAGACCAAAATTGAAGTGGTCTACATGGATAGTTCCCTCCATGAAACCACAATGCAGCAGGAACTACATACAAAAATGAGTAAACTAGCAGCTCAAGCAAACAAAATTGACAGCAAATTTGGAAAATTCTCCCTGAAACCAATAATAAACTTCTACAAGATGAAGGTCGTACCCACCATCATATATGGCATAGAAGCCATGCCGATGATTCCACAGAAAGTTTGGTGCAAATTAGAAGCACATTTCTGGCGTAAAGTTCTTAAACTACCAAATTCGACTCCTGGGGTAGCAATATGACGCAAATTAAGTTTACAATCTCTAGAATGTGCCGCAACTTGCAATACCATCATGTGATACCGCAAATGCAGAATGGACAGCAAAAACAAAATCTTCAGTATCATTAAACAAGAAATGAACAACAACACTTGTGATATGATAACCAACTGGCAAAAGCAAAATCAAAAAGTATTAGATGCAATCATCTCAGATGAAGACGAACTCATCACAAATCCATGTAAAGTGCTAAAGAAAATAAAATATATGGACTGGGCCAAAACTATTGACGATACCGCGACATTAAAACACATCGCTCATTTACCAAGTTTCACTGTAAAAAGAAATGAACTGCAAAACTACATAAAGCAATTTCCAAATAGGCAAGCACAGAACCTAATTCTACGAGCTAGGCTCAACCTGTTCAAAACAAATGAAATAAGATATGTTCGAGGACAAGCACAGTCAAACACCTGCAGATTCTGTTCCAACGACACACAACCTCCAAAGGAGACAATAAGACATTTACTTATGGCATGTACAGCGACTGCAGCACTTAGACAGTGCTATCTGCCAATGATACCGGGTTTCAGCACACTGCCAGAAGAGCAATTGTGGTGGTGCAGACTCATTGGGGGAGATAAAACAACGTGGCAAATAGCAACTGCAAAAATGCTAGAACACATTGACTCAAATCTACTAAATGTTAACAGCGAACAGTAAAGAATAAGCCTCCAAAACAGAAAACACAAAGACATGTTTATTGTAGTTTACTACAAAGTTTCAGTATTGTAAAATCACATTTTTATCAAACAATAATAAAAAAATAAAATAAATAAAAAACTCCAAAAATAGCATCTTTAAGATTCATATCCTCATATCCTGACCGCTGAGTCAGTCTGTAAATTGAGAAGAAAGGACACCTTCCTCTTTCTGGGCTGGTTTATGTAAGCAATCCACATACAGGATTAAGATATTTGTGGTAGCTCCGCCACAAGGCAATCCTGGAACTGTGGTAACCATAAGTCATGACCTACTTGCAGCAACAAAGTTATACACAGCTTATTTTACAGTGTAAACCCCAGACAACCTGCATAGTAACCCTCAGCTGAAAATATCATGTGTGTCACAGAATGATACTAAAAACTCTCAGTCGGATAGAAGAAGAAAATGGTCCTGTAATGTCTACATCTCCAAATGAGTTGTGGTGATGAATCAGTTTAAGAATTGGAGGTCCAGCTAAGGTTTAAATCCCTAGAGCACCTTTTAAAAGAAGAAATGAGAGGAGTAGGTATACATTGGTCCTTTCTAGAACCAGAATGATTACACTGTTCTGAGTTTACAAGTCTGTGTGAAATTGCCAGCATTTGAATGCTGACAATAACAATGCATCCAGCCGGTCCTTTTTTATTTACAAGATCTCCCTTTTCTAGTCCCTCATTCCTCCATATAAGCCCCTGCATCTTATCCCCCAGTAAAAGGTTGCACACTGGACTGTCATCAGTAGAGATTTTTCCCACGCCCTTCTATTGCCAATCAGAATCAGCTAGTAAAGAATTGATATCAGGATCTCTGATGGCATAAGTGCTCTACTATTGCTCAAGCAATGGCACCCATATACTCTTTTGTGAGGACAGTATTCACACAGATGCCCTAGATGAAGTCCTCACAAGCCTCTGACCACAGAAGGAGGACAGACTTCAAACACCTGGCAGCCTTCTGAGAATTATTCACCTTCCATATCAATGCATCTAGACTTGATGTCCAGTTTCTGCTGCGCCGCAGGGAGAAGCATCAAGAAGAATGCTCTTGGCGTTCTTCACATTGGATCCCACGTTAAAGTGTGGGCCCAGTAAAGTGCTGCTAAGAGGCACTCAGGATTGTAGCATCGGGACAGTAAGACAACGGTAAAGTAAGCTCTCTCTTTCGTTCATAAAGTGTCCACTAAGGTTGGAGTGGGTGGTTTTCTAGACCCGCGATTATAACTGATTCCGTTAGACTTCATGAGAGCTTTGATGTTTCCTTGCGTTTATGAGAATTTCTTGACACACTTGATTATTGTCATGTATATGGTTCAGGTGTGGAAGTGGAAAAAAGGAACAAGTGGTATTCTGGCTGCATCCAAAAAGTAGCGACTGGGATGGTCGAACAGATGGCCCGAAGGGCGGGTGGAGTGTCGAGTGTGGAGGTCGGGGGGGTTACCAGGATCACACACTTTGGCTCAAATGGTGGGATTTCAAGGTCTACAGTAATAGTGTCTCATAGAGTTTACTCACAAAAACATAGATAGTATAACAAAGCCACATGACAGAATGTAAATCCTTATAGCAACATGTTTAGCCAAAAGGCTGTTATTGTGGCTTTAATTTTCACATCCTGCGTGTTAAATTAGAAGTCCCAGAATGCAAGATAATGCCAACCTGAAACATCCAGGTAACCCCACGGTAATTTCAGTGATTTAGGACATGTAATAAAAGAAGTTGTGTAATAAACAAAGACAGACATGCAGATTCTTTGTCACAAACTTCCAGCACGTTGTTATTCATGATGCTGAAAACAGTTGATTAGTGACTTAAAACAACTTTATTGTTTTGCATAATAAGATACTAGACCTCATAGATGTAAACAAATCTTTGAAAGTGTGCCTTTTGTTGCTCACTTTATCTAGCACAGATTTGAAAGGTAAGTGGTGTTTTGTGAGCACTTTGTGTTGGAAATGTTCCATCATGCAGATGAAAGGCCTTGTCACTGATAAAAGAAATGTGTTTGCAACCTGAGCACCTCAATGAACGGAAGAGCCACGGATGCCTTGTGAGTGTCTGCCGAGCTGAGACCTGGGAAACTGGCAGTGCATGAATGTCCGACCTGAGCTGATTCTATATTTGTCTCAGGAGAAAGAGAAAGCACCAAGGACGTGTTTCTTGAGCCTTTGAACAAAAGGTACACTCTGTAAAAATGAAAAGAACTAGTGGTATGGAGTACAAATGATTTATACTACATTTCCATCTCTGATATGGTTGTAGTTGCTTGAAACATAGTGTAGCGCTTGGAATTCGTGGTCCATTGGTACATTTGGGAATAAGACCCGTGAGCATTTTTTTAAAAACTTTTGGGGTCAAAGAGGGTTCAGTTGCTTTGGTGTAGCAAATGTAGTATATATATTTTCATTCAATTTCTTAGAAATACACCGGATATTCAGATTGGAATTTTGAAGGAATTTCTAGAAGGAGTAATATATCATGTCAATGAGACTTTAGGCTATAGGAAGTGAAAATGACATTGCAATTCAAGAGGATTTCTAATAGTTTCACTTTTTTGTATTTAATTATAGATACATGAAATGGTCAATCCCTGAAGAAGAAGAATGTATTCAAAACGCATTGGACTCAAAACATCTAACCATTTTTTGATTAGTGAAAATTCAGAATGTGAAAGTTATCCACATGAGGGTCACTTGATGTACAAATCTCTGGAGGATAGATCAGGGGCAGCTACGACACGGAGCAACACTGGGTCCGCACTTAGCAACCTCTGGTTTATCAATAACCTATCATATTAATTTGATTTAGGTTTAATACTATGGAAATTTGAAGACAACACTAGGATCATTTTTATTTTTGATTTAACATCTTGAGGGAATACGCCTGGAGAATTTATAACGTTTTTGTTTTAAGACTTGAAGTTGAATTGGAAAGTATTTTTTCTTGATGAGATATCTGAATCATGAATAGAATTATGCCTTTTGGAATCACTTCATAAATACTACCTTAACTTATATAATTGGATTTAGAAGAGCATTCAGCTCGAGGTAGAGTGCAGCAAATTCAGCCCCATGAGCTACTGGGGCTGTTTTTGTTTAGTGCATTTAGTTTTTCAGAGGTTGCTAGAACTTTGCCCTATTTCCCTGCACCACAAGAGATTTAGCTATGGCTGAGGCTAACTGATGTGATATGATTACACTGAGTGCACATGACAACTCTTTCAGGTTTTCCTCAGGACCATGGTCTTCAGTAATTCGCTCTTACTCCAGAACAGGTCCACCGTCTCTGTGGCAAACATTCTTTTTCTGGCGAGTCTAAAGCGGTAAAACAGGTAACCAACTACCTGATTCAGTGTAAGGCATGGGTCATGCATCGAACGTACAATCTCAATTAATGTAGAGGAGTCAATTGTACTCCAGAGTCTTTATGCCTGCTCCGAAAATGACATGTGTTATGGCTGTTGGTAGTTTTTATCGCAGGAACCTGTGTACCATCACCTGTAATCTGTACCTCCACTTGTGATTACTCAGCAGCATTTTCCACCGTTAGTAATTCTATAGACCTGGCAGCAGTTGAAGCAGTAATACTGGAGGCGTGGTATTGTATAGGTGGTGGTATTTCTTGTGTAATGAGGCCCTCTAGGTCTAATTCCCAAATGATTGTTCCTGTTGGAAAATTCACTTATCCCCAGAAAAAGGTAATGCATGCATGCACAAAATGCACATGATTTACGAAGAGAACATTGAATAAATTGAACTTGTGCCACACATGCATAACCTGCACCACCTACGTGTGACACATGGCAACTGCAAATGGCTACAAGAGAGTGGGCATGTGATTGGTGAGACTATCAATTAACGTCATTTGCAAATGCAAAATGGGCGTGTCTAAAGATTGACCAGTGACCGAGGGGCAACGCAAATTGGGTGTACACCCTCAAAACAAGGAAATTCCACATAAACATGTGCTGATTCGCAAAGGTTAAAACACGTATTTTCTCCTATTGCCCTTAATTAAATTAAATAAAGAAAAAAGCGCCCGCATGTGTCTACTGTGAAAAGGATGTATTCAGAAAGGGGACCTTTGTGTCAGAAAGTATGTTTCTGCAGGAAAGAAAATAAAAAAAAACACTTCAGCAAGCACTGAAAGAGAAGACCCATGCTATGCTGTCTATTGTGCACGCAGGATGCAGAGTGAACAAGTTGGGCCTTTGCACGAGTTCACCTTTGGCATGTTTCAGTTACGCTTCGGGAGGAGCTGGTGCTACACACGTTCTGGATGAAATAGGCATTTGATCAAGGTATGGTCATTAGTGCACATTTCGAGGGAGAATGATACACATTTTAGAGTTAAGACAGTCATTGTAGTTCATACAATCCTCAAGTGCCATCTAGACAAACAACACACTTCGTAGCCTCCATATATTGCCAATAACAGGGACAGAACATATTCCTGAGGGACCCACCCAACAAATGGTTCTGATGTTGTTAGAATGGGATTTAGGCAAAACAAAAGGGGTGATGGCTGAAAGGTTTGGAATTAATCTTAACCTCTGGCATTGCTCTGGGCAGCCCTACAGACCATTGCTCTTCGCCCGCCAAGCCATTGCAGAAGAGGAAAGACCATAATATCCAAATCAGGCTTGGTCTCACCCCAAAAGGGGCAGTCCAGCCGGAACTGCTAGGTCCCATCCCTTCTACACAAGACCAAAAGCATCCCCAAACTAGAATGGGACTTGCCTTTGTCACGGGACCCCCCAAAGTTAGGATGGGGGATCGTTTTATGCAATGGTACCTTTATGGAGTTGGATATCAGGACAGACTTTTGGCGCTGTACAGGTAGTAGAGAGGATATAGGCTCAGGAGGACATAACCTGTCTTCTGAGGCTATTCAGAAATTAAAGGAGGAAGTTCTTGCAATGGCTAGCAAAGGAAGCCGTTCTAAAGTGGCCAACTGGATGAAAATAAAGGTATCCCTTTGCCAGCAGGGCTCCAACCAAAGGTGGCACACTCCTTTATGGGCCTAATGCCTCCATCTGAGTAAGTACAACGAGCCGTGGGCAGATATTACTCTAAGTGATGTTTGGAGGGCTTACTCATGCAGGAAAGGAACGGTATTTTCTACCTACCGGGCACAGCTCCTTTTCAAGAACTGATCATCCTTTGCGTGTAGCAGCCTGTGATGTGCAATGACACCATAGACGTGTTCTTGGCATCCTGAATGTCCAATCAGGATCTTGCATACAGGTACTTAATGGGTGGCAAGATAATCGCTGGGATAGTGTACCAGGAGCTAAAGTTCTGAGGGAGAAGCTGGCAGATGCGGCATCAGAGTATTTTCTTTAGAAAAGAAGGCGAACGATAAATTAGCAGAAGGTGACATTTGAGAAGCCTTTGAGTTTACAGGAAGAGGACAGTAGGTATCGGGAGGGCACAGAAAGAAGTAAATGCAGACGCAGAAAAGAGGGTGTAATGAGGTGGGTTCATAGCATGCAGGGTGGCCTGCCTGCAGGAGGCTACTGAGGATATAGATGAGTTCGTCATGAAGTCTAATTAAGCTGCTTAAATGTCACCCAAATGCCTTATCAGAAAACTCTGAGATAAAAATGTGATTCCTAATAGGAACATTCAATGAGACAGGACAGACTGTAGGTGCAAAGATAGCGGGCGGAGCACCGGGGCATTGCAGTTTGCAAGGACACAACAGATGCTATGACGAGAGGACAGACATCTATTTGTGGGTGTTCTGCGAACAGTTATGAATCATTGAGCATGCCTGGGCCCAGAAAACCATCAGAGGAAGCCTGAAGAACATATCAATTAGCTGAAACTTCATAGAGTCTCTGGGGATGGGACATTGTTTCTCCATCAGGACATTTTAGCAATTAAACAAACATACGTCTGGGTCAACCCTTCAAGAAACTCGCACTTCTAATTCTCTTTGCCATGCTTTAAATTCAGTATTTCGAGGGCACAGTTCAAAATAGAAATAATACACCATCAACCAGTAGAACAACTGTTTCTTGGCAGCACCTTTTCTTTTGTTTGTTTCAGATGTGTCCATCAGTTTAATGCCACTTCCAAGTGCCTTTGCATAACGAAAACCAGTGTAGATTAACTGAAACAAGACCAAAAAGGAATTTAAGGTGACGTCTGAGTGGGTTATACAGTTGTCGGCTACTGTTCGACTGTTAGCTGCGGCGAAGGGTCAGAAGACGCTGCAGGTTCATGGACAAAATAATGAGTGCATGTGTTGGAGCAGAGTCTGTGAAGATCTAGTCTTTAGGATAGAGAGCAATGGTCGCGAGAGGGGTAAGAGTTGGGGGCCTGCTGTTTGGGTCTGATGATATCGGGGTATCTGGGCAGCTTTAGGTCTTCAGTATGACAACCACATCTCCGATACTCAAGGGCCTCTCTGGCCCCACATCTCCGCCACTCAAGGGCCTCCCTGGCCATTGCTGTTTGATAGCACACCCTTCTGAAGATGCGGCTGCTCAGATGACTTCTCAGTGTGTTTTTCAGGGCATTTGGCAGTTTGGGTTCCTGTTCATTTAGGGATTTTTCCCACAAAGTAGTGGGCATTTGACATTCTCTTGGCAGCGATCTTGTATTTTAGACAGGCACAGGTTTCTGGGAGGGATGTAATGGGGACAACTGTTTGGAGGTATGCTGGTGACTTGTGATCCGGAATGCCTCGTGCATGCTGCTTAGCATTTTAAATGCAGTTCTCGAGTTTACAGGGAGCCTATGGAGAGCTTTAAGGGTGAGTTTAATGTGGTCACATTTCCTACGGTTTAGTGCCAGTCACTCTTACTAATCCTGCATTCTTGGTAACCTAAATATCCCCGGAAGACCGGAGACCACATTACAATATTGAAGCCTAGCCATTAGAAGAGATCTGACTTGTTCCTCACGGTGACCCGTTCCAAGATAGGCCAGCATCTTAAGAAATAGTGACAACTGCAAAATGTATTCCTTTACAACGGCATTGATCAGATTTGTGATGCTAAACTCAGAATCATCAAAAGCTCACGCCTCATCGTTACCTTTGATGTTAGGGTAGACGCTGCCTCTCATGCAGTGGGTCTGTCGTACCTGCCAGGAGGATCTCAGAATGGGACTCCTTGCAAAAGAGGAGGCTTTCCCTCATCCAGAAACAGATGTCATCCATGCAGTTGGACATTTTGGACTGGTTCACCCCCTTTTGTCAAACCCAATGTGGATTTGAGTTTTGTCTGTGCACATCTGGAACTCCAGCTGGAGTGAAGTGGGAGAATGGAAAACCAGGCTCCCGTCCTTCACCTCTCGCGCTTGGCCTAGAGGGTCACGACCCAAACACCCGCCACGAGAAGAGTTTGCCCATTTACCAGACGACCAGATACCCTGGTACAGGAACATACGGATGTGTCCATCTGCTTGCCCAGCAGCCCGCAATGGCCATGCCGACACCTGCGGCGCGGATCAACTAGACTAAAATCTACACGTCGTTAGAGATGCCATGACGACCTAGACAACGGGAAGCACATCTGTACAAATATACACACTGGACATTCCCACACCAACCTACACGAAGAATATACTCAGTGCTATGACGTAGGCGACAGGCATATTCACGGACGTGCATCTTTATTATTTTTATATAGGCTTTCAGAATGCGGAAACGCAAGACGCGTCATGAACTTTTTACTAGCTTGCTCACGCTTCTCTTTGAAACCAGTTACCACCATGAGAAATATAATAAAGACAATACTGATTATGGAATTATATGCTCCTATAACCTAAAGCACCTGTGCACCAAACGGACAACTTATGCACCGGGCCAAAGTAGGCCTCAAACAAGAGCTCCCGTGGACATCAACAAGACAAGAGTCAGTTGCTGATCCTGCAGAATGAGCTTGGCGAAGCAACCAGCCAAGGTCGCAATGTTGCAAACCCACGTTCCAAGAGCAAATCATCAAAGGCACGATGTTGCAACCTCGCACTCCGCGCACCAACGTTAAAGTCACACCGACAAATTAAACCAGACGCACAGTAGAAAAACAATATTAATTGTGCAGAATTATGCCTCTTTCACGGTCCCTCCCCACGTGATCAAGCCGAACCTGACGAGATGCCAAACCCGGGAGAACAGAGGCGTCTGGATCCCTCGCTACGAGACACTGGCAGATACACTTGAAAGGCTCAATGGACATCTGCAACAGTGGGAACGGTACCCCGTCTAGCTATGAATAAGTCCTCACATTGTCTGCATGTACCCATAGTGAAACATTGTTGCAACTTACAGGTACACCGAGAGCTGGGAACGACGGTGGTCCCAGGCTGGGAAGCTCACGGGCGCACCAATCAGAACATGGGGCTCTTATCACTGACGCCAGCACATTTAGCCAATCCTCAGGAGCCTTCATGTAACAATTTTCATGTATCTAATTGTAGGGACAACCCAGATATACCACCTGACTACACCTTGTCCACTAATATCTTTCTCTATATGTGTGCTATACTAACCCTACCACTCGAACACCCAATTAAGAGTGGCGATAGGTTTTTTGTTAACTTTCTGAAGTGACGCAAGTAGCGCGTCATAATACAGTAAAAAGGGCCTGCAAGCCCCACGATTGAGTGTGTGTCAGGACGAACGCGTGCGCTCCTTGACCCATCCCTGCCGTTTTGTCTAATAAACAGCAGAGTCACCTTGCTCCTTGTGTGCGTCTCATACTCTATCTCATCTTATCTGGGATACACACGGGAGGAGTTGGGGCCTCCCTGCCTGGAGGTCTGCGGACGGTCCGGCCGACCCCGGCAGAATTTCCCCCCCGACAAGTTGGAGGCACTGCTGAGATCTGTTTAAGATCGACTTTTATTTTTACTTTTTCCAGGCACTCCCGTTGCGAGGAGGCCCGGCGGCGCGGCCCCCTCTGCCGTTGCCCCCTTCTGAGGACTACAGGACCATCGCGGAGCTGCGAGAAGACCGGACAGCGCAATCCGGATATTGGCCCTCGGGAGCCGGTTGAGAAGTATCCCGCCCGCGGTTGGCGAGTGTCCAGACGTGGTCCAGACGAGGGGAGGTGGCGAGCCGCTTGGAGGGGTGCACGCAGTCGAGCGGCCCTGCATCGAGAGAACTTGGTGAGCATGACACACACAACGAGCAATGCGAAATTGTGAGGGAGGGGGGAGGAATTAAATAAGGGAGGAGGGAGGTGTTGCACAGGTGCGCGGCGAAGGTTTGACAATATAGTGTTGGCAATGGAATGAAAGGGAGTGAAAAGAGTGCGAGAGCAGTCACGCGAAAGAGGGGGGCGAAGCACGAAACATCACGTGTGGCCGCTCGTAGACACTGATTGGCCTAAATCGCGACTAACGTGTAGGGGTGGGCGTGTGTGGTTTCCTACGATTTGGCATTTATTGATCAATGAGTAGATGAGGTTCCCTATTGTTCGAGCAAGAAACTCGATAGGTAGATGAGGTTTCCTATTGTTCGAGCAAGAAACTCGATAGGTAGATGAGGTTTCCTATTGGTCGAGCAAGAAACTCGATAGGTAGATGACGTTTCCCTGTAGGGGGTAGCTAGTTGCATAGTTGCCTAATACGGAAGATAATTGGCTGGTTAAGCCCTCCTGTTGAGGGGCGTATCACACGCGAGGCGACGCAGCGTGTGCAGTCCGATTATATTATTGATGAGATTACCTTGTTCCAGGAGAGACAGGAAGACAGCTGTAGGGTTAGCGGGGGTAAATTGCAAGTGTGTTTTGAAATTAATAATGAGAATGTACTAGTAGCGTAAAGACATCGGTGACGTCACCAGTAGGGATTTTATAGGATATCACGAGCACAAGGAACATTGAGTTTTGAAAGTGGTGGGGAAGAGAAAAATGATGAGGGAGCGGATACGAAGATAAACAATAAACGAGTGGATTGGAAGAGGAGAAGGGGAGAGGGGCGTGGCTGAGCACGGAGAACGCCGGCCACGGCAAATGTAAAAGGGGGTGGAGAACGAGGAATAAGGACGACTGTATAAGATCGTCGTAAGGGGTACGCAGTCACAGGGGGCTGCGTGCGCTTCGGCCGCAGGGGGCCGTAGGGGAAGGAATATACAATACAAAATTATACATATATATATTTGTGTTTTATTATTTTTTGTTTTTTTTTTAATTATTATTATTGCATACTTTGTAAAGGATTGTCGTAAGTCCCCACACTTACGGGGCCAGGTAAACAATATAAGGTTGTAAATTGCAAACTGATAGCGAAGGGAGGAGTAACAAGTGGGGCACAACTATGTCATATGGGACAGGGTTGGGAGGGTGGGGGAACACCCTCACTACCCCACTACAACACATATGCACCACACTGCCACCCCATAGGGAGAAATTAATTAAGTACAGCATAGAGTGGACCCAGGGGACGGATAACAAAATGTTAACACCATGGCCGCCTAATGGTAGTTTCGATCCATATGCCCAACATTCATTGCTAAACCATCTGCACAATACATACAAGGGGAAGAAGTTGGCGAGCCATGTGGAGGTGTTTAACTTATGGAGGATGTTCCAGGGATCCCGACCAGGACCAAATGGAATGTTTTCTATGGGAGAAACACCGGAAGTAAAGGAGATTAAGAAAGAGGGAACGGATGGGGAAAAGGGGTGTGAAAGGAAAAAGAATGCGGAGAATGAAGGAGAGGGAAGAGAAAAGATTGATAAATTAGAAGACATAAAAAAGGAACCGAGCAACGAGATACCCATAGCACCGGGAGTGAAAACAGAGGGAGAAGGGTTGTACCCTTTAAGAGAACTAGGAGAAATAGAAGGACAGTTAAGGGCGGCTGAAGGATACTCGAACCCGGCATACAGCCCTCCACCATATGTGGCTCACAGGAAGATAGTGGGGGAGGGGAGGATTGGAGAAGAGCAGATTGTAGAGATAGGACATGATGAGTGGGTAGCTGCACAGATATTATTAAAATTACGGGGTTCACTAACAGGAGAAGAAAGGGAGGCAGTAAAGAGAACAGGCGAGGATAGTACAAGGGAGAGTGAGATGAAGGGGGAGGAGCTACTACGACAAAGAGAAGAGATTTTGGAGGAAAAATTGGCAAAGCTAAGGGATGAGCAGAATGAATTACTAACACAGCTTGAGAAGGGGGAAAAAGAGAGAGTGAGGAAAGGGAACGAAATGAGGAGCAAAGGATAGAAGATGGAAGGGTAAGAGCAGCAGCAGAAAGGGTGTCAAGAGTAGTGTTGAGAGAAAAAAAGAAGGAAGAAGAGGACAAGGAGAGGGAATTGGAAATATGGAGGAGGAGGGTAGTATCAGAGGCAGCTAAGAAATATGAAGAAGGGAAAGCAATAGAAAGAGAAAGGGTGAAATGGGAAAGAAAGAAAGAAGATGAAAGAATATTGGAACAGATGAGCAACGAAGTAATGGAGGAATTAAAAAGGAAAAGGGAGGAAAATAGTAGGGAAATGGGGAATAGGAGTGAAGGGGAAAGAGGAGGGAGAAATAAGGAGAGTGAAAAATGGGGGGATGTATATAGAAGTAGAGAAGTAGCAACAACATCAACACCAGGGGGAACAGTTGGTAACAAAGGAAGAGGAGAAATGGAGCTAATAGACTTAGAAACAGTAACAGTAAAAGGGAAAAAAACAGAGTGGGGGATACCATCTATGACTGATTTTTGCAGTGAGGAGGAAGAAGGAGTAGAGAGGGTAGGAAGAAAGAGTGAAAGGGAAAGCTTAGATAAGCTGTACCTCACTAGAACAAACATAGACTCGCCATGGATCCGTAAGAGAAGGGAGGAGCTGGAACAAAGTGAGGAGAGGGTGCAACAACTAGTGGAAAAACAAACCCATGAAGCCACACCATCGCCATCTCCATCACGCCCTCCCCCATCGCACCCTACATGCTCAACCACCACACGCACGCTGCGCACAATAAAGCTTGCGCCCTTCATGGACGAAGTGACTCCCTATACATGCCGGCTTAGAGACCTTCCTAGCCGCAGGCAAGGCAGACAGATAAACATACCCATATTAAACACAGGAGATAACGAAACAAGGGGAAGGGACGGAGAGGTAGGTAGGAGGAGGGGTAGTAAGGAAGAATTTGAAGTGGTAAAGGAAACGGGGGAGGAGGAGGGGTGTGAGGACTCAATATTATGGAACATAAAGGGTGACACAAGACACAACTTAATGCCACTGTTGGAGAGAGGAGGGGTTAGACCGCAGTATGTACCATGGAAGCATACGGATAAAGAAAATATAAAATGTAGGCTCCCATCACTAAGTGGAGGTGCGGGTAAGTGGATATATGAAATGGAAAAACACACCGCAGGGCAGAAACTAGCAGTAGGAGATGTGAAAGGCCTGTTAATATCAATACTAGGGGATAGAGCGGACGACATCTGGAAGAGAGCGGGATTCCATGGGATAACAATAACGAACACATCGCATGATGGGGCGCCATTTGCAAACTGCAGACATGCGCTATGGCAGGCACTGAGAGTACAGTACCCAGACACATCAGACATAGGAGCAATTACTTCCCGTAAGATGCGTGAGAATGAGGATCCTGTTGATTATATACAGGATATTCAAGAGAAGTGGCGCATGGAAACTAGAGAACAATGGGATAAAACACCAGCCATATTTTATCATATACTAGTACAAGGGCTCCCAGAAGGAGTTCAGAAACAACTAAAGAAAGTAGTGGGAATGGAAGTAAAACCATGGCCTGAAATACAGCTGACAATAGTACATCACTGCAGGATATGGCAAGGAAAAATGAAACAAAAGGAAGAGGACAGGAAAACAGAAGAGGCCAAACTAGTACAGAAAAAACTAACTAAATACACAATGGAAGGGGCACTAATAACTGCGCCCACAACAATGGCCCAAAGCCCCACACAAGTAGTGGCTGCACAAGATCCAGCTCTAATAGCACCTCCACAAAGTATAATACAGCAAATGCCGCCACTACAATTACACGCACCAAACGTGGGAGGAGGGTACCCAATGCAAGGAGCTGGGTATTATGGTTATAACAGGGGGAGAGGAGGATTTATGAGAGGGAGAGGATACGGATATAATACCCAACAGCAGGTGGGGGGAGTTGGAAGTTCCTACCCCACAGGGCAACCGGTATACCAGGACAACACAGGGAGCTTCCCATGGCAAAACAGAGAACCACCCGTGTGTTGGAGTTGTGGACTACTAGGACACATGTCACGCACGTGTAGGGTCAGGCCAGGAACACCAGCATGGAATGAGCAGGCACAACCTAGACCACCACAAGAACAGCAGGGCATACAACAACAGCAATTAACACAACAACAGCCACTGCAGCAACAGCAATTAACACAACAACAGCCACTGCAGCAACAGCAATTAACACAACAACAGCCACTGCCACAACAACAAGTAGTGATAACACAACAACCCCAAACTGAACAAACGCAATTGGGTAGGGTGACGGTATTGGGACACAACCCTTACACAGGAAATGGCCAATCATTGTACCCCCAATAGGACAGCCCACAGACGGCCTTGGTGTGTCCCATCCTGTCAGTAACACCTAATAGTGCGGAGGAGCCACGCATAGAGGTAACGATAGGTGACAAAAAGTTATCATTCCTTGTTGACACCGGGGCAACCCAGTCTTGCATAAGGGAAGGTAAATTTAAGATGTCAGGCGAAGCCATGAACACCCAAGGATTTTCTGGGGCTAAAGGATTGGTTCCTTTTACTGATAACGTTCCCTTATCTATCGGAGATTACGATCTGTCAGTTCCACTCTTGTATTATAGTGCCTCACCAGTAAATATACTGGGGAGGGACATAATGAATAGGTTAAATATGACAATCTCCTTTACAGAGGATGGTATAATTTGCTCTACTCCAGGGATTAACATGCTAGCAGCACGACAGATTATGCAAGCATACTGTGGGCAGACAGCAATTAGGGCGGAACCAGTAGATGGCGAGATATTCCAGTATGGAACAGACATGGCATTTGCATGGATGCCAGGGATAGAAGGGAAAATATGGAGGAGGCCAGCAGCTTATCTGTTCCGACCAGAAACACCTGTTAATGAACAAGAAGGAAAGGTGTTTGCAATAGACATTGAAAGCATTATTACAACAGCTGAGTATATTGCTGTGCACGCCCAAGACAAAGAAGGAAGAGCATGGAGGGCAGTGATAGCACTAGCAGAAGGATGTAGGTTGACCCAGGTGTCAGATGAGGAACTGTTTTCAGAAGAAAAGGAGGAGGGGGAAATGGTGTTCATGATGAGTGTAGAAATATGGTTACGAGTGGCTCACAAACAAATAGCGCAGAAAATTGCTATGGCACTTGAGGCACCTGCATGCACCCCAGTCCCTTTCTTTAAGGAGGATATGTCAAAGGTGCCCAAATCATTATGGACCATTAGACCTTATGACGTAGGATGCATTAAAAGCATAGGGGGTGTACGGATAAAATTGAAAAAAGGTGCAATACTACCAAGAGTAAAACAGTACCCATTGTCAAAAGAGGCAGATGAGGGCATATATGAAACTATAACGGCCCTTATAAACAATGGCATATTGGTCCCCTCAGAATCACCATGTAACACGGCTGTGTACCCAGTGCGCAAGGCTAAAGGGGGGTCTTGGCGCTTCATACAGGACCTAAGGCCCTTGAACAACATAGTGGAAGCAGAATATCCAGTAACAGCAAACCCGGCCACAATATTGTGTGGCATTCCAGCAGAGGCATCACGATTTACAGTAATAGATCTTAAAAATGCATTTTTCTCAATACCATTACACCCCGACTCACAAGATTTAACAAGTTTCACTTACCGAAATACTAAATGGAAACATACCAGGTTACCACAAGGGTATTGTGAATCACCCTCAATTTTCAATAGAGTAATACAGATGGATTTGGGTAACGTTGAGGTGGAAAGCACAGTGTTACAATATGTGGATGACATAATAATTTGCAGTATAAACGAAAGTAAATGCAGAGAGGACTCGTTAAAAATGTTGACTATATTGGCTGAAAAGGGGTATAAGGTAGACATGGAAAAAATACAATACTGTCAGGAACAGGTACTCTACATTGGCCAACTGATATCCCAACATGGAAGAAAGATTGCACCACAAAGAGCACAGGCCATCTCAAGCACTCCCATGCCACAGACTGTGAGAGAACTGCAGCAATTTCTGGGGTTATGCAACTACTGTAGAGCATGGGTATTTGATTACAGCTCATACATAGGACCCCTGCTTGATGGTTTGAAGGAAGCAAATAAAGGGGAGAAAAGGTTGGGGTGGACTATGGAAATGAGGGAGGCATTTGACGAATTGAAGGACGCGATATCAACAGCTCCAGTACTGGTATCCCCAGACTATGAGCGACGATTTTTTATATTTTCACATTGCGACTCAGCAGTAATGAAAGCAGTATTGGCCCAAAAAACAAGCATGGGCTATAAACCAGTAGCATTTTATAGCGGTCACTTAGACCCCGTGATGTTAGGCCACTTCCCTTGCGAACAAGGCCTCGCTGCAGCTGCTTTTGCAGTAGAAAAGGCATCAGCAATAACCATGGGGTGTCCAACTACACTGTTTGTGGAACATGCATTATTTGCAATATTGAATAAACCCAAGTCCACACTAACGGCACAAAGGGCATCAGGTTATGAGATCATTTTGTCTAGGGCTGAACTAGCGATTGTTAGATGTAGCACTGTTAACCCTGCAAGATTTCTAGCAGAAATAATTGAGGAGGGAGATTACGCCCACGACTGCACCCAACTAAATGAAATATATTCATGTACTAGAAAAGTTGAAGAGAATGCACTAGAGGGAGGTGAGCTTTTGTTTATTGATGGGTCATCAACTATTGATCAAGGAGATGGGATACGGAGAACTGGGGCAGCAGTGGTAAAAATGATGGAGGCTCCGGTGTGTGTGGCTATGAAATGTGTACAGTTACCACAGCATTACTCTGCTCAAGCCGCTGAACTAGTTGCACTAATATTGGCATTGAAAGAAAGTTTTAACAAACGTGTAACAATATATTCCGACAGTGCATATGTTACATCCACTGTCCACTCAGGGCTAACAAAATGGAGGAGAAGAGGGTTTAGGAGAGCTGACGGCACTCCAGTGCAACATGCCCTCTTGTTGGCTGAATTAATTGAAGTAATAAACGACCCCCAAGAGCTAGCCCTAGTAAAATGCACCGCACACACCAATGGTGAAGACCACGTCTCAAAAGGGAATGCAGCAGCAGACGCACATGCGAAATATGCTGCATACTTTGGTGAGATATGGGACCCCACAGACTCACAGAGAGGGAGAGGGAGGGGAATGGCTAGGGAGATGTTAATAAGAGAAGGGTATACCCATCTCCCAGCCACACAGATTATGGAATTACAAGCAGCAGCACCAATGGCCGAAAAGGAAATATGGGTAAAAAGAGGATGTACAATGTCACCAACCGACGCACTATGGCGCCAGAGTGGTACTGGGAAAGTTGTAATACCGTTGGCACTTTTAAATACCGCCCTGAGCCAATTACATCACCCAGCCCATACAGGCAAGGAAATAATTGCAGCACGAATTAGAGATGATTGGTTCTGTCCCGAGTTAAATTCTCATGTGTCAAATTTTATCAGCAATTGTCTCACATGCCAACAGTTTACGGCCGGTCATACCCTAAAAGTGATAAGAGGTACCATACCCCGGCCAGAAGGACCTTTTCGGCACCTCCACATTGACTATGTTGATATGATCAACATATGTCAAGGTAATAGATACATGATTGTAGTAGTATGCCCATTTTCTAGGTGGATTGAAGCAGGGCCCTGTTCACACCCAGATGCATTTAGAGCAGCCAAATTCATAGTAAGGGAGGTCTTCCCCAGGTGGGGAGTGTGCGAAGTATTAAGATCAGACAACGGCCCACATTTCGCAAACGAAATGTTCCAACATATCACAGCCCTGCTGAGCATAAAGCACAAATTTGCATGTGCATATCACCCACAGGCTAACGGTGTATGTGAACGCCTAAATGGCTTATTGAAGGAGGCAATTGCAAAGATACAACAAACAACAAAGAAAAGTTGGTTGTATTGCCTTCCGTTAGCCTTGTTCGAACTGAGGAACAGGCCAGGGTCCGACCACCACCTCACCCCACACGAGGTGGTTACTGGACGTCAAATGCGCCTTCCCCTAACGCCAACGTCAAGGGCATTCACTGACCACGAAAGTTCAGCGAGTATACTAGGTGATGAAATGTATCAATATGTGTCGTCCTTGATTACTAGTGTTGTGTTTGTGTCTCAACAGCTCGAGCGCACGCGGGGCGGGTCCACCAGAGATAAAGAAGAAGGCGCCAGTACAGAATTAGAAAAAGAGAACTTGTGCAAACTAGCCAAAGGTGACCACGTGCTACTTCGCAACTTCAATAGAAGGTGGAACGACAAAAGGTTCACCGGCCCACATCTGGTAGAAGACGTATCAACAAGAGCAGTAAAACTAAAGGATAAGCGTGCTTGGAACCATCTACATGATGTAAAGATATACAAACTGCAGACCCGCCCCAGCGCCAACGACAGGTCCATTGGAACAACAGCAACAACATCCCTGACAGCGGAAGGAAGTCCTACCACAGACAACGACCCAATTGTTCCCTTACCTTCTCACTACCCAGACACCCCAGAGACAACAACTGACGAAGAAAGGGGTGATCACTACACTGCCCACCCCATGGTCACACGTTCAAAGAGTAAAAATAATTACGCCATCTGAGCGCTAAAAAAAAAAAACCCCCCCCCCCCCCCCCCGCCCATTGACTGCAAGGGACAGTTGTAACTTAAACTGAAAGACATTGGCCGCACAAATACACATGTAAACACGTGAATGTTCTCTTTTTTTTCTCTCGCACATACAGGAACTGCGTATTATTGTATTATTAAGTAGAAAGCTAACTAACAAAGTCCACTGTCCAGGCGTAGATGGTACTCCCAGACGATAACTACCCAGAAGAATTGTCACACCAATTTGTATACGAAATAAAAAGGCCAACATACCTAAAAAGAAGAAGGGTACGTGTTTACTACACAGCCTTCCTCCTGGCCATAGAATATTACATGCCCCACCTCCGCCCATACTTGCCGGTCTTAAGAGACCAATCACTTAGAGTAGCGTGGGAGCAGCTCTTCGCCTGGGCACTGAATGACTATTTGATAGGGAGAGCTTAAACAAAACAAAACTAACATTTAAAAACGAGCATTTCTGAGAATTTTTAGGCGGGCAACTTTAACGTCGCAAGAATAAGCTGCCAGGACTGCAGCAAGGTAAGAGCAAAATGCCGGTGAGATTAGCAATTGTAATAAAAATAATAGGGATTTTGATGATCACCGGATTTTTGGCTGCTTCTGTATGGCAGTATAGCTGTGCTATCAATTTTGTTGCTGCACCCAAACCTAATATACCCCCGTTCCTTGCTGCAACAGGTGTTACGTCAGGTGGTAGTAGTAACATTGCACCAAAGAAAAATAGAGTTAAACGCAGCACATACTCAGACAATAAAGGTATTGATAATTATGTACAAGATTCAGCACACGTCACAAACAACATATGGTACCAACACATGACCCGCATTGGTAAGCAGACAACTGAGGATAGCTGCTACGTCTGCTCATTAATACCATACGCCATGAGTGCTTCACGAACATTTGTTGCCACAGAAATAAATGAGAAGATAGCGCAGTGCATAATATACTTGGCACTGTTCCAGACGAAAGGAAGATTCCAAGGAACTGTAGTGCACATGACATGGAAAACACAAGACTCATACCCATATGAAAACAACTTCCTCAAGACCTACTTGAGTTATCACAAGACCAGTTTACATGCTGAAGCATTCAAATATATAACAAGTGGCCCTGCAAAAGGAGAAACACAGAAAGTAACACTGCAGTATCTACCATGTGATTGGTACGCCACTGAAGTTCCGGGTAAACAAGGATGCTGGGAGAGGCCGCTACTGACGATAACAGGAAAGGTGTATCTGGATAACAGCTGGGAGATAGGAGTGATTGGCAGCAACATGGTAACAAAAGAAACTATCTCAACCATCGAGACACACAATCACCGATGTTGGACGACGTGGATCAAGTATGTACCAATGCTCACGTGGGTAGAAGAAGATGAAGACCCAATAACGATACTACCGTTGACTGCGCCCAAGGTATGTTACCAGCATAAAGGAGAGGTGGACGTAGGATATAACACCAATTGCGCAAGTGTGACGGAGTTACCTGAGGGGGGAGCGGGAACAGCAGTAATAATGGACCATTATTGGGCCTGTGGAGAAAAGGCATACCATACACTGCCTCCCCTGTGGAATGGTGTGTGCACAATGGTACACGTCAATGTACCATCACTAGTGGTACCTAAGAAGCACGTCGATGTGGCGAAATTTCCTAGAATGAATGAAGGGGATAAGAGAAGAAAGAGATCTGCACCACTCCAGGAGGAGCAAGGGAACAGGACCAACAGCAATGACACTGTCCTAAATAGAAGAAAAAGACAAGGAGAGCCGCTGACAGGAAATTACCTGTGGGGAAGGTCGGAAACGGCACTAACATCAATACCGCCAGAACACAGACTATTCAGCAGAGCAGCAATGTTCTTCTCCTCAATAATACACCCGGGATTACAGGCTTACGCAAACGCAAAATGGCTCCAAATAACTAGATGGGAACTAATGATGACCATCAATTCTACAGTAAATGGGTTCAACGCAATAAAAGAGGAGCTGCGAGCTGTAAGGATGGTAGCACTACAGAACAGATATGTATTGGACCTTCTCACAGCAATGGAAGGAGGAGTTTGTGCAAAGATAGGACAATCATGCTGCACGTTCATACCTGCCAATGATGCTGACAATGGTACACTGACAGAAGCAGTTTCGCAATTAGCTCAGATGCACTCCAAAATGACGGATGAAAGCAATGGTGTGAACAAGGATGAGAGCTGGTTTTCACTATTATGGTCGTGGATGCCATCCTGGCTGTCAGATGGACTGAAAATAATAGTGGGCTGTACTATATTGGCTGGAGCTACCCTGATCATAATTAGATTTTGGAAGGCACGAAAGGCACGCACTACTGACGAGTTGCTGGAAATGGTGGGAATGCACCCCTTGATGCCAGCAGATGACGGCCAGCATACAGGTGTAATAATACAGGAAAGGGAGAAGCTGCGCACCCAAATAATTACCAACCATCTAGACCCACCATCAGTAAAGACCGAGAACCCAAGAAACCCCAGGAGCTACATAGGAAGATGGGTATACTGTACTCCTGGGGGTACCTGTGAATATATGTATTGGTCCTTTGAAGATCATGTAAACCACTATGGACATCTCGGAGGAATAACTAAGATATGGCGAGTAAGAGGAGATAACGAGAAGGATATGTTTGTGGTCGACAAGTCGACCAGAGGGGGGACTGAAGTGGGAGAATGGAAAACCAGGCTCCCGTCCTTCACCTCTCGCGCTTTGCCTAGAGGGTCACGACCCAAACACCCGCCACGAGAAGAGTTTGCCCATTTACCAGACGACCAGATACCCTGGTACAGGAACATACGGATGTGTCCATCTGCTTGCCCAGCAGCCCGCACTGGCCATGCCGACACCTGCGGCGCGGATCAACTAGACTAAAATCTACACGTCGTTAGAGATGCCATGACGACCTAGACAACGGGAAGCACATCTGTACAAATATACACACTGGACATTCCCACACCAACCTACATGAAGAATATACTCAGTGCTATGACGTAGGCGACAGGCATATTCACGGACGTGCATCTTTATTATTTTTATATAGGCTTTCAGAATGCGGAAACGCAAGACGCGTCATGAACTTTTTACTAGCTTGCTCACGCTTCTCTTTGAAACCAGTTACCACCATGAGAAATATAATAAAGACAATACTGATTATGGAATTATATGCTCCTATAACCTAAAGCACCTGTGCACCAAACGGACAACTTATGCACCGGGCCAAAGTAGGCCTCAAACAAGAGCTCCCGTGGACATCAACAAGACAAGAGTCAGTTGCTGATCCTGCAGAATGAGCTTGGCGAAGCAACCAGCCAAGGTCGCAATGTTGCAAACCCACGTTCCAAGAGCAAATCATCAAAGGCACGATGTTGCAACCTCGCACTCCGCGCACCAACGTTAAAGTCACACCGACAAATTAAACCAGACGCACAGTAGAAAAACAATATTAATTGTGCAGAATTATGCCTCTTTCACGGTCCCTCCCCACGTGATCAAGCCGAACCTGACGAGATGCCAAACCCGGGAGAACAGAGGCGTCTGGATCCCTCGCTACGAGACACTGGCAGATACACTTGAAAGGCTCAATGGACATCTGCAACAGTGGGAACGGTACCCCGTCTAGCTATGAATAAGTCCTCACATTGTCTGCATGTACCCATAGTGAAACATTGTTGCAACTTACAGGTACACCGAGAGCTGGGAACGACGGTGGTCCCAGGCTGAGAAGCTCACGGGCGCACCAATCAGAACATGGGGCTCTTATCACTGACGCCAGCACATTTAGCCAATCCTCAGGAGCCTTCATGTAACAATTTTCATGTATCTAATTGTAGGGACAACCCAGATATACCACCTGACTACACCTTGTCCACTAATATCTTTCTCTATATGTGTGCTATACTAACCCTACCACTTGAACACCCAATTAAGAGTGGCGATAGGTTTTTTGTTAACTTTCTGAAGTGACGCAAGTAGCGCGTCATAATACAGTAAAAAGGGCCTGCGAGCCCCACGATTGAGTGTGTGTCAGGACGAACGCGTGCGCTCCTTGACCCATTCCTGCCGTTTTGTCTAATAAACAGCAGAGTCACCTTGCTCCTTGTGTGCGTCTCATACTCTATCTCATCTTATCTGGGATACACACGGGAGGAGTTGGGGCCTCCCTGCCTGGAGGTCTGCGGACGGTCCGGCCGACCCCGGCAGAATTTCCCCCCCGACAGGAGGATCTCCATTAATTCGGCCAGTGGACTCATATATACACTGAAAAGGGGGACAGGGAAGATCCCTCTTTAGAATCCAGCTGACAACATCCTTAGGTTTCAGTAGTTTCCAGTCTAAACATCTGTGTGCAATTGTTGAGTAAGGCATTCATCGATTCCAGTGCAAAACCAGATATTCCTGCCCAAAATTTAGACTATGAATCAGGATGTCATAGTCTATGGTATCCTAGGCTGCTGTGGCCTCTTCCTCATCTGGGTTTCTCGTCCGCCTTGGTATTTTCAGAGGCGTGGGGGTCATCCTGGTAAATTGTTGCCCCACTGGCTAGGGGGTTTCTTCGCGCCACATGGTGGGTGGTACTCGCCAGAAGTGGGAGGCATTACGGGTCACTGTTCCTTGGCCCCTCCTTGCAGTCACCATCCCATGGTCCTTATCCACCACCGTCCACAGTGCCGGTGTGTAGGATAGGACTAGTTTCTTAAGGGGGGACTGGTTCTTGACTAGTACTATGTCTCCTGGGGCTATGCTGCTGGGCATTGCTGACAAGCTCTGCTCTCTCGCTCATTCTGGGCTCATCTGTCCTCTTCAAGTTTCTCATGGTCTACACCTGGCATGGTCCAGCTGGGGTGTATGGAGAGCCCCACTTTGATGGGGGTTCCAAATAGGAGGGCTGCTGGGCATACATGGGTTGACAAGTGAGGTGTCTGTTGATAGCTTTGCAGGAATCACTGTATTTCTTTTAGCCACGTAACACGTTGGTCTTTTATAATGCAGATCACTTTGTTTAGCAACACCATGAAGCTTTCAGCATCCTTAAGGCCAGTAGGGGGTGATTCTGTGATGTTGAATGTTCAGGTTGTCTAAGAAGCCTCAAAGCACCCACACTTTGAATGGGAGCCCATTATCGCTCTTGAGTTTGTTAGGCATGCCATGCACTGCGAACATCTTTTCGAGTGCAGTGATGACGGACATCCCATAGGTGGACTGGACTGGTTCGACTTCAGGATATCTACTGAATTCATTGACTGCCACAAATAGATATGTCTTGTTTGCAACTGAGCGGAAATCTATGCTGATTGCGTCCCATCACTGCTGACTACGTGGGGGGTTTGCAATGGGTTCTGGTGGTCCTTGTCCTTGTGATGCTTGACATGCGGCACAGGCTCCAACTAGGGCCAATTATCTTTTGCTGCATGTTTGGCATCCACACCCATGATTTGAGAAATGCCTGTGTTTTGACAATGCCTTGACGGCCTTCATGGGCTAGTCTCAGTGCTTGTTCCTCCAGGGTCACTGGCAGGCCAATGCAATGTCCTGTCAATAAAATCCCCTCCTGAGAGACATAGTTAATTGCACACACTGAAGATGCTTGGCAATAGTTCTTGGGCTGCTGGTGTTTGGTGGGTTGCCGCTGTCAGGAAGTTTTTCCAGTCGCCCGATATGACTGATTCTTACACTCATTGCAGGCATTGATCTTGTTCTGTCTTTCTCTGGATCTCAT
The DNA here is from genome assembly GCF_040938575.1 of Ambystoma mexicanum. Lineage (NCBI taxonomy): Eukaryota > Metazoa > Chordata > Amphibia > Caudata > Ambystomatidae > Ambystoma > Ambystoma mexicanum. Next base: position 799,839,496 of record NC_090935.1, on the reverse strand, counting down.
CCAGCTTCATGCGCTTCGGGCGGGCGCACGCGATCACATGGCAGACATGCTCATCTGTCTCCTGTGTCGTATCCTGTTCTGCTCAGGTGACTGGACGAGGTGCCGGGAGAGATACTCGGCTGAATTATCTCCACCCGGGCGGTAAAGCACTTTGATGTCAGATGGTTGTAGCTGGAGCATCCAGTACTCCAGCCTCGCTGGTGGGTGTGTGGCAGAGCCTTTGAAAATCGGCACTAGTGGCTTGTGGTCTGTGTAGACCGTTGCATGGTGCCCTATAAGGTATAACTGGAATTGTCTGCATTCCCAAAGAAGGGCGAGAGCCTCTTGCTCAATATGGGCATAATTCTGTTGAGTACTAAACAGTAGCCTGCTGGCAAAATCAATGGGATGCATGATTACACTCTGGTCCGTTTGGGTGAGGACTGCGCCCAACCATTTGTGGCTGGCGTCCACCAGCAGTTCTGTCTTTTGGGCAGTGTTGAAGAATGCCTTGGTCGTATTGATCATGAGGGAGTCTTTGATCTGCTGGAAGGTGTGCTCGTGTTCCTGTCCCCATGTCCACGCTGTGTTTTTTCTGGTCAATTCTCGGAATTGGGCTGCGATGATTGCCAGGTCAATTATAAACCTGCTGCAGTATGACACCACTCCCAAGAAGTTCTGTACTTGCTTTGCTGTAGTTGGTGGCTGCGCACTTTTGACATCGGCCCCATTGGCTGGGTAAGGCATTTTTTGCTGCAGAGGGTCAAGCCTGAGTCTTCTAGTATGGCTAGCACTGCGGCCAAGCGTGTGTTGTGTTCCTCCTCTGAGGTGCCATATACGAGGATGTTGTCGCTGATGTTTGTGGCACCAGGCAGGTCTCACAGTATTCAATGAATTTCATTTTGAAATACTTCAGCTGCTGATGAAATACCAACATTGACTCTACGGTATTTAACGAACCCCAGGTGTGAGGAAAACGTGGTTATGTACCTTGATCCTTGGCCAGCCGAATTTGGTGATAGCCGGAGTGGAGGTCTTATTTGCTAAACAGTGTTGCTCCGGTTAGGTCAATGATCAGCTCATCGATGGTGGGTATGATATGTCGCTCACTCCCAATATCTTGATTTGGAAGCCTCACGTCTATACAGATTGAAACTGCGTTCAATTGCTTTGGCTTCTAGGTGACCACCATTGGGGACAATGATTTGCTGGTCTTCCAACTTTTTCAGCTCTGCTTCTACTGCTGCTCGCATATGAAAAGGGACTCTTGGGTGCCGGATGGCCTTCAGTTCAATGGTGGGGCCTATATGGAGCATGGCAGTTCAGTTTTTTAGGCAGCCAATTCCTCTGGATAAGTTTGCATGTTTGGCTAACAAGTTGTCAATGGTGGCCCATTATAGTTGAAAGGCAAAATGGATTAACTTCAACTTCTCTGCCGTTCTGCAGCTTAGTAGCGTCTCAACGCCGGTGTCCATGATGCAGAATCTTGTGCGGCATGTTTCATCATTTTAGGCAACGTTAGCTTTAAACAACCCTTTTGCCATAAGCATAGAGCTGAACATTCTTGTGTTGTAGAGGGGGTTGACTCGGTACCATGCTGTATTTGCTGGCAGGTATCACATTCACAGTAGTACCTGTGTCAATGACTAGCCTTATCAGCGTGTTGTTCATGAGCACTATGAAGGTTGGCTGACCTCTGCGTTTTGTCGTTTTTGCTCCTTTGTGGGATCCCACTGCCGATATGATGTGTATCCACTCCCATCACTGTCACTCTTGCTGGTGCTTGGGTCTCGCCCGACAGTCCTGGCTTACCCTCGCCGGTGTGTTTGTCAGCTTGATCTTGGTTTTTGGTCTTTTCTCGAAGGTGACCTTCTGGGATTCAGCGTGGCCTGGAACTAAGGCAGGAAAATGGTTTTGCTTGCCAAACGTTCTGGATGTCGCGCAAAGGGCTGGGTATGGTTCTTCCTGGTGCCAGGGTCCGTCAAACCATTTGCACAACCATTGTGTCCATGGTGGGCGCGTTGGTAATGTGGGGGCCTCCCTGTGGGGGAGACCCTTTGCCTCCACTGCAGCCTTGCAGGTGTTCGGCTGCTCTGTGTCTGCCACTTGAGAGTCTATTCTTTCTCTCTGGCGCCCCATCTCCAAGATGCGTTCACGGGATATGTTTCTTTCAAACACAATGTCTCTCCTAAGCTTTTCGGATGAGATGCCATTAATTACTTGCTGTCTCAATGAGAATTCCTCATTGGGGAACTTGCATCTGAGTGCTAGCTCGCAAATTCTTGTGTGGAAGTCATTGATGGGTTCGGATGGCCACCAATCCAGTTAAGGACCAAGCATGCTATCTCAGTCGTACCACATGTCCCTTTCCTCCTACATCTTACATGGATTTTGGAATTGGTGCTTTTCTAAGCGTCTAGTTTATTTCTATTGGGTAACCTTTGGAAATCAAAAAAGGTAACATTTTCAGTCTTATGTATCTTTTCCATACTCCCCTTTATTGCTCTCTTCTTTCGTAATGTTATTGTTCAAGTGTCAATAGGCAAATAGTTTCCTAATATGGCAATCATTTCTTCTTACAAATAGAATTTCTCAAGGTCTAATAACACTAAGTGGATAAAATACTTCTGATTATGGAAAAAAGCACACCTTGCCCAGCTGGCTGTGTTGCACCCTTTCAAAGCTATGATATGATATGACATTTATTACCTGCCTATACACAAGTGTTTCAAGGCACAACGAGGCAAGGGAGGGGAAACAAAGGGAGGACAAATACAACGATCTTACTAGGCGTAGTGATATTGAGATTGGGCAAGTGCAGCAGAGAGGTGACGGGAAAAGTGCCAGGGGAAGGGGAGGGAGGGCAAGTGCAGGACACAGGATAAAAAGAAAAGTAGTGTGGCCAGCAAGTGGCAGTGCAAAGGGTTAAGTGCAGACAACAAGTGTCTGATAAGTGCAGGTAAAGGGACAGTAGGGATGCAGATATAGACCCAAGTGCAAGGGTTGCCAGGAGGCAGTGCAGGTGTGCAACTGGGCGTGCAGGGTAACCAAGCTAGTCAAACCCGGGTGCTCACATGTTGTCTTGTTCTTGGGTACATTCACCCACAGGTTGAGATTCCCAAAAGGTAGGATTTATTTTAGCTGTTGCTTGCACATTGAGTGCTAGGTCTAGGATATCGTCATGGAATGATGTGTCATAAATTAGCTTGCAGTATATCACTGCTTTTACAAATTACACTAGCTGTTCTCGACATAACATATGCCATTCTAGCATATCTTCAAGGTCAATATTGGTCGGTAATTCATCGGGTCACTCTGTCCCCCTTGTTAAATATCAGAAATACCACTGATCCTTTCCAGGTCCCTGTGACCTATTAATGGTAATTGAAAAGGCTAAACTTATCAGATCAGATGGAATGAGAGGTATGTGTGTTATAAGAACAGTATCCATCAATCACACAGGCCTCTATGATGTGTCTTTTTAGACTCATAATTGTCAACCTTGTTCCATTGCAAAGTCCCGGTTATGGCATAAGATTGCATAGTAGCATAATTACAGCACCTAACTTCAGTTTTACCTTGTGAAGAGGCATTTGTCCTACATTGTTTCACTCTTTAGAAACTGAAATGTTGAACTGGTAATTAATACTGGAAATGCTGTGCCCTGTGTGAAGAGAAGTGGGGGTGGAAAGAAGTGAATTCTGAATGTTTGTGATAGTGGAAGGTGAAGGTGACCGTGCTCATTCTGTCTGTTGACATGGTAATTGTTGTTGAAGTGGGTGCACTTTGCCATTTGGATGCAGAGGCAACCTAACACTGATAAATTGCATCAGCCGAGTACTGAAACAGATATAAGCATTTTATATATATAGATAGGTCTTTTGGTTCACGTTGCAGCAAACAAGCATGTGTTTGAAAGACTTGGATTCCAGGAGTGTGAATTCAGAGCAGGACCTGTCATTTGAGAATACTATATCCATCCATGCTGATTAATTCAGTTACAAAATCACAATTTCTCATTTAAGAAAACATTCTTTTGAAGGTCCTTCCAGAGAGCACTCCCAAAGCTAATGAACAACATCCACCTAATCTTTGCTCATTAGAACAAACACTCTAATTATGAAATGAGTTTTGCACCACAATAGAAAATCTCAAGTGATTTGAGACACAACATCTCTTCTACAGGAGAAACCATTAGTAATTATTAATAAATATATCACCAGTTCAATAGAAATGTTCAAATGCTTCTAGCGCCTGATTTCCTGTCTGTTGTGGCAAGGCCAGTACTCTGGCTTTTTCAAGAGGGGATGGGTCCACTCTCAGCCGGGGATGGGAGGATTACTATGTAGAAATCCACAGCCAGTCCTACCTCTGAGGTGGACGGTGGTAGGTGGGAGGGTCCCGATTCCTGGCCACCTTGTACCAGTCTTTTTTTTAGCAGTTCACCTTTGTCTCATGCCATACCTCCTCGACAAGATGCTTACCAATCTTTTTATGTTTTTTCTAGTGACCAAATCTCAGAGAAGGAAAACTACAAGAAACATCAATGTAAGAGCCTTTGTTGAGTGTCACAGGCTATCTGCAGTAAACTTGCGACCTGGCCACCAGCAGTCAGTGCCCTAGAGTTCTCCGATATTCTGCGTGCAGAGAAAGACCAGTGGAGGGAGAGTAGTGCAGCAACACCTTATACGTGTGGTGGTAAGAGAAGCCATCTAGTCCTGCCGATTGATTGCTACGAGTGCGCACAGCTGCCACTTAGTACCCTAGACCACCAGTGACTTACTGGATGGATCTAAACCCTTTCATTTATGGGACTTACATTAGGGGCACCAAGAACCGGCCCCCTAACACGAACAAGGAAATTCAACTTCCCAGGCTGCCATTGCTGTTCCACGGCAGGCCCGTGCAGAGGAAGTGGGCAGAGTTTAGCCTGCTACTTGAAACTTTTCCTGTCATCACAATGCTACAGGTCGGCTAGATAGGGCTAGATTGGGAACAGCCAGAGAACCATTCCAGAGAGGAGGAGGGGGTACAACGTGAACACTGGAAGCAGTAATGCAAGTTCCTCAGGTGAGGTCATAGAAGGGGGTAGCAGAATCCCAAAAGACCAGTAGGAGTGAGGAAGGAGCAGCTGAGTGTGGAAGCGATTTCTGGTGATGGCGGGGTATTGGATAGTGAGGTAAAGTGATCCATACTGTGTTGTGAGTGTGTGTGAAGTGTAGCAAGTGTGGTTAGCAAATAGAGAGTAGGGAGCGAATGTGAAGTGATTGTATGAGTGAAAGAAAGTGTATGAGCTAGAGGCGGAGAAAGTTGTAATGGAGTGGTAGTAGCAGTGTGGAGAGAGGAGTGGCAGTTTTGGAAGAGGCAGTAGTCATGCCCAGGGATGAGTAGTAGTAGAGTGGAGGAGGGAGAAGTAGTCTGGAGGGAGAAGTAGTGTGGAGAAGGAGTGGTCAGTAGGCAGGTGTAGTAGTGAGAAGGAGGAATTAGTAGTAAGGAGGAAGAAGTAACATCAAAGATTTAAGGCAAGGCCTAGAAGGTATGAGGGACAGAAGAGGAATAAAGTAGAGCCAGGTGGACTTGAAACAGGCGAGTAGTAGAAAGGCAAAGAGGGGCAGAGGAGAAAGTGAGCATGAAACAAAAGTCTGACTCAAACAGTGTGTCTGGCACAAATCGCACATCCATCTAGATCAATAACAACTGGCTAGAGTAGGGAAAGCTAGGAAGTCCCTGAGGGATTTTAGTGTGATACATCCAAGGGCCTTTAGGTCAACAACTCAGTTCATTTAGGAATTAGCATACTGAGGGTGAAACAATCACTATATACTAACTATTAACCTGGGGCTAAGGACATCTGAGAGGAGTTGTTTTAAGATAAGAGAGACAAGGATGTTCAGAAGGGACATTTTATTTCCATACAAATGTTTGAACCACCTCTGGGATTTGGAGTGATTCCTCTGCCATCTGTGACCCTGAGTTCTGCAATATTCATTCAGGCACCACCTTTACACAATCAGCTCTCTGATAACAATAGCAACCAAACAATACCATATATGTTTTCTCTTGTATTACTTTTTATGATAACGTCCTTTAAATAATGAAATAAGAATGTGCTGGGTTGTTGATAATATTTCTTACACAAACAACTGGGAGCGGTAATACCTTTCCATGTTAGTGAATAGAGTGTGCAACTTGATAGACATAGGGGTAAACATTAGCTATGAGTGAGAAAGTTTGAGTAAAACCTGAACAAATAGGGGCTCATTTTAGAGTTCCCTGTACGTTACGCCAAAAGGACCTTTTACATTTGTACCTATGTGCAAACAGGTCCCCTACACGTAATTTCCAACATTTGTACATCGTAGTGGAAAAGTGAGGTGTAAAGTCGAGGCGTACTTGCATGTATGCCTCCCTTTTGCACTCCACCATGCAAAACTAGTAAACGCTGCCTCCCATTTACACATGGCAGGCAGCACTTACACTGGATTTCTATGGAATCCATCTGCTTTTTGCTGGTGTAAAAAGAGGTGCATTCCATAGGAATACACAGAATGTGTGCCATTCATGCTGGCATAAAGGCTGAAGTATTTGAATGGCAGCGAGGAAGGATGGGGAGATCGTAACTCATGATCTGTGCCTCCTATCTTCCATACAAATGAAGGATAATATGGCGTGGAGCAAAATGAATGCGTAAAATGTTTATGGATACATTGTAGGCACTATTTATACTCCATGCCATAACAAACATGATCCCCTAGAATGTCCACAGGTTCAACCAGGTTGATCTTCCGAGTGTTACAGTCAGCAGTTGGTGTTTAAAGTGGCAGGAGTGGGTCTGGCTAGTTAAAGAAGGCAAATCTAGCTGGGGTAGTTTAGGATTCTTAATAGTATGGGTTAGAGTAGAATTCATAATAGGGCATACCGTAAGTTAGTTCACTATGCTAAAATCTTGGGAGTGTTGGGTGCACATGAATTCTGGGTGGAGGTATAGTAGACCAAACCAATGAGACTCGAGCAGTATTTTAATCAAAGAAGAGCGCAAAGACAGTGTTAGTGTGATGAATCAACTTTCGGGGTACCAGTGGTACAGAGGTGAATATCGGTTTCTAAACCATCAATCAGCCCCACACCTCTAATACACCAGAAGGGATCCGAACAGATTAGAATAACAAGCACATTAAAAACCTCCTTGTCCAATTTTGGTAACGTGGATGGGACAGCAGGCTTATCTCTGAAATGTGGATTGTTAGTTGCAGCACAGCGAAAATACAATTATTACCCAATGATAAAAGGAGTGTCCAGTCAAGGTTGCATTAAAAATATCTACTTTATTAATCACAACAGACAGTCTAACAACACTACGACATACAAACCACCCTGCAAAGGAATACAGAGGACAGACCGTTTCAAAAAAGGAAAAGGGATGCCCTCTGGATACTGACAGGAGGGTAGTCGGTATGGTTAATAATCACAGCAGTTTAAGGTTACTTGGCTTAAGCACAAGGGAGAAATGAGTCTTAATATTTCACTAGGGGCCATCCAGGAAGGACCAGGGGGACAGAACCACAATGTACCCCGTGCTGTAGGTGTTCTTGGTGCTCAACAGGGTTTACTCGGCTTCGGGGCACGTTAAAGGCTTCTGTGACAGAGTTCAAGTTGGGAGTCAGCTACGGGTATCAGGCGGCAAGAAAGTTTGGCCAGCAAAGCTGGACGAATGGTTACAGGTTGGCCTACATGGTAGCTTGGGGTCAGGAATCACTGTCTCAGTGCTGATAGGCAGTTCTGAAGCACTGGCCGAGATGCCTCAGATGTCTTTAAGCAACTGCAGCTTGAGTCGGTATGGTTAATAACCACAAACGTTTGTTATGGTTTCTTCGCTTTAGCACAAAGGGAGCAATGGGTCTTAGATGTCTCTAGGGGCCGTCTGAGAAGGACCAGCAGGACAGAACCACAATGTACCTTGTGCTATAGCTGCTCAACATGGTCAAGTCAGCTTCAGTGTGCTTTGCAGGCTTCTGTGACAGAGTTTATGATGGGAGTCGCTATGGCTATCATGCGGCATGATGGGTCCTCGAGCGAAGCTGGACGAACAGCTGCAGGCTGGCCTACATGGTGGCTCAGACTCAGGAATCATGGTCTCAGTGCTGATCAGTGGTTCTGAAGCATTGGTCGAAATGTTTCAGATGTCTTTAAGCGACGGCAGCTTGACAACAGTCAGCTTTGCCATCAGTTGTGGATAGAGGACCTCGACTGGCTTGAAAATGTCCTTTAAGATGGACGTCGGGAGAGGCTCATCACAGCACTTCTCCCAGCTTCTTCAATGGGCTTGTCGCTCTTTAAGGTGGACAGCCCAAAGCTGAGGAGTGTGTTGCAGGCAACTGCCTTGTCCTTGGTTGTACGTTCATAGACCTTCTGGCACTTCCTATCCAGGAAGCTTGCTGCAGAGCCTAGCAAGGCATGTTGTATGCTGACTGGGTACCAGTTGTGGAGTGGCTGGAGGGTCCTCTGAGTTCCGTATCCCCTTCTGTTCCCTGGGAGATGTTTAAGCAAGGGATACTGCTTCCCTCTTTGGATATCCTGGCCTTCCTTCACTGGTGGAAGATGTAAGGCAGGCTGTACCTTCAGCCGGGATCCAAGGTTGATTTCTTCTTTCTTGCTTCCTGTGAAGTCTTCAGATGATCTGCCTGAAAAGGGGCTCCATCCTTCTTTTGAAGCCAAGTGAGCCAGAGTAGATAGGTCTATGCTTTTGTCGTGGTGTGAGCATAGGGAAATGTGTGTGGATTAGCCCCACCCATTTTCCTGAGGTTGGCCTACCATTATTCCATTTCCATTTAATTACACATTTCAAAAAGCCCAGGCGAGTGCACACCCACCATCCGGATGGTCGAATTCCTCACAGTTAGCACACATGTATTTTGTAGGCAGTGGAGACCACTAAGACAGTGAGGATACCATGTACCTTTTGTTTGTGGAGAGAGAAGGATATAGAAGAGAGAACCCCATGTTTATTGTTCAGGTTGAAGAAGGGGGGCAAGGCAGAGATAGCACCACATGCCTTTATTTCAGTGAGGAGTACAGCAAAGCAGTGTTAGACACGCATGAATATAGTATGCAGGGGAAAACACCATGGCAGTGTTGGGCACACATACATTTTTCACTGTCAAGGCAGTGCAAACCCCATATACATTTCACTGGAGGTGACAAATCCCTTACAAGTGCCCTCTAGAAACCTTCCTAGTTGGGAAGGGCAGAAGAAAGGACACACCTTGCCCGAGACCCTGGCCTGGGTTTCCCAGCAACCAGTGAAACAAGGAAGCAGCCCTCGTTCCTCCTGTATCTCTAAACCCCCTCAAAGCTTGTTTAGACACTTTTGAAGCCATTCACACTGATTCAGGGAAACTGTCAGAGATATTTTTTACCTTGACGCTCCACCACCTCTGCACCTCTGAGTATCACTTGACACCAAAGCTTTCCTGCATCCACATCTGAGACCGTCTGAGTCTTTTGGCAGCCTCAATGCATGGACACCAGTTTCTTCAAGCTGCAAGCTGTTGCTGTGGCGATACCCAACAATGTGTTTAGCCAGCCGAGCCCATATGCCTCTGAAGGCCCGTCTTAATTTCTCTGCACACGAGGCTGAGCAGTCTTCCAGCGCTACCGACCCAACATTGCCTGGTGTCTCCAACATCTTTGACACAAAAGCTGTTAGCACTGCTGAACACCACTGCTTCAATGGAACCCATCGCTGCCACTTCTTGACTCCCATGGCCACATGCCAAAAGCACCTAGACTCTCAGTTTGATGGTGAAAAGGTTGGCTGAAAGCTGCTGTCTCCCAAAGACATATTTCAAGTGTCTCTGTCCGCCAGGTCCTCCGTAAAAGACCCTAGTGACCTTTGAGCCCTGTTCTCTAGATTTTCAAAGATATCTTCACAAACGTGACATTTTGCTGCTGAAATCTTTGCCTGAGTACCCCTATCTTACAACCCATGGCGCCCTTTATCTTAAGGTCTGCCATCTCTGTGTTTTCCCTTACAGGGTTTGAACCGTGTGGTTTTTATTAGTTCTGTGCATTTTTGTTTAATTTGCTAGAACCTCATTTGGACATTCTTTTATTTTGGTACCATCGTACTATTGATGTCTGTGTTGAATCTGTGCCAGCTCACACCCCTCCTGAAGAGTGTAGCCTGCCCTCTGCCCATGTTGCCAAAAGAGGTGGAGAAGTTAAACTTGTCTGGCTCTGCCTGTTTCACCTTTATGATTGGCATCACTGCTAGTTTAGTAGCAGTGTGGGGCTAAGTAGACACTTTAGCTACTACCCCTGCGTAGCAGTAGCATTTTCATCATTCCTGCATCATGATCTCTACTGCTACAAATAGAATACTGCTGTGCTAAGGGTGGTAAAGAGGCCTTGCAAGTTAATGGTGCCAATGGGTCTGTCTTTTACACATGGGGGGCTTGGCAAAATGTTTTAACTGGCCCAGAGTCAGGGGGGATAAGGTTTGCTCACTAAACTGTGGCAGGTGAGGTGTGTTATCTGACACTCCTGTTACTGCAGGAGGAAGGTGCTACATTAGCAAGGTATGTGACACATGATGCAAAATCCCTGTAAACATCCTTGTGCCACACTTTATAATGCTTGTACATCAATGAAGTGCTGGATGAGCTCTTACTTGCGTTAACCAGCTTAACTGGAAGAGATTGCATGATACAGTGCATTGCTCCCCCTGACAACCTTATGCTCCAGCAAGCTGAAGTAGTCCCACACCTATGACCAGAGGGGAAGTGTCATGAGTGTAAATGATTTCGGACTCTCGTTCATCTTTTTAAGGAAGGCATGGGTCTTCCTTGCCGCCTCTGTATGAACAGGCAATGGTGCAGTGGCCCAAATCTCCTCCTCCTGAGCCATCACCTAGGGGACCATCTCTTGCTCCTCTGCCTGTCTCTCTTCTATCCACTGCAGCATCACCACCTTAGGTGGTCACCTCCTCCCATAATCCACCTGAACCTCTGTGGCTGTCTCTCTCTGATGCTGCTTAGTACCACCACTTCCTTGCCAAGATGCATATCATGGTCCATGTTGTGTAGAACCTCCTGGAGTGGCAACTACCACATCTTCCTCCTGATTGATAGCCACATCCTCCCCTGCATCTTGTCAGCTTCTTCAATCACCTAGTCTGGCCCAAGGTCTCTCTTCTCCGCCATCACCCTCTCAACAGGACCAGCCTCCCCCCCATCATGCTTTGTCAACACCTCTTTGTGCTTTATGTGCCCCTTGTCGTGCTCTGTCTCAACCTATGTCTGCACCTTCTCAGGCTCCATATCCTCCTCCAGCTGACTTCCTCGGCATATGACAGGGATGTATAGGCATTGCAAAACACACAGAAATAAGACAGACACATTACACGCCTCACACAATGGGAAAGTGTTCCTGAATCATACAATAAGAAGGGCACTTACTTAAATACAGCTCTGGTATGCTTCTCGGATAGAAATATGTTTATGTGTGACATATAGGGAAAAAGGAGTAGTGCAAAGTACAAGAGGAACTTATTTTAGTTTTGAATTTTTATCATATAAGGGAGTAAGGGTAAGATGGGGAAGGTAAGAATGAGGCCCTAAACACACACACAAACAAGCAAAAGGGGATAAAACAGAGATCGGAAAGCACTACAAACACCACAAACTACCATCCAACCAAAGGGGAGTACACACAGGGATCAACAAATGCCACAAAAACGAGCAAACTCCTTCAAAACTGTCTAAAACCCTCTACAATTTGCAAAACCCCTCCAAAGCCACCAGGTTGTGAGGCTCTCCTGTTCACTCCTGGCAACCTGGCTAAGCTCCTTCGAGTCAGCAACAACCTGAGGAGTCCCACAAGGCTCATCCCTCTCGCTGCTACTCTTCAACATCTATATGACACCACTCATCAACCTCATTAAAAGACATGGACTCACCTGCTACAACTACTCAGACAACACACAAATCATCTATAATATCAGCACTTCTGGAGAATAAGACAAACCCTAACCAACTGCCTCACACAAATAAACAAATGGATGAGCACCAACAGCCTTAAACTCAACCCAGATAAGACAGAAATACTGATCACGCCCAACAATCCTTTGGACCAAAAATCACATTCCGTGCCTTAGCGAAATGAGAAACCACCCGGAACCTTCAAAAGTAGTTCAGAATCACAGAATATTAATGGACAAAACCCTAACACTGGAACCACAAATCTACGAAGCCGTAAAGAAATGCTTGTTCTACCAACGCGCATTCAAATGGATTCTCCTTTTCCTCACCTTCCCACATAAAACACTCAGCATCAATCATATCCCTTGTCATGCCAAGAACAGACTACACAACCAGCTTTTACCTTCAAATGCTGGATTACCTCAGCAACAATCTAAAGCAAATACAGAACGCAACGGGAAGACGACTCCTCAGACTAAATAAGATAGAGCACATCAACTAAGCTGTAAGTAATCTTGTTATGCTCTGCGCCCAGTTACCTAAGGGTTTGGTGCGCCCTACAAATTAATAAACAAACAAACAAACAAACAAACAAACACCAGCATTGAGAACCCTACCAGTCAAACAAGGATTTACTTCAAAACCCTTTGCAGGGCACACACAGCAATACAGGGTCAAGGAGTAGAATTCATACAGGAAATAAATCGCTATATCAGATCATAATGGTACTCAGATCCAGCAATGACATACAACTTGAGCCAAAGCAATACTTAAAACTGAAATATGGTGGATTATCGTCCTCTTGCACCTAAGCAAAACTCTATAACTCACTCCTCAAGGAGCTACGAACAACAGAAGTACATCTAAAATTCAGAAAACTTCTAAAAACCTGACTCTTTAAATCACCCAATTAAAGAAGAATCACTACTGAGAAAAAACCTGACAAAGGTAATAGGAAAGTCACCTTAAACTATTGTGAAACCAAACTGAACCCAAGAAAAGTGGACTGGCCCAACAAAAGGAAAGCACACCATCAACAAACTGCAAAAAAGGAAATCACCCTAATTGAAGCATTCACAACTTACAAGAAGGCAGAGACCTCTCACACCACTAACTCTACTAAGGACCTTCAACTTTTCTACAAACTCACCGCTCAAATGCCAAATACAACACACACATACCCCTACCACAGCACAAACCGGAAATCACACAGAAAACCGCACCCCCTCTCTAATCTCACTCAACCCAACACACCAAACCTCCAGCACTACGCAGCAGACAACAAAACTATCTAATAGAGACCCATACCCAACACAACAATCCCATACGATCTAGATACAAACCCAGCACACGGTTACCGTTTCTTCTGAACTGAAGCTACCAATAGCACAACAAAAAGCTCTCTAGCGCGATCCCTCTCCATCGCACTACCTAACCCTCCGCAACCCTACGTTCTTTTCAGATCCCCGTGAGCGCCAGGAGACCATGAAAAAGGCAACGGTTCTCAGCGTAAATCTCAATAGCATAATATAACATAACATTCCTGTCTCAGCAGCCAAACAAAACCCATGTAGGAAAAAGGAAGTGCACGGGGTCTTTTAAAGAGCCTCACACGTTTTCTAGATGGCACAGGGTCTCTGATTGGCTGATCAAACTCGCATTCCAAGCCTCTCAATTGGACCATGGGTCTCAAACGCGCCTCAAGTCCCATTGAAAATCCAGAGGGAATCCCGCGAGGTGGGCTACATCTTCTGGTAAAGGCTTGAGAAACCCACAGGAAACATTGAGGGATGCTCGAGCGACCCTACTCAAAGTATCTGACATTGGTTTATGTCAACAGTACATCCATTTATGAAGTCTATCAGGGTTGTGTTGTGCAAATTCTCCATGACGTCCAATAAAGTGTGACACGTTGTAGGGTGAACAGTTGTAAATATCTGCAATTAAAGAAAAGTCACAGCACACTCAGCTCACAGCTGAAATGCACGCAGGACAAACATTTCCTTTATGGGCCCTGGTAAAGCTCAGAGCTGAACAGATCCTAAAACAAATGGAACAGCTGTTTATTAAACAGGGTGCTAAAATGGAATTGCATGCAATCAGTGGAGCTGAATTCGAGAGGTGAACTAACAACCAGAGGCGCCTGTCTCCTTCAAATGCCTTTGCTATTACTTTGATGTTAACCAGGGTTTGTTTTTCAAGCCTGGAAATATTATCTGGCCTATGTGATAACTATTTCACTAGCCTGGCCTTTCAGAAACTGCTGATAAAATGGAGCCACCTTGATCATACTGTTTGCAAACAGTCCCCTTTGAGGCCAGTAATGGTTCTTGTGCAAACTTGCTATGCGCACAAAGACGTCATTTTGCCAGGAAAGCGCGTTTCCTTTTTTAGGGATGACGGTTTCCCTTCTAAACCGATGCTGTGGGAACTGCTGACTCTGTGGTGCTGTGCCCCACTTGCCCATAGCTATTGAGCGAATCATTAACTGCGTGATGCGGGAGTGCTGCATTAAGAGACGGACGTTCTCTGCCCACACAGTGACCTGCTCTGCATGCTGCATCTATAATGGACGAATGTCAGAATCACTCGCCGTATTCTTGGGGTGCCTGAAAGAAATCTGCCTATTTTAGCTGGGGCGTTCACAATCAACAATATAAGTAAATAAATACGCACATTGGGAATCAGTGCTGAAAAAGCGCGTCAATACATGTGGCACTCATTTAAGCATGAAACGGATGCCTAGAAAACATGTTGCTCCAACACTGAGCACTAAGGTTAGTGGATCCCTGGCCAAGCTGATTTAGCCGGACAAGCGATATTTAGAGTTCCTGAGAGATCTCACAAACCCGGCCGTATCCTAAGATTGCGTGTGAACCTCTTCAAGAGATTCGGCATACACATGCCTCAGAGGCAACCCAAACCACCAAACATCTTGCAGGGCTCGGCAGACCAAGAAGAGGCCCCGATTCCCATGGAGATTCACACGCAGATAAAATGACTAACTCTTTGTCTTGTACTTAACTGGTAGAGGGCTGATTAACATGGAGAGAGAGCCAATCAGAACCACCAAACACCCTGCAGAGGCTCGGCAGACCAGCCAGAGGCCCAGATCCTCTGGGAGGTTCGGCGGACCAATAAAAGTCCCAGATTACTTACCGCTTCTCTCTGGGTCGTGCTTGCATGTTCTAGGGGAAAGAGGGCGGATTCACATGGCGAGAGAGCGAATCACCAAACACCCTGCAGAGGCTTGGCCGACCAGCCAGATTACCTGATCCTCTCAGAGGTTCGGCGGGAACATAAAAGGCCCAGATTACTTTCTTCTTCTCTCTGGGTCGTGCTTGGAAGTTCTAGGGGAAGAGGGCTGATTCGCATGGAAAGAGAGTGAATCAGAACCACCAAACACCCTGCAGAGGCTCGGCAGACCAGCCAGAGGCCCTGATCCTCTGGGAGGTTCGGCAGACCAATAAAAGGCCCAGATTACTTACTGCTTCTCTCTGGGTCGTGCTTGCATGTTCTAGGGGAAAGAGGGCGGATTCACATGGCGAGAGAGCGAATCACCAAACACCCTGCAGAGGCTTGGCCGACCAGCCAGATTACCTGATCCTCTGAGAGGTTCGGCGGGAACATAAAAGGCCCAGATTACTTTCTTCTTCTCTCTGGGTGGTGCTTGGAAGTTCTAGGGGAAGAGGGCTGATTCGCATGGAAAGAGAGTGAATCAGAACCACCAAACACCCTGCAGAGGCTCGGCAGACCAGCCAGAGGCCCTGATCCTCTGGGAGGTTCGGCGGACCAATAAAAGGCCCAGATTACTTACCGCTTCTCTCTGGGTCGTGCTTGCATGTTCTAGGGGAAAGAGGGCAGATTCGCATGGAGAGACCAAGAGCGTTCAGATCATTTTTATCTTTACGTTTGACATTTCATTTCCTGTCACTGTAATTTTATTTTGTATTGTACTTGTTTTGTAAAGTCCCTACAGTCTGATTCCCCCTTTGAGAAGCCCTTTCTGGGTACTTTTATGATGGTTTTTGCACTCCCTTTCTTTGTCCACCCCTAAAACAAAAGGATTTAAAAGAAATCCGCAGTGAAAACCCTTTGTACAGCCCTTTGTGAGTGTTTTCAGAGTGTTTTGCCCTAGTGCAAAAAGCATTATTTTCTCAAAGCATTTTTACACTAGGGCCGTAATGTCCTTATTCTTTCATCGTTTGCAGATAATAGTGAAACACTCATAAACGTAGACGAACTGTAACTGTATGCACAATGGATGATGCTCACGCCTTAGCTATTCATTTCAGTTGGCATTGGCCATAGTCTTTCTTTATGTGGACTAAGTGCTGTAGCCTCTTAACCCGCATTTTCAAGAGTAGATGTCAGTTTATTTGTTGGCTGCAACTATGAGGTCAAGCTCAAATGAGATCGATGGCATTGATTCTGGAGCCATAGCAGCATCGTTGTTGACACCATGAAGGATCCAGGCTCACCACCAATCCATATGGCCGCTGTGATTGCCACAAGGAATTGGGTCCCCCCGAAACACATTTGATATCATCTGCTTGCAGTGGCGGAAAAGGGAGCAATATCAGATGTTTTAGAACTAGCAGTAAATCCAAGTAGATCCTATTCTAGTAACATTGGCTTCCTTGGAGGTTTCTCTAGCTCTAAAGTGTGTAGAACCTGTGCAGAAAATGTGATACTAGCGGTTCAATGCTCGTCACAGCTGTAACTGGAATGCACAAATGGCTGTTCAATCACCACGGAGAGTCCCGGTAATCCCATTTTAAATCTTCAGTCATAAAATTGAAGACTTTCCAGAGTGGAAGGTCTGTATGACTTCCGAATCTCTACCCTAAGTCGCTCGATATGCTCATCTTTAGAAGTGCGTTTGGTACACGGGAGACTGAAGTGTTCCACGGAGGTCAATGACAGGAGAAGCGGAAACCAAGGCCTTATGCTCCAATATGGAGCAGTTAAGATCAAGCTAGCAGATTCCATGAGGTCTTGTTCTGGAATCCCTGGGTTATGCAGCCAAGAGAGCATCCAGCATTCGAACTCTTGGCCCAGGTTAGAGAACTGCACAGCAGCGCAGCAACATGTTTTATTCTGATGCAAAGAGATCCAATGCTGGTAGACCCCACTGCTCCAGAATAATTTTGACTATCTTTGGGCAAAGACAGAATCCATTGAAGAGGAAAGCAATCTCCTCAGTTGGTCTGCTTTCTGGTTCATCTTGCCTGGTATATACACTGGAAAACATACAGTCCTACATGGTGTTGAGAGTTTTCCACCTGATTCTGCCTTATCAGTTGACATAGGCTTTTGCAACATGGTTGTCTTCACTTACTAGTATACATCTCCCCTACGTGTTGACAATGAATCAAGAAGCTGAATAATGCCATGAGGTGTCACCAATTCAATGAGTTCACTGCTTCCACTGAAGACCGTAGGGCTTCCGTTGTCTGGTCTTCCACAATTGCATCTCAGTTCAGGCTGTTGGCATCTGTTTCTGGGGTATTGGAAAGACTGGGCTCAGGATGACAAATCTCAACACATTTTGACTGGTTCTCCACCATGCCAGCTTCTTCCTTACGTCTATCATTACTAGAATTGGTGCCTCTTATTGACCAGTGTTACACTAGTACAAGTAGAAGGGTTTTCAGGTTGTGATGAGCCTATGAAACAGTGGCCGTACAAGCTGCCATGTGTCCTTGTAGGTGAAGCCATGTCCTTAATGGGTATGTGTTGTTCTGTAGTACTGCCTGCAGGTGTTGTTGGAGCATTGTCATGTCATGCTTGAGAAAGGTAGAAAAGGCTTTTCCCATCTCTGTATGCATCGTCACTCCAATATTCTGCTGCTTCTAGTTTGGGACCAGTGAATATTTGGTTCAGAAACCATGATGCTGGAGTACCTTTTAAACCTACATTTAGGGTTGGAGAATAGCTCAGGGGCAACGCGTTTGTCTTGGGAGCAAGACAACACAGACAACACAGGTTGGAATACTGGTCCTGCAATTAGAGAATGGTCTCCGGCATTAGGCACGTTAGAATATATTAATTAATTAATCAATTAATTAATGGTGGTGGCATTATTCTCTTGATTGTACCCAGATCAGATAATCACCCAGGCATGGAATGATGCAAAATGCTTCTCCATGTAGTCAACCCACAATGGGGGCCATGGCTTTGGTGAAGCCCTTGGGCGCTGAAACCAAACTGGTGAGTTGTAATTGAAATTGGTACCCCACGCATGTCAACATGTAGCAGATGTATTTTCTGGTCTGTTTTCCAGACTGGAATGTGTATCTTAGACTAGTCCTCTGGTAGGATGGCTGCAATTCTGTGCAAGTGTCCATTCAGAAAGGGTGATCTGCAATCTATTTGTTTAGCTTCTTCAAATCCAACATGGTCCTTATGCTCCGGAAGTTTTCTTGACCAGGAATAGTTGAGTAAGAAAGCCTGTTTGCTAAGAACGTCGGTCGAATGGAATAGTGGCTTTATTTTCAAGAAGTAACTGAGCTCTTGACATGAGGGCGAGCTTCTTTCCATTGTTCTTCATCATTGGTGTGATAATCATCATGCCGTCTGGTGGGAGTTCATGCAATTGTTTGAATGTATTTTGTGCATCACCTCTTGCACCAAAATGTCCTTTGCATCTGACCAAGCCTCTGCAAAATGAAGACATCCTCCCGCTTCCACTGTGAATTCCATGGGTAGTCATGCTTTTGGAGGGGCAGGACCAGCAGAGAATCCTCTTGGAGCAGATGGACCTCCCTTTTGCCTATGAAAAGAATCTCTTAGGTAGGGTTGTGATACTTAGTGAACTTTAATAACCTTCCAAGTTGGAGCAATGCCTGCTCCTTCTTGAAAGGTGGTGCACAGCGCCTCCACATATATGAGTGATTGTGTGGTGTATACAAAATATGCCCCTACTGTATAATGAGATTACTGGACAAATGTGTTTTCTTCAAGGCCCATCATTAATTTCTCTACCAGGTCCAAATGGGTTGCCTCATCTGGTGTATCTGACCCATTGTACCTACCCATCGATGATCTAGTTTAACATTCCCAGGATATTTAGTATCAAATTCTATTAGGGTTCTAATTTAAACAGATACCTTGGGAATGAGGTATGTTTGGTATCGTTCCATTCCCTCTTAAGCACAGTCACCACATCCTCTGGGAAAGGAAATAATAGTTGTTTGTCGTGTTGAGGAGGAGCAACTGGAATTTCTAGGTTTTTCCTCATATGTTCCAAAACAATCATGAGGTCCCCCCTCTGAAAAGTCTACCAGCAAAGAAGAGGTTCATCATGTTTATTTCTGTCCTCCTCCTTTTCCTCTTCCACCATGAGGGTTAATGGCACTGCTTTCACTGGAAGGGCCTGGTGCATTATGTTGGCTTTGTCTCTGACTTCATTTTAGGAAGCCTGGAGAGCCTCCATTTATAATGGTGATGTCCATGCCTGGGCTGCTTAGGAGAGGGGTATCTGGATGACTCAGACATAGGGGAAACATTCTTTCCCTGTGCAGGCATCTTCTTGTTCTCCAGTGTGAGAGCACACACTACAGCCTGCAGGCACATGAGATGGCAGCCATTTATCTGCAAGACCCCCCCCTCTTCTTTTGGGGGCAGATCACAGAGGTGGCTACTCATTGGCCCTCATTATAGGTTTGCCGGTATCTCGCATGACCATCTGCACGGCCCCATATCCCAATATTACTGTATATTATGGGTTGCGGAGAGCCGGTAAATTCCCATGCAGTCCCATAGGACTCCGTGGGCTGGGATTTCCTGAATCACCGTTAGTGATGGTGCTGGTGAATCAGGCCTTTATTTGCTGGTAGGGGCCAAAACCCCCGCATGTCAGAGCTGCCGGGAGATCCGTGGCACCCACCGGCACACTTGAAGTGTGTCGGTCCAGAAATAAATCCAGAGACGGAAATACCAGCATTATTTCCAGACTGGCGCACTCATAATGAGGCCCATTGTATCTTAGTTTATTTTTTCAAACTAAAGCATACACATTGTTATGAAGTTTGCTTCCAGAAGTTGTCAGTTTTATCGCTGTTTATTATTTTTTTTTGTTGGCGATCAATCAGTATTGCGACATCCCCTTTATTCTATTCGAATGTACTGTTCCTGTGGGGAAGTTTGATTGACAGCTATCGCTATGGGGCATATTCTGCACGTTTCCCAGCTTAGTATTGCTGAGCGCACCCTGTAGCCTGCACACACTATAACTTTGCTGTGTCTCCTGGCCCTGCCTACACGCTTTCTCTTGCTGGGGCCTGTCGTGCACATGCAATTCACATGTTTTATGCCAGGAAGCAGAGACCTATCTGCAGCCGCATCCACCCTCTGGAACAGTTTCCCCATTAATAATAGACCTGTTCGGAACCACGTACACTTCGAAGATTGGAGACGTCCAGCTTGAGTAAAGTCTCATGATTCTACCTGCCTCGCTGGACCTTCCCTGGTTAATGACTTCAAAGGCCCCAAATAGATCTCCCACTGCCTTGAACTCTGAACTCTTATCACATTAACACAAGCATCTTTCTTCTCACGTCACTGAACTTCATTGGTGTGCACTTCTACCATAGCCTGCTCCTATAGTTTTAACATTTTGTTTTATTAACTGTATGATAGTTCTATACATTTTTGAGCGTTTTTGTTTTATTAACCGTCTGCTGTGAACCTGTGCACGTTTCTTTCTGTTCTACCCAGCCTCGAGCTTGCACTTTATTGATCTGATACCTGTGATGCTAGAAACTCCTTTGACCTGCCCCTTTGTTCGCGCTACGAAGCAGCTTTAACTGTGATGTGCACTTTGTAAGTACCCAATAAATAAATAAATAAATAAATAAATACATACATAAATAAATAAACAAATAAATACATGTTCCCAGCAATGGCGCGTTACATTGCAACATCTTCTTGTACTGGATATATGCAATTGCCACAACGGTGCAGCTCGTCTTGCAATACCAAAATGGCAGAGGTTGCTGCATGGCTCCATTTCCGCAAAGGTAATTCCAAACTTCAAATGCAACTGCTCAGGCAAAGGCCCAGCCCCATTTCCCCTAAATATAGGGCTTTATGAGTGGGATACTAATCCCCAACAGTTTCACCAGTAAAACCCTTGCCTACTTACCACTCCTTTTTGCCGACCCGAGGTGCCAATCATTCACCTGAAGATTCCTAGGATTTTGTCGGAGTCTATTTCAAAGGCGTTCAGCTTTCTTAGAGAGGTGAGAGGTAACGGGGCACTGAAATTAACCACACTACCAGACATCTCAATGGCCATTGAGAACACATAAGACCAATGCAATCTCAGGGGGCGCTTGCTTTTAAACAAACACAAATGACCAAATCAGAAGATATAAGCTGGTTTGACCAGACAGCCATTCTTTCAGGTCGGGAGGTGAAGTGAGGGCTAAGCCACCGGAGCCTGTATTGTCCTAGCCAGGGGTGGCAGTCCCAGGTGGTCTCAAGTGCCTAGAAGCTGTTGCTAGCTACGGCAACACTCTGGGAGTGAGAGGCATGGCAGAAACAGTATCCTACTAGCAAACCAGTTGCTCCAAGCTTACAGGTAGTGGCCGATCTGCCAAGTGTCCACCATTCTGCCTATAATTCCTCCAAAACTGGAAACTAAAGCATTTGGCCCTAACATCAGTCTACTCCTCTTCTTCGGGGGGGTGGGGCCAGATTGCCAGGTGAGCACGGCAGTAGCTCTAGGGGCCCAAACACTGCGTGTCTTCTTACACTTTTCCTACGCAATGTTAAGCATACACATTTTCTAATATGTCCTGCTTTGACTCGAAGTTTTTGTGCACCTCAAGTGCCAGGAGGTTGTCAGGGAATGATAATTGTGTTTTCCCCACAACAATGTGGTTCGATCAATATTTGAAAGCTGACCTAATTGATATGTGTTCAATCATTACTTACACACTCTGAATACCCACAAGGCATAGTAGGTTCGTCTTTATCTTCCAATGCATTCATTGTTTTCAATCCCATGTTCCCTCCCTGCTGCCCTGTGGGCGCTTTCAAACAGAATTGAATTACTGTATAAGCGCCAAACCAATGCACAGTAAATAAATATATATATATTTCGGTGTGAACTAATGCGTTCATATACAACACGTCTGTTGGATCCCTGATTCGGATATAACATTCCTCCTTTATTTTAAACTGGACAATAACATTAAAACATTTCTCAGCCAACCGGGCTTGCCCACTCTTCATTTAGTCTCTCAACTGGGGTTCGCTACCACTCATAGTCTGTAAGTCTGGCAGGAGGCCGGGTCATAGTTCTTAGACCATATCTTCCACCCCTGGGTGCAACCCCGACTCCCCTCGGGTTGCTCACCTTCGTTGTTCTGCTCACCCAGTTCTGGTTCACTCGGTGGTTCCTCTGTTCCGTTGTCCACGATCTCTCCATTATCTGGATCTTCATGTCCCTCATTCCTCGGCGGATCCTCTTCTTCCTCCAGGGGACATTCGCCGTCTGTCCATAGATTCTTTGGCACTGCCTTGAACCATGACGCATTTCTCGTTACTTGTCGTTGCCCCCTTTTGGCAGTTATCATTGTTCCATGCCGTCTGCTTATTGTCCATGGGGCAGTGTCATATCGGGTGTCTAGTTTGGATTTGGAGGGGTTCCTCACCATGACCACTTGATCACTGACTCTGTGGTCGGACTGCCTGGCATTCCTTTTGCTGCTCATGTGAGCGTTCGCCTCTGTTCTTCTTGTTTCGGTGCACTCCTGGTCGAACGTGTCTATGCTCCTGCTCGGATGGTGTGGTATAGAGGAGTTAATGATCGTACCGTACATTAGGTCTGCCGGCGGTATTCCCGTTGTGCTGTGGGGTGTGTCTCTGTAATTCCGTAGTAATCGGTATAAGTCCACCTGCCATGGGCTAGCGTTGACGCGCGACAGGTGTAATACCTTGTTTATTGTCCGCATGAAGCGTTCCACGTCGCCGTTTGCCTGCGGCCATCTCGGCATTATGTGGTGGTATCGGATGTTGAGTTCCATGAGGTATTTTTGAATTCTTCTCCTTGGAACAGTTGGCCATTGTCGCTCCTGATTTTCCTTGGTAGGCCATGTGTCGCAAACATTTTCTCAATCGCGGGTATGACCGCCTCCGCTGTCGTGGAATTGACGATCTCGACCTCCGGGTACCTGGAGTGGTCATCAATCGCCACCAGGAGGTGGGTGCCTTCCTGTATTTTGCAGAGGTCTAGGCTTATGGCTCCCATCTTGCGGACCCTCGCACTGCCGATTGAATGGGCTCCGGATTGGGCGGAGGCCCCGTTATTTGGCATGGGAAGCAGGTGCTGACTAACCGCTCAACTTTTCCATTGATCTGGGTGAACCACACGCGGTGCTTTATCCGGGCTTTTGTCCTTACAATTCCATGGTGTCCTTCGTGTGCCAACGCCACTATTTTGTCCTGGAGGCTTGGAGGGATAATGATTCGGGTTCCTCGTAGGATGAGCCCTTCTTCCGTGATAGAAAGGTCCTGCAGGACTGCGAAGATTCCGGTGAGGAATTCTTTGGCTTCCGCTGTTCTATTGTGGATGTTCCGTAGGAACGCGTACCATTCCCCGGAGAAGATCGTGTCCTTCACCAGGTTACAGCATGGGTCACTTTACGTGGCCTCTACTATGTCTTCCAGTCCGATTGCTCGTGGCTTCATGGTGTGTATCACCTGGCAGATTGCTCTTCTGTCTCTTCCGCCATGTGTAGTTCCCTCGGTGTTGCAGCTCTCAGGTGTCTTGACAGGAAGTCCGCCGGGTTGCCACTGCCTGGCTGATATGTCAGTTCGAAATCATATTGTTGGAGATGTAGCATCCACTTGGCAATCCTGGCAGGGGGGTGAAATGAGGTGCCCATGAAGATATGGAGCAGTGGTTTGTGATCTGTGTAGGTTTTAAATTTCCGGCCGTACAGGTACAAATGGAAGTGGCGGCAGCCCCATAGTACAGCTAACGCCTCTTTTTCGATGTGGGAGTATCGTTGCTCCGTCAGTGTTAGTGCTCTGGATGCATAGGCAATCGGCATCGACTCTCCCGTTTTTGCCACCTGTATGAGAATGGCCCCCAGACCCACGGGGCTGGCGTCCACGTACAGCTCAGTTGGTAGTGCAGGGTCGTAGTAGGCCATGGTGGTGTCTGCCGATAGTGATGCCTTAATGCGCTCTAATGCCTCTTGGCATGTGGGCCCCCACTCCCACTTTGTGCTGGCTTTGGTGAGTTCACAAAGAGGTTCTGAAAGTGTGGCCAAGTTTGGGATGAACCTTCCACAGTAGGTGGCCATTCCTAGAAAACTGCGCACTTCCGTCGGTGTTGTGGGGGGTGTGGCATCTTCGATGTCTGCCACTTTTTGGGGGTCCGCCGAGATGCCTGTGCTATTGAACGTGTACCAAAAGAACAAGATCTCTTCCTTCAGGAACTTGCATTTTTCTTTGTGTATCGTCAGACCCGCACCCTCTAACCTGCTGAGTAGCATGTGGAGTCTTCACATATGTTCTTCTTTGTCGCCTGCATGTATTAGAATGTCATCGCTGATGTTCAAGACTCCTGGGATGCCGCGGATCACCTCCTGTATGGTTTGTTGGAAGACCTCAGCTGCCGAGGAGATTCCAAAACTCAGGCGCTTGTACCTGCGTAGGCCGATGTGAGTTGAGAATGTCATGATGTACCGGGAGTCCCGGTGTAGTTTCAGCTGGTGATATCCGGCGTTCAGGTCGACCTTTTCAGAATATTTTGGATCCAGTGAGGTCTGCCACGATCTCATCGAGGGTCGGGGTGATGTGGCACTCGCATTTTATTGCTGCGTTAGGGAGGCGCATGTCTATGCATATTCTAACCTTCCCTGGTTGTTTGGGTTTCTTGGTGACAACCATGGGAGAGACCCATGGAGTGGGCCCAATTACTTCCTCGATGATGCCTGCTTTTTCCAGTGCCCTTAGTTCCTTTTCCACGTGGCTGCGTATGTGGAACAGCATCCTTCTGTGTCGCACTGCTCTCGGTTGGACTGACTCATCAATGTGTAGCCTGATTGATGTTCCTTTTAGGCATCCGATTCCCTTGAGGAAGTTTGGGTATCTCTCTAGAAAGTTGTCGACTTCTTTTGCGTCGGTCACTTCACAAATGAAGCTTATCAGCCCCAGGTCCTCTGCTGCCTCTCCACTCAGGAGGCATTCGATGCCTGCATTCACTACATAGTTCTTTGACTGCAGTGATTTCTCCCCGTGGCTGATGTTGGTTCGGAATCTGCCTACTATGGGCAGTGGGGTCTTGCACCCGTATGCGAATAGTAATGTGTCCGTTGCTTTTAGGGCCAGTTGGGGCTGTATTTTCCTGAACGTCGTCAGTGGCATGACGTTGACGGATGCCCCTGTGTCTATGGTCATTAGTATGTTCTGGCCCTGGATCGCTACCTGGCATTTACGTCTTCTCAGCTTCCTCTTTGGTGCAGTGTTTCCGTAGTTGAGGGCTGAAACCGGGTAAACTTTCTTTCCTTTCTTCCAATGTTTATTTGCAGCTTCCTGTTGGATGTGTGCTGCGTCATCCCCTTCTTCTTCTGTGGAGGAATTTTTTTCTTTTTCTTTCCTGCGCTCTTGTCCTGGGATGCTTGCGGTGGTTGCTGTGGCGCTCCTGACGACGTGCATAGCTTGGAGTAGTGGTCTTTTCTGCCGCATGCGCCGCATGTGGTTCCTTGAGCTGGGCAATTGCGTCGTCTGTGGCGAGGCCCTCCACTCCACCCACATTCCATGGGTCCCGGGGTCCGGTGTTGCCATTTGGGGTGTGTGTTGTATCCATTGGCTTCCTCCTTTGTGAATTGGCGATTAGTGATCTGGGCCACAGTTGCCGATGAGAGGGCCGGCTGTAGTTTCTGTAGGGTCGTGCCCATGTGTGCTGCCCTGGCGTGAGCCAGTTCCCTCTGGCGGCCCAGTTCAAGGATTCGTGTCAGGGATATCCCCTTCCCGCTCAGCACCATCCTCCTCAATTTTTCCGATTCAATCCCATTTATGAGTTGGCGGCGGATCTCCTTCTCTATGTCCGTGAATTCACATGAAATTGTGAGCTGAGCTTCCAGAGTCTGGTGTGGTAAGCATCCAGCGTTTCCTCTTCCATCTGGATGGTTGTGCAGAATATAAATGTCTCATAATCTGGATTGAGCTGGGGCATGAAGTGGGCCATCAGGGCGTCCTTCGTTTGCTGGTAGATGTCAAGGCCATCCGTGATTGTCAGCGAATTGAAGATGCGTAGTACTTCAGCCCCCACGTTCAGTAGTAGGTGCGACCTCATTTTCCTCGATGTGGTAATGTCTTTGCATTCCATTGCCATCTCGAACTTCTGTAACCACAACTGCCATCGTGGGCCAACCGATGACGAGTCAGTGTATGGGTCAAATGGATAGAGTGCAACGGTTGAGCCACCATGTGGGCAGGCCTGCGGCGTAGACAGTGATAGGTTCGCGGCCATCATGGACGGCGTGCTAGGCCTGGGGGTGGATGTGCCTGACGCCATGTTGAAACTCAATGTGCATGTGTGGCAACCGTTCTCTCACCTTGGGGCGCTCCTGGGAGTGTCCTTGGCCTCCTTTGCGTGTGCCCACGTGGTGGGGTGGTGTTGCTCCTTCTCCCCATTCAAGACTCCCACTGCGTGGCGAGGATGCTTCCTGGATTTGTATGGCAGTGCGGTAGGGATTCGTTGAAGGCAGAGAGAGATAGCAGAAAAAAAAATATTATTATTATTTTTGTTATTTTCTTTGGGTGGGGGTTTGGGCGCCCCCACCGTGTTCCCAAAAATGTCACCCTAATCAGGGGCTTCAAATGCTGGGCAGCCTCGTCACGCGTGCTTCCTGGTAGCCAGTGTTGGATCCCTGATTCTGACCGAGGCATCGGCGGGAAGCAGGGAGGATAGGCCCGGGTATGCAGGCCTCGCTGCGCAGCTCCGGGAGGAGCAGTAATTGACATGGACCCTTCTGTAGGGCTGTCCTGCCCCGGAACTGCCTCCGCGGAGCGGGGTGGGGCCTTTATTTGGACTCCTTGCGTCACCGCACAGCGGGACGCAAAGGCGGATATAACAATGTCTATTGCATATTTAATGTCTTCTTTTGGGCAAAAGTCTGACAGTTTTAAGAATTCAGTTGTGTTACATGTTTGCAATAATTTGTTTAATTTGTATGTAAATCAGTTTGTGTTTTTATACGAAGATTGGGAAATAAAATGTGTGTTTTTATTTGTGAGTTTTGCAACACTTTAGTAATTGTAGGGTCTAAACTTCACCCTGATCATTTTTTGTGACGTTTTATGACCACAGATGAAGGGCACCAAGCGTCCCTCCTCCTCCCCAACATTTCCTCATTCTATGATACCACAGACTAGGATATCTTGGAAAAAAAGACTGCACCAGTGGGTGTGGTGAATATCTGGGTCTACCCTGGAAAGCATTAAATCATTTCTTACCAAAAGCACCCAGAAGAACACCACATTCTATAATTGGGAAGTTCCCTATGTGTTCTCCTGATATGTTCTCTATCCATCCCTTCTGCTCAAAGTATATAGGTACACTCTTGCACAACTCATTGATAACTACACATTTCAATTTTATAAACAAATTGATCTGCAGTGAAACAAAATAAGGGAGAAATCAAAGTAAACTACCAGATGACAGGATCACACCCATTCAATAAGGGAGGGCATAGTCAGGATTTAAAGGTGAAAGAGTCAAAATCCTTGCACTGTGCAGAAAACCAGGGATGCCCCCGTTTAAAGGACATACCTTGTAAGGACATTCTCTGGCTTCAAAGGAACGTCAGGAATCTGGACTTATTATTGGCCGGAGGTCACTTCCATTCTCCAAATCAACACTGCGCTGAAGGAATCTAATGAGCAACTGCCCATGTTTACAAACTGTTATGATATGATATGTTATTTATAACATGCTTAATACCCAGAGGTTTCTAAGCGCGTACCCGGGGATCGAACCTGCGCTGCTCCGTGTTGTCTTGCTTGCAAGGCGAGCACGTTGCCAATGCGCTATCCTCCCGAGACACGCCTTCCTACGCCTCAAGAGCAAACATTGTAGTGACTGTAACTTGAAAACACCAGACCATATCTTTCCTCTTTAAATAATTGCCTTGACTGCTTTGGAGATTCCATTAACCAAAGTGACCCTTTGATCCACAACAGACAGGAAGATGGGTGGGAATTAGAATTACATGTTGAAGAGGAAGTGTCAAGTATCACCCCCACTCCAGTTGCCCCCCTCGTAGTGCCCGGTATTTTCACACCAAAGTATGTGCCGTATGATGAACAGATAAACCAGCAGAGAGCAGCGCTTGGGCTCTGCCCAGTGCCTATCAGAATAACAGCACCTATTGAAGTACCGACACCTAGGAAAACGTGGACAGTAAGGTATCCATTGAGAAAGCCATCTTTACAGTCGAGGCAAAATGACGGTTGTCAGAAGGGAATACCCGAAGAAGCCAAGAAAATAATATTCAGTCAGTTTAAACATGTACAGATGCAAAATAACCACAAGAAGCAAAGAAATAATGAAGCTTGCCTATGCTTGATAGTAAATAGATTGCGGCAAGCGCCAACATATACAAAATATACCTCAAAAGTACTTCATACATATAAGTATAATTCCACTACGCACATGAGCAGAATTGAACAAAGGTTACTAAAGGCCTCGGAAGGAGTGTGTCGCAGCAAGAAAATCGAGAATCAAGGCAGAACAAAACCCAGCTGAAGATGATCATACCAAGAAGCCAAGGTCTTATCTGGCTGGAAAAGGCTGACATTGGATACAATTAAGGAGAAACTAACAGAAGATCCTGTTCAGAAAGGTCAATATAAGCCACAGATGGTGGAGGACTGGTAAAAACAAATCAAATATACAAAAAGAGACAGAGAAAAGCCGATTTCACAGTGTCCAGTCATGTGACAAGGCAGGCTGGAAGAGTGAGACTTTCACACCTACGCATGGATCTCGCCATGCCCATACTCCTTAACCACAGAGAAGACTAAAGGCCAAACTACAAAGCAATAATTGACACATGGCTACTGAAGGGATGATTGATTGTAACATAATTGGTGAGGGGCTGGGGTGAAGGCGAGCTCCTCTGCACCTGGATGTTCTTTCTGCGTGCTGCTAGACATAGATGGAAAAATATGAGTGGGGTTGATGCCAACCCAATCATAGCGGACCATGTAATCTAGGGTCCTATAGTGAGTAGAGCCAATGGGACGTTGGACTTTTAGTGACATTCATAGTGCCCATTTTGAAGGGAGGGCTTAGTTGCCCCACCTGCCATTGATTATCCAATCCCCTCTCCCCGTTACCATATACAGATATAGCACCTATGTTAAAGTTACCTTCCTATAACCAATCACATTGCATGTTAGGTTTTTATGAAATGCCTCGTCAAATGATGTCAGCAATGATGAATTATTGCTATAACTACAGTGTTTTTTCTAAAAGTAAAGAGAGCGAGAAGATCGAGCGGTTGCTGATGTTCGTTGTACTCCCTGTTTTATTAACTTGTCATTAAACGGATTCCCTTTGCAAACTATTTCATAGTTATTTCATGCATGAGTATGAATCTGCATCCCCATCTATCTCGAGGGTGCTGTTACTCATCTTAAAGGGCTGTTTGGAAATCCCACAGTCAGAGGACTGGAGATCATCCAGTTCACTTGGTAGCAGAGATTGATGGTTCAATTAGATAAAATACCCATCGGCCGTCGACATAAGTAACTTCGAGTCCTCTGCAATATCACAAGTACTTTGCCATCCGGCTGATAGAATGAGAAGCTCCTCGTAGATAGTGGTTAGATTAATTGAAAACCCTGCAGGTTAGGTGTGATGGGAACTTTGCTTTCTCCCAAACAAAAACTCCCACATCTAAGAGTAGCGGATCGGACAAGCAGCACAGAGAGGCTGTAACGAAGGCGGTGATCCCGATCGTCCGTAAGATGAAAAACATGCAAACGGTGAGTAAAAAAGACTAACTGCTTTGGCAAAGATTGCATGCCTTACAAAAGAAGGAAAGGGAAGGTAACAGAGGGAGACGGGACAAATATAACATCAGAGTAAGAGTGTAATGTAATATATATAAGGGGAAAATATTGACTCGAGTGTGGCCGAGCAATATAGAGAGCTATCGTGAGTGTGGTCACGATAAGAGTATACTCCCAGTGCCTAGGTTTTAAAGAGCGCTAGCAGAAGCCTTCATCTATGGTCCCATAAACGGGATGACGTAGGAGACCGGAATCGATTAAAGACGATCCGAAAGAGATGGGCTTAAATTCCAATTTGGAATAAAAATAGGGGCAAGATGCGTCTGAGGAAGCATAAGATTTGTGTGGCCAGCCAGAGTCTGTCTGTTTGCTTTATGTGTTTAAGTCAACCCGTGACGTCACAATTGAAAACTGTTTTTGTGGAAAAAAGAGCATGAAAATTGCACAATTGTAAAGCGAAAATGTTGCATGGCATGGATTGATGGTTGTTTTTAGTAAGATTAAAAATAAAAAAATATTGTTGAAATAACGGGATTGGAGCTTGCAACGATTGGTGCTCGCTCATACTGGTGATTTTTGAAACACAAACATAATAAAGTAATATATAAAGAGGGGGTAAACAGGTTAAACATGGAAGACATTACTTCGCTGATACACTTGTGCAAACAGCTGCTGAAACACTCACCCAATCTTAAACAGTACAGTGTGGAATGGGTTAAAGGGACCGCAGACAAAATGTTTATGCCATTGCCCCAAGGCGGATCACTATCTAAAACGGTCCTACAGTACATGACGACATATTTACATGCCACGTACACTGGCAAAAAGTTAGACAAATGCCTGGCTAATTTATAACTTTGGAAAATGTACCAAGATGAAAAAGAGGAGGAGCCACATTAGATTGGATACTAAATATATGCAAAGAGGGGGGTAAAGAGCTTTCTGCGCCACCCGCCCCATCTGAAACAAAGAGCGAAGCCAGTAAAGATGAAGTATTGTACCCATTGAGGGAACTTAAAGCAGCAACAGGATATAGCAACCTGTCATATGAGTCACCTACGCAAAGTAGTGACGAAAGCCCAGAGAAAGACAGGGAAAGAAATATTATCTCCAAAGTCACGAGGGACCAGGAGAGACGCGAAAAGGAAAAGGGTGATCAAGCGCAAGTAAGTACATCTCTAGGTACGGGAAAAGAGGTAAAGAGACGGAAGTGAGATGAAGATACAACTGATGAGATGGCATTCACACAGAGCGAATGGATGGGAGGTCAGATTCTATTGAAACTCAATGGTAAAGGCATTGAGGACATGAGACAAAGGGGAGAACAAGATGAATTAGAGGGAAAAGAGAAAGGAAAGGAAAGACAATTAAGAGATGAAGAGGCAAGGAAAAAAGATAGGCAGAAACGAGAGCAATTATATAATGACAAGCAGATCAGAAAACAGGAAAAGGCAGAAGAACAAAGAAAACATGATAATAAGTAGAGAACAGCTGATGATCAGAAAAGAATAGAACAAAGGAGAATAGAAGAAGAACAAAAGATACGAGAGAGGAGAATAAAAATGCAGAGAGATGAGGAAACGCGAAGGGCAAATGAACGAAGAGATGCGAGGAAATAAGAGGAAGATAGGGTTATAGAGAAAGCGAGGAAGCGTAGAGAATTTGATGATGACATAGAAAGTAAGAGAAAACAAAGAGCGCGGATCTCAAATATCTGGAAAGAGACGTTAAAAAACCCAATCCAGTAGTAGAATGGGAGGATATAGAAGAATTATTTCCTGAGTACGATTCAGTAGCAGGCACATCTAGAGTAAATCTAGAAGATGACTTTGACACCAGAAGCATCAGAGAAACAATCCATAGAATATACGATGAGATGGGACTAGAAAAGACACCCCAAGGGACAGGAGAGGATGAGCATCTTGAAAGCACTCAGTTGTACGATACTGAGGACGCTTCCTGAAGCAGTAGGCAAAGAGAGCTGTCCTCAGATAGAAACACAGAACATGGGGAGTGACAAGTTGAGGTGCGCTCAATTTCTACAAAATATGGTCAGTCCAATGCAGCAGACACTTCGCAGGAGGTTCCCCTTGGTTCCTCAAACAGTTAATAGTGTAAGGTAGAGTTTGAGCAGCTATATTGCGCAGAGGACTCGGTTTTGAAATGGATAGTTCATTAATAGTAAGATGAGAGCTCAAAATATCCTTGAATAAGCAAAGGGTTCTATCCCATGTGCAGCGTCGTGCAGCAAGACGCTGCACATGGGATAGAACCCTTTTTGTTACATTCAGGTATTGATACCGCATATACTGGGCTACTAACAGGCTGTGTTTAATCATTCAAAACACCTTGCATTGATTTACATACGGCGCACAACACTGTCTATTTGACTAGGACTGTGTTCTAATTCCGGTCCTTTACATGACCCATTTGCCAATCAAGAACTCTCATTAGGGATTTAACCCATTACGTTTTTGCCTTGAGGACGACCTTAGAGGTTGAAACACGTGTTGGCTGTTACTGCAATCAATCACTTTCTACATTATGGGATTTTTGCTTATTCAAGGATATTTTGAGCTCTCATCTTACTATTAAGGAACTATCCATTTGAAAACAGAGTCCTCTGCGCTACTCAAACTCTACCTTACACTGTGCTCAGATAGGCTGACTCTAAATAGAAATGAGGAGGATGAGAGAAGCTGCATGAGTTGGGCACAGACAATATCAAATGCAGAGAGAGAAGAAAGTGAAGAAAGAGAAGAATAGAGAAGTCACAAGAGACGCTTCTCTAGGGGAAAGGGAATAAGATGGTTGGATTCTACTGGGTCTGCACCTAAAGCACCAGAGTCGGTAATACAATCATATCGGCATGAAGGATTGTCACACGGTCAGAGGGGGGTGTCTCCACCGTCATATGTAAGCAGGTTAAGGATGTTGCCAGGTAGACGGCAATGTGGGAATATTACCCCTGCGATAGACAGAAAAATGATGAGTGAAGAAAAAGAGTTTAGTGTGTCACAGTTCCCCTTATTAGGGAAAGGAGGAACAAGGCCGCAATATATACCTTGGCCACAGATGGATAGAGAAAACTTAAAATACAAGCTCCCAATGTTGACATCTGGAGCCGGAAAATTGATACATGAGTTAGAAAAGATGATGGGAGGAAACCCGTTGGCCTTAGGGGATATTAAGGGTCTTTTGATCGCAATACTTGGTGATAGAGCTGACGATGTTTGGACACTGGTGTGACTACAGTTAATACTGTGCATGACGGAGCGTCGTTTAACAATTGCAGGACTGTGGTATGGAAAGCGCTTCGAGTGCTATATCCGGACACTTCTGATATGGGAGCTATAATGACACGCAAGATGAAGGAGGGAGATCCATTGCTTTACATTCAGAATTTCCAAGACACGTGGGTGCTGGAAATGCAGGAATCTTGGGGGAAATCTATACCTGTGTTTTACCATATATTATGTCAAGGGCTGCCAGAACAGGTGCAGAAGCAGCTCAAAAATCTGGTAGGAATCAAAGCTAAAGCATGGTCAGAAATACAGCTGACCATCGCGCATTATTGCAGGCTGCTGCAAAATCACTAAATGCTGTAAGAAAGGGCGAAAGGGCTAAATTAGTGCAGAAACAATGATCAAAATATGCCCTTGAAAGGGCAATGATAACTAGCACAGACGGATCAAATACACAGCAGGTCAATAATCAAAGACAGTTCGATCAAAGCAATAATGGGTTTAACCCAAGAGGAAGAGGCTTCCGAGGAAGAGGATGGCAAAGTAATCAGAGAGGCTTTCAAAGTAATCAGGGAGGCTTTCAAAATATGCAAAAACGGAAATCAGAATATGCAAAATGGGTAAGTAATCAGACCACTGCCAATATGTTGGACGTGTGGGATGACAGGGCATCTAGCACGCATGTGCAGAAGTCAAGGAATGGTGCAAAATGACCAATTCACAAGAGGGGGGATGACGAATCCACCTGCGTTCTCGCAGCAGGGTGAAAATGGAGCTGCGCAGAATCACACTGTGCAGCAGCAAGTGCAGAGAGTACAGCAAAGCTTGCAGCCGCAACAGAATATGACCAATTTTCTGCAAGGACAGTCTCAACAGTCTCCATTGCAACTTCTACAAACGATAGGCACAGGACAGGTACTGAATTCTGGAATGGGAAATACCACTTGAGATGGAGGAAATCCAATCACTAATTGTGGGGCGAGATTATATATGGACTAGGACAGCTCACTGGGAGACGTGATGTGTTCCATCCTATCAGTGACACCTAACCCTCATGAGGAACCAAGGGGTATGTCTCTATAGGGGGTAAAGAATATTCGTTCTTAGTTGACACGGGTTCGACATGCTTTTGTATACGTGAAGTCAAGTTTTCTTTGTCCGGCGACACTATCAATACTCAGGGCTTTACAGGAGCAACAAACCATGTTCCTTTCACAGAAGAGCTTCCAGTTTCTATATGAGAATGTGACATGAAAGTGCCACTGCTGTATTGGAGACAGACTCCTGTAAATAAATTGGGACGAGACTTGATGACAAAGTTAAATATGACAATCTCGTTCATGGTGAAGGGTATAGTATGTTTAACTCCAGGAATGCATCATTTAAATGTGTGCGAAATGATTAGAGCATATGCAGGATAAATGGCTATGAGAGATATTCGATTGGAACCTGAGATATTCACATATGGAGTGCGCATATTAATGTCAGAGCTACCAGGCCTTGCAAACAGAATAATGAGAACACCAGATGAGTTTCTGTTCAGGCCAAGAATACCTATGTATGAGGAAAAGGGACAAGTGTTTCCCTTAGTGATACAAGCAGTCATAGTGCGTGGTGAAATGGCTTTGCTTGACGGATGTTATGACAAAGGCAGAAAATGTTGTGCAGTTATTGCCATTGGGGAAGGCTACAGATTGACTGACGTCACTGATGACAATCTATTTGAAGAAAAATTGGTGAGAATGAGATGACATTTGAGGTAAATCTCATTTATTGGGTGGAAATGATTAAAAGAGAGGTGCCTCAGAGAATGATGTTGGCACAAAAATTTCCCGAATATTTTGATGACGACATGGCAAAGGTACCTGCCTCAGTATGGACTACAGGCCCCTATGACGTAGGCTTACTGAAAGGAGTCGGAGAAGTGAAGATTAAATTGAAACCAGGGCAATTTTACCAAAAGCACGACAGTATCCCATGTCTAGAGAGGGATTTTTAAGACAATTTCTGCCATGATGGATAAGGGCATCTTAGTGACGTCAGAATTGTCATGTAATACTGCGGTTTATCCGATGAAAAAATGAAACGGAGGGTCTTGGCTTTTAATACAAGATTTAAGACCAATAAACCTGATAGTAGAGGCTGAGTTCCCTCTAGTCCCGAACCCGTCTACAATTCTATGTAACATATCTGTTGAGGCACAGTATTTCACAGTGATTGGCCTAAAAAATGCATTTTTCTCAATCCCATTGCACAAATATTCGCAGGATTTGACATCATTTACGCTCAGACAAGTTAGTCTGAAAAGAACAAAACTATCTCAAGGATATTGTGAGTTCCCTTCAATTTTCAATAAGGTCCTGCAGATGGACTTAATCAATGTTGCATTAGAGAGTGTTGTCTTGCAATATGTGGATGACATTCTAATTTGCAGCACAACAGAGGAAGAGTGCAGACACGATTCCATTCAGCTATTCATGATACTTGCTGAGAAAGGATATAAAGTTGACAAGGAGAAGTTACAGTATTGTCAACAAGAAGTGTTGTACATAGGCCAACTGATTTCACATGAAGGGAAAAAGGTCACCCCTGAAAGAGCTGAAACTATTTCAAAAACAGCTAAACCACACGATAAAACAACTGTAGAGCTTTCTAAGATTGTGCAATTACCTCATGACATGGGTCTTTGACTACAACTCTAATAGCAGGCCCTTATTACAAGCCTTAAAGAAAGCACAGCCAACGGAAGAAAAAATTGTGTGGACTAAGGCCATGGAGGAAGGGTTTGATGAACTAAAAAACGCCATTTGCACAGTACCAGTCTTATGGATTCCCAATTACACAGAGGAATTCTACCTGTTTTCACACACACATGGTACTGTTATGACAGCGGTCCTCACACAGAAAACCACATTGGGGTACAAGCCCCTGGCTTGCTACAGTGGGATTTTAGATCCAGTGATGAGAGGTAATTTCCTGTAAGAACATAATTTGGCTGCCGCAGCATTCACCATAGCGAAACCTACAACCATTGTAATGGGGTGCCCAATGACGTTATTCGTCGAGCACGCATTATTTGCTATTTTAGAGAAGCCAAAAGGTACATTGACATCACAAAGAGCTTCTGCTTATGAGGTGGTCATATCAAATCCAATGATTAAAATAGTTTGATGCAGAATAGTGAACACAGCGATGTTTAAAGCAGAGCCAGTCACTGAAGGAGAGCCAATACATGAGTGCGCAAACTATGAAGAATTGTAGGATGAGATCCCCAGAGTAAAAGAGAATGCATTGGCAGAAGGAGAAATTGTCTTCATTGATGGCTGCTCCAGAATCGATGAAAATTATGGAAAAAGATACACAGGCGGCGCTCTAATAAAACACACGGCAAATGGGGAACTTCGAGTCCTTATTAGTGCATGTATACTTTCTCACTATTCAGCACAGGCTGCAGAATTATTGGTGCTGATATTCGTGCTTGAGAATCACATGGACCAGGAAGTAACAGTGTACAGTGACTCTGCCTATGTGACATCGACAGTGCATGCAGGCTTAGTGCACTGGAAAAGGAGGGGCTACCTCTGAGCGGCCAGCACACCAGTGCAGCACGCCGCCTTATAGGACAGACTCATTAAGGCACTACAACTCCCAGTGGGTATAGCAGTCGTGAAATGCGCAGCCCACATGACAGGGACAGATTTTATCTCACGCGGAAATCAAGCAGCAGACACTCAAGCCAAACGTGTGGCAACTGACGACGAAATAATGATGGATGTGGAAGTGCCTGATGTGTATGAGAAAATTATTATTGTACGAAGTGAGCCGGAAGGCTATAGCAATATGCCAAATACCCAGTTAATGAAGCTCCAAGGAGAGCCACTGCAGGAAGAAAATAACCTGTGGAAGCGAGGAGGGTGTTCTTAAACCCCTCTGAGGCTTTGTGGTGACAAGATAGCACTGGGAAACCAAGGATGCCTATAGCCTTTTTGAAGATAGCACTGGAACAGTTACACTATCCAGCGCACATAGCAAGAGAGAATCTAGCAGCAACAATTGCTGAAGACTGGTTTATATTGAACTTGGCAGAACATGTTTCATTTATTATGATAAATTGCATAATCTGTCAGAAATTCAATGCTGGGCATACACTATGTTTGATCAGGGGAGTCATCACAAGGCCTAATGGGCCTTTTTCAGCACTTGCATATCGATTATGTCGATATGATTCAAGTATGTTACGGGTACAGGTACTTAACTGTTGTGGTGTGTCCATTCTCTAGATAGATAGAAGCAGGTCCATGCACACACCCAGACTCTACCTGTGCAGCCAAATTCCTGGTGAGGGAGGTGTTTCCCAGATGGGGAGTGTGTGAAGTGATGAGGTCAGATAACGGTCCTCAATTTGTTAATGCAGTATTTGAACACATCAGCTTGTTGCTTGGTATAAAGCACAAGTTTTCTTCGGCGTATCATCCACAAGGGAATGGGATATGCGAGAAGCTCAATGGCTTGTTAAAAGAAAGGATAGCCAAGTTGAAGCTTACTCTGAAGAAGGGAGGGTTTCACTGTCTTCCAGTGGCATTGTATGCACTCAGAAACCGGCCTGGTACTGATCACCATCTTACGCTGCATGAAATTGTGACAGAGATGCTACAACAGATAAGGTTCCAGAATTACGTCTACCTCAACTATTCATTGGGGAACTCTGTCCTAGTCAGGAATCACACAAGGAAAAGGTGGGACAAGCCAAGGTTCCACAGCTTGTTCGTAGTGGAGGATATCACCCAACATGCAGTCAAGTTACAGGGAAGAAGAGCTTGATCTTCCTTGGAGATATCAAGCCATATATCGGAGAGACCCCTCTGCCTGCACCCCACCACGAAGAGACTACAAACAACGGCAAAGATCCACAGCACGTGCAGACGAGATCCATGACGAGGAAGAAGGACGAATGATGAGTCAAACAAAAAGCAAGGAACCTTTGTGCAAGAGTGTGACTTGGGTTGGACATTTCCTTTAAGCAAAATAAAGGGAAAAGGGCCACAAATACGAAAACTGTGCATCCTAGTTGCAGCGTGAAAAGGAGAAAATAGCATTTAATTAAGCCACAAATAGCTTGTTGACTTTGGACTAAGGCACACTGAAGTCTTGATAAGAAAAGCTATGCCAAATTTTGATCGTGGATATATAAGCTGGAAAAGAATACAGTATCCTGAGTCCTTCAACACCGAATCTTCATTTGGACTTATGGTGCCATGCAATAGGGACCTCACAAAAGACATACTGACCTATTTCAAAATGATATTGAAGGTCCTACCCGTCGTTGGTGGGAAGGCTCACAAATATAACAGAATTTCATCAAGATCCTGAGAACGAAAAGGCAATAAGGAGGCTACTCACAGTGATTACAGAACAGTTTCTTCTACTTCCAGAGTACAGCGAGGACAAGACAAATGTCTCTATCTCAACAGAATCATAGACTAGCAAATGCAGTATTGTTTCACTTAATCGAAGACTTTCCAGAGCTTGTGGGGAGACGTGCCAATGCTGATGTCCTCATGTTCATCCGAGACCCAGCTAACACTACGCATCTGAGTCTGCTTTTGCACAGTATCGTGATACAGGTTGCACTTTCAGATCACCATCAAAATCACAGATGAGTATAGAAACTTTCATTTGATGGACAGATTGTGAAAGTATTGTCAAAAGACTTCACTTTTGTTCATGCTGACAAGGAAGCTACATGTCATCTGGAGTGAAGCAGATTCGAGGCATCGACTGGGAACTAGTTTACATGGAGTATGCAGTAAAAAACTTACTGAACTTTTGCCTCATTTGGAACATTTGTTTTTGGACAGAGAACTGTTTACAGAGACAAAGGACAGTCGATTATTCGGCTCAAGAGGACAATTGATCCAGAACTATTGATCTACGAGCAGAGACAGCAGTATCCAGAAGAAATAATGATAACAATGTATTACAAAATGAATTTTTGCTTCTTTAGATGATCGAGATGGGAAGCCAGGACAGTAGCATCATTCTCCCCCATGAGGAGAGACATTCATATTGCCCAAGGAACAAATGCTGCAAACTCACTTACAGCTGTATAAATTATACATGCATTGTATTCATTATCATACTGTTGTCATTAACAATTAGAACTGCATTGTTTATAGGCACACAAAGTGTTCAGACCCCGATGCATCCACTTAAGGATGTGAGCATGAGACCTACAAAGGTGCCTAGACCTTACATAGTCATTCCTGTTCCTAGAGAGAATGATAGAGTGACTGAGCTTGAGATGAATGATAGAGTGACTGAGCTTGAGATGGGTGTGGTAAGCAATAATACACATACAACACTTGTGTTAACAAATTAATTAAAACAGCGGAGACATGGTCGGCAAAGTAAATCAGATAAGGGATGATGTAAGTTATACCTACACAGAGAATGAGTGAAACGACACCTGGTCTAGTGTCAATGATTTCAGAATCACATTTCAGAGAATGGGGAAAGCCTAGACAAACAACGACGAGAAGCTTTTTACCAAAAGGAGTTAAGAGGCAAATGGAGAGGACTTAACGTTCAAAGAGACAAAAGGCTAAAGAGCGTGGACAAACCAAGATGACACCTGCAAGCACACCTGATCCTGTGAGACATGATATCAGGATAGTGCCTGGGAAGACAGGAGCAGAAATTCTGAGAGACATTTTCCTGCAACATTTGTATAGTGACAGGATGAAGCATTTTGCACTATGTCCTACTCAAATAATACAGACAGAATTGCCCAGATCAGTGACGGAAATGCCTGAGAATCCTCCAGCAAGAGGAAGCTATGCAGAAGTATTACGAGATATGATGGTGAAAGCTCATATCAAAAGGATGAGAGTCAGAAGGAGCACACAAGAAGACAATAATG
The DNA here is from genome assembly GCF_040938575.1 of Ambystoma mexicanum. Taxonomy (NCBI): domain Eukaryota; kingdom Metazoa; phylum Chordata; class Amphibia; order Caudata; family Ambystomatidae; genus Ambystoma; species Ambystoma mexicanum. The sequence goes on along the minus strand of NC_090935.1, from coordinate 799,799,333 downwards.
AACTGAATGACTACCTGGATAGCGCAGCCCATTTGGGAAACAACATATGGTACCAACATATGAAGGAAGTTGGAAGACGAACTTCAGATGAAGAATGTTTCGTTTGTACACTCCTATCATACAGCATGGGGAAAACAAAAATCTTCATAGCTGTGAAATAGATGTTAAGACAGCATACTGTCTGACACATATAGCAATGTGCACAACCAGAGGTCAGTTTATGGGAAGTGATGCTTCGCTCAAATGGGCGATTGAAGCAACTGATCCAAATGAAGATGATTATGTCCAAGACATAAAAACGAGAAATAATGGCAAAACTAAGAACACTGTGATCAGATATGAAAAGCCTTGAGTAAAAGGAGCAGAGATCAGAAGAGAAGAAAACAAACTTGACATCAAAGGAAAATCTACAGGAGATGCTTGCAGTTGGAAGAACAGAAGACAGATGCAAATCCGGGGAACAGTACTGTCACCAGATGTTTGGGATAAAAGAGTGGTGATCTGCAGAGCATGGATGATCATTGGATACTCTAAGGAAACAATTGAAAATGCACAGATGATATGGAAACCATTATGGCCAAGGCTTGCAAGACTGTTGACATGGGTTGAAGACATTGAAGGACCTTTGCAGATAGTGCCATTGGATTCTCCCAAGCTATGCTTCAGAAACAATGGTAGAAGGAAAATGGGAGAGAATCAAAACTGCGGACGAATATTCGATGCAGCAGGAAATGCATGGAACTGCAGTAATCATGTATCACTATTGGGTGTGTGGATCCAAAGCAAATATCAGATTGCCAAAGAATTGGGGAGTTATATGTACATTGGTGAATGTCCACGTAGCAGCATTGGTGAACCCAAAAAGTGATCTGAATATTGATCATTTCCCAAAAGCAGATGCTCACCTGAGAAACTAGAGATCTGTGCAACTAATAGGTCGAATGAAGAGAGAAAATTACTTCTCTGCCAAATCGATAGAAGCCTTTGATGCCATCCCATATGAACACAGGTTGTGCAGCCTGACCTCATCGGTGTTCGCAACAATCCTGATGCCAATGATTCAAGTTGGAGCAAATACTAAATGTTTGCAGATAACCAGATGAGAGTTACTGCAGACCATCAACACGACCATAAAAGAATTCAATGCAATCAGAGAAGAGCTGAAAGCAATCCGACTGATGACACTCCAGAACAGATATGTCTTAGACATGATCACAGCTATGGATGGAGGTGTGTGTGCAAAAATCGGAGAATCATGTTGCACATTTATAGCTTCACACGACGATGAAAATAGAACCTTAACAGAGGCCATAGGCATGCTAACAAAACTACAGAATCAGATGATAGAGGATGTTGACGAAGCTGACGATGACAGTTGGTTTGGAGCACTGTTTTCATGGGCTCCACAATGGATGGCAGATGCATTCAAGTTCCTAGGAGCCCTGTTGGTGATGATAGTTACTTGGATTCTGTGTGAGCAAGCTAATAATCTCACAATGCCAGAAGACTGCAAAGAAAGCCATAGGGATGAAGATTATGATAGATGTTGAGTCAGGATGGAAGCCCAAGGATCTGACCGATTAAGAAATAAGAGACTTTGTGAAGGCCAGCATTTATGCACCAGACGGAACGAAGTTCCTGTATTCCAGGAATCATAGAAAATATGTGGGAAGATGGATATATTGCAGCCCAAGTAGAGAATGTCAACTAATGACATGGAACAAAGATGAGCACGTAAGAGCAGCAGGATGCTTGAAGGGAGTCATAAAGATATGGACCCCAAAGAAGCATTTCTTCAGACCAAGATGTTTGGATCCAGAGGATGAAATAAATGTGGATACAAAGAAAGAAGTGAGAGTGGTCGATGAATCCCCCAGAGGGGGGAGTGAAGAGGAAGTGTCCAATATCGCCCCCACTCCAGTTGCCCCCCTCGTAGTGCCCAGTACTTTCACACCAACATATGTGATGTATGATGAACAGATAAACTAGCAGAGAGCAGTGCTTGGGCTCTGCTCAGTGCCTATCAGAATGACAGCACCTATTGAAGTACTGACACCTAAGAAAACCTGGACAGTATGGTATCCATTGAGAAAGCCATATTTACAGTCGAGACAAAATTATGGTTGTCAGAAGGGAATACCCAAAGAAGCCAAGAAAATAATGAAGGAAGATGAATGGTGACATCATAAGAAATCAGACTGATGCAAATATAGAAGATGTAATGACCTGAGAATGATGACAAGAGACGAGAGACTATGGATAAATGTCATTTTGAGCCCGCGATGAAGAAGTTGATGTTAAAATAAAGAAACTTAGGGTACATGCATGATGAAGATATTCAGTCAGTTTAAACATGCACAGATGCAAAGTAACCGCAAGAAGCAAAGAAATCATGAAGCTTCCCTATGCTTGATAGTAAATAGATTGCGGCAAACACCAACATATACAAAGATATACCTCCAAAGTACTTCTGACATATAAGTATAATTCCACTATGCACATGAGCAGAATTGAACAAAGGTTACTAAAGGCCTCGGGAGGAGTGTGTCGCAGCAAGAAAATCGAGAATCAAGGCAGAACAAAACCCAGCTGAAGATGATCATGCCAAGAAGCTGAGGTCTTATCTGGCTGGAAAAGGCTGACATTGGATACTATTAAGGAGAAATGGACAGAAGATCCAGTTCAGAAAGGTCAAGATAAGCCGCAGATGGTGGAGGACTGGTAAAAACAAATCAAATATACACACAGAGACAGAGAAAAGCTGATTTCACAGTGTCCAGTCACGTGACAAGGCAGGCTGGAAGAGTGAGACTTTCGCACATACGCATGGATCTCCGCCATGCCCATAGTCCTTAAAAGTTCTCAAGACCACAGAGCACACTCAAGGCCAAACTACAAAGCAATAATTGACACACGGCTACTGAAGGGATGATTGATTGTAACATAATTGGTGGGGAGCTGGGGTGAAGACGAGCTCCTCTGCACCTGGATGTTCTTTCTGCATGCTGCTAGACATAGATGGAAAAGTATGAGTGTGGTTGATGCCAACCCAATCATACTTGGACCATGTAATCTATGGTCCTATAGTGAGTAGAAACAATGGGACGTTGTACTTTTAGTGACGTTCATAGTGGCCATTTTGAAGGGAGGGCTTAATTGCCCCACTTGACATTGATTATCTAATCCCCTCTACCCGTTACCATATACAGATATAGCACCTATGTTAAAGTTAACTTCCTATAACAAATCACATTGCATGTTAGGTTTTTATGAAATGGCGTGAAGAATGATGACAGCAATGATGAATTATTGCTATAAATACTGTGTTTTTTCTAAAAGTAAAGAGAGCTAGAAGATCGAGCGGTTGCTGATGTTCGTTGTACTCCCCGTTTTATGAACTTGTTATTAAACAGATTCCCTTTGCCAAACTATTGAGTTGTCATAGTTATTTGATACATGAGTATGAATCTGCAGCCCCATCTATCTCAAGGGTACTGCTACTCATCTTAAAGGGCTGTTTGGAAATCCCCCAGTCAGAGGACTGGCTGGAGAACATCCAGTTAAATGTTTTCACCTCTTTACCTTTTCTGTTGCATAGCACTCTGGAATGACCTCATGCATACAGGAGATTCTTGGTGGGGACCCAGGATTGGTTCATTAAGGTAGGCTTAGCCTTCACCAATCCTTGTGGTCCATTTGGCTTTAAAAGATGGTCAAGCTCCTCTTTTGGGCAGATCATCTGAAGACTTTGCAAGGAGTAACAAGAAGAGCTCATTGGACCCGTGCTGAAGGTACAGCCTGCCTCACAGCTTCCGCCAGCGAAGGAAGGCCAATATTTCCAAAGTGTGACAGAAGATCCCTCCCCTTAACATCTCTCATGGAACAGAGGGGGATACTGAATCCAGAGGACCCTCCAGCAGTTCCAGAACTGGTACACAGCCAGCACACAGAGTGCCCTGCTAGGCTCTGCAAGCAAGCTTCCTAGGTGGGAAGTGCCAGAGAGTCTATGAACTGAAAGAAGGACAAGGCCGGTGCCGACAACACTCTCCTCAGCTTTGGGCCGTCCGCCTTATAGGATGACATGAGCCCAGTGAAGAAACTAGGTGGAGTGCATCGACAAGCAACAACCAGCGTCCACTTCAAATGACATTTATGAGCCAGTCAAGCCCCTCGAGGAGCAACCGACTGCACTGCTGACTGTTGTCATGCTGCAGTCGCTCACATCTTCCAAAATGCCTTGACCAGTGCTTCAGACCCACCAACCAGCACTGAGACAACGATTCCTGACCCTGAGCCACCATGTAGGCCAGCCCGCAGATGTCCGTCCAGCTTCGCCCACCGAACTGCCTGCTGCCTGATACCCGCAGCTCTTTCCAATCTTGAACTCTGTTGCAGGAGCTGCAAAGGGCCCAGAAACTGACTCAACCCTGTCAAGCACAAGAACTTCTACAAGCAGAAGGTTCATTGTGGGCCTGTCCCCCTGGTCCTTCTACGAAGGCCCCTAGTGACATTTTACAACCCATTGCTCCTCTTGTGCTGAAACCAAGTATCCTTGAACTATTGTGATTAATTACTTTACCGACTACCCCCCTGTCAGTATCCAGAGGACATCCCCTTTCCTTCTTGATACTGTATGTTCTCTGTATTTCTTTACAGGGTGGGTTGTATTTTGTAGTGTGCTAGAACTGTCTGTTGTGATAATAGTACAATAGATATTTGTATACAACCTTGACTGGACAGTCCCTTTATCATTAGGTAATAATTGTATTTTTGCTGTGTTGCAACTAACCAACGATCCACAACCTTGCAGAAATAATCCTGCCGTTCCATCCACGTTCCAAAAATTGGACATGGAGGTCTATCATTTGCTTGGGTTTCCAATCTGTTTGGATCCCTTCTGGTGTACTAGGGGTGTAGGGCTGATTTATGATTTAGAAACCGATATTCATCCCTGGACCACTGGTGCCTCGGAAGTTGATTCATCACTGTCTGTATGAGGATTTTGGTAGAGTTATCAATTAAAATGAGTTGATCTTACTGATATTGAGCAGGTTCATCCAGAAATGCCCAAAAATGGTGAATAGAAAATGCTAAATGCATGTATAGTGTGTATTCATCCTGAAAGAAAATGGCGAAATCCCATTATACCGAATGGGAGTTCCAGGGGTGTCCCCCGCACCCCATGCTCAGTATAGTGGGATTCAGAGGCTGCAGAGGTGTCCTCCAGTTCAGTCAGAAGAAGTGCAGCGCCATCACTAAAAAAGAAAAAAGAAGAAAACAAGAACCCTGCGGCGGAAGTCCTGACCCACTTTAGGGTTGGGAAACTACAACCGCAGGGAGACAGTAGCATCAAGGTTTGGGAGTGATAGGAAGCGGCAGTAGAGGAGCAGGTAAGTGTGGTACAATGGGTAGCAGTTAGGTATAAGGTGTAAGGCAGACCGGGTGCTCCATGTGAGCACTGCATATAGTGTACATTGTGTTTTAATTTTTTAATTCAGTGTTTTGGAACACAAACATTTTATGTAATTTTCATATTGATCCGGTTCATCCTACCGATATTTGAGGAATAAGGAATAAGTAGTGGAGGTTGCGGTTGCTAGCAAAAGGACCTTAATGGTGTGTGCTGTGGAGAGCCAGAAGAAATAGTCAGATGACTTGATGCCATGATTTAGCAGGTTTTGTTTCAATAAAAGGGAAAACGCTGATCCTGCTCTATTTCTAAGAGGAAAATACACCAACTAAAAACTAATGGTGCTTGTTAAAGTCCAATAAAAAGTCTTCAATCCGAATCCCAACTATAAACTACCCCTGCCACTTAGAAAAAAATAAACAGAAAAGAGGAGACCGGAACACAGTCTCAAGGTTAGATTTCTGCCTTGCCCAGCCTTGAAGCTTTCTCAAGAGTTCGAATCGTGCTTCCATAGGCTTTCTCTTGTAACAAGTTCCTTCTCAGGTTAAGGGTGTGGAGTAGGCACTGGCCTACTCAGATTGTTTCAGTTGTCACAATCCTGCCCTTTTCTTTAGCTTTCAAATAAAACAGATGTTCTCATTTACTTCCACTGATTAAAATAGTGCCTTCTCCCCATTCGCTGTCTCCAATTTTCATACCATCATGGATATCCTCAACTAGTATACAGAGGAGATATGCCATTGTTTTTCAGACTTACCAGGACACTTGCCATTATGTGTTTCTCAAACTCCCTTAATCTTGGAGGTTCTTCCAAGTTACAACCAACAAACCTGTATTCCTTCTCTTCTGATCTGTATGGAGCTCTTGCTCTGTCAAGCTTTTCAGGTTTCCTTAAGCCTGTAGTTTCTTTCAACTTTCTGTATTCTTTCTTTCCTCCTTCCAGCCTCACTCCTAGGCTTTGTTCGGTCGGGACTCTCACAGACTTGTGACTTCATAAACTTTCTAATATCAAAGAATTACAACTTTCTTTCCCCAGCTTCATACCAGGGATTTGCCCATTTGGGACTTTGAAGCAAAGGAGAATATGAGGTCACGGATGCCTGAAAGCGTTCATGGGTTCTTTCCCCATCTTTACACTGGGTGCTTGTTCGATTTGGACTCTCAGGCTCCCGTGGCGTCGTAGGATCTCTTAAACTCAATATAAACTGTCAGTTCCCCTCAACAGTATCTTCTCTGTGAAAGGGTTCGCTTACCTGTCACAGCGTCCGCCGACAGCTGCCGTCCGTCGTACGTGGAGTTCTGGTCTTGGCATCTGTAGCGAGGTCCCCCGCATAGCACTGCATCATTGCGTTCATGCCACCAGAGCAAATAAGGACTTCCCCGTTGTCGCCTCCCCTTGCAACTCTGACTGCTCCAGATGGGATGCCAGCGTTCTAGCATTTGGCTACACTTCGGCTCGCTTCCTAGCTCACTGTTGGCTCTGCATTCGGACTTGGCTCTGCCCCTTCCGTACGTCCCTTCCACAGAAGTACATCACTGCATCAAACTCATTCCCACCCAGCGTAGGAGGTTCCCCCCTACACAGTCCTCCCCGTGTTAACCGACTTCCTCGCAGAAAAAAGGGATGTGTTCCTTGATGACAGCAGCGCTGCAATGGAGACCACCATTACTTTGAGGTAAAGGATGAGAAATTGAAGAAGTATCGCTGTTCGGTGGCATGAAGATATTTATAAAGATGGTCTTCTCTGCATCCATATAAGCAGACATGGTGTGCTGGTCTGGGAAGTCCGTCTCGAACTGGAAGTCCTTGCCCCACAACGTAGCTCCCTGTGAGGTCCCACTTGACCAAACTCCTAGAGAGGGTATTGCAGAGCGGGCTCACCTCGTTAGCCTCACAGAGGATGGCTCCCCTCTGGGGTGAAGGGACAAGTTGACCAGATTTGTCACAGTGGCTTGGCTAAAGGGCACAGTAAGTCAGGAGGAAACGAGATTGGTGAAAGAAGAAGATGGTGCGGCAGAATCAAGAAAGCAGACTGCTTCAGTATTGGTAGAGTTAAGCATAAAATAACAATGCATCACCCATCGATGCATCACAAAGAGAATGGAAAATACGTGGACAGAGAGTGCAGGATAGAACATAGGGAAGGAGATGAAGATTTGCGTGTTGTCCACTTAGAGGCAGGAGGAGAGCCCAAATGTGGAAATCAATTGGACTATGGAGGAGGTGTAGTGATGCTAAGAGCAGAGCGTTGGAGGGCACCAATAGGGAGAACAATTTAATCAGAAGTTGCAGAGTTCCAAGAGATCAAGAAGGACAGATGTTTGTGTGCGTGTGTGTATGAAATGTGTGTGCGCAGGAGAGTTGAATGAGTTTGTGTGCATGCCTGTGGGTATGTGTGTGTGTTTTCATGCATGTGTAAGTGTGTGTGTGTGTCTAGGGCCATGCCACGTTTATGTTTAGAGGGGCGGTGCCCTCTCCGGCATCATGATGTTCTTCACAGTCTCATGCTGCCTGTACTCCATCATTACATCATTTTACAGTGACACTGGTATATTTTTGGATGAAGTTAACATTAAATCGTGTTTAGCAGGGCTGATATATTGTGTGGACACAGACATCACAGACATATGCCAATGTTATGGAAGTGTTTTACAGTGGCAATCCTGGTATATATTTGGGCAAGGGCAGCATGAACGACCAATTCGAAAGATAGGAGGGAGCTCAGTCAAAGGCATTTTCCTGGATTTCAAGGTCAGCCAGGCTATGAGAAGGGGAGAGTAATCTACTGTATCAATGGTGACGGAGAGATGCAGTAGAATTAAGATAAAGGATAGTTCAAAACGTTGAATGTTTTTCAAAAGTCATTGGAGCACATCGCAACCCTAACAAGTGCCATAGAACAATTAATGAACAGTACAATGGGCAGTGCACATACAGTAACCGAAATGCTTACATCATCACCAACCTGCATGCCTCCACACATTTATGTGCAGCACTACAGCAAGGTAACACTTCTAAAAGCAACACTCCATTTGAGTGCCTCTGCAGAAATCAAAACCCAGCTAGTCTAGCAAAAATGTAAAACGCATGTGTACTCCATACCACACAACCTGCAAGAACATATTGTGTAACACACATTGTAAAAATATAAAATGAAAAGGGTAACATGAACTTGGAGAGGCATGATGCCCCTTATCATAGAAGGCCAAAGTCCGGTCCCTCCAATGTTGAGGTGGCGTCATTCCACTGACCCCTCAAGGGCATGGCATGTGCCCAATTTGGGCAATATTTACCATTCAGCCTGTCAAACAGAAATGGGACTCACCTCACTCTGTATACATGAAATCAACCTTGACATAAAGACACAGAGAGCATGCTATCTTATCAACTTCAAGGGAGCAAAACAATCATATCAAACTAGGTACTCTCTCATGTGACCACTAGCTCTAACCTTCTGGCAACCAAGACTTAGACATTCAATAGGCAGGCCCGTGAACAGTAATAAAATGCCACTGTGTTGATATCTGTATACGTTGTGACAGGGTCCAGGACTGAGGGGGGCAGGGACACTCCAGACCTAATGCAGGGGACCTATCTGGGCAAACATCAGAACTAGCGACGTCCAAGAGGTGGAGACAGGCATGTGTTGGGCCCTAGTCCCTGAAAGACCCTCTTGTGCATTTAATGTAAATGTCGGGCCACTCTGTGCGCCTCATCATGAGTTGGGCGACGCAGTAAAAATGTGATGGTAATAAGGTTTGGGTGTAAGGTGGAGGTAAACCTCCCGCAAGAAGCTGGAGGTAATTCCTCCACATTACAGCCCAAAGTCGTCCAGTTCGGCAATATTACTACAGGTCGAATTACTGGCAACTGCTGAAATTCCCCATGGAGTCCTCTGGACTCCATTTAATGGGGACTAACTCTGCCTACCACCACTTGTAATCCAGCAGTTAGTAATACCGCCAGACAAAGTGGTGGTAACAGTAATAGTTTGGTGGTATCTTGGCAGATTTACCGCCAAAACCCATAATGAGGCCCTATGTCAAACAGTCTCTCCCAGTACTGTTTTTGGCTAGAGTTCTCTTTTATCTTTTTCAGGACAGTAACTCTCAGAACCAAGAAAACTTGGGCTGGAACCAGGGAACGGAATTGTGAACAGAAATTGAACTAACTGGGATTTTCTTGCCAAACAGAGATGCAACACCCAACCTACCCTACCCAGATGGACCCCTAGGCAAATGATTAGGCAACAGAAAAGAACTGAGAATGCAAAGCGACTGCAGGCAAAAAGACAAGACACAGAAATAGTCCCAAAAACAAGTTGGAAGCACACTCTATTTTTATTTTGCATTTTTAAAGTGCTCACAAAGCCCGTGGACAATGAGGCGCTGTTACAGGAATTGTTAGTTTTTTTTTTTTGTTGTCTTAATTGCTTATTTATGACACGCTTAAACACCCAGAGGTTTCTAAGCGCGGACCCGGGGATCGAACCTGTGTTGCTTCGTGTTGTCTTGCTTCCAAGGCGCGCACGTTGCGCTAAGCTATCCTCCCGGGACAACACACACATGAAGGAAATTAGATTGAATTATAACTCTCCTGGTTACAGATGCGCCAAACTAGGTCAATGGTTTGATCCAAAAGTATTGTTTATTGTTTCCACAAATACGTTTGTGTTTTAATGAGTCATTTTAAGTGAATTGCCCTTTTGTGGTGACACGTGTTTCGGCACACCTTTAGTGCCTTTATCAAACCAGGGATAATTGTGACAAAATTTTTTTTTATAACATAAATAGTAATCCCAAGTTAATACATGAAACAATAATCACGGAGAAGTAAGAAACAAATGATGAAAAAATGCGATTTGATAATCCAAACATTGTCAAATTTCATAATATTCCATGTGTGAAACAAAGAGAAAAAAAGAAAAAATTGAGAGAGAAGATATGGGAGAAAATACGGGAGGGTAATGCATGGCCGAAGGCCATAGGTCATAAGCCATGCACCCAAGACTCTAGGCCCTGGCCACAACCACTACAGCATAACACACCCATAGAATCAAACATCCATCAAATATCCACAAATCTACAGTTTGTGTACTGTTTGATTTGTATAGTTTGTATGTTAAGTTTTGGCTACGTCATGTAATTAAGATTGTTGAGTTTGGTAACAAGCACTGCAATATAATGTATCCATGGAAGTAAACATTTTGAGTTGTGGTGTATGGTTAGATGTTTGCTTCAATGGTTGTTTTATGGAGCAGTATGTGTGAGTTGAATTATGATATACTTACTGTTTGATTTTGTGTGATTGGATATATTTTTTCATGACTTGGGTAACTGGAGCAGATATTCCTTTTCAATTTCTCTGAGAAAAGAAAAGATCATGTTAGTGTAGGTAGTTTATAATGAGTTTTTGCATTGCATAATAGGCATGTCTGCATTATTTCGACCCTCATATTTAGTAGTTTACAAAACAGTGTACTGTGCAATTTGCTCAGTTTCTGTGTTTGTTTCTTAAATCATTGGGACTGTGGGAAAACAATCCATGCTAGATTAAAAAAAAAACATTTTTGTTATGGTACAATACATTTCTTTCTTTCTTTTCAGTGTTTATTTGTTGTTTCTGGCTAATGTTCTATCTGTTGGCTAGTTGCAGACTGTTAGATACCTGTTGATGTATTCTAACTGGTTATAGTTTTTTATTTATATTTTCAAGTTGCTCATTTATCTGTTGGGTTGTTGAAGATTTTTGGGGCGGTTAGATACCTGTTGGTGTATTCTAACTGTTTATTTCTTCTTATATTTTAGTGATATTGATTTATCTGTTTGGTTGTTGCAAAATATTGGGGCAGTTAGATATCTGTTGGCGTATTCTAACTGTTTATAGTTTTCTAATTGAAGTTTCATTATTGTTTATGTACAGATTAGTTATTAATTTTGGTTTTAAGAATATTAAATAAACGTTTATAAGATTTGCTGGTAATCTCTGGTTTAGAGTAATGGTATTATCATTACATTCAAACCATCCACAATACTTTTTAATATATGCAGTGTAGTGACCTGCATTGGTTCTGGCTCCTGTGTGGTAGATTATACCTATTGTTGTGAAGGTTTTCTTACCAAGTGATACTTGACCATGTGTGAATCCAGTCAACTCGCAGTTGTTTTTGGTACCATCTCCATTGTAACGTAGAAGCATTAATATTACGTATTTAATATGTGTTTGTATTTGTAAAGTGGAGAGATTATCTGAATTGCAGGTAGTACATAATCTGCCATAGTTTGCATTTTGTACAAGTTGCTGAAATGGAACGGATTCACAGTTAGGTATGGATACATGCACAAAGCATTCATTAGGGATTTGTTCCTGTGCCATATTGTTGCAGAGAGTGCATGTATGCTTCCACATGTATGAAATCTGGAAGATTTCATTATAGGTATGTTTTTGTTTTCCAGTACTTGTAGTAAGTACATTAGAAATTCTTGTGGCTCTTCTTGTGAGTTTATAGTCAATTTCACCATTCCATCACAGTAGTCCAATTGTTGTCTTATTCCATGAACACTGTATGTGTTGTCAGGATTGTTGCTTGCATTTGTATGAAGGACTATCATTTGCAAACACAATTGACCTGTACTGTGTAAGTAAATGTTGTCAACAATTGGTGACAATTGGAATAGAATATTTATTGCTACATTTATGTAGCAATTTATACCAGTTGTATTTGAAAATTTGAATGGACCAGATAGTTCGGTGTCCAAGTCATTTCTTCGGAGTGTGTGTTGCTTCTTTGAAGAAGTACCTGAGTTACTTTGAGTAGTAGATTCTTCTTTGGTTGTAGTAATTGATGAAGTACAGTTTTACTGCAGAGATTGTGTCTTAAGGTTTTAAAAATAGGTTCACCTTTCACTGGTGTCAATTGAAGGAAATCTCTGAAAACAATAATGTGTTTTCCTCCAAAGAGCTGTTCGTAGTTTGTTTTGAGTACTTCTTGTAATCTGAGGTGAATCAAAGCCAACATTAGGTTGGAGACCATGCTCACTTAATCTATTAGTAGCATTTTCATTTGTTTTAACACTATGCGTAGTTCCATTGCAGCTTCTGTAGAGTAGTAATCGGTGTAAAGTGACACTGCCTATGTTGTAGGCAGCTAAACCTGTGGGGGTAGTTACAAGAGCTGAAAGTTTGTTGTTTGTCAATTGTTGAAGGAACTTGCTTATGATTTTGATTAAGAATGTTTTGCCTGAACCAGCTTGACCACTGACGTATAGTAGTATAGGTTTGTAATTTTGGCAGGTACATTCTTTATTTTCATGTTGTACACCATGTGCAATTTCTTTTGTTACTTCTTGAAAAATGCTACGCTGCTCATTGTTCAGCTTTGATTGCAGTAGAGTTAAGTCTTCTGTATCTTCTTCATAGTGACACATGGTGTTTTCTACTTCTGTCATGGCTAATACTGCCTCATTTGCTATTAGTGGCTGTCCCAGTGGTTCTTGGCTTCCTGTTACAGAAGGTTGACTACTGTCAGGAGTGTCCTTGTTTAGTTGGGCCTGGCGTTCTTCTTCTTGTTGCTGTTCATTGTGCAACATTGTTTTGTACTGTGTAAAGTTTACATCAGTTATAGTGCTTTCATTTGCTTTGAAAGCATCTTCATAGGAGTCATAGATATCTAGTAACTCTTCTTCTTTTCTCCATGGTTTAAAAAGTTGTAGCAGGGACATGTAATATAGTTCTTTATGTTGAGGAGTTTTTAATGACAATTTGATATGATTAATTAAGCTTCGTTTGGTAAGTTTCACTGAGCTGCCTTCACAATTTGTCACTCTGTATCTACCTTTGTTTTCATCTGGTTTTATATTATTTTTGTATGTGAAGTTTCGAGCTATGTGGTATAGACACATGGTTTCCACAGTGGTACTCCTATTTGGGTAGTATGGGTCTAGTAAATTGTTTCTCAAAATATCATGGCTGTTGGGATCATTTTTGGCTATTGTTTCTATGTCGTCGTATGATTTGAGAACTCTTTTTCTAGACTTAACAGGACCAAGACTTAGCCATACTATATTTTCTGATTTTCCATACAAAGCAGTACCGGTTAAACGGTCTGCAGCTTCATAGGAGCCACATTATCTATGAGAGAGCATTTTTATGCCTATACTGTAGGATTTCTGAGATAGTGTTTTGTCTGATGATAGGTCATCCTAGAGGTCTTGAAGCTCTGTTTTTTCTGCTTTGGTTAAGTAGGCTCCAACATATCGTGCAACTGCAGTGGAAATCTCTGCAATGTACTGCACATCTATGTTTGCATTCCATAAGAAGGCAATGATTGCATTGTAATCATTGATATATTTTGCTTCTTCTGTTCTTTTTATGTAATATGTGTTCTTAGGTGATTTAACTTTAACACTATGGGGGTAATTCATAGATTTCAGCACAGAGGCAGCGCACGCGAGCAGCGCAGAGAGGGAGCGTGCGCCAGCCGTGTGTGCTAAACAGCATTCTGGCGCACCGCGTATTCATGGAATTTCCAAGCCATAATGAGCACTGGTGCAGTGTACATCCCACAGCGCCAGTTACGCCCCCAAGAACGCCCCTTGCGCAAGGAAAAGCCATTGAAATCCCCAACGCAGCGCAAATGGCCACGCCAACCCTGGACCAGCTTACAAGGCCGCTACACTGCAATCGCAGAGCGGGGAACGTGTATCCCTGGGGTGCACTGGAATCATCATACGCGATAGGGCTTCGGCAAGCAGGGTACGTGTATTACTGGGTTCGCGGGGAGTTTCACACGCGATAGGCCCTGTGCGAGCGGGGTACATGTATGACTGGGGTTCGCGGGGAGTTACACACGCGATAGGCCCTGTCTAAGCAGGGTACGTGTATTACTGGGGTTCGCAGGGAGTTTCACACGCGATAGGCCTTGGGCGAGGGGGGTACGTGTATGACTGGGGTGCCCCAATGGGAATTGGCAGTTTGTGTCCTCCCAGGTGAGCCCTCACCACCCTCCCCAGGGCCTGCAGGCAACCCACACCACAGGGGACTACCCTGCACCCCTGGCCATGCCCCGCAGGCAGCCCATCCACCCTGGCCATGCCCCCCAGCCAGCCCACATGTCACCATGCACAAGTGAGCACTGACACATGTCCCCCTGTACCCCGCCCACCCAGCAGTGACAGGCACTTGCCAGCAGGCCTTGGCTCATGTCCCCCTGCATCCCCCCAGCAGTGACAGGCACCTGCCAGCAGGCCTGACTCATGTCCCCCTGCACCCCCCCCCCACCAGCAGTAACTGGCACCTGCCAGCAGGCCCCGACTCATGTCCCCCCAACACATCATAAAGATGCACAATCATGGCCCTCATGTCCACCAAAATCACACAGCACGCCACCCCAGTCTTGAGATGCAATGAATTTCCCAATCCACCCCACACTGACTTGACACAAACCAAAAGTCAACTATGTACATCAACACATGTCCATCACACACACACACTGGGTGCCATTTATTGTGGAAACCCACATTTTGACATGCATGAACCCAATGGGCGAATACCACACATGGAAGTAAAATATGAAAATGTATTATGAACAAAATGAATGTAATAAAATGAAAGCATAAAAAAATTTCAAACATGAAATTAAATGCATGTCCAAAACATACTAAAATGAAATGTAGAACCAATCCAAAGAAATCCAAAAGAAAATTCATCCAAACTCTCCGTCCACCAAAGCAAATCCAAAGGAAACGTAAAATGTAAAATCCATTGAACCATGGTGAATAAAAAAAAAAAAAAGCTCTCACAAATCCAATGTTCAACTATGTACAACGAATGTTCAAAGGGTCCATCAGCCCAACGAAAGAAATGAAACCCATCAAACAAACTACCTAAGAAATAACTATATACAAAATTGTGGGGCATAGTCCAATCACCCCAAAATAAAGCAAAACGAAAATGAAACCTAACACTAAAAACTATATACAGTGGTGGGAGGCTAGTCCGATGGCTCACTTTCCGATTTCCCAGGCCAGGGCATCATCGAACTCCTGCTCTATGTCTTGGAGGCGTTCCTCTTCCATGGCTCCGAGGGTTCGCAGGGTCGATGCCATGTTCAACTCCAACTCCCTACGTATTGCCTCAAGGCACTTGGCCCGCCTCAGCGCCCTCCGCATGGAATTCTCTGCCCTGACCATTGTGAGCCATGCATCTTCCGCCCGCCGCCGCTCCACACCTATGGCCTGGCCCAACCGCTGCCACACAGAAAACACTCCCAATCCTGGGTCCTCCTGCCCTGTGGCCGATGCCTGCCCCTCAGATGTTGATGGCCCCGAGCCATCATCGCTCCCACCTTGTTGCTGCTGCTGCTGTGCCTGTGCCCTGGCTCTTGCTGCCTGCACGTCCTCCTCCGGCTGGGGTGCAGTTGTTGTGGTGGCCACCCCTGCTGGACGTCCGACTCCCGACTGTGGCAGGGATGTGTCCTCCACCAGCATGGCCGCTGGGTCAGAGGCAGCCCCACAGGGTACCCAGGTGATACATGGGTGGGAAGATGGCATGGAGTATGACTGGCGCATAGGGGGTTCAGGTGAGGAGGGGGTCGGAAGAAGGTCCATCATACGGAGGAATCCAGCCCTGGTGACCCGTGTCTTCACGAAAACACTGCAGGTCACCTCGCATACCCTGTTGACGCAACGACATCCCAGCCATGACAGGCTCAACCTGGTCCCGGATTGCCACGTCCGCAGGGAGAGGAAGGCCAGTTGTTGTGCGCTCATCCCCTCCCTGAAAACGGGTCTGGACGTAGGCATCCCTGCTGGTGCAGGATGATGCAGTCACAGGATTACACACAGGCACCTCTGCGGCGGCCTGTGCTGCCTCCTGTCCCTGCCCCTGCACTGCACCACTAGCACCAGTGGAATCCCCACCTCCAGACCCTGTGTGTGTCCCTTTCATGGCCTCCTCCTCCACCAAACCCCCCACCAACCTGGATGACTCTGTGCCATCTTCCTCCGTCAGACCCTGTGGGGTCTCAGCTGCCCCTTCTGCTGCCGAGGATTCCACCTCTGACCTCCGCCTCTTGGACCTACCCTCGGCAGCTGTGGCCTGGGACGGGGCACCAGACTCCTCACTCCCTGACGAGATGACAACCTGGGAGGGGAGTCGGGCCTTGCGTCTGCGGCTGGTGGTGCGATCCCTGCCGCTTTGCTCCACAGCACCCTCTCCGCCCTCTTCATCAGTTGACGCTGCAGACAGGGAGAGATAGAACACAGGCATCAGGGCACTGTACAATGGACTGATAAACACACGACAGTTGTACATGAGTGGCAGTGTAAAACTTTAGACATGGCATCACACTCCCCAACACATGTCATTTCAACTCACACACATGAGCAAATCAACAGGAATATCGCACCAGTCAGCACCACCCATACACAAACAACATCACGAGCAGCCGAAGGTGAGCCTGACATCACATGCAACACAGGGAGTGCACAACACATGCACACACGCCACCAGACGTACATGCATGTGTACATCTCCACCAACTGTCGCAGTGATGAGATCGCTATCCATGTCACATCTGGCATTCAGCTTTCTACATGTCAGTTTCACATGCATCCATGTTGCATCACAGTTGCACACTTGTCAAATACACACACATGCACATGTGCATAGTGCAGATACATGCAGCAGGAACCAGCATCCATGTGTGACACCACAACCATGCTACAGTACATACACATAATTTATTACATGTGTGCACCTACAGCATGCTTACCAAAACATACACCATTGTTGTGTCTCACACTTGAGAGGAATCACATGTGGCAGGTTCACGTCCATGCACATACGCATCCATACATGTCCCTACAAAGACATATGTGCAACCTGCACACTCCTGGCACACCACAACACGCACAGCATCCAATCAGTACGCATGTACACTTACCGCTCGACTCCAGACGGGTCTGCCTCTCAAGGACCTGGATGTGGAGTGCTGGGCGTATGCGTTCCAGGACCCCCATTTGGTTGTTGGTCAGGTGGACCCGGCACCCCTTGGCATCCACTGATTTCAACAGGTGCCCGGTCTTGTTGAGGGTCCTGGACCTGAAGTCCTCCCAGCGCTTCCGGACGTGTTAGATCTCGTGGACTGCCACCCCCTCCTCGTTGATGGCAGTCACAATGTCCATCCAGATCCTCTTCCATCCTTCATTGTCGGCGCGCAAACTTCCAAAGAGGGCATCATACTGCCCCAGGACTTGCTCCACCAGGACTCCAACTTCACTGGCACTGAAGCTGGTGGCCCTCTGCCTCTCTTGCTGGGGGTTGCCAGTGGTGCCAGATGGTGTTGTGTCCTGCATGGCAACCCCAGAGGCAGGTGTGGGTGGGCAAATGGGTCCTGGGGCTGGGCTGTGGAGCGATGGTATCCCAGTCGGGAGTTTTCAGTTCCAGAAGGGGTCCCTACACTGCATCCCTACAAATGGCTGACGTGCAGGCAGCAAATAGCAGGGCATGTGTGTTGTTGCGTGGCCAGCTTGATACGGAGTGATTTGGCATGTAAAAGAATTGCACGTCAGCGTGAAATTTGAGGAAAGGCCCTTAGCGCGTAAGCACGTCTGTGACATTACGCGCATGGGCATTTCCCACAACACTGTGCATGTTTATTGTACACATGAAAAAACTGCACGTCTGGGTGTCACTGCGTGTGATTGGAGGAAAGCCCCTTAGCGCTTAGGCACCTAAGTGACGTCGCACATGTGGGCTGGCTTAAAACATACGCATAGGATGCCATTTCCTTGTACTTGCTTTTTGTGGAGAGCGAGCGGGTGATTCTTGTACTTCTTGTCGGTTCACACGCGATTACTTCACAACGGTCCCAGTTCGTACTCCCTGTTTCCTCAGACAGCATTCAATTCTTCTTTCGGCGGGGGTGTTGCCAACGCGCACACATGCATATTTTCACGTTCTTTTTCAAGGCAGACAGTGAGTCGCGCATGAATTTTCCAACTGTGGTTGCCCCCGTGTGCCGCGTACCCCTTCAGAGGTCATTGTAGGCTGTGTGTATCACGCATACGCTTATTTTTGTGTTTCTGGGTGCCACAGCGTAGTGCGGGTTCATTTTCCACGCACGTGGTCTACCAGGGGTTGCATGCACATTTATTTTTGTTTTTGGTGTGCCTGTGCATTGCGTGACCCGTCATCTTCCCCCAGGGGTCACAGACAGCCTTGCTAGAGCACTAGGGTGCGAATTCCATCTAGTACCCTACCCCTTTCACCCCAATTGCCCAGGACAATAGTTTACTGCAACTCCCATACGCACAACAACATCAGTGCCATGGTTGGGAGGTGACCAAGCAGTAAGGGAGGCAAAGTGGCCGAGCTCAAAGAGGTGGGCGAGGTGGGCGCGGTAGGGGACGTGGCCAGGATTTGCAGGGTGACCCTAGAGCCCAGTGTGTGGAGGACCAATGGGGGCCACTTATGCCCCGCCAATGGTTGTGGGAAATGTAGCTGAAACCATCCCAGCTCAGCCCTTGTTAAACCGGCCCATTTTGTCAACTGAACCAGCACAGGATGATTCCCAGGCTGACTTCCAGGTCACCAAGTCTAAGCCACGTGTGGCAGTGAAAGTTGCTGTCACCACGCCACGTGGATCTGGGGCAGCAATGTCATCTGCCGCCCCAAGTAGCCAGGGTGAGAAGGCTGCAGGGGCAGCTGCAACTCAATCCACCCCAGCTCCAAGTCTCCTAGCCGGGACAGTGTCGGTCCAAGTCCATCACACCGACGTTGGTCAGGCCAACATCACCCTGCAGCCAATGCCTGCACCGAGACCTATGGTCATTGTGCCTTTGCATACTTCGAGTACCCAGTCCACCTGCGCTTCTGCCCCTACCAACCAGAGCAGCGCAAGCCACTCAGGATCCGCACCACCTTCCAAGAAGAAGAAGGGTGCTCTTGCACTACAGGCTGGGACCCCAGACACAGCTACACAGTCCGGCACGTCAAGGAAGCTTAGCTTCAATGAAGCCAAACTAGATGCACTTGTGGGCTATGTCTTAGCCCATAGCCACGAAATGGTGGTGACTGCAGGGTGCAAGACTACGCCTGCTCAACATAGGGCCCACTGGCAGACCATCGCAGACCACATTAGTGCCCTTGGATTTGTGAGGCACACAGCTGATGATTGCTACACGCGATGGAATGACCTGAAACACAGAGTAAAGAACAAGCTGGCTTCCAATCATGCCTCTACTGGTGACTGGCGGTGGGTCTCCACCAGAGGACAACCAACTCACTGAACATGAGTCTGTCGCTGGAACCTTCGTCACAGAGGAAATGATCCGAGGCGTGGGAGACCTACCAGATCTTGAAGCATTGTCCAGTGAGTGCCCATGCATGTGTGTGCAATCCATGTGTATGTTGCTTAGGTGATGTGTTCTGATTGAGTGCCAGGTGAGGCTGTGTAGTCATGACTGGTATGGGTCAACCATGTGGTTCCTCCAAACCATTCCCCGGCCTTGGGTTTGGGTATGACAGTATCCCTTCTGACCACAGTAGCCAATTTGCACCAGACTACTGCAGTTGCCCTTCAACCGTCATCTGGCAACAACATTGTTTGCAATGGTTTCCTGTTCATTCAGCCTGATTGTTTCAACGCTTTTTTCTGCCCTACTGATACAAATGTGAAATACTTCTGTCATAGATTACACCCCACAATGGCCCACATTTATTACCTTGTTATCGGAATGATTTAACCATTACCATGATTGAGTAATGGCCAGCACACACAAATATATGGGCCCTGTTTGAATGTTGAACATGACTGTTGTCTTCTGTCATGTTGAAGTGACCAACCATTGATGTATCCATCTGCCTGCCATCACTGTATAATTGAACACTGGGTCTATTGCAGCGTGTAGCACATGCGTGTTTTGTAACACTATTTTGCACGTTGTATCTCATGATGTCCATCTCACATGGATGGGTGACAGTTTTTATTTCCTACCATATGGCTGTACTTCTGAAAAGTACCATGGCTATGCTACGTGCCATCTGTGTGCTGGCATGTGTCATGTATGTGTATTGGACATGCCACTCACAGGCTAATGTGTGATGCCAGTGCTATCCAGCATGCAGCAAATGTGTTGCTTTTCCATCTTGGAGTCCTCAGTGTCTTCTTTTTGCCTCCCCTTCCAACTCATTGATAGTGCATGCATGCCAGGGTTATAGTCATGTGGGACATGTGTAATTCATGTACTGGATCTCTGGCTTGTCAGGCCTATGTGTGTGCCATGGTGCTCATACCTGTTTCCATTTGTTAACTTTAATGTTTTTGTAGGTGATGAGGCACTTGATGCTGTTGAGGTGGAGGAGATGGTGCAGACCCAGGAGGGATCTCAGCCACAACCGGGCACCAGTGGAGGACGTGGGGTGGTGGTGGGTGAAAACCCAATCCTCCTGCAGACCATACTGTCCACGCGTGTCTCTGGGTACACCTCCGCAGACCTTTATGATTCAGGTGCTGAATCGGACAGAGAGACATATGTGCCGTTGCAGGTGAGTGTTTCTGGCAGGGATGCTGTTCTGTCCAACCCACATGCACTGGGGGTAGACCCCTCTATCGGGATGTCAGTGTTGGTAACTCCGCCTTTGGCGGTTACGGATGCAGGGTCACACTCCACAACATTTGCTCCTGTTCCTGGGCCAGCAGATCAAAGGGGGTAATGCAGTCCTGCAGCCTCAGGAAGTGTCAGCACAGCAAGGATCAGATCGCCTTGCCCCAAACAGGTGTGGTGCCCGCCGACGTGGTGGACGTGCACCACCAGGCAATACTGTATGGGAGAACTCCATGTACAGTATAGCAGCACAACAGGGAGCATCGTGTGAAATGATGGCTAAGGCAATGGATAGGGTGGCCACTTCCATTCTCCCCCCTGAAAGGCAGATGGAGCTCCAGCAGCAGGCAACAGACTCCATTTGCAACTCACACAGGGAGGACATGTTGGCCTCCAACAGGGACCGACGGGTGGCACTGGAGACTCTGCGCGAAGCCATATCTGTAGAGTCACAGGGCCACAGGAAATCCCTGAGGTTAGAACACCAGTTCCTCAGGGATGCTCAGGGTGAACTTGAGGCTTCCCGAAATTTTAGATCAGAACAGCAGCTGGAGCAGCTCACGCGTTCACTCTCAGCAGAGCTCCAGGCAACCCGTGAGGAGATCCGGGGATCACGCGAGGCCATGCAGGTAGAAATGCGGGCTACCCGTGAGGTGCTGCATGGGGATCTCCATACCATCATCCTCCAGAACGAAACCTTCCACACCCGCATGCTTGCTGCCATCGAGGACCATACCAGGGCTTTGCGTGGGCTGCCTCCCATATCACGGCCACCTCCTGATGAAGCAGCAGAGGGTGAAGAGAGCAACAGCAGTTTTCCCACTGTAGCGTAGCCGTGCAGGCCATGAGCCCATGGAGGTATTTTTTTTTCTCAACATCCACGCATGTGGGTGTTGGGGTGCACCCTGTCCCCCAACCTCCTGGGTGGCCTCCCCCCCCGGTCCACACATGGCCATTTTTTTTTTTTACAGTTGCTTTGTGTGGCTCCCGTGGGCATCCATTGTGTATTCCATCTGGGCACATGCAGGCTTGTCCTGTCATTGGGTTAGATGCTTGGGTTCCTGACACAGTGACATTGGGCTCCCATGACCTGTGTGAGCAGTCTGTAGTCAAAACTGTGTGTACATCCCTAGTGGGGATTCTTGTTGGATTCAACACTGAATGGTGTATTGATATGTGCTTGTGCATCCATGTCTTTCTACTTATTCACATGTACCTTCTTCATGTCTTCACAAGGCCGTCTCCTTTGCAAATGCAGTTCATGTTGTATGCAGTACACTGACGCATTTGCCTGACAGCAACACTCTGTAGTTGGAAGGGGTCGATGTGCTGGCTTAGTCAGGTTGTGAGACTTGCACTACTTTAATTTTGGACTGTCATATATTGCCACTGTTTCATCCTGTGTTGCTGTTTTGTGGTGCTGGTAAGTATTTGTTCATGTGTGCTGTTTCTTATTGATTACTGGGAGCATATTGTCTGTGGCCTTTTTCCATTAGGGACAGTGCACTTGTGTCATGTGTTGTGCATTCATTTGGTTGCTTTCACATTGCATGCCATGCCATGGTGTGTTGGGTAGCTGAGATGGGAGGGGTTGGGTGACATGGCACTATTTTCATGTGGTATTTTGCAAGGGGGTAGTCATTCATGCTGCATGAATGTGTGTCTTTTTGTCACACAGCATTGGTTGTCTTTAAGTAGGTAGGGATGCACACAATGTAACACTTCCAGGTGACCAATCTCAGGCTGGTATGGTTGTGACAGTTGACTGTCCCTTATGTCATCATCATTGATTGTAAGCTGGTATGTGCAAGGGCTGTGTGCAGTCCACAGGGGTAGGATTTCAGGTGAAGTAATGAGCCACCAGCTGGGTACGGGCTGCCTCACCACGTGCCCTTTCACCTCCCATGCGCAGCGGCCGTGCATGTGGTTGGGGATGTGGGGGCACCACCATGTCCACCGGCAGGCCCCGGCGGGTTGCAACATTGTGCAGGACACATGCTGCCACTATGATCCAGCACACTACTGGGGGCGCATATAGCAGCTGCCCACCAGAGCGGTCAAGGGAGCGAAAGCGTGACTTGAGCACTCCGAATGTGTGCTTCACTATGCCCCGGGTTGCAATATGGGCTGTGTTGTATCTTACCTCAGGTGGTGTGGTGGGGTTCCGAATTGACGTCATCATGTAGGTGCTCAGAGGGTAGACACTGTCCCCTGGGGAGGTGATGATGGGTATCATTAGTGGGGTTGTCACATTACTCAGTATCTGACATGCATGTGCAGAGGCATTTATACTCACCAATCAGCCATGTGTCGCCATGCCGCCCAGCTTCCAGGTCTCGGTTTAGGGGTGACATTCTGAAAATGAAACTATCATGGGTGGACCCTGGATAGTTGGCATATACTGAGGTGATGAGTCCCTTGGCATCACATACTACCTGCAAGTTGATGGAATGCCAGTGCTTGCGGTTTCTATAGATGTGCTCAGTTGCCCTGGGAGGACACATGGGTGCAATCAATGGCACCTAGCACTTTGGGGAAGTGTGCCATCCCGTAAAAGTCCTGGACGGCAGCTTGCCTTTCTGCAGGTGTTCTGCGCATGTATGTGTGCCTGCGGACTGAGGGGCGTGCAGTCATGATGGCCAACACCTGGTGTAGGCAGTGTGACTGTGTGGCCTGTGACACCCCCCCCACTATGGCACTTCTCTGCTGAAATGAACCAGTAGCCAAGAAGTGCAGTACATTGAGCACCTTTTCAAAGGGGCCAGTGCTTGGGAGCACAGGGTGGGTGATGTGAGGTCATCCTCCCACTCACTCACCAGGTCCAGTATTATGTGTGGTGGAAACCTGTACCTCCCATACACCTGGTCATCAGGCATCCCAAAAAGGCTGGTCCTGGGTGAAAAAATGCGGGGCCTGGCTATCCTCCTCCTCCTGCGGTGTCCCACGACCACTGCTGCGAGGAACGGTATATTCATCATAGCGTCTGAGCTTGTTTGTTGTTTGCGCGCACTTTTATGCTGCGCGGGGCCACTTACGCCTGCTTCCTGCTGGCGTACGTGTTTCTGGATTAGCACGTCTTTTTTGGTGCACGCCTTTCCCCTGTTCGATTCTATGAATACGTGTTGTTGGCGGGCGTGTGGGCGTTGCGAGCATTTACCTCCTGTACTTCCCCCGTAACGCCCACATTTTCATGCATTGTTCCCCATTCCGCGTGTTCTGCCCCGTGTTCCACCCACTTTTGTTGTCTGCGCTGCGCTATGTGCGCTTTTGCTGTGCACGTAGCGCATGCCGTTTAATGACGTGTGCACCCACGTGCGCCACCCACGATTTTAGCGCACATCCCAGGATTTACACGTGCACTGACTTCCATGAATCGATGTGCGCGGCTTTGGCACGCTTCCGCTGTGATTTTCACGCTTGTGCTGCGATTTTCACGCTTGAGCTGCCATTTTCGGCGCACATTAATTCCATGAATCGGCCTGGAAGTTGTTTACTTGACCTGTTGTTGTAACTGGTCTAGGGAAACCAAAGTGGCATTTGGTGTAGTATTTCCCTTTGTTTTTGTATTTGCGTCGACAATATTTCCCACATTTGTGTCTTTGAAATTGTAAAATTTGTGCATGAAGATCACTATTTGTTGCTTCTGAAGGAATTTCACAATTGACATATTTTTCGATAAACTGTAAAAAAGTGGTATTACTGTCTTGACCAAATCCAAATTTAGGAGCATCTTTAATCCATAAAAGCATGTGGATATGTGGTGCTCCTCTGGCTTGGTATTCTTTTCTCCAAAAGAAGTGTTGCACTTCTCCGAGGGGAGGAACAGTTTTATTACAAATAAAGAGCAGCATAGCAATGAAGCGATGATGGAAATATCTTGAAACATTAACCGGATCTAGAGAGCAGAGTTCTCTAGGTGTTAGTATATCCATGTTTGTTTTGTTTTTGTTTGCAATGCGTAGGAAATCATGTAAATCTTCCCATGCATATTCTGCACAACTTAATGTAACAAACCAGGTGGGTGGGCCAATGTTTCTTATCATACAACGTACATCCCCGTGACGTCGGAACCAGTACTCTTTAGTACCACGCATGTTTGCTAACAGATTTGTAATGCTTGATTGTAAAACCTCATCATTTTCTTGCACTTTTTGTAGTAACTGCGTAGCTGACATATTTTGAAAATCGTTACCTGATTTCAATGTGTGTGCAACTCTGTAGCATAGAGTTGCTAGTTCACTTTCAAAGAGTAGGTGGAATATGTATTCCACATTTTGTCTAAATCTGAGATCTTCAGAATACATTCGTAACAAGCGGTATTCTGATGCTGATATCTGAGTGGGTCTATCATCGTACCTTACTCCTTTCCCAGTAGGAAAGAGTAGAGGAAAAGCATGTGCTTCTATACTTTTTCCCATATGCTGATTGGTGATCCTTTGGTTTGTTGCATTTGGTACGTTTCTAGTGCATCATCTATGGTGTCTTCAGAGTGGAATGAATGAATCGTAAAATGGTCTAAAATATTGGATACTGTAGCAGGATCTAGAAGTTCAAAGTATTTCAGGGGTTTCCCTCAGGTTTTCATCAATATTAATTTATTTGTAGTATTCATTATTGTCTTTTAGATATTGTAAGGCTTGTCTAACTTTATGTAAGTCTACGAGTTGTTGCCAAATTTTTTTGTCTTTTGTAGGTACACCATTTACTAAGACAATTAAAGAATGCTCTATTGGACGTTGCACTCCTAGAGTGTATACATTTTCTTTCAGCTCTAATGGTAAATAAACTACTTTGCCACGAATGCCTTTCACTAATTCTGAGGGAGGTAATTTTGCTTTTTTTGGTTGAAGGCATATTATGGCTTGAAATGGATGCACTGTTTGAATTATGATGTTCTCATATAAATTGAGTTGTTGCAAGGGTTTTGGTAGTGGGAATAATTCCAAGTTATTTGTGATAGCACGTGAAGGAGTTTGGTTGTTGTCAGGTTTTGCAGTGCAGTAACTGCAAAGTATTACGGGGTCATTTATTTCGTATTTGTTTTTTGCTATAAGGTAGAGAGTTAATTGAAACCATTTTGAATCTTCATTGTCTTCTATTTTGTATGTTATGTCTACAGTTTTTGTGCTACTTTTATAAAAAGTTCTGCGGCAACACACACACACATGGTTTGGTACTTCAGCGGATGTACTTTTAAATGTTAGTATTTCTTTTTTGTATGTGTGTAGTAGAAGGTTGCCATTTGTAGAATTGTTCTTGGTCTGTTGTAAAGTTATTGCATTTTTTAAGTGGCTTTCACTTCCAAAATATTTTCTCTGGATATGCTCTATTTCCTTGAGTAGGAAGAAGATGTGGAAGATTGTTATTTAAATTGTCTAATGCTGAAGCTCGACATTTAGCGTAGTACAGTTTATGGACTAGATTTCTTATAGTTGAATGCTGTGTTGATATCATTTTGATATGATGGAAGGTGCTTTTGCAATAAGGTCCTGAAATGCAGGCTAATGAATGTCCTTGTCGTCCTGTGTGTTTATGCACTGGATAGGTATACATATTTTGTAGAAGTTACATTTTGAATTTGTCTTTGCCTTTTACATCTTGATTGAGGAACTGGCGTAAAGATTTGAAAGATTTTTGTCAATGTTACACATTGACGTGCACGGCCATTTGTACACTGGACGTTTTGGTTCAGTCTGATGGAGAGGTGATACTGAATTTTCTGGGGATATTTTTGTGAGCAGCGTTTTTGGTTCCATAATTGTATTATTACGTTTTTCATACCCTTGTCCTTTGCTATGTATGGCAATTGTGTTTGTTTACTTTTGTTTGTATGCTTCTTCATTGAAATATGGTTCTGTGCTCGTGGTGTGACTCCATTCACCTCCACAGATATTTAAGAAGTTATTTCTGTTGACATTCCATTTATTGAGAAGTTTTTTTTTGTAATTTAGTAGTTAGTTTTGTTAGTGGTTTCATTCTGTTTAACACTAAAATGAATAACTTGCTTTTGAGAAGGATTGCACTGTCTATGAGAGCTCTAAGATTAATTTTATACGGTAGGTTTTAAGGGTTGTGCATGATTTCTCTCCTGTTTTTATACGTACTTGCTTTTTGGTAGGCATTCTTTGGGGTCTGTTGAAAAAAATATGGGTTGGGCTGTTCTGCAATGTACGTGTGCTGTGTGCATGAGTGTCTGAGTATGATGGTAAGGATGTATGTGGTGGTGTGTGATTGTGCATTGGCTAGCTAAAACTAGTTGGGAAGCCTATTCTTGTATTTGTGTGTTACTATACTGGGGTTCAGATGACAGTACAAAGTAAGCTGGTGGTGAGGAGAAGCACTAAAACTAAATCTAATGGTATAGAATTAAAACAGTTTTTTGTTCTGCAATACTAACATTCTAGGAGCTGATTTATTGAATTTGTGCGCCGAAAAACAGGGATTTGTGCGCCAATCTGCCTGCAAATCCCTGTTTAACAAATGGGGATTTGTGGGCAGAATGGTGCACAAATCCTCATTTTTCGGTGCACAAATTCCAATGAATCAACCCCACAGTGTGTTACAGTAACAGTAAGAATATATTGGTAGTATTGTATTTACTGTTTTTGTTTGGGATGAGCAGGTTTCTTCTGAGTTGTTGTTTGTACTTCAGATGCTGTTGCTTTTCAGGAGAGTGATCTTCACTGCAATTGTAAAAGAAAGAAGTTAGTAATTTTGTGTGTTGATAGCACTGATGTTAATTTTGACGTTGAATGTTATGTTTTTGTATTATTATTGTTGTTTGATAACTGAACATATTGTGTGCAGGCAGTTTACTTTGACTACGTGCAGCCTTTATATTTTACTTACAATATGTTAGTTCAACATTCTTTGCAAATGAGTAGAATACTAAGTATATGAAACTCACTTGGTTTCTAAGGCTGTGTTATTGCATGTTAGGAGATATAATGATATACTTGTTTTGCAATTTTTGTAAGGTAAATGGCAGAAACTGTATAGAAAAGCATAGCATGTATGCGTTTGTGAAGGTGTGGGTAATAAAGCAGAAGCATGTGATGTACAGGCAGTGGTGTTATGTCAGCCGGAAGCTTTTCAATGATAGTGTCTATCTGTGTGAGTGTATAAAGATGCATGAACTTATCCTGGCTGTGTGTAATTTTATAATACACTATTAATTGTGTTTCTACAATTATACTGTTATGTCTACCATCTTTTAATATTATAATTTTTCAGATAGTTGTGTGTGTAAAAAAGAATTTAGATAGCAGACAGGTTTGGAAGTGACAGTTGATTATAGCAGATGGGAAAAATAATAGTAAGTTTACTTTATATGTTATACAGGTTAAGTGGCAGTTACTCTGTTTATATGCATTTATAAGAGTTGTACATGTACTCTGCATAAAATATGCATACATGTGTTTTGTATTCATGCATGTGGATATGCATGCAGCTGCAAGTAGAAATCTTGGAGACTTGTACAGTAGTTTTTGTAGTAGGTGCTTTCCAATGATATGAGACTTGTACTCAGAGTGATCAATAGTACATTTGAAGTGCTGAACTCTGATGATGGAGTTAGATTTAGAGGTCTTGGATGTGATTGTTGGATGGTTGTGTGACTGCTTAGCTGTATCTAATGAGGGAATGGTACAGAGAGTGAAGTGGAAAGGGTAGAAGGGCTGTCTAAGTGTTACGCGGTCTGCAGACACCGCGGCCGTCCACGGACAGGGCGTGCCACATTCGGGGGTTTCCAGCAAATCCAGCATGGAAAGGGGACTGTAGGGATTAGCCAATCAGGTGTTGAGGTTGTGGATTTGTGTTGAAAGAGGTTGTGTGTAGTGAAGATGGCAGAGGTGAAGAAAGTCAGGGTGTTGGTGCTTGGAGATATGTTTGTGCATGGTTTACAGCAGTATGCTCAATGCAGGCATGTGGCAAACAATCTTGATGTTAAAGGAGTGGAGGTGGTGTGGAGCACTGTGCCTGATTGCAATGTACAGGGAATTGCACAAGGTTGTGAAGATATGCGCAGGATGAACAGTCCCCATGTGGTAGTTTTGCGCTGTGGTGCTTTCTATTTGGGCTATGTCAGTGCCCCTACTTTGTTGGCAGATTTAAAACACTTGGTTTAAGCAGTAATGAACATCCTTCCAAATGCCAAACTTATTTTATCTGGATTAGTATCTAGGGCAATATGGGACAATAGTTCTGTTTTTTGTCCTCAGCAAAACATTGCTAGGTGTGCAATCCACCGAAGCATGTGTGCTTTCATGCTTAGAGCTGGTATGTTCTTCTGTAATAATGAGAATATTGATTCCAGTAATGCTGTTTATTTTAAAGAAGATGGCATTTATTTATCTTTTATGGTAAATACCATGCTGTTCTGAATGTAAGGGTTGCTTTGGAGAAGGTTATGTGAAGATTTTAGGAGTAAAGTAAGAAAAAAAAGAAAAAAAATACAAAATAACAGGTGTCTGTCAAGCATAAAAAAAAAATAAAACGGCTCTTTACAGAGCCAACCTCAAAGGGAAAATGGGGCACACTATTTAAATTTAAATTCAGCACGCTCAGATTTTCGATATGTCTGCGGACATGGCGGTAGTCCACGGACAGCGCATATTACATAGAGGGATTTTGGGGTGGAGGGGCATGCAAATGAGAATGAGTAGAGCAAGGGATTGGTCAATAAGGTTTACTGGGTGTGTTGTGTAAGGAGAGAGTTTGTCAGAAAGTATTTTTCCTGAGAGAAGAACAGATAGCTATGGCTGTGTGTTTCAGAAAACAGATTATCTGGATTTTGGGAGACTCATGGATACATTGGTTGGTGGTGCACGCAGAACGCTGCGGAGTAGCTGCACATCTTGGATTCCCTCATGTGGAAGTGGCTGGACTTGGTACCTCTCTGTGCTACTTTGGAGACACAGCATCATCCAGACATAATTATAATTAATTGTGGAGGGAACAGTTTAGGACATGTGTCTGGAATTTCTTTGCAATTTGCAATGAAAGAAGGACTTGGGAAGGTCATGGACATGTTTCCAAATTCTCAAGTAATTTTTTCTCGTATTGCGCAGCGACAAATGTGGCTGCGTTCTTCTTAATTTGGTCCACAAATGGAGAAAGCGAGGCGCAATGTCAATAAGACTGTTTGTGCCTTTTTAAAAGATGTTGGCATGTCCTCTTTTCACAATGAAAATATTATGTTTTGTAACACATAAATTTTTCGCAGAGATGGAGTCCATCTTACTCATGCTGGCAATCAGATTTTTCTGAGAAATGTACAAAATGCATTGCGACCTTTTTGGAATTACAGCAACCCATTTGAAGTAGGTGTTCACCATTTGAAGTTTTTCAACCACAAACAAACACCATCAAAGGCTCTTTTCAGAGCCACCACTTCCACCAGAGAAAAGTGCAATGGTTTTGAAAGGGCAGCACCCCAAAAAATAAATGTCTGCAAACTGTCCGCGGACTTTTAAAACATGCACAGGGCCCTGCACTATTTATTTGTCACTTCTATTTTTAAACTGTGAAAGGCGGCTCTGAAAAGAGCTATTTTTTGGGGGGTTTTGTTGTTTCATTTTTTTCTTTTCAGACAACACACAAGGAAAGGAGGGGAAAGGAGGGTAAGGAAGGGACACCAACCACGGGGGTAAGAAAGGGCCGGTGGAGAGAGGAAGATGTAGGGTGGGCCTTATTTAGGTAGGTAGAAGACCTTCTCATCCTCTGTGACCGCAGCCTCGAAAGCACTCCGAAGACTCTCCCCCCTGCAGAGTACTGCATTGCAGTACATACACAGTATTGTGACCCTCGAAAGATAAGGGTCAACAGCATCTTGGATGGCCCGTGAGGCAGCTGGAGGGATGCGGTGTCCCACAGGAGTGTCTCTTGTGGTGACAGAAGCAGAAACGGAGGATGTTGTAGAGGAACTCAACCTACTACGTTTATCACAAGGTACAACCTTGCGAATAGCCCCACCGTGGAACAACTTTAGGTGTCGCTTCATGGATGTCGTACCAAAGCTGTACGAACCAGGCCTCCCACGACTCAGCACCATTTTACACTGGTTGCAGGTGACCTTATTCGCATGTGCTTTTGGCACTCCACCATGAATGGTAAACAACCGCCACACCCAAGACTCATGGCGAGTGCTGGTAGTAGGGCCTTCCACTACCTCATCCTCTTCATCCTCTTCATCCTCCTCCTCTACATCCTCATGCCTGTTCCTCTCTGCAGGCCCTTGGGAGGTGCTGGTGGTGGAGGGGGTGCGGGTGGTGCTGAGGCACAAGTAGCACCAGCTGGAGCAGCAGCAACCATAGATGCCATCAGGTTTGATGATGGGAAGCAGCAAGAGCAGCAAGAACAGCAAAAGCCAAAATAGACAATGCTCTGTCAGGTAGCCAAAAGCACAATGATGAGCTCTGGGGTGTGGCCTTTTATAGGGGTGCAGGTGCACGCTCCGCAGACATCCACACTGTCCGCGGACAGATCAAACACCCCAAAAAGGCTCAAAAAGTTCCAAAAAGTATGCAGAAAGCCAGGGTCATTGACTGGGATATGTGCAATGGTGAATTTTTACTGTAAAATACTTTGGATTGTCCATAAAAGCACTTTTAAAATGTTCGAGGACCCGGACAGTGTCCGCAAATCAGGACACACGCTCAGCGTGGGTGCGGTCACATGATGACATTGCGAACACATCCGCGAATGGGACGGGTGTCCGCAGGACACCAAATGCATGGGAACGGTCGTGCGGACAGTTACAGACAAGCGCGATGTTCGTAGAACTTATGGGTGTGGTGCGCATGTACGTAGATGTTCTACGGAGAGTACGGACAGGTATGGTGTCCTTAGGACACCTCCATTTTGGTTAATTGCGGACATTCCGGACACCGAGTGCATTCTAAGAACAGTTTGATCTTGCTTGCGGACAGTACGGACAGGTATGGTGTCCTTAGGACACCTCCATTTTGGTTAATTGCGGCCATTCTGGACACTAAGTGTGTTCTAAGAACAGTTCCATATTGCTTGCGAACAGTACGGACAGGTATAGTGTCGTTAGGACACCGCCATTTTGGTTAATTGTGGACATTCCGGACACCAAGTGTGCTATAAGAACAGTTCCATCTTGCTTGCGGACAGTACGGACAGGTATAGTGTCCATAAGACGCCTCCATTTTGGGTAATTCCGGACATTCCGGACACCGAGTGTGTTCTAAGAACAGTTCCATCTTGCTTACGGACAGTACGGACAGGTATAGTGTCCTTAGGACACCTTAGGACACCGCCATTTTGGTTAATTATGGACATTCAGGACATCAAATGTGTTCTAAGAACAGTCCCATCTTGCTTGCGGACGGTACGGACAGGTATAATGCCCTTAGGACACTTCTATTTTGGATAGTTGCAGAGATTTCAGGACACTGAGTGTGTTCTAAGGACAGTTCCATCTTGCTTGTGGACAGTACAGTCAGGTATAATGTCCTTAGGACACCCTAACTGCCTTTTTTTTTAAAAAAAAAAAGACACAAAGGACTGAATTAAAACACACATAATATTTTTTTATTATATACAGATATAAAATTTATGAAAGAGACGGGGAAGCAGAAACTGACACAAATAGAGGGGAATTGGGGGTTTGGAGAGGATGGATGGGAGGGGATGAAGGGATGGACATCTAATCATAACGTTTTTCTTGGTGGTGAGGGTTTGGGGATAGTTGACTGGGACATGGAGAGGGGCAACAGGTGCATGTGGGACAATGATATTTAATTTTTTGTTTTATGTGGTCCTCCACAAAATGTTTTAAAAGATTGAAATGTTCCATAAGCATATCCATTTGTTGTTCCATGCGCTGCAGAGTATTTTGTAATGTCTCTTTTGGTATGTTATTTTCAATGTTTGTATGGTCTGGTAAAAAAATATATATATGTTAAGTACACATAAAGTAATGATTATTAATTTGCTTATATAGAGAAGTGTCTACCATTAGTATCACTGTCTTCACTCAATTCCTCACGTGGGTAATTTTCTTCAAGCCATTCCAAAGTACTGGACATTCTTGTGTAAAAGAAAATATATTACTTTTAGTGTACCTAATACAGAAAGTTTAGAAATATATAAGAACAATGAAGTTTACTTACTAGTTTCTGGTAAGTTTTGTTGTTATTGTTGTGTAGGTCTGCTGTTGCTTCTTGCTGTGCAGTTTCTGCGAGGTAATTATGTTGGAGGCATATCTTTTCTGTTTTGGTATATTCCATTTTAGTACATATGCTATTTAAATGGATGGTTGATGTGTTACACATATATAGGTTCCACTTCTTATTTATTATTACATATAATGTTCTTATGTGCTGCTTTTTGAACTTGTTCAGTGTTTATATGGCATGATAGACCAATTTAAGATACCCCCTGAGTTTTTGGGTAGTGTTGATGTTGTCCGCGTCCGTCCACGGACATACACACAGTCCGCGGACATCAAAATCACTAGCTGGGGGTTCAGTATGTTCTATGTTACATGTATATGAAGTAAGGAAATCCTAGTAAACATGTATCAAATTCACACTATGAATATATATATTAAATAAAAAAAATTGATAAAGGGAGGTTATGGTTAAGTTGCGCTACAAAAACCTATGAAATTCAGTAAAAAAAATGTGTTAAAGGGACGTTGTGGTTAAGTTGCGCTACTAAAAACCTATGAAATTCAGTAAAAAAACTTTGTTAAAGGGACGTTATGGTTCCAAGTAAAACCGAAAACCCCCTGAAATTTATAAGTTATGGTAAGCTAAGGAACCATAACTCGCGCCACCACCATGCATTGCTAAGACTAACACCCAGGACATAAAAGATGACATCACAAATGTCATTTATGACATCACTGATGACATCACATGTGTATTTAATTTTCATGAAAAGTCTGTACAAGGGGTTCTCATTGTAATGTTGATATAAATGTGTCAAGGGTCATTGGAATAAATATCATGAGGTATGTAGTGCATTAAGCAATGCAGAGTTACGAATAGCATTCTATTATGAAGTTCTTTAGTATACTTAGATACTCATGTAGAAACATAGGCATTGTGTGGAGCATACATGATGGAGGTGCAATATTAATAATCTTGCCATGTTAAACAGTAAAATGATAAATGCTTTCTTATTAGAGATTTGGTACTGTGATACATTTAAGAAGTAGCTAATAAAACCCAGTTACTACATAATTGCAATATTGCAAACAAATCAGAAACAGACAACAACACATAGAAATATGAATATATACAGGGAAAATGAAGTAAACAAAAAACAGCAGTATTACCAGACAATCTTCATAAACTAACTGATTATCTTCATGTACAGAAATGATTGCGCTGCTTTAAAGCTACTACTTCCTAAGTACAAGTATCACATATTGTGACTGGACCCTAAGGAAAGTAGTGTGAATTCAATGTATACAAATATGAGCATATCCAGGGAAAGTACAGTAATAAAAAACAGCAGAACTATAAACAAAAAGTGATGATAACCTTACTGATCATCTTCATACATACAAAGCATTGCTGTCTTCGAGGTCTGTGTTTTCCCCTATGTATATGTTTCATATGCTGTGAGTGAACCCCAAGTGAATAACTGTTTGAACATATTTGAAGTATAAGTCTACAAATATAGTACTCTTTGAATTTTTTAGTTTCTGACTGTTACTGATCTACATATGTCATGAAAGGAGAAAAGAGGGAGCCAGACATGTGATGTCATCAGTGATGTCATCAATGACATTTGTGATGTTATCTTTGATGTCCTGGTGATAGTCTTAGCAATGCAGAGTGGTGGCACGAGTTATGGTTCCTTAGCTTAGCAGAACTTGCGAATTTCAGGGGTTTTTCGGTTTTACTTGGAACCATAACTTCCCTTTAACAAAGTTTTTTACTGAATTTCATAGGTTTTTAGTAGCGCAACTTAACCATAACGTCCCTTTAACAAAGTTTTTTTACTGAATATATATATATCACATGGCCTGCGGTAGCGGCCATGTAGTTATGGTTAAGTTGCTAAACCCATAGGAAGAGCACTTTTTGGGTGGCTTATAACTTCACTCCCCCTGGACGAATCCTCACCAAACTTTGCAGAAAAAGTACATGGCCCACTCCAAAGTTTGATGAGGTTTGGTCAAGGGGGGGGCAAAGTTATGGGGAGGTCCAAACATTTCTTTTTTTCCCATAGACATAATGGGAAAAAGCTTTGTTCAAGCCTACAGCCCAAACCGCTGGACAGATTTTCACCAAATTTGCGGCTGGAGTGGCGCCTTGGTCCCGAAAGCGTGCCTTTGTTAATTTGGTGAAAATCCGTCCAGTAGTTCTTTTTAAAACGACCAAAGGGTAAGTCAAAAAAATGTGTGATATCTATGTCTGCTCTGCGGACACACTTCCCTGTTTGCTCCGCGGACAGGACACTGATTGGCTATTGGGGCTACGTTATGTCCGCGGACAATCACCGTGTTCGCTGATTGGTTGGAGTGAAGCGTGGGGTGCATCACATTTTCTCGATGCGCCCGCCATTTTGGATTTGCAGACAGCGGCTAGTGTCCGCGGACATCGCGATAAAAACATATT
This sequence comes from Ambystoma mexicanum, assembly GCF_040938575.1. NCBI lineage: Eukaryota > Metazoa > Chordata > Amphibia > Caudata > Ambystomatidae > Ambystoma > Ambystoma mexicanum. The sequence goes on along the minus strand of NC_090935.1, from coordinate 799,763,714 downwards.
AAAAACACAGCATTGCACTTGTCAAAATTATCAAATAATCTCTGGGGAGATGAGGGGTGATGAGGATGGGATGGGATATGGCTGAAAGAAGCAAAAAAATGGGTGGTTTTTGCCACGAAAGTCTGCAAACAGTTCGGATATTCGCAAACAGTCCTGGGAAGTTCGGGGACACTTCAAATGTCTGGGGGCAGTTTTTGGATGGCACATAACTTTGGCACCACTCAATGAAACCACTCAATGAAACCGCATGAAATTTTGCAATTATATTTCCGACCTTATTCTGAATGTGTTTGCAAAGATTGGTGGGATTCTGGCAAAATTAGAGTGGGGGTCTCAAAATAATGTAAAGGCTTATAAATGAGGTGCCATTTCACAAATCTACACTTACATTGGCAAACTGATAATAGAACTAGATATAAATGTTTTTATGAAGTTTGGTGGGATTTTGTCAAGAGAGGGCAAAATTAGAGGGGGTCCCAAAATATTGTAAATGTGGTGCCATTTGACAAATCTACACAAAGGTTTGCTAAAGGATTATAGATCTAGATATAAATGTTTTCCTAAAGTCTGAATGGATTTTGTTTTTTGACAAGTGTCATAATGTAGGTACAAAATTTAGTGATTTACCTTTGGTGATTGAGGTGTAGCCTGTGGCCATGGGCAGTGGCCAGATTGTCTGGGTCATGGAATTCGGACAATCAGGCTACTGGCCATGACCATAAGGGACAACACATGGGGTTAAAGTGGCCATGTCCACCTGGGACTGGCTTTGTGATAAAGTTATTCGAAATGTTATATTTCTGAATGTAATTCTAATGCAACAATCTAATTTCTAAACAACACAATCTCAGTGCATATTTACATTGTTGCTTATTGGCCATTGTATTTAACGGCTTCACATAAAATTTACTTCGAACTAGTTTTCTTTTATAAATGGCAGATTAAAACACTTTATTTTCTTCAATATGAATAACCAGTATTGGTATAATAGAAATGTTACACAGAAAAATACATTTGCTATCTATTTCACTTTAGCAATGTGTTCCCATGTGCAATGGGGTGTGTTTCGGTTTCTAGCATAAGCTTGAAAATGAAATACTAGCTCTGGTAAGCTGTGATATCAGTTTAGAATGTACAGAACATTGATTTATCTTGGCTACGTATCCACCCAAGGTTCAGATTTTCTGAAAGGACAACTATCCTCCCAATTCTCTTGGATCATATCTTTTTTTTTTAAACTTTATTTTTAAAGTAATAGCACAACCATGGATACAACAAAAAGGACCACATAAACATATATAGCTGAGGCAAGGATAAACCATAATACCCACTTAGTTGCATAGATCTTACTGCCTCACAGGGGCACAAGTCACTGAACCATAAATGTTCCACTGTCGATGAGAGGGACCGTTAAAACTCACCAAATTCTCTGGCTGACATCTGGCCCTGCAACCAGCCCGTCCCCCTGGGCAGCCACCAGCATGGTCTCCAGCATCCCCTTGAGTTCCAACCATGAATCTGGGGGTCACGCACTCTGAAGCAATTGATTCCAGTAATTGATCTCCATGTTGGTGGCTCAGACCAAGTATCTCAACCAGCGTTGGATGAGCAGAGCGTGCCAAGCATAACATACTGCACCTCTCAATCTTTATAAGGCACATTGCCAGGATCTTCGTAGAAGACTTAGACAACTCACGATTTCCCCCCAGCAACCACACCATGGGTTGAAGAGGAACAGCCTTCCCCACCACCTTGTTAATGACCCCCAGAACGCCTTCCCAATAAATCTATATCAAAAGGCAGGACCACAATAAATTGAAAAACTCTGCAACCTCCAGACCACATTTCGTACACACATTCATGCATTCGGGGTAAAACTGGCCTGTCCCGGCTCAAGGTAATATCTTGTATTGTATGAGCTTATACCTGGAATTTATTGTCACGTTATGGGTATATTTTCACATCCAGCGTCACTGCTTATCGTCTAAAGGAACTCCCAGATCCCTCTCCCATTTAAGTTTTGCAATTGTAAGGCACTCCAGGGCCTGACTCGGCATGCACTAAGTTATAACGCGTAGAGACCACATGTCCCCACCTTGACGACAACCCTATATACTTTAGCAAAAGGGGCATCACAGGTTCAGCCAGGAAACCTTGACCCCATTTGCAGAAGGCCACCCTCATTCGACGATACTGAAAAACAGGTTGCAATTCCCCTCCAATTATCTCAGTAAATTTGCTGCTGCCTGACAAATGTCCCCTCTGGATACATGTCCTCCAGTCGCACAATGCCCAACATTCTCCATGTGTCAGCTATCCATCTGTCACACGCTGGCAAAAGGGCCGAGGTCCCCCACAGACCAACTTCTGGCACATATAGATTTCTTGTGCCCACGCATTGAAGAATTCTCATCCAGGCATGGATATTACAGCTTACTGGATCGTACTTACATCCATCTCACCTAACCCAGGAGATCAACAAGGACTGGAGTATGTAAGGATATACCGATGTGCGCTCTACTCGTAGATGGGGATGCAGAGGGTTACCCGGCATCCAATAAGATTCAAAATGTGCCTGAGCTGCAAGGTAGAATAGCTCCATATCGGGAGCAGAAAGACTCCTCTGCTCTAACAGCCTTGTGAGGACCTCTCACCGGATTCAGTGATTTTTAGGGCACGAGGCCAACTGAATCCACAGGGACCAGAGCTGCTTTTAAAATTCTGGACAACACTACACCAGAATGTTTTGAAACAAATATAGCATTTTGGGGAGAATAACCATTCTAGCCAGGGATACCTTGCCCCAGACTGAAAGGGGCAATTGCCTCCACCATACAGCCTTATGTTGTAGTGCTATCAATACACCCCAGTTATTATCTACTATGATACGTGAATGATTTCGACTCATAACTACCCCCAAATATCTCAGGGATGATTCCTCCCATCTATAGTCTGAGATATTCTGTGGACACACTGTACTGCCATTCAAGGGGAACAGGATCGACCTAGACCAGTTTATGTCCAGCCTCAAATGCGATCCAAATTGAATCTGTTCATCAGTCAGTGGCAACAAATTGCTTCTGGGGTTCCTGATATACAACAGAATGTCATCAGCATAAAGAGAGAATACCTCACGCCTAATGCCAATCCCTATTTGCATGAAGCCGTCTCAGCCTAATCGCCAAGGGCTCCATAGCAGTAGCAAACAGTAGCAGTGACAGCGGGCAGCCCCGCCTGGTGTACCTCCCTAAGGTGAAGAACTCACCGGTTGCCCCATCGCAAAAATGTTAGCAGTTGGTCTACCATATAACAACTGAACACGCTTTAGAAAAATAACCTGATAGCCCCATAGCCTCTAGAACTATAAAGAAATATTGCCACGATAAGGAATCAAACACCGTCTCGGCATCGAGCAGGGAGCCATAAATACAAGTAGACTATGCAGGTTCAAGGCTGTCGATCTTCCCGGGAGAAACCAGACTCATCCAGCTGTGTATAAAACATGCCTGTTTGTTAAGCCATGTCGCCAACTCTTTAGCAAAAATCTTTGTATCTAAATTAAGAAGTGAGATAGACCCATAGGAAGACCTCTTCACTGGGTTTTTTTTTACCCGTCTTCAGGATTAGAGTAATCAGGGCTTCACTCATCGATGGAGGCAAAACACCCTCCAAATATGCCTCCTCCCAGACCCTCACCAGGTAAGGTGCAAGCTGGGGCGCAAACTCCTTATGAAACACTGAACTCAGGCCATCTAACTGCAGAGATTTTGCCAAGGGGAGATCTCTAATGGCCGCCATAATTTCTGCTGCTGTAATAGGCAATGCAGCTTCCCAAGGGCCTCACCATCCGACCTCCCAGGATGATGTTCGTGCACATAGTCCCATAGGTCAGATAACTCAAACCTCTCACACTGCGAGTACAGTCCAGTGTAGTACGTTCTTAATGTCAACAAGATTTCTTTGGGGGAAGTATTCAGCACCCCAGTCTCATCCTCAAGAGCAGCAATATTCACACCACCTCTTTCTCCTCTTACCATCCAGGCTAGTGCTCACCCTGGCCTGTCTATTTCACCATGATTTCATGCTAACTCGGGTGCCCTGAGGAACTGAATTTCTCTTGTCACATCCTGTCTAAATTAGTCCAACTTTTCCCTCAACGGCACCGAGTCCATCCTATCTGATGTGTTGGCAGCCAGAAGTTCCAAAACCTTAATCTCTTTCTCCAAATTGGACATCTCACAGTGCACTGACAATAACACCACCATCTCAGTGCCCAAGCATACCCCTCGTACACATGAAAACTTCCCAGACCAAGTCCATCTGGGGCATGTATCCCACATTGGTCTCAAAGAATAGTGAAAGAGCCAAGTCCATTTCCCCCCTGAAGGCCACATCAAGCAGGGCATGTGGCTTAAATCTCAAAAGGGGCCTCCTAGGTATCTTAACATCAAACGCCCTTGTCCAACACACTGCGGAATGGTCTGATATTGCTCTCAAAAGCATGGTATACGACAGGGTCCTCCTTATTAGTGCCGGACTAGCCAACACTAAGTCATTACGTGAATACATGTCATGCACCGAAGAATAGAAGGAGAAGTTCGACTTGTGAAAGGCTGTAGAAGTATGAGAAGGACCAAGAGGTGGCATGGTTGCGGTTATAAACTTTCATTGAGCTTTGCAAAATCCTATCTATCCCTAGCTCTATGAGGGGTTTGCCTGCCTCAACCTAAAACTAAGGAAATGCTAGAATTTTGGTCAAGTAATATTCAATGTCCTTGTCCAAAACCCTACTTCTATCAATTACATTTAAACCTAATAATACTAAATAAAGTAAAGTCTTCCACGAGGAGAACGACTCGCTTCTCCTGGTATTTGGCATAGTTGAAAATCCAAGAGAATGTCTCCCTTCTCCTGACACAGTTCAAACACAAAAGATCTTCAACAAGGAGAATGCCTCTCTCCCCCTGGTACATTCAGAAAAGTCCTCATAAAAATACACAAGCCAGGGGGAATTACTCCCTTCCCTTACGTCTGTTGCCTTCTGCATTGTATCAGCTTATACTCTTTTTACCAGGAGAATTTTTCCCTTTTCCTGGTGTCCATTGCTTGATCAGTGGCCACAGACTTTAGACCAGGGGGAACGATTCCCTTCCCCTGGTTCTAGGCACGCATCTTGCAATCTTCTTAGTTCCTGCCAACTCAACTGTTCACCTGGCCTCTTCTCCCAGGTTTTTTACAAAATCCCAACTCTTTCTATGTGAGGAAAAGGGGATGTAAAACGGCCAGAGGACTACATTTGCGGGGTAAGATGGCCCGAGGACTACATTTTCCATGATGACATGGGTTTTTGTGTGCCGCGCATGTGCACGCTACTTAAACCCCTCCCCTGCTTGTGCTGCCGGTTGGTGATTGTTGGCATGGCAGGTGGAGGAGAGCAGGTTACGGAGTTCATGGACCACGGCCCCAGGTCGTGAGGAGGTGGCAGGACACAGCTGGCGAGCAGGGTGTGTTCCCGGAAGCCCCTGGGAAGCCTCTGTCCCTCACAGAGGAAACAAAGCAAACTATGGCAGTGTGACTACTGGAGTAGCATTGCCTGGGGAGGTGCCGGCGAGCTCCCCCCGGCCTCAGTTAAGTGCACACGGGGAAACAGGGTGACTGTCATTAACTTGTTGGTAAGCGCCTCATGCTGTTCAAACACACATGCTAATTACCAGCACGATGCAGAGCGCTACAGCACAGAGCAGTTGGTTTCTGCCACGTGCCTTTCACTGCAGAGTATCTCAGGAACTTAATCTGGGCACGCCGTGGAAAGCAGAAGCTAGGGCTTTGAATGTTCTCTGCATTCGGATATATAAGCGAGGGATGCTATATGTTGTTCGTGGCTGCTTGCTCTTGTCAACTCCTACTGGGAAGAAATGTGTTCAATGCATGTTGCTAGCTCCAAATGCATTCAATGGAAATGACCTGTGCCAGGTGTTATGGCAAGAGTGTCTGAAGGACCAGTGGGGGTACTATTACTGTATGCAAAATGTATATGTTGTCTTCCTGCTTATGTCACTTTCCATGTTGTGTGCTATAGCTGTTATCAGGAGGTTATTCTGATAACACATCATGTTCTTATGTTAGTCGCTGGCTTAGGACTGAAAGATGTTTGACACAGGTTCTAGGGGCAATATCCTAATCAAGAAGGGTGTTATCCTGACAACAGGAGTAGGGATAGGAGGTGTTTGTCACTGTACATGACTGTGTGTTTTGTTAGGCATGATTTTCCCCTTATTCACCCACACCTATCCAATTCAAGAACCCTAAACCTCTTCCTGGTTACCCTAAACATCCCCAACCTATCCACAACCTCTCCCTAAGCCTCTTCCCCATATTGGCTGCCCTGAGGTTACCTGTGCATACTGAAATCAGAACCCTGTGCCAACCAAGGTGGGAAGGGTCAACTGCATTTGGCTTCCGTGGCTAGGAAGGAGTTGTGAGATACTCCAGGGGTGTGACATTCTATGAGTTTCCGTGACTATCCGCTGGTTACTGAACCGAGAAACATGTTCTCTATATGGTATTGCACTTTCTTTAGGGTCCCTGACTCTTATACATTATTCAGTGGTCTTCTTATGGCCACTGGGTTGAGGATATTCTCCACTGTTGCTTCTTTCAACTATTTTAGGGTCCCGGTACCTTGTCTGGTGTTCATTGGTTTCTCTCTCTCCACTGAGATGAGGAAGTACTCCTCAGATGCACTCTCTAGTCATTATAGGGTCTCTGACTCTTCTCTGGTTGTCAGTGGTTTCTCTCTCTCCACTGAGACGAGGAGGAACTCCTCGGGTGCACTCTCTGTTTGTTATAGAGACCCCGACCCTTCTCTGGTTGTCTGTGGTTTTGCTCTCTATGTTGAGATGGGGAAGTATTCCTCAAATGCACTCTCTATTTGTTATAAGGTTCCTAACCCTTCTCTGATGGTCAATGCTTTTGCTGTCTCCAATGAGACAAGGAAGTATTCCTCAAATTCACTCTCTGTTTGTTATAGGATCCTTGACCCTTCTCTGGTGGGCAGTGGTTTCTCTCTCGCTCCACTGAGACGAGGAGAAATTCCTTGGGTGCACTCTCTGTTTGTTATGGGGTCCCCGATCCTTCTCTGGTGGTCATTTGTTTCTCTATCTCCACTGAGATGAGGAAGTATTCCTCAGATGGACTCTCTATTTATTATAGGGTCCCCAACACTTTTTGCCCCACTTTAAAGCTTTGCCACATTGATGGCTGGAAGCTAAGACCCCTCCACTCTTCCCTTGTCCCCACCGGTCTGCCCATGCTCCCCATTAACTGTTGGGAGCTGCATGCATGGTGCCAGTTCTTCCAGTTGCTGAAGCCGGTCTCTTCCTGGCTTCTTGCGATCTTCGGTGGTTTCTGTGGTTTTGCAGCATTTCCGCATCTCTCATCTCTGTGCAGTCTCTGCTTCATTTTGGGATCGCACAGTCCAGCCCCTACGGGAAGTCACTCCACTGCCTAACCTTCTTCCACCGGTCCTTGGACCCGCTACTGTCGGGCTCTCTGGAGACGCTCTTTGCTTCCCGCTCTCATCCTCCAGTCTCTTGTCTTTGCTGCTTCTGGACTGCCACGTTTGGCATCTTCCTCGCCTCTCGCTACTGCGGGACTGGCTTGACCCAGCTAGGCTGGATGGTTTGTATAGTCCTTGTACTTGCCTGGCTAGTACTTTTCAGATCTTCTGTGGCTTTACTAGAACATTCTTTGATAAACAGTGACAACAACCCATTCACAGAACATATCAGGTGTTGGCACCGATATATCAATGATGTGTTCATGGTGTGGAAGGGTTGCCTAGATTATTTAGCATAATTTCTGATTTGGTTAACTGAACAAGACCAGTTCATTAAATTCACTATGGCCTGTGATGGTGAGTCCATGTCTTTTCTGGACTCAGAAATCTCAAAATTTACAGAAGGGGTTTTACGAATGACTCTATTCAGAAAACCAACTGACAAGAACACCTTACTAGCGTATGAGAGATTTTCATCCATCAAGTCTAAAAAAAAAACTGCCCTATGGGCAGTTTTTAAGAATACATCATAATGGCACGATGTCTGACTTCGACAAACACAGTAAAGAAGTTAAGGAAAGATTAAAACAACGTGGATATCCGAGTCATATGTACAAACAACCTAAGTCACAAAGAATGACTACATCTACACCATGGTCCCTTGCTCCAGTGGTAGGGCACTTTAAGTGTGTTCAGTGTTCTGTGTGTAATCTTACAAAGGACACAAAAGAGCTTGACCGGTAAGGTGTAAAGTGAAAACTTCAATAATTTTTTTATTGTTTGATTAAATAGGCAATATATGGAATTAAATGCCCTTGTGGTCTGATCTAGGTCGGGAAGACCAAACGTGAGATCAGACAGCGGATATGTGAGCACTGCTCTTGTTTGAAAAACAAAGTCTCGGACAAACCTATGGTGGCACACTACGAAGAGAACCAACATAAATATACTGATACATTCTGGTTTGTGACCCAGATCATTATAGAACCACCATGAGGTGGGGACCAAGACCTAGTCTTAACGAAAACTGAATAGAAATGTATTCACAGACTTGATTCAGTCAATAAGGGCCTCAAAACAGCCATCGAATTGAGCCTTTTCTTACACTTGCATCATCATTATTGAGTTTGCCAACACCAACCTATCTATGAGGTTTAACCAAGGAGATACAATTCTGCTGATACATTGCAGAGGGACTAGTGACTGTGTATAGGGAATAAACATGGCCCCCGTTTACTTACCTACAGATGTATGGTTTGACAATACATCAGCTCTGCCACTTTCTACATTAACATCTTTTAAATTCACTAGGAGTAGAGAGATTCTTTTACTAAGATATCAAGCTGTTGCCATTTGTATCTATTGTGTGGTTCACCCACCTGTTGATATACACTTAAATATGGGCACATGTGCACAATAATTTAACTGGTTATATGCACCTGTGTACTTGCACATATCTGGCACATCTAGTGGTAAATAAGTGAATGAGGGCAGTTAGATGATGTTCGACTTCTGTTATCAGATAATCTGCATCATGTACTCAAGCGATATATTACATGGCCTGCGGTAGCGGCCATGTAGTTATTGTTAAGTTGCTAAACCCATAGGAAGAGCACTTTTTGGGTTGTTCTCACTGGAAGAATCCTCACCAAACTTTGCAAACAAAGTATATGGCCCACTCTGAAATTATATGCAAAGTTTGGTGAGGTTTGGTCAAGGGGGGACAAAGTTATAGGGGGGTCCCAAAATGTCTTTTTTTCCCATAGACATAATGGGAAAACATTTCTGTCGCACCTAGAGCCCAAACCGCTGAGCGGATTTTCACTAAATTTGCGGCAGGAGCGGCGGCTTGGTCCTGAAAGCTTGCTCTTGCTAATTTGGTGTAAATCCGTCCAGTAGTTTTATTTTAAACGACCAAAACGTAAGGCACAAAAATTAGTGATATCTATGTCCGCTCCGCGGACACACTTCCCTTTTCACTCCGCGGACAGGACAACAATTGGATAATCGGCTTGCCTCATGTCTGCAGACACGTGATGTGTTGTCTGATTGGCTGGGATGAGGCGTGAGGTGCGTCAAATTGTTTTGATGCTCCCGTCAAATTGGATGCGCTGACATGAGCTAGAAGTGAGCATAAATCTAATTTTGGGGAGTGTGTTGGTGTGTATGAGTGCTTGGAGAGGGTGGGGGAGTAAGAGATGGGTCAAATGCTGTATTTGTTTAGGTGGGAGTAGGCTGTGATGTGTTAGCGGTGTCTGCAGTCACTGTGGTTGTCCACAGACATACTAACACTCGGACATACTAACACTGGGCGCACTACTGGCTATTTTACTTTAGTATGATGTTGGTTTTGGGTCATTAGAAGAGCATTGGGTGAAGAGGGTATGTATTGAAGAGTTTGTACGTTGGTTGTAATTATATTTTTTAGAATGTTAATTGAAGTGGATAGTTTTTAGGTGGATGTATTATGTTTTTGGAGTGTGGTCTTTTGGTAGGTGTTTGTTTCTATGGGTGTGTTATGCTGTGGTGGTTGTGGCCAGGGTCTAGAGTCTTGGGTGCATGGCCGAAGGGTACTACCCTGCCAAAAATGCAGTAGGGTAATTTCATGTACAGTATTCTCCACATAGGCTGCGGCCTACAACAGGGACACTCCCGTACGGCACCAGAGCTTTAAAACACCCTTGTAGACCATATGCTGGGGAATGACTCTTACCTGCCAAAGGGCATTGTACTGTGCATGTACTACAATGTGGTACTCTACAGAGGGAAGCTACTTTGAAGTGCTTGGGAAGAGTGCGTCCGGGAACATGACAATGAGTGGCGGCTATTTAAGTGAGGGCCACCCAACATTTCCCTCTCTCTGCACGTCCCCTATAGTATCCCTGTAGGTACTGGCCCTTCCGTACCAGCCCTCGTCTTTTGTTCCTTTGGTGGCATGCGTTACAAGACCAAAAGAAAAAGAAATTAACTGGAAAAGGAAAGAAAAGAAAGCTCCTTTCAGAGTTCAACAATGGAAGTGGCAATGAAGGAAGCCAGGGTGCTGCATATCGTATAGCCTTCACAGATTTTGCACTAAATAAAAGGAGCAGTGGTACTGTGGAAAACACTGCAGTCGAATTGGGTAGACGTGGCTTGCTGTTGAAAGAGATTGTTTTACGTGTTACAGTACATTTTCAAGAGCTCAAGTGCACAACACCTACCACAAACATTCTTCCTAAACTTCCGAAAAGGGCAGCAAGGCAATTTATGTAGGGCGTGCAGAAATCGTAAATGCACTAATATTAAGAGGAACGCTATTTGTGGGGAAAAATCTTTGTGCTGTAACACGTCAGATTCCCATTTGTAAAGTACGACATTGGCACAAGTCGTAAAAAGGCACAAATAGACTTCTTCGCAATGTACCACGCTTTCTCCATTCTGGACCAAATGAAATATAACGCTGCGACATGAGTGTCTGCGTAGTGGAATAAAAATGTATGCAGGAGATCGGAAACAGATGCATGACCTGGTCAAGTGCCTCCTTCAGCGCAAACAGCAATGAAAATCGTGTTGCATGTTGTGCAATTTTCCCTCCACAATGAAGAACAATGATATTGTTGTGATCGCGCATCACCAAAGTGTCACACAGACAAACCAAAATCAATCACTTCATTGTAGGTACTCCATACGAGTACAAATCCACATGATGCAATCCACAATGAGCTCCACTAAACAATTTGTTTCCATTCACAGTCAATCAATGTATTTAGAACTCCCCCACAAAGCATACGCTGTGGCTCGTGCAACACACAGCCATAAGCGCACCCTCTGCATTTCGCTTGACAAATACACTGTGTACCACAGTATGTGCGTGCAATCCACACCCAGAAATCTTATTGACCAATCCTGTGTCCTTCACAGGTCCAATTCTATGGCCGCCATCTGCAAAAGGGGTGTATGTTGCACGTGCAACCCTGCAACTCTCACGATGTCTGCAGACTTTTCAAGTTGTGCGTGCGTGGGAGTGGGGGAATACATTTCAACCAGGATACGGGACCTTGTCAGTAGTGGCAGCTCTGAAAAGAGCCTTTTTTGTTCTTTTTGTTAAAGTTGCTTCCTTAAAAACACAGAATTTTTGTGTTTTGTACTTGAGCTCACATTTACAGTAGGGTCTTCAGTGCAGCCTGTATATTGGAAAACAAAATATCATTGCCACTGGTCAACAAAGAAATTCCATTAGCTTTGAAAAGGTGCATTTATGGAGAACCAATGTTGTCGTTCTCACGGGAGAACATCCCAGCAGCACTCAAGAAGTCACACACGCTTCAATTGATTAGACCCCTTCTGACCTCTGGCTGGCGACAACAATCATTGGAATAGTCCCTTACTATTCGTGGTGGGATACATGAGAAAAGCACCTTGGCAGTGGGAAAAATGTGCTTCACTGCTTTCATCAACTTCTTGAGTTGACGGTACACAAGAGAACAAGCCATGGAACCCAAATGCAATGCTCCATAATGCACGACCACAGCATACACAGTTGTGAAAGTGGCCACTCATCGACATTCAGCAAGGAGACCGCCAAAATTGCCCACATCGCAACAGCACCACAAAGCGTCCACTGTGCTCAATATAGTGCCTGCCTCACAGTAATCAGACAAAGGCCCTCATTACGACCCAGGCGGTAAGGGGTTTACGCCGGCGTAAACATCGCCGACCCTTACCGCCTGAGTACGAGTTCCCTTAGCGCCATGGCGGATTTAACACCTGCTTTTAGCAGGTGTTAAAATCCATGGCGCTAAGGGACCTTGTTGTTAATTACGCCACCGTAATTTACGGTGGCGTAATTAACGCCTTCCCCACTCCCATTATGCCCTATGGGGCAAAAATGGGAATGGGGAAGGGTAAATGGGGATTGGGGACTTACCGCCCCGCCAAGGTCGGAATGGGGCGGTAAGTCCGCCAACCACCATGGCGGAGTTGGCAATTTAGCGCCATGGACCATGGTGCTAATAGCGCCATGGTCCTCCGCCAAGGTCCTAATGAGGCCCAAAGAGATTTATGGTTTGTGGTAAGTTAATTTATTTCGAACCCTCACCACAGTCGAAGGACTGAATTCTAAATGGCAAGTGCTATGCGACTGTCCTTACACTTTAGGCACAGGAAACAAGAAGACCTGCACCCATTTCCAGAAAGGCCATCATGATGTCACCCTCCAGAAGAAAGAAAACCCCTTCTACACAATCGTATTGCTCAGTCTTCCAAACCCTTGCTGAGCAATTTTGAAAACACACCCAGCTTAGCCTGCCTACTGAATGTGCATCATCTCTGATTGCCTCGCAAACACTGTTTGACTCGCTTTCATCTTTCCTCGCTGAGAAAATCAATGCTATACATTTTTAGTTTGGGCTATTAGGTGTCACTTGGGACACCTATAATATCCCAAACTATTGTATTCAAGTACGGATTCATGTGTACACAGGGATAAGGGATTCTGACAAGGGGCACACATGACTGACAATTCTTTTGTTATATTTCTGTTTTATTACTGGATAGGATGCATACAAGTTGCAAATTCTAACAAGTGTACATTGCAATTATTTACACTGCATCAGGGACTATTTTCAAATGTAATAACTTGATTATGTTTTTGAACAATCACTTTCAGATGAGCCAATTATAACACCAGCATGCCTTAAAATTACAACACTTTCTTCTCAGGCTGCAGCATCTTGTCTGAGGGTGGCTTCCTTGGCTAATCTTTGCGAAACACAGTGATCTGTCCTTCTGCACGGACACTGCCGGCCAACCGGAGATGTTTTGCAGCCCTTCTACTAGTGGTGCTGTTGTTGCCCAACTGAATGAAACCTTGCGATGGCTTTCATTTCATTTAACTCGAGAGAAAGACGCAGGCAGACACACTCCCCTTGGGCACCTGGTCCCAGAGAGAGAGAGATTAGGATTTACTCTCCCTCACCCGGATCCAGCAAATGACTGTGAATTATTTGAGAAGTGAGGCGATCCTCTGAGCTAATTACTCGGGCAAGTTCCTCGTCTGGTCCATATATAATTTAGCGTGCTCCAAAAGAAGGGCTAGCAGCCAAATATATTTTTATGGGGTTCACCTTTTGCAACCTTCAAACCGCACACAGAAGAGAAGGCCCTTTAAATACCCTTTCTTGGTGCATGTTTTAAAGTCCCATATGCTGAGAATGCATAGATAGGCCCTACCTAGTGACAGCAGGGATGACACATTGGCAATTGTGATTAGACAGTAGGCCAGTGATAGGCAAAGGCACGAACAAAAACGTACATGCTGTGGCCTACAATATGTTCTCCAGAGATCTGGATTCTAACCCCTGCTTGACCAAACTCTGTGATTCTGGGCAAAAGACCTTGATTCCCGCATCTGCCAGAATTGGGGACAGATTGGACAATAGCTAACCTATTCCTTGGTACATAAAACATAACCCTTGCTTGACCAAACTGTGTGACCCTGGGCAAGAAAATAACTCCTTGTACCGCAATTCCTGTATCTACCAGGATTCCTGTATCTGCCAGGATTGGGGACAGATTAGACAATAGCTAACCTATTCTTTGGTACATTAAACCTAACCCTTGCTTGACCAAGCTGTGTGACTCTGGGCAAAAGACTAACTCCCTGTACCTACGTTCCTGTATCTACTAGGATTGGGCACAGATTAGACAATGGCTAACTTCATTGTTATGAAGACACAATCTTGGCAATCTAAACAGGGCCTAATTATTTGGGCAAATTCTAATTTTTAGCTTTACATTTTTGGGTTTGGTTGACAGCTGTGGTGTTGTATCTATATCTTGATTGCCAGAGATCAGAGTATAAGGATGTATGATTAGTTATACATCTCCACTTGCGACAGCCAACAGCAGTCTTCATTTTGCAATTGTGAGTGCCAAAGTAATAGTTTCCACACTTTTCAAGGTTTGCTCAAATGTGTTCTTTTATTTTTCAGTTTTGCATAGGGTATGTAACCCTTCAGATTTGTGGTCTCTCTACACGTGTTTCACCCTTTTTATACCATTCAAAATGGATCATCAGGAGAGTTTTTCTAAAAAACTAAGTTTTATACATTATGGAAATAATTTGCAGTTTTCCACTTTGTTATTCACAAAAATTCATACTAACTTAAAATTAAAAATAAGATTATTCATAAGTAATGTATAAAAGAGTGATCCATAGGTTAGCACATTTACCTTTGCTCTTTTAGAAGCATTCTTGAAGGGATACGCTTGTCCCTCTGCTGGCACCTTCAATTGATGCACAGTTTAGTGTGCTTTCAACGCTTTTAAATACGTTGTTTAATTGAGCGTGTGATGTCATCACGTTCACGTTTAAGTGAGCGCAATGACGTCATTACGTTTTGCGCGTTTGTCGGCCATTTTGATTGCCGATTTAGTAGTTGGTTCAAGCTCATTTTTCTTGTTTGGCAGGCAATTGGTTTGCTCGTTTCACGAGTGCCGTCACTATGCTTTCGTATGTGTGATGATATCATCTCGTTTTGCGGGTGTTCGGCCTCTTTGCATGCCGAGTACGCGCTTGTTTCCAAATTAATTTTTTCAGATTATTATTTTTTACTTTTAACTTTTTTTTTAAAATACATTTTCCATTAAGTTTTTCAAGATAATTTTTTGGGGCAGATCATATTTCAAGTTTCCTTAAATTTGATGATAATTGTTTTGCTAAGGTTAGCTTAATAGTTCTTTTTGGAGAGAGAGTTGCCAAATTTGTCTGGGAATACATTTTTGTCTCTTTTGCACGATTTGTGGACTTTTAGTATCCCCTAAGAACTTTTTGAAAGGGGAAGGTAAAGGGATAGAAAAGGGGAAAAAGAAATACTTTTTGTTATAGAGGGGTAGAGAAGCATTGAGATGATACAACATCCTCAAGAATCATTCTCAAAGTTTAAACATCCTTTTCAACGAATTAGTGCGCACTTCCCCACTCTTATTAGGTGCGTTGTATTACACCCAGTTGAAAAATTCATTGCCTGAATTTAATCCGGTTTCACACGTGTCCATAAGGCAGATCCATTTGGATTCTCTTTGTCGTAGGATCTGTGCTTTATTACCACCTCTGGGTAGATCTTCAATTTTGTCCAAACCATATATTTTCAGTTCATCCACATTCAGTCCTTGGTGTTCCATTGTGCAATGTAATGCTGTGGGGTATTTTAGATCATGGTTCCTTATTGCTCATAAGTGCTCAAATACTCTTACTTTTAGACTTCTGATCTACCCAGAGGATCTCTTGGCGGCCTTTGACAGTCAACCATTCCAGTCTTATGAGTCACCTTTAGTCTTATTTTGGCATATCCCGATGTGTTCTTAAATGTATAGCTTGCTTCTTGGCTGACAGGGAGATCCAAGTTAGATCAAGCATTTTTCTTTTGGTCCAATCGACCTTATGATGTGTGCACTTCTTAAATGATCTGTCCTCTCTCCAGGGCCATTTAATGCATGCCACATCCCTCACACATCTCATCATGACACACAAAGCCTCCTTTCAGACCTATGTGGATGGCACTCAAACCACTTTCTGTCACAATCTCATGATCATCTCTCCATCTCTGCCTGCTTAATCCAATTCCAAGATTTGATGATTCCCAATCGCCTCTATTTTATCACATCAAAAATGGAGAAAATGTACTTTGGGAATGCAACCCCCTTCCCTTCCATTTGCCTTACCTCCCTCATTTGGGTGCCCGGCTTTCCTCATACTCTGAGCAAAGAACCTGTGCCTTCTTTCCAGCAATCACCTATCCTTTGAACCTCATGATCAATGTTCAGGAACGCCTGAGGAAGTCTTGTTTGTGTCTCCATATCCTCACACACATCCTCCCTTTGCTGAACCCAAGTAGCGTCTGCTGCTTCCCTCTCACACTTGTATTACTGAAAGAGCCTCCTACTTGGCTTCCATGATAAAGTTCACCCACAACTTCTAACTATAGAGCCTTCTACTTGGCATTCCCAATAAAAACGCCCCCAACAACTTCTAACTATAGAACCTCCCAACTTATCTTCCATATTAAAAACTCCTAACTATAGAACTTCTTATTTAGCATCCCTAATAAAACTCACCCAAAACTCCTACTATAGAACCTCTTACTTAGCATCCCTAATTAAACCAGCCCAACAACTTCTAACTAAAGCAAGGCAGCTAGGATAGTTCTGGTTGTTTAACCTTGGGACCACATGTTGCCTGCTCTTCTCTCCCTGCACTGGCTCACTGCATCAAATATTCAAGCTTCTGTATTATGTAACAAAGTGGACCTCCAGTACTTCAGGTAAGTTACAGGTTCCTTTATTGTCTTCTTCTCTAAGCTAGGGATTCGTCACCATAGGGTGGCCTTGTACAATCCAGAGGCCAATGGATTAGTTGAGCGGATGAATGTTACAATCGTGGCAACAGCGCTCAACCCCAAGGGAGCAGGGGAACACTGGCAAATCAACGGCTCACTAATCAATGCCGCCACCGTACAGCAGAACAGTCCTTGATGGCATATGCAGCGCTGACCTGGCCCTGCGAAGGGCCAGCCTCCATACAAGGGACTCCACAGGCCTACAAGTGCAGGCCCACCTGGGTGTGGGGGGAATCTCGGGGGCGGTGTTTCGGAAGGCTGCACCCCCCCCAGCAGCGCCAAATCCACCTACCATCCCATCCTCGTCGCCAGTGTAACAATTTTCACTACCACCAGATCACCAACTTGCACACGCAGGGGTTTCCTCTTGGCAAGCTGAGATTCCCAAAAACGGGATTGTTTAATGCGCACCTTGTCAAGAACTTCCTGCATGTTGATGCAACTTTGCACACCACCCCCAAGAGCGGCTACCCGGAGTTTAGAGCCTGGTTTCCTACCTCGCATTAGTTCAAACGGAGATACACCAGTAAATGATGATGGTGTAACCCTATAAGCCTTTAGGGCTTCAGTCACCACACTGCACCACGGCAAACCATTTGCGAGGGCCAACTGAACCGCCCCTTTCACGAACACAGAGAGCTTACAGAAACAATGGTCTTGTCTGTCACAGACACAGGCCTATGGAATAGTGTCTGCCCAGACTCCAGGATATTCAGGCAGAAGAACTATTGTGGCTCCCGCCTGTAGTGGAAAAAAGGCTGAAATGTGGCTGCAAGCAGCACCTCCCTTTGGAATGATCTACCAGCTCCCATTGGAGAAAGGAAAAGAAAGAAGCTAAAAATGTTTGTCGCCGGGAAACTGTTTAGCTTGGACTCCTGAATTGTGAGTATTCTACTTTGACCCTGACTTCCCTTGAACCTCGTTATGCACTCGCCCACTGCCTGTAATTTAGCTCGCTGATTGCAGTCATGCATTCTGCCTTTTATTGTGTTCCCCCTGCCCCCCTCTCCCCTTGGGATTAGCAGAGCAGAACGTTTGCACAGCCTGGGATGATCAGGTTTGCCTTTCCCCTCCCTTCACTTTGGAGGTGCTAGGAGGCGACTCTAGAAAAAGTCAATAAAGAAATGAGAAGTGGGACAAAGGGGCAACGGTCTGGAGCCCAAATGACCATCCAAGTGCCTCTTCCAACAGCTTTGCTTTGCTTCTCCAGAAAGTTGGAGAAGAGGTTCTAGTGAGCTCAGCAGAAAGGCGCTACCCACAGAGAACCTCGGGGGGCAGGCTTTTGTGAAGTGACTGAATGGGGTGCACTTTGCAGCACAGACCGGAAAGATCAATGCACGGTTCAGGCGTGAAGCGCCAGTTCGGCACACCAGAGGACATGCACTCAGGGGCGACCTTTCGAGTGCAGTGAAGTAATTCCCTGGCAGTTACTCGCCGATCCACCTGCAGCATGTTTAACGCGCCGGATCTGAGAGATGCTGTGTTTGGGAGTTGCACAAGACGCCTTCACACCAGGACAGACTTTTCGCATCAGGTTTTTCCGATGAATGCTTCTTCTTGTGCTGCAGATGCCAATATAACACCTCGTGATAGCCCTCAAACTGAGCAAACTAATGATGCGCTCAGAGACTCCCCAACTGTCCCCGCGACATCGTTTCTCGGCTCACGCTCTCGCCGCGCCTTTTCATCACAGCCAATGCAATCGCTCATGCTGGCGTTCACAAGGCTTCCGCTTCCGAGTTCACGCTGAGCCCGTGGTGTTCTGGGAAGTGTTCCATTGTGGCTTTAGCACAGAAAAATTAGTTGGCAGCACTTTTCATTTATCATTTTGATTTGCAAAATCTTCCTGCGTTCAAAAATCAAAAGAAAACCAGTCCCGTGAAAGCGTTTCCCTCCTAGTCAATGCCCCCCAGCCTCATAGTGATTTTCGGTTCTTATAACCGGTATGTTTTACTGCAAACTAGTCTAACGAGCACTGAAACCGCACACATGCCTTTGAGCGCCCATTCATTTTCCTCAACAGGGTTTCACAACAGAACCATGTTTTTGATCATTATATAGAACTATGATTTGGATCATCATTTTTCATTCATTTGCAATTACTTGGATGGCAGGAGGCATACTTTCCATTATTTTGGCGACTGGACGCACTCATAAAGCTCTCTCCTCCAATGCCAGCACTAGATGTACTCATTAATAAGAACAAGCAAAAATGTCATGATTCTGATACAACTCTGATCCACCCAAGTTATGCATGTGGATAACATGAGGCAGACACACGGAAAACGTGGAGGGTTTTCGGAAGAAGCCGAATTTGATGGCACACATATTTCAGTTGTGCACGTCGATGGCGTGATGTCATTTCCTGTGACTTCATATTACACGTTTGGTGCTCAAAGAAATGGTGTGTGTCCAGGATGTGTGAAAAGTCATTGTGAGTTGTGTGGGGGGGGGGACTGACGCAGGTGCACATATTTATAGCACACTGCAGCCTGCCATTAAGGTATGAGTCTTCAAGAACTATGATCTTCTTAATAACGTGGGCAAAGCATGGCATGCTGCAGATGCCAGCCTGGTTCAGTGTCACCAGGGTGGTGCCATCATCGCCTCCTGTGATAAACCCAACTGCAAGTGGCAGAGAAGCACGCCACTCACGGATCACAGCCTCATGATTGTGTGGACATCTGATGCTGTGTCGTAGTGAATTTTGAGTTCCCAAGTTGTGCTTATTTGTGTATTGTGTGCTGTAGAAAAGGAGGCCCTGTGGGCTCTTACAGCCATGTAGTCAGTGCTCTGCACACTTGAACCCGCCATCATTTTGACAACACTGCGATTTAGCGAGGTAACACAGTCCTGGAAAAATACTGTTAGCTCTGGGCCTTCCACCCGGGTGCAATATGTGCTACCACTTCCTGGGGTTCCATGTAATAATGTCCCCTCAAAAATAACACAATGCAAAGAAATCACCAAAAAATGGCAGTGGTTTGCAGAGACATTATTAGATGGAACATGCGGGGGACATCGTGCAACCCCCAAACCCTTTTTTTTTCAAGGGGAGCAGGGGACACCCCCGCAACCCCCTCTCCCCCTGTTCCTATATATGATATGGTATGATATCGCACTTATAGCGCACCTGTACACAAGTGTTTCAAGGCACGACCAGACAAGGGATGGGGATCAAAGGGAGGACAGACAACGATCCTACTAGGCCAGATGTCATTCAGATCGCGCAAATGGTCACCTATATAATGTTGCCACTACCTTTTCCCAACGACATTATGTACTGCAGCCATATATATAGGGATATAATTACCTGATACCTTCCTAGAAACCCAATTTTCAACAAACGAAAATAGCAGCAGGCCCACAGCAAGCGTGTTTGCCTGTGTGGCCCTGATTTGGCAAGTAAGCAGGGTCTTGGCACTCATAAGCACCCCTTATTCTGCAAAGCTTCGGTTGGCGTGGGCTGCTGCATACTCCCTTCATTGACCAGGGTTCACACGCTCTGCCCAAGGATGTTCCCTACTGTTCTTAAATCCTCAGAAAACACCAACAGGAATCTGGGCACAAGAGGGGGAAAAAGCACAACATTTACCAAAATATTAGAAGTTAAACATTTGATAAAGGCACACAATGGGTAACTACAAATTCGACACAATTCCATAATTAAGTTTTGAAAATAGCCAAATATGAGTAAGTATTCATAAAAGGAAGAGTTAAGCCATAACCCACCTACCTTCGTGGGGCACTGCTGTGGTCGTTATCACATCTTGCCAAGGCCGCCTTGAACTCTCTTTGGAAGCAGTAGTGTGACGGTTCAAAGCCACAGCAGTGCAGCCTCCAGCCTCCCCCACTACATTTCAGGCGGTACACCAGGATTGGGACAGGGGAGCAACTAAAGTGGGAATGGCAAGGCATTAATGGTTCTTAATGGAAGGGGCCCTAAGAACAGTAATGACTGGAGAATGCTAGTGGAAATGGATTTCAGAGCTGTCAGGCACTGTGGCGTTTATGGCGCATAGAATCCACATCTTTCGCCAATTTCTATCCGCCAGGTGAAATGTGTGGTTTTTCTCATGGATTATAAGTAACTGGTTTCCAAAACAGCCAGGAGGAAACATCCCAAACTATAACTATTCCATATGGTGTCCTCAGCATTCTGGCGTGCTCTGTTTACACTCATCTGTTCCAAAGGAAGGTCAGGGATGGAGTGAGGAAGGGAGAGGGAAAGAGAAAGAGATAAACAAAGAAAGAAAGCAAGAGAAAGAAAGAAAAACAGAGAGAGAAGGCGAGGAAGAGAGAGAAGGAGAAAAAGAAAAAGAAACAGAGAGAGAGAAAGGGAAGGAAAGAAAGAAAGAGAAACAGAGAGAAAGAGAAAGAGAGAAGGAGAGAAAGAGAGAGAAGGAGAGAGAGAAAGAGAAACAGAGAGAGGAGAGGAGAGAAAGAAAAATAAGCAGAAAAAGAAAGAAGGAAATAAAGAAAGAAGCAAAGAAACAAAGAACGAACGTAAGAAAGAAACAAAAAAAAACAAAGGAAAGCAAGAAAGAAAGACATTAGAAAGGTCGTGCTAGTTCCCAACAGTATTGATGGGGACCCCCACAATACCGGCAGCCTCCAGGTTTAGAACGGGAAGCCATGTATTCAAACATTCCATGTTTGCAGTCATCAGTGGGGCTTGCCTTAATGAGACTGCACACAGGCCTAATAGGCTGAAACCATACGCTACTCGACGGTATGTTCAGTGTGAGCTAAATTCCCCAATCAGTGGCCCTTTCGGGTGCCTTATTACTGCTGAAATGCGAGGATTATGTTGATGTATATCATTTCTGCCGGCATCGGTTTCCAATTGCACTGATGGTGTCTCACTGCTTTAAATGGCAGCACGTGTCCCCGCTCCACTCAGGCCTACATGTGCACAGCACGCTCTGATTGGTTCTTCCGTGGCTATCTCTGACAGATCACACATACCTCGATTGATTGGCTGTCAGCGCGCGGGCCCACGAGACTATCTATCTGGGCGAGAAAGGTGCAAAACTCTATAAATAAAACACACGAATAATAAAGCCGTTCCCAGAATGCACTGCGGTGCGCGGGCTGATCAGCTTTATTACATTCTGTTTTCAGCTGAGCGCAGCCCCTGGTCTCTGCAGAGAGCCGGATGCGAAAATTACAGGTGGGTTCACTCCGTTCCAGGAAGCCCTCGGGGTATTAAAATGCAGGTGGAATCGCGTCGAGTGTTTCATTAAAGTGCTCCGGGAGCTAAGCCTGGAAGGAGGCGCATTGTCAATGCAGCACTTTACAGTCAGCTCATTCACCCCCCAATATAGATAGCCCCATTACGGGTTTCGGCAGAACCCCATAAGGAAGCTCCCCGGGGCTGAAACCATTAGCACAACTGACTGTGTGCGGAAGTATATCTTCTGTAGTTGCCCATGCGTGACGGGCGAAATACAAAGTGGCATTATTGCATATATATATATATATATTTAAAATACCGAGGTGTTGCTTGTTAGTGCTAATTGTTTTTTTTATCAGTTATTTAACATTGGCCCACTTCTCAAAACGAGGGTGTTGGTGTGGGAGTGCTGCAACAACAGTACGACAATATCTGTACATTCAAAGAACTGGGGAAGGAGGGGAGGTGGGCAGAAAAACACTACCAGGCCCACATCACCTGCATATTGCCATAGCAACGGCAGCAACGAGAGACTCTATGTAGGCCCTCACTAAGTGGCAGTTCTTTCACTTACCACTTGACTGTGTTGTGTAAAACCTGACCGATTTAAAGGTAAAAAGTGAGGTAATTTTCTGCAGAAAGTTTGTAGCTGCAATATTTTGTGTGCAGAATTGCAAGACTTAGGACACTCATGCTGAATTATAACAGATCCAATATATTTTTTTCCGCCAAGAGCACTACATGGAGAAAAGGGCCAAGATCAGAAACGTGGTGTCAAGGTTATATGCCGTCGACTGGTCACAATATAGCTGCCACACAAGACAACTGTCCGGACATAACGTGACAAGATGCCTGCAGCTGTCCACATCACTGCACTGCATGGCCTGCTCTAGAGATAGACAGGCAAGCCACACCACACCGGCACCTTGTTCTGCACCTGCCAGGCGGTGGACATTGAACTGCAGCAAGGGTGAGCGATGGTGTCCACAATGACGTCACTTAAGGTTTGCATATCCTGTAACTGCTGCTCCGTGAGCCCTGATACCCTCGGGTCGGGTGCGCATTAGAAATGAATAAACAAACTTGCAGAGACCATCCACCCCTATCCTGCCTTTTGCGTCACCCCTTGCTGTCCCTGGTAAGGTGCCTCCTCTGATCCAATTGCAAGATATCTTGCTTATTCTTGATCCTGACGACAAGGGAGGACGCCAGGGCCAGAGACAGTGCCAGGATTGGTTTAATGGAGCCATGCCACCATTGTGAGGGGTGCAGCATGGAGAGTACAGTAGTACCACAGCCTGCCAGTTTGTGGCTGAACAGTAAGCACTTCCTAATGTCTGTTCACATTTTGCTTCACAGCTGATTGCAATTGAGGTTTCCTAATTTCCGCAAAGAGTGCCCAATAAAAACAACTGGTTTACGCATTGGAGGGACAGGGACTCCCTCTCCTTGTCCTGTGGTCCTTTTTCACTTGTGTTCTGTATTGTTGTCTCCCCAGGAGTCCATGTGGGACTCCTGGCAGTGCAGCTCTTCCTGTTTTTGGTTTGGTGTACAGACCCATGGGATACCCTTATGGCACCCATGGGTGGGGGTGCAACCCTGTGCCCCTAATGTGTGATTTTGGGCACCTGTGTGTGGCCCACAGAGAAGGGTATGGGATGGTGGCAGCTCCATGCTGAATTTGACAGCTGCTCTGAGTATCCTCCATTTTGGGATACCCAGGCCCTGCCATTGGAATCAGTTGATTCCTGATAGGAAACAAGATGGCCCCTGTGGCCTCTTGCTTTCTATTGCCTGTTACCCTGTTTTCCCAAAGTCCTGGGAAGCCCTGGCTCTGTCCCTTCTGCCTGACTGGCTGTTGGGTGGAAGTTCCATATATGGTGTTGTTGGGAAGTCCAGGCCAGACTGCCCGGAGCCTTCCCAGTGACTGTATGTTGTGGGTAAACCCTGTGGGTGGGACCTGGATGAATGGAGTGTGTGACCAATATGCACTTCTTGTTGTGGCTGTCTGGTTTCTGGTATGAGAGACAAAGACTGAGACAGCCCTGCCCAAAACTGGTATGAATGCAGTGTGTAGTGTTGAATGGCTGGGTACTTGTCCCAATACACATTCCTTGCTGTGAGTGTCTGAGAGGGAGGAGTATGGCCTGAATGCAATGTATGCCTGATTAGCTGACTGACTGCATGAATGCCCTTCTGTATGATTGGCTGCTGAGTGTGACCCAGCAGTGTGGATGAGAGGCAGAATTGTATATGTGGGGACCTTTCACCACTGGAAATCTTTCAGAAGCTGAGTCTACACTTGAAGAGTAATTGGAACTGCTTATCCTTGATGCCCAGCTGGAAGAAGAAGAACTGCTGCTGCATTTGCTTCGACCCGATCCGAAAGCTGTCGAGTTCGTCGAGGACAGATCTGAGAAAGGACCTGGCGAGTTGCCCTCTTCCCATGCTCCGAGGGACCATCGAGCACTGCCAACCTTCTTCGAAGCTCCCTGGAAGTCAGACCCTCAAAAGGCTGCCGACCGGAGACGGGGACCGTCAAGGAGAACGAAGTGAAGCACCCGGACATCGATGCTGTCAAAGCTAATCGCCGTCGACCAGGGTTCGGAGTATCGCAGTAACCGCTGGAGGCCCGTCGAAGCCGTGTTGCCCAGAAGAGGGGACCACTTCATGCCGTGCCGCCGACGACCAGAGCCGCCCGCTCCTTTGCCTAAGACTGTTGAATGGAAGGACTCCCCTGTCCACACCGTCGACCACTTTATACTGCTGGAGAAAGTCGAGGACGCCGACACGTGCAGAGAATCCACTGGTGTGTTTCTGGCTACACAAAGACCACAAAGACTTTGACGACTCAATGCCCTTGTCGGGCCACAGTTCTTCAGAAACTCTTTGCAGTCCTGAACTATCCGACACCAAGGTGCACCGCACACCTCATCCTCGCAGGACATCGCTGACGAGCACCGCCTGGATCGATGCCGTGGTCTCAGCACCCTAGAACTTTTCATCGATGCCGTTGACGCCAAGTTCACCTTCTTTGACGCCTCTCGACAATCCGTGGCTCCTGCTTTAAAGGGAGTCACTCAAGAAGGATCCATTGACGCCTTTTCGAAGAACTCTGCTCCACCAGGTACATTGGGGGAGTAGAAACATTATAGAAGGAAATAAGACTTATAGAACAATATATGGACTGGGCTTGTTATATCTCTTTATATTAACAGGTTGCCCAGGTGGAGGGATCTCCACCCAGAACTGTGTGTAGGTAACAGGCCAGTATTCTGCTAATTGTTCTAAACCAACTGCGTTCCTCCTATTTTTATTGTTGGTTACCTTTATTAAGTGATCTGTGTGACATTTGACCAAGAGTATAATTGATGCACTTTAATGAGATCTGATAATACTTGTGGTACCACTTTAGAAATGTATATATTTACCATTGTTGATTTTCTGAGCACAAAGTGAGTTATTGCTATAGTGTACATAACCTTGAATATTAATTATATAAAGACTGTGTTTTCAGTAATACAGTGTATGGACATTCCTTTGTGGGGGCTTGGGGACTACACTGTACTTAAGAACCAGCCTGCATCACCTCCTGAGAAGCTAGGCCTTGATTGCTCATCCATTGCTATCTTATAGAGAATCTTGGCTGGGGTCCTCTGTGCCTCTCCTCTACCATATAGAGAGCAGGGGTACAGACACCCCCTTCCAGTCTTTACAACTGGGTCTTATAAATATCTTCAAAACGCCCCCAGGGCAACACTACTTAAATCGTTTTTGACCTTGTTCATTAATGCTGGCACTCGTTAACTTCCTCACCTTCAGTAATCAATATTACATCGATAGCTTTGAATTTCCTTAATTTTAGAGGCTCAACTGATTAAAGGGGTAATGTATATTGTATATGTATGATATTAAAGTACCGCCTACTATAATATCTCTTGTAACCATCACCTGTAACTAATGTAATTAATGCACCTCCTTAACTGTAACCTTGTTGTAACCAAGTCTTCATGTAACCAGCACCCAGATGCCCCCGGGTTTGGTGCGTTCAACAAATGTCAAAATAAATAAATAAATAAGTAAACAAAAAAAGTTTATCGATGATTTAATCCAATTTATTAAAAGAACACACACAATGTAATCCAAACAAATGAATATAAATCTTTTTCTATGTGCACATTGCCAGCACACCATCACTGTGTGAGGTGAATATTCGATGCAGTGAATCATTATTCACCCACTAAGTGTCACATGAGCGGGTATTATCTAGATTTATTTTTTATTATACACAGGTGTTAATCATCTAACTATACACCTCTCTAGCTGATATGTGTTTTATTTGCCATACTTGTGGCAATAATGTCTACATTATCACATTTGATCTCAGGTTGTACTTCTACTGAAAATGTATACACATTGATTTACACGGTTTCAGCCTACTCTTTACATTATTCTGTACAACTTTCATTATGGCCTTCTTCAGGGTATGTACATTCTGAACATGTACAATATTACATTTGAGCCTAATCACAAATGCCACAACACCCCCTAATAAACATCTAGGGATGTGTTCCTCTAGTTCAAAGCCACATCAACAAGGCATTGTGGGTATGCAAATTAGCTCAAATGCAAGCATTTTGCTCCAGAAATTACCTTTTATTTGCCATACTTGTGGCAATAATGTCTACATTATCACATTTGATCTCAGGTTGTACTTCTACTGAAAATGTATACACATTGATTTACACGGTTTCAGCCTACTCTTTACATTATTCTGTACAACTTTCATTATGGCCTTCTTCAGGGTATGTACATTCTGAACATGTACAGTATTACATTTGAGCCTAATCACAAATGCCACAACACCCCCTAATAAACATCTAGGGAAGTGTTCCTCTAGTTCAAAGCCACATCAACAAGGCATTGTGGGTATGCAAATTAGCTCAAATGCAAGCATTTTGCTCCAGAAATTACCTCTGTCTTAGAGGGCAGTGCTACTTTATACATAGCTCAATCAACACAAGAGAGACATGTCCCTAAACTGCAAACAATGACATAACTTGTTGCATTCTGGCATTTTGGGATGTGTGACTCAGCTCAAATGGAACATTGTACTTTCATGTTTGAGGTGAAAGGGTTAATTTCAAGCCTTTCTCCAGTTTTGGAAGATGTTTCACCTACAAACTGCCCGAACAATAAACAAATCACTTAGTTTGTGTACGGAACAGCTGATGAAGTGTATTCTCATTTGTCGCATGAGTGTGAACATCATTTTGCATAATATCGTGAACACTATTGGATTACTCATTACTCATCATGGCAGTAATACACGCAGCCAATGAATTTCAATTCCTACCGATTCTTCTAGATGTTCTACTGTTCTTATATATTTCACCAACTCTTTAACAGCTGTACAAATGAAGTAACCTTCCTTCAGCTATGAGTTACTGACGCCTTTCAACAATGTATTAGACTATTCTGCAGTTCATCAAAGGCACTTTTGCTATTAGCAATCTCTTACCGTTGTCACTGAGTTAATCTTTTCATGGGTGGAATGTGTATGTAGGCTTCACTGCTGGACTTCTTCTCCATGACCTATTTGGAAGGGCACATTTCGGAGGCTGGCATTCATACAAGGAAGCAGGCCTTCCTGCACACCAAGTGCTTCTAATTAGCAGCCACGAGATCCAAGTGAGTAGGTACACACTCAGTGACTTATTCTCTGAGGTTGCATGCTAAGGGTTGCTTTTCTGAGCAAAAAAACAGTAACTGCCACGCGACAGCACCGTAGCGCTGCCAGTTGCCTTTGTCGGCTCTTCCTGGTATGCGCAGAATGGTGAACGGTGATCTGCCTAACTACTTCGAACATTAAAATCACCAGGGCACAAGAAAGAAAGAGCAGCTCAAGACCGGATATTAAACTTGCAAGAAATTAGAATTACCAAGATAGGCCCAACATGGTAGGTATCCCTAATCATGAAGAACGCACTGATTATCCTTAGGGCAAACAATATTTCTTCTCTCACATTTGTGCCAGCTATTCTGCCATACTGTTAAAATTCATTATACTGCTGCATTAAAAATGCAGAGGTTTAAAATTAAGAATTCATCATGTTAAACAATGCACAGGAAAGTGGCTCATCTAACTTTTAGACCTACCCAGAGGCGTTGCTAGGGGGGGCAGAGGGGGCTATCGCTCCGGGTCTTTTGGTTGTAGCCCCAGATAGAAGCTCAGGGGATACAACCAAAAGACTAGCTAGCCCTGGGTCCCAACAGTCTCACCCTTAGCCTAGCCCCCGATCCTTTCCAGAGCTAGCAACACCCCTGAACCTACCTCTTCCAAATCTCTTTATTGTTCGTTCTGTGAGTTTCACATATGAGGCACTGATTCACAAATATTATATCCAGCAAAAAATATTTTAAATAAACATGTTCTGCGAGAAAACATCTGAAAGATTAGTTGAAATGACGTAAATAAGTAGAGCCACGTCAGTCATGGACTGAAATGCTGAAAGGCTGCTGCTGGGAATGGAGAAACAGACTGCTCCTGACTGAACACAGACACTTGTGTGCCACTGTGTTCAGAAGCAATGGGGTCCCTTGGCAAACACACACATTTAGTAGTCTGAAAACCCATCCTTTCTTAACCAGTGATACAGGTGTACCAGAAGAAGTAGTGGAACTGTGACTCCGGCAGGGGACAGAGTCGGAAGGAAAGGGGCAACGTGAAACCCATTTTTCAAGGGTTGCAGTCATGCTGGTTGACAGCCAATTGAGTTGAAATAGATTTCAGTTTAGCTGTAAATGGTATACGGTGGTAAAGTGGACAAGCGTGCTTTAACTTCATGAAGAGCAGATCTGGAATGGTGAAAATGTTTGCAAAAAGTAGTGGAGCTGTTAACAGTAAAAAATAAAAGGAGTGGAACACTGCTCCCGACCGTTCCCGTTAATTTCGACCACTGTTCCTACCCCTCAGGAGCAAGGAAAATGTAGGTCGACTGGTCTAATTTTTGGCTGGAGCATGAGCACACCACGCACTGCATTTAGAGTTATACTGCCAAAGTAATTGTCTGGGCAAAACAATCAAGAGGAGCGAAACCAGCGGCTGACACTGGCTAGGATGGCGTTCCACCACATCTGCTGGCAGAGGCTTGTGGGCTGGCACCGCCAAGTGTATATGAAGTCTGTCTATTGGTTACTTTTTGTTACAATGCAGAGACCCAAAGAGTTTGCCACAGGAACTGGTGTAGGCACTGTTTCCCAAGTGGGGGTTTGCACCCCTTTTCCCCCTCAGCCTATATGCAATGCCGGCCGGCTCTAGGATGTGCCTCACACCAGCGTAAGAATTTCAGCGCATCCCAGGCCACATGCTGCATGACATGTTTGCAACGCACTGGTGCGTTAAAGCAACAGCAAGGTATTCTCAGTGTCATTTGGTCCCCCTCCCCCCTGACCAAACCACATGATGATTGCCTTCAGACCAGTTACAGGGATCCCCGCTGGGTGGATGCCACTGCAGCTAATTGTGGCAACACAGAGTGGTGTAATGTTATTGGGGGCTTTGTGTCGCTTGCTTCAGGATACTGGGGCAAAGGAAACATTCTATCAAGAAGGTTATGTGGCTTTGCTCTCTCCAGCCCACAGGGCTCCTAGGGGTATTCAAAAGGAGGTCTCCTTATTTAATCTATTTTTTGCGGGGGCCATTCCTGATCGGAATCCAATGCTGTGTGAATTTAAAGCAAACAATCAGACCTGCCATTTGCTCAAATATTTTGCATCACACAAAAACCTGCTTTTGAAGGCTCTGCCTCAGTCATGGACATTGAAAGCGACCTGGTCTCAACATGATAGTAAAAGAGCCAAATAATGGACACACCCCACTAGGGAATGAGACCAGGAGATGGATTGCAAGTTGAACAAAGTTTATATAGAGTTGTGCATGCAAAGAACTCTGCAGCCCTGAGAGTGCCCTGCTCAATGATACAAAGGCTGCACATTATAAACACAAAAATCGTCATGAATTACGCAATGACATAGAGTACAAAGCTAGTTCAAGCATGATTTGTTGTTCAAAATAATTGTGACTTCATAAGTAGGAGGTTTAGGGAATCTAATGGTATGTCTTTATTGTTCATGACCAGAATGGTGGCCCGTTTGAGGAGGGCTGCCTTAAACGGAACATGAACATCATTGTACATATATAAGCCAGCGATAGAAAGTTACCTTGCGCGATGCAATCACCAGACTACTTTTTCCAGAACCACTGGAAAGCCATGGCTAAACTGCTAGGTAAGACACATGGGGCCTCATTACAAATCAGGTGGTCCGGAAATAACAGTGGCGGTAAACCAACCGCCACCGTTGTTTCCAGACCGCCTGATCCCGACTCCTGCAGGCGGGAAGTGATGTTCCTGCCAGGTTTGACCTGGCGGGTTTAACACCGCCTGCCTGCAGGCGGACGAGGAAACACCGGCAGCATTACGAGATGCTGCCAGTGTTTCCATGATCCCCATTCCCATTGAGTCCCATAGGACTCAATGGGAATGGGGATTAACACCATTCCGCCTCCGTGATTCCCGGGAAACCGGGGTTGTAATGCCCCGGTAATTCCGGGAATCATGGAGGCGGAATGGTAATACGAGTACGGCGGTAACCAGGCGGTTTTACCACCTCGGTTACCGCTGGACTCGTAATGAGGCCCAAGGTGTCTGCTCCACGGTATGAAAGGAAGGCGAACAGCATGTGGGACACACTTGGGGACACACTGGGTTTCAATGTCTCAGTGACAATGTCTCTGACTGCTAGATTGAGAACCGTGCAGGAAAGCAGGGGGGGCAATGTGCTGCATGTCGGCAGTGCAGCGCTGACTGAATGCCAGATTCCTACTTGGTCTTCGGGTGGGCGGCATTCCAGTCACATCCTCCAGGCAGGAAGAATACTATGTAAACCATCGACAGGATTATGTGGGGGCAAGGAGTTGCTGAACTGGCCTTGTTTCCCACTGAGTTCTGGTCTCAGTGTCCTTCACAGTCTGGTCGTGTGCCGCAATTCCCTACAGCAAGTGTTTTATGAACTAGCCCTCCGCCTTTCCCCTTCCAACTTTCACTATGCACCCTTTGTGATCTCATGTGGGGATATGGAGAGCAGAATATCTTCTGCCTTTGGGGAAGTTGGTACTTGTCACAAAAGATGTGATTTTGTTCTGGGTGACTGTGCTTAATTCTGTCTGTGAAATAACTCTGTACCTCCAGGTGCCAAAATGAGCACGACAGAAAAGTCCTGTTTCTTTGATTGTGTTCATTTTGGGACTATATTCTCAATGTCCCCGAATCTCCTATGTTCTCAACATTTCTGGCTAACTTCCTTCACAGTCCTACTTTGCCTTCTTCATATTGGGACATGGGCCACAAATGGAGACACTTCAAAGTATTTTGTATTGTAGTTATTCAACAAGATGGTGCACCCTTCAATCACACACACTGCACTGAGTTTCCAGAACAGAAAGTGGAGTCATCCTTTCTATGTGTTTTCCTTTATATTTAATAATATCTGTGACCCTGTTGTATGTCTATTTGATTGCCCCAAGTCCCCCTTCACAAAAGGTTTCCTGTGAGAGCAATGTCCATGATCAGGATGAAATCCTGCTCTCAATTTTGTGTTTATTAGCTTAGGTCTATGCATTATATTTTCGACTGGCTGACATTTTCAGGATGCTCTGCATTGCCAGGGAGAGACCGATTCTTCTGTGTCAAGTATGTGGAAGATAGGTGAGTATTCTGCATCAGTCTGGCACAGAATACTCACCTATCTTGTACACACTTTGTTACTTTTTTGACTGAGTAGTGAAGATCGGTCTTAGATGTCTGCAGCCAGGCCTCACTTGTTATATACTAGAAACATTGAATATATGAGAGAGGCGCATTGCACAATGTTCGCTTACCTTACATTGATTCTTATGCGAGGCGTGCCGTGTTCTGTGCCCAGTCACGTGCCTCTTCACTTTCAGGCAATCAGCAAAAAGTGAATAGGCCACTCAATATGCATCGTGGATGGAGGAGCGATGAATGCATGTTTCCATGTGCTCTTGCCAATATAGTATTATGGAAGGGGGTTGGGTCTTGTTGACTAGAGGTCATCATGGTAGGGACCTCTCGGGATGGGCTCAGAAATAACACGTTTTTTTAACTGGGGGACCGAACATCCCAGACGGAAGGTCCTCAGGTGGTGGCAGACGTTTCCCTGAGTAACGTAGGGCAGAGCCATCAGAGCCCAGACAATGCTGACCTTGTTTAGGGCAGAGAGGTCAGCCAGATGTCTTGTCTGTGTTTGTAGTACTCATGGGTAAGGTGGGCTTGCAAGCAGCTGGCTTCCCTTGCTGAGAATGGACCTGGAGTTCATGCTTCACAGGTATCCATTGGGCTGGTGAAATAAGAGCACAGACCATCCAAAAGACGGGCAAACTCTGCTCGAGTGCACGGGTGGCTATGCAGATCCCCGCAGCATGGGGACCTCCCGATGAGCCACAGCACTAAGAACAGCTCCTGTTTACTTTTCTCTGTTGGTGCAGTGGTACGTGGTTGCTCAAAGGAAAGAGCATGGGTTATGTGGGATGGTCAACAGAGTCCTGAAGTTATCCTTGATTTCACAGTGGCCCTATGCCATACACCAAACATCCATGTACAGAGATTACAGACTTGCGTGGTTATGGTTCTCGGGGTGTGCAGGATCTCATGCACTCTAGCATCCCTATACCTGAACAATCCAAATCCAACTATATGGTGGAGTAAGAATCTAAATGAGTTGTGTGCTCCTGTGGGGGACTTTAACAAATATGTGATATTGTTCAGCGGGCTACAATGTGTAGCAATGTGATGCTGAAAGTTGGCAGACTAAGCAAATAAGAGACAGTGGCGTGACACAATATAAAATGGTCAGCCAGCATTCAAGCATTTTATGATGTAGATTATACGTTTTTGGCTTTATTTACATGTATTTGCAGAAGTGGAAATCCCAGTGTTATGTGTCGTCATTGTGTATTTGTGACATGCTCTTGCAGTGGTGCTTCAAAGCACGGCAGACAGTCGGAAATAATGTCAAAGATCAAGATGTAGAGGACCATCTTCAGGGGACCGTGGCGAAAGGGGTTACAATCATTCGGGAATTTGAATGCAGAGTGTTTCAGGTTGCAAAAGGCGAAAGATGATGTTTTGAGTACACAATGCTCTCATCTTTATGAAGAAGCAATGAGTTTCAAAGGGCGAGTTCTTTCACAGGAAATCGGGGTTATTTTGATACTCTTTTTGAAATTTCAAAACAGTGGACCTATGTCACCTTTTCCGGCAGATGACATGAAAACAACAGTTATCAAATTGACCTTCAGATCCTAACTGTTTCTACTGTACAGGGGTGCTTTCAATTGTTTATTTACCTGTCTTCATTCAGCTTTTTAAAGGATAATGACTGATTTCTCCCTTTCTATTATAGTGCGTTACATACAGCCCCACAATAATGCTATTAAATATTCTCCTGAAAAAGCCGTCAGCTGACCCCTCCTGCCTGGCTTACTACCAGTGCTTTAAGTGGGGTAAGAAATTGAGGGGGGGCCCTCGTTTGGGGGCGTGGCTTTCATTGTGGGCGTGGCCTAAAAGTGCACAAATCATAGTAAGGTGCGCAAACAAATATATAAATGTATGTGAGCATTTATATGTTTGTATGCGTACTACTATGGTGTGTGTACTTTTCAAGCCATATTTTATAAACATAGCAATGTTACATATTTCTATGTTTATAAAAGGTGGTTTGAAAAGTGCACAAACGATAGTAAGTTATGCACACTTGTGTGCTTACCTTACTATGGTTTGTGTACCACAAGCCACCTTTTATAAACATAGAAATATGTAACATTGCTATGTTTATAAAATATGGCTTGAAAAGTACACACACCATAGTAGTACCTTTTATAAACATAGATATTTGTAACATGTTTCTATGTTTCTAAAAGATGGCTTGACACGTAAACAATTCAAGGCATGACGGACAAAACAAACCGCAAGGTGGCTTTGTCCGTCGACAAAGCTTTATAAAAGATGCCTTGAATTGTGCACGTTTCAAGCCGTCTTTTATAAACATAGAAATATTTCTACCTTTATAAAAGATGGCTTGAAACGTACACAGTTCAAGGCATCTTTTATAAAGCTTTGCCTACGGAGAAAGGCACCTCGGGCTCTGTGATCTATCTGCTATCACTGAGCCCGAGGTGTCTTTCACCCTCTGCGAACCCGCGGGCTCCATGATTTAATCTGCATATTAGATCACGGAGCCCGCGGGGGTCAGTGACCTGGGGAGGGAAAACAAAGGGACAGTAACTTCCTCTGATGACCCTGATCAGAGGGAGTTACACTAACTGACAGAAGTGCCGCCAGCCTCAGCGTCGCTGTGGCTGGCTGGCACTTCTGTCAGCTTGGCCAACATAATGACGGGCGCATCTCCCGTCGCGGCTGTTGTGTGGGACGGGGGGCCCCGGCTGGGCCCCGGCTCAGCCCCACTTTCTGGAGACTGCCGGGGCCCGGCCCCGGCAGGCCCCGGCCCAATTAAAGCACTGCTTACTACCATCCTATCTCCATTGCCCCCTTCCTGGGCAAACTCTTGGAGAAGTTGGTCATCTCCCAACTGACCCATCACACTGAAACTGTCTCCAGGGCCACCAGTCTGGCTTCAGAGCATTCAGAAACATGGAAACTGCTCTCCTGAACACCCGTGAAGACCTGCTCTCAAACCTTGACTCCATTTCTCCTTCTGTTACCATCCTCCTTGATTTGTCCTCTACCTTTGACACAGTCATTCATGCCACCCTCATCAACGGCTCCATGATAACCTTGGTATCACTGATTTGGTTACGGATTGGTTGACCTCCTTCCCATCTAATCGCCCTTCCCAGGTGCAACTTTGCCATTTCCTCTCCTACATCTCACTCTCTATCTGTGGCATTTGTCGGGGCTCTATCCTATTGCCGTGGCTCTTCAACATCTACCTTGCCCCTCTGGCCCACTTGATTTCATCCTTCTCTCCTCATTTCCAGTGTGATTCTGATGACACTCGGCTCTCCTTCAAGCTTCCCTCCACTACCTCCTCTCTCATACCTGACTGTCTGACTGCTATTCAGGTAGAGCGCATGGCCAATGATCTCTGTCTTAATGCCACTAAGATGGAAATCCTTCTCATTGGGACCCCTGCTCAATTTTGCTCTCCCATTTATGTATTTATTAATTGTTTAATTATTTTTTTATTTAAAATGTTTTAGTTTGTCACAAACTTTTCATTTATGAATTACTTTCATTTGAGAGAGAAGAAACAATTAAATTACAATGATCTATTCATTACAGTAAGCATCAATTTGCTACTAATATACTAGGATATTTTGTTATTCCATTGTTAAAGGTCCATTCAAAATTGCTTCCCAAAACTGGATTATTCTGCATGTAATTAAGTTATCGTTTCCTATTACAATATGTGTCCATCGTTCATCAGAATTAAACGTTCTAGTTGTTTGCTTAAGCATATTTGCCAATGCTCTTCTTTTTTCATTTAGTGCTTGACATTCCATAAAGATGTGGAAAATAGATTCTTTCTGATTTTCTTGTGTGTAAAATCGACATATGGCTTGTTCCAGTGTTATTTGTTTATTGCTTTTTAGATATTCTTTTGTCGTAAGGATGTTTAGTCTCATCCTCAAGAAGATGTCTCTGATCCAGCGATCAAGGAAGTAGCATAGGCAGTGGGGTAATTCATTCAATTTTCTTATTTCTCTTTCAGGATGTATATTCATTAGGTATTTTGATTTCTCTGTCGATGTTTGTATCCAATAACTGAGTTGAATTTTTTGTTTCGCTTTGTCTGGTCGATTAATCAGTAGTTCAGAGGTGATCTCCTCATTCTTGTCTACAGATGTTCCCCCACGATTAATCAGTAGTTCAGAGGTGATCTCCTCATTCTTGTCTGCAGGTGTTCCCCCACGATTAATCAGTAGTTCAGAGGTGATCTCCTCATTCTTGTCTACAGGTGTTCCCCCACGAGGTTGTTGTAGCTTTTTTTGTTGTTTGTGAAGTTACACGCAATATGTCTATAGCTGGAATCTTTTCTGTGATGAGCGTCTTCCTATACATATTTATGTTCTTCCATATCACTATGGTTCAAGTGTTTGTAGTGCTAATTCGTATCTTATCCGTGCCATTGGATAAGTCATTGATAGTGAGAGAATTTTCCTCCAGAAGATAGCGTCTAATATCGGCCAAATTTGTGCCAAGATGTTCAAGGTACTTTCATTTTCATATGTTATTATTGCTTTTGTCCGTAGAAAGTGATCACAGGCTTCAATGAAAAAAATGACATGCCAGTGATTGCATTTTTATTTTCAAGTATTTTGCCAGTCCATTTCTTTTTCAGATTGATTTATCCATACTCCCAGATATTTTACCGTCGTTACTGGCATAATTTCTTCTCCTTTTATAAATATAGCCATTGATTCTTTTCTGAGGATTTGGTGTATTAGTCGATGCCATCACTTCCGTTTTTTTGTTGTTGATTTGGAGATTATTTTTTCTGTATATTGGACCATTGCTGTTAGTCTTTTCTGTAGTCCATTGTCTGTTTTATCTAATAGCATGATATCATCTGCAAAGACCATATACAGAATTTTCACATTGTTCAATTTTGGGGGATCTCCTATTGTGGCGACATCAGTTGTTCTCAGGTCTGCTATGTAGAGAATGAACAGGGTTGCTGCCAAAGGACAGCCTTGTTTCAGTCCCGATGTGGTTGGAATCTCTTTCGATACTGCACCCTGTTGGGATAAGTGCACTTTTACATTTTTTTCTGAATATAGCGCGATTATGGGCTCTAGTATGTCCTTAGGGCAGTTCCATGATTTTAGTTTTGCCAATCATTTTTGTCAGTTTACAGAATCAGATGCTTGCTGTAGGTCCACAAAAATCGCATACAAATTCATCTTTATTCTGTTTGCTTCATGTTTTAGCATATTTAATAGTATCGAATAGTATCGAAGTTATGTTGGTTGCAACGTTCTTTGTAAATCCCATCTGTCGGGTGTCAAAGAGGTTATTCTGTGTTGGCCAGGTGGTCAGATTTTTATGAATAGCTACCGCAAATAGCTTCCCCAATGGATCTAGCAGGGCAATTGGTTGATAGTTAGCTAGGATGGTTCTGTTACCCTGCTTGTGAATACGAATCAAGATTGCAGTTTTCCATGTCATGGGTATTTCCGCATAGATGTTTGTGGTATTAACTAGATGGTAACATATGTCTGCCCACTCTTCAGGGTTCTCCTTCATTATTGAATTGCTCAGTCCATCAGGCCCTGGAGCTCTCGAGCTGTTCAGATGTTGAATCTGATTTAGAATGTCAATACGATCTCATTGTATTTTCCATGATGCTTGTTGCGTGTCCCATTCTTTTTTAATAGAATACAGGATAGAAAAAAGCTCTATCCGGTCTGTTTCTGTCACTCCTGAAATCAGTTTACTTCTAGAATCTTCATTATCATTGATTAGATTTCAAAGGTCTTTCGTATTTCTCTTGTTTAAGGCTGTAAGCATTTTTTCAGCATCCTTTTGGAGAATTTGAGCTTGGTCGTTTTTCATCCAATTCCTATATTGTTGCTTTATTAATGTTATGGTTCTCAGTCTGTCTTCTTGTTTCAGCTTTTTTACATCTTTCAGTTTCTTTCTCAATTCTCCGTTTTTGTGCAATCTGTATGTTGTTTGCATGCAGATGGTTTTCCTGCTTTGTCAGACCTTTATTTTTCCTAAATGGAATGAGTAGTAATGGGTAATCTAGTTTTAATTTACCCGCAATGTTTTGGTCCTCAAATGTGCTCTTTAATTTTGCTAGTTGTGTTTCAGAGATCCTCAATCTGTAAGCTGTTTTCACATTTTCCAGTGCCGGTATTTCTATCATTTGCTTTCTTTCATGTTGTACATTCCAAGTCATGAATAATTTATGATGGCCACTTCGTTCTGTAGGCAATACTTCAATTCTCTTAATCTTCTTGATCATTGTCTCTGAAATGTAGATATAGTCAAGTAAAGGTGAATTTCCGTTGCCATATCTAGTTGGTTTTAATCTCGTTTCATGTGTACCAATCTTATTAGCTAGTATCAGGTTTCGTTTTTCCATTTCTGATCTCCATGTTCTTGCTTTTGATGTTAATTTAGCTTCCGCTATTTCGTGACCTCCTGGAGTACATAGGTGTATATTTAGGTCTCCACATATTATAATTTCATCGTAGTTGCCTGCCATCTGTAAATTGTTGATATAGGATAGGACTGTGTCTATAAAGGACTCCTCTTGAATACCAGCTGTGCTCCAATATAGATTGAATATCACTACAAGACCATCATTTATTGATTTGCTTGTTTCTGTGATTGGATTGTGTTTCTTTATTGTTGGTTTCAGCACTATGATGTGTGTGAATGGATACAGATTATTATAACCAACAAGTTTGAGGTTTGCTTCTGCCTTGATTAAAAATGATTGCTGGATTTAGCAAGTTTTGATATCCATCACATGTCGGTTTTGCTATTAGCCACGTCTCCTGTAGGCATCTCAGATCGAACATTTGTAGGTCACAGTTGTTATTCTCAAATAAGTGTTGTGCACCTCTCGTGTTCCAAGAGCATAGCGACAATGTTTCAGATGTTCTTGATGTTTTTGGTTGTTACTGTTGGTTCAGGCTTTGTGTATCTTTCATTCGTTTCTCGTCTCTTGACTGTTTTTTAGGGACTATGTTTCTTTGTTTTTGTTGGTCATGGTAGGAATATCCCCTTTCTTGTTTTTGTGTTTGGCCAAGAGATTTTTTAGTATAAGAGATTTGGGATGTACTAACCGATGTACGTGAACTTTCATGAATAAGTTCATGTTGCTTTTCAGATGTTGTTTTCCTTTGTTAATAATTTGCATGATTGTCCTCTGTTGTTTGTAGTTGTTCAGAGCATTCTAATATCTGATCATGTGTCTGTTGTGTACTTAGTGTCACTTCGACAATGTCAGTTTCATCTTCAAAGGGAAATGGTATTAGTTGGATATCCTTTGTCGATATGTGCTGCAACTTCCATGTCGCATGCAACAGACACAGAGAGTCTGTTCGATTTAAAATGAGATGCTCTTTTTTCCCCTTAAAACGTTCAAGTCTCAATTTGTATACGTCGTTTTTCCGTCGAGGATCTACAAAGTTTGGCATCTCCAGTTCTGTGTTTTTTAAGGGTTGGTTGTCCTTTGATTGTGATTTTTCCCTGTATCAGTGGCATTTTTCTCTTTTGGGCCCTACATTTCTTGAGTATTGTTTTGTTTTCTGACTCATATCTCGTTGATCTATTTCATACAAGGTTTCTGTTATGGTACACAAGGTTTCTAGGTCAATTTCTGATATATCTTCCAGAGTTAGTGTTTCATTCTCTTCAATTTTTCAGTCACCTTGTTCATACACATATACAATGTATATTGACTCTTGATTTCCATCAGTCGTTAGGCTTTCTTGGTCAAGGTGCGAGTAGATATTGCCGTTATCGCTATAGGTTGACAAGTTGACAAGCAAGTCTACCATTTCCTGGTCTCTCTTCTTTTGTAGTTCTATTTCTTTTTTATTGCTGTTTTGTTCATTCCCAATGTTTGGGACTATTTCTTTACTGTTGTTGTTTATGATTCCTCTCTTATTTTACTTTGTGTTTGTTTCAGTGGTAGCGTCAAGTTGCAGAGGAATGCTCGAAAGCCCCTCTTTTTTACGTTCAGTTTTTTCCCTTCATGCTTCTTATTTGTTTTGCTTTGTTCATGTTTCTGGGTATTGTGTGTTTCTACCCTGTAAGTTCATGTCGACTATGCAAAAACTTTCCATGTTTGTTGTATCCTTCTGTTGTTTTTTCTGAATGTTTGCGTCTGTTCTAATTGGCGCTTTCACTTTGCTTGATATATTCATTTAAAGTTGTGGGTTTCTGTCTTTTGAATTTGCTTTTCCATCTATGATTTCTCTATCTGTGATTTCTCGTGTTTCAACCAATATTTTCGCTATGCTTCTTTGTATGTTCTGATTGTTTAGTTATTGGTTTCGGCATCTGCTGTGGTCCATTTTGCACATGTCTTGTTATTACTATCGGCAATATTGGAGCCTGTAGTTTATCAAACAATTGTTTATGCTCCTTTATTTTCTGTTCTTTTGCCATTTGTGTATTATGTAAACCTTGTTTAATTATTTTCTCTTGTAGCTGTAAGTTAACCTTATGCGTTTTAATCATAATTTCAGTTAATGTATTTGCCATCTCACCCTTCTCTGCTCTATCTCCTCTTGCAATTTCGAATAATCTTTCTTGCCATTTGGCTGAGGGTTATGCTTCTTTATCCAGTCTTTGTTGAATTTGTGTTGTGAAAGATTCTTGGTAGATTTGCTTTGTATGAATCATTGCTAGCAAGGTTACTTGATCTTTTAATGTCTCGGCCAGCGATTCATAGAGCTTCATCAATGGTATTAGAGAGTGTGTTGTTGTGGACATTAATACATTTTGCAGGTCTTACATGGTTGTTGGAATTGTTTGATACAGTGTTTGAGAATCGTGTGACCTGTCTTCATGATCATGTGTAACCGACGATTTGTTATTGTCCACCTGTTGATTTTGTGTGTGAAATTGTTCAGGACGAAATTCTCTCCTATTTTCGAATTGCGATTTGTTTGTATCCTGTGATTGTAATGTATCTCCAATGTTAAGATTATTTAGTTCCACTTTGTCCCTTTGTCATGACTTGTCCAGCTGCATTGGTGTTGATGTCATGCCTTTTAATTGTTTCATATGTTGTCATGTTTTTCTATGGTTAAATAGGTTATGATGTTTTTCCTGTAGACTCTATTTCTGTTATATCTAATGAGAGTCTAGATACTCTCATCTTTGCACCGTTATGTTAATTTCTTGCTGTTTCAATGTGTGATGAGTCTTGCATAAATTTCTGTTGCCATTTTCATATGCTTTTTTTCGCGTTGGGTTAGTGTTGTACTCTTGTTGTTTTCCTTTCCTCTGTTGTTCTTGTTATTTTCTAACTTCATTTCATTTGAGCTCAAGGTGTTGTGTTGCATAGGGATGTCAGAGCTGATTGTTCTATTTTATCATCTGTTTGTGGCATTTCTTGGAATGTGTCCCTCATATCGATAAACGACTTTACATTCTTATACATTTCTTGGTATAAGGATGGTTGTTTTATCTCAGATGCTTCTGTATTACTTGTCATCCGGCACAGTGTAACTTTATCCCGGACTTCTTCGTTGTGTTTGGTGTTAACAGGTATGTCTGAATATTGATTTTTGCTACTTGCCGTCGTTGAGTTAGTTGATTTTGCTGTTGGGGTAGCCACAGTTTGCTGAGTTATTACATTGGTGATATCCGTAGTAACATTTGTCTGGGGTCATGGTTCTTTATTTTGCTGCGGTAATTTGTTCATGTTCGTGTCTTCTCGTGGTACTTGTTTGATGTTAATTTCGTTACCCAACGCATGACAATCAAGGATCTGCAGATCGGCAGAACGATTTATAGGTTGATCACATGTTTGTTCTGGTGTCATAGGTCTAATTGATTCTGTTTTTGTTCTTTGTCTTGTGTTAGGTCCTTTAATGTTTAGTATGTATCTGGTGTTGTTGCCACTTCCGGGCGTGCGCACACGGCTTTCTCGTCTCAATGGGATGCCGTCAATGGGAGAGCAGCCAAGCCCTGCCTCCCCGACACACATGCAGGTGGTCTCAGAGCACGCAGCAGCCCTGGGTCTTCGATCCATCAACAACCCAAGGCACAGCGCTTCGAGCCCCCTCCTCTGGCCCCAGGAAACTCTGGCAGCCAAGCACGTCAAGGTAGGATGTTCTCAGTACAAAGTAATAGCGTTGCTGTCAGGGTCGCTACAGCATCTGTGCGGCTTCTATGTTTGATGTGTTTAGTTTCTGCCGTATTTAGTGGAAAGCTGATATGGAGGTTAATTCAGTCTTCACACGTTTGCATTGGTACGGGGTCAAGGGTTTATATACCCGCAGTCTCCCGTATAATTTTCAGCTTTTTGAAGTAATTTTAAACAAACCAGTGATGCCCCACCTCCTGCATCTGTGTCCTCCCTGACACAGATGCAGACAGTCACAGAGCACGCAGGAGTCCCAGGACTTCAGTCCATCAACAGCTCGAGGCACCGCACTCCGAGCTCCCTTTCCCCGACCCAAGGTGATCCGGTGGCCAAGTGGGTCGAGATAAGCTATTCTATTCTGTGCAGCTTCTGTATTTGAGGTTTTTTGTCCACCGTAATTAGTGATAAACCGATATAAAAGTTGCTTCAGTCTTCACACGTTGAATTGGTACAGGATCAAAGGTGTGTGTACCGGCAGTCTCCCATACAATTTTCAGTTTTTGGAGTCTTTTAGAATTTACAAGTGCAGTTATATTATTGTCAATTGTGCGGGTTCATGGGTAACGTACCTGCAGTTTCCTGCACGGTTATCGATTTGTAAGGTTTAAGTTGTATGGGATCAACGGTTATATACCCACAGTCTCCTGTACACTTATTGAGTCACACAGTATTTATGCTGTTAAAACAGTATGAAAATCGAAAATGTAAAGTGTAATATGCATATTTTTCTTTGAACTTTCGGCTGGTCGGGAGTTAGTTATTGTCTATATGGGGCATTTCTCCAGCCTTTCTACTATTATTTTCTTCCGGCAGTATATGTTTTACAATTTACTCATGGGTTTCCCATGTACTGATTCCAATTCTTACCGTGGTGTTCTCACTCGTGGTTTTCCACCTCCCCACTGTCCTTGACGGACCACGACAGACCACTTGAGTCCCCACTTGCTCTGCGTTTTATTTATTTATTTGCATTTATAAAGCACACAAACAGCCCCGAGGCTTTGTGGCATCCCACTCTCTGGCAGCCCTCCTTGGGCCCCCATCACCATCTTGTAAGGCTAAAAACTTTGGTGTCATCTTTGACTCCTCTCTCTCCTTCTCCCCTCACATTACGGACCTTGCCAAGAAGGCCCACTTTCAACTTCACCCCTTTCTTAACTTCCCCCAGAAACTCAATGTCTCCAGAGCTCTGGTCTTCTCTTTGCCCCCCCTTCAACTTATCCAGAATAGGACGGCTCCCAGGGGCCCCATCTATTCTGCCCTAAAATCCCTCCACTGGTGCCCGGTGGCTGCTATCCAGTACTGCTCTCCCGGGCCCCTCTTCCCAACTAGCCTAGTGGGTGGGATGGGCAACCCTCCTGACCCTGATCCAGCCTGCTTCCCTTGCACGTAGAAGGGGGTTCCTCGTCTGGCATCCCCTGGCACTTGCTCCCCAGTGCCCCCGTAGCACTTCGTCCTTCCTTCCTCCCCACACCTCTTCCCCATTTTGCACTTCTTGCCACTGCACTTGCACTATCCGAATGTCACAAGGCCTAGTGGGACTGTTATTGTTGTTTTATCTCCCTTGTCCCCTTCCCTCTTGTGTCTTGTGACACCTGAAAACACCATTTTGCTGTATAGTGGGCATTATAAATAGGACCTCAGGGTCCACTTTGACTCCACACTTTCCTTTTCCGCCCCACATCTCTGAGGTCTCTTAAAAGTCAAACTTGCTACTGCATATCCTCAGAGGTACTCTTTTCTCTCCTTCCCCCAGAAGCTCATGGTCTCCTAAGCTCTGCTTCTCGCTAGGTTGGACTATTTTAACATCCTCTTTCTAAATCTACTTGCTTCTACTATACGCCCTCTGCAACTAATCCAGAACAGGACCGCAAGACTTATCCTTGTCCTTGGCCTCAAGCCCTAGGATCGTATCTCTCCAGCTCTGAAATTACTCTATTGGCTCCCAGTGGATGCAAGGATTAAATTCAAAACCCTCTGCATTGTCCACAAGGCTTTCTGGGGCCTGTGTCCAAAATACCTTGAGCTATCCCTCCGCAAATACCTCCCCTCTCAAGCTCTTCGCTCCTCTACCTCTAACTCCCTCAGGGTCAGTCGTTTTTCAAAGAAACAAGCTGGGGGTAGATCTCTGTCTTTGGCTGGGGCCTCCCTTTGGAACAGCCTCCCTGCCACTCTAAAATTTGAGGAGAACCATTTCCAGTCCCGAAGCACCTCAAGACCTTCCTCTTTGTTTCTCCCTCCGCCTGACCCTCTCCCCTGCTGATCTGTTCTCTCTTGGCACCGTGCTCCTGGCCACCCTCTGTCCTCCAGGCCCAGCTACCTGCTCACGCTGCCACCCTCCCACACTGCCTCCGGGCAACCCCTTGCACTGGGGTCTGTATTTGTACCCATACAGCCCCCCCCCCCTTTTTCTTCCTACACTTATCAGACCTGCCCTGCCTGCTTCCTTAAACCCAGCACTAGCCAATTGCTGGCTGCACTACCACTGTTTGTTGCCTTTATTATTTATTTATTTATTATTTATCTGTTTCTCTATTGCTCCGCACTTTCCACTTCTCCCCCCTTCCATGCACTCCACCCCCCCTCCCATGCACTTGTGCATTCTCAATGTCTCTGGGCCAAGTAAGATAATTGTTTTTGTTCTCCCCTGTCCCCCTCCCTTGTCTTGTCGTGCTCTGAAACACTTGTGTACGAGCGCAATAGAAATAAAATATCAATATCAATAAATAACAAATAAATAAATTAAAATAATGGTTTGCTTATAAGCGTTTCAGTGATAGGGAAAAAAGTAAACTATGTGGGAAGCTACTTTCTGAAATTCAGGGTAGTCTGATTCATAA
The DNA here is from genome assembly GCF_040938575.1 of Ambystoma mexicanum. Classification (NCBI taxonomy): domain Eukaryota; kingdom Metazoa; phylum Chordata; class Amphibia; order Caudata; family Ambystomatidae; genus Ambystoma; species Ambystoma mexicanum. The sequence goes on along the minus strand of NC_090935.1, from coordinate 799,718,825 downwards.
CAGGGTATATCATGTGTCAACCGATATTACAAGCATAGATGATAACCTTCAGCTATTGATTATATCAGATAGCTATTGATTATATCAGATAACATTATCTGCCCCAACACCTTATAGTTTCTACATTCTTACATATCCTTTATAGATCCTGAATCACTTTCTAAATGTGTACCTGCACTCTGCAATGCCCAGTTGCACTCCTTCTGTTACTGCACATACCTGGAACCCCTATATTTCTAAATCTGTACCTGTACTTTGTAATGCCCAGTCGCACGCCTTCTGTTACTGCACATACCTGGAATCGCTATCTTTCTAAATGTGTACATGCATTCTGTAATGCCCAGTTGGATTCTCAGTGTTACTGCACATAGTCGGAATCTCTATCTTTCTAAATGTGTACCTGCACTCTGTAATGCCCAGTTGCACTCCTTGTCTTACTGCACATATCCTGAAGGATTGAGTGATATATATTCTGCAGATTTGACTCTGATCTCTCTGATATTTTCTCATCACTCTCATGGCGTGTGTGATTTCCAACCTTTTACCCTCCTGTTTCAGGAATAATGTCGACCCACTCTGCCCACTAATTTCCGCATTTCTCATTTCAATTTAATAGTCATACAGCTGAGGTTCGCAGAAATATGATCTGATGCCGACTTTTTAAGGTCCATATTTTACTATTTGAGACAAGCCGTAATTAACTGTTTCCTCAGTTCTTTATCTCTCAAATACACATGAGCCTCATATTTGCCCCTTGTGGACTAAGGCACCCAAAAAACTTCAAGAAACATCAAAGTAACTGATGATGTCAAATAATTTTTTTCAAACCCAGATAACGAATTACTCCCAATATGCCTGATTTTCTCCTTAGCCATTGTATGGTCATTGCTTTGTTTTGTCCGCTTCTTTTCCTCTTACTAAGTTCCAAACCTGCACTAGGTTTGTGTGATGTAGTTTGCAATGGGTGCCCCATAGCAGAGGAGAGAGGATAGGGAACATACTCCTCTTAGTTGTGTCTCACATTCTGAATGGGTAACTGTCATCCATGGTACCCTGGGGGAACCCAGGGATCCACAACTAGCCATCATTACATGGCTTGCTTTGCATATGGCAATGCAAGCCCCACCCTACAGTTTGAGACTGAGTAAGAGGACAATAATAACATATGATCCATTTCCTATTCAGTTATCTCAAAGCTCCCAAACCCTTTGCCCTAAAAAGATATTTGTGCCAACATTGCCCTAATTTCAGCTGGATAACAATGTTTTAACAATTAAGAGTCTATCTATTTATATAACATACTTAGGTATGTTTCCATACTTGACTGATGGAATTATCAGTGTTAGGTTGCCTGCTGCTGTCCAAATGGAAAAGTACACCTCTATGTGCCCTTCCACTTCAACAACAGCTATTCTTTCAACAAACAGAATGAGCATGGTTCTACACAGTCACCTTCACCTTCCACTATCACAAACATTCAGAATAATATTTAGTTGCTTCTTACCAACCCCACTTATCTTCACACAGGTAACAGCAGTACCAGTGTCAATGAACAGTTAATGACCGGCTCAACGTTTCAGTCTCTAAAGAGCAAAAGGCTGTGGGGCGAATACCTCCATGAGCTAATACTGAAATTAGGTGCTGTAATTATGCTCTGTAATTAATAATGCTACTGCACAATCTTATGCTATCACAGGGACTCTGCTATGGACACTCTGCAATGGAACAAAGTTGACAATTACGCGTCTACAAAGACACATAATAGAGGCATCTGTAATTGATGGATTGAACATAGATACTATTCTATACCGCGCATACCTCTCATTCCATCTGATAAAAATGCTTTTCAAATTCAAAAGAAGACAATTTGATACATGTTTAGCCCTTTCAATGACCATTAACACAGTGACAGACATTTGAGAGAATCTGCCTATATCTTCCGAAACCTGTATTCATTCACGGGCAACTATATCTTGCTCTCTTAACAGTTCGGTCATTCGGCTCATTAATTATTGTATCTGAGAAGAACGAGATTGCTAATTGTGTGTACAATTAAATATATGAGTGAATAAATAAAAAAAGTGCCATGATATTTAATTAATAACCTTTAAGATATGCTAAAATGGCATATGTTATGCCTGGAACAGCAATTCTTTTTTTTTGTATTTGGTTTATTACAAACCTTATACATTTTGCCCAAAAAATTGAATATACTTATACATTATAAAGTACTCTAAAATAATTAAATCCATAATATGTCTTACATAAAAGAGAAAAAAAATCACATTCAACATTAGATATAACTTTCCATATAATTAATCAATAGATATCTGCAAATTAAAAGTCTTTAATAAGATTCAATTCCTTTAAAACGGTTACCGCCTTAATTAAGAACGGTGTAGGTGTCCCGACTAAAATTCGGTTCCTGAAGAAGGTTATATTTAGATAATTAATGTTGTGTACATAATCTTTAAAAAAAACTATATTCTTATTCCCTGCATGAAAGGTCAAGATAGGAATGTGTATTTCTACGTTTCAGTGTCCCGCTGACAAAATCTACAAAGGTTTACATCACTTCGTCCTTTGATGAGCAATATCTCACGAGTGTGTATGAGATTAAAACATATCCTTGAGAAAGATCTCCTAACATGCCCACCCAGACACTGCTTCATATACCTCTGTAGGGCTCTTGTTTTTTTTATTTTCCAGACTTATCTCAGTGTACAACTTATGCGAGCTTCTTTTATCACAGCTATTGATCCAGTAGAATTCATGCTTTCATTTTTTGCTAGAACAGGGTTGGAGAGAAGGATCTCGTCAGTTATACCTCCTCCATCCAAAATCATAATACATTCTCTTTTAAACGTTGTTAGATAGCTGACAGTCATATTATCCATTTGTTTACAGAGTAGGTAATATAAAGAGCCTGGTTTAGTCATCTCAAGCTTCCTATACAATGGTACCATTTTCCAGGCAACAATACAGGACATACAGTCAGATTTAGCTCATACCTTATTATTACAGTTGGCACACACAGTTTGGCAAATTCAAAACTTTCCTCCACAATGAGCCTTCTATGTTTCCACACTCTAGATTTAAAGGTTTCCAGCCCACAGCACATTGCAGGCACCACCTTCAAATTATAATAGGAATGCTAAGGATTCTAATCGGGCGTCACACACCGGACCAGGACCCTTGCCCTTGGTCTAGGATGTAGCGCTCAATTCGAATACTTGTTCTGTGTTTCCTAGAATTCAGATTGAGCTGGCACCCAACCTGTCCCACACCCTCTCCCTCTTTTACAAATTCCCTGGATCACAATGGACCATGAACCAGGCCGATTGGTGGGAATGCAATATTTATTTATTGTAGATTCACAGAAAAACACACAATTTTATTATTGCGCAACAATCACCAATGGGGTGATAATTACAATGTAAACTTCAGAAACACACTTGGTTGACCTTCTACTAGAACATATCCAAAGCACAGATGAATAGGAGCAATTTTACTGTTCGGGTAGATAGCACCCAAGTTAAGATTTGCCCCTGCAATGCTCCCTTAAAACCCTATCAAATTCAACCTTCCCTCATGAAATGGGAGGCTAAATCGGGTTTGAAAACCTTTGCAAATGCATAAATGACACTCAGAATTGCTAAATAATTAATTTATATGTGCAGTTAAATAAATGGGGTAAATATGATTTCTAACAATATCAGTGATGTAATAACACTAGCAACTACAATGCAAGGTATCAACAAAGGGTATACAGTTCAAAATCTACTTGAAAGTAAGAACACATTGCAGCCAAAATTACACGTTGGAAAGTGGCATTTTTTGCTTTTTACAGTTTTAAATATCAAAACGGTTTTGGAAAAAAAACTGGTGAAATTGACAGAATCGGATTGCGGTTTTTAGGCTGGATGGTAGATGCACATCACAGTGATAATATAAAAAGTGAGAGTGACTCTAGCTGGAAACCTGGATGAGGTTTTCAATGTGGAAGGAGAATCTATTTTGGGAAAATAAATGCAGTTAACAGAGAAAATCGGTTTGGAAAGAAAGGACAAGTTTTACTTAAACTAGATTATCAAGAAGATAGTGCTGCCCATGAAACATGTTAAGTGGCCGTCCTAACCCCCTTCACGCTGCGTTTCTCTTTATGTGGAAATTAATTAAATTATTCAAAATAGACTAAGGACTTATGCAAGACAGAAATGAATGGAAGAATTGCGCTACCTCTAGAAAATCAAGGAACAGAACACACAGAGAATTCAGACAATCTTAACCAAGTTATCAGGGTATGGATGGGATTGCTTATAAGGTGGAACAAAGACAAGGTATGAAGATATGGCATACTATGTGTTGCAATGGGATGGGGCTAATACTCACAATCAGCGCTTAAGTTTGGGATTTGGGACAGCCAGCCGGGTTTCTGGCCTCAAAGGATCTGGTCATCCAGCGGACTCTACTGGCAAAAGACAGCTGGGCAAAGATCTGGTCACAGCACAGCAACGCCTCAGCTGGATGGAGCGGGTAACAGGGCAAGCAGGTGGCACTGGATAATCCCAAAGCGGGCTCAGCCACCTTTCCTCTTTCTCCCTAAATTTATTGGGGTTTTGTTATGGGGTTTAGTGCTGAAAGGTGGTTCAGCCTGGATAAGAAGGCCCGGATCAACTATACCTTTTCTGGCAGTGGGGTCTGGAATCTGCAGGGTGAATCTAGAATGTCTGGATATGCAGGATGCACTGGAGCTGGAATATTCAGATGAGTGTCCTGTCTCTGTGAGCTCCCCCCCTTTTTATAAGGCAGATGACATCACAGGATTATATTGTGGGGCAGGCTTAGGCGGGGTATACCTTTAACCAGTGCTTTAAGTGGGGTAAGAAATTGAGGGGGGCCCTCGTTTGGGGGCGTGGCTTCCATTGTGGGCGTGGCCTAAAACGTGCACAAATCATTGTAAGGTGCGCAAACAAATATATAAATGTATGTGAGCATTTATATATTTGTATGCATACTACTATGGTTTGTGTACCTTTCAAGCCTTATAAACATACCAATGTTACGTATTTCCATTTTTATAAAAAGGTGGCTTGAAAAGTGCTCAAACCATAGTAATTTACGCACACGTGTGTGCTTACCTTACTATGGTTTGTGCACTTTTCAAGCCACCTTTTATAAGCATAGAGATTTATAGCATATTTCTATGTTTATAAAAGACGGCTTGAAACGTAAACAATTCAAGGCATCTTTTATAAAGCGTTGGGGACGGACAAAACCCGAGGTGGCTTCGTCCATCGACAAAGCTTTATAAAAGATGTCTTGAATTGTGCACGTTTCAAGCGGTCTTTTATAAACATAGAAATATTTCTACGTTTATAAAAGATGGCTTGAAACGTATACAATTCAAGGCATCTTTTATAAAGCTTTGCCGATAGAGAAAGGCGCCTCGGGCTCTGTGATCTCTGCTCTGAGCAGATAGATTACTGTGCCCGAGGCGCCTTTCACCCTCTGCAAACCCGCGGGCTCCGTGATCTAATTTGCATATTAGATCATGGAGCCCGCAGGTTCGCTGAGGGTCAGTGACCTGGCGAGGGCAAACAAAGGAACTGTAACTTCCCTGATGACCCCTCAGGTGAGGGGTCATCAGGGAAGTTACAGTGACTGACAGAAGTGCCAGCCAGCCTCAGCGACGCTGTGCCTGGCTGGCAATTCTGTCAGCTCGCCTGAAATTAAACTGGCGGGCGCATCTCCCGTTGCGGCTGCGGCCGCGGCGGCATAATGCATCCGGCCAATGTTGTGTGGGATGGGGGGCCCCGGCAGGGCCCCGGCTCAGTCCCACTTTTTGGAGACGGCCCGGGCCCAGCCCCGGCAGGCCCCGGCCCACTTTAAGCACTGCCTTTAAGAACTGGATTGGTCAAGGGTGATTGTTACCGCCTTCCTGTTAGCCGTTTGTACTTCAAGGACATGACATCAGTCTTTGTGGTGTGTGTTTACTATACGCAGGCCCTCCCACAGTTAATTTTGCTGAAAATCAGTTTTTACATAAATTGTACCTTTTTACCATCATATCACTTTTGAAACTTACACAGGCAGATTACATATTTCACACAGAGCATGGCAATCCAACTCCCAAGTTTGTAGGACTTTGTTTCGTCCATCTAATAATTTCTTGTCATTTTCAGTGAGAAATATTTTACCTAAAATGCTATAACTTTATACATGTGTACATATTATCATAAGGCATGTTAGTATTGAATTTCAAAGGGGCCCCATATACACTTTCCTCAGAGTATCCAATTTTCTGCCATTTCTGTCCCCAACATGCTACGGACTGCCACTATATCTTGTTTTAAAGCCACAAAAATTACATTTAAACTGTTAAACGTTTACATTCCTGCGTGGTCCGGTTACAGAGATAAAAGTCTTAAAAGTTTATTAATAAAAGAGTCTTTTGAGCCACATGGCCAGCATTGTCTACCAAATAAGGGCATACATCCAAATGTTGCTCTGGAGTGGCATTTGAGGCTCCCCAGTTTAATGTTGAGGGGAGGTGTTACTTGAGTTACTTGAGTTTTCACATGTATGTGTCCCAGAATCTATTGTAACAGGCTAGAGCCCAAACACAAAGTCTGATGTGCATGTGATATGCTTCCTCTTGGTCCATTCAGAGTTTCCAAGGGGTGGACCCTTTTGGGGGAATGCCACTCCTGTTGCCAGCATGCAAACGTCCTTTGAAGCCAAGCAGCAAAACCTGTTCTGTGGCTTCCCCAGTACAGCAAATGCATTTATATATATATATTTGTTTTCTCTGAGCCAAAAGCAAGTCTGTTGGAATAAAACATTATATTAGATTTCAAACAAAACCCCCCTTACATTTCTAGGCAAGGATCTGGCTTTATTCAACATAACACTTTTAAAACAGACATTTTTCCTGTTTGCAAAAGCAACTATTTTTACACATGGTTAACCCTGCTGGGATGTCACTTTCAAATGCGGCATTCTTACATCCATGTTCTGAATCTTTCCAAAGCCCCAGTCATGTTTCCAATGAACAAGCATCTGTCAAAATAAAGATCCCTTGAAACTGACATCTGCACAGAGATATAGGGTTTCTTTTGAAGAGTTTATCTGGGATATTTTGTAGCAAAAAGTCAAGCGTTTTTCCGTATGGCTGGGAGTAAAGTTGTTTGTGATTTTACAGATTTTTCCTACTTGTCATTTTCCTGAATGCCTGTCATTCAGTGAAAAATGCTTTCTTTTGCTGGGGCGCAACCTGAACATGGCTGGGCATAGTTAGGTCTCACTGGATCAGGACTGTGTATTGTTGAACAGATGGAAAAGAGCATCAGGGCGACATCATTTTAAATGTAAAATATTTCCTTTTTTAATGAGAAATTCTGAGCTAGCAGCAAAGCACCACTGCTTTTCAATTCTCTTCTTTGGTGCGCATAAGGAAACACACTGGCAGCCTTTCTCTGTGTGTTCCTTGTTTCATCTTGCATCATAGTTGCTTGGCAAAGACAGCGCAAAATGCAGTTTTGATGCAAGGGAATGGCTCTCTGCAGAGCCAGCGCAGCCATTCTGCTGGTAACTGCGGAAGTGCAGATTGGTGATGGAGGGGAATTCTGCTGGGTGGGTAAATGTACCCCACAGGAGTCAAGCAGGTGAATAAAGCGGCAATATTTCACATTGGAAAACACATTGTCAAAACATTTCTGCAGCCATCTCATCCATTTATGTACATTAATTTATATAATGGGCCAGCTCTATAGCAATCCATTCCAAGTCTGTCAATGTGTCCTTCTTGGTCAAGTGACCAATGACTATTCTAAGAGACATATCATCTTTCGATACCCAATATCCTCGCTCCAGAGCATCTGCCTTGAAACCTCTGTAAGCCTCAATAACAGGGCATGAGAACATGGATGATTTACATGCCTGCATTGAGCTGTGCTCTGAACTGTATGTTGCATTGGACATTGCAACACAAGTATTGTTAACAAATGTAGGAAACTGGTTGACATTAGTTGATTGTTTTTCACAGCAGTCACTACTACCTGCTGACTGATATTAAATGTCTGCCTTCTCTCCCAGTGTTTGCCTGCTTAACATAACTACCACTAGAAAAAATATCACTCCAATGCTTCCCGCTATTCTCTAGCTTCGTCTTCCTGTCTTTCATCCGTTAATGGTGACCATCAACACCCAGACATGGCTATCCCCCAATCACCTGTTGTGAGCGTTGACCATAGTCCCATGGGGATCCCTGAGTCTGCTCATCAAGTTCTCTGGTCCACTTCCTGGCCTATCGCTGCTCTCAATGCCTCTCTTTAGATCCATTGGCACTTGCTTTATCTTCTCTGTCGGCCAATCGAGGCACATGATGCCTGATAGTAATGCACCTATGCATTATGGCTGAGCCAAGCTATGCCCCTCACTCATGGATGGGAGTGTGTTCCTGTCCTTCACCATAGTGTTGCAAGCGGCTCTGTGCAAGTGTCACTGTCCCTTGGGTGCCACTGTCTTCATGACTTTGTAATGTTTTCATTTTGAAACCTCTCCTTTTCCATTTTTGGTCGAAATTTCTGTTGTTCTTGATACCCATTATTCTATCCTGCCTTAGTCAATTTTTCTTTTTTATCTGACTCTTTTGACTGTTATTTCCTCCATTGGGTGCTGACCCACATGGAAACAACAGTGCAGACACTAAGAATGATGCACCCTCCTCATGAGGCTCTGTGGCCTCTCTCTCACCCCTTCTCCTCTGTACTTGCCTCCCTTGGGACTGTCTTTTAAAGTTCAACCACACAGGTGTGTCTTTCTCCTATTGCTCTCCCCTGCCAGGTTTCCTCTGACATCTATTTATATCTTTCTTCTGAGTTTGCCAGCAAATCTAACCACTCTGATGCAAATCATTCATTGCGGATCACATGAGTAAACATCTTGAGTTACATCATCTGATCTGCAAGCCCCCCTTGGTAGTGCCTACGTAGGGTCTCTGCACACCTATCTCCCTGTCATCAGCCAATGCCAAGGGGATACACCTGTGCTGAGATGATTGTATTACTGCTCTCGGTGGCCCTGGGGAGAGAGGAGTTGGTCTCCTTTCCTTCCAGGACTCTTCTGAATTATTGACATCTCCCGTTTTGATATGTAGAAAAGATGTTGTCATTCCACTGCGACAGCCTCAGTGTAGCCTTAGGGTAATGTGTTGGGACAAATGGTGTCCATACCAGAGCAAAAGCAGATTATTGACACAGAGCTGGCTGCACACTTTACAGTTTCTCAGCACACAGATCCCTTTTCATTTGCTGAGCACATATTTTGCATGCTGCTCGAAGATTGGCCTTTGAGCAAATCAGAGATGCATGCGAGCATTTCTGGCTGGCTCCTGCTACCATATACCCAAACACTATAATTGCAGCATATCGGAGAGGACTAGAGCGTTTAGGAGATTCGTTTGAGGAAATCTTTCCGAGTCAAATGTGCACATCAGCATCTCGCATATGCTCCAGATGCACTCAACATTTAGCCATTGTGAATCAGGTATGAGGTAGCAGGTGCAAATCACTAATGCTCACGGGCAGCTCTCATTGGCTGTAGTGCAGATCTTTGAGTATTGAGAAGAGAGTCAGTGAGAATTTTTTGTGATGGGGTCAAATATCTGCTTGTCATCAGTGATCCACGTGCTCACTGACGGGATCTGCATGAACATGTGCACTCTTAGCAACCAACCCCCATTGGGACATGATCACGAGTATATTTAGTTCCTTCTACGGACATCACAGAGGTGAAGCAGAGGTAAAGGACAGTGAGCCTTAATGTGGATGCTTGAGGCCTATTCCCCGGTGGTACATTTTGCTCTATGCCTCATCATTCGACTACTCTCCAGCCCATCCCAAGACATTACTCTTAGGCAACAAAAGAGAATGGAGGGGTCAGCTTTGTTCGGCTAATAACTCCCACTGCCTCTCTCGTTATGCGCCAAATCATGGCTCGGGCCTGCACTCCGCCTCGGTCTTTGTTACTCCCACCAGGGAGCAGGCACTTTGGAGATGAAGCATTCTTGCAGACGAAGGCTGCGTTTGATCGGTTGGCAAAAGATCTGTCAAGCTACAGTACACACTCGCACCCAACGCGTGCTATCGGAGGGATGGAACTTCCGGCCTTGTCAATTTGAGTCCCTTTGAAGGCTTCTTGTTTCCTTTCCATCCTGCGCAAATAATCCAGCAGCACGGGGAATGCTTCCTTTACCACTCGCCTACCAAGAAAGACTTTGATAATGAAACGAGTCACTGGCTACAGTCCTGAGCTGTGACACCATCGTGATGGTGGCACTAATAGCTTATTGACTGGCACTGGGGGCGCAGCACAGGCAGCAGCGTTTAATCACTGCAGAATGGCAGTTCTCGCTTCGGAACAAATGCCAATGATTAGTTCGAGGACCCGACCTGTCTTTCACTTCCTCAGTGGGCTGAGAGCGGGAAAATCAGCAGCCAGCACTTACAGCGAACATGCCTTTCTCAAGGAGGATGCTTAGTGCGCTTTCTGTTGGGAACCCATTAAAATTGTTTAAAGTGAAAATCTATCTAAATTCCATTACATTGCATACATAGTATATAATTCAATAAACCTTCGCTAACCCACAAAATACAGCAATTTAAAGGGATGTGCTATTACTCAGCACGCAAAAAAAGATCTGTTTTGCGATGACAAATTGAGTCACACTGTACTCGCAAATCTTCAGCAAATTATTTCAGTACATGAATGACCCACTTGCTCCGTTCTGCTTTATATGGCGTGCACCGGATGGTAAAATGAACCATTGTTTTACGTTTACCATAACCACAAGGGCAGATGTCCTACCTAGACCACTTAATGGCCTAGAGACGTTTAAGTGGTCACCGACCCACAGAAGACGAGGGGGCCCAATTTTGTTTGCTTATTTGCATCTACACCACTGGACATGCTACTGAATAAATAGCCACAACAAGGTGAGCGGTAATCCGGGATTGATTCTGATTGCATCAATGACGCAGTCAGTTGCGTACCATTGGGTTCTTGAGTTCATGAAACACCTTACCGTCATTTGCAGGCAATGGTAAAAATTTCGATTGTGGAGAACATTTTCCTTAGTAATGGCTCCATGCAAATACCTCATATGCATGAACATTTAGGCAATGAGTGTTAATACCCACCCCTTGTTCCTTCACAGTGCATTCCTTTGTGCTTGCAAGTTATTATTTCATGAGCCATTTCACATAACATCGACAGACTCATTGGCACCACAGCACCATAGCTGTTTCCACATTTCTTTTTCACACATTGAAGTCGAGGAAAATGGCTGGATCATCTGCATTTCAAAATAGGAATCCAATGACAAATGCAACGTCATCAACAACTTCTTCAGAGATAAGATAAGGAAACATATTGACAGCTCAAAACACACCAGAGACGTGCAAACCCATACCAGACTGCAACATATCAAGATGGACAGAATTCAGGACAATTACTCTAGAAGACCTGACCAACACTTGTGCACCCTTCAAATCCACTGGCTACAAAGACAACGATGTCCCCTCCTCCACTGTGAAGGTCACCAAAGGTGAAGCATTCACACCACTTCTCAACATCAACACCTCATCCCTCACACAAGGCACCTTCCCAGATTCACTAAACATGGAACAGATCCTCTTTCTAATGAAGAAGGCCAGACTCGACCAAGATGACTTGGTAAGCTATGGCCCCATCATTCATCTAATCTTCCTTGACAAAGTGGTTGCTAAGACTGTCACCATCCAGTTGCATGAAAGCATCACTCGGTATAATCTCCTACAGCACTACCAATCCAGCTTCCAACCCCGATTCAGCATAGAGACCGCCATAATCTAAGTTATGGGGGATGCTCTACATATCTTGGACAAAGGAAACCCCTGCTTACTCATTCTTACACGACCTCACTGCCACCTTCGATACCTTAAATCACGAAGCCCTCCACAACATCCCTGCTATAATCATGGGCGTTGAAGGTTTGCCTCCTAGCTCTCCAACTAAGACCAACTCGCACAAATGGACCCAAAAATATTCCATAGTCACTCAGTAACCTGTGGAGTTTCACAATAATGCATGGTGTTCCCTGGCATCTTTAAACCCTACTTTAAACCTCAAGGGAGCTCCTCAACAAAACTGACATCAAGATACATCAATATGCAGATGACATACAGCTTTACGTAAAGATCAGTTCCATCAAAGACATCCTCAAATTCAAGCACTGTCTGAACCTCAGATTCCAAGTGCCTCGAATACCAATATTCTTCTTCTAAGAAACCCCACCAACAATGCCTACATTCAGAATTGGATGATTGACATACATCTCAACGGATTCATGTCTCGACTCTCAACCAGTGCAAACTCTCTCAGCTTTACCCATCATATTTGACCTCTCATTCAAAATACACATCCCCAAGAGCAACCAAGCAGCGTGGTACCAGCTGGCACTCATCTGCAAAGTCAAGCCTTCGATCTCTGCCCAGAGTTTCAGAACAATTGTTCAAGCCCTGACGTTCTCTGAGAAGCAATGCCCTACTCACAGGAGTCCCAGAACCCACTTTGGCAACTCTGAAATATTTCCAACATGCTGCAGCATGCCTCATCACAGACCTAAAAAAGTGACCTCATCACCCTGTCTCAAGGAACTTCTCTGAATCCCCCTCCCCACATGCATCATGTTTAATACTGCCTGCGTCACCTACAAAGAAGAAACAATCAAAGCACAGCCCTATCTGGCTGCAGAACGCATCATCCCCAGAGGATAGTGCAGCACAAAAGCAACAACATCAGGAGGCTGAAACAAAGAACTTCACAAGGGGAAGACAGGAAACATTTTCCTGCTACATGCTCTGGCTCTTTAACAAGGTACCAACTTATTATTATTATTATTATTGTATTTTCTAGCAAGGGATCAACAAGCAACAAGGGAAGGAAACGGGGGGAGCAGATCACCCCGTGTCAAGTTAGGTCAGGAGTGGAAGGTGTGCGGTACTAGGCGTTCAAGAGGAACCATTTCTTGAAGAGGAGAGTCTTGAGCTATTTCCAGAAATGAAGAAGTGAGGGGGATAATCTGCTGTTGATGGGGAGGAGGTTCCAGAATCAGGGGTTCTAGACAAAGAAGGACAGTCTTCTGGTTCTTTCCTTCTTGGACTGTTCGAATTCAAGGATGCACCGGTCTTTACTTCTGGTGGATCTTAGGACACGAGATGCTGAGTTTCACAGTGAGGAGCTTGAGGACATCAGGGCATCTGCTTAGATAAGACTGGCCTCCTCTATCCTAAACTTCTGCAAGGACCTAAAGACACTATTCTTGAGGAAGCATCTTGTGAATCGCTGTTTGCTGCATTAAACCCTAATTATCCCTGTATGCAATGCCATTGCCCCTGCTCATTAACAGTCCCAGCTCCTATGGGACTGTGCACCCTTACTCGTAACCCCATGGGCACCCCCGCCCCCTATGGACAGTGCTCTGTTTCTTCCTAGCTAAGTTTATGCTTTAAAAATGCATATATGCATAGATACACGAAGAAGCAGACATTTCTGGTGGTCACTCTGGTCATTCTATTGGAAGGAGAAATCAAGCATGAGGAGGTTCGTTTGGGTAGCAAGGCACACTGCACTCCCTTAAAGACAAAAAAAAAATTATTTGGCATACAATGCTGGACAAAATCAATAGTATTTCAAAGATGTCTGCCATTGATGAGTTAAAAGAAAGAGTGATTTCATTTGCGAGCCAAAATATGTGCAAAATTCCTCGAGGCCAAGGAACATTAGTAAAAAATAAGGAGGTGGTACACAGCACAATGCGTAAAACTGGGGACAAGGTCTATAGCTAAAATGGATCCCAGAATCCTTCAAGAACTCAGTGTGTTGATTCAAGCACAGTTTGTCTTGAGTAAGCTTCAGAAAGGAAAACTTCTGTTGCCTGTGTGTTTTCCATGTTAAATGTGAAAAACAGTTTGATGAAAAAGGTGGAGAAGAGTCTTTGCTCCTTAGAGTGAGCATTGTTAAGCAGTAATGAAGGCAAAGGGAGACACTTGCAGTGTGTTCACAGATGATGAAAAGGGCTTGCAACAGGGGATCCGGCATACTGAGTGGCCAGTGTATAGATATGCCATGTAAAAGTCCACTGTTACAGTGTGGAAGATGAAATGCCCTAAATGGAGTTTCTTATTGTCAGAAGGACGTCAATTTGGGTTGCTTTCATATGTGTTTTGCGTCATGACTGTAGCCAGAATGTGCACTTTGGACTGGATGGCAAACAAGGCACTGGCGGAGGCATTAGCAAAATTCTCCAAGGAGACAGAAATGTTCAGCAACACTCCCGCCAATTGAGCCACTCCACGCCAAGGAAGGACACTCCTGACAACCAGGTGGAACTACTATGGCATTTGATGTTCAATGACCAATACCCAAGGTCATTGAACATCAAATGCCATAGTGCCCAGAGCCTGGGGACAGCCTACACTGGGGAAATTGCTCCCCTTGAAACAGTCGTAAAGATTGGCCCATCCCCTGGGGGTGTGGGGGTGTAGATCTGTAAAATGTACATAATTGGTTGGCAGTTGTGATGTTTCCAGTGGTGAACAAGGAGCATTGACCGAACTGTTGCCCCAAAGGTGAAAAATGGCTAGACGTTCCAGGAGGGGCGGGCCTTGATCCAGGTGAGCAGGGGCAATAGCCCATATCTAACAATCCTTCTCAACAATTGCGCCTCTTGTTGATCAGGGCATTCTGTGTCCAACTGCCCATTACCAGCCTCAGCAGCAGATGGCCAGTTGATTGCTTTGCTGGCCATGGGTATACTACATCTAGGCCATACATTCTGGTCCCCATAGGCCTGATACCTGATGCCCCTCATACACCATGACACAAGCTTAGGTAACCTTAAAGTGGTCCCTCCCTTGCCATGGACGTCACAACTCACACAGACTGTGATGAACCTGTCCCTGGATCCAGTCTATGGATGGGGCGCCATCAAGTTCCTGCGTCATTGAAACTTTGAGCCCATCTGTGAGAATAGATGATGTTAGATTAAGGTGACTGGAGATCCAGAACCTGTGCAATTGGTCCCTGGTTGTGGAGGCAAGTTCTAGCAAGGCATTGCTGTGCATGGAAGCACTCACATAGAGATTGGAGTGCCAGTGCTCTGGCCCCATAGTCTGCCAACACATAGTCAAAGTCTTTGCCGTAAGAGAGACACTTTTGAAACATTTTAGTGTGCGATGCATGGCTCGTTAGCGCCCAATAGCAGTCCAGCAACTTGTCATCTTGCATGGGAAGGGTGGCAGACGGGAAGCGCATTGTCCGGGTCATGAGTATTTCATATGGAGACAAGGCAAAAGGACTGTTGGCTGACCTCCTGAAGTAGAGGAGTACTAATGGGGGGGTCATCTGGCCAAGCTAAATATGCTTGGGCACAAACTGTAGACAACATCAGTTTCAACTCTCGGTTCCTTCTATCAATTGTAGCACTGAACTGGATCTGATATGGGACATGTAAGTCCCAATCTATGCCTAAAGCATTGAACAGTGTCCATAACACCTATTTGGCAAAAGTGAGTCTCTGTTGCTGTCATTTGAGCTAGGGACATCTCAACGGGGGATGAAATCCTGCAAAAGGCTTTTAGTCATCATGTATGCATGGATTCACCTTGAACCACTCTGAAAATGTCAATTATTACTAAAACATATTTGCAACATGCAACTGTGGGCATTTGGTTGAAGTCTACCTGGAGGTTAATAAAGGGGCCTGTTGGTGGTGGGTGGGCGGCTGGGCCTGCCTTCAGTTTCTTACCAATGTTGTACCCCTGGCAGATGGCCATTCTACAGTGACCCTCTCTAGTGTAGCACCTGGCGCATACCACTGGCTGTTGATATGGGAGATCATTTCATCCTTACAAATCCGGGCCATCCCATGCAATAGTCAGGCCAGATAAGTAAACATTAAGTTTGGGGCTGTTAGCCCACCATCACTGCAGAGGGTGCGATCGACCTAGAAGGGACGCATCACCAGTCATCAGTCAACCTCGAGTATGATGTGGAATGACCTACAGTACTAATATATGTGCCTTCCCCTTCCTAATCTAGAGGTGGTATGCTTGCCCCTATACCTATATTGCCTTGAAAGGGACCTGCATGGTCGCAACACGTGTCAGCAAATCTCAATAAATACCTGTGTTTCAATGACTAAGATTCCACAAGCCTTTTTTGAGAGAACTCTCTTTTGACCTTAACACAGTGTCTAGCGCGAATGTGACAGGTCTCGAAACCGTAACTCACACCACCATCATAGTGCCTCCACACTTAAGACGCATCTAGAGCGCACCCTTCCTTCTGGCACCTTGACATCTCTTCAGGTGCGATGCAGGTTTGGGATTTAATGCAATGGTCAGCTTCTTAGGCTGGAGCAGATTCAGTGGGTGCTGTAAATCCACCTCTATCCCCTCCTTCCTTTCTTTTTGCTGCCTCTTGTGTGGCCCAATCAGTCATCTCATTATCACCGGAAATGTACCTTTCCTCATTGGTATGGGGTCTTACATGTAATCACTGCCATTTTTGCTGGCAGCAATAGAGCTTCAAGGAGGACCGGAATTTGGGTTGCATCATTATTTGGGGAAACGGCAGAGGTAAGGAAACATCTCTCCTGCCACAATACCTTTCAGGCATGACACAAAACAAATGCATTTCTACTGTCTGTGTAACTGTTCACTTCCTGTTTATCAAACAAAACACAGGCCCTCAATAGTGCCACCAGCTTTGCTACCTGCCCCGAGGGTTGATACGGCATATGGTGGTGTTCAAGTATCTCATCGAAGGGTTGTACTTTGTTGAAGCTCATTGGTGGGCCTTGTACTACTGAATAGACAGCAGATTTTCCTGCAGCCTCATTGAATATCTGTCTACAAACACATTTACATTGCATTTTCTGAGAGGTCCGACCAGACTCTGGTTGCAGAGTGTACCACCTCCATGTCGGTCAAACATTGTTCCAGGGGTGAGAGCACCACTGAATTGTTGAAGACGGAACACCTTGCGACCTGTGCCGTACATGTGCTAAACAGTGTTTCTTCATAGTCTCGAGTCTTTAAGCAGCAGAACATGTACTGAGCTGGGCACCTGCACTGCGAGGGGGTTTTGGGCGGGCTTTCTCCTTCGACGTTGGTACATTTTTCATTCAGCATTGCTGAAGCTGCCCGTGTATGCATAGAGATAGCACCATTGCTGTTGGTTAAAGGGCCGTGTTAAAGTAGGGCACCGGTCTTGAGGAGGGCCTGTGTTCCTGTGACAGTCGACCTGTGGCTACCCGTTCTTTTTCATTACAGTACAATGTAAAATCCTTATTGCAATCAAGGAGGCCAAGGGCAGGGGTGGCGCATGGCATTTTCTTTCAATTAAGTTGCATTTTTGGCCTGAAAAACTTGTGGCTCTGATGTGCGAGGTGACTGAGCTGATAAACAGTGCCTTCCTTGCTAGCGCTAGCAGTGTCATTGAGCAAAGAAGACGAGGGTGAAGAATTGAGGGAAGCTAGATTTGTGTGCTATATCAACATAGGCCATTGGAAGTTGAGTCCAAGTGAGATGCAGTTCTTGGTGCATAAACGCAAAGATGCACTGACTGTCGGTGCCACAGGAATGCTGAAAAATGTACTGCAATGATCGACTAGTGTGAAGTGCATGGCAGATGTGGGGATGGAAGATAGTGTAGTGGGGGGATTTGGGACCACTGAGGAAAATGACTAAAGCACAGCATTGATGGACATATGACCCAAATGCACTCGTATATAGGGGAATGGGACTTTTTGACCATAAGAATAGGGATATTACATGTGCTTGTAGTCACATCAAGATCACCTTGTGAAAGTAAGGAATTGATACCAGGGAGTATTTTTTGTTCTTCTACTAATGGAAAGGGGTCCTGCTTCACACTTGAGAGGGGCACTCCTGGCTTAAGCGAAATGTGGACGGGCTGAGTAGAGTTCATCAACCCTACATTGTTTACATCTGTCGCACACAGCAAGTCTGGCACAGCAGTCAGCCAAGAGTCATCAACTTGAGGATAAGCATATGCACAATAGTAACTTCTTAAAGCTGCGTGACATGGGCAGTGGGACCTCGAAATGAAAGGTGTGAAGCCCGCTGAGGAGTAAAGGGCGATTGAGAACCACTGTTTTCCACTGTTCGGCTGCTTTAAACTGCACACTTCTACTGACCTGCTAGGAGGGGCTGTGCCTTCAAGCCCAACGATATGCTGTGCTGAGTGCCACGTTCGAGCTAACCACCTGATCTGTGCTCCGAAATCGCGTAAGACTACTGGGAGGACCCTACAGCAGTTTGAAAAGAGAGCGCGTCGTTCTTTACACTAAACAGCTGACTGCCACGAGAAAGAACACATCCACTGGAAGTGACTTGGAAGAGGCGTATATAATCACAATACCATAGCCCTTGCGGCGTGAAGCCCGCTGAGGAGTAAAGAGCGACTGAGAACCACAGTTTTCCACTGTTTACGGCTGGTTACGCGATACGTAGATCAAGATAGAAGTGACCAACAAGTGAGAAATGGAGATGGTAATAAGGGAGAAAGAATCTATCTTGAGCAACAGTGTTCCACGCGCGTATGAGCTCCCCTGGAGTTCACCGGTGAACCTGCAGGGACCACTGAGTCTCGCATCCAGGGCTGCATCGGAGGAGAGGGGGAGGGACTTAGCAACCCCTCGGATTGGAAGGGAGCGGGAGACGCCTCCTGACTTGGCAGCGACAGACAATCTGCAACTTGCCGATGACCCAGAAGGTAAGAACAACACAGATGAGTGTGGCGTTGATATTTTGGAGAGTGACCTTAACAATTCAGATATGAAGGAAGTAGTAACGCAGAAGCGTGTGCTCCGACCTCCAAAAGACCCGCTGCAAAGTAAGTTGAAGTGAACCCCACAAAAACGTGCGGCCCGAACGGCGAGTGCTAAAACAATCATACCTATGGCCCAGCAAACGAACAAATTGTCTATAGTTAAGACCCTAGGGACTGAGGAGAGGGCTGGGGAATCTGCACTGGGTACTGCATGGGCAGACGTCTCAAAGGGGAGACATGAAGCACAGCCTACATCGCAACTGAAGGGTGGGGCCTAAAAACATATACCCCGGGAAAAAGAGAAAACGCGAAACCACATACAAACCCCCAAGGGAGACGAACCGTATCCCTCACCAATAAGAGAGAAACAAATGAGTGAGCTCGGGGAAAAACAGGGGGTTGGGGACGATCTTGTATAACAAGACTCAGTTTTTCCGAACCCCCAAAGTCCATCTATGCAGCAAGAGTCAAATCCTCTGACAGAAAGCCCAGGGATGCAGGGAGAGAACCAGTTGAGCAAAGCTGGCATTAGTAGTGCAAAAAAGCAACATGGAATCAAATACCCATAGAAATTCGACCAGCAGCAGGCAATGTTAGATGAAGTTCAAAGTAAGTACGCACAGAGGGAGGAGATCACCGCAGAAATACATATGGGTGATAGTCAAGATTACTCCTATGAGACAAACCAAGAGGAGGCCAGCTCGGGGAACAACAAATGTATAGAAAAAAGGAGATCTGCATGACAAGACTATGGAAGAAGCGAGTCCTATGTTGGATCAAGCCAGCATAGAAGTCGTGCAAGAACTCACGCACAAAGAGTTGAACAAAGAGCCACAGCAACCAACTCTGACGTCAAAGAAGCCAGAAAACCTCCAGATCATTAACAAAGAGATAGATACGAACAATACTAACGATAAAATACGTGAAGCAGAGTGGGAAGACCAAGATCAAACGCCCAACTACAAGATACATGTGGAAAAGCCTAAATGAAGGAGGCACAAAGGCCCTACTAACAAACAAGGTCCTAACCCAAATAAACATGCGGTAGGAAAGGCAATAAAACAACCTAAGGAAAGACAAAGGCTCAAAAGTGGAATCTATCAACAAACTATTTGGCATAACTTCTGAAACCAAGCACCAAACCCAAAATGAAATCTCGGACACTGAATTACTAGACAGCTCTTTTTAATTTGGAGACTGGAATACGGACATACCCAAAGGAAGGGGGGAAATCATGACATCATTGCATGTACAATGAAGTCCGAAGAAGAACTCAACGTCAACTCCAATTAGATGGCATTTTAATAAATCAAGGAACAACTCAAACATACCACTCCGGAATTAAAAAATACCAGTTGGCCAAGAAATGCAGTGGGATTCCCAAGCAGATACTTTAATTGAGAAAGCTTCAAACCTCCAACTCAAAAGCCCAAATAACAGAAACACAAAAGCAAATGGAAAAGAAGTTGGATTAAGATCATCACCAAGGTTGGGTGATACTGCTGGGAGGAATGAAGTGCCTCTTGGAGACTGGACATCCCCAAAAGCTACCCAAACACTATGGTCTCAATTGAAAGGTCAGCCGCAAACAAAACTGCAAACGATAGGAACACAAACAATGAAAAGACAATACAACGAGAAAAATAAAGAGAAACCACTAACAAAAGGGAATAAAAGGATTTTGAACCCAGGAATGAAACCATCAAGCTTGCTAACCACACCAATTCCTAATAGAAGACTCTGTGAGATGTCCTCTGAAGGGCAAAGAGAATTGCAGCAAAAAAAATAGACTTAATATCTATAATGTCCACCATAACCATAGCCTTAGCTCCTTTCTCCAAACTTTATGAGACACTGAATGACACAATGAAGGAGCAGACATCATTGAGTGCCCTGATGCACACAAAATTAACTCTGATGGAAGGCTATATATTAGCCAAAGAAGAAACATAACAAAGACAATTGGACCTCCCTCACCAAACCAAGAACCACAGAAAACAAAAAAAACCAGGAGAAAGTGGCACACAGTCTATCCAAGAGGAGGCTCAGACCGCATCGAAACAGATGCCTGGTAACCACTCGGACAACCTGATTGAGAAAAGTATCAAAAAAAGGGAACCAGTAAAACCAAGTGTCTTTACATTCGGAATATTTACTGACCAGAAGTCCGTACTTGACAAAGAGCCAACCCCCTCTAGCATGAACATTGCTAGCAAAAAGAAGGAGTTAAAGAAAAAAGAGGTAAAAGAAAAAGAAAAGACTGTGACCCAAAGAAAAACAACAAATAACTGTACTCATCCAGCAGACAATATAATAAACTCATCTTGCGATATAATGGAGTCGAGTATTTATACAGTAGATGAGGTGGACTCGGAATCAAACCCAGCCCCTACATACAAACGAAAAGCAGTCACCTTAAATCTAACTGATAAGGGGATGGATCAGAGGAAGAAGATCTGCTTTAGGGAACAGGAACCAGCCATACACCCACAGAGGCAACAGAAGGAAAGAGATTCAAAGGAAGAGCCCGACAAAAAATAGACAGATGGAAGAAGTAAAAACAGTGGTAACGATGATTGGGGGGAGAAAGATGTGGATAGAACACCGAGTAATAAACGGATGAACAGGATGCCACTATCGTCTGAAAAAAAGGCTAGGAATGGTCAAACCAGAAAATTGCTGCTGCGATGCCGGAGATTATTGAAATATAAATCGCCAGAATTATCAGCAAGAAGGAAAGACCATAGGAAGCCGGCAGTACCAAAAATAAAAAGCACCTGCATCTTCCAATTGGAACGTAAACATCGGGAAAACGATGATCTAACTTTGAACAGACAATCCATTATAAATATATTCGCCTTGATACCAAAATTGCGTGATATCCAGAGCCAGGATTTATGGATAGTTGAACCCTGTGAAATGGGAAGGAAGGACAGATCCTATTTACACATTAGATCCCAAGTCATTAGAGAATTGTTACGAAAGGGAGTGGAACATCTTAAAATCTTGTGATATGCTATGATGGAAATTGACCAACATAGAGAGGGACAGAAATACCAGGAAAACCATGAGTCAAAAGACCAAGAGAGAACAACAAGAGATACAAAGATCCACGAAAGAAACACAACTAGGGAAGAAAGCAAGTGTAAGTACATGTTCAGGCAAGATAAGCTGCCTGCTTCATTAATGGCCGCCTGCAACTCGTGTACGGAACCAAAGTGAGGCTGTGACCCGTTGCCAAGCAACGCCTGCTCAATATCTCCCACAACCCCCCGCCGGCAGGCGGAAGCCGGCCCACGCAAGAGAAGGCCCACGGGGAAAAGGCCCTGTTTGCCCCCCGGAACCCCCATTGCAGACCAGTTCGTGGAGAGGGCAGGAGCCCCATCCAGCCGTTCCCTCCGGCTGCAGCCACGCTGCTATTTCCCTCAGCGCTGCCGGAGCATCAAGCCGCTGATGCCCTTATTGACAAGGTGAGCAGCCAGCAGAATGCCCATATTTTCTGCACACCCATCGAGAGCAGGAAGGGCTGTGCCTTCCCAATGAGAATCTTCACAACGGCATTTTTATCTTTTTGTCTGAAGCGTGCCTGCTTCATTAATGGCCGCCTGCAACTCGTGTACGGCACCAAAGTGAGGCCGTGACCCGTTGCCAAGCAACGCCTGCTCAACATCTCCCACAACCCCCCGCCGGCAGGCGGAAGCCTGCCCACGCAAGAGAAGGCCCACGGGGAAAAGGCCCTGTTTGCCCCTGTTCGCCTCAGGGCGCAAAGGGGTCATAGTCAGAACATCGGTCCGCTCACATGCGCCCAAGACCGTGCACCTACCACAGACCCAAACATTCCGCACCGCTCTCCCACTACAGCTGAGCTCAGACATCCAAGCTGTTCACACAGACACCGAAGAAACCAGAGCCTAGCCACCTCGGCAGGCGCAGTGGGCGGTCGCGGAACAAAGCAGGAGCTTCCCCCACATTTCAAGGTAGGCCCCCTGGGCTTGTTAGAACTTTCTTAAAGCTTGCGCTTTCCCGCCGAAACCACGCACCCGCCATGGCCAAGTCCTACTTCAAATGATCTGGGTCCCCACAGGTCACTAGCAGCGCGGCCAATGATCGCTCTGACCTAGTAAGCAGCCAATCTTAACGTGCATCTGACCATGCCATTGTGCCTATTTATAACTGCACCCATATAGTCAGCCCAATGACCATGGCCTATACTGGCACACGTCTAGGCTGCTGTTAGATCTCAACTCAACTAGTACTTAAACTACGCAGTGGTATGCCTTATGGTCGCCTTCAGACCATATTGTACAGTGTTGTACATATAGTCACTCCCAGACCACACTTTGAATTGTATTGTGCCTTATGGTCGCTTTCTGACCACATTTAAACTGTGCTGTGCCGTATGGTCGCCAACAGACCACATTTGAACTGTGTTGTACCTTATGGTCGCTTTCTGACCACATTTAAACTGTGTTGTGCCTTATGGTCGCCTGCAGACCACACTGGAATTGTGCTGTGCTCTATGGTCGCTTTCAGACCACATTTAAACTGTGTTGTGCCTTATGGTCGCCAGCAGACCACTCCTGATTAGTGTTGTGCCTTAGGGTCGCTTTCTGACCACATTTGAAGTGTGTTGTGCCTTATAGTCGCTCTTCTGCGATACAGCCGGTGCCTCCTGCTGCGCCTAGCCACACTGATACCCCCAGGACCTAAGCTGTTTTTCAGCCTACCCTGAAACTATCCACTCCTGCCTACCTCAGGCTAGGTCCACCTACTCTGACTTTGTCCTCCTCCACACACAGCCATGCCCAGCATACAATCATGCCCATAGCGCCCAAGCTCAGCGCTGCCACCACCACGCTGCTCACTCTCCTCGCAACACTCATTGCTCTCAAACTCTATACTCCTATCCATCCCCCATACACACCACTAAGCTTACTCCCCCACCACAAGCATCTCGCTACACCGGAGATCACACTAACTATGCCACATCGCACAACCGGTGTCATAATTATGCATAGACTAGAAAGACTCAGAGCTCGCACACATACCACAGAATTTAGCACACTACCCCTTCCCACAGAATACAGAAACCATAGACTGAGTGCCCGCACCACCTCCAAACGCTGCCCCCACATGGGATACTCACTCGCCCACAGTCCACCACCCACCAACCTCGCCATACCCTCACATAACATACCAGATACGACCAACACTCGCACTTCCACAAACAAACCACACACACCTCACATCAAATGTGCCCTCCTCAATGTCCGTTCACTCCCAGCTCATGCATCTGATATTCACGACCTCATAACCAACAATAACATTGACCTATTAGCTATCACTGAAACATGGTTACATGAAGCATCAGGCCCCGCCGTTGCACTTGCATTACCACCTGGTTTCACCATACTCAGACAAGATAGGCCAGATCGAACAGGAGGCGGAGTAGCCCTCATCTACAAAGAGAACCTCCAGCTCTGACCTGTCAGTCACCCCTCAACCAACAACTCTGACCTCCTATCAGCCAAACTCACACTGTCACCCAACAGCACCATCAACATCCACCTACTATACCGCCCCCCAAGCAACACCCCAGACCCCCAGGACAACATTATCCATATCCTCAGCAATAATATCAAAAGCTCCACCAAAACCCTTCTACTAGGAGACCTCAATCTCGGATTCAACGATACTAAGGACAAATCTGCAGCCACTCTCACCAAAGAACTCAATGACCTGGGCTTCACCCAAAAAGTAGAAAGTCCAACGCACACCAAAGGCCGCATTCTTGACTGGATTGCAGACCATAACTGCCTCTCCAGTATCACCTCTAACTCCTCACTGCCCTGGACTGACCACAACTGCATCGAGTTCTCTATTCCTGTAACCAAAAACCACAAAACCATGACCCCTGCTAGCGCTGCACAAGTCAGAAGCTCTAAAAAACTCACAGAGGAGAACCTGCGCCCATACCTCAATACCCCCGAGCTAGCTCCCCCATTCGCTAATGGCCCCAATATCACAGCTGACATCTACAAAGATGTCATCACCAAAGCTATCAATGAAATAGCACCACTCGAATGGAAAAAAGAGAAGAAATCCCTACACACCAACTCTTGGTTTACTGAAGAACTGCACTCAATGCGATCCCACAAAAGAGCAGCACTAAAAAACTGGCAATCTGACCCCTGTACCAGTACCAAAAACAAATTCAATTTAATCTCCCACCAATACAAGATAGCTATCACTGATGCCAAAGCCAACGCCTTCAACACACGTATCTCCAATGCCAAATCACACTAGAAAGAGATCTTTGCCATTTTTAATGAGCTCATCTCCCCCCCTAATACACCAGATGAAATAATCAAAGATGAAGCTTGGTGTACCGGCATCCAAGCTGCCATGCTACACAAAATTGACCTTCTCCAAAAGAAAATCAAAGACCATTGCAAAGCACTTCCTCTACAGACAGGAACTAAACCTACCAACACCCCACCCACCTCGTCTAAGCCCACCATACCTGACTTCTCCTTCAGAAACGTCACTGAACCAGAAGTTATTAACCTACTAAAAAAACTCAAACCCTCCCCCTGGAAAGGCGATATTTGCCCCCCTAAACTCATCAAAGACTGCGCAGACTGCTTTGCACCGCTCTTCACGGCATTCATCAACGCGTCCTTTAAAACAGACATCATCCCAGCTAACCTCAAAGAGGCCTGGGTCCGGCCTCTCCTAAAAAAACCTACTCTCGACCCCTTACAACCAAACAACTACAGACCAATAACCACGGTGCCTTTCCTGCTAAAACTGCTGGACAAAGCCGCACACTGCCAAATCCAACATTTTCTGGAAACCCACTCCATCCTCGGCACTAGGCAATCGGGCTTCCGGAAAGGACATGGCACAGAAACAGCCCTGGTAGATCTGAAGAGTCAGATCACCCAAATCATGGACAAAGGCAAGCCTGCTCTCCTGCTCCTTTTAGATCTCTCAGCCGCCTTCGATCTGGTTGATCACAAGACTCTCACTTCACACCTCACACACTCAGCCAACTTCTCCAAAGAAGCAGCCCTCTGGATCACTTCCATCCTAGAGGGAAGAGCCATGAAAGTCTTCTCGGACATCGCCAATGCCACTCCCACGACAATCCACTGCGGGGTCCCTCAAGGATCTTGCACTGCACCCACACTCTATAACTTGTTCACCAAGCCCCTCTTTGACAAACTTGACTCATACGGCATCACATACACAAACTACGCGGACGACACACAAGTACTTCTACCACTTACCGGATCATACAACGAAGACGCTAAGGCACTCCGCACTATCTACTCCGTCATCAAGGCATGGATGGCAGTCAATGGCCTCTGCCTCAATGGTGATAAGACTGAAATCATGATATTAGGTCAACAGAACACCCTAGACAAACTTGACAAACTATACGCTAACTTCTCCATAGACAACTCCATCATCCCCGTATCCACAGCCGTAAAGACTCTGGGAGTATACCTTGACTCCTCACTATCTATGACTAGACAAGTCAGCGCAATCACATCCGCATCCGCACACACCACCAAACTCATAAACGCCATCAAACCCTACCTCTCTAAACCCAACTGCCTCTCTATAGCGAAGGCAACCATTGGAGCCAAACTGGACTACTGTAACGCACTCCTAGCAGGCACTTCAGCCAAAAACATAAACAGACTACAAGTCACGCAGAACAATGCCCTGCGGGCCGCTCTTAGTATCCCAAGAAGAGAGCATGTCACCCAGGCCAGGCACTCCGCCCAATGGCTTCCGGTCAAAGAACGGATCACTCTCAAAATCCTCACCCTCACTCACAAATGCCTCTCTCTCTCCGCCCCGTCCTATCTATCTGAAACCATCCTCAAACCCTCCTCCTCCCGTCCCACCAGGACGCAATACTCCAACTTAATCTGCATCCCACGCATCAAAAAAGCCAAAGCCGGTGGTCTTAGTTTCCCCTACATTGCAGCCAAGACCTGGAACGCTCTCCCTGCAGACATCAGAGCAGAATACTCACTCCCTATTTTCCGCAGGAAACTAAAAACCTCTGTCCTTGCAAAATAATCAGGAAATTCTCAGGAATCCATGTAAATATTCTGCGTTGCCAATGTATATATGTCTACTGTAAATTCATTATTGTATGTAATTACTGTATCCTATGTAACCAAGACATTGTCAGTAACAAGCGCCACGATGCCCCCGGGCTGCCGTGCGCTCTACAAATCTGAATAAATAAATAAATAAATAAATAAATAAATAAGCTAAGGGAAAAGTTAACAAGGAATGGAGATAGAAAAGAGAGTGAAGTAACGCAAGATCATAGACAGTACCGGAGAAGGAGAAACTCAAGAACCTCAAAAGAATATGTATCATCGGACTCAGAGGAAGACAATATGAGAATAGAAAGAAAAGAAGTACGACAAATAGAAGGAGCATGCAACAATGAAAACATAGACGGGCAGAATATATCAAAGACAAACAGGAGATATTGCTTAGACAAAAGAACAGCACTAAAAGCGCACCCGTTAAGTGGACTTGGAAATTAATTTTCAGCACCCCATTTAAGTAAGGAAAACTAGCAACTAGACAAGAAGGTACAGATAGCTGGAATCACCTCCAGACAAAAATTAGTAGAATCGAAGACAACCCTGAAAAAATCCATGGATATGATGTCTAGGAATACCAGAGGTTTTACTCATCTAATGACAAAAAGTGATGTAAAATTAAGTAATTGGGATATAATCTGCCTTCAGGAGACATGGCTCCTAAAGAAACCAGATCTGGATGGATACATCCTCGTCAGTACTCCGGTAAAAAAAGGATTAACGGGGAGACCAACGGCTGTTTTATTAACAGCAATAAGATCATGTAGTGGTCTGGAGGTGCTGGAACAGCTGCAAACAACATACCTATTCCAAGTGCGTTTACTCTCTTGGAAGCACATAGTCTCACACCACTGGGGAGACGGAAGAAAGAATCCTCTTAATGAATATTTATTGTAATCCTGAGGTTATCGCCAACGAGGTGTACATTGAATCCCTGAATAACAGCTTAGATGAAGCAAGTGTAAATTATTGGTACAACTACACAATAATAACAGGAGACTTCAATGCAATCTGTCCGCGGATTGGGAACCAAAGATCCTATTTGAGCAATTCGGCAAAAGTGCTGAAGAGAGATAGATGCTTAGAACAAACACTAGCGGTAAGAGATCTCCACAACTTACATTGGTTGAGATCAAGGCAAACTTGGACACACCAATTTTGCAAAGAGGCGACCAAACAGGTACTATTGACCACATGTTTGTATCAAAAGACGTTTTAGGGCTGATGAACAGATTCTCAGTAGAAAAAACAAAACACAGTGACCATAATTTATCATACGCTAGCTGGATTAATAATCAAAAACCGAAACATTGGCATAAGCACGACCTCGAAGTGAATGCGAGGGGAAACCGACTCAAGCTTACAGAGAATGCTATAATCGAGCTCACAAAGAGCTATACTGCAACGTGCAATACAAACATCAAGAGAGGTGAAAACGACAAAAGTATCTTGAAGTACACACCACTCTTACAGAAATTCATCGTAAAGGGGAACAATCCAGCCCCTCAGACAGACCATCAACATGCTCACAACCGGGAAGTAGTTGTAAAAAGAAGAACTTTGAGAACAATTAAAAGAATGGCAATAACATCTGGCCTGCCAGAGAATAAGATGAGATGGTACAGAGCCTGTATGCAATATAAATCCTGGATATGGCAAAAAAAAGCCTACCTATACCAGAAAGATGCAGAAATCATGCTGAAAACATTATGTAGGCGGAAATCAAAAGATGTTTCGTCTCTCATAAAGGGAGCGAGCTCCACCACGAATGCACTGCATAATAATGTAAGTGAAACCAAGTGAATATCTCACTTTGAGCAACTATACAGCCCAGTAAACAATGCAAACTGTAGGTACCAAAGTGAGATTACCCAAAAAATTGAAGAAAACTTTCTCTGGGACATCCCACACAGTGAAGAAGACATTCTGCTACAAATTAAGAAGCTAAGCAACTCAAGGGCTCCGGGACCTGATGGGATAGCGAATAGTGACCTAAAATCAAATCCAGAGCTTTGGTCATCATTTATCAGCAAGCTATTCAAGAAATGTAATCAAGAAAAAAATATCCCGGAATCTTGGAGAATGGCTATAGTGGCCCCAATTTTCAAGCGAGGTGATAGAGCAAATCCAGCGCATTATCACCCGATCTCACTTTTTGATGTCATCAGAAAAATCTTTGGAAGCTTTGCATTAGAAGCTTTCCAAACTTGGCTGAAAGGAGAAAATAGATCCAACCCTTTTCAAATGGGCTTTTTCAAGAACGCAGGGACCACTCTGAATATATTAATGCTGAGTATGATAAAAGCAAAGGTTGTTCAAACGTGCCAACAAGTACATATGGCTTTTATTGACCTGGTCCAAGCATTTGACCAGGTCAATAGACAGTTACTATGGGAAAAGCTGGAAAATCTAAACTGCCCTGAGTTAATACTAGCCCCAATTAGAGCACTCTACCAAGATACATCGATGAAGGTACGGCTAAGTCGAGTGGGCCTCTTGTAGGAAGAAATGAAAACATCAAGAGGTGTTAAACAGGGCTGCCCCCTTGCGCCCGCATTGTGCAATGCCTACATGGCAGATTACTCAAATACAGAGGATAAGGTGAGATGTTTCCCACCAAAGATGGGAGGGGAGCCGGTATCGCATCTCCTTTATGCAGATGACATTATTTTACCAGACTTTACAGCTGTGGGATTACAGAGGCAATTATCCAACTTGGCAGAATACTTGAAGAAAAACAACCTTCAAATGAACACAGCAAAAACTAAGGTGATGACATGGGAAACCTCGGTTAGAACTAAACAAAAACAGAATTGGTTGTAGAGAGTCAAAAACTGGAAAGAGTAAACACATTTAAATACCTGGGAGTGACATTAAGCAATGACCCAAAGGAGAAACCTATGCAGGACATGCTTTGGTCCAAAATGAAAGCTTTGACCACACAAGTGACGATTATTGATAAAAAATACGGTAAATTTTCGCTTATAGCAGCAATAACCTTCTACAAAGCAAAGGTGGTCCCTGCAATATTATACGGAACTGAGGCTATGCCTGCCCTCGCGGACAGCCTCTGGATTAAACTGGATAGCCATTTCTGGAGGCAAGTGCTTGGATTGTCAAAGAGGACTCCCATGTCACTCATCAGACGTGAATTATGTCTCTCTTCACTAAAAGCGATCAAAGAGAGAAATATGCTGATGTTGTATTGTAAGATCATACAGGACAACAAGCCAAAAGCTCTCTACTTGATTGGGAAAGAAATGGAGAAGGATAACATTCGACTACTGACGGAGTGGGAAAATCAAAACATTACATTATTGAACGAGATTGACGCCTCGGTAGACCAGCTTGTAAGAAACCCAGACAGTGTATCCAAAAAACCTTTAGAATTGGACTGGATTGACACCGGTGAGACCGCTAATAACTATGGTCTAACTAAGCAATTCCCCAAACAGCAAAGAGACTAAATGTGACTAGAAGCTATCTGGGAAAATTGCCGGATAAAACCTGCAGCAGGTTCTTTTTAAGATTTCGTCTAAACCTTCTTAAAACAAACAAAGTACTGTTTACAAGAAAACAAACTACAATGAATAAATGCAGATTCTGTAAAAAGGAAGACGAAGTGGAAACAAGTAGACACCCTCTTCTAAGCTGCGAAGGAACACGCCAAGTCAGAAACACAGTTCTGGGAAAAATAATGGCAGCTTTTAAACCTGTCAAACGGCGATGACACTCGGTTACTTGGTGTAACTTCTTTTTTTAAAACAATTGATTTGGAGCAAAAATCTGGATGAAATACGGAGGCTTACAAGGTAAAAAGACTAAAGAAAATCTTGGACTCCGGACTCATAAGCCTTCTGGTCTTTGCAAACCATAAAAGCCACGGCTCAGGGGCTTAATAATAAATACTACTTAAGAGAATTTGGAAGGGCCAATAATTGATTCTGATGAACTAAAGTGATGATTTTAGGTTTTTTATGCCCAACTCAATGGATATGTTCTTTTCTGGGAGGGAGGGAGTTTTTATGGATCATATGGATTTTATGGACCTAACGTTCTTTTTGTCAAAATTGTTAATTCAATAAAAGAAAATTCAAAAATTAAATAAAAAAAGGTGGGAATTTCTGATATGAATCCTTCTGGTTTTCAATACATCAGTTCTCCGACCTTACCTAGAAAAGCAATCCCCAGGGTATTATCTGTGTTAGAAGCACAGAAAACAAATGCCTGGGAGAAGGATATAAGGTACAGGGTGATGGAAACTGGTTGGGCCCGAAGGAGGGAGCTGGGTTTCCCCTCCAGACCAGCCGCCCAAACTGGGTCATATATATTGCTACCAAATGAGTGGAAGTGTTTTCCAATGGTTTCACCTATGCTGCCATCAATTTACCTTTGATATTCTCTCTGGCATTGTCATAGACAAAGTTATACCAATAATGCTGGTCTATGCCAAGATCTAGGGTAGTCAAGAAAGTCCTACACTAGAGTTTCTTTTCATTTTGATGCTGGCCTTTGGGTGTAGGCAATCTACAAACTGGGATACTACTAAATAGTAAGCTGTCCCCACATGGTCAGGGAATCCTGAGTGTGCTGTGAAAGCTTCTTTCAGGTTAGTCGGATGCTCGCCTTTCTTTTGTTTCAGTGATCATTGTGTCAGAATGTCATCTGAATAGGGCTGGATAGTCTGCACCTTTATATTATTTTCAATAAAATGATGCGAGTATTACTTTTTCAGAAATAAAGATCTGCTAATCAGACATCCTTTCCTAATGCTTTGTGCCAAAATTACAGCACACTCATGTCCCTTCGCTGAGACACCCCCAGCACAGATTGTGCAATGTAAGCAGGAAAGTTCAGAGGTCACGTGCATTCCTGACAGCTGCTGCCACACAAGGTTTCAACAGGCAAGGAGGGCACCTCTGATGAGTCAAAACATAATAATTGCAACAGCTAGTCAGCCTGGTGGCACTTTAAAGAGTAAATATAAGCCCTATATGGTTATTGCATGGTGGCTACTACGGCCCCAAGGATTTGATATCATACTGGTGTTAGCTTGGTGAACAGTGCTAAATTATGGCAGGGATGTGTATTAGCTGTCGGGCTTGGGTATCGCCACAACAGCACTGTTGGATGATGACTAGGTAGTTGCCTTACGATCCTCCTGAAGGATGGTCAACACTTTCTCCCAGGCCACAGGAGCCATCCCCAGAAGGTCCCCTGAGAACCAGTGCTAAAAAGGAAACACTGACATAACAAAGACACTCTAAAACCAGGGTACTGACCACTCGAGTCCTGCTGAAGTCATCAGCCATGTGATGAGCATGGAATTACAGTAGCCAGATGAGAGAGGTAGGCTGATAGACGGCTTACACCATCTTGGCTTCTTCTCGGGCTCTCTACAAACTCCTGCACCCCTTTCCTGCTGCAGACAGAGCACTCTGGGAATTGCATCGGAAGACAAAGGACACTTGTTACAACAGCCCAGATTTGACCCCTAACAGCAAGCTTTCTGTGGATCTATCCCCTGTCACATTTTACCTTTATTTGGAAGGGAAAACCTCTCCTTCATTGATTCATCATTGGGCTCTCACAAGAAGAAGAAAGATTCAATGGACCTCTGTTGCGTATACAGCCCATTACAAAAACCTCTGCCAGAGAGGTGAAGATGGAAGGCATCCAAGTCAGTGGCAATCTCTGTTCACTAACCATCTCAGGCAACAGTGGGGTGACACTGATTTGGGCCAATCCCTCTCTGCTGCCTGTACACTGGAATCGGGATGCTTGTTCACTTGAGGTGAATGAAACATTTTAGGTGTGAGGCAACTTCCTGGAGTGGAAGTGCTGAACAAAGCACTCATCTTGACACTGGAGACCCTGGACAGCAACCCAGAGGTCAAGGAACATCCAAGGGCCCTGGTTCCATCTCAATCTGCTTTTGAGATTCACCAACCTAGATTTCGCCTCCGGCCTGTCCCAAGCTTCTTCATGCCACCTGCCTTTGCTGCTTGGCCTGTAGCAAATGTTGGACTCAGTCGACCAGATCACCAACCCGATGTCAAATAAATGCCTCAGAAAGTGCCTGGAGTCCTGGCTCAATGCTATTTAGCCCCAGATGCAAGACACTAAGGTTATTTGAAGAGTCATTGTCCCCCTGGAATGGCGTGAAAGGCCTTAGTGTCTTTTAAGAACCCTTCTTTGCCTTTTAAAAGACATATACTTGAAGAGTGAAATTTGCTGACGAAATCCTTTGCCTTCAACCCTGTCTTCACCCAGAGTGCTCCTTTATTCCCAAAGTCTGCATTCTCTGTATTTCCTTTAGAAGGGAAGTTCGCTGGTGTTTTAATTAGTTGTGTACAATGTTAGTTTTTATTAAAGTTCCTATCTCGTTTTTACTAAACCTTGCTTGGGCTTGCTTATTTTGGTACCACTGTACTAGTGTTGTTTGTGTTGCAACTGTATCCGCCCAGGGCCCTTCTAAAGATATAGCATGCTCTTGGCCGAAGTTACCAAAAGAGAGGAAGGAGGCATATCAATTTGGCTGTGCCTCTTTCACATTTACGATTGGGATCACTGCCAGTTTAGCTGAGTAGAAGGTTTAGCCACTGCTCTTTCCTGTAATCCTGCAGAACAGTAGTCATTTCGTCAACGTTTTATTTTGTCTCAACAAGAAGTGGGGGGCAGGAGTGCTTGAATTGTGGGCACAATGCTTGCACTTTTTTCACTCAAGAGGGATCGGGCCTGTTAGTTGCCTTCTGCCTTAATGTTCATACTCTTATCAATCATGGGAATCCACTGGGATTCATGGGAAACCGTGACCAACGGATTGGCAGCCTTTATTTTTTATTTCATATCTCTTTATTCTTTAAACACATGTGTCGAACCAGTAGCAAACATCAAATTAAAGGTAAAATAAGCACAATTTACTTTTGTGCTGCTACCAGATAATATGTTAAGAGACAGGTATTTACATCTGCAGTGTTGAAATCAGAATCAGCTGTCTGGCTTACATATTTACTTCTATACATAATATAGACATACACGTTGGAGGAAAAGGCTACAGCCATGGGCTAACCTCAGACTGCCTGATCTAAGTCATGCTTACATTGAACCAGATATTATGGGGATCGTTCATGGCGGAATGTCATCAAAGGGGAAGAACAGGGATTGTGTCAATGTACTCCAGGGCAGTATAAAATCACTGGCATCCCCAAGATCAGCAGACAAAGCTATGGGCAACAGCTAGTGCAAGTCCACAAGGGAAGGGTTATAAGCTATAAGTCTGTCCTGCAGTTGGTCTACCCATTTAGTTGGCTTCTTACCTATGCTTGAAAAGGAGTCTTCTAGGGAGAGAAGTTTAGGTGGGGTGCATGGCTGGTGAGCAAGAGCCATCAAGTAATCAGGTGGGGCGAGGGCGTCCTGAAGGGACATACAAATTACAACCCTTTGGTCCATTTGGTCGTCCTCAGAATCTGATGAGTCGGTGGCACCTGAAGCATCAACGAATTGTTGTCAATAAAGTTAATAACCTCCTTTGTGTGGATATTATGGTATATTCTCGTTCCAATGTTACCCATGTAATGGCTGGTACGAGGTCCATTCATCGCCGTTTTTTCCGCAGCATTTCTTGCTGCAGATTTTTTACCACAAAACAACACATCAAAAAATATGGAGGGTGGGTAGAGGGATATAAGATTTCTGGGTGTTTCGAGACTAGATTTTAAATCAGTGGTAAGAGAGGTTTGGGGGGGGGTAACCTCCCCAAAAAGGAAAAAAAAATGGATGAGTTTTTGCAGCTAAAGATCTGTGGCAAAAAATGATGC
Organism: Ambystoma mexicanum; assembly: GCF_040938575.1. Classification (NCBI taxonomy): domain Eukaryota; kingdom Metazoa; phylum Chordata; class Amphibia; order Caudata; family Ambystomatidae; genus Ambystoma; species Ambystoma mexicanum. The sequence continues at coordinate 799,683,967 of NC_090935.1, read as the reverse complement.
AAAAAAAAAAACGTGCAAAGAATGACATGGAACCGTAATGGCTATACACTCATTGTTTCTTCTATATTTCTAAACAACAGGCTGTGACGTTTTGGGAAAGGCATGGCACAGACACAAGCAAGAGAGCTCCTGGTGCTCCGTGGACCATTCCTTTCTCATGGGAATGATACTATGACCTCTGTGTGAACAAAGTATTTAGAGCTTGAATCCATAGTCGAAAGGGAAGACTTTCCTGCAGTTGTAGTTGTTAACAGTCTTACAGTACCACTTTAGTAGCCATGTTGTACAGTTGGGCCTGTAATTATCAGCCATATACTGCACTTGACGATCTGGGTCCAAGATCCAGACACCTGAACAGTTGTGTGTTCTGTATTCTGTAGATGTGCACATCATTTCGGTTTGCAGTAACACAGTTATGCACCAAATGGCGGACCACTGGAATGGGATCCAGAAAGAAACTCCTTTGTGAAAATAATCCCCTGCACCACCCCAAGCAGTTCCTGCAGCAGTGTACATCAGCCACATGCAATTACACTCTGACACAGCAACTCGCTTCTTTCATGCAGCAAATTACTCATGGTGGCAAGGGCACTACTGCTTCACAGTATGAAAGCATTATGGGTGGGTCCCAGAAAGAAATGAGCTCATGGGACCTTGTTGGCAGTGGGCGTACAGTGGCATCATCAACAGCTCCAAGTACATTAGGGAAGGGAATGAAGCTATAACATTGAAGAGGAAATGAACATTTGGATCCACTTTAATATTGCTGCTAAAAAACCTGCTGCAGGAAGTACATAAAGCTAACGGAAGCATGCCAGACGCCATGGCATTAGTTCCCTGAAACGGCCCAGAAGTGCAACATTGACCGCAGCTTGTGCAATGAGGGCATGGCAGTGAAGATGGCACTTCTAGGTTCCAAGTAGACCTTCATGGTGTCCAAAATAAACATTATAGTACCTGTGTCTTCTCTGTATGGCATCAGCCTCTGTTCTCTAATTAAAGCAACCTGAACAAATATAAGAGAAGCTGTAATTGAAACATACATTCATAAAGCAAGCATACATCACTTAGAAAAAGGAAAAGGGATTCAGCCAGTCCCTCAATCGGGTGCAGCGGCATCCAGGTCAGACATAGATCCCAGAAACAGTCTACCTGCTGACCTACCAATCCAGATTTACAACTTTTCCTTACCCAATCATCCTCTAGTGTCCTTACCTGCCACCACATTCTCAATGCCCTCCCTGTATTCCATTTGCGCCAATCTCATTCCCCTTCCCTTACACGCACCTCCTTCTCTTGCCCACATAAATAACCCATCAAACCAAGCCCATTCATTGCTTCTAGCCACCTTATGTTACCTTGGCATTCAGTTGGACAGGAGAACACCTTGATTTGCCAATCAGCCTCTGCCAGACACAACAAAAAGCTGTGGTCGGGGTCTTGCTGGTAACTGGGGCTGTGGGATCTGCACATGGACAATGCAGAGTGGAAGACGGCAAAGGGATGTGGCTTTTTATGTGCTGCCCAGCTGCACTTTCTTGGAAAGTCAGCTCCATATTTCAACTCACTGAAGCAGAGAGAACTGCAAGGGGAATATGTCTTCGACATGGGGATGGAGAGTGAGCAACAGTGGCCTATTATATTTATGTGTGTCTTCAAATAAGGTGGAATGTGTGTGTGTGTGTGTGTGTGTGTTAATGTGTTAGAGTTTATCTGTGACAGTGTAAAGTATAGGTAGAAGGGTGTATCTGTGTTCATGTATATATCTGAATCTGTTGTTGATTTGCAACTGTTTATTTTTTTGGTCACATAAGAGAACAGTGTTCTGGCCAAACAATGCAAAACAATCATATGCTAGGGGATGTCATTTAGAGTTGGGTAGTAACAGTAAAATCGTCAGTGTTTAACACATACCGTTTATTTTAAGTTCCACCAAATTGAGGGTTTGATGAAATACCACTAGTGGTATTCCATGGGAATACCAGCGGTGGTATTTTAGGCAGTGCTTTTCAGAAAATCCACCTATTTTTACCTTCACCTTTGAGGTGGAGATAAAAAATCCAAATTGTTACAATCTTTCTTTTTACTGTACAGACGGAAGCACAGTTGCTTCCCTTCAATAGAGTGAAACAAGCTTTTACAAAGGACCATGTTGAGGGGGTAAAAAGGTAAGCATCTGAGGATCTCTGCCACCTTTCACCACCTTACCCATATAATGCATAAAGGGAGTACCAGAAATTACCCTTCTGCGCATAAATAAAATCAACAGTACTGATATGAGCCACTACTGTACAGAATCTGTTTATCCCTTCACATTGATGCTGAAAATGGTTGAAATAAATGTTAAAAACACCTGTTACATTAGCGCCATCGGGGGTGGAATTTCTGAAAAGCACTCCTGGAATTCCAGAAATACCACATCTGCTGGTGGTAAACTTTGAGAAGGGGTGGATTTTCAGGAATACCACTGGCAGAGCTGGTCCCGTTCTACAGCTGTCTGCCCAAATCTGAATGACCGCCTTAGTTTCTAGTCTTCTAACAATTAATACCTGAACATTACATCTTTCTTTGTGTGTTTTCAATTGTGTCCAAAAGTAAGTACCACAAACAGTCTAACAGCCCTTTCTATAACCACTATGGGCCTCATCACAAGTTGGGTGGAGCAGTAAAATGTGGCGGTAATGCTATTACCGCCCAATCCTGTGTTCTGGGGCATTCACCTCCAGCTCTGTGCTCTGATGCGCTGGCTTCAAGGCCATTTTCGGTGCTATTACCACCGGCGGTAGTAATAGCACCCATCAACCCCATTGGACCCAATGAGAATAAGTACTTACCACCCCTCCACCCCGCAACTTGGGATCCAGTCCAAATTGCGCTGGACCGAGTTACGGTAATGCTAATTGTGTTGGGTAGTATCCCGGCACAATTAGCGCCGGGATACCGCCCAACTCATAATGAGGTACATGAATAATGTAACAGACCAATGATGTATGGGGAGCAGTGGTGGTAACATTACCATCCAGTGTCACAGAATCGGGTATTTAAATGCCTTGTCGTTGGTGTTGCAGCTCACAATTCATACATTTGTTCCAATTTAACCTTTACAGTATTGTGTCTAATTCCCAGCAAATGCATTTTGGATTTGAATGTTAAACTAGGAAGTGAAAATGCATTCTTCCCCATGGTTATCTATAGTTTACTAAGCACAAGTCATGGGTCATGAGCCATTACTGTGAGAGGGCAGGAGCTCTTGAAAGGGCAGCATTTCGTTTTTAAACCTGCTATTAGTACACCCAGCTGACATTAAAAACCTACATTTTAGAATTGTCCCCTTTTTTTATTTGATATGCGTGTTGGATGTGGTTGCAGCATTTGAGAAATTTTACATGCTGTGCTGCAAAGCTAAAAAAGACCAGAAGTCGTTATTTGTATGAAGACACGTCCATTGCTATTGGAGGTAAATCCTCCCTCTCCTGCGACCCGTTTCTGTTTAACTTCCAGCCTTTCAGTCACACAGAGCCAGGACTGCAAGTGTCATAGAAAAATACAGAGATGTCTTCCTTTACTTTCCCTTTACTTTTTACCAATGTATTTTAAATAGTCTGTATCGTGTGTAAAACCTACCCCCACCATTTTCTCTGCAGCTCAGGTTGAAGCCTTGCCATTTGTGTTGCAGCACGCAAATCATACATGTGCGCCAACACAACCTTTATAATATTTGGATAATGCCTAGCAAAGGCATTTCAGGTTTGTGCATATGTTTTCTAATAGATTTCAGCAGCGCCGCTCAACTTTTAAGATAGCCAATGGGCTTTTTAGCATAATTCATATTATTTCTGTATAATAGGATAAATTACATCAGACAACATCCAAACTATCAAATCCCAACTAAGAACTATTGCAACGTCTGACCTTATAAATGAAGTTGTTGTGCATGGGTCTAGGTTGATCTTTAAGAAACACCTAAAGTTGACCAAAAGGGTTATTTGGGCATTTGAATGGAAGGTGAATTGCACCCTTTATAGCGCTATTGAACACGCATTTATGTTCCTCAAATTCCGAATGAGAGACAGAGATAGAGAGAAAAATGTATATGGAAACACAGTGAATGCACAATAGAAAAGAGAGAGACACAGAGGGAGAAAGAGACAAAGAATTCAGGATGGAGAGAGAAAATGATACAGAGAAAGCAGAGGAAAATGGAAAAATGGGGGAAAATCAGCAATCTTTACCCTAAATCCCTGTTTACACTATGCATGTTTCCAGTCAGTCTTCAATGAACGCAGGTATAGGGTGATTAACGTATTGTATTAAAAAAAAACATGCATATGGTGTGTCACGGTTACGGAAGTGCGCGTTTCTCAGAATTGTTTATTTTATGGTTCAGGATGAGTAATTAGGAAATATAGCATACAACAAAAAGTGATCTTGACAACAGAGTCAGAATAGAGATACAATGGAACCAAACATACATGAGTGGTCTAGGCTTCATGTTTTCCCCCTTAGTTTGAGTTTTCCCAAAGGGGTGAAATGAGCCCCAACACCTCTTACCTCGTAAGGACCTTGCAAGGATTTACCCAGACCAAGTATTCTAATGGATGCCGACCTAAAGAATAGGGGAACCTAAATGCGGAAGATCTCTAAGAAAATAGTGCCCATAAACCACCTCCTATTCTTAATGACCAAGGGCACAAGGTCCATCCCTATGCCTGAACAAAATAGGACCCCATGTGTCCGCGTGGACAGTGCTCCGCCAGACTAACAGTTACAGGAAGTGAAGTGCCCCAGTCCACTTCTTGCCCAGATAGTAGCAAAATTGGCATGGGTAAATTGTCATCCAGGCGGTAGTTGTGGCCTTGGCTTGCTCACGCCTTGCTTTATCAGGATTTTTAGTCAGTTTTCCCTATGTGTCTGCAACGCCGTCAAGATTTTCTCTTCTGCCTGTAAAGGTTCTCTGCCACCAGTCCATGAGCTCTGGACCACAGGCATCTACAGCTTGCCTGAATGCTAGTCTCCCTGGAGCCATGCCTTTGCTAGCCTTGGCTTCCCTCTTTCTTGCACTTCCCCTCTGAGGGGCACAGATATGCTGGCAGCAGCACTGAAGCACTCGCCCCTGACTGCCGTATGTCTCTTTTCTTGTTATCTGCTTCTCAAACATAGCTCTCAACCCTCTCCCCTGGGATTGCCGTGCTCCACTCACACAGTTGGAGGTCTTCTCCCTTCACTTTTACACTTCTGTGGTTGTGTTTGAATAATTAATCCAAGTCCTGACTCATGGGTCTATTTCACAGGTTGGCTTGTGTAGTGTGATTGGTCCATCCAAGTGAGTTCCACCTCCCCCCCCCCAGCTGTGCCTTTTTCCCCATGGATTGGTGTCATATGTTGTGAATTGGGTTCAGTAGGACTGCACTCCTTTGTACAGAGAGGCCGGGGTCCCCTATCTGATTGTTCAAAAAGGGGGTGAGGGGCAACATTTTGAGTGAAGTGGGCCCAAGATGTCACCCGCCTAGCTCTACATCACTGCCTGGGTGCTCCCCTGGCTCAGGACCCTATGTGGTAGTTGTATATGGCTCTCTCCTCTCCTCTGTGATGGTTATTTCTCAGTTAGGACTTGTCTGTGCTTGCGGGTGCTCCCATGGAGGAGTTAGCGTTTCCCATTGAATACCTTCTTTATCAGGATTGCATCAGTGCTGCATATGATACTGTGAGAGGTCCAACCATGAGCTGCTTGCTTAATCTATTGTGGTACCTCTCTTTGATGCCTTAAAGTCTAGTGAAATCAGGTGAGAGGGTGATCTTTGGTGTCTCACACCGGTCTCAACTCACATATGGGGTCTCACTGGGAATGTTTTATGGAGCTCTAGGTGCTCACTCATTAACCACCTCCAGGGTTCACATCACAGATTTAGTGACTACACCTGGCCCAGACAGCCCCACAGTCTCTGGTCGAGGTGGTCAAACCTATGAATTTGTCACAGGAAGCACAAAGTACAATGTCTATTGCGTGTGACACTTCTTTATCAACAATGTTGCATTAATAAACTACACATTAGAACAAATAATATTTAGCTCTGAAGAGTAATGCTACATTGTTGATAAAGAGGTATCACACGCAATAGACATTGTACTTTGTGCTTCCTGTGACAAATTCATAGGTTTGACCACCTCAACCAGAGACAGAAAGAGGATGTGCCCTGCTGGGTTTGTATCGCTCTGTCCCAATTTGACTGAACATACTCTTGTTTAAAGTAAAGTAATTAGACGGGGGGGAAATAGTTTTGCCATGTTAATGTTGGGCAGATTTATTCAATTTCGCTTGAGTGCATTGTGCAGAAGATAAGTGTTTGAGGAGGTGGGAGTCATTCCTTTGACCCACGTTTATGTTTTCACTGTATTCACCTGGCTCTCTTCTGGTTTGAGCAGATCTGATCCATATTTTGTTTTCTATACCATTACAGTACACATCAGCATATCATCATTTAGTTTATATGCAATATCCTGCAATTCATTGGGGGGTTTTACACCTATCCGATTGCGCCCACTCAGAATGAATCGCCCTCAAGCCAGGTTTTCCAGACTGTTGCTCTTATTACTCTGCCCATCTAGTACTTACTGCCAGTCTAATATTGCATGGATGCATTATTACCTGTGTCTTGCCCCCCTATGGCCGAAACCCTTCAGAAGAGTTTCAGCTTGATTCTCTTACTTCTTCACAATCTCTGCAGACTTGCACAATTTACTAAACCATCAACAGCATCCCAGGACCACTCCCACATGGATGACTATTTATGACGATGGGCAAACAAGTTTAATCTTCAAATTGTGGGGGCCCTCCCTATCTCCAATGTTTTTCTGTCCCACATACTCTCTCGCCTTCCAATGTCTACTCTTTTATCCACTGCAATTGTCTTTACTGAAAGCTTAAGCAGGGACGCCATTCAGGGGTCACCAGGGGTCGCAACTGCGACCCCTGTGGTCTCCCCTGCTACCCTGTTGTCTCCCTTGCTACCCCTAAAAAGAAAATATATGTTTTTTTTTAATGCAAGGTCCTGGGCTGTGGGCAGCACCATCTGACTCTTTGCTTCTGAAGTAGCTGGCTTTCTTTTTGAGGCCTCTTAAACATTTCTTTTTTAAAAGAACAGGGGTTTCACAAGTCTAACACTTTCAGCAGTGACCCTAAATAAGAAAGAATGGGAATACCAAATAATTTGTCTTTCTAGAATTCTATACAAAACTTGCTAGACTCATTACATGTTTCTTTCAGGCACACTTCAGTGGGTGAGTCACTGATTTAGTCTGTTCTTAAACACCTCAACTCAGCCTTTCATCCGTCTGAGGTTGCGATAAATGAGTACCAAAAGGTTGGGTGATATTTTATGTATATTTGTTCTACATAAAGTGCTTAAGCGCAAGTGATATCTTATAGCACATAATTATCATTTGGCATGGACATCTGCTTGCATTAACAGAATTTCGTAATATGTGCCTCTGTTAAGCCACCTGAACCCAATACCTTCACAGTGCCCACCTCACGTCACGCTGCCCCATTGACTTATCAATGGTCACTCCATGATTCACAGCAATTTGCACTGGCAGCCTCTTGACCTGCCCGCTACCTACCGACTTATTAGTTATAAGCCCTCCCATCACTCAGGCAATCCACCTGTTCTGCACCTGCGCAATTTACGCAAGACCAGCCACACCTCCAGTCACTCTAGGTGACCCATCCTATCTTATTCACCTCCCCCAGAACATTTACTCAACCACCTACGAACCCACAATTCTGAAGCAGACCTTACCATGCATCCACATACCACCATGACCACTGCCTTGATAAATCTTCTGATCTACACCTGCCACTGCCTTACATTATCCTACTTCAGGTCCCACCTGCCATTATCATTCCCCAACCCCTTCCTGGTCCTATCACTCCATCCGGCCATAACCAACCAGTACCACTCGACGCTACAGCTGACACATAACCTACCTCTACCCCAAGTCAGGCTCACCCTGGAACCCATGACCTCCCCTGCGGGGCTCACTGCAACTCACAGCCTCCTCTGCCCCCTAGCACTCAGAAATTCCTTCCTGGCAGTCAGAACTTACCTCTCGAGAGACACCTCGGGCACCTATGCCCCCACTACCCTACTCAGAAACTCATTCCTCACACACTGCACAGAGCACACAAACCCACAACCCACTAACCCACCACCCCCCACCCACAACATACCCAACCATACCATCATGGGAGCCCTCATCAACTCCAGATCTCTTCCTGCTCACGCACTTGACATTGCAGTCATAATCACCCTACACAACCTAGATTTCTTAGCTATAACGGAATCCTGGCTCAACGAAGCCTCGGGCCCTGCTCTGTCCCTCGCTGCCCTGGACTGCTACTCTATTTATGGAAGGGACAGACCCAATGCCAAAGGAGGAGGAGTGGCCATCATAGCTAAATCCTCCTTGAACATGCGAGAGGTGCCTTCCAACCCTAACACCTTCTGTGAACTCCTATCAGTGAAACTGTCTCTTTCAGCGACAGCGACACTTAACATCCACCTCATCTACCACCCTCCAGGGCCCTCACACACCTTTGAGAATGTGGTCACACAAATCATCTCTTCTAATACAAAACCTAAATCACAAACCATCGTATTGGGAAATTTGAACCTAGGCCTGAACGACCCACTCAACACCAATGCTCTTTCCTTGCCCAACTCTATGCCGGCACTTGGCTTTGCGCACAAGATACAGAGCCCCACTCATGTGAAAGGTCTCACTCTCGACTGGCTTGCAGATTTCAACTGCACTTCCACCATTATATCCAAACTTTCCGTGCCCTTTGACTGATCACGACCTCATCATGTTCAACATCAATACCAAGATCAACCCTACAAACATCCCCATTATTGCCCCAGAGGCTCTCTCGAGAAACAAAAAGAACATCACAGCCAACAACTTGCTCCCACTATTACAACCCGTCATGGCCACACCACCCCACACGACACTACGGACCCCTCCTTAATGACCAGACTCTACAATGACACCATTTTGGCTGTTATAAACAAAATAGCTCCTCTTGCGTTACGCAAAGCTAAACAACTAACCCACCTCAATGCCTGGTTCTCCCCAGAGTTAAAAGATCTAAGTACAACTTAAAAGGAAAGCAGAATCACTTTGGAACAAATCACCCACATCTACTAACAAAAATCTCTTTGACACGGCCTCCAGGGACTACAAACAAAAAATACTTCTTACCAAAGGCAAATTATATGATGACAGAATATCCAAAGCCAGCTCCAATACCAAGGAAACATTCCTAATCCTCAGAGAACTCGAAATCCCCATGCCACCTCCAGAAAGTAGTTATAAAGATGCGGACTGGTGTGAGAATATTCAAAATGTCCTCCAAGACAAAATCAGTCGCCTCCAATCCATAATTGAAGCCAAAAAGAACAGCCTAGACAATATCAACAAACCCCCACCTTCCTCTGCTACCCCCACCCACCTCAATCCCCAATTCGAATTCACAGAGGTCTCGATCCCAGAAGTTCTGAAGATCATCCTTAGCCTAAAACCTTCAAGGTGTCAAGGCGACCCATGCCCACCTACAGTCACCAAAGACTGCGCACCCCAACTTGCCCCTTTCATCACCAGTCTTATCAATGCCTCCTTCAAAAACAACTGCGTCCCATCTGACCCAAAAAAAGCCTGGGTACTACCCCTATTAAAAAAAAATAACTTTGACCCCAACACCCCCACAAACTACCACCCAATAACAACGGTACCGTTTCTTCTGAAAATTCTCGATAGAGTTGCATATCTGCAAATTCAGAAATACCTGGAAAACAATAACATCCTGGGATTACACCAGTCTGGTTTCTGTCCAAGACTCAGAACGGACACAGCACTACTGGACCTAAAAATCCAAATGGACAACCCGAGGGACAATGGGAAAATAGCTTTGCTTCTACTACTAGACCTTTCCGCGGCTTTCGATCTGGTGGACCACAATATTCTGTGTAAAAACCTTGCATCAGCAGCAAACTTCTCCTCGAATGCCACTCTATGGATAAAATCCTTCCTCAGCGACAGAACCATGAAAGTCTTCTCTCCTAAAGCCAAAGCACCCACCACCCCAGTCACCTGCGGAGTGGCACAAGGCTCCTGTGTGGCCCCCACTCTGTCCACTATCTTAACGTAGTCACTCTTTGATCGTCTCACCGACCTTGGTGTCACCTACACCAATTACACAGATGACACCCAGGTCCTCATATCTCAGGAGACCATGACACTGACACAGCCACCATCAATGCCATTTACCAATCTATCCAATATTGGATGGCGCAGCACGGGCTAAGTTTAAATGATGATAAAACCGAGCTGCTTATTATCGGCTCTCAACACAGAATAGCCAAACTTAACCACCTCTTTAAGTCATTAATCATAGATGGACACATCATCAAAGTAACTAATGAGGTGAAAACGCTCGGCTTCCAATTAGATTCCTCACTCAATCTTAACAAACAAATAAATGCCACCACCTCAGCCACCGTATACACATATGTAAACTCAATCAGTGCCTGCCGAAAATTCCTCTCCCGGTCAGCTGTCTTATTCTAGCCAGAGCCTTAATCCTCACACACCTTGACTCCTGCAACGCACTGTTTGCTGGGATGAAGATTCAAAATATCTGGAAGCTACAGGTTCTACAAAACAATACCCTCAGAGCTGTGCTCAACGTCCCCAGATCAGCACACATCTCAGCCATTAGACACCAACAACACTGGCTCTCAGTACAGGAACACATCATGTTCAAATCACTCATCCAACCAACAAATGTCTTCACCACATGGCCCCTGCCTACCTGTGCAACAGTATCACTCTGACACCACACTCTAGACCTACATGTACAGCCTATCAGCATCGCCTAGCCACCCCGAGGTTCAAGCTCCAAAGGGCAGGTCGTAGCAGTTTCCCCAATTTTGCCAGCAAACTCTGGAACTCACTGCCACTCCCTCTCAGAGCTCAGGAATCTTTTTGGATCTTCCAGAAACAACTCAAAATTTACCTCTTCCCCCAAAGCTTAAGTAATCAAGCATCCCCTCTTAACTAGCTCGTCTCCACCCCCACCCCTTCCCTGAATCTGCAATCTCTGTATGTTATTATGTTCTCGCCTTCTATCTGTAATGTCATTATCTTCACTATGTCTGTTTTTACTTGCTTGTGTTACAATTGTAACTTCTACACTCTGTAAGAAAGCGCACAGATACCTTTGGGCTTGGCGCACTTTATACGCCTCAAAATAAATAAATGGACCTATACACACTGATATTAATGATACATATGGCGATCCGCTCTTGTATGAAATATATATCACATTATCGTGATCTTGTAACCATATTTTTCGTAATGTGCTTAGGAACAATGCTATGTGATGCCACTTCCTGTTTTTTCAAGGGGTGAAAGGTTGTGTTCCATCGCTTCCCGTGATATCACTTTGGGGTGGGGTCAAAGGACATCACTTCCTGTGATGTCACTTCTTCTACCCGTAGCATTTTGGTGAAATGACGTCCCTGAGCCGAAGGCTAGGCAGTCCCAGGATTAATCCACCAGGTTTGGATTTGGAGTGGATATGAATTTCCATTCCAAAACAGGTTTACATGTGTCAATAAAGCAGTAGACTTTACTTAAGGTCATTACACATTGAAGCACCTGCTACTAGTGCTAGCTATTTAGTTCAATAGCAGCATGTTTCACCCTAGTACTGGCTTACTCCTTCACAGCACACTTGCATCTAGTCAGCACATTTGAATCTACACACTTCCCAGCACTTCCGCATCTTCCTCCCTACTTTATGCCCTATTAGTGTTTTATCTTCAGTTTGCCGATATCTGCTCCCAATTTTCCCTCCCCCTCAGTCTCCGAGGTGGATTCAGGGAACGAGTAACCACCCTCAGGACACGCCTCTGCACTAGGAGCCCACTACGATGAAATTTGGCAGAGCACACATGTCTACATACATTACATTTCATTATTACATAATAGAAAGAATGCGACTGAGTAGCTACATTGCTAACATTGAGTCCATTGAGTCTTGAGATTGGCAGTTGGCTGAAAAAGTCTGTGGTTCTGTAAAAATGACTATAACTCTCTGAGCCTTAAATTCTATGTCAAGACCGGAGGCTCCCATTATGCTTCTCTTTCTTTTATTCGACAATAAAGAAAAAGCTCAGCAGCAAGATATTTGTGCACCAAATGTGAATGTGCCATGAGTAATGTGCAGAAAACAGGTGCACCAAATATGTATAATAAGCATAGCAATATAACAGTAATATAACAGTAACATCCTAACCTAAAAGGTAAGAGTCTCTGAAGAAACTACATTTCCCAGGGAGCTTAGCTCCAGTTCATTTAGAGGCCATCAACACGTGACCTAGTCCACCAATAGTAGTTCAGATCCCCTGCATAAACAGTCATAAACATGACACTTCCTCTTTCTTTGCTGCTCACAGCAAGAGATAGGTACTTTATGTTTAGCACTACTTACGTCATGATTTTATAATTTAAAAGATAACGTTGCAAAATTTCATAATATATGTTTACTGCATGGTTATAGACTTATACAAAGTTTACTTTCAATATTTATTTTAAAAAAAATAATAATAATAATTCGTACTTTTATGTTCAGCTCCGACGGTAGTCCTCTGGCCTCGGAGACCGCTTAATATGAAGCTCCGCTTCACACGGTCACAGCTGATCAGCTGTTATTTAATCTGCTCGTCGAGCGGATCCCTCGGCGTACTCGAACCGGCTTTCCCGCAGCTTCGTTGTGCTCTTGAAGCACTGGGAGTCGGGCGCAGCCTAGCCGGAGCACCCTGCACTGCCTGCAGGCCGCCAGGGGAGCTCCTGCTCTCCTGGTCCTTTTCCCTACATTCCGGCGCTCGAGCACGCATGCCCGTTATAATATAACGGTTTCTTGCAGCTCGAGCGCCGGAATCTTTCCTCAGATAAGAACGAGTGTTTCTTTTCGCAGGTTTTTTCACCGCGGATAGATCAAAGAAATCTCCTATTCAGCATATTAAGAACAATTACAAAGCTGAACTGAAATAAGATTACTGGGCAGTGAGAGAAGGCGTTCAGAAGCCCATAAAAGAAAAAAAGAAAAAAGAAAAAGTGAGTAACAGTACTCGCCTCAATCAGATCAGGCTTGGTCTGAGGCTGAGGGGGATCACTGTTACATAGATAAAGTGGCAATGGCTAATAGTTTATAGAAGGTTCTGGGATCCTCTGTGGAGACCAGTGTTAAGAAAGCTGTAACGGATATGCTCATTCCCATACACAATCGCCTAGACACTATGGAGGAGCATTTCAGAGGGACCTCCCCTCCTGGGAGGAAGAGAACAAAGAAAAGGAAGCACCATACCGAAGGGGGATGTACACCGGCTCGCAAGAGTACAAGCTCTGCGACCCCCCCGAGACAGCCATCTAATGCCACAGCTGCCGTAACAGACGCATTCTCAAGGCTGAAACAAGCCTTCATGATGTAAGAGGATTCAATTCAACACTACAGCTAAGTCAATGCCTAGTCTGGGATACTGAATGGAAACCCTTATTGATATATCTTTATGTCCAGTTCATGAGTTCTGGATGACTACCCCTATATAACACCCCTCTCTTAGAATCCCCCTGACCCCACTGAGCCAAGAAGTAGTTCTGTTTTGCAAGTTTAAAAGGTTTATTTGAGAAATAAAACAAAATATAGATACCACGCTTTTATAATAAATTAATAATCGATATCGCCCTTATAAATATAATGTTAATCAACAATGGGTAATCTGACACTAGCACACTTCTTTATAATCAATGAGGAGTTAGTATAGGATGGATAAAGTAGCAAAAATACTTTTATGATTTCAAGGGAAAAGCAATGAGGAATAAAATGCAGTACAGAAATACTTGATATGATTTTAGCAAAAGTTAAGATAATCACTTTTTCTCTGGCAATTCACCCCCCTCCCCTATGCAATGTAAGAAATGGAAGGAGATGGAAAGAGGAGCACACAGTTCTCAGGAATGCAATCAAATACAATACGAAATTCAATTCCCACCCCAGCAAGCTTAGAGAAAACAGGTATGAGTTTTAAAACACAGGCCCAAGTGCTTTGAACGTGGTGGCAGTGAAGTGAGAAATATGCTGAAATGCTTTTAATTCCCTTTAGGAGGTTCAGGGTGAGTGAGAGATACTTGGGATGAGCTCAGGCTCACTTTAGCAATGATTCAGGGATGGTTATTAAGAGGCAAACAAATTTTTAGCAAAGGAAAGCAAAAAGCTGCTATCTTTTTACAGGTAAATCAGGCCAAATCGCAAATCGCGGCAAAATTCGCGAGTGCGTGAATCGTGATTATAAAGTCGGTTCTAGGTTCGTTGAAAAGCTGAGATTCTAAGCTTTCAGAGGAAAGTTAAACCAAGTTCCTAGGACAAACGGCTCCAGAGATATGAACAATTTTGTAAAGGTCGTTTTTCGGATTTAAAGTAAACTCAAAACGACAGGTGACAGCTTGCAGCTGCAGAATTGACAGGTGACAGTTGTGCAGCTTTAAAAATGACAGATGACACGATTTCTATGAGGCAGTTCTACTTAGGTTAAAATAGTTTGGATTAGATTATTTTAACTAAGAGATTGGTTCTGCACAGTTCTGCTAGGTACTCACAAGATATTTTGTGCAGGAATGGGCCTCGCCACGGATCTGGTCAGGTTTTGGACTGGGCTCCGGTTCTGGTCTCGGCACTTCACAGCGATCTGGGTCACTGGTTCTGCTCACAGCGGTCTGGGTCAGCTCTGCTCTGCTGGTCTAGCCTCTCTGGATTCAGTGGCCTCTGGTTCTGGATACTGCTCTGCTTTCTGGTCCGGATCAAGTGGATTCTGGATGTAACACTGATTTCTGGGTACTGGCAAGAGCTCTTGGCAAAAGAATTTAGACAGCTCGCCCGGCTGTGGAAGAGTTTGCAAATGATTTTGAGTCCTGCTGACAAATACTTTTGCTTGCAGTGGGCCTTCTTGGTTCAAAGTTCTGTAGTCTCTGTTTAGCTTGGAAGTCTAAGTGTTGGATCTCTGGATGTGAAGTCGTTGGTCAGCATGCTCCGCAGCAAATGGAATTGAATGTCTCTACCTGTCCCAGCAGTCTCTTTTTATGTATTTTGAAAATGGGTGTGTGCCTGGGCCTAGCTAAGCCTGCCCCTCTCTACTTGTCATTGGCCCAATTCTCCCCTCTCCCATGATTGGGGGAAGGAAATGGATTGTCAGCATGATGAAGTCTGTTTATGGGTCAGAGGATCCTCCCCTGGTCAGTTTGCCCACAAATCTATATTTGATTCAAATACATCCTTCCCAGATATACAATTTGTTGAAATTACATGTGCACATTATATATTCCTTATGGTCCATGCTTGTCCGCCTCTGATCTTCCTGGGGGCTTGCATTCAAAAATGACAACATTTTGCGCTTTTTAACTGGTTTTGCAATATCGGACATTTACCCAAAATTACACACATGTGCGCAAGGAGTATGGACATTAATTGATGAAGTGTCAGATTTTTAACATGCAGACATTTGGAGTGAGACCCTATTTTCCGCTAGCAACCCCCCAGAATACACCACAGGGTCCTAACGCCTCTCAAAATGTTCACAGAAAATCACAAAAATAATGATATTACTTATATAATTCTGACAAGTCCGCACTATGAGTTATCTATCTTTTTTAAATTATGCCCTGGTCAAAAAGGGGTGTGGCTTCCCACATCACAGGGTGGAATAACTGGTTTATCCACTTCCCCCAAGCTCAGCTGCTAGCAGAGGCACTGCCCCTCCCAGTTTCCCCTAAGAGGAAGCCACTTTACAGCCCCCCAATATAACATTTGCCTGAGTCCAGGACAGGCCTTTGTTCAACTCCCTGTAGTCCCCAGCTGCACCACCCCTAATCTAATCAGAGAGGTGACAACTCCTTTTGGCAAGGGGAGTGGCTGAGCAGGTTTCAACTCCTGTTGGGGGTAGTTGTCAGGCAGAATCCAGTTTCATTAAGCCAGGTTTCAGCTAAATGTCACTTTTTGTTCCCAGTTTTCTACATTCAAATCAAACTGACAATTTTTAGATATACATTAAATAATTACTTCCTTCGAGTCATTTCAGAATATAGTTTTACATTGTATCCACCTCTTAGCAAGTCTTTCCTTGGTCTGGTTTTGTTTCATTTGTTCAGTTTTACACAAACGTCTGGTGGTTTTAAAACACCGGCTTTCTGATAGTGGTGAGTACTGGTAATGCAACCATTTTTGGGATTAAGAAAATGAATTCCCCACAGTTCTGAGTTGCTTTTTTGGCAATCAGCATTGCCATTCCCAATGGTTTCAGGCTACTGTGTGTGTAGCCCACTGGTGGTTTTAGGCAGTGCCCTCCTGTGCTCATAACATAGGCAAAAATGGGTGGCAGCCTATTCTTCATGTTTTCCCTGTGCACTCTGTGGGGAGTTCTGGCCATCATGATGTTTTCCATGCCAGTACTGCACAGTTTTATTGTAGGGCTTGGATGCATGGGTAAAAACATCCCACAAGCCCCCCCTCTTGCGATGGCCAGTCTGTCCTTTCACTGATAGAACTCGCAAGATCTGGGATGTTCGCCTCCTCTTCTTCCAATTCCATAGGTGGCACAGTTCAGCATCTTTTCCCCCCTCCAGTCGATCAATCAGTTCTCCTTGCTGGTCCTGATGGGAGGATTGGGCGGTACCCCAGGCCCCTTGGGTCTCTGCTCCCGGTCTCCGGATCGTCCTCCTTGGCCAGTCTCCAGGTTTTCTTTCTCCTAGGACAACAAAGGAAAAGCGGCAATACCTATTCGTAGACATTTTTCCATCACTACTAATGGTGTGGCAGACATGTACATTTTATACTTTAACATACTTAACATTTTACTTTTGAGATACAAGTTATCATTCAAAGACAGTGGCTTACAACAGTATAATATTTTAGAGACTATATGTGGGATATTTTAGGGTTGGAACTGAATTAATCTGGAAGCGGTCCCCTCTGGTATTGCAGAGGACTCCTCCAGTTGCTGCAAAGTGTGCCTGGGATGGCAACACTTTAGCTGGTTAATATGGACCCACTTGTCTTCCCCTTCCGCCAGACTGCCTTTGGGGATGCAGATCTTATAGGCAACAGGGGAGATGTTGTCTATAATTTCAAACGGTCCCTTCCATGTAGGAAAGAATTTTCGCTGTTTGGCCTGGTTCCTTTGGAAATTGTATAGATAGACCCGATCACCCACCTTATATTCCTTTCGGTAGTTTTTAGGTCGTAGTGGGTTTTCATGCTATGTCACGCCTCAGGGAACCTGGCGGCTTTGGAAGAAGTGGAAGCTGCGCCCGCCATAGCGGGTTCCATCACGTTTTTTGGGAAGCGCGCTGTGCAGGTCTAGTTGTCGTAGCGACGTTCCTGACACCGGTATTTAATCCTTTCACTTCCGGGGTCAGGTGCGTTGCAACGTACAGTGTTTTCGTCCTGTTCCAGCGCTGCTGTTTTCTCGTGGAGTTTCCCTTTTTCCCTCCGTTGTCTTTCTTTTCCTTTCTTTCCCGTTTCCTTGCGCTCCGTACCTTTAACCAGTATTTTCTCCTCGCCTTCTTGACTCCTCCTCCCTTGTCTGTTCCGTTCCCGTCTCTTATCCTTCCTCCCTTCCGTCTTGTGCTTTTCTCTCTATGCTTATTCTGTTTATTCTTGCTTTCTTCCTGTAAGGTACTTACCTCTCTTGGTCCTCTTCTTTTGCCCTCCTCTGTTCCTATCTGTTTACATCTCCGTGTACCGACCATTGCCTGTCTTGTGGATTGCCTCGCCAAGCCCTCTACTGTCTATCTGTTCTGGAACTTTTCCATTTATCTGGTCTCATACCCGATTCTTATTGGAATTTCTTCAATTTCTGGACCGTGTTCATCAGATTCCTCTCCCTCTGCTGCTGCCTCCGGAGTGTGTTTACTACAACCTCACTGCGTTTGAGGATCCTAATCTTCCGGGGTTTTTTGTGCCACTGGCTTTTTCCCCATTGACCAGCGACCGAGGAGGGTTGCCACAGATCACCCAAAGGGTGTCACTGTGGCGTCCTACCTTGGTCGTCCCTATCTTCAAAAAAAAGGAGTGAAGACTCGAACAAAGGACAATCCAAAGCTGACTCAACGCCGGAGACTTCAAGGTGAGGAGGAAGTGGAGGAAAGGGAGTCTGGAGCATCTCAGGAAGTAGAGGAGATTACAGACCTTCCTGACAGTTTGCAACGCCTCGAATTCGACATGGCCACTCCGCAGCAGGTTCAGGAGCTAGTAGCAGCAGTCCAAAACCTGAGCCTGGAAGTCCAGAATCTTAAGGGTGCGAACGCAGTGCTACAACAGAGGATAGCAGAGCGGGAACCACCGACTACCGACTTGCCTCCCCTACCGTTAGTCTCTGGGAAGTTTGATGGGACGCCCAAGAGGTTAAAGGAGTTCTTGGATGCGTGTCACTTGCATTTCTCATTTCGTCCACTGGCCTTTACTTCTGGTCATGCCAAGGTTGGGTTTATGATAACCCACATGTCAGGTAATGCCTTGGCTTGGGCCACCCCT
Organism: Ambystoma mexicanum; assembly: GCF_040938575.1. Lineage (NCBI taxonomy): Eukaryota > Metazoa > Chordata > Amphibia > Caudata > Ambystomatidae > Ambystoma > Ambystoma mexicanum. The sequence continues at coordinate 799,665,321 of NC_090935.1, read as the reverse complement.
TTAGTCAATAGAACTGATCCTGTGCTTCAGGATTATGAGGCTTTCAAGACCTTGATGAAGCAAACCTTCCTTCGAACCGAGAGCACCTATCTGGCCTCCGAGGATCTGTTGGACATCAGACAAGGAAATTCTGACTTAACGTCCTATATCACCTCATTTAAACAGATCGCAGCGGAAGCAGGTTGGCAAGAACAGGCACAGTATGCCATTTTTCGGAGGGGTCTGCGAGAAGAGTTAAAAGACGAACTTGCACGTATCGAACGCCCCTTAACCTTTGCTGACCTGATCACTGCAACACTTCGGATTGATTTCAGGCTGTCTGAACGGCGAGCTGAGCGTCGTAAGATAAAGAGTGGTATTCCGATGCCTCCAGTTCCTTCTCCTTCTGCACCACCTCCCTCTACTCGTCTCTCTCGTGAAGAGCCTATGCAGATCGGCATCACCCGCTCCCCTCTCTCGGCTGAAGAACGCAGGAGGAGGCGAGAAGGGAATCTATGCATGTACTGTGGATCTTCGACTCACTTACTTCGAGATTGTCCTCCCAGACGCTCGGGAAACGAGCACTCTCGGTAAGTGTAGGGACGTATTACCGAGGGAAGGATTCCAGTCCCTTTGTTACCCTCTCAGTCACCACTTTGGAGTGTTCTGACGATGATCGACTTATGGTGATGACAGTCACCCTTTTGAGCAGCCAGACCTCAATACAGACTCAGGCCCTTCTGGATTGTGGAGCCACAGGAAATTTCATTGATACCCACTGGGCAGAGAGCCAAGGACTGACTCGGATAGCCAAGACCGAGGACCAGATGGTGGAGGGAGTAGATGGCGAGCCTTTGAGCCCCGGCCTCATTACCCATTCTACTGAAGTTCTCACCATGCGTATCATGCAGCATACAGAACGCCTTTCCTTTGATATCATCAGAGCTGCTCACTTCCCTTTGATTCTAGGCATTGGATGGTTACGTCAGCATAATCCCGCCATTGACTGGTCCAGAAACCTGTTAAGTTTTCATTCAACCTTCTGCGAGGCAAGCTGTTTGCCGAAACCAACCTTTTCTACGATTCAAACTTCCTGTGGGGTGGAATCTAAGACCATACATTGCTTACCATCCTATTTGAGTGGATACACTGAAGTGGTGACAGAGAAAATCCCGTTGGAGCTCCCTCCTCACAGACCCGAAGATTGCTGTATTGAAATGCACCCAGATGCCTTAGTCCCATTTGGTCGCATGTATCCCTTGACTATGCAAGAAAGGCAGTATCTGAGAGACTACCTAGACAAAAACCTAGCCAATGAGTTGATCAGACCATCCAAATCTCCTGCTGGTGCCTCTTTATTCTTCATTCCCAAGAAAGACACTCAAGATCTACGCCCCTGTATAGATTACAGAGGATTAAATAAAGTAACTTTTAAGGACAGATATCCTATGCCCCTCATCTCTGAAATCATTCATGCCGTGCAGTCGGCCACTGTGTTTACTAAACTAGACTTACGCAACGCTTACCATTTGCTTCGGATACAAACCAGAGATGAGTGGAAGACTGCCTTTAGGACCCCTTTTGGTTTGTATGAGTATCAAGTGATGCCCTTCGGCCTTGTAAATGCTCCATCGATATTCCAACGTTTCATGGACAGACTTTTTTCGGATCTCCTGGGACACTCTGTCATCATTTATCTTGATGACATATTGGTCTTTTCCCACACCCAAGTTGAGCATAACACTCATGTCAAGGAGGTTTTTCACAGACTCAAAGACAATCACCTCTCAGTCAAATTGGAAAAGTGTGTGTTTTCGGCAACGTCCATATCATATTTAGGATACATTCTTTCCTCTGAGGGAATTGCCATGGACCCTCAGAAGGTCGATTCTATTCTAGATTGGCCGTCTCCCAAGTCTGTTAAAGACATCCAGAGATTCCTTGGTTTATCGAATTTCTACTGGAAATGTATACCAAACTTCTCACAACGGGTACTCCCGATGACCTCGCTACTTAAGAAATCTTCCTCCCCTTTCCAATGGTCTCCTCAAGCCGAGGAGAGTTTCCAACAACTCAAACAAGCTTTCTGTTCAGCTCCAATTTTAAGGCAACCTGACCAGTTCCGTCCCTTTATAGTGGAAGCTGACGCATCTTCTGCTGCTATCGGGGCAGTATTACTGCAAGAGTCTGAGGGGAAGGAACATCCGGTGTCCTATTATTCCAAAACACTGAACCCCAAACAACGTAACTACTCTGTGATAGAGAGGGAATTGCTGGCTATGAAATTAGCCTGCACAGAGTGGCGACACCTCCTCCAAGGTGGAGAACACCCTTTTACCCTCCGAACGGATCATAAGAATTTGCAGGTATTGCGTCAATTTGAATGTTATAACACAAGACAGGCAAGGTGGGCGCATTTTTTCGCCCAATTTGATTTCAATATTACTTACATTCCGGGTGAACAAAACTTAGTGGCTGATGCCCTGTCCCGACGCAGTGACTACCTGTCTGAACAAGAAGCTACTACAGAATTGATGTTTGCAAGATCTCAGAGAATAGGAGTGGTGTCCACGTTCCTGCAACAGGTCAAGGACGATTCTGGAGGGAGATTTGAAGCAGAAAAACATAGCGACAAGACTGATTATGTAATCAAGGATGGGTTATATATGGTCAAGGACAAGTTGTATCTGCCAACTCCGTCGTTAAGGAAGACAGCATTATCCTGGTGCCATGATACCAAGATTGCGGGTCACCGTGGTATTCGTAATACTCAAGAACTCTTATCAAGGTATTTTTTTTGGCCAAAGATGAAGGAAGAGACCAGACAATATGTTCAGTCTTGTGTTACCTGTCTTCGTAACAAGTATTCCACACAAAAACCTCTGGGATTGTTGGAATCCGGTGCCATTCCCACAGGCCCATGGACCACTATATCAACCGACTTCATCGTAGAGTTGCCAGAGTCTCAGGGTTGTACCTGTATAATGGTGGTCATCGATTAATTCACTAAAATGGCGCATTTTTCACCTCTACCTGGGGTACCTTCTGCGTCTCGCATGGCTGAGGTTTTCCTGAGAGACATATTTAAGCTACATGGTATGCCTACTAAGATCATCTCAGACCGTGGCAGCCAGTACACCTCTCATTTCTGGTCTGCCTTATGCAAAAGATTAGGCATTGAAAGGGCCTTGACCTCGGGGTTCCATCCACAATCAAATGGACAAACTGAACGTCTAAATGGTACCTTAGAGCAGTATCTCCGGTGTTTTGTCAACCAACAACAGGATGATTGGGTCCAGTTACTCCCGACGGCCGAATTCTCCTGTAACAACACTTGCCACTCAGACCTCGGTTCTAGCCCTTTTTTTTGTATGTACGGTTATCATCCCCATACCTTTCTTCCCTTGACTAGCATAGAGTCCTCTGTGCCCTCTGTGGAAGCTTCGTTAGCAACTATCCGAGAGGCCCAAAACAAGGCTAGGCTGGGACTCATTGAGGCTCAAGAGAGAAATAGATCCCAAGCAAATAAACACAGGAGACCGGTGCCCAATTGGGGAGTCGGTTCCAAAGTACTTCTGTCCACAAAATTTTTACAACGTTGGGTACGCCCATCTAAGCTATCCCCTAGATTTATTGGACCATACAAGATAACACAAGTAGTCAACCCAGTAGCCTTTCGCTTACAGCTGCCTACACGATTAAGTTGTGTACATCCGGTGTTTCACACCTCTCAATTGAAGGCCTTCATGGAAGATAAGTGGTCCCGAAGAAGGAAAAACACTCCGGTCCCACCAGATCCCGCTGAAGACATCTATGAGGTATCCCAAATATGTGACTCTCGATATCATAAGGGACGTTTAGAGTACTTAGTCCACTGGAAAGGATACCCGAGGTCTGAAGACACGTGGGAACCCAGAGCACATTTAAATACTCCCCTCCTGTTGCGTAGGTTCCATTTCAGACACTCCAATAAACCTGGTGGGGTGGACCTTAGGAGGGGGCATACTGTCACGCCTCAGGGAACCTGGCGGCTTTGGAAGAAGTGGAAGCTGCGCCCGCCATAGCGGGTTCCATCACGTTTTTTGGGAAGCGCGCTGTGCAGCTCTAGTTGTCGTAGCGACGTTCCTGACACCGGTATTTAATCCTTTCACTTCCGGGGTCAGGTGCGTTGCAACGTACAGTGTTTTCGTCCTGTTCCAGCGCTGCTGTTTTCTCGTGGAGTTTCCCTTTTTCCCTCTGTTGTCCTTCTTTTCCTTTCTTTCCCGTTTCCTTGCACTCCGTACCTTTAACCAGTATTTTCTCCTCGCCTTCTTGACTCCTCCTCCCTTGTCTGTTCCGTTCCCGTCTCTTATCCTTCCTCCCTTCCGTCTTGTGCTTTTCTCTCTATACTTATTCTGTTTATTCTTGCTTTCTTCCTGTAAGGTACTTACCTCTCTTGGTCCTCTTCTTTTGCCCTCCTCTGTTCCTATCTGTTTACATCTCCGTGTACCGACCATTGCCTGTCTTGTGGATTGCCTCGCCCAGCCCTCACCTGCTTATCCAGTATCGGAACTACTTCCTGTTGATATCCCGGTGTACTGACCTCAGCCTGTCTTGTGGATTGCCTCGCCAAGCCCTCTACTGTCTATCTGTTCTGGAACTTTTCCATTTATCTGGTCTCATACCCGATTCTTATTGGAATTTCTTCAATTTCTGGACCGTGTTCATCAGATTCCTCTCCCTCTGCTGCTGCCTCCGGAGTGTGTTTACTACAACCTCACTGCATTTGAGGATCCTAATCTTCCGTCTTCCGGGGTTTTTTGTGCCACTGGCTTTTTCCCCATTGACCAGCGACCGATGAGGGTTGCCACAGATCATCCAAAGGGTGTCACTGTGGCGTCCTACCTTGGTCGTCCCTATCTTCAAAAAAAAAGGAGTGAAGACTCGAACAAAGGACAATCCAAAGATGACTCAACGCCGGAGACTTCAAGGTGAGGAGGAAGGGGAGGAAAGGGAGTCTGGAGCATCTCAGGAAGAAGAGGAGATTACAGACCTTCCAGACATGCTATCAGCTGCTCTTTCTAGATTCTGCTGAGCATAGGCAAAAGCATGCTGAAGGTGTTTCCTTAAATTCTCCACCTACTCATGAGTTGTGGAGGAATTTATCAACGTTTGCTCTTGGGTTCTGTAGAGCAAATGCTGGGGAAGCACCATCTTGCGTCCAGTCATCAACTCAAATGGTGACATTTTGGTTGCAGATGAAGGGGTAGATCTGATGGCCATTAGGACCAGAGGTAATCGGATATCCCAACTTGGCCCAGAATCTGCCAAAAACTTTTTTAAGATGCTCACAATGGTTCGGTTGTATCTCTCTACTGCTCCAGAAGAAGCTGGCCGGTAAGCAATATGTAGCTTTCTTTTGACCCCCAGTATCTCCCACATCTTTGTCATTACTTCACTGGTGAAGTGGCTACCTCTGTCTGACTCAATCCTTTGAGGTAGACCAAAACGGGAAAAGATGTGGTTAATCATTAGGGCAGATGCTGTTTCTGCCTTGCAGTTTGGTGCCGGGAGACATTCCACCCACTTGGTAAACAAGCATGTAACGGTCAACATGTACTTGTTTCCTCTAGGCGAGCGGATTACAGGGCCTACAAAGTCGATTTGCAAATCTGACCATGGCAGTGTCATCCCCCTCTTTTGGAGAGGTGCACGGTGCGTGAGGGATGATGGCTGAAATTGTACACACACAAGACACCCCTTCAAGTATTGGTCAAGGTCCTGCCCCATGTGTGGCCAGTATGCAACCTCTCTTAAGATTTCCAGTGTTGTGTGAAACCCCCTATGACCGGCGGTGGCCGCATCATGGGCGTGACTTAACATCAGGCTTCGGAATGAGGTAGGAACCATCCACTGATCGTGGCCAGCTTTGGATTTCCTTACCAGCAAACCTTCTTGGATTCGGAACATTTTTGGACATTTCATCAACACTCTTAGGTCCTCTTTCCCAATGTAATCGGTATCCGTCAGGGGAAAGTTCTCAGGGTCCTCAATGTGTTGGTAAAACTTACCAATTATTGGATCCCCCTTCTGAGCTGTAATCAAATCAGCATCAGGGGTCTCCTTACTCCATTGTGCAGTTGAAAGATCATTGTGAGCATTGGTCTGGGACCTAGTGATCGCAGTGACCTGGATTTCCCCCAACAGGGACTCTATTTCTATTAGATCCCCTTGGATGGCCCCGGTTTTGGCCAGCTGATCAGCTAAGTCATTTCCAGTTTTGTCTGGTCCCTCTACTTTGGAATGACCCTTGATCTTTTTCCAATAGATGGTCATCCCATTCGAGGTGACCAGATCATCAATGTTTTGAATTAACTTCCCATGTTTCAAGGGTTTGTTATTAGCACATAACATGCTTCTGGTTTTCCAGTTAACCAGGTGCTCCACGAACCCGTTCCGTACATAATCTGAATCTGTGACTATGACCAGTTCGTGGAGTTGATGCTGGACAGCAGTGAGGATGGCCTGATGCACAGCCATCAATTCTGCCACCTGACTACTTCGGGGACCAATTTTGTATCCAGCGGAGGGTTCTGGGAACTCCTTCACCCATGCATTCCCTACGCCAGCCACCAGTTCTTTCTCCCTGTCGTTGTCAACATGGTAAGAGCATCCATCCACATAGACAGTGGGCATTCCCTCACACTTGTCTTCTTCAAAGACTTTGTGTGGGGAATTAAGGTATGCCTCCATGTTGTCCTTGATTTTTAGACTTTAGTCCTCGAGACAGTTTTCTCTGGCACAATCATGCAAGTCAGCCAGACCTTGCGCAAGGGGACTCTTCTTGTTTTGGACATATCTGACCTCCACGGGAAAGCCTTGCATTGACAGAATCCAGGAAGTAATTCGTGAATTACTCACATTTCCGGCCCAGATTCTGTCACTTTGGAGATATTGCAGAGGCTGGTGTGGAGTCTCCACTATGATGTGTTCCCCCTGGATAAAAGGGCGGTAATTCTTCGATGCCCACACCGTTGCCAGGAGTGCCTTCTCACAATTGTTGAATTTTTCCTCCACAGAGGATAAAGTTTTGCTCGCATAGGAGATTACTTTATTGACCTTGTCATGCTTTTGGTATAATACTGCCGTCAAGCACGTATTAGAGAACCCCGTCTCCAGGAAGAACTCCTTGTTTCTGACAGGGTAAGCTAGGCAAGGCACTTGTGAGAGGCTTCCTTTGAGTTGTCTTACTGCCTCTGCTTGTTCTGGACCCCATTCCCACTTGACCCGACCCCTTCAAGAGATGATTCAGGGGTCTAGTGATCTCTGCGTAGCCTTCAATGCACTTTCTGCTGTAATTAGTCAGTCCAAAGAGGCTCCTTAGTTCCCGCAGAGTTGTGGGGTCTTTCAGTTTCTGGAGTGCTTCCACTTTCTTTTCTTCGGGACAGAGACCCTGAGGAGTAATCTCATGCCCCAAGAAATTAACACGGGTTCTACACCACTGTGCTTTCTGAAAGGAAAGTTTTGCTCCGGCGGACCTCAACTGTGTCAGAACATAACAGATCTCCGCTATGTGTTCCTCCACAGATGAACTTTTGATGAGGACATCATTTACATAAGCCAGGTTACCCCTCGTACCCAGGTCGGGCATGGCCTTATGTAGGAAGATGTTGAATTCATTGCCGGAGTTGAGGTATCCGAAGGGAGTCCGGGTCCATGTGTACTGCTGGCCCCCAAAGGTAAAAGCCAGTTTGTATTGATCCTCCCTACTGACAGGCACGGTCCAGTATCCATTGGTCAGGTCTATTGCTGTGAATACCTGTGACCCCTGAATCTGGGCCAGCCCTTGGTCAATGTAGGGCAGAGGCCATCGGGAAGTTTGGACCCGTTTGTTGAGCTCCCTAAGGTCGGCGCAGAGTCTCCACTGGCCGTTTGGCTTCAATATTCCCAGCACCGGATTATTGAAAGTGCTGTGGACTGGACGGATTATTCCCCGGGACTCTAGGTTCTTAATTATTTCAGTAAGGGACTCCATGGATGCGAGAGGCAAGCGATATTGCTTCACAAACACTGGAGTCATTCCAGGGTCCGTGGTAATTGTTGTGGTGTGGATGTCGGTGTGACCACAGTCATACGAGTCTACCGCAAAGAGATCTTGGAAATTCAAGAAAACATGTTTCAACTTTTGCTTCTGTTCCAGAGTCACGCAGGCATCAGCTAGGTTGACTCTCTCTTCCACCATCTGCCTGAAGCCTGGAAAGACTTCTGCTTTGGCTATCTCAGCGGCCTCCTTCAGCTGGGTGGAGAAGTCCCTGGTCAGAGTGCTGATTTGGACTGGAGGCTTCAGGTGGGAAAGGCAGCCCTCATGGACCTGGAAAATCACCTCATCCCTCCTGAAGTCACAAGTCACATCTTCCTTACCATAAGGGCAAGAAGTGTACACCAGGAAGTTCCCCCCATGCCAGGTGAAAATCCTGTCTGGTGTTGTATTGTCCTCACTGTCACTGTCAAAACAGTCCTTGGGGATTGGTCCTAACAGTTAATTTCCTAAATCAATGGAGAAATGTCGGTCATCAATCGCCATTCCAATATGGTGCCTGCGGCTAGAGTAATACTCTTTAAGTCGCTGTTATCCACCTCTATTGGAATGGTGTCATGTTCTATGTTGACTAATGGTGTTGGGTTTACCCCTAACCCTTGCTGTTGGAGAGAAGCATTTAGATGGATATAAGCATCAGGGTTTTTCAATTTTTGTCCTCTTTTAACTTTCACTTCCAGGGAGAATTGTCGGGTCCTTTCTGGGATGGTGACTTCCTCTTTGATCTGAATTTCAACTGCATAAGGTAGCAATTGAGCTGACCTAAATGCTTTTTCTGGATCCTCAAAGCCCATGGGATTGTCTGCTAATCGGGACCAAGCCTTGAAGTTTATTAGGTCCAAACTAATGGCAAAGCGATTGAGAATGTCACTGCCTAAGTAAAAGGCGGCAGTGACGTCTCGCACGACCCAACAATTATGGCCTATGCTCTTGTTGCCAATGGAGATTTTGAGCATACACCTGCTTGGCAGGAGATGTTTGGAATTAGGTGCTCCCCGGTCCATTTCCCAGTTGTCTATCAGTTTGAATGTGGGAATGGCTGGATCTTTTGGGAGTTGGCGGAACATGGCTTCGCTGATGAAGCTCTTACCGTTGTTCACACACACTCGAGCGAGAACAGAGTCTTTCCCATCATTTAACTGAACAGGGATGAACAACAGCTCTCCAATTTGCTGAATATCAGCCAGGCTCTGAGCTGATTTCACATCTTTCTGGACTATAGGAGTGGGAGTTTCTGATTGTGGATTAGTAAAGAATTTCAGGGTGTTTCCTTCCAGTGTGGAATACCACCTTAGACTGGAAGGAAGGTTGATTTTCAGAAATAGAGAGGACCCCGCATCACCAGTCTGTTGTCCTACTGCTATTACTGTCACGTCTGGAGTTTGGTTGTTCTGGAAGTGAAATTCTACTTGGTCAGATTTTTGTTCAACCATGTGGCAGGTGCCGTTTAAACTAACATGGTTGACACTCTGTTTTAATTTTATTGGTCGCCTAGTCTGGGTCCAGAGGACCTTGTTTACACAATCTATTAGGGGTGACAACCTTCTCAGGAGGTCATTCCCTAGTAAACAAGGGGTGCCCTCTGGAGTCACTACTATGACCGGGTGTTTCACCTTGTGTCGCCCAATTTTAATGTCCAAGTCTGCAGTCCCCTCAACAGGAATTTCCTTCCCGTCAAAGTTCTGCAGTTGTCCAGGAAGAGAGGTGAGAGGAATTCGGTAATTCTCCCCCCTTCCTGCATTTAGTTCCTCAAAGGCCCTTTTGGACAGAAGGGTAGCTTGGGATCCAGTGTCCACCAGTGCCAAAATTGTACCCTGCCCCTGTACTTGTACCGGGGCATAGTATCTTCCCTCCTTCTCCTCAAGGGGGCACAGATAATGCACATTTTTGGACAACTGGTGGGCTAACTTTCTGGTTTTGGACATTGCTAGCGAAGAGATTTGGGCAGAATTCTGTGGAGAGCCTTGGGAATCTGAAAGAAAAAATTGGCAACTGGAGATCAGAGCCATTGTGGGTTCCCCTGGTTCCGGTTCTGGGCCGCCCCCCTCTTTTTGGAGGCAGTCACCAGGATGGGTTTGAACCAGGGGATTTTGGTATTGTCGGTTCTGGGATGAGATGATGGGTGGCGGTAGCTCAGTCTCCACATCTCCCCAGTCTGGATACGAATCCCTTGGGACCCATTTTTCCTTGGGAGGAGTTCCCCCATCTCTGAAGGAGAAGATCCTTTTCCCAGGATCCTCTGAGGATCCCTCTGCTTCAAATTGGAAGACCTGTACCTCCTCCACAAAGTGGGTCTGTTTGGGTCCTTTGTTTCTCCTACCTCCTCTCTGCTCCATGGGTGGCAGACATTCAGGGGTAGGAGATTTTGTTTCCGGTTCCTGGTTTTCCAGGGGCTGTTTACAAGTTGGGAAGGAAGCTTCCTCCAAAGCTTTACACCCCCCTTCCCCTTGTGCCTCCTCCCTGGGAACCAGTGTGTTATCGGGGTGCTGCCCCCGTCATTGTTCTGGAGCACCAGGTCCAGAGTTTGGGGTATTCTGCGGTGGCATGCTCATCTGAGGGTTCCGTTGAGCCTTCAGTATGTGACCCAGATCCCGTGCCATATTTTGGACCTGGCGCTCTAACTGGGAAACCCGCTCAGGCTGATACGCAGCTCTATTTTCTCCCCTGGGCTGATCCCGGGAAGGGTAGCTATCCCTTCTCTGGTAGTACCCCTGGTTGGGAAGATTTTGGTACCCCTCCACCCTTGGCCTCCCCTCTCCCGGATTAGGTTGTCTGGGCTCAGGGAATTGGGGAAAGAAGGATGGATGATTTTGGGGCTGGAAATTGGGCGGATACCTGGGGAAAAAGTTCTGCCCAGGATTTGGAGAATTTTTGCCCTCCTGTGTTAAGTTGGGAGGGAAGTTCCCTGGGTTAGGTGCTTGGCTGGATCCCCCCCTTGGGCTGGAGGAGTCCACACATAACCCAGGATTGGTCGGTTTCCCTTGTAGTGGGGACTTACATAGTCAGGGGAGCGGGGGACCCCATTTGTGGGACTACCTCCTCGACTCCCTGTCTGTGACTGGCCCGAGGGCCTTCTGGGCTGTGAATTATTTGCTGCAGGCAGGTTTTTAGGCCCCCCATCTCCAAATCTAAAACGGGGGCAACCTTTACCTCAGCCACCTTGGCAGCAGCAGGGGTGCTGTTGGTTTTGTGGTTTTTCGGCGCATTATTTTTATTTTCGATGGGCTTCTGCACCTCATAGATCCGGGTAGCCTGTTCAATGACCCAGTCTAAAGATCTTTTCTCATGAAAATCTCTCACGAGCTGGGTCATTATGTATTTGGGTAAAGCATGGAAAAACGTATTGATAAATTCTCTGCTATCCGTGCATACCCTTCTGGTGGTCTGTGCAAAAGCACGCTTTAATTCTTGCACAAACTCTTGTGGGGCCTGATCCTCCCCACATTGCAAATTGTAGGCTGCCTTGCGAGCCTCTTGAGGATTTCTGTGCACAGAAAAATGTTTCAAGATGGCCGCCCTGTATGTGGACCACCTTGAATGGTTTTGATCCTCCAGCCCCGCAAAGAAACTGGAGTATTATGGTGAGAAGGTCCACTTTACATATTGAATACAGCTTTGGCTGTCCTTCAAATGGAAAGTCTCCATCATTTGCTCATAGAGCTCCAAGTGTTCCCAAACAGAATACTTGGCGTTCTTATGATAAGGCGTGATGACACTCCTTATTTCCTTTATTTGTTTCAATGGGTCCTTAAGCAAGGCCCTTTTTGCCTTATTGGCCTTTTTGGTTGGGGTAACCCTGGTCCATTCATCCTCCGACTCAGAAGCGCTGCTCCCAGAGGTGCCCGTCTGATCTTCCAGGTTTTCCCGGATTCTGCGAGCCTGGGAATGGCTGGCAGAATGTGGGGACCTGGTCTCCTGTGTCCTGTAATGCTCTGAGGAGTCTTCAGACCCCTCCTTGCTGCCAGGATTTGATGGGTATCCCCCCCACTGACCTAACTGGGCAGAGGTTTTCAGGATGCCCTTAATGGGCCTACTCTCCTGGGGTTCCCCACTAAATTGCACTGTGCTTGGGTGCCCATACCCGGATGCCCGCCCATCCATTCCTGGGAGATACTGGCCTATGAGCCCCATACTTCTAGCTGGATAGTAATCTGCCATCCCCGTGGCTCTGGGCTCATGTGCGCGAGGGGACATGGGGGTGGCAGAGTCCAGGGACTGGGAGAGATGAAGGCCTCTGGTACTAGGGCTCCTGAGGTTATGCTCAGGAGTTTCTCTTTCCCAGCGAACCTCATCTCTATCCGCCCCTGCTTCCTGTTGCAATGCAAGAGCCTGCGCTTTCACTTCCTCAGTTAAGGCCTTACTAGACTCTATCAGTCTCTCCTGCATGGCTACCTGTTCCTGGAGCCTATCATTGTGCTGACAGAGAGCCTCATTTTCTCTCTGTGCCTCCTGGTTGGTCCTGGAGTACTGGGCCAGTCTCTGCTGCAGGAGGGTTACCTCCTCAGTCCCATCCCTACTGGCCTGCTCCTTTCTTGCCAGAGCCTCCTCCACCCTCCTGGTTTGCTCTAACAAGTTCTGGTGTTCTTTTTGGAGGTCACCCAGTCCCTCGAGGGCCAGGTGATTTTTTTCAATTTTTCTTTTTAAGTGGCAGACTTCCTGGCCTAAGGTATCCCTTTCCTGACTAAGAGCCTGCATCTGTGCCGCCAGGTCGTCCCTCTGCCTTTGAAAGGCACCAGCTTTCTGGCGTTCTTCATCAAACTCTGCCTGGGTATCCAGGTCTTTCAAAATCAGTTTATTGCTCTCTGCCTTCTCCCTATCTAGGTGGCTTTGCAGGGTGACTACCTGCTCAGCACAAGCCCTATTGAAGTCTAACTGTTGCTCCAGCTTTTTCTGGCTCTGCAGTAGGGAGTCCAAACCTTCTTGGTACTCCTTCTGCAAGGCCAGAAATCTGGTATCCTGGTCTGCCTTTTCCTGTTGCAGCACATCCATATCCTCCTTTATTTTAGTGATGTACTGTCTGCTGTCCTTTTCTGACTCCTGGCTCCTGAGCAGCCTCTGCTCAGAAGAGTCCAGATCAGATTGGGCCTTCTCTAACGCCATCTGTTGCCTATTTGCCAGATCTTGGCCTTCAGCACATTTGTCTTGTATGGCTCCCATATATAGATACAAATATGCCGCTATCCTGGCAATCTTATTATGTTCATCTTTGGCTTTAGGGGCCATATATAGTTCACTCAGGGCCACATGTAGGGGACCCTGATCTCCCCATATATCTGACCCTGTTTTAGTGACCTGTTGCGCGATTGCCTGCAACCAGACCGTTTGGCCCTGATGAGTCCACTCACCTCTCACAAATAGCTTATGTAAGAAGTGCTCTCTGGCTATTTTGATGTCTACCAGTGTCGTCATTCTGGAATTTGAGTTCCTTCCTGACTTACAGAAGTTTGTATTTAATTTTTGCAAAACAGACCGTTTCCTTAGAGCGTTCCTTTGAGGAGTGCTTTACAGCGTAACACAGGGTGGTGATCCGACCGGATGTATGTATCTTGTCAGTTAGCACACTGTATTAATCTGCACAAGTGATAGATCTAATCCGGAATCCCCGGCTAAGAGCCCCCAATTCGTAAGAGGATTCAATTCAACACTACAGCTAAGTCAATGCCTAGTCTGGGATACTGAATGGAAACCCTTATTGATATATCTTTATGTCCAGTTCATGAGTTCTGGATGACTACCCCTATATAACACCCCTCTCTTAGAATCCCCCTGACCCCACTGAGCCAAGAAGTAGTTCTGTTTTGCAAGTTTAAAAGGTTTATTTGAGAAATAAAACAAAATATAGATACCACGCTTTTATAATAAATTAATAATCGATATCGCCCTTATAAATATAATGTTAATCAACAATGGGTAATCTGACACTAGCACACTTCTTTTTAATCAATGAGGAGTTAGTATAGGATGGATAAAGTAGCAAAAATACTTTTATGATTTCAAGGGAAAAGCAATGAGGAATAAAATGCAGTACAGAAATACTTGATATGATTTTAGCAAAAGATAAGATAATCACTTTTTCTCTGGCAATTCACCCCCCTCCCCTATGCAATGTAAGAAATGGAAGGAGATGGAAAGAGGAGCACACAGTTCTCAGGAATGCAATCAAATACAATACGAAATTCAATTCCCACCCCAGCAAGCTTAGAGAAAACAGGTATGAGTTTTAAAACACAGGCCCAAGTGCTTTGAACGTGGTGGCAGTGAAGTGAGAAATATGCTGAAATGCTTTTAATTCCCTTTAGGAGGTTCAGGGTGAGTGAGAGATACTTGGGATGAGCTCAGGCTCACTTTAGCAATGATTCAGGGATGGTTATTAAGAGGCAAACAAATTTTTAGCAAAGGAAAGCAAAAAGCTGCTATCTTTTTACAGGTAAATCAGGCCAAATCGCAAATCGCGGCAAAATTCGCGAGTGCGTGAATCGTGATTATAAAGTCGGTTCTAGGTTCGTTGAAAAGCTGAGATTATAAGCTTTCAGAGGAAAGTTAAACCAAGTTCCTAGGACAAACGGTTCCAGAGATATGAACAATTTTGTAAAGGTGGTTTTTCGGATTTAAAGTAAACTCAAAATGACAGGTGACAGCTTGCAGCTGCAGAATTGACAGGTGACAGTTGTGCAGCTTTAAAAATGACAGATGACACGATTTCTATGAGGCAGTTCTACTTAGGTTAAAATAGTTTGGATTAGATTATTTTAACTAAGAGATTGGTTCTGCACAGTTCTGCTAGGTACTCACAAGATATTTTGTGCAGGAATGGGCCTCGCCACGGATCTGGTCAGGTTTTGGACTGGACTCTGGTTCTGGTCTCGGCACTTCACAGCGATCTGGGTCACTGGTTCTGCTCACAGCAGTCTGGGTCAGCTCTGCTCTGCTGATCTAGCCTCTCTGGATTCAGCGGCCTCTGGTTCTGGATACTGCTCTGCTTTCTGGTCCGGATCAAGTGGATTCTGGATGTAACACTGCTTTCTGGGTACTGGCAAGAGCTCTTGGCAAAAGAATTCAGACAGCTCGTCCGGCTGTGGAAGAGTTTGCAAATGATTTTGAGGCCTGCTGACAAATACTTTTGCTTGCAGTGGGCCTTCTTGGTTCAAAGTTCTGTAGTCTCTGTTTAGCTTGGAAGTCTAAGTGTTGGATCTCTGGATGTGAAGTCGTCGGTCAGCATGCTCCGCAGCAAATGGAATTGAATGTCTCTACCTGTCCCAGCAGTCTCTTTTTATGTGTTTTGAAAATGGGTGTGTGCCTGGGCCTAGCTAAGCCTGCCCCTCTCTACTTGTCATTGGCCCAATTCTCCCCTCTCCCATGATTGGGGGAAGGAAATGGATTGTCAGCATGATGAAGTCTGTTTATGGGTCAGAGGATCCTCCCCTGGTCAGTTTGCCCACAAATCTATATTTGATTCAAATACATCCTTCCCAGATATACAATTTGTTGAAATTACATGTGCACATTATATATTCCTTATGGTCCATGCTTGTCCGCCTCTGATCTTCCTGGGGGCTTGCATTCAAAAATGACAACATTTTGTGCTTTTTAACTGGTTTTGCAATATCGGACATTTACCCAAAATTACACACATGTGCGCAAGGAGTATGGACATTAATTGATGAAGTGTCAGATTTTTAACATGCAGACATTTGGAGTGAGACCCTATTTCCCGCTAGCAACCCTCCAAAATACACCACTGGGTCCTAACGCCTCTCAAAATGTTTACAGAAAATCACAAAAATAATGATATTACTTATATAATTCTGACAAGTCCGCACTATGAGTTATCTATCTTTTTAAAATTATGCCCTGGTCAAAAAGGGGTGTGGCTTCCCACATCACAGGGTGGAATAACTGGTTTATCCACTTCCCCCAAGCTCAGCTGCTAGCAGAGGCACTGCCCCTCCCAGTTTCCCCTAAGAGGAAGCCACTTTACGGCCCCCCAATGTAACATTTGCCTGAGTCCAGGACAGGCCTTTGTTCAACTCCCTGTAGTCCCCAGCTGCTCCACCCCTAATCTAATCAGAGAGGTGACAACTCCATTTGGCAAGGGGAGTGGCTGAGCAGGTTTCAACTCCTGTCGGGGGCAGTTGTCAGGCAGAATCCAGTTTCATTAAGCCAGGTTTCAGCTAAATGTCACTTTTTGTTCCCAGTTTTCTACATTCAAATCAAACTGACAATTTTTAGATATACATTAAATAATTACTTCCTTCGAGTCATTTCAGAATATAGTTTTACATTGTATCCACCTCTTAGCAAGTCTTTCCTTGGTCTGGTTTTGTTTCATTTTTTCAGTTTTACACAAAAGTCTGGTGGTTTTAAAACGCTGGCTTTCTGATAGTGGTGAGTACTGGTAATGCAACCATTTTTGGGATTAAGAAAATGAATTCCCCACAGTTCTGAGTTGCTTTTTTGGCAATCAGCATTGCCATTCCCAATGGTTTCAGGCTACTGTGTGTGTAGCCCACTGGTGGTTTTAGGCAGTGCCCTCCTGTGCTCACAACATAGGCAAAAATGGGTGGCAGCCTATTCTTCATGTTTTCCCTGTGCACTCTCTGGGGAGTTCTGGCCATCATGATGTTTTCCATGCCAGTACTGCACAGTTTTATTGTAGGGCTTGGATGCATGGGTAAAAACATCCCACAATGAATAGGAAGGTAACCCCTTCCCATCAACCCTCTTACCCCGAGGAGGAAATCAGGGGAAATAGACCCTCAAGCCCGGAGGGATATGGACAGGGCTCGGAAGAAAAAGATCATAATAAGAACGTCTACGACACTGATCTTTCTCACTCCTCTTCAGATGTGGAATTTCATTTTGAGGATTCAAAACCCTCTGCGTCAGGGATTGAGGCAGACCCCATCCATAAAGACACAACCAGGACCAAACCTTCTACTGAAGGTACATTTACCCCGGAAGACTTAATACACCCCAGGTCCACCGACCGGGAACCATCTTCCAAGACATCGAGTTACATCCACCTAAGGCTGCAAAAGCCACTCGATAAAGAAGTTCGGGCCAGACTACATGCTGAATGTCCACGACCAGACATTGCGGATAAAGTAGCCCTGACTCCAGAGCTTGATTCTAAAATGATTACCTTTCTGGGTAAAAACATTAAAGACCCCAGGAAGGGTATTGATCGCGCCTGGAAGGCCTGCCAGGATAAATTACTGGACATAGCAGGTCCACTAGCAAAAACCTCTGATCTTGCGAATGCAGCCATCATCTCATCGGACCCCATCGACCCAGTGATATGGCCCGGTTGGGTCCAGAGGGCTATTTGCCTCTTGGGCAACGCCAGTTGCGCCATCTCAACAGAGCGACAGAAAGGCATCCTATACAAAATAGATGCCAAACTAACCGAACTGGCAGACACAGAATACGGGCCAACTGCGCAAGGCCAGCTTTTCGGAGATCCTTTTATGAAGGAGATGACAAAATTTGTCGGTACATTCACGGCGTTGGACAAAGCACAGGCTTCAATAAAAAGAGTATTTGCAACCAAGGTTTTCTCCAGGGCCGGACGAGGAAGAGGTCGCTCTTCCGGTCGTTACTTCTTCGACAAGAGACCTCAACAATCCAGAGGTCAGCATAATTCCTGGCGAGAACGCCCCGACACTTTCTTCCCCTCCAGAGGTTGTGGAAGAGGGCGTCCCTGGAGGAGAGCGGCTAGATACCCAGCCCAACAACAACCTACAGGTCAGTGTACTGATAACTGCACCAGCACCACTAAGACCTGTAGGAGGGAGGTTAAGGATGTTTGCAAATGCTTGGGATACCTTATCGGGAGATGCCTGAGTAAGAGACACAGCTCGGAGTCTACGCCTAGAGTTTTTCACGCAGCCCATTCAGACATGTCGCCCCACTCCCATAGTAATGTCTCTATCAGATCAAACCGCCTTAGACAGCGAAATACTCAGTCTCCATCAGAAGCATGTGATTCGCCCCTGCACAAGTCAGGGAGGCTTCTTCAGTCCCATATTTCTGGTATGCAGGAAACAAAAAGTGCACCCAGTCATAAACCTCAGAGCGCTCAACGAATTCATCCTTTACCGCCATTTCAAACTGGAAGGTATACACATGCTCAGAGATCTTCTGAGACCGAACGACTGGTTTATGCACCTAGACTTAAACGCTTACCTCGCAGTGCCGATTCATCAAGCACACATCAGTTACCTCAGATTCTCCTGGAGAAATCGAGATTGGGAATTCACAAGTCTCCCCTTCAGACTCTCTTCGGCGCCTTGGGTCTTCACCAAACTCTTAAGACCTGTAGTCGCTCAATTAAGAGAGCAAGGTGTCTGTCTCATAATTTATCTAGACAACATTATTTTCATGGCACACTCACAGGAGTTAGTTCAGAAACAAACCGAACTGGCAATAAACTTGCTACACAGCCTCGGTTTTCTTGTAAACTGGGAGAAGTCAGTTCTACTTCCATCCAAAAATATGGAATTTCTGGGATTCATAGTGGATACACAGAATTCGCAACTTCGACTCCAAGATTCACTCTACCAAAAGAGAGATACACAGACTTTTACAGAAGAACATGTTCTCTCTTCGAGAACTAGCAAGAGTGATAGGGCTACTTTCATCTTCCATTCAAGCAATATTTCCCGGCCCTCTTCACTATCGTGAACTGCAAAGACTAAAAGGCCAACACTTAAGGAGAAGCCTTTCTTGTTCTCAACTCCTGACACTGTCTCCTCAAGCGAGGACAGAGCTCAACTGGTGGCTCACTCACATGGAAGCCTGGAACGGCAGAGCCATCTTCGGCTCCGCTCCAGATATTATTATCGAGTCGGATGCCAGTCGCTCCGGTTGGGGAGCGAGATGCGGTTCCGTAGCTAGGGGAGGGACTTGGTCCCCTCAAGAGCTGGACCTTCATATCAATTGTCTAGAGCTTCTTGCAGATTCCTTTGCAGTGCGCTCTTTTGCCAAAGACAAAGCGAGTTGCTGTATTTTACTAAAGATGGACAACATCTCAGCGGTAAGATACATCAACCATCTGGGCGGCACCAAGTCGAGACCCCTAGCAGAATTAGTCAAGGACTTCTGGCATTTCTGTCTGGATCACCAGATTTCAGTTACAGCGGAGTACCTTCCCGGCCTCTCAAATGTAGTAGCGGACTGGTACTCCCGCCACTCGACGGATTACAGCAATTGGAGAATCAACAGAGAGGTTTTCCTCCGCCTTCAGGAGATCTGGGGTCCAATGTCCTCCATAGAGGTCTTTGCTTCCAGACTCAACTCCCAACTTTCTACAGCTGGAGGCCGGACCCGGCAGCAGCTGCAACAGACGCATTCCTACAGTCATGGTCCCAGGGAATACTGTATGCCTTTCCTCCTTTCACTATGATAGTGAGGACCCTGGCGAAGGCCCGTCAGGAGCATGCAAATGTGATCCTTATAGCGCCGGTCTGGACATCTCAGACCTGGTATCCAGTTCTTCTGGAACTTTCTTCAGATTCTCCAATCCTACTACCCCAGTTTCCGGATCTCCTATTAGATCCATCAGGTCAGCGTCATCCTCTCCTCCTCAGCAGATCTCTGACCTTAGCGGCCTGGAGGATTTCAGGTCAAGATGGAGAGTCCCAGGCATGTCTCACAAAGCGATCAACCTTATCGAAGAGAGCTGGGCTCCTAGTACCCGGAAGAGATATTTCAACTCTTGGAGCATCTGGAGCTCCTGGTGTCGTGAGAAAGGATTACATCCAATTTCAGCACCTGTAGAAGAGATTTTGAATTTTCTAGCATCCCTACCGGAAAAAGGGCTCGCCTACAGGTCTGTGAACGCCTACTGTTCAGCAATTTCCGCAGGTCATGACCTTATCCAAGGAGTACCAGCAGGAGAACACCACCTCGTCTGCAGGTTGCTCAAGGGTGTAAGGCTTACCGTCCCACCTTCAGCTCGCTATGACAAGCTTTGGGACGTTAATAAAGTACTGAACCCTTTTCTATCATGGCCTAGTAACGAAGAACTATCACGTACAGCCCTATCTGGCAAACTCACTACTCTACTCTGCTTGGTATCCTGCAGGAGAGTCTTGGACATCAGAGCTCTAGATCTAGCAGGCAGAGCCTTTTCTCCTGATGGCATTGTATTCCATATTCATAGAAGAACAAGTGCAATTCCAGGGTGATTTCTTATCCCGCCTTTAGAGATCAACCTAAGCTCTGCTTGGTGAAATGCTTAAAAGTCTACGAAGAAAAGACGGCTCCACTTAGAACCTCCCGTAACGGGCAGCTACTGATCGCTTTGCATAAACCGCACAAAGCGGTATCAGCACCGACCTTAGCACGCTGGGTCCGGTGGACGCTAGCTGAAGCAGGAATAGAAACCAAGCACTTCGGAGCCCACTCCGTTAGAGGAGCCATGTCCTCCAAAGCCTTCCAGGCAGGAGTTTGCATAGAAGATATCATGAGGATGGCAGACTGGGCAAGTGAATCAGTATTCAAACAATTCTATCTAAAACCGGTAGATCAGCCAGCATCTATTGTGGTAAGTAAGCTTTAAACAAGCATAATGGGAGCCTCCGGTCTTGACATAGAATAAAGATTTTCCATAATAACTTACTAGAAAGTCTTAATTCTATTAAAGACTCGGAGGCGAGCATTATCCCGTCCTGCGAGAAAATAACAGCATGTTACCTGATGTTAATTAAATATGTAATGAAAAGATTAATGTTCTGAAATTTACATGTACCCTATCGGAATAACTCCACGATTTTCTCCCACCCTGATAAGGGATCTAGGGTTTTCATATACAAGAGACTAATTTTCCTTTTCTTTGACAGCACCTACAAACAAGTCCGCCTGATCACGGCCCGACACAAGTTCTTCTTCAAGTCGGCTACAGTTATCTTCTACTATGGGCAGCCAAGTTTGCAGCCCAGAAAGAGGAAGTGTCATCATGTTTAGGACTGTTTATGCAGGGGATCTGAACTACTATTGGTGGAGTAGGTCACGTGTTGATGGCCTCTAAATGAACTGGAGCTAAACTTCCTGGGAAATGTAGTTTCTTCAGAGACTCTTACCTTTTAGGTTAGGATGTTACTGTTATATTACTGTTATATTGCTATGCTTATTATATATATTTGGTGCACCTATTTTCTGCACATTACTCATGGCACATTCACATTTGGTGCACAAATATCTTGCTGCTGAGCTTTTTCTTTATTGTCGAATAAAAGAAAGAGAAGCCTAATGCTCGCCTCCGAGTCTTTAATAGAATTAAGACTTTCTAGTAAGTTATTATGGAAAATCTTTATTGTCTATTATTTAATGCATTTTAAATACAAAGTAAAAAGACTGTCAAGTGTGTCATCTGGTACTTTTCCAGTTAGATGTTCCCAGTGCATCCTCATCACATCCTTGCTGTTCGGCCTCACACTGCACTTCCCTTCTGTTTGTACAGCTTGTTATGTTCAAGATGCTGCTGCTGCTACCCTAAATGTCCTACTTAAAGCACTCTGCTGCACTTAGAGGAAGGCCCACGCTACCTCAAATCATTAAAATATCGAAGCAACCTGATCGTTTGTGAGACCTAGCACTGCCTTTGTAGATAAATGGAACGCAGGGGGTAGACAATGTTGTTTGTTCCGCTGTATTCACTCTAAAACCCCCTGAGAGAGCCAGTACGTATTTATTCATTTCTGCAATTAGATCGTAATGGCATGTGAGACCTAACGCTGCCTTTGTAAATAGATGGAACACAGGGTGTAAACATTGTTGTTTGTACGGCTAACCTATCTTTCCTCTCGCACACAGTGCCTTCATAACTTAGTGGAAGGTGCAGACTCATTCGTAGACACCCTGCATTCACGTACTACACAAGCACTATTGCACATCACCTCTGCCATACTAATGAAGCTACAAAAGCCTGAACTATAACTACTCACATACATTTCTATCCTCTTAAACAGATTCCTCCCCTGAGTATTTCATAGTAAACCTCAGGTGCGCCCATCCACATGCTATTCAGACATGAGTGACTACCAGGGTCTTGGCCAACCTCTCATAACTGTATCAGCCGGAATGCACACACGCATAATAGCACCTCCCAATTCTCCAATAATGTGGACTCCGGCCCCTCTGGGGGTGTTCAACAAGAGCGTGTTGGGACAATAATTAGGGTAAAAGGCACTATACAAATGACAAAATGAATTAATGAATGGTAGCTTCGAACATGCTAAAACAAATCTGTATTAATTCCTAAATACCCCATGAACCACTTTACAAATGAAGCACAGAAACATGTTTCAGGGCAGGCACTTAGCCTTATGTATGCCAGGCCAATAAAAAATGTGCTTGATGCAAAGAAAATGTTGACCTACATGTGCCCTAAATATCGTGTAGATATACATTTCTGCACCGGTTTGAATGCCTCTGTAAACACCTGAAACGGATGGACACAAAGGTCTAAGCACTTATGGCCTAACTCTAAGAGAATTAAATATGTCTAAATCAGTAATGGGCTAAATGATTCGAGTCAAAATCAAATCACACACATTTCCACATTTCGGGAGGTTGAGCTAAAACGTTCATGCTCGAATGACTTTGGAAAAGGTTCACAAGAGGGACCAAGAATGTTAGGGTAGAGGCTAACTACAAGCAAGTGTTCTGTTTGGCAGTTGGTCTAAGCAAGGAGAAACTGACTCTTCATGAAAGCCAATCGCATATGAAAAGTGAACATGTGTTCTCGATTTGCTTAAGTGATTAACAAAACACTTGCCTCTAGTCTGCCTTGTAACGGACACTGATTAGTTTGCAGGGTACAAGTTTGATGTATAAACACAATTGAAAGGGAAGGTCCTTGCTAATTCAGGGAGTAAATCTAGAGCAGTCAACAAGTTAATTAAAATAATTTAATCCATTTCTTTTTTTATTGTAATTCATCAAAACGTCCAATTCAATGGAAAATACAATACATTTAGAAATGTTAATGTTGTAACTCAACAATATAGACAAAGGAGGATAAAAACCCCCACGTTGCAATGCACGAACCCAATACAACCATCTTGAGAAAAACAAATGAAAGCCTTGAGTGCCACCACCACCAGACAACAAGTGTCTTAATTACAAGAAGCAGAAAAATCACCAATAAAATAAAAACACAGAATATTCCTGAAACCCTGTGAGGGTTTTACACCTAGGACTGCATTGATATGCCAGCCCTCATCCACATCGACCTGCTTTATGCTAAATCCATGTCAAAAGGTAAAGGTAGAGCAACTTAATTTGCCCCATCCCCAAACAATGAAAAAGAGAGGGAGTAAGTTGGTTCAGAAGTTGCCTACTCGAGTTTCGTTTCGCCTTGACGAAGGCCAAAAGGTTCAAGGGACAGGTCTTCATCAGGGTGTGCATATTTTGGTAGAGATGGTCAAAGTATGACAAACCACAATAACATTTCACATATGCCAGTTCAGAGTTTCAATGCTTTTCTTTGTTAGCTTTGAAAAGCGTCCTTTCAAACCCATGAGCGTTTGGAAAAGTTAGGAAGTCTCTAATGCAGTGTATACTGAGGCCATGTGTGTCAGTAGCTGAATCTTTTAGAACCTTCAGTCTCACATTGCTCCAATCTTCAGGCTTCAGTTCACAGCAGCGTGTAAACAATGTCAGTTTCTCACATCACTCGGTTTGCGTTCATTCTTAAGTGTAAAGTAATAGCTGCATACCTGTAAAAACTCCATGTCGCTAATCTCCAAGAATGAAGTTTCTGAAAGATTGAACTACTGACACAACCATATTCAGAACTACAACTAAGCATGAATGGAATAAGTAGGATCTGAACTAGGTAATCCCAAAAAGCTGTGTCAGAAACGTGTTCTCTTTCATTTGGAGAGCTGTGGCTGCTCTATAGCCCCATATGCATGCACTTTATTTGGTGGCGGCTTTAGTTGGAGCTTTATATACCTTAAAAATCATGCACATAGGCTGGCCAATGCACACTTCTTTGAATAGGGTCATCGCTCCCAATGATTGGCTCATATGGATCTCTTGTTTATTTAAATGGGATTTTCCTGTAACAGAGTGAGAGAACCGGATACCCAAGTAATCAAATGTGTTCACCCCAGGGATGACCACACCATTACTTAGCATTGGGTGCATTTTTATAAACTTCCTGCCTAGGCCACGTGCCATGACTGCAGATTTGGCCGTGTTTATTCTTAGGTTGAGAGAGTTCATAAATACAGTGCATTCGAGGTGCAGGCTATCAATACAGTGTAATCGGCATAGGCGGATAAAGGCAATGCCCTGTTACTCACCATCATGAAGTCCATACCAGTTTCCACCAAGGCACTATGCAGTCCATTGATATGCAACATGAACAGGACATGGTCCAATACACAACCCTGATGCACCCCCAAATTTACTTTAAAGAAGGGGGTGCACTGGCCCCGGTTTCCATAGCGAACACATGTCATGGTGTCCAAATGTATACGTCTGAGGATACCTATGATCTCCATAGGGCAATCCATGGACCCAAGCACCGTCCAGAGCTTTGCTTGATTAACCTTATTGAAGGTGGTGCTCAGGTCCATGAAGGCCAAAAAGACCATCTCCCTTCTCCCAAATATACACCTGGCCAATAACAAACACATTTGCGGTCTGTTCCTCACCACCCACTCTAGGCCTAAAGCCCAACCGGATATGCGACAAAAGCTTTTCTGAGGAAATCCACTACTCCAAATGACCCAGCAGGACTCAGCCGAAAATCTTGAAGAATATATCCAACAAGGAAATCAGTTTATAAGTCGTTGGAGATGCCCAGTTGTCCTTCTTGGAAATAGTAAACACAATGGCCCATTTCCAATAAGGGGGAATATTCCCAGTTGCCAAGACTGCATTAAAACTGTGGGTGAACAAACTTGCCCATAGCTCTTCACAGACTTGAACAAAGTATGCAGGAATGGCTTCAGGACCAGGTGCACGATTATGGGACTCATTTTGTCCCTAACCCCCTGGGTGGGGACTAACAAAACCCTGGGGTCCTAGTTTTTTTTTACTGATGGCTATTAGCCCCTGCTTCCAGGACAATGAAAGAGGTACTCCGGGAATGAATTCCCTCAGACTCTAACGGGCCGGAATACGATAAAGAAAGATGCTATACCCAAGACGTGGCCTGTACATGGGACTCGGTTCTCCTTCTTATAACCTTATATTGTGAGCCTTGGACTACAAAATCTCACTATTTTCTAGCATCATTTGCTTCAACGGCCTCAGCAGAGAGTCCCAGGCCTAATATACTTGTTCCCTTTTCCTATGTTCGAGAGCTACACGATACTCTGCTCTGGCCTTTATCTCTGCACCTTTAGATCTTTCTGGCATGTGCAAGCTGGATAAGAGAGCTCACTTGGAAGCTCAACAGCATTCATTAAACCAACCTTTAGACGTCTGCACCCTGTCAGTACATTCCCACTGAAAGGGATTTAACACCATTCCCATAAGCTCATGGACGATTGCTACTAGCTCAGAGGGGAATACAATCTGACTTCAGTAAGGATAGCATCTGCTCCGCGCAAGAAGGACCCAGGTTTTGGTAGAAGGCATCAGGGACAATTGTCTCCCATTATATCCTGTATTTTTGATTTGGAGGAATCGAGGCACCCTCAATATGATTAAGCTGTATAGACAAGATGGAATCAAACAGCCAAAAGAATTTCAAACTCTGGAACAGTTGCATCCGTAAGATCACTGGGGTCTTGTGGTTCCCAGTCCTGCAGGATCCAAAGCTGTTGTCACACAGGATTTGGGGGAGGTGGAGCATGCCAAGTGCAACAAAACATTCCTCTCGGTGGCATAGGGACTGGGGAAAAAGACTTATAGCCTCCATGTGGGGATCCTCAGATGGGCTGAGCCTTAGCCAGTGGGTTAATGAAATGGAACACTGTGCGTCCCTGGAGAAGCACATATAAAACGCCAGAGGATGCCCTGGGAAGTACCTGAAGGTCAGTGGGGAAATGGACAGAAAATGTATAAACAATTAGCATGGGTAGCCCCTATGCTGTTGGGTACGTGGAGCCCAGGAGCGTGCGTCCAGAGACCCTGTGCCTCCCCGTCCACCTTGGGGTCCCCGTCCTGCCCTGTTCCCGCCCCCTCCTTAAAGTTTGATAATGCAATATACTGTTTCTATGCACTGTGACCTTCATTTGTTCATGCCCGATGATTGATGTGCCTACCTTGACTGTTTTGTAAACCAATAAAAAGATGTATTAAAAAAAAAAAAAATTTCAAACAGCATTGAGTCGCAAGGTGAAAGTCAAGCAGGAAGCAGCCAACCAGGAACAAGAAATCCATGAAGAGGAGAAGCAGTAGGAAAGCTGCAGGGCTTGAAAAAGCTAAGAGGCCTTAGAGAGACGAAGGTGCTGAGAACCCTAGGCCTGACAAGAATTTGTGCCTTTTAAGATTTGAGGAACCAGCAATGCTGGTAACCCTGAGAAACCTTAATGAGCAGAGACTGCTGAACAGTGAGCTGGTTCGTACATCCCTAAATAGTTAGCTGGACACTATTTCCATGAGTAGTGGGCCACATATACCTGGGAGTTACACCTCTGTGTGGACTACAACTCTATAAATTGGGCGCTAGGCCTATATCCATGTGGGATGAATTGACATCTGGCAAGAGTGTGAAAGCCCTGGCTTTTTTGATTTGTAATAAGTAATAAAATGATTCGGGTAATTCCATCTCTGAAAGGGAAATCTGCTAATCAGATTCTCCTTTTATAGGTTCCATGGCAACATCATAATATGTACATTTGCCTTGCTGCTGTGCATTCCCTCAGACAGACTGGGCCCTGTCCTACTGGCAGGAAGGTAGCCTGGTGGGGTGTCGCTCTTTGTTCCTTTGTAAGGGCAGGTAACACACCTCTCCCTGAGACATCCACTTCACAGGATGCTGGCTTGGGATCAGAAACCAAGAGGCACACCCATTCACAGAGAGTCAGGCCTCATACTAGGGTGTTGAATTTTTAAAGGCCTTTGAGCCTATTTAGAAGGGGAGAGTGTGGAGCTAGGATAGCCAGGGAGGGATCTATATAGGTTTGGGAGGGTTCTGCCATCTTGATTGTCACATCTGGAATGTGGAACAACACCTCCTCGCTTTCCCTGGGATCTTCCTTTAATGGCGTGGAGTGACACCCCAGATTTCCTTGGGTTTCTCCTTCTGGGTCCCTGAGGGGGTCCTCCTTGGTAAGGATGGTGCAACCAGTACGAATCTATGACAGAGAACACAAACCGGTTTTCCCACTAACTGCCCTCCAATTGGGATCACAGCAGTGGGATATGCAGGCATTTAATAATATCAATTGTTAATGGAGAAAATACTCCCTGTTACATAATCATATCTATCGGCTCCCTTCTGGTTCTTCTATTCCCCATTCTCATGTTTCCGATGTCTCCTCTGTTTGATTCTCTCTGGGCTCTTCAATTTGTTGCAAAGTGTGCCTAGAGTGGCAGCTCTTTACTTGATTAATATGGACCCATTTCTCTTCTGTCTAGTCACCTTTGGGGATGCGGATTCTGTAGGTGACTGGTGAGATTTTGTCTACAATTTCAAAAGGTCCTCGCCAGCTAGGCAGAAATGGGCGCTCTTTGGTCTGGTTCCTTTGGAAATTGTACAAGTAGACCCTGTCTCCTACGTGGTATTCCTTTTTGGTGGTTTTTAGATCATGCTGAGTCTTCATGCCCTCTGCAGATCTTTCTAGATTCTGCAGAGCGTACGCAAAAGCATGTTGAAGGTGTTTTCTTAGATTCTCAACATACTCATGAGTTGTGGAGGCATTGATCAGTGTCTGCTCTTGTGTTCTATAGAGCAGATGCTGGGGTAACACCAGCCTTCGTCCAGTCATCAGCTCCAATGGAGACATCTTAGTTGCAGAAGAAGGGGTAGATCTCATGGCCATCAGGACAAGCGGTAATCACTAACTTTTTTTAAATGCTCACAATTGTTTTATTGTACCTCTCACCTCCACCACTAGAGGACTGCCGATATGCAATGTGAAGTTTCCTTTTTACCCCAAGTATCTTCCACATCTTTGTCATCACTTCGCTGGTGAAGTGACTACCTTGGTCTGACTGAATCCTTTGGGGTAGGCCAAAATGCGAGAAGATGCGATGGATAATCAGGGCAGCTGCTGTTTCTGCCTTGCAATTTGGGGCCTGGAGAAATTCCACGCATTTCATTTGGTAAACAAGCATGTTATGGTTAACATGTACTTGTTTCCCCTGGAGGAGTGATGAAATCTACTTGTAAATCTGACCTAGGCAGTGTCATCCCCCTCTTCTGGAGGGGAGCTCAGTGTGTGAGTGAATTTGGCTGAAATTGTGCACACACAAGACACCCCTTCAAGTATTGGTCGAGGTCCTGCAGCATGTGTGGCCTGTATGCAACCTCTCGCAAGATTTCGAAAGTAGTGTGAAACCCCTGTGACCGGCTGTGGCCGCATCATGGGTGTGACTTAGCATCAGGCTTTGGAATGAGGTAGGGACCACACACTGGTCACAGCAAGATATGGATCTCCTTACCAACAAACCGTCTTAGATTCAGAACATTTTTGGACATTTCATCGACACCCTGAGGTCCTCTTTCCCAATGTAATCGGTATCCGTCAGGGGAATGTTCTCTGGGTCCTCAATGTGTTGATAAAACTTACCAATGATCAGATCCCCTTTTTGTGCCGTGGTTAAATCAGCATCTGGGGTCTTCTTACTCCATTGGGCAGTTGAGAGTTCACTGTGAGCATCTGTCTGGGAACTAGTGATAGCAGTGACCTGGATTTCCCCCAACAGGTACTCGATCTCAAGGAGATCCCCTTGAATGGTCCTGGTTTTGGCCAGCTGATCAGCTAGGTCATTTCCAGTTTTGTCTGGTCCCTATATTCCCGAATGACCTTTGATCTTCTTCCTATAGATGGTCATCCCACTAGAGGTGACCAGATCATCAATATTTTGTATTAGCTTGCCATGTTTGAGCGGTTTGTTGTTAGCACATAGCATGCCTCTGGTTTTCCAATTTATCAGGTGTTCCACGAACCCATTCCAGACATAGGGCCTCATCACGACTTTGGCGGTAACCCTTAAATCCGGTGGTAGCGCTATTACCGCTGGATTTAAGGGTCCGCCAAATCAGGACTTTGGCGGATTTCGCCCCAGCTCTGAGCTGGGGGGAAATCCGCCCACAATTCACACTCATACCGCCGGCGGGAAATCCGCCGGCAGTATTAGCGCAAAAGTTCCCCATTGAGCCCAATGGGGCATTCCCGAATGAGCTCAATGGGGAATGGGGATTAACATTACTGCCGAACTTGTGATCCGGCGTTGTTAGCGCCGGGGAGTTCGGCGGTAGGGCAGATAGTGCCGGTGCTAAAAGTGCCGGCGTTACCGCCCAAGTCGTGATGGGGCCCATAATCTGAATAAGTGATTATGACCAGTTCGCAGAGTTGGTGTTGGACAGCAGTGAGGATGGCTTGATGAACTGCCATCAACTCTGCCACCTGACTACTACGGGGACCGATTTAGTATCCTGCGGAGGGTTGCGGGGCATAATTCACCCAAGCATTCCCAACGCCGGCCACAAGTTCCTTTTCCCCGTTGTTGTTAACATGGTAGGAGCACCCGTCCACATAAACTGTGTGCATTTCCTCGCACTTGTCTTCTTCATGGACTTTGTGCGGGGAATTCAGGTACGCCTCCACGTTGTCCTGGATTTTAAGACTTTCGTCTTCGAGACAGACTTCTCTGGCACAATCATGCAAGTCAGCCAGACCTTGCGCGAGGGGACTCTTCTTGTTTTGGCCATATCTGACCTCCACAGGAAAGCCTTGCATTGACAGAATCCAGGAAGTAATTTGGGAATTACTCACATTTTTGGCCCGGATTCTGTCACTTTGGAGATATTGCAGAGGCTGGTGTGGAGTCTCCACTATGATGTGTTCCCCCTGGATAAACGGGCGGTAATTTTTCAATGCCCACACCGTTGCCATTAGTGCCTTCTCACAATCGTTGAATTCTTCCTCCACAGAGGATATAGTCTTACTCGCATAGGAGATTACTTTATTGACCTTGTCATGCTTATGATATAGTACTGCAGTCAAGCATGTATTTGAGAACCCTGTCCCCAAGAAGAACTCCTTGTTTTTGACAGGGTAAGCGAGGCAAGGTGCTTGTGAGAGGCTTCTTTTGAGTTGTCTTATTGCCTCGCTTGTTCTGGACCCCACTCCCACTTGACCCCCTTCAAAATTTGGATCAGGGTTCTTGTGATCTCTTCGTAGTCCTCAATGCACTTTCTGCTGTAATTAGTTAGTCCAAGGAGGCTCCTTAGTTCCCGCAGAGTTGTGGGGTCTTTCAATTTCTGGAGCGCTTCCACTTTCTTTTCCTGGGGACAGAGACCCTGAGGAGTAATCTCATGCCCCAAGAAATTGACACGTGTTCTGCACCACTGTGCCTTTTGAAAGGAGAGTTTTGCTCCGGCAGCCCTCAACTGTGTCAGAACATAACGGATCTCCGCTATGTGTTCCTCCACAGTTGAGCTTTTGACTAGAGCATCATCTACATGGGCCAGGTTACCCCTCTCACCAAGGTCTGGCATGGCCTTATGTAGAAAAATGTTAAATTCATTGCCAGAGTTGATGTATCCGAAGGGAGTCCGGGTCCATGTGTACTGCTGCCCCCGAAGGTGAAAGCCAGCTTGTAATGATCCTCCCTACTGACGGGTACAGTCCAGTACCCATTGGTCAGGTCTATTGCAGTGAATACCTGTGAGCCTTGGATCTGGGCCAGCCCTTGGTCAATGTAGGGAAGAGGCCATCGGAAAGCATGGACCCGTTTGTTGAGCTCCCTAAGGACTGCACAGAGCCTCCACTGGCCGTTTGGCTTCAAAATCCCCAGCACCAGATTCTTGAAGGTGCTGTGGACTGGACAAATTATCCCACGGGACTCAAGGTTCTTAATTATTTCAGTAAGGGACTCCATTGATGCGAGAGGCAAGCAATATTGCTTCACAAACACTGGAGTCATGCCAGGGTCCATGGGAATTGTTGTGGTGTGGATGTCGGTGCGACCACAGTCATATGAGTCCACCGCAAAGAGATCTTGAAAATCTAAGAAAACTATTTTCAATGTTTGCCTTTGCTCCAGAGTCTCACAGGCATCAGTTGACTCTCTCTCCAACCATCTGCCTGAAGCCTGGAAAGACCTCCGGTTTTGCTATCTCAGTGGCCTCCTCCAGCTGGGTGGAGAAGTCCCTGGTCAAAGTGCTGATTTGGACTGGTGGCTTCAGGTGGGGAAGGCAGCCCTCATGGACCTGGAAAATCACCTCCTCCCTCCTGAAGTCACAGGTCCCATCTTCCTTACCATAAGGGTAGGAAGTGTGCACCAGGAAATTCCTCCCATGCCGGGTGAAGATCCTGTCTGGTGTTGCGTCATCATCACTACCACTGTCAAAACAGTCCTCGGGGATTGGTCCTAATAGTTCATTACCTAAATCTATGGAAAAATGTCAGTCATCTATTCCAATAATGGTGCCTGCGGCTAGAGTGATACTCTTTAAGTCACTGTTATCCACCTCTATTGGAATGGTGTCATGTTCTATGTTGACTAGTGGTGTTGGGTTCACTCCCAACCCTTGCTGTTGGAAATAACCATTAAGATGAACATAGGCGTCAGGGTTTTTCAGTTTCTGTCCTCTTTTAACTTTCACTTCCAGGGAGAATTGTCGGGTCCTTTCTGGGATGGTGACTTCCTCTCCACTCTGAATGTCAACTGCAGAAGGCAGCATTGAGTTGACCTAAATGCTTTCTCTGGGTCATCAAAGTCCATGGGATTACCCGCTAATCGGGACCAAGCTTTGAAGTTTATTAGGTCCAAACTAATGGCAAAGCGATTGAGATGGTCACTGCCTAAGTAAAAGGCGGCAGTGACGTCTCGCACGACCCAACAATTATGGACTATGCTCTTGTTGCCAATGGAAATTCTGAGCATACACCTGCTAGGCAGGAGATGTTTGGACTTGGGTGTTTCCAGATCCATGTCAGATCCATGTCCCATTTGTCTATCAGTTTAAATGTGGGAATGGCTGGATCTCTTGGGAGTCTGCGGAGCATGGCTTCGCTGATGAAGCTCTTACTAGTGGCTGGTACGGGGTCCTCATGCCTCCACTGGGCTGATCCCGGGAAGGGTAGCTATCCCTTCTCCCAAAATACCCCGGGTTGGGAAAGTTTGGGTACCCCTCCACCTTTGGCCTACCCTCTCCTGGATTCTGTCTGGGCTCAGGAAAGTGGGGAAAGAAGGATGGATTGTTTTGGGTTTAAATAAAATTTGGCAGGTACCTTGGGAAGAAATTCTGTCTGGTATTTGGGGGATTACTGCCCTCCTGGGGGTAGTGAAGAGGGAGGTTCTCTGAGTTAGCTACTGTCTGGTTGTATTCCCCCCCCTTGGGCTGGAGGAGTCCACACATAACCCAGGATTGGTCTATTGCCCTTGTAGCGTGGGCTGTTGTAGTCAGGGGAGTTAGGGGTCCCATTTGTGGGATTGCCTCCCTGGCTCCCTGTTTGTGATTGGCCTGAGGGCCTTCTGGGTTTGGGGTTGTTTTGATTCTGTGCAGGCAGGTTTTTAGGCCCCCCATCTCTAAATCTAAAATGGGGGCAACCTTCACCTCTGCCACTTTAGCAGCAGCAGGGGTGTTAGTTGTTTTAGGGCTTTTGGGAATATTTTTATTTTCCACTGGCTTTTGCACCGCATAAATGCACGTGGCTTGTTCAATGACCCAGTCTAGTGATCTTTTCTCGTGAAAGTCCCTCACTAGCTGGTTCATGATATACTTGGGGAGAGCGTGGAGGAAAGTATTTTCAAACTCTTTGCTGTCAGTGCGCACCCTTCTAGTGGTCTGCGCAAAGGCACATTTTAACTCTTTAACAAATTCTTGTGGGGTCTGATCTTCCCCACATTGCAAGTAATAGGCTGCCTTGCATGCCTCCTGTGGACTCCTGTGAATAGAAAAGTGTTTCATGATGGCCGCCCTATAGGTGGACCACCTGGAATGATTCTGATCCTCCAGCCCCGCAAAAAAGCTGTAGTAGTTGGGAGAGAAGGTCCACTTTACATATTGAATACAGCTTTGGCTGTCCTTCAAATGCAAAGTTTCCATCATTTGTTCAAACAGCTCAAGGTGCTCCCAAATCGAATACTTTACATTCTTATGATAGGGCGTGATGACGCTCCTAATGGCTTTGATTTGTTTTAGAGGATCCTTGAGCAAGGCCCTCTTGACCTTGTTGGCTTTTTTGGTTCGGGTGACCCTGGTCCACTCATCCTCTGACTCAGAGGCACTGCTACCAGAGGTGCCTGTCTGGTCTTCTAGGCTCTCCCGGATTCTGCGAGCTAGGGAATGGCTGTGGTGCTCAGAAGAGTCATCTGATTCTTCCTTGCTCCCAGGATTAGCTGAGTACCCCCCCACTATCCTAGATGGGAAGAGGTTTTCAGCATGCCCTTAGTGGGCCTACTCTCATGGAGTTCCCCACTAAATTTTACCATCTGGTCTCTGGGTAAATTATATTTTTGAGGATCCATTTCTCTGACCCTCCCCTCATTGGAGTCTCCCTGATCAGAGAAGATGGCCCTAGCACTTGGGAACCCATACACAAATGTCCGCCCCTCCATTCCTGGGAAGTGCTAATCTATGAGCCCCATATTCCCCATTGGATTGAAGTCTGCCATCCCTATGGCCCTTGGCTCATGTGCTCCAGTGGACAAGGGGGTGGCAGAGTCCATGGAGTTGAAGAGATGGAAGCCTCTGGTACTAGGGTTCCTGAGGTTATGCTGAGGTGTTTCCCTTTCCCAGCGGACCTCATCTCTCTCAGGCCCTACTCCCTGTTGCCATGCAAGAATCTGGCCCTTTTGCTCTTCTATCAATGCCTTATTAGTCTCTATTAGTTGTTCCTGCATAGCGACCTGTCTGTGGAGCCTGTCATTTTTCTCACAGAGAGCCTCATTGTCGCTCTGTGTTTCCTGGGTAATTTCAGAATATTGGGCCAATTTTTGTTGCAGGAGGGTTACCTCCTGAGTCCTGTTCTTACTGGTCTGGGCATCATTGGCTAGAGCATCTTCCACCCTGCTGACATGCTCTTACAGTTTTCTGTGGTCTTTTTGGAGTTCACCCAGTCCCTGAAGGGCCAGGTGATTTTCTTCTATTTTGGCTTTTAGATAACTGACCTCCTGGCCTAAGGTGTCCCTTTCCTCAATAAGAGTACCCCTCTGTGCAGCCAGGTTGTCCCTTTGTCTTTGGAGTGCACCAGCTTTCTGGCGCTCTTCATCAAATTCTGTCTGGGAGTTAAGGTCTTTGAGATTTTATTTATTATTTTCTTCTTCTTCTTGGTCTAGGCGGTTTTGCAGGGTGACTATCTGCTCTGCACATGCTCTATTGTAGTTCAGTTGCTGCTCCAGCTTTTGTTGGCTCCATAGTAGGGAGTCCAAACTTTCTTGGCACTCTTTCTGCAGCGCCAGTAGTTTGGTATCCTGCTCTACCTCCTCTTGCTGTAGGATATTCAGATCTCCTTTTATTTTTACCAGGTACTGTCGTGTTTCATTTTCTGATTCTAGACTCTTTTGTAGCCTTTGCTCTGCAGAATCCAGATCGGTTTGGGCTTTTTCTAGTGATTGTACATGCCTATTTGCCAGATCTAGGTTTTCGGCATATTTTTCCTGTATTGCTCCAATATGGAGGTACAGATGTGCCACTATTCTGGCAATTTTACTTTGTTCTTCTTTTATCTTAGGGGCCATGTACAGTTCACTCAGTGCCATGTGTAATGGACCCTGATCCTGCCATGTGTCTAATCCTGTGGCAGTGGCCTGTTCTTTAATTTCCTGCAACCAAACATTTTGATCCTGTTCTGTCCATTCACCCCTGACAAATAATTTGTGCAGTAGTTGTTCCCTTGCCATATTAATTTCTACTAGGGTCGCTATTCCGGAAATATTAATTTCCTTTCTGACTTACAGAAGTTATTTTATTTTTGCAAACAGACCAAATTCCTTAGAGTTTTCCTATTGAAGGGTGCTTTTCACAGTGTATCAAAGTGTGGTAGCCCAACAGGGTTTATGTACCCCGTCAGTTAGCACTCTGTATTAGATTGTCACAAGTGGTATGTCTAATTCAGAAATCCTGTATGAGCCACCAATCTTGTAAGTGATTTCAATCCGGACTTCACCTAAGTCAATGCCTAGCGTGTGATGCACAACTGAAACCCTTAATTATTTATTTGGGTCTATAAGTTCTTTTATTCTGAACGATGTACCACTTATATCACGCCCCTCTCTTTGAACCCCCCCGGTCAAACTAAACCCGGAATCAGGCTGGTTTGCAAAGTTAGAATATTTATTTAGGTATTCACAATATAATCACACTATTTTTAATGGGAATGCAATGTTCACCAATGGGGTGATGTCACACTAAGCAATCTCTTTAATCATAAGGAGTAATGATGAGCAAAAACAATGCAGCACAGAAATAATACTTTTGTGGGTGTGTGCTAAATCATATATCAATGTGGTTACTCTTTCCCCCTGCACATCCCTCAATCCCCCAATATGCAATGTAGAGATATAGGAGGAGAGAAAACAGGTTTCAGGAATGCAGAATTCAAGCAAATATATCAATCCCAATTTCCCCCCAGCAAACACAAGAGAGAAACAGAACTAATTGGCAAACTGTCAAAATGGTTTTTAAAGTTGGCTTTAAATGGAATGGGTAAAATACTAAAAATGGGCTTAAATCACTGAAATGGTTTAAATTCTGATGGGAGCCGCTTTATATGGTTGCAGACAAATGCTAGCAATGATTTGAGAGTAATAAGCAATGGGAAATCTTAAATTTTGAGGTCGGGTGCAATGAAAAGCTATTTTACACGTTATAGATTTTGCCAAAATGAAAAATTTGTGACAATCTTTTCAGCACGCGGTAATCGCGATCACGGGAGAACTATAATGATTTGAGATGCGGTTTTGGGTTCTCTGCTTAGGACGTTAGCTACAAGCAGACACTTACATTTCATTTCCAGCATGACTATTGATGAAGTTATGGACGTTTTCATGGAGGTCGTTTTTTTCAGATAGAGGCAAATTGTAAAACAAGGATGCGCTTTTAAAAAGACAAACAGGATTTCCTTACACTAGGGATAGACTTTGAAGAAGCAAACTACACGACAGCACAGCCACCAGCCCAGGATGTCTCTGGATCAGGTTTTTGCCTGCCGAGACGCTTGCCTTCTTCGGAAACATATATATCAGCGCAAAGATTGATTTAACACTACTAGTACAGAAAGAGATACTAGGGATGAGATAGAGAGTTCAGGCAGTTCAAAAATATTCTAATAATGCAGTTGTGGATATCAGAGAGGATGGGTTTGAATAGCGATAACTATGGACAGTACATAGGCTAGTGACACTCTTATACTAAGGATACTCACTATATAGGTTTGGACAGAACCGTCAGGCATTCAGGTCAGTCAAGATTTCTGGACCGGGATTTTGCTGGGCACACCGGACTGGACACCAAGGCGCTCTGGTCTGCAATCAGCAAGGCGCTCTGGTCACCGCACGGTAGGACTGGACTGGATCTGCAATGGCTCTGGTTCACAGCTATCTGGTCACAATACAGCTCTACTGGGTTGGGTCTTTTGATTCTGGCAATAATTCTTAGCAGGAAAGCAGTACAGCACAGCCAGGCAGCTCTTTGGTTCCCCTTAGAGGTCTGGGGTAAATTCTGGTTTCTGGAACTTCCAAGGCTTAGCAGAGAGTGGTTCAGCTATGGAAATGGGCCTTTCTGCTTGCCAAATTTCTGGAGTCTGGAGTCTGGAATATGGATAGTTCTCTTGCAAAGTGCTCTGCCAGCAATCGATTGGTGGGTGAATGTGTGTGTGTACTTCTAAGTCCTCAGCTGTCTCTATTTATGCATTTGATTAAGGGGTGGATATGCTGGATTATCCTAAGTGTGCCCCCTAGGTTGGCTATAGGCTAGAATCCGCTCTCTCCCTTGATTGGAGGAGAAAACAGTGTGTCACCATGACAATGTGGTTTTATG
The DNA here is from genome assembly GCF_040938575.1 of Ambystoma mexicanum. Lineage (NCBI taxonomy): Eukaryota > Metazoa > Chordata > Amphibia > Caudata > Ambystomatidae > Ambystoma > Ambystoma mexicanum. Next base: position 799,628,143 of record NC_090935.1, on the reverse strand, counting down.
AGGCAGGGAATTCTACCCTTGGTTTTTGAACATGAAATCTACTTTTCATATAATACATATTTACAATTTTACACACTTCATAACAATAGCATATCTAGATCACATATGTTGTGGAGCAAGTATTCTTCCAAGCCCCGTCTCTGTAAGATGTTGGGTCTGGTTTTGACATAATTTCGCACTTTTTGTCCGGGACACAATCTCTAGTTTGTCCAAAATGTGTACACATGTGTGCATTGCATATGGGCATAAGCGTGTGAAGTTTCATGCTTCTGACATCAATACATTTGGTATAAAACCACAATTTCTACAGTTATGTTCCAGAACATAGCACAGAATTCTGGCTCCTCTTAAAATGTGCAGCAAGTTTAGGTTCAGAAATCTGGGGTTTCTATATTTTTTTACAATTGTCCACAGTAAATTATCAGTCTTATTAGAAATCTGCTTTTTGTCCATTGTGAATCAACAAAATTGTCTCTCCCCGCCTCCTTTTCCTTCTTGCAGCTTCAACAGCAATCTCTGCCCACTTCCTTCTGGCAGATGCCCTTTACAATCCTTCCTGATTACCATCTCAATGCCTGGGAGAAAGACCACTGTGCTCTTCCCAGAGCAGTCCCAGTGCCCCTCCCCTCTTAATCAACACCTGAATGTGAGTTCCTGGCCCAGAGAGCAGAAGGGAAGTGCCTTGCCCAGTGGGGGAAGTTGTTTTGTAGTTTTGGCTTGAATCAGGCTTACTTTAAAAGTCACTTTGTCACATTTTTCTTTGTTGAAAATAAACTTGCAATTTTAAAACAAACATCTAGAACACTGATTCCAGGCTCTAAACCATGAAGTTTAAATAGTTGCAAGCTAGGTTACTCTTGATAACAGGTCACTTAGATGTTAGACATTAGATCTTAATGGTACAAGTTTACAGTTTAAATGCAGGCTTTTGAAACAGTCACAGGCGGCCGCTGGTACTGCGCCCAGGTTTTGACAGCTTTCACAGGCAGGCAAGCTGGCTATGGATGTTTTTGTGACCAATTCAGCTTTCCAGAGTATAGCAATTCCACAAGGCTTTCTTGACTTCAGTAAAATGTGACACCCAATAAGAAGATTGAATGTTTGTTGTTGTTTTGCACCAGCATTTTGTATTTTCAGCAACCAAGAAATTATTTAACTGCAAGCTTTCGGATTTCTTTCAGAAAGCACTGGTTTTCATCTGTGCTCCATTTTTACATGTTGGGCAGCCCAATGACATGTTTCAGAAGTGCAGTCTCCATTCCACCACTGACAACATACATGGTAGATTTGGCATCCATCTTTTTGTGCTTGGTAGAGCGCAATTTCCTTATGTTTTGGCGCGCATGGGTTTTTTTTCGACCATTTTGATGATTCTGGTGCCATCAGCACACAGTGATGCCGCAGGGCAGAGCAGAGTGTGTTAAAACATCCCACACTAGCCACACTTACTACCACCCCACAGCCATCATGATGTCTTCCCTGCTGGATTTAATTCCTTGGTGGTGGTGGTGGCATCCAGCCATCAACATTGATAACGAGACAGTGGTGCTATCAGGGCCTTTCAACCTTTTCAGTTGAAACGGAACTTGAGCTGCATTGGGGCCGCCAGCACCTGCCCCCATGTATTTTGTGGTAATGTGGAGAAGTAGGTTTTAACTTCACAAAGAACAGTTCCAGAATGGTGAAAATGGTTGCAAAAAGTAGTGGAACCATAACAAATAAACGTAGTGGAACACCACTACCGACGATTCCTGCTCCCTTTGACCACTGGTTCCTCCACATCAGCCTCTTGCTGACAAAGAATGATGCATACTTTTTCAGTGGGCATTTAGTGATTCAGCTCCCTGCTGGCTGCCCGTCTCTTGATAATGAGTGAATATTTGTCCCAGCTGTATTTCTTTGTTCCGTTATGTTTGTATCCCATGGCCAGACTGTTTTCTGCTCTAAGAAAAGGGGGCCCCCAAACATCATGTTGAAATGGGCCCCACTTATCTTCAGCCGGGCTTGTAACCAGAAAGTGTGTATAATAGGGTGACAATGCATAGCCTGACTTTCCAGCATCAGGAGGGAGGGTCCTCTCTCCCCTGTTCTATGCTGCCCTCCGTCCAAGGGACAGGGCTTGCTGCAGCCAAGCAAGCTTCCTGGCATTTCTGCTGCGTTCCTCTACTCTCATGTCCAAGCTGAGCTGGCGCACTAGAAGAGAAGGCTTGGACAGGAAGCGTAAGGGGGGAGTACAAGCCACACCACTCTGCTGCTCTGCTGGGAGCTTCATTAATGAGTGCAACCTAACATCAATGGCCGGAATTACTAACGTGTCTTACAATGGAGCAATCCCACTGGAAAAATAACTTTGCAAATCAGGTCCCTGGGGTACTTTGAAGATAAAACATTCCGAAAAACAGCGAGTCACAGACATTGCGCACTGTGCTTTTGTGTCATTGCTTAGATTGCCCCATTGATTTCTTGGGAGGGGTACAAGCTGGGGTCGCTGAAAAAGATGCATGCAGTGCATAAAGCACACCGTATCTTATGCTTCAAGGTGCTTCTACACACTTCACTTGGCGTGCATTCTCAACGCAATGGAACATTCAATCGCCTATATAGCGCACGTATCCTAAGAAAGACGAACGCACTGGGTCGCACTAGATACTGTTGAAGAGTAATCGTTTTGTAAAAGCGTCAGGCTGTATGTATCCTGTAATGCTGGTCCCAGAAGTACTACCAAATTAGTGAAGGAGCTATTTCGTTGTAGAATGACGGGTACAAACATAAGAGGCGTCAAAAAGCTTTCAAACCAATCTTTAAGTTACAACAAGCATTGGCAAAGACAACGGGTTTAGCTTTTATATAGGAATTTGTCACGCCTGCTATAAAGGAACTACCCAGCTATAAAATGGCCACAGCTGGAAAATGTGAGTAACTAGGCAAAAAGGTTCACCGCCTGTCAAATGCTTATCTAATACCTATAAACAAGCCAACACTGTTGGCTTTTCCAGCATTTGTTTTAACCGGTCATCAATGCAAGGAACCGATGCGAGGACACACATATTTATTATAAAACAAATGGCTGAAGGCACTATTGGGTAAGGCATTTTTATTGCACCAGTAGTTCATTTACATCTGCAATCAAGACGTTACCCTCTTAGAAAACTGCTTAGAAATAACATTGGCAGGCATCCCAACTCCCTTTTTTTGTCTGTAGTGCAAGGCAATCATTTCGTCTTTCAGGTGGTGCTTATGCACAACCTAACCGCCAAAACAAACCAAATGAGACAAAGTGCTTCCCATTACCGACCTGCAAAGAAATACGAATTGCTGAATTTGAAAGTGAAGCATGGACATGAACCGTAAATCACAGATTTATTTTAAACAATGTGGACAACAGTCAATTGTTTGCATGGAGCGCGTGGCCTCCTGAAGCTAATTCAACTCTCTGAGGAGGGAAAGCACCAGCTGCAGATGAGTCAAGCACTCTCCCCCTCTCGGAAGTGTGATTAAATCAAACAGATGACACCCTCTGAGCTGCCTCATCGCTATTAAAAGAGGTTTCCCGGCTCCTACACATGCATAATTTAAGTGCATCGCTAGGTCAGTGGAAGCTGACAATTATTTGGGGGACTATTTAAACGAAGCTATTCCCATTGAATGAGTAATGCTTTCAGAATGCCTATGAGTCAATCAGAAGGCGCGCTGCATTAGGACAGAGGGAAGCGGCCCATCATTTCCATTTGAAAAGGGATTGATTTGACAGGCAGACGAGGGTGATCTAAATGCAGGCCGCGGACGAGGCTAGTGTTTTGGGATTGATCGCTCTGGTTTCCTGTGCACTTAGGAACTTTGCATGCACGGCATGTTTGGAAATAGCGTGCATTTAGTCACTAGATGTTGCACCTACTAGTACCCACGACTGCACTTATGCAGAGAGGCTGCAAAAACCCTACCCATCCATGTTTATTTAATGTGCTTGTTGAGCTCCCAAAGCCCTTAGGGGCAGCCGAGTACTGCACATATTAATAAAGGGATGCAGATAGCACCGAGGAAGAGGCATGCTCTATAAGCATCCATATACATGTAACACATAAATACATACACAGAACACGCGTGCAATTGCATTTCCATTCATTACCATACACTGCAGTTGAGCTCATTTTTTCTTTGCATGCATGTCTGTGTTGGTGTTCTGTAAATTCAGGAACATTAAAAAGGTGGAAACATCTGGGCAGATGCACATAGCTCAGTACCAGAGCAAGATAGAGTTATCAAGCTTCCTTTGGACTTACTGAAGTATAATGGAAAAGCAACTTTTTATAAAGGTAAAATCTGCAAAGATCGGAAATAACAATAATGTTACTACAAACACTCATTGGAAAGTATACAATTCTTAAACACAACCTACTCCCTTACAATGTCACTAAACTGCTCACCTAATACTTAAACCATTTAACAATCATAGCTCAAACTGTATCTAAAAACGTACATGCCCTCTACACGCTATAACTAATTGTTGACAACTGAAACTATGTTAAATCACAATGCTTTCTATAATTTACCGTACACAATGCCATGTAAATACTCACCTGTACACATCTATTGGGTTCTAAGCATATTATATCACACTGGTTCCTCCATATGGCATCTCCTGTACGCTTGCCACAGCCTTGAAAAAGACCCTGGCTGGGTCGAAACACGTGCCGGATAAACTGTGCTATTACAAATCACCAATATGTACCACAACATTGAGCGTTTCAATTTATTTTGGATTTCTATAAAGACACGTAACTGGACTGGTTTAAATTATCTCAACATCACAGAAATGCGTTAAGATAAAGGAAACTACCAACCAACCCAGCACCATTGTGACACAGGTTCAATACCTACACAGCTTATTATATTGCCAGCATGTTGTGTGTGTTTTTGCATTTGTATTTTCCAAGCATTTTTCAATGTGTAAGCAAACCAAACACATCTATTGAAGGAAATAGAAAAATTGTCAGAGCACTGGGAAAGTGTAAGAAGACGACTAAAAGTAAGGGCACACTCGCAAGTTGTCAGATTAATGAAAATAGCCAACTGGTAATAGCTGCTTTACCACCTGTTTTGCTTAATTCTCTGTCTGACCCCCTGCTATTATCACTTCCTACACCAGCTCCAACTCAAGCGCCCACGTTAGTTTCAATTCAAATCCCACCTCTGGGACTGGGAGTACGAGATTCACAACCCGCTATATTGGCATGGCACCCCCCCCCCCCCCAGAAGATTGAGATTGCTGGGATTCTATGGATAATTCACCAGTGTTTACTATCAAGAAGATGACGCAGGCCACCTCTAACAAAAAGACCCATATTAACAGTTCTGACTTTTTGGTACTGACACGTCAAATATTGGCATTAAGAATACTGGATTCTAAAGACTTGGATTTATTTTTTAACCCATTAGGAATAGCAAACATCTACATAGTAGAGTCCTTTGTTGCTTTCGGAAACAGCAATTATGATTCAAAAGGGGTATTATGCCCATTTGCATGGATGGAGTGGGCAATATCATTTTGATATCGCCATTTCCAATGTGAAAAGTTCCTTACGCAGTGAGCTGCGCATCATCAGGAAGGGCATGGGTTTCTCCTATGATGCCTTGCGAGCCTTGCATCCGGCCAAAAAAAAACAAACTGTAGGAGGTGGATGAAAGCATGGCTAATATCTGGTATAAATGCGCAATGGCACTAGTTTAATAACTCTGGACAACACTAAAAATGTGCAAAAAATGTGGAAGCTACTTTGGCCTTTTAATAATCTGAAGGCCCCCCAAGTGGTGTGTGGAATTGAGGAAAAAGAATGGGTATGCAATCTGAGGGAAAGCTTTCAGGGGCCTGACCCAGCATCCCCTACTGAGTCTATTGAAGGGATATCTTTTAAGCTAGATGAAATCATTACAAAAATATGGAGACTTGAGGAATCAAGAGCACCTGGCCCACATGGGTTGTCGTTATGGGAGCACCCGAATTTTGGTCAGATTTGTTGTTAACTCTACACTCAAAGGTCTGTGAGGAGGGAACCATTCCCACATCTTGGCGCAGAACTATCTTAGTGCACATATAGAAGCATGGGAGTAGGTCTTTTCCAGACAACGTTAGATTACTTGCTATGTTAGACATCTCCGGAAAGATCTTTTCCTCCTTGCGGTTGGATAGGTTTGAGGAGTGGTTATATGAAACAACCCTTTTAGGGAACTTTCTAATGGGGTTTAGGCCAGGATCCAGCACTGCGCACTGTCAGTGGCTGAAAACTAGGTGGTCTAAGACAAACAGACAGCCACATTGGTTTGTGGCCATGATAGATTTCCAAGCTGTATTTGATACCATCAACGGAACTACATCATGGAATAAAATGGAAGCCTATAGCTGTCCACAGGACCTGATATTAGCTGGACGAGGCTTATATGGAAACACCACCATGCAAATCAGTTAGTATAGCAGGGGATCTGTTTCTTGCCCAATAGTAAACAGGCAAGGAGTGAAGCAGGGGTGCGTGTTAGCACCTCTATTCTTAAATGTCTATATTGCTGATTTTCCTGTTATTTTGGGTCAAATTGACAGCTGCCCTCCAAAAATGTATGGCGTGAAGATGCAATGCTTATCTTATGCAGATGATCTTGCGTAATGTTATCATACGTTCTCTGGGCTTAAGAGATCGTTGATAACTCTGCAAAGTTATGCAGATGATCACGACTTAACCATTATCTATGACAAAACGAAAATAATGCACTTTTCGCACTTGTATGGTCCTTAAGGGCAAAAACATCGAACCGGTTACCCGTTTTAAATACCATGGCATTGCACTGACCACCGGGGGCAATTACCATGCAAAAGACGGAAGGATATGGTACTGTCAAATAAGATATACAGATGTGTTGATGTAGCATCAGGATTAACCTTAGTGAGGATCATAACAATGTATAAACAGAGCTTCCGTGCCACAGAATTGTGTGGATTGGATGCAATATTCATGGAGGATGGTAGAAGGTTCTGCCGATTATGTGGCCTGAAAGATGAACCGGAATTTGGACGACTCTACCTCGTGGAGTGCCGGGAACATGGTCCTTTATATATGAGGCTGGTCTGACTTTATGTAATGGACCTTGACAATATCAAAAGCGACTCATTTTTGAACTTCTGCCTGAACTCTGAATCAAGGTCCCTGTAAGTTACACTTTACAATGTTTGGAGGGGAGTCTTGGCTACTGGGACGCTTGTAAGGCCTGCTAAATCTTTGTAAAACTGTTCTGAGATGGAAACTTGCAGTCTGTATCTTGTGGCTGTGTAGCTATTTGTGGGTTTGGATTTTAGGTATGGATGAACGGACATAGTGTATGTTAGTGAAATGATATGTTAATCCTATTTTATTTTACTTTGATCTGAATTTTAATTTATTTCATATTTATTCAACTTTTTTGTGCAATATTAATTGAATGTATTGATGATTTGAAATGTAGTGTTAAAGCTCTTTTTGAGCTATAAACACAGTATATTATTATTATATTATGTTACATGCAATGTTTCTGCATCAGGACCAGTTGGACAAGATACCTTTTTAGGGGGATCTTCCAAAGTACAATCCTACAGCAGTGCTTCTCAGTCAGACAGGATCCCACAGTCTACAGACTTGCCAAGAATTCCAGCGCTCTCCCTATTGTCTAGGTGTTTGGTCTTAAATTGCAGATATTTTGCCCATGCAGCATCACTCAATGCAACTCAATGAACGCAGTCTTTCATTGGTTATTTTCCCATTCCGACATTCCCAGTTCCATTCCCAGTTTTTCCCCTCTGTTGAACTAGTCTAAGGTATTTTGCAAAGTGATAATGGGATGTTTGCCCCCACATCCCCCGTTGGAGTTTTCGGTCAGTTGAGACTCAAATCCATGTTTTCACAAAATGTCCATTAGTGCTCTTTGAGAGCGGTAAGAGGTGCTGGGGTGTGCTGTGCCCCCTGGGGTAGAGTGCCGTAAGTACATCCACACCCTGTATCTTTCTGTATTTATACAGATTACCCTGGAGGCGTGACCATTATTCTGCGTATATGACATATATCATCTGGAGGAGACAACGAATTGTGCTTTTGCTGTCTTTTGCTTCCTTCTCTTCCCTATTCAAAACGAGTACCGAGCGTTTTCTCTTTGGCAACAGCCTTGCTGCTCCGGTCTTTGTGTGCTAAGCTTGATACACAGGCATAGGTTAGTGCCCTACCTATAGCAACCAGGCTTAAAATGCGTGTGGAGAATGTGGGGTCTACTACCCTTTGAATAACTCTCCTAAACTGGCTGGGTTACTACGAAAGGAAAAAGTAAAAGCAAGAGTAAAGCACAATTTAAGAAGTGCTGATTCTACTCTGTTGGACGAGAAGATGGAAAGAGCTCTGTCTCAACAGCTTAATACACACACCTTGCTCGCAGCATGGGAACATTACTTCTTTCTTCCCACAGGTGCAATTGAAAACGTATAGCCAAGTGATTCAATCTCGGTTGTTCCATCTCAGACTCCTTAATGGTGACAGGGGATGTTGAAGCAAATGGAGAATGCAATGTATACGGGCCTGCTCCCACTCAAGCAGAACAACAGGCAAGCACATCACTGTTAAATGCTTGCTCAAGCCTGGAGAATGAAATACAGACACTTGAGAACTCTGAAATGTCTGAAGGGAGATCTAAGCCGAGATTCCAATTAACTTTCAGTAGGGGATTATAGATGGTGGAATAATTGATGATACTGTGGTGCCCTGTTCAACAACCTTAGTGGTTAACACTGCTAGGAAAATGAAAGTTATAGATCACAGTATGAAGCAAAAACTAAAGAACATCAAAAGTGGTTCTAAAATCAGGAATAGAGTATTGTGAACATTTCTGAGGGCGATCATTTCCGCAACTAGAAGAGAGACCATGAGGTGAAAAATGGCGAAGGGCAACATAACAATTTAAATCCCATTGATGTCACTGCTAGAGAGAAAATGTATCCCCTTCCAAGGCTGATACTAATAATGAAGCATCCGCTTCCATTTGAAGGGAAATCTCTCTGCCCTCCATTGCATGCAATCTCTCGCCCAATATAAAGGGGGAAACAAATTAAGGGAATCTACAAAAGAACGACAAAAAATGCCATCAAGAGTGATTGGCTTGGCTATTGACCAGTCTAAATATATCCAGAAGATTTTATTTGAATCTGTGTTTGATGAAGATAGGAATGCTTCCTTGAATAGATCAAAACTGTTGGCCTAAGTGCTATTTCCTCCTATGATATAAAATGTGTACATGTATTTGATAGAACCCATGTGGGAAAACGTGCAGTTCATTTCCAATCCAAACTAATTGAGAGTTTGGTGGGTGAGTGACAGGAAGAAATCGTATTAAAAGGGCTTTGAGAGCCACTATGTAAATCAATCCTATGGGAATTCCAATTGAATTATACGAGACAAGTAACGCATGAAGCTGACTCGTCGAGTTGGGGTTGGCTGGCAAGTGCACTCCCCTTAACATCACGAACAAGGCCTTGTTTCTTAGGGATAAAGCATTTGTAAAATTCTAAGTTGGAACTTCCGAGGGTTTAACTCTTTTCTGACTACTAAAATGAGGGTTTCTAATGATTATGATGGCATATTTCTTCAAGAAACCTGGTTTTGCCAGTATTAGATGGATATATGGTTGGTAGTAAACTTTCTAAGAAGGGCCTGAGAGGGAGACCTATGGGAGGTCGTGTAACAGCTGTGAAAATAAAAAAGAACAGTTTGATTACTAATGTAAATCAGAGGCCTCTTTAGTTACTAAGGTAGTGGATGTGAAGGATGGTCAGCAAGTCACAACACTCCTAGTCAACATCTACTTTAATCTTCTAGTATGGAGGTAGACAGATTAATGCATGTCATAGAAAATGTTTTGATTGATTGGGAGAGGGAGAATTTGGGTAGTCCCGTTATTCTAGGTGGTGACTTTAATTGCAGATGCTCAGTTATGGATTCTGCCATGGATGAATTTGATGGTTCAGGAGGTGGAATTAACTTAAAGCTCCTAAGTGGTAGGTGTAATTGTGGGAGGATATGGTCCCAATTTCTCTCTAGATGGGGATGTATGCAAACAAATATTTTATTTGAAGGTAGAGTGGCGGATGAACCGATTTGGTTTAATGTGACAGCATCTTCCACTATTGAATATACATTCTTAAAGAACATTGGCCCTGAAGAAGTGAACGATTTAAAGATATTAAGAACTGATGTAAGTGATCATGCTGTGTTGAAACTAGCCATATATATGAAGGGATTGTTAGATGTTGATAAGATATTGGAAATGGGGCTGCTTGTTGCATCTGGTTCTAGAAACAGGGTGGCTCAAGTTAGCCGCAACTATAAGTCAGTAAACTGTGGCTTACAGATGTGGCAGTGTCAGTAGATGGAAGATGAAAAATTCAGATACGGTCAACCAAGGGAGTGTGCAGCAATACTAGCAAGACTGGGCAGACCCCCGGGCTAGTAATATGGCCCTACCTAGGAGATCCTTTGTCCGAACTGAAAATAAATCTTTCTGCCAAAGAAATAAGAAGGACAAGGTGTGATCTCAGAAACTCCATTAGGTTGCAGTTCAAAAGCACAGATCTTTCTTGGGAAGGGAAAGAGAAGGGGGAAAATGCTCTAAAACAAAAATATAGAAATTGGATCAAGTACTATAGAAACCAAAAATATATAAGTATCAATCAAGAACTTCTACCCAAGTTAATCAGGAAAGATATGCGTGTGATTTGTTGAACATTGAATAAGAAAAATGAGCTGCAGTCTCATTCTCAACCTTGTTGTGTGCTTGAAGAGGTTTGGTTTAATTACTTATCTAATAAATTCAAGGTTAATGATAACAATCTAATTATTCCATCTGTAGTTGAATATATTGGGGTCCCTATCTGGCGCTTTGAGTTTGATCTATCTGACACTGAGGGTGGAATATGTAAATTAAAGAACTCTAGAGCAACTGGTTCAGACGGTGTGGAAAATTGAGTTTTTAAAAATAATCCTATCCTATGGTCTGAGATTCAGTTAAGGTTATTTTTGCACATTGCGTTGGGTGGTTATTGTCCTCTCTCAATGACTAAATCGATTGTAATTCCAAAGGGGAGAGAAATGATCCAACATGCTACAACCCAATATCATTAACTGATTGGTCCTCAAAAATATGTTACACTCTTGTCCTCAGGGAGCTCACAGCTTGGGCCAAAAAGACTCATTGCTTTAACCCATTACAAATGGGTTTCAGAAAAGGGATGAGAACTGTTCTTAGTAGTCTGGCATGGTCTGCATGTATTTCTGATATAGGTGGTAATGTTGGTCGAACGCTTTTTGTGGCTGCAATAGACCGATCGTCCGCTTTTGACAATGTTAATATCCAACTGCTCTGGCAGAAATTAATGACATGATTTGGGTCTACACGGATTATTAAATCAGTGTATACAGCTAATACTTCAACTGTTAGGATATACATGATGGGTGTGCTTTCTAGAGAAATCTGTTCAGAGAAGAGAATGTGCCAAGGGTGCATTCTTGCCCCCACCCTATTTAATTTATGTTTAGCTGACCTGTGGGAAGAAAGTAAGGTATGGGGATGCCCTCCAAAGTGGTCTGGTTTAAAAGTGAATTGCATTGCATATGCAGATGACCTCATCTTGATGGATGACTTGTAGCACCCGCAGATGTAACAAGAGTTGCACACATGGAAGCTGAATAATGAGGAAATAAGCAAAGTAGAATCACTGTGTTACCTAGGATTCATAGTGTCAGTAAGAAAGCAGCCAGAAAGATTCAGATTAAGGATGGAGGAAAAGATTTGCTCATGCCTTTCTTTAATGAAATCTGTGAAAGGTAAATTGTGTGCACACTTATTGGTCCCAATGATTGAATTGCATGGGCCATAGGTGTCTGCTAGTATAGTATATGGCAGTGAACTGATGAACTTTGAGAATATAATTTTTGTTAGATGCATTGGAAGGTAAAATATGAAAGCAGGCCTTGTGCATCCCGATCTCTGTTCCAATCAGTGTCATCAGGTTGGAATTGGGATTGATGTATTTGTGGTCACAATACAGTATCTATCCTTACAGAAAAAACTGTCACGGTCGGATGCCTTAAGTCTCGGCTACCATTTAAATGATTTTTTGGTGAAGGGATCAAATCCCTTCTTGAAAAATTTAAAGAAGCAATGTGAAGTGTTTGGTGACATGATTGATCTCAATGGATCTGAAGAAGATGATGTGGTTAAAAGTCTAATAAAATATAAGGATGGATCGAAAGACATCCAGGACCTGGGGAGACTAAGGGGAAATACATGTTTTACCTACCCCAACATGACGTAAGAACTTATATCGGCAAATTCCCCTCTCACAAATTCTGTGACTGGTATTTGAAATTCCAATTGAGTGGTTTACCAACTCTTGAGGTGGTTGGTCCCAAATTAGGAGTACCTAAGAAGCTTTGAATGTGTAGACTGTGTGGTGCCGAATCTTTGAAGACTCTGCGCCATTTGGTGATGAATTCTTCCTCATTGTTAAATCAAGGTATTGCCAAGTCTGGGACCTATTATTAATTTAACATCTCAAGTTCTAACGGAAACGTGTGGAACAGATTCATGACAATTCCCCAGCTCTCTCTTATCTTGGCTCTAGTAAAATTGTTGATGGACATATTTTCTGAATTGAATAAGAATGTAATGCAAGGTGAATATGATTTTAGACCGATCTATGACGTATAAATAATTTCTTGTTATTTTGAATTTCAGAGAATTTGAAATTGGCGCAATTTCGACTATGAATATTGTATTATGTTTTTGATGTATTTATGTAGTTTTATTATGTATCCTATTTTCATTGCTATGTTTTGTAATAATGTCTTATGGTACTGTGCACTGAAAACACATACATTAAAATACAAATGAAGAGCATACCCCATTCTGGAGGCTTATATTTTAGAAACCCCACACTAATCCTGAATCCATGGTAGGTGATATGTTCCAGTAGCAGGAACTATGACAAATTATGGAAATGTGTACATTTATTAAGAATCGGTAAGTGAGAATATATCATGCTTGGGATCTAAATTATGGGGAAGGCTGCACCATTTCCGAATCTGTAAATGCTTTTTCAAACAAAGCGTTTGGAAGTTTTGACCAAAACAGTGATTACATTAGTTGTGCCCTGTTAAATGGACATCATTTTGTTTTGTGCATTTCAGTTCACAGCATCCCTTTCTGAACTAAATATTAATGTTCAAAGGCAGACTCAGGGCCCTTAGAATCCCATGCCATGAAAACAAACATGGACAGATGGCATTTTGTTACTAAGCCACAAATCAAGTGGTCGAAATCTTCACGGAATGTAATTCTTTAATCAATTGTGTCTGAAACTAGGCCTCATCCAGCAAATATGGGGAAGAGACCAGGCCAAGCTCATAAAACTAGAGAAGAACACAGTATGACATTTTCTGGATAGCAATACAGTATATTTGTCTGTATTGTCTTGTTTTTTGTTAGGATAAGCATATGTTTTGAACGTGTAACTTTGTGTCCAGTTCACTTTAATGAATCCACCTGCTCCGCTCTGTCCTCCAGGTTGCCCACCCGTTGCACAAGGGCGTGTAGCTCCTTTTTATGAGCAGCGCAATCTGCCGTGTTCGTGGTCATCTCCTTCTCGATGGTCCCCGCGCGTTCCGAGACCGCCCTCACATCCAGCCTAAGCAGATTCACCTCCTCCTGGACGGCACCGATCTTGAGGTTTAAGCCTTCCTGTAGCTCTTTCATGGCGAGGCCCAGCTTGGTCTCCCATGACACTTGTAAGTCTGCAATCGCCGCCAGCACCTCCTGAATCGTGCCAGGTGACTCTGCGGTCGTCACGGGGGTCTCTTTGATCCTGCCTCCTTCCGCCCCTGGGGGGGACTTGGCGTAAGCCTCCATCGTGGGCTGTTTGGCCTTGGGTTTCACACCTCTCGTGGTCATATTGTTGTATGAGTCGGGCGGGGGCCCGTCCCGCCAGGCACCGAGGGGGAGTCACGCCACCCAACGTCCAAAGCCTGACCCACCACACCATGGGGCATCCAACACGCCTGGAGCACTCCGACCACCAGGCCCACGGTCCTGTCGTTACAGCCACATCCGTTCGGCACTCCCGCTCGCTGGGCCACCGTGCGTCCTAGGCGGCGCTCATGTGTTTTAGTCTCCGAGCACAGGGACGCAAAGGTCCAGCACTCGTGATCGCGACACTGACTTCATGATCCTCGGTGTTCGCAACGTGTCGTCGCCATTTTGTCTTGTCCGCCTGCTCAGGGCTCGTCCCAGTCAATCACATTTATTTCGGTTTCTAAGCCTTCTGGACGTCCCAAACTTTCACAGGGTGTAGTGGTGGCATTCACACACCTGGACATCGATTTCCAACATCGGCCGGCCCCCGTGGACGTACCCCTCCATCAGGATCAAAACAGGATCAGCGGAGCTCCTCCAGAGTGCGACCTCTTACATGGCCGTCCAAGCCACCAGTTCACTTTAATGAGTCATTAACTGATGGATGAGAGGCTTGGCCTTGGCAGATGGCTGATGTACGAACCTCTTTGCCTTGGGAGCTGCTCCCCCCTGTCTTCCCCTCGAGATCCCATTTACATTAAAAGATTTCTCACATAAGCAAACTTAACACAAGCCCTTCTGTACATTTCTTTGTGTTTAGCATTCTGTAATGCAAGTTAATTTAAAACAGATAATCGGGATAATTCATAGATTCCTGTGCATAAGTAGTGCACACGGCTGGAGCAGAGAGGGAGCGTGCCCGAGCGTGCGCCAGCCGCATGCGCTAAATCCCATTTCCACGCACCTCGTATTGATGGATTTCCCCATCCATATCCAGTCGTGGTGCAGCGACCATCCAGCAGCACAAGTCACCCCCTAACACCGCCGCGTGCGGCAAAAACAGCCGCATAAATCCACAATATGGCGCAAAGGCCAGTGGACCAGCATACAGCCCCCAACAAAGAAATTGTGCTAAAAACGCTCATTCACCACTCTCGCGCCAGCCAAATTGCGTGTAAAGCTCCTCGCACACCCCTCGGCAAAGTGAACCCTGCTCGTGCCAACCAAATCGCGTGTAGAACTCCTTGCGCACCCCTCGGAATATGCGTACCCTGCTCGCGCCAGCCAAATCGCATGTAAAACTCCTTGCCCACCCCACGGAATACACGTACCCTGCTCGCACCAGCCAAATCGCATGTAAAGCTCCTCGCGCACCCCTCAGAATACGGGTAACGCACTTGCGCCAGCCAAATTGCGTGAAAAAGGCAGCGCATGCCCGGATCACCCGCGAACGCATCTCGCAAGCAGTCCACGCCACAACGGACTCTCCCAGCAGCCGTGACCATGTCAGCAGGCAGCACACGCCACCACAGACCCCCCTAACACCCGTTTCCATGTTAGCAGGCAGCCCACACCACAAAGGACCCCCCAACACCTGTGCACATGCCAGCAGGCAGCCCACACCACAACAGAACCCCCCAACACCCTTTACCATGTCAGCAGGCAGCCCACGCCACAACGGACCGCCCCAACACCTGTTACCATGTCAGCAGGCAGCCCACACCACAACGGACCCCCCAACACCCGTCCACATGCCAGCAGGCAGCCCACACCACAATGGACCCCTTCAACACCTGTGACCATGTCAGCAGGCAGCCCACGCCACAAGGGACCCCCCAACACCCGTGCACATGCCAGCAGGCAGCCCACACCACAACAGACCCCCCCAACACCCGTGACCATGTCAGCAGACAGCCCACACCACAACGGACCCCCCAACACCCGTGCACATGCCAGCAGGCAGCCCACGCCACAACAGACCCCCCCAACCACCCGTGCACATGGCAGCAGGCATTTCTCGAATCATGCCCCCCCCCCCCAGTGACGGCAACCTGCCAGCAGGCCCCGACTCATTTGCCACCCACCCTACCCCCAGTGATGGCAACCTACCAGCAGGCCCCAACTCATGTGGCCCCCACCCCCAGTGACAGCAACCTGCCAGCAGGCCCTGACTCATGTGGCCCCCACCCCCAGTGACGGCAACCTGCCAGCAGGCCCCGACTCATTTGCCCCCCACCAAACCCATAGTCATAACATAATACCATGAATCAAATGTCCCCCAAAATGGCTCCACCTGCTACCCCCCCATGCTACTCCATACACATCCATACTGTACCCATGGCATGCCATAACCAGAAGCACCCATGCATGCATGCATATACATGTCCAACATAGCCACACAGCCCTGACACATGCCTGAGCCAGTGGCGAATGACACATGCAACAAACAAATGTGAGCATACAACACTGTGATTGGACCAAATGAAAATGTATTGTGAAATCATAAACTACACCTTACAAAAATAGAAAATGCTAATCAAAATGCAATGAACTGAAACAAAACGAAATGGCAATCCAAATGAAGTAGAAAATCAAAAACATCAAAGTCAATGATAAAATGCACTTCCCCAAAATAAATCCAGTCAGTTCTGAATAGTAATAATAAAAGGAAACCCATTACTCCAGGGGAAATACAAAATAAAAAAAAAACAATCCACACAAGTCCAACTATGTACTAACAATTTCAAAGGGTCCATGATCCCAAACTGTAGACATGTCCAACAAACTACCTACAAAAAAGAACTATATACAAAAGAGTAGACCAATGTCGATGTCCTCCAAAAAAAAAAAAAATGGAAAGGACACAACACTAAGGAACTATTTACAATGGCGGCGGGTTAGTCCTACGGCTCACTCCTGGTGTTAATATCTCGGGCCAGTGCGTCATCGAACTTCATGCTGATGTCCCGGAGGCGGGCTGGGCTCTGTCCTCGAGGGCTCGCAGGGACATCGCCATGGTCTCCAACAACTCCTTGCGAGTCTCCTCAAGGAATGCTGCCCGCCTCAATGCCCGGGGCATGGGGTTCTCTGCCCTGACCATTGTGAGCCGTGCCCTCTCCGCCCGCTGCTGCTCTGCATCTATATGCTGGCACAACTGCTGCCACACGGAAGACACACTCAGTCCCGGGTCCTCCTGCCCATCGGCCGATGCCTGCCCCCAGGATGTTGTTGGCCCATAGTGCCGATGCCTCCCACGTCGAGCCTGCTGCTGCCTCAATGCCATCTGCCTGTGACACCACGACGGTCTCCAGGACGATGGAAACCCCTGTTGCCGCTGTGCTAATGCCCTGCTTGGAGGTGCTTAAACATCCTCCACTGGCAGGGGTACAGTTGTTGGGGTGACCACCGCTGCTGGTCCTCCAACTCCTGACTGTGGCAGGGATGTGATCTCCACCAGCCTGGCCACAGTGGATATGGCAGGTCCACAGGGTGCCCAGGTGAGACATGGGCCGGAAGACGCAGATGAGGAGGGGGTTTCAAGAGCGCCCAGCACAAGAAGGAACCCTGTGCCAAGGACCTGTGCTAGCAAGTCGACGGAGGCACACAGGTGATCGAAATGATGTGCGTTGCCCTGCCTGGAACAACACACATCATCCCAAATCCCCTGTCTGCGCAACGTGACACCGACTAGGACAGGTTCAACCCCGTCACAGATTGCCATGTCCGCAGGTAGAGGAAGGTCAGTTGACGTAAATGCATCCCATACTTGCGAACAGGCCTGGACAGAGGCATCCCTGCTGGTGCAGGATGATGCAGTCACAGGATCAGGCACAGGATTACACACAGGCACCTCCACAGCAACCTGTGCTGCCTCCTGCCCCTGCCCCTGGACTGCGCCACTTGAACCAGTGGAACCACCCCCTCCAGGCCCCATGCGTGGGTCTGATATGGCCTCCTCCTCAACTACACCCCCCACCAACCTGGATGACTCTGTGCCATCTTCCATAGTATGCCCCTGTGGGGGCTCACCTGCCCCTTCTGCTGCCGAGGACTCCACATCCAACCTTGGCCTCTTGGACCTCCCCTCGGCAGCTGCAGCCATGGATGCAGCACCAGTCCCCTCACTCCCGGAAGATATTATTACCTGCGAGGGGGCAGGGCCTTGCGTCTCCGGCTGGCGGTGGCATCCCTGCTGCTGGGCTCCACAGCACCGTCTCGGCCCTCTTCATCAGTCGACGCTGCAGACAGGGAGAGACAGAAAACAGGCATCAGGGCACCGTACAATGGTCTGCTAGACACATTACAATTGCACATGAGTGTCAGACCTCACAGACAGCATCACACTCCACAACACTCAGGTCAATTGAACACGCACACATGCACAAGCAAGCAGGGAACGTGCAACAGGCATCTGCATCCATTCACATGGAACTGTATGAACATCCTAAGGGTGGCATGATGTCACAAGCATCATGGAGCATGGCAATCACATGCACACATGCCACCAGACAGATATGCATCTGGCCATCTCTACCTCCTGTCACAGTGCAATCATGGCCAACTATGTCACATCTGCCAATCGGGTACCTAGATGCCCGTGTCACATGCATCCATGGCATCTCACAGTCACACACATACCAAACAGACACACGCTCATGTACACCATGCACGTACATGAAGGTGGGACGAGCATCCATGTGTCACACCCCAAATTTGGCTGAGCACATACACAGGCATGCAAACATGTGTCCATCTTCACATGCAGTTGTGCAGAATGCATTGCAAAACATACAGCATCGATGTGGAACCCGCCTGACTGGACTCACGTGCAGCACCTTCATGTCCCTGCACACATACATACATACATGGCCCATGTCAGACATATGTCAAAGGTGCACACTTCTGCCACACCTCAACATGCACTGTGTTGAATGAGAACGCACGGACACTTACTGCTCAACTCCAGACGGGTCTGTCTCTCGAGGACCTGGTGGTGTAGCGCTGGGCGTATGCATTCCAGGACCCTCATCTGGTCGGTGGTAAGCGGGACCCGGCACCCCTCTGCATCCACTGCGCGCAAGAGGTGCTGGGCCTTCTTGAGGGTCCTGGACTTGAAGTCCTCCCAGTGCTTATGGATGTGTTTTAAGTCGTGGGTTGCCACCCCCTCCGCATTGATGGCAACCACGATGTCCAACCAGATCCTTGCACGTCCTTCCTTGTCGGTGCCCGATGCTCCACCAGGATGCCAACTTCTTTTGCACTGAAGCTGACAGCCCTCTGCCTCTCTGCCAGGGGGTCACCACTGGTCCCAGACGGAATTTGGCCCGTCATGGTGGGTGTGGGTGGGCAACTGGGTCCTGGGGCTGGGCTGTGGAGCGATGGAACACCAGTGGGGAGTCTTCTGTTCCAGCAGGGGTGGTCACAGCAACTGGACCCCTGGCAATGGATGATGTGCAGGCACCAAATAGCAGGGCACGTTGGCAGCAGGCAGGCAGCAGCAGATGGCTCATAGGAGGCTGCTCGGGGCTCTGGGGGCCAGGTAAATGGCCTTCTGGGAAGGAGCGTGGTCTTCCGTATGTTGTTGCGTGGCCAGCGCGATGCAGAGTGATTCAGCACATGAAAAAACAGCATGCGTGTAATTTGAGGGAAGGCCTTTAGCACGTAAGTGATGTGAAATGCGCAAGCGTTTCCCTCGGCATGGGTTAATGGTGAGCGCGGGCAAGCAGTTCACTGTACAGGCTTTTCGTGGAGAGCGATGCGTGTGTTTCTTCTTCTTGTGGTTTCACACACGATTATTTCACAGCGAATAGAGTTCGTACTTCTTCTTTTGGCAGGGGTCTTGCCTACGCGCATGTGATGCTGGAAATGCATTGGAGGGGCAGGGCCTCCGTATCCTTGTCCTTTACTGCTTTTTATCATGTGTTCCGTCGTGTTTTCCATGCAGGAGTTCATGTGGGACTCCTGGCGGTGCAGCTCTCTCTTTTGGTTTGGTGTACAGACCCATGGGACACCCTTATGGCACCCATGGGTGGGGGTAAAGCCCTGTGCCCCTAGTGTATGTTTTTTGGGCACCTGTGTGTGGACCACAGAGCAGGGTACGGGCTGGTGGCAGCTCTGTGCTGAATTGACTGGTGCCCTGAGCGTCCTCCATTTTGGGATGCCCAGGCCCTGTCATTGGAATCAGTAGATTCCTGATGGAGACAAGATGGCCCTGTGGCCTCTTGCCTTCCATCGCCTGTTACCTTGATCTTCCCGAAGTCCTGGGAAGCCCTGACTCAGTCCTTTCCCCCTGACTGGCTGTTGGGTGGAAGTTCCATATACGGTAGTGTGGGGAAGTGCCGACCAGACTGGCTGGAGCCTTCCCAACAACTGTATGTTGTGGGTACACCTGTGGGGGTGGAACCTGGGTCAATGGAGTGTGTGACGAATCTACACTTCTTGTTGTGGATGTCTGGTATCTGGTGTTTGACACAATGGGGGTCATTCCGAGGTTGGCGGTAAGTATTGCTTTTTACCGGCATGGCGGAAAGAGCGAGTCCGATCTGGTACCACGCCGCTATTTACAGGCTATTCCGACCTCGCGGGCACGAGCTTTCTGCCATGCCGGTAAATCCCCTAGCGGCATACCGCTAAAGGCCCCGTTAAACCCCTTAGCGGCATGAAGCGAGACGTTCTTTACAACACCGCCATCGAAGCTTCGCCGTCCGTAATTAGCGGTGACCGTAATTTACGGATACCATAAATTACGGTCACCGCTAATTAACGGATACGGAAATTACGCCATCGCACAGGAACGGGAAGGAGCGCGGCGGCCATCTTTAAAAACACAATCCATTGCCATCCTCTCCAGGCAGCACCCCTGGGACGAACCTGAACCTCGGAAAAGGCCTACACAACCGCCAGCTATGCCCAAAGCCCCGAAAAAGTCAGCGGACCGCCTCCTCAAGCAGCGCTTCAGCCCCGAGGAGCTGCAGGCCATGGTGGGCCACCTGGAGGAGCACGCAGACGTAGTGTTCAGCAGCGACATGCGCAGAGAGGCAGTGGTCCGGAAGAAAAACAAATGGGCAGAACTTGCTGAAAGGGTGAGCGCAGTAGGCACCACCCCCCGCACCCCCAGGGACTGCCGCAAGCGGTGGGACGACTGCGGTTGAGGGTGTGGAGCATCCTCGCAGCCAACCGCAGCCAGGCACTGCTGACTGGACGTGGACCAAGTTCACCAATTAAACTAGCGCCATAGGAGGAGACCTGCGCTGCATTGATTGGCACAGAATCAATCGAGGGCGTCGGTGAAATGGAGTGTGGGGCTCCGTCGTCTGCTGATGGAGGTGAGTGTCCAAAGTCAACACGGCCAATGGCAAATACATGTTGAATACACTTCCAAGCCCCATCCAATGCACCTTGTCATACTGCCCTCCACCCATTCTGATAATGGCAAGACAACTGCCACCAAGGGACAAGTGCTACCACATAATGCCCACCAACCACAGTGCAGTAACTAGCACATCCCAATAAGCACACTGTGCAGCAGGCTTGGCAGTGTGCGAGTCAGACTGCACATGACCAGGCCAGGATTAGTGACTCCCACACCTGCGTACATATCCGACACTTCCGTAGAAACCAGTGATGTAGCAACGGCCAAAATGCCACCAAAATGACTGAAATGTGAATGCTGCCATTAATGACATTAGCGTCTCACACAACCACTCATGTTGTACCTTTGTTCTACACCCACAGGCAGTGAGCATGAGGGCGATGAACCTGAGAGAAGCCGTCGCACCACATCCAGTGCCAAAGGCAGGGACCACCGCGTACCGGCCAGGAAGGACAAAACCACCACAGCTCCTCCAAGGCCTATTGAGGTTGCACCACCCCCATCCCACACTGCATCAGCACCTGCAACAATCACCACACCAAGGTCAGAGGAGTCCAGCATCTCTGGGGAGGTGGCAGCCACAGCCCCCCTGCAAATTCTGGACAGCTACTCCTCCATCTGTGGGGCGTCAGAGGAGGACTCCTACCCCACTCTATACACCCCCGAGCCATGCAATGTCCCCCAGGTGTAGTGCATGGACTCTGGGGAGGATGACACACCAGTCCGAAGTGCACGTGGTGATGCACCGGGAGACGCAGATCCCGTGCCCAGTACCCCATTCAAGGCCCAGTCAGGGCATGTCGACCCAATCCCCAGCCGGGATGATACACCATCCCAGGAAGCACTATGTGTAGGACAACTCACTGCCCTCATCACTGACTTCAATGAGGAAAACCGCCAGGGCAGGTTGGAGTTACTTGAGGAGCTCAGACAAATGCGTCAGGTGTTCACGGAAAGCACTAACCGTGTGTGTGAGGCACTTGGACGCATTGCAGACGCCCTTGTGGAAGCACATCCCATTCCTGCGACTCAGCAGGAGGACACCCCCACAACCAGTCCCCCCACCCCGGCAAGCCCAGCGCGCCGCTTGCTGCGTTCTCAGCAGCGCAGGAACATGCCCCCCCCCGGCCACCGGGAGCATGGATCAATAGACAATGCTGCCACATGTGGCCTCAATGTGCCTCACGGGACTACTGTTGCGGATTTGGGGGGGGGGGTGTGTATGGGAGTTGGGGGGAGGGGGGTGAGGGTGTGTATGGGAGTTGGGGGAGGGGGTGAAGGTGTGTATAGGAGTTGGGGGGAGGGGGGTGTGGGTGGAGGTTTTGTTGTACACGTGTGAACCTACTAATCCAATCCACCGGTTGTGCATAAAAAATATCAGAGTGGACATTGATCAATGTGCATGTGTCTTTTAATGACTCACAGTGCATGGTGTACATGTATCCCCACAAACAGGGCCCGATGCCCTGTCATCCCGACACCCTCAGCTGACTTGAGTGTCAGAAATATTGTCCAATCAATGATTGCCACACGGCACATCCCTCCTGTGCATCTGCACTGTGATGCTGTCCTGCCAATTCTCCATCCACCCCCTCATCATCATCTGGTGGTAGCAGTCCCAGGTCAGGGGGCAGTGGCACGTTCCGACGGATGCACATATTGTGCAGCCTTACACATGCCATGGTGATCCTGGCCACCTTCTCGTGGCTGTTGATGAGTGCTCAACCCGAACGGCTGTGGCAACAAAATGGCCACCCGTGTACGGGTATGGGCTCGATTGTAGTCCTCCTCATGCCTGTTCTGTGGGTTTGCGGATAGGGGCCATGAGCCACGGCTTCAAAGGGTAGCTACCATCACCTGCATGGAAGGGGAATGTAGGTAAGTGTTTGTACATTGATGGTGGCGAACTGTAGCAGTCTTGCATGGCAGCTGGTGATTCCTGGACATACACACATGTCCCTGGTTGCATCAACCCCATTACTGGCCGGGCTATGTGTCCAGTGCCATGGAATGATGGAGGGGTAGCTTCTTCAAGGTGGCTTATGGTGTGCACTCACATCTTGTTGCACGTGCTCCGTATATGCGTGCAGCAGTGTTGGCCTGAATTCACTGATGTGTTGGGTTCTGTGAGATTTGGTGGCAGGGGGTGTTGACTGTAGTCAGTAGCATACTTGTCTTACTGCACTGATCAGTACCATGTTGACTTGCACCACTACTATGGGTGTGCGGAACCAGTGACAGGCTGCTGTATCCCTGTTGGGCTCAGTTCTATACACTCCCAGGGACGTCTGTCTTGTGTGGTGGGATGCAGGAGGCTGCAAGATAGTGCAAATGCAGTGCATGGTGCAGGATGCCCTTACGGTGTGTGAGGTACGGCGTTGAGTGGTGCTTGTGTTGCGGTATTGGGCCAGGTTACCTTTCGGATGAGTAGTGTTGTATTTTCTACATTCTAGCATCGCTGTGAGGTTAGGCAGTCATGTGCCATATCGATTGCCTTGGGGCACTGTGTTCTGTGGGGTGCACATCGTGCACCGGCGTCAACATTCCCACACAGGTGTAGTATGCACCCCCCCTTTCCCACCAAGTTGGGGTATGCATCCACCCTACTCATGGCCCCAATGCGCTGCCATGGCCCAATCAGGTGACTCACCAAGCAGCAGGGCACGTTGTCCAGCATGTTGCTCCATATAGCGTGGTAGCATGGAGTTCCGCAGGACCAGAGGGTCATGTGTTGATCGGGGGTATCGGGCACAGCAATGTGTGATGGCTTTACTGGCATTTCATACCATCTGGATGTCAATGGAGTGGTATTGCTTGCGTTTGCGATACGCCACTTCCATTGCATGTGGAAAGACCAATTCCATGTGGGTGCAGTCGAGGGCACCTATG
This sequence comes from Ambystoma mexicanum, assembly GCF_040938575.1. NCBI lineage: Eukaryota > Metazoa > Chordata > Amphibia > Caudata > Ambystomatidae > Ambystoma > Ambystoma mexicanum. The sequence continues at coordinate 799,603,974 of NC_090935.1, read as the reverse complement.
CAATTTGGCATGCCTGCCAGTGCATGGTAGGCAACTTATGTACCCAATATCTCCTGGGATGTCTGGGGTATGGATATGTATTCCCTTGTGTGTTTGATGAGGGCATCCAGCACTTGGTTGAGTATCTGTGAAAATATGGCCTGTGGTATGCCATGCATGTGCCCCACTGTATGCTGCTACGTGCCTGTGGCAAGGAAGTGGAGAACAGACACTACCCTGAGTAGAGGGGGGATTGCAGTGTGGATTTCTATGAGGCTCACTATGTCGTCATGTGTCAGGTCCACTATGATGGTGATGGTGTCCCGGTCAAGGCGGTACAGGGTGTGGATCTGCTCTGGTGTGAGGTTGAAGGGGGAGGCTCTGATGCGAGGGATTGGGGGCTGCCGGCGTGGTAATGGTGGCTGCACCGGTAGGGCATGCTGGGCCTGTCTCACCCTCCTTCTCCTCCTGTGTATCCTCTGTGGTGGGGGCTGTGGTTGTTGTTGTTGCTGTTGTTGTCGTTGCTGCCTTGCAAGCAGGGCCTCCAGCTCCAGTAATCCTGCTACAATTGGTATCATTTTGGTGTGGGAGGGGGTGTGGTGAGTGGGTGTGCTCCTTTTGTGCTGTGCCAGACTCCATTGCCTCCACCTGTGCTGGTTGAGTGCACCTGTGCCTCTTGGAAACACTGCTCAGGGTTCTTAACACCTTCTTGGCGATGCCGGTATTTACTCCATGCCGGTAAGGTACTTTGCGGCCTTGTAGAGGCCGTTTTTTGCATGTCCGCATGACTTGGGATCAGCTCCGGTTTACGCCATGCTGCTAATTTCGGCATGGGGTGTCGTGCGCGCGCCACAAAACCACTATTTACGGCCTCGTACTTTACGGCGCCGTAATTAACGGTCTGGTGGGTCAGAATGGGCCGTAAATGTAAACGATGCCGGTAAACCTTTACCGGCATCGTTTTTCCCTTACCGCCCAACTCGGAATGACCCCAATGACTGAGACAGCCCTGCCCGAAACTGGTATGAATGCAGTGTGTAGTGTTGAATGGCATGGTACTTGTCAGAATCCACATTCTGTGTTGTGAGTGTCTAGATGGAGAAGAATGGCCTGAATGCACTGTGTGCCTGATTGGCTGACTGACTGCTGAAGGCCCTTCGTAGCGATTGGCTGCTTAAGTGTGACCCAGCAGAATGAATGGGAGATCAACAGTATATCTGGGGACCTCTCACTGCTAGGAATCGTGTTCAGAAGCTGAAGTCCAAACTACGAAGAGTAACTGGAGTGAAACTGAAGCTTGACCTTGAAGCCCTACTGGAAGAGAAGAATTGATGTTGCTCTTCTTCATCAACTTGAAAGCTGTGTCTCCAAAGACTGACCCACAGAGGACCTGGTAAGGCGCCCTCTTCCCTCTTTCTGAGCTATGAGGGACCATCATGCACCAGCTGATCTTTGCCAAAGCTTCCTGGTAAACAGACCTACGAAAGGCTGCCGACCGGGACGGGGACTGCTGCGGAATCCCAAAGAGAAGCGCCCGGACTGTTGTCCACCACCGTCGACAACCGCCATCACTGACCGGATCCGCCGTGCTCCTGTTGCCTAAGAACTTTCAATTCATGGACACGCTCGTCTGCACCGCTGCCCGCCTTATCCCGCCGGAGAAGGCCAGGCTGTCGACGCGCCGAGGAGCATCCGCTGGTGGGTTTCCTGGCACCCAAAGACCATAGAGACACCGACGACTCAATGCCCTTGCTGGGCCACAGTTCTTCAAACTCTTTGCGGTCCAGAACTATTGACACTGAGGTGCCCCACACGCCTCTTCCTTGCAGGACATTTACGCTTCCCCGTCGATTCTGCCAATTGTTCTAACCAACTGCTTTCCTCTTCTATCTATTGTTGGTTTCCTTTACAAACTGATTTGTGTGACATTTAACCATACAGTTGATGTACTTTAAAGAGATTGAATAGTAATTGTGATGCCACGTAGAACTGTATAAATTTCCCATTATAGATAACTGAGTACAAAGTGAGTTATCGTGATATTGTACATAAACTTGAATATTACTTATATAAAGACTGTGTTTTAACTAATACAGTGTGTGGACATTCCTTTGTGGGTGCGTTGGGACTACACTGCACTTAAGAACCAGCCCGCATCACCTCCTGAGAAGCTAGACCTTGATTGCTCGTCCAATGCTACCACAATAGAGAATCTTGGCTGGGGTCCTCTGTGCCTCTCCCCTACCATATAGAGAGCAGAAGTACAGACCACCCCTCCAGTCTTTACAGTGCACAAGCGCGTGTGTTTTCCTTTTCCACGCAAGGCAGACGGTGAGTTGCACACGCTATTTTTCCCACTGTGGGTCCCCCTGTGTATCGTGTACCCATTTTCGAGGTTATAGTAACCTGCGTGTTCCACACATACGCATTTTTGGTGTCCCTGGGTGCCACAGCGTACTGTGGGAGGTTTATTCCACGCACGTGTGCTACCAGGGGTTGCGTGCACATTTTTATTATGTTTGGGGTGCATGAGCGTTGTGTGACCCGTCATTTTACACCAGGGGTCACACACAGCCTTGCAGGAGCACAGGGGTGCGTTTAACATCACGTACCCTGCCCCCTTCACCCCAACTGCCAGGACAATTGTTGTGTGCACCTCCCATTGGTACTAGTACATCCCTGACATGGTTGGGAGACCAACAAAGGTTAAGGGCGGCACAGCTGGGCATCCTCCCAGTGTTGGGCGTGGTCGGGCATTTGTCCGGGGTGACCAGGGTTTATGGGGAGTCTAGGGTGGCCAGGGTGGCCACAAAGGGGGAAGAGGCAGGGGTGCACTAGAGGGGCAGGATGTCCAGCTGCGTGCTGGTGCAGCCATGCAACCATCCCCTGCGGCTCTGGGAGATGCAGCTGTTGCATCTGACCCAGGTGCCCATGTGACCCGACAGTCAATTACATCTGCTGTCACGGGCCCATCGGTAGTGGTAGCTGCAGGTGCAGCTATGGCAACCACCACCCAGGCTTGGGGGCGGCCTGTGCATGATGCGTTGGCACTTGAGGTCTCCCAGGCAGATTTCCAGGTGGTCAGGAAGCAGAAGCCACATGTGCCCAGGGTCGCTGTGACAGAGGCACATGTATCTGGGGCAGTGATGACATCTGCTGCCCCAAGCAGCCAGGTGGTGGCAACTGCATGGGCAGATGCAGCCAATACCACCACGGCTGTGAGTCTGCCAGCCAGGACTGTGGCAGTCACAGACCTTGGCACTGCAGCAGATGTGGCGCTGGATCCTGGCAACAGCACCAAGCAGACACTGACTCAAGACAGGGCTTCCGTCCTGGTTCCGCCAACCACTTCCTTGGTCCAGTCCACCAGCACCACTGCCCCTACTGATGAGGGCAGCATTTGCCACTCAGGGTCCGTACCACCTCCCAAGAGGAAGAAGGGTGCTTCTGCGCAAGAGGCTGGGACCGCACACACGGCTCCGGCACATCGAGGAAGAAGCCTTTCAACAAGCTGGAACTGGACTTCCTTGTGGGCTATGTGTCGGCACACGAACGCGATATATTGGTGGGCCCACAGTGCCATACTACGCCTGCCCAGCATTGGGTCCACTTTGAGATTTCAGGTGCACACAGCACAAGACTGCTACAAGCGTTGGAATGACCTCTGACGCTGTGCAAAACAGAAGCGTGCCTACAATTATGCCATGACTCAGGTGACTGGCAGTGGGCCGGCACCAGAGGAGGATGCACTCACTCAGCACGAGGAGATTGCTGCAGAGTTCATCGAGGCAGAACTAATCCATGGAGTGGGAGAGATGATGGATTATGATGCATCGTCTGGTGAGTGTTGATGCGTGTTTGTCCAGGACATGTGTGTTTTGCTTGTGTGATGTGTTGTGCTTGACTGCCACTATATGCTATGTATACATGGTTGTCATGTGTGAGTCATGCAATGCTTCACTGATGCATGCCTGTTGTGATGCATGCAGGATATGTGATGCACAAGGGGACTGTCCTCATCACCACACATGCACCCTACTCACATGCAAGTCACTCAGATGACCCTCTGGTACATGTTCCTGCTCACTCGCATGTCTGCATGTACCCTGTGGTGTTTTTGCACTCAGCACTCGGCCGATCTCATCACATGACTGCCGTGTATGTGTGGGCAGCCTGCAAGGTGGTCCTCCTCGCGGGCACACTTCCGTGACTCTCAAACCCCCTGCAGCTCAATTTCAACATGGAACTGGTGAGTCACATGTTGGACAACTGCAATTGCTTGTTCCCCGTTCCTGTGTACATTCACACTTCCCTCTGCAAACCTGCAAAACACGTACTGTGGTGTACATCCTTTGTCCTTGGTGCAGTATGTATCACTCGGATTGTGCAGATGGCAGTGGCTCCCTGGGACTTGAGTGCCCATTCATTCTCCATGTGTATTCCATGTATGCCCTATGGGTCCTTGACAGGCTGATCATCGTAGTACGTCTCCAGGATTATTTAAGTGTCATGGTATTTGGTCATCCATTTAATGCTCACTCTCGGTCAGTCCCTCATCACGCACGAGTTTAGGGTCTCCTCGTCATTGTCGTCCACAGGTCTTGCCCTGTTACAGGCCCCTTGCTTCTGTTCAACTGGTGTTGTGGCTTCTGCATGCATGGGTGTACTACTGATGGTTCCTCATGTGTCCTGCTTAATGTCCACTTCTCATCTGCTGTAGTGTCATTTGACTGACGAGATGCAATTGACGCATGACAACACTGTCTGCCAATGCACAGTTCTCTGGTCAACCTTTCATTGCCATGCACTGCCTCCCTGCAATTCTCCAAAGGGTGGGGGGTTCACTGTATCCACGCAACCCAGTGCATGCACTTTGCATATGATGGCTGCACTTGCCCTTACACTGCCTTACACTGCCATCATGTTAAAAGATTGACATCTCTACGTACGTGTTAATGTTGGAAGTTGAGGTGGTACACATGCACTGCACTGCAACCAACCACTTCTGAACCATGTTCCGCCCTTCAACATGCCTACGCAATGCTGCTATGTCAAAGTGACCTGGCATGTATGTTCCCATGTTCATCCCTTCACTGTATTGAAACGCACTAGTGTAGATGCATCCTCTGACACATGGACTCTGTATTGGTTATGGCTGTTGAGTGCTGTATGCCAACATGCATATTACATGTGTCATGGTGTGTTTGGTTTCACTTGCAGCTGTGGCTATTTAGGTGTTCCGCCATGCTCATGCTACGTGCCATCTCTTTGTTGCCATCTCTCATTTCTGCCTTGGATCTGTGCCTGCCAGAGGTTGTGTGTGATGCAGGTGATATGCAACATGTAGTAAATGTGTTCGCTTCACATTTTACACACATCCATTTCTGCTTTCAGGATACCCTTGCATTGCAATGCCACTGGTTGCATGTCAGCGTTTGAGTTGTGTGTGACATGTCTGCTTCATGTGTTGGCTGTCGATGTTGTGATGTCTATGTATGTGGTATATGCCCCTGACATGTGTGTTCATGTTTCTTTTGTTTACGTTACAGGTGATGAGGCACTGGAGGCAGATGATGAGGATGTTATTCCAGACACAGTAGTGGATTGTGGGATGTATTGACCCACTTTTGCTTGCCATGCTGCAGCACTGTGTTATGATGGTGCCAGAAAACAGCAAAATGGCTGCAGAACCATTGTGCCAGCCAAAACCTCTGAAAATCACGCTTTGCAAAGCACAAAAAGATGGCTGCCCAATCTGCCACGCATGTTGTCAGTGGTGGAACAGAGCTCTCACTCCTGCAATATGTCACTGGGCTCCACAACAAGTGAAAATGGAGTACAGAAGGAAAAAGCTGTGCTTTGCTAAATGAAACCCAGCATCTTGCTTTATATCCCTTTTTTGTGTTTTTTGTGTTTTTTTTATTGTATATGGTTACAAATGTAACCTTTCACAAACAAAGTATTTACACTATTGATCAAATTCAAAGCTTGAGAAAAAAAATTCATCCAAAGCAAATACGTCAATTTTTTTACAATCTTCAGTCCTCAAAGAAACATCAGAAGAAGAGACGATGCAAGAATTGGAGAAAAAAGGGAACACAAACAAGAATAAAAGAGGTAAAAAAAGACAAACTTCCTCAGGAGGTCAGTTGACCAGCATTTAACATTTTCAGCGGGCAACATATTGAAATCCAGACCCTCAAGCAGTTTTTTGGCAAAGATTTTACAGTTCTATCTTACTGTCCTCCAGCATCTTAACTATTGCAATCGTCTTTAGTTGGGATTGGCCATCAATCAGACTTTCCCAAAGATGGTCATACCCCCAATATGTTGAATCAGAGATGAACCTACTGAAGACTGTTGTCTGGAACTTCTCGTGCCCTCAGACTCCAACAACAGATGTTTCATAGATTGATTTTCTGGTTTGGCACAAATCTGACACAAGTTCACGGCTCGGGCCCCGAGACCTCTTCTCGCTAAGATTTCCCCTGTATGTAAGATGTTCAGTCGTAGTCTCATAAATGTATTCGTTAGTCTCCAATTTGGGAACTAAATTAGATATTTACTGAGGAAGCCCAATTTTCTTTCCGACATTTGGAGAGGATTTGGGTTGGGCCCTGATCTTATTTTTTCAAGTGTCTGGATCCAATCCATTTCCTCCCACTTTCTTTTAGCCTTTTGGGGTTTTCCTTCAGCAGTTTTGGGTCTATATCCACACTGCCTAGCTGTTCCTTCACCAGTAAGTCTAACCTGCCCAAATATTGAGAGCTACTCGCCTCCAGATGTTTTCCATGTCTGCATATAGTGAATCGTCTTGCGTCATCATAATACGGCAGTAACATCAATTTCCACCTCGCTTGAGATTTTAATGATATACGGCCCAGTTCGAATCTAAGGTTATCCATAGTTAGGTTCATTGGTAGACCTTGTACATACTTCCACAAAAGATCTTCCCATTTTTGCCAAGGTGTGTCCCATAGTTGTGGTTTGGCTTCAAGACCATATAGTAGGACAGGGATGACTTTGGCCTGGTAGCACTTAAGGACTGGTATAATAGAAAATGTACCATATTTCCAGAGAATTCTTTTCATCTGTGCAGCTAGTGGTTTTATTTTTGTATCCCTTTTTCTTTGTTGATTAAACTGCAGAATGCCGGTACAGAACACTTTCAAACATCCAACATTCTTGCTGGGTGCTACAATTCACTTAGTTTAAGAAATCATGGTGAACTGGCAAGGTCCTGAAAAGCTGAAAGCATAAAGGGATTTGCACAGCAAAATTGGCCTATCTCTGGATCTGTCAAAAATCTCTGGGTGCAGTACCCAGGCCCGCCTGAATGACACCTGTCAGGAGCCTGCCTGATTAAACTTTAAACATGTATAAACTGAAATCAAATGTTTGCAATCTAAGAGGCCTGTTACTGAGAGTAACCCACATTGTAATTGTTTTGATCCCATGGTTTAAAAGTATTCTAGCTGTGATTTGATACAACAAGTTTGCTTTAAGCTAAGGAACAATTCAACAGAGTAACAATTAAAATAAGCTTGGCTGAAGCTACCAAACTGGAATAACAGGTTTTTTCACAGAAGGAAGGTCTTTCCCCCCACCAGGAAATCACACAAAAGCTCTAATTATGTGGTTGGGAAAGAACCTGGTCTACAGAGGCATGAGGAACAATGACCAGCTGCTACTAAGGAAATGCAAGGTGTGAAGACAGTCATAAATGGCCTCTGCCAAGAGCAAACAGGGAGGAGACTGCACCGGAACTGCAGGGAGACAAAAAGAGGCAGACCCAAACAACCATCTGTGGCTGAACATTAACAAAGAACATTTCTTTTAAAGACTTATAACTTGCCAGTTAAAATTGTGAAAAATATAAAAGTAACAGATTTGTGAATCTAAATTTTGGCTGCACATTTCAAGAGTCGGCAAAATTGTGTGACATGTTCTGGAAAGAAACGGCAAGAAATGTGATTTTACGCAAAGTGCATTGCCGCTAGAATTATGAAACTTTATAAACATATGCCCAGGATAAACACGCACACTTGTAGAAATTTGCTTAAAAATTGGACATTGTGTTCCTGATGAAAAGGGCAACATTCTGTGAAAAGCGTAGTCAAGATCCCACAGCTACAGGGTTTTGAGGAGTAGCTGCTATATAAAATATGTAATCTGTACATGTGATTCTTATAGAGGTTGCACATGTGTAAATATGGATTGTGCCAAAAGTAAATTTTGGGATCCAGGGGCTAGAGGTGAATTCTCAGCCTCATAAAATCACACCATAAAGGTGACACTCTGTTTCTCTCCTCCTATCAACACAGAGAGTAGACCCTGACCCAATCACCTGTCAAAAGGGGCAAGCTTAGGCTAAATTGGCCCACACATCCCCTTCATCATAGCATAAATAGAGACAGCTCAACACACAGAAGGACAGACAGATTCACCCACTATCCCGATGCTGGCGGAGCACCCTGCTGCTGAACTCTACATCTTCCTTGCTCCAGACTCCAGAAACTTGGCGAAGCAGAAACCCACTGCATAGCTGAACCATTCTCAGCTAGGCCTCAAATTCCAGAACCGCACAAACCTAAGTGGAAGCATCAAAAGACAGCCGGGCTGCGCTGTACTGCTTGCCTGGTGAAAATAAATATCATGATAACCAAGAAGGGCAGATCCAATCCAGTCCTGGGCCGTGCTGTGACCAGAGCGCCTTGCCAATCCTGCCCAGTCTGATGTGCCCAGCCGTCTGTCCTAGACCAGAATCTTGATGGTTCCCTTTAAAAACATATCCAGTGAGTATCTATAGAAAGAATTGTGTCACTGGCATATGTACTTTGCATAGTCAATCCCCATCTTAAACCCATCCTATCTTGTATTCAGAACCTGTATTGTTAAGAGTATTTTTGAATTGTCTGAACTCTCTATCCAAACCATCCTATCTTCCGCCTGTACTAGTATTGCTAAAACTATCTTTCCGCTGATCTTTTCTCATCTGAAGAAGGTGAGTTTCCTCCGCAGGTAGTCATTCTGATCAAGTGGCTGTTTTCCTGTGTGGTATTCGTTTTGTTCATACTCATCCTCTAGTGTAAGAAACCCTTTTGTCATTTTAAAAGTGCATTCCTGTTTTCCCTTCTTGCGCCTATCTCGAAAAAATGACCTCTACTAAAATGCCTATAACTCCCTCAGTTTTTGAGCTAAAAACAAAACCTGCTTGTAGCTAACATCCACTAACATCCGCAGCTTTAAATCGCATCTAAAACCGCATTCCGAATCACTACGGTTCACCTGTTATCGCGAAAATTGCACATTGAAAACTTTGCCGCAAATTTTTCGTTTTGGGGAAATTATTACACGTGTAAAACAGCTTTTAATTGCTTCCGACTTCAATTTTAAGATTTCAAATTGTTTCTTGGTATTAAACCATTCCTTGTGTTTGTGTGCAACTATCCAAAGCGGCTCCCATAAGAATGTATACCAATTTCAGCAATGTTGACCATATTTGGTGTTTTTGCTCAGTCCATTCTAAGGATAACTTTAAAAGCCATTCTGACAGCTTGACAGTCAATTCCGTTTTCTCTTGTGTTTGCTGGGGGAAATTGGGATTGATATTTTGTTGAATTCTGCCTTCCTGAATACCTTCTCTCTCCTCCTATCTCTTTACATTGCCTATTGGGGGGTTGAGGGGTGTGCAGGGGGAACCTTTAACCACATTGCTATCCTATTTGAAACCATACACAAGTATTATTTTCTGTGCTGAATTGTTTGCTCACTGTTACTCCTTGTGTATTAAATAGATTATTCTGTGTTACCTCACCCCATTGGTGAGTGTGGTGTACCTACTGTGATACAATTTTAAATACATAAATAAATATTTACCTTTGCAAACCAGCCTGATTCCTGGTTCAGTGTGATGGGGGGGGGGTTCCAGGAGAAGGGCGTGATATGAGTGGTATATCGTTCAGAATAAAGAACTTTTAGACAAAAATAAATAAGGATTATAGTTGTGTACTACATGCTAGGCGTTGACTTGGATGTATGCCGGATTGAAATCACTTACAGGGTTTACCTCAACAATCTAGCACCAGTGGTGGTTGTGGGGTTGTAGACCATGAAAACCCATTGTTGCTCCAGACCATCATGTTCAGGGCTGACTACGAGTCAAGCTCTGATGAACTCTCTGACCACAATGTTGAAATGGATGTGCATCATGAGGTGTTGTCGCCAGTGAGTGATCCTGCAATGGATGATCTTCTGTCCATGACACCTGCATTGAGGGTAGTGCCCTCAAGGGGCCAGGCAGTGTTGGAATGTCTGCCTGTGGTGGTTATGGGTGCAGGGATACAATCCACACCAGTTGCTCCTGGGGCATCAGGTCAACAGAGGGATGCAGTCCTGCAACCACGGGCAGTGCCAACCCAGCAAGGACCACAGCTCCTTGGGCTCAGCAGGTGTAGTGTCCGGCATTCCGGTGGCCGTGCGCCACCGGGGACCACTGAGTGGGAGCATGCTATGTATGCCATAGCACAGCAACAGGGGGGAGCTGTTGAGATGATGGCTCAAGGCATGGAAAGTGTGGCCAATTCCATCCTCCCCCCTGAGAGGCAGGTGGAGCTCCAGCAGCATGCAACACGGTCCACATGCTGCTCACTCAGGCTGGGCATGGGGGCCTCCGACAGGACATGCCGGGCTGAAATGGTGGCTCTGCACGAAGCACTTGCTGCTCAGGCAGAGGCACACAGGGAGGCCCTGAGGGAAGAACACCAATTCCTCAGATCTACTCTGGGTGTGCTCATGATGACCCAGAGGATGCGGTCAGAAGAGAGGATGGAACAGCTTGAAAACACTATCTCTGCTGAACTCCATGTAAGCTGGGAGGTGGTCCGTATGTCATGTGAGGCCATGCAGGCAGAACTCCATCATAAACGTGAGACTTTGCAGGAGGAAGCATGTGTATCATGTGATGTGCTGAATGCAGACCTACATGCCGTAGCCATGCAGGACCGGACTTACCAGACCCACATTCTTGTTGCCGTGGAAGGCCTTGCTATGGGTAGGCGTGGTCAGGGAAGTGTGCCACGTCCACCTTCTGATTTACATCCAGAGGGTGATGACGACGACGACTTAACCCCCACACAAGTCGGGCCGTGCAGGCGTTGAGCCCATGGCAGATTTTTTTTTCAATCTCATCATCAACACATGTGGGTGTTGAGGTGCACCCTGTACTTCCCCCTTCTTGGGTCCCCCCCCGGGTTGTGTGTGGCCATTTCTATTTTTGTTTTCTATTATTGTTTGTCTGTTGTGCATTCATGTGACAGTGTGGTGCCTTTTGGCATTTGAAATCATCCACTGTGAGTTCCAGCTGGGCCCATACAGGCTTGTTTCATACATGTGTTTGTGGCTTGGGGTCCTGACACATATGCCACTCCTGCTTCCCCTTTCCATGGGCTCACAAGGATGGCTCGGTGTGACAGCATCTTACACAGGGGCATTGGGCTTCCATCATATCTGTGGCCAGTGTGCAGTCCTACTTGTGTATACACCCCTAGTGGGGATTCCGGATGGTTTCTCCAATGCATGTCTGCACTTCATTTTGGTGAGTATTTTGTTGACTGTGCATTTTATCATATTGCTTGTGATGTTTTTTATGACTTGCCTGTCTATGTTGTTGATGAACTTCCTGCTGTAGGCGGTACCGTGCACCCTTTGGCTTTGAAAGACACACTGATGATGGGAGGGGTCTGTGTGGTGACAATGTCACATTGGGACACTTGGGCTACAGTGATTGGTCAATGTCTGACATTGTCGATGTGGGGTACTCTGTACATGATTTGCTATGCTGGTCAATGGATGATCCTGTGTTGGGTTTGCTTTTGAGGTGTCAGGGGATTGGTGTGGTTTTACACACTCAGGGGTCCACGAGGGAAATGTTCAGATGTGATGTGTACAGAACACTGAGGGTCACTTCATTTCACATGCATGTATTCAGTGCATGTCCATACTGACACAAACACACCCGCACACCAACAACGACAACAACATGCACACACAATACCCAGATTGCATTCTCAGGCATGCTGTGTTCCTGCAGTGTATGATTACTTTCGATTCCTTGATCGTGTACATGCATCACAGGGTACTTTTGGTTGTTTGTACTTATTTTTCATGATGCACAAGGGGTTTCCCCAATGCAAACACCACTCACTGTGCTGTTTGGTGAGCGGTGTGTTGCAGGGGACACACACGCAGCACACAGTGTTTCTATTGTCAAGTTTCTATTGCCCGATGTGCATGGCAACAGGCATTTGGACTTTTGTTGCTTGTACCGCTGGTGGCATGCATTTGTGCCACACTTTTTATGGGTGGGAGGTTTTGGTCAGCCATTTCATCAGATTCCATATCAGGTGTAATTGTCTCGTGCTTGTTGACATTTCTCATGAGCAACTTCATGACGATTGTGTCATGTGTTGTGCATTTGGTTTGCTGTTTTGATGTTGCATGCCATGGCATGGTGTGGAGGACGGGGGTCATGGGTGTTGGGAGGGTTTGGGTGACATACTAGTATTTTAATGCCCTGTTTTGCAGGGGGGTAGTGGGATATGCACCTTGCATGTGTTCCTTTTGGTCACACAGGATTGGTTATGTTTAAGTAGCTAAGGATGCGCACAATGTAGCACTTCTGTGGGCACATTCTCAGGGTGCCCAGTTGACCAGGGTGACCATTCTCAAGGTTGTGATAGTTGACTGTCCCTTTGTCATCATCGATCGTCACTCGTATGTGCCAGGCCTGTGTGCACTCCGCAGGATCAGCCTTTTTGGGATGCCTGATGACCAGGTCTATGGCCGGTATAGGTTTCCACCTCATATCATCCTAGACCTGGTCACTGAGTTGTAGGATGACCTCACATCACCCTTCTTGTGCTCCCAAGCACTGAGCCCCTTGGAAAAGGTGCTCAGTGTACTGCATTTTATGGCCACTGGGTCATTTCAGTGGACAACTGCCAAAGTGGGGAGCATCTCACAGCCCATGGAGTCACGATGCCTACACCAGGCAAACATTTCCAGCAAAAAATGCAGCAAAAACAAAAACTGGAGATGAATGAACATCAGACCTTGCAACCTCTTGGCAGGTGACATGTGCCCTTAGCTTCGTGCAGAGCCACCATTTCAATTGTATGCTGGCAGAGGGCACCTTTGTACTGGCAAGTAATCAAGCCCAGTGTGCATTTATATTTGGAACTACTGGTCTTAAAGATATGAATATGCCAGTGGGCTAATGTATGGGAGCTTTTTTGCAGTGCACCGATGTGATTGTCCTCATTGAAGCTTAACACGCATTTCATTTTTTATTCTGGTGGCACCCATCTAGTCGGCTTCTTTCAGCAGCCACCCTGCAGTTGCTTGCCCAGGTGCTGCTCTTCTACCCCACCCCTCGTTTCTCTGCAACTATTTCCCCTGGATGCAGTAACTCGAGTGTGGCTAGCCACCGCTTAGTTGTATCCCTTCCCTACACTGTGAACAATATCAAGGTGGTCTGAGGCCTTGTAAAGCTATGGCTGCATGTTCCCATTGAGAAGTATTATTTCTCCACCACCTGCATTCTGAGAGTGGTAAATCTGGTTCACTGTAATCAAACACATTTGAGCAAGGTCAGGTGAAGGGTTATTAGCTAGAGTAATATTAACAATTACATCATCCCCATTGCTGTGAAATGATCACATATCTTATTAGTCATTATCCTGCTTATATTATTAGGAATATTAATATATTTTACTACACGTATTTCGTACTATAATTTATATGTACAGAATAAGAGCTGGCCTTAAATACTTTAACTCTGACTCTCCTCTTCAGAATGATGTATCTCCAGTAAAGTAAGTACATGCATGTTGAGGTGCAGATTCAGCCACCAGAGTTGTCTTCAGTAACCAACATCTTCCTAGCATGGCAGCAAGATGAGAGTGAGACCAGCCTTTGACCGTCTATCCACCAGGGACGTCATTTGGGGTTGCCAGGGGTAGCAGTTGCGACCCCTGTGGTCTCCCTTGGTACCCCTGTGGTCTCCCTTACTACCGCTAGAATTATTTTTGTTTTGTTATTAACTTTTGTTTTTTTAACTGTTTTTAAACAAATGTAAGCTCCTGGGGTGTGGCCAGTGTCATGTGGCTCTTTATTTTTCGGAGTGGCTGACTTTCTTGTTCAGGCCTCTTTAAAAAAAAAGGGTTCCACAAGTGTATCACTTTGAGCAGTGACGCTAAGTAAGAAAGAATAGGAATACCACATAATTTGTCTTTCTGGAATTCTATCCAATAATTGCTAGACTCATAAAGGTTTATTTCCAGGCACACATTAGGTGGTAAGTCACTGATTTAGCCTGTTCCTAAACACCTCAACTCAGTCTTTCACCCTTCTGAGGTCGATAAATGAGTACCTACACAGGTTGGGTGATATTGTATGTGTATTTGATCTATATAAAGCACTTAGCGTAAGTGCTATATAATAACATATAATTATCATTTGGCCTTGGACGTCTGCTTACATTCACAGTAATTTGGTAATATGGTCCTATATGCACTGATATTAATGATACATATGGTGATCCATTCTTGTATGAAATGTATATAACATTATAGTGATATCACAACCATATTTTTCGTACTGTACATAGGAAAAAGTGTGATGTCTCTTCCTGTTTTGTCAAGAGGTGAAATCGCTTTCCGTGATGTCAATTCGAGGTGGGGGGGTCAAATGACATCACTTCCTGTGATATCATCAGAGGTCAAAGGTCATGTGATGTCACTTCCGCTACCCCTGGCATTTTGGTGAAATGATATCCCTACTGTCCACTGCATTTGACTTTCAAGTGGGGTGAGTGAGAGTGGTGAATGAAACCACTTGCATTTAGAGGGCAGGTTCTACTTTCATGCCAGAGGCCACGTGAGCATATATTTGAATTCGAAGTAGAAAGTAGCTTTGTAGGTAAATACACACCCGCCCCCATCTATTAAAAAGAACTTGCAGCTTCAACACACCCACCATCTAGCCATCAATGTGATGTCCTTGCAGAATCTCATGTACTTGGCGGATTGTCTACGCTTCCGCCTGCGTGACAACATACATGATGTTCACCTTGCATTTCAAGTGGATATAAACTGGACCGTGTATGCTATCCTGAGAGACCTAGTGATCTGGTGAGAAAACAATCAAAATGAACACTTACTCTGTATACAGGTACCAAAATAATACAAACAAAAGTGTGCTTGTGGGGGACTTTGAAACATGTAAGTTTGAAAGAGTGTGTTTCATTTGTGGCATTTCTACATGGTTTTCTTTTTACATATATGCCGTGGCGTATAAACACTATATATACTGATCAGAAGTGGGAAACCTCTGGCCAGGAGTTGGAATTAAAATTTCATTTTACATAAAAAAGAGCTATCAAACACCCACTGTATCAGTAATTGGCCTATTGATTTTATTGTGAACATGAAATTGGAAATGGGATCTGGCTCTTGGGTATGCTTATTTGCCCCTCAAGCCATATCTTACACCGTTAGCTTTAAAGCATTACATAGTACATCTTCCTGATTGGCTAAAGCCCTCCTGCAGCAGCAAAGCATGAAACCAATAGCCTAGGCAACCAAACAATACAAAAGACGTGAAGGGAGGTTGTACACAGACATTTCATACTTTGGTCCAAGGCGCATCCATGTAGAGTTCTGACAGTCAATCTGTTACGTATGAAGTCAGAGGGCAATAGTGCACATAGACCTTACAACACTGCAATAGAGTTCAACTTGAGCATTTACACTGATGCAAGTAGCGTCACTGGAGGATCAACAGACAATTTCAACTCATCTATGGTATTACTTCTTGTCTTAATTTCAACCAACAGCAAAACAACTAAGAGGGTTTTCGGTTGAGATTGAGATTCCACCCGATTTATTCTAGGGTAAAATGTGCCCAGTTCTCTGTAGGACAGCAGACCTCACTCCTGTCTTCTTTTCACCCTGGATCTGGTCCATCTCCTTGGTGGAACACAACCTATCAGTCTCTGAGATTTATAGTGGCCCTTATAACTTTTTTGGCTGTAGCTGGATTGTTCATGGCCATAGTCAAAGTTGTAAGGACCGCCATGGATCCTCCTACCAGATACCTCAACCTGGCACTCTGGGGGCAGTGCTGGATTATCCATTAGCGCTGGGTACCACGTGATGGATATATGGCCCGACAACATTTTGTTAGTCATTACCATTGCTTTGGGAGAGAAATAGTGCAGCCGTATGCATTGCACATAGATTTTGCCACACCCAGACCATCAGAGTCCTTCAAATAAAAATGGCCAGTCCACCAAATCAAACGCCTTTTCAGAGTCAAGAGAGGGCACCACCACTGGGACCGATTTGTTAATATTATGTAACAGGGCAAGAAATCTCCTCAGGTTATTCTGAGTTAATCGTCCTGGGATAAACCTGGCATGATACGGGAGAGCCAACAATAGCATATGGGGCTGTAACCGATTTGCAAGTAGTCGAGCTAAAATGTTATTGTCTGTATTCATCAAAGATAGGGGTCTCTATGAGGCACACTTCGCTGGGTCTTTATTGGGTTTTAATAATACTGTTACCCAGGCAGATTGCGTTGATTCCAGTAGTATAGCCTTACTAAGTGCTGATTCATAGATTGTAATAGGTGTGGGGTGAGCTCTTTTGTATATCCATCCCAGAACCCTTGTTATTAGGCAAAGACGTTATCCTGTTTCTAATTTCTTAAACTGTCGAGGATTGTTCAAAAGCAGAGCTTGCTCTGGCTCAAACCATCCCAGAGCAATTTGATCTAAGAATTTGCATATCTCTATTAGATTCACCTGTGTTTGAGTTGAGTAAAGAGATTCATAATAATCCATAAATCTCCTATCAATGCCCTCATTGTATCTAATCATTTCACCCTCCGTACTTTATATTTGCAGGTTCTCTCTCCTTTTGAGAGGCCCACTCTAGTGTCCCGCTTGGCTGGTGCCCTTCTCCATATGCAGCAGCTGCTGCTGGTGGTCCTACCAGATATTAAACCCCTGTGGTGATTAATTCAGTGTACTCCCTCCTCGTGTAACGAATGGTATCCACACCTGCACGCCTAGTCCGAATAAAGTCCTTAATTTCAGCTTCTGATGCTCCTAGACTACTACTCAATGCCTTCATTACCCCTCCTCTAGAAATACAGCAGACTCTAATATAGACCCTGAAGGCCTCCCATTCCACTCCAGGTTCCGGAATTGACCCAGTGTTGTGACGGAAATACTGTTCGATATCTTGTGCAGACTCATCCCTAAATACAGAGTCCTCCAACAACGTTTTTTTAACCTCCACCGTGGAATACTAGGTGTAGAGTTCACCATGCTAAGTGTGATTAGGACCAGGGAGTGGTCATATAGCGTTAAAGGGAGAATCTTTGCGTCCTCAAGGCAACTCACCATGTCTGGTGTGACCATAACATAATCTATCCTAGAGGGGCTGTCATGTACTTCAGAGTGAAATGTGATTTCTCTAGATACGGTGTTCTGGTATTTCCACACATCAAGCATCCAATGGTATTCTGCTATGTCCCTCTATGCAGCAGCGGCTTTCAAAATTTGACATGTGCAGTGGTGGTTTTATCCATGTCCAGGCTAAAGAAGAAACTCAAATCCCCAGTCCAGATTATTTCATAATTCTCATATTTGTGAATTTGGCTGGCACAATTCTGGAAAATCTCTGGTGAGTCTATATTCAGAGCATATATATTTATCATTGTCTTTTATGAAGTCTACATGTTTTGAGATAAAGATGAATTAATTCACTATTCATCATTAGAACTTTGAAATCCATAATTTCCCCCCACTAGGATTAAATATTGGCCCTCATTATCATTAATTTGGGTATGTATTCTGAAGACCAGGGAAGTAGGTCTATAGGTCACCACCCCTCTAGAGTGTGTGGAAAATGACTCAGATGTGTTTCTTGTAGCATCAGAATTACCACATGGTGTCTTTTTGTATAAATGCATTGTTATACAACGGAACCCCATTATATCAATAGTATGCATATCTCCTTCCCGTGGACTAACTGTGCACACTGTGTCTAAACAACAAAGCATCCCCTCAATCAGACCACCCACCCATGCCAGAAACTTCAACATACCGGCTTAGCCCCCTTACCACAAATTTACTTCGTAACAGACTTAACGTGCAGTTACTGCTCTGGGGGCCGTGTGCGCAAACCACCACATCTCCATGTGGTAGCCAACTCACTTCCAAATAGTTTTCCCCAATCACCACACTTATTATTTTACTTCTCCATACAGCTTACATTGCACGCACCATCAAGCTGAGATGAATCATTTATACACCCAGCTCTGTCACAAGCTTTGACACTCTCCTTCCTAATGGCTACACGATCCTCTCCACACCCAGGAACAACCACCCCAGTGGGGGTGTAGCCTTGATCTTCCTGGAGTGGATCCCTGCTTCTATCAGCCTCTTTTTTGTGACACCATCAGCCCGGATTGCAAGGGCAAGAGCAACCACACTGCAGTGGTGTGCAGCCTCAATTGCATTGCCGGCCCACTCCTCCGGAGCTTGCAGGAATCCCATTGGCGTTGCGTGGCAACACCAGGCAGCGTTCTTGAACACGCCCCCCTGCCTCACTCTCAACCTGCCCTAGGCTATTTCATCGGCCTTGAGGCAAAGCCGGGCGAAGTTTGGGGAAAGTTGGACTGTCTATGGCTGTCCACGGTGGGAACACAGGGCTTTAGCCATGACACCTTGCATCCTCACTCCTTCCCCAGTGCACCCAGGCAAATCATTCCCTGGCATCCGGTTTTCCATCAAGGTACTGGTTTCATTACCCATGACTATATCAATGTCATTGCTGTCATCTCCTGAAAGCCCTCACTCAGATATCAGGCCTACAAGCACCCGTGATAACTCTAATCTCATCTATCCTTTGGTTTGGAATACTATTGCCACTATTGACCTGGCCCTTTGGAACACCAGGTCACTATGCAATAAATCCACTGCAGTCCTGCTAAGACTACATTTTCACTTTTTATGTATTACTGGAACCTGGATTCTACCCCATAACACTACCGTTGGTGCTTCTCTTACTACTTCTCTGTATTCTTTTGCCCATATCCCCAGCACCCCTGGTCACAGCTGGTGGGGGGAGGGCACTGGCATACTCTATCATCTTTCTTTCTCTTCTGTCCCTCCCTCTGTCGACATTCCCTCTTATTCTTCCTTCAAATTCATATACAAAATCTTTACTTCCCTGCAAGCTATCGCATTTATTATTGGTTATCATCCTTCAGGGCTGGTTGGTGCCTTCTGTAATGATATTGAATATATCCTACCCCATATCTTGCCTAGCCCCACTCCTCTTATATTATTAGGGGACTTTAATCTTCACATCTCTTCTGCACATTCATATACAAAATCTTTACTTCCCTGCAAGCTATCGCATTTATTATTGTTTATCATCCTTCAGGGCTGGTTGGTGCCTTCTGTAATGATATTGAATATATCCTACCCCATATCTTGCCTAGCCCCACTCCTCTTATATTATTAGGGGACTTTAATCTTCACATCTCTTCTGCACACTCTGCTACTCCCTTCCTCTCTGTTCTCGACTCTTGTAACCTCCCACGCACAATTCTGGTTCCTCTCTTGATCTAATTTTCCTCTCTACTTTTCCTGACTGCCCTGTAGTTGCTCTACCTGTCTACTTATCAGATCACTATCTACTTTCACTCTATTCCCCAGTGCACCCCACTTCCCTCTCTTCCCCCCAAAAAATGTCAGCGTGACCTGCGCAACTTTAACTCTACACAACTCTACACAACTATTCTGCTAGACTTCCTTCTCTCTCATCTTTTTCTACCCTCAATACTTAGGACTTTATCCTTCATCTGCTTTCCATCCTACTCGTAAACCCTCGCAACCTTGGCTTACCTCTCTCTTCGTCCAGGCTCATCACGTCCTTTTTCAATCCCTTCTGCTTCTATCTCTCACTTTGCTGCTATCTTCAACACTGATGTTCTTCTCTTACTTAACAAAGCCCACCGTACTGCTATTCCCACCGATACAATTCCCTATTTTTCTTATACCTATGGTCAATGCTCTTCTAATACCCTATCTTGTCTCTTTCTTTAATACCTGCCTTAACGTCTATCCTTCCTGTCTCCTTTTAATATGCAACTATCATTCCCATTTCTAAAAAACCCACAGCTAATCTTCTGATTGTCTCCAATTTCTGCCCTATCTCTCTTTTACCCTATCTCTCTTGAGTGTTGTG
The DNA here is from genome assembly GCF_040938575.1 of Ambystoma mexicanum. Lineage (NCBI taxonomy): Eukaryota > Metazoa > Chordata > Amphibia > Caudata > Ambystomatidae > Ambystoma > Ambystoma mexicanum. Next base: position 799,583,668 of record NC_090935.1, on the reverse strand, counting down.
TATTCTCAGATCTCATCCTTTGTCACTGATCTCTCTCTCCTTCCTTAATTTCAATCTGGCTTTTATCCTCTCCACTGTACCGACTGCTCTGATTTCTGTCCTCAATTTCCTTCTCACAGCTCGATATTCTAAACACTCTTCTTTTCTCATTCTTCTTGATTTATCTGCGGCATTTGACACCATGGATCACTCCTTGATTCTGTCTTCACTCTCTTCCTTTGATCTTAAGGGTTCTGTTCTATCTTGGTTTAGCTCTTATCTCTCTAATCAGAAGTTCTCTATCTCATGGGCTGGCAAACACTCTACATCTCTTCCTCGTGACCATGGGGTACCCCAAGAGTCAGTTCTAGGCCATTTCGTCTTCTCATTGTACACTTCGCGGCTATTATCTCCTCCTTTGGTCTCTCCCATCACTTCTATATGGATGATACTCAGCCTTTTCTAACTTTCTCCTCCTTTACTCTTGAAATCCACCACACCCTTACAGCCTGTCTCACTGCTATTCAATATTTGATGTATTTTCACTTTCTCACTCATAATGCAGGGAAGATGGAGGTTCTGTTCTTCTCTGCCAAAACTCTTCCCCCCCGCATCCTCCACCTTCGTTCATATCCTTCCCTCCCTCCAATTTTCCAATCTCTACCTGGAAAAATCTGGACGGATTTTCACAAAATTTCTGGCAGGAGTGGTGGCTTGGTCCCAAAAGCGTGCTTTCGTAAATTTTATGTAAATCCATTCAGTAGTTTTCTTTAAAATGGGTAAAAGCAGGTTAAAAAAAATTAGTGATATCTGGGTTTGGTCCGAGGACTCAATTCCCTGTTCGTTCCGCGGACAGGCATCCAATTGTTCTAGAGGGCAATGTGATGTCCGCGGACATCAGACGCGCTCGCTGATTCGATGGTGAAAAGCGTAAAGTGCATCAGATTTTTGAAAACACCCACCATGATGGATTCCTGGACAGCGGCCGGTGTCCGTGGACATCGCAGTAAAGTCATATTAAAAAACACAACATTGCACTTATCAAGTGGTGGTGAGGATGGGACGGGATATGGCCGCAAGAAGGCAAAAAAAAAACAGGTGTTTTTCATCCCCAAAGTCTGCAAACAGTCCGGAAGTTAGGGGAGCCGTCCTGTGAAGTCCGCAAACACTTCAGATGTTCGGGGACATCTATGCCTATTTCTGCAATACAGGGTTGGTAAAAATCAGTTTTTGGATGGCTTATACATTTGGTGCCACTCAATAAAACTGCATGACATTTTGGAATTCTATTTTAGACCTGATTCTGAATGGTTTTCTGGTGGGATTCTGTCAAGAGGGGGCAAAATTAGATGTAGGTCCCAAAATATTGTAAAGGCGTATAAATGTGGTGCCATTTGACAAATCTACACAAAAGTTTGCAAAACACATTTTAGATCTAGAGATACATGTGTTTCTAAAGTTTGGTGGGATGTTGTCAAGAGGGGGCTAAATTAGAGGGGTCTCAATATTTGTAAATGGTTTATAATTTTGTTGCCGTTTGACGAATGTGGACAAAAGTTTCCAGAAAGATAATAGATCCGACTCTGTATGGGCTCTGTCAAGTGGGGGCTAAGTTATATGACTATTTTATGTACATACATTTTGACACTTGAAAAAATAAAACATGGGCGGAACTCATGTAAGGAGCATTGGCAAGGACCTTAAAGCATGGTTTTGCAAACGTGCGCGTTTTATTTTTTGACATGTGTCATAATGTAGGTACAGAAAATACTGAGATACTTTTGGGGACCGAGGTATAGCCTGTGGCCGTGGGCAGTGGCCAGATTGTTCGGGTCATGGCATAAGGTCAATCTGGCTACTGGCCATGACCACGAGGGACGGCAAATGGGGTTAAAGTGGCCATGTCCCCCTGGGACCGGCTACGTGGTAAAGTTATTCGAAAGTGGAATAGGTTTGAAAGGGAAAAAGAAATTGTGCTTGTGGTAATATGAGTAATCAATAGGGCTCCTGGCTTAACCCTGATCTACCCAGGCGGGTCATGAATCCAAAGAGCAACAGATGATCAAGGTGACACTTCAGTAATCATTCAATTCATACAATGAATGCCATTCTTTTGAGGTTGGGTAAAATGAATTTTAGTTTTAACCTATTGCTTCAAAGCATACATATGTGATAGGACGAAATTATAACAGGACATACAATAGTGAAGATACAGTATCCTAACATGATCCATTAACATTTTTGTCAATGCATTTTGGCCTGGACATACATCTAGAAAAACAACAGGGTCCCATATAACATTTTGGGATCATGGTGATCTAATTCAACAAAGACAAAATTAGTGTAAAACATTACAACATTTACAGTGTTGACATTCAACACTGAGGGTGATGTCAACAAAGACGTGTTTCGGCCAATTGAGAGATGATTTATTGTGCTGAGATATGGATGCCTTCATCAGGACGGAAAGGAGGAGTTCAGTGATGTAGTCCTGTTTCTCTTGTGTTTTCATAGTGTTTGTTAGCTGCTGGTGTATCCACGAGATACACCGGCGGCTAACAGACACGTGGCAATTGGCTGAAACACGTCTGTGTCAACATCACTCATCACCCTCAGTGTTTAATGTCAACTCAGTAACTAGCTAGACTTACTACATACTTGCCCTAGTACAAACACTACATATAAAGACCCACAATGCATACAAATCAGAGTCACACTTAGGGAAACTAAAGTAAGGAAGAAAGAAACAGCATCATCAGAAAATGTTAATAACATTAAAGTTTATCTTCATGTATATAAATGAATTGTGTGTTTGAGCCCTGCTTATTTCCCCATGTGTGTGCACCATGAGCTGAGAGCAAACCCTAAGGAAAGTACTTTAAGAACATATGACAAGGTTAACATCTAGATATATAGCACCTTTTGCATTTTACTATTCTTACTGTCAGTGAACAAAACCACCTGGCCTAGATATGGCATTGAACAAAAACAAGTGGGCCAGATATGTGATGTCATTAGTGATGATATCACTGACGTTTGTGATGTCATCTTTGATGTCCTGGGTGTTAGTCTTAGCAGTGTACAGTGGTGGCATGAGTTATGGTTGCTTAGCTTACCATAACTGGCAAATTTCTGAGGTTTTTTGGTTTTACTTGTAACCATAACGTCCCTTTAAAAATGTTTTTTTCATTGAATTTCGTAGTGCAACTTAACCATAACGTCCCTTTAACAAGGTTTTTTCAGTGATATATATATATATATAGTGACGATAGCCGTCCTATAGCTAAGGTGAGTCAGACTCCCACAAGAAAACCCTTAAAATTCTATTGTTAATAACTTTTAATTTGAGTAACGGATTTGATTGACATTTCAGAAGTGATGAGGGACTCGCAGGCCCCACAAGACTGCAAAGGTATGTTAAAAAAATAATAAGAAAGTTATTAAGAAGGAAAATGTTTTGCCAAGGTTGCATCCTACTTCCCATTCATTTTTCCATTGACAAACAAGGTATATTTTTGCCAAAGTGCACAGCCCAAACCGCTGGATGGATTTGAACCAGGTCCAAAACAGCTTGGGCACAAAGCGTTGACTAGCAATTAATGCGTGTTTTGAGGTTATTACGTGCAGTAGTTATTTAAATATTTGACAGAGAAGGAGGTGCCCCCTTCTCAAAAATCAATAGCTAAATCTCAGGGATTTACCCAAAACTGGGCGTTTAGAAATTAAACAGCCGCCATCTTGTTTTTCTCTCAATGTGAGAGATATTCTAGGTTATAGCGAGGATATGGGAAAAAACACAGGAAAAAAGCTATTTGCAGGTCATGCACATGCCATCAGGTTAGAGGTGGGGGTGGCTAGAGGGCACCAAGTAAAAGTTGGGAGTTGGAGAGGGTCTAGGGACTGAGTTTGCAGCACAAAGCTTTCTGTAGCCTCAGCTATAGTTACAAACAGCCGACATCTCAAAGCAAACAGCGTCACAGAAAAGCGTGTGTTGTGGGGGGAGCTTGCATAGATGAGGGGGTACTTGGTGAGGGCCTGGGGGGCAGGAGACCATACTTTTTTGTTCCCAGCTTTTTTTCCAATATGCACAGCTAAATTCGAGTCAACAAAGGACTACGGATAGTCACCCACAGGTAAGAGTAGTTCCATGCCCGTGGCTATACATTTTGGGGTGTCTGTGCTTCATTTATTTTTAAAATATATTTTTATAGTGATGTTGGGGTGAAAAACCATTGGCCATGGTAAATGGCCCGGTTGGTCTTTGGGAGTCATCTATTTTGGCTGTGTGTTTTCAGACTTTCTTACAGTGAGATAAAAAGAAGAACATTGTATTAAAAAAGCAATACAAAAAGGACCACACTACTCTAGTTTTAGATGCCCCATACACCGGATGTTAGCCTGTGTATTCTCACCCATGCTAGCATATCTTGTGTAATTGCACCCATTAATTGTATCCCCACCTAGTTTACTGTCATGTAAACTCTTTCTTTATCGTTGTCTACCTTACATAACTATATGAGCAGTCTTTTACTGTATTGATCTTTTAACTTCCATTGCATTACTAATGTCTCTTTCGTGATTCATATTCCAAAATACCTTTTTTCTTTTTTAAATGTGGAATCTGCGGCTATACAAAAAAGGGGAGCGATTGACATATTGAGGATCGCACCTAGCAACAGCAATGACTTTGATACCGGAGCTATCCCAAACCCGTCCCACAACATGGGTTACCCACGGGTACACCCTGTAGCCGCTGCTAGGAAGCAGCAACTGACACATTGTGCGTTGTGTAGCCACGGTTATAAAAATGTATTCAAAAATATATATACATGTGTGCGGCTAGTCGTCTTGGAAAGATATTTTAAGATGTATTGAGTGTGGTATTTGTAAACAGTTACTATAACATTCATACTTTTTATTCTTTAATAATACATATACGTGTACATACTTCAAAAAGGTCAATAAAAATGCAAACAAAGTTTGTTAAAAACTGTTTTATTTGGGGGGGGGTGGTTGTGGGTTTTCTTTTTCTTTTAGCTTGAACACATGATAAATCTTCTTCCTTAGCCCAATTATCTAGATTCTTACTGGGCACAATTTGTCTTACATATTCAATGTCCTTTTTCATTGATTTTACTCCTTTTTGTACATTCATTGAGGTTTTCATTCTTTTAATGAAACCATGATTAGTCTTGTGGGTAGTTCTTGTGGTACTTCTTGTTTAATTCCTCATGATACCGGAATGACATCTTCATCTGTTTGACAAATATTTGAAATATTTGTCAATTATTGAAGATATAATACCCTTAAAGAACATTTGTGTTGGATGCATAGACATTCATTTAAAAGCAGTTAGATAAATTATATCTGTTTGGTGACTGATATTTGTTCCTTGAAATAGTCTCATTTTACAAAAATATAAATAATGGACTTACAAAATCCTGAATGTGATGTATTTTCTTCTGGTTCCTTTTCTTGAGCATCTTCTTTTTGCATTTCTTATTCGATAGGATAATTCTCCTCCAGCCATTCCATGTTGTTTTCCATTGTACAGTGATAGAAAAAAAATATTGCATGTCATTTCAGATATCAGAATTAGAAATGGAGGAAGAATACATGAGGAGAGAAGGTGGAATTTCTTGTATTTACTTTCTGATTGGTTGTTTATTGTTTGTGTGGATAGCTATCAAAATGATTTATATTGTATGATATTAAGAGTACATATTTATATATATTTTTTTTTTTATTTTTTTTTTTTTAAAAGAACCCACATATTCTTGTAAGAACCACCAAGCTAACTTTTTATGTATATTAGAAAAGGAAAATACCTTTGATACCTTTTTTTTGTTTAAATAGCTGCGGTTATGACAGAAGCCAATTAACCGTTGCACCCTGCCAGAGGGTTTATAGCCACGGGTACCACTAAACCAATGGGACGTCATGTATTTTTGGTCGGTGCAGCAGCGGCTAAAACTATTGCCTTAGTCGCAGGTGAAGTGATACCAGTTCTTGTGCATTGATCATGATAGTTCACGATTTTACACTACAGAATTTTACATGTGTTTCTGATTCTATGCCCTCATGTGTTCCTTTGTGTTGTTTAAATTTGTACAAATTGTTAATATGTCTTATTGAATCTGTAAAAATGTTAATGTCCACAACCGCGGCAATCGGCACTCCAAATGGAGGTTGAGCATTTTGGCGGGATGGTGTGGCCGTGGGTATGAGTCTGTCTGCCCTACCCCCAGCTACAACTGTTTGTATTTTGGTGCAGTGATCATATTATTCTATGTATTTTTTACCACAGAATTTGACATGTCTTTCTGTTTGGATGTTCTCACCTGAAGGTTAGGGATTTATTTCACTAACTTTGCAGACGACACACAGTTGATCATAGAACTCTGTGGAGATCATGTCACAGATAATAATAGACTGTCAGCCATCTACAATACCATAGAGAGTTGGATGAAGGCTCACTGGATGTGCTTGGATGGTTCGAAAACAGAACTTATGACATTTGGATCCAAAAAAGCCCTATCCAATCTAGGCACAGCTTATTCTACATTCAACATTAAAGACTCCAACATCACAGTCACAAACAAAGTCAAGACACTCGGCATATACCTGGAATCCTCATTAGGAGCTGAGGCACAAGTCTCATACCTCAAAAGAAATTGCCAATATTACCAGAGAATATTATGCCGCATCAGGCCCTACCTTAACGCCAAAAATAGCGCCACCATCGCTAGAGCCACTATCCTGTCCCGACTCGATTATGGGAATGCATTGATGCATGGGTCTAGTAACAACTGCATCAAACAATGCCAAATAATTAAAAATAATGCTATTAGGTCATCACTGGGAAACCCAAGCGCGACCATATCACCCAAGACAGAATCGGCCTTCACTGGCTAGCCATAGAGGAGTGCATCAAATTGAAATCCTTGACGCTGGTTCACCGCTGCCTATACGGCACGGCCCCATCATATCTCAAAAAGGAATTCAATTGGTACGAACCAAGCCGATGTCTAAAATCAGCTAAACAAGGGCTACTCAAAGCTGCCCATACCAGAGTAAAAGCCACTGGACTCGGGAGGGCTTTTCCCACCAAGGCAATTGCTCTCTGGAACGAGCTTCCAGGCCACCTTAGATTGGAAAGTAACTACTTTTCATTTAGAAAGCAGCTGAAAACTTTACTTTTTCGGTAGTTGTTACATATTCAGCTCTGGAGTCATACTGAGTCCATTTCTTCTCTGTTTTATGTAGTCCCGTGATCTCTTCTCCTTTGTGTTTTTGTCGTGCCCTGATGCTTGCGAGCTGCGGCGCGTTATAAATAAATAAATAAATAAATAAATAAATAAAGGCATGTGTGATTTAAATCTGAAACCTTATGTGTTTTTCAATGTATGGAAAAATGTATGTGTACCCGTGGCTATGGGAGGGTCCTCTCAATGTAACCGGGGTTATAGCCGTGGTTATGTAATTTGTGTAATTTAAACAAATGGTCTTGTTCAATTGTATTTTCTACATGTAATGCAAAGTAGTCTTTGGATGGGTTGTTTTGGGGTTTATCGACTGTTATAGGAAAAATGAGGGTCACAAAAACTTGAGAATTAAATTGTGTTTCTTAAAGTGTGTGTGTTCTCCAACTAATTATGTTTTCTTTTTTACAGATAGGATATTATTGTATGTTTCCTTTTCTGTATGTTTGGAATCTATTCACGGCTTCGGTACCTTAGATATTAAGTATGCTCCTACCACTCTATTCTGATAGACTTTACACATATATGCGGTTTCATTTTTTGTAACAAGCTGATTATCCCTTGTCGGGTACTAATTGTACTTTAAACTGTCTACTTTAATAACATTTGAACAATTAACACATTCAAGATATAGTGGAAAAGCAAAACTGTTACATGATCTGATTACCTGATAAAAACAGACGCAAAGTCGTGTCAACGCAGCTTTCAAAGTGATTGGGCCTTTCCTCGATGAGGCTATAGCCACATGTAGGTGTGTTTTCTTGTTGATTTAGACAATTGCTCAATAATTTAGGGGCAAACATGTCATTGCTCTTGGGTGTACCCGGGCATATGGAAAACACCTTCTGGTTTACTATGTAGCATAACTGTGGTTATAACCCGCTCCCAAGCACCTCTTTCCTGTTTTCTGTCATTGCTTTTTGTCCCTTGGTGTGTGAGCTTCTTTGTAACGCTCCAGGAAACGTTTAAAGCAGTAACTTTATTTATCCATTCCTTTTGTACCTTTCTTCTTCCTATACCTTTGTCTTGTGTTTTGTAGTTTGTCATTTTTTGTTATTTTAGCTTATTTTTTAATTTTTTAAGTTTTTGGATATTAAGTGGCAGAGTACATTTTTGTATTTTTACAATATATATTTTTCCTCCACGGTTCAGCTTTTCAAAATGACTACGAGCAGCAGGGAGGATGAGGTGGTGTGGGTGGCTTCAGCTTTACTACCATGGAAGAAACAATGTGCAGAATAAAACATTTCTGACAGTTGGCAATATTTCTGCATAAAGGACCAACACAGCAAAAAGGAGATCAAAGAGGTCATGTGCAACAGAGAGGTCATATGCAATTTCTGTGGTATGGTTTTGCGGGGTGGAAATTCACACAAGCCGTCACAAAGCTTGGAAACATCAACGCTAATTCAACAACTTGTCCACGTTCATTGCGATGAAGTGGGTGATTCATATAGGAAGGCTCATGTGAAACATAAGGTCAAAGCACATGGAGCAAGATGAGCACAGCAGTATTTATCATCTACCCCACACACTTCGAACAAGATTACTAGATATTTTCCACCAACTAACACCAAACCTCAGTCCATCCTTTCTGCACCTGATCTTTCTAACTTTATCGGGATGTGCAAAACCTGTCCCAGCTTGATTGAGGTGGGAGGTGGCACCCTGGACACTTTGGGCAAGGCTCTTTCAGACCATACGGCCAATTGACAATGGTAGCTATATTTGTAAGTGTCCATTTTTTTACCCTATACTTTTGAAGAAAAAGACACAAACAAATGTACTAAATATAAATGTATTTTGTTATATGTATGGCTCCTACTTTTTTTCTCTTCCCATTTCCTACCTCTTTTTTCCTTATCCACCAAACTGGTCTTTTTCAGGGCCACCTTTTCAGTTATAAAAAGTAGAAAATAAAAACACAATGTACATATGGATCAAATACCTTTAAATGATGCTTTCAATACAGTCTGTTAAAGGAAAACAACATATCCTTATGTATTTCATTATAGCCGCTGTTATCCCCTGTGGAAGCCGTGGGTAAAACCCCCACCCAGTCGCTGCCACATTTAGCCACGCATGCATCTTTGGTAGCTGTGGCTATAATACCGTATAAAAATGAACTGAGGTCGGTATGGCTTACATTGACACTTTCCATGACCGGTCCACTGCCCCCAAAGGACACACAAATCATAAAGGTAGTACTTTGAAGAACACATCATATCCAAAATAGTAATCCCCTGCTCATGTGTATTTATGTCACATACAATTTCATGTTTGTTTGAATTGCAGTATCCAAGAATATTTCACCCTGAAGAAGACGTAGCTCACGTTGAAACTAGCGCTAGTCTAGACGCTGAGACTTTTTCCATTCTGGATGTAGCCTTGGAATACTGTTATATGGCTTTAGCTAGTAGGCACTGTATATTAGAGAGGCAGGGAGCACACCAGCATAACATGGACAATGTGATAAATGAGTCTGTACACCAGTCAATACAGTGGTAAATGATTTGGCACTTTCAAAGGCAAATTATCCATATGTTTATATAAACCAATATAGAGTGCTCATTTTCATCAAGACCCATAGAAATCTTTGAACAATAATCTGAAATGGCGACTATAACAAGAATGCAATGATGATATAGCCCTATTTTAGTTACAGTTACTAACTTTTAGACAATTCTTGTTCTGTTTGTGTACAGTTTTACACATTTTTAAGTGAAATGATGTATGTGTGAAGGCTACGAATATGTCACAATACATTGTTGAATTTATATATATATGTATTGTCTTTTAACAGAAAATCATTGTACTAAATAATTTTCTATGAGTATGCATAGTACTACACTTTCTAATTAGTAGATAAAGATGCACATGCAGCAGTGGACCGGTCACGTAAAGTGTTAGCATAGGCCATACTGAACTCACAGGAGCCATTGAGATTTAAAAGATTGTAGCAGCATGTAGAAGTTTACCATACACTACTGAGTGTGGGTTTTCCCCATCATTGTGGTCATAGGCTATGCAACAGGGTGCACGAAGTTAAGGTGGCTTTAGCTGATTTTCAGGGGTTTTGTTGCGCAAGTTCTCACCTTAACGTCCATGCAACCAATGTTTTTTCCTTGAATATATATTATAGGACACATAGGAACCCCTAAAAATTCTATTGTTAATAACTTTTGATTCGACTAACAGATTTGGCCGAAATTTTGAAAGCGAATAAAAGTCTGTCCCCCCACCCCTCTCAGACTGCAAAGTTTCTTAAAGATTTGTTAAAAAATAAAAAGGTTATTAAGCATCCACATTTTTTCCAAAAGGGCGCCCTGCTTCCCATTCATCTTCCCATGGACAAAAGAGGTACATTTTTGCCAAAGCTTACAGCCTACACCACTAGATGGATTTGGGCCAGGTCCAAAACAACTTGGGCACAAAGCATTGACTCACGATCCATGCATGGTTTGGGGTAATTCCGTGATGTAGTTATTTTAAAATTAGACGGAGAAGGGGGTGCTCCTTCCCCAAAAATTATGAGTGCAATTCGGGAGTTGGAGTGGGTCCAGGTACCGAGTCTGCAACACAAAGCTTTCTGTAGCTTCAGCTATAGCTGCAAATAGCCAACATCATCTGAAAGCAAACTGCGTCACAGAAGCAGCGTGTGCTCTGGGGTGAAAGGGAGAGGCGAGGAGGTCGTCTGGGGAGTGGGGGGAGCTCGCACAGATGGGGGGGCACTTGGTGATGGCAAGGGAGGCAGGCAAGCTTTTTTGCCAGCTGTTTAACCAATTTTGTGGCTATACAAAGGACAATAGATTAAAGATATTTTTTATAACTATAGTGACATCGGGGGTGAAAGATCTCTGGCCATGGCCAGTGACTCAATTGCCATCCAGGTCTCCCATTCATGCATTAACCAGGACAGACTCTGCTTAGCTTTAAAGTGAGGAAAAGTCCATGTTGCCTGATAAATGAGCCAAACCTACAAGACTACTTAGAGGAATGGGCCAGCCCTTTCCTTGCTTTGAATCTAAGCAGGGTCAGCCCCGCTTTGAAGCCAAGCAGGGTCAGTCCCAGTTACTGCATGGTTGGGCGACCAACTGAGCATCTGAGTTAATGACTTTTTTTAAGCCGTTCTACCGTCAGTCCTTGATGGTGTTGCACTCGAGACAATGTTTCTCCTTTTGCTGAATTGCATTTTGGTATTTGTAGTCTCCCAGTCAAAAACAAATTTTAAAAAACTGGTATTTTTACAGCAACCGTGGGTCTCCCATCCCTGCATTAACTGGGACAACCCCTGCTTAGCTTCAAAGTGAGGAAGGGGTCAGCCCACCAAGGCCATGTTGCCTAATATCTGGGCTACCCTTAGAAGAACACTTAGAAAAACGTGGCCTAGGGGGGGCTGGCTCCTTCCTTGCTTTGAAACTAAGCAGGGTTTGTCCCGGTTACTGCATGGATTGCAGACTGTCCATGGTCCTGATTGCCGTGTTTTTTCCTAGTTTTAAATATCTCATAATGCATCCACATTTTTATAAAACAGAAAAAAATGAAATTAGAAAATGCTGAACACTGCTATCAGAAAATCCTGGCCTTAAGGAGTCCAAGACGCAGCACATAACCATTATGCTACAATGATGTTATTGTTTGGATTTGCACAAGTTTCATACCTAGCCTTTTATCATTGAACAGATTAAATTATAGGCTAAGTATGAAACGTATGCCCAATGAAGCACCACTTCATTGTGGCCTAGTGGTTAAATGCTGGGCCTCAAGACCAGGGTTCAAGGCTGTATGTTTTAAAACATAAAACAAATTTAATTTAATAGAAAAGCAACGCAAGTGGGAGGTGGCTGCAATGTCAGCCACGTCCAAACATCCCTCTCGCCAACAATAACAGCGCTGGAATGGCTTTCACAGCGAAATGGGCACTGCAGCGGATGCCCGTGACAAATTGGCCCATGCCAAAATGATGGCCCCGAAAAGGGGTGTACTGCTTGGACAACTCTGCGTAACCAAAGTGTGTGCTACAAAGCAATATTTTAATCTCACTGCGCATTGCCTTAAAACATTGTGAGTTGTCAAAGCCTGCAATCCGAAGGCCTTGGCTAGTGTTCTGGTAGCGTTTTAAAATGGACAGTGTGCACAGCATGCACAGCTAAAGACCATCTCCACTGACCATGGCTGAAGACCATGCTAGTGGTCTGGAAGCATTCTAAAAATCTAAGGAATAACATAACCCTTGAAATTCAAGGAAAATATTTAGTTGCAGGAGCGTTAAGGTGAGAAATTAATGCAGCACAACCCTGGAAATTCAGCTAAAGCCACCTTCACTTCACGCCCCCCCTTGCGCAGACCATGACCACAATGATGACATCACAGCGTGGCCCAGTACTTGACGTACTTGATTTAGTGTGCTGGGTAACCGTAGCAACGGTTTCCCAGCGCTCGATTCACAGACCGCGGCCGAACCTGCGTACTGACGGCGTCTTACCCGCCAGCTATTTTCAGGTATTTGTGCCACATCGACTGGCAATTTATAGCCTTATAATCTCTTACACTAAGTGACGCCCGTTCTTTACGAGCTGAATGCCACCTAAAGCTATATATCCTAACAGTAAGTGTGCTCTTAGTACGAGTGCGCTGGCCACTTAACTTTAACTTCCGCATGCCGTAGATACAACAAAATGACACGGCCACACTTTCCACCCTTGCAGCCACTCGCCCGTATTAGTGAAGACCCGGCTAAAGATTAAATATGCACTTCTATTTTCCCATGACTGGGCCTTTGTCCAAATATAATAGAACATAATATCTTACCGCTTTATTTGAACCTTTGAGTAATATCTCTTTAACATATATGAGAGCCACCTAAACGTTCTAGGGACACATATATTCTTATATATTTGTATACAGATTAATTATACATTGGGACTAGATTGAGCATCTACTTCACTCGCTTGCAGTGATAGGTTGCCTACATCAGGCGATTTGTATCAATACTTTCAACATTATCTATTTAAGAGTACCTGAGCATCGGCTATTTGTCCCCTTCTGACTCTACCAATGCCAGCGCACTTAGATACCTCTATTTACCTTACACGACCCGCCTATTAACACCGATCTCCAATACCTTACACCACATCTCAGTAAGACAAAGAAGACGAAGTGTCTTCTAGACTTCGAGCTACTTGTAAAGTGAGTACCTACCGTAACACGTAACCTTATGTACCCATTTAAATCAAGTGGTGTCCTACTTAAGTATATGCAACTAGCCAGATATTCGCTTGTTGGGATTATAGGACTATGTGTCCTGTGTTTTCTTGTCTACAGGGACCCCCTAGGACTGCTACACTGAGAACCAATGTAACCACCTAGGAACGCTTACTGACAATATGAGACGGTAAGCCCCCAGAGTACAATTAATTAAAATAATTGTCAATGTACTCTACATAAGCAACCACACTAACCTAAATGTGGTCTGTTTTTATAATTAGGTTTGGCCTGGATTGACCTCCTTACACTTATAACAGGAGTTTGTGGAACATAAACCCTATAGGATTGTCCACTGGAAAATATTATATAAACTTTCACTCTGCAAAAACTGTTACAACTTGGCAAGTCAACTACAAGACCATCACAAATTGTTTGGTGGACTTTGGTTCACCTCAATTCAAACATTCCCCTGAAGAAGTTCCTGATAGTAAATCCTAAGGGACTTAGGAACGAAACATGTTGGGCATTCATAGATACTAATGTAAAGTATCTGAAGGAGTATTAGAAATACTGTGAAAGGTGCACTCTAGGTACTTTCTTTGACTAAAGCATCTAGATTTGAGTCATTTGTAAATGAAGTTCTAAGATGTTGTATTTGTGTGGCTTGTCCTAACAAAAAAATCAAGGTATTAATAACCTGATGTCATTTTGTATATAGGTACACTTGATGTTAACATAGTATCTATAAGAGAGAGATACAGGTTTACAGCACATTTTGCACATTGCCAATTGTTGGTGATTAACACTTAGCACTGTTTTGAGCACTGGTCACTTTGTTAGTTTTTACATGTCAGCTTTTATGTATTTGTTTTTAAACATTACTTTTTTTTATTAAACATTACCCATTTTAACTGCATTTATTTATGAAGTCAGGTTGTATTTTCCGTGAACTTCAACTTGCCATTGTCTGTACTGTTTCTGCAACTGTTATAACCCAAATACTTGTCATGATGCCCGCTCCCGGGGAGCTGGTTCAAGCCCTGCGTCCCCGAAAGCGGACATCCAGTCCCCAAGGAAGGATCCAGCAACCCCATATAGGGGCCCTTTGGACAGTGTCTTGGCGCCTATGGCGCCAGGCTCATAAAAGACATCAGTCCTGGCGCCATAGGCGCCAGGCTCATTATGGATGTGCTTGGGTGCACTTACCTGATGCAGACCATGCTGCAGGATCCCGGCCTCCTTGAGGCCTGAAAGGAACTACTTTACCCGTGGCACTAATTTACCATCCGGGCGTGGTCAGGGAAGGATACATACCTGATTGGGGGAAGGATACATACCTGGAACTTCTTCCAAGGCTATTTAAACCCCACCCAAACAGCCACACGTGCTTTGCGTTGTTCTGCATCTAGCAGCTGGACGCTCACCGTGTCTGCTCCTGCATCCTGACTTCTGCCACGCCTGCCAGCATCCTGGATCACCTGCAAAGGAAGAGAAGAAGAGAACAGAAGAAGGAAAAGCCCTTACCTGCTAAATCCGCATCCCAGAGACATCTCGCCGACAATCCTGAAAAGGAAGACTTTTATTTAAAAGCTCATCGCGTCGATCGATGCAGCGCCGCATTCCACTCACCTTTACTGGGCGCCTCCATGTTCAGCAGCGATCATCCGGATTCGCAGTCACGCCCCAGCGCCTAGGGAGAAAAAGACCAGAACAAAAGGTGAGAGAGAGAAGGGAATAAGGAAAGCTAAATCTCCATGTTAAGACTTACCTGTTGAGTCATTCCCTCTTCATTTCGGGTCCGCGCCGCATCCTGGCATTTCCGGACCCCAGCCCCTAAGGGGAAAAAGAGACATCAGCGTTAATGAGCGAATTAAAAGACATTACCAAAAAACGCTCATTAAAGACTTACCTGATTTCTACAAGGATTTCACCTCTCATCTCGGGTCGGTGCCTGTTCCCCGGCATTCCGTACCCCGGCCCCTATGGGGAAAAAGACACTAGCATTAGTACATTAATGCATGGACACAAGGGGAACCTCTTATCAAAAAACCTACCTGGAAGCCAAGCAAGTTTGGTTCTCACCAATCCGAAAATCCAGTGAAGTAACTGGATACCAATGCGCCCTTGCATCAGAAGCAGGATGGAGAGCTCGTCCTTCCAGACCCTAAGGTGAGACGCTACGAGGAATCACAGAAGGGTTTTGAGGAGGGTGAGAGGGGAAAGTGGGAGGCTGATTGCATTACCCCTCAGACAGTTAATCCCCTATTTTCGCCTACAGAAGGATACTTCTGCGAGCCAGACAAGCCAGATTTGGGGGCCCGGTCCAGTCCGTCTTCCGAACCCTGCGCATCACCTTAGAAGAGGTCACAGCAGCGCAAACCAGGCCAGCGCCTCCGTGGGAGTCAGGTGAGCGTTACAGAACGCGAAGCCTTCCTACAAATTCCCACCTAGGCGCTATGGAAAGTTCTGAGACTGATCAGTTGGCCCAATTACTGGGGGAATTACGGGACGAAGTACATGCCGCTCGTCAAGAGACTAATGCCCTCAGGAGGGAATTAATAATATCAAAGGAAAGAACTGATGACCTGGCCAGACAGCTTTTGCAAGGTCAAGCTGGGCAAACTCCTCTTCCTGGTCCCGGAGGGAACCCTGCTCCTGTGGTTTCCAGTAACCCTGTGCAGATTAATCTACCTGGAAACATGCCGCTGGCCCCACCCGAACGCTTTGCTGGGGACCCCAAACGATTCGCCGTATTCATGAATCAGTGTCGTTTGCACTTCATATGCAGCCCTGGGGCCTTCCCTAATGATCAGACCAAGGTAGCCTTTGTATTGTCATATCTCAGCGGCTGTGCTGCCGATTGGTCAGTTCCACTGGTTAATCAAGATGACCCGATTCTCTGTGATTTTCAAAGGTTTCAAGCAAGCATGGAAAGGTTATTTGCTCGACACTCTCAGGGGCAGGCTCTGGATGATGAACTTCTATCCCTTCGACAGGGCAATCAGGACCTCCTATCCTATATTGCAACCTTTAATAGACTAATTGTGGAAACGGGATGGCCAGAGGATAAAAGAGTCACGTTGTTTTATCGAGGCCTACGCGGAGAACTTAAAGATGTCTTGGCCCAAGTGGTAAATCCGCCTCAAGAATGCACAGAGTATATAGACTTAGTGGTCCAATTGGAACACAGACTTCAAAACAGAAAAGATCGGTCCAGGTTTGAGACCCGGGTGTTGGTCAAGACCCATGCTAATCCCAAGGGAGTTGATGTCTCTGAGCCTATGCAAATTGGAGGGGTTAAAGGACCCTTAACTTAAAAGGAACGTGAAAGGAGGCGGCAGTTAAAATTATGTCTTTATTGTGGGAATTCTGGACACTTTCTACGAGATTGCCCGGCAAAACCGCCCCGAAAGGCGGTAGGAGCCGCTGATAAAAACCATGAAGACTCTGTTTCGGGAAACGACTCCGCCCGACAAGTGTAAGGGTCCGCTTGCCGAGCTTGAAAACTAACTCTCAGACCTCACATTTCATTGTGCCAATGGTTCTCGTAGATCCAGAACAGCCTAAGAGTTTGCATGCAATAAAGGCATACATCGATAGTGGGGCTATTGGAAACTATGTGGATCGTGAATTGGTCTCTAGGATTAACCTCCCTCTCCGTCCTAAAACCAGCAAAGATGTCATCACCACAGTCGATGGAACTGAAATTGCCTCTGCACCGGTAACACATTCCACTACTGAGGTGACTCTTATAGGTCCCGACGGCCATCGGGAGGGTGTTGTGTTTGATGTAAACAAGGCTTCACAGTTTCAGGTTATTCTTGGAATCCCTTGGTTAGAGACACATAATCCTCGAATTGATTGGCGAGCTAAGAGAATAACCTTTCCGGATTGTACACAAACCTGCTACCCAGAAACCCTGAAGATTAATCTAGCATCTGTAACCTCTGCCCCCATGCAACTACCTCCGGAATACCAAGACTTTTAGGACGTCTTCCAAAAGGAACAGGCCAACACGTTACCTCCTCACAGATTGTACGATTGCCAAATCGATCTAGTGCCCGGTGCACAACCCCCTTGTAGCAGGATGTATGCCCTTACCGAACCTGAGAATCTGCATTTGAGACAATATTTGGATCAATACATAGCTAATGGTTTTATTCGCCCGTCAAAGTCCCCGGCATCCTCGGCTTTGTTCTTCGTGCCCAAAAAAGAAGGCGACCATAGTATCGATTACCGCGCATTGAACCAGATAACGGTTAAAAACCGTTATCCTCTGCCTCTGATCCCTGAACTCCTTGACCAGGTGAAGGACGCTTGCATATACACCAAGTTAAATCTCCGGGGGGCTTATCATCTGGTACGAGTTAAAGAAGGCGACGAATGGAAAACTGCCTTCCGTACTAAATATGGATTATTTGAGTACCAGGTGATGCCTTTCGGATTGTGTAACGTGCCGGCTGCCTTCCAATACTTCATGAATGATGTCCTTCGGGAACTCATCGATGTTTGTGTTGTCGTATATATCGATGACATTCTGGTGTACTCCTCTTCGGAATCTGATCACAGAAAACACGTCAGGGCAGTACTTGAAAAACTGCGCCAACACAAACTATTTGCTAAATTGGAGAAATGTGTTTTTCATACCACAGAAGTCGAGTTTCTAGGTTTCATCCTGACACCCAAAGGAGTCCGGATGGACTCAAGAAAAGTGGATACCATCCTCAAATGGCCATCACCTAGCTCTGTAAAAGGGGTTCAAAGCATGCTCGGCTTTGCCAATTTCTGTCGCAGGTTTATCCCGGAATTTTCACGCGTGGTACAACCCATTACTGCACTCTTGTGGAAAACTAAACGTTTTAAATGGTTTGAAGAAGCCGAGCAGGCCTTTCAGGATTTAAAAGCTAAGTTTACCTCTGCACCTAGATTGAAACACCCGCGTCCAGATCTCCCTTATGTCGTCGAGACTGACGCATCCAGCCTAGCCATGGGAGCTGTCCTGTCCCAAAGAGATCCCGAAACCAACCAACTGCATCCCGTAGCATTTTGGTCCAGAAAATTCTGGGCACCCGAGGTTAATTATGCAATCACGGACAAAGAACTGTTAGCCATTAAGTCTGCTTTTAAAGCCTGGCGGCATTATCTGCTTGGCGCTCGACATACCATCACAGTGATCACTGATCGGCGGAATTTACAGTATTTGAAAACCGCCAAGGCTCAGTCATCACGGCAGCTCCGATGGGCTTTGTTTTGCGCTGAATTTGATTTTGTGATTACCTATCGACCTGGCTGCAAGAATGGCAAAGCAGACGCCTTATCCCGAATTGGAATGGGAGAATCTGATACAAACTCAGAACCAGTACCAATAATTCCCGAACAGAGAATTCTAGGCATGACTTTGTTACAGACGCTTGAAGACATTCAAGCCAGAGTGAAACAACTCCTGGACCCTACAACCTTACAGGATTGGATACAAAAGGAATCAGACTTTACCATAGCTAATGGTTTACCTTATTTTCAAGGATGCTTATTCCTGCCATATAAGGAATTACATGAACTAGTTATTTCCGGTTATCATGATGCATTAATAGAGGGACACCCCAGTATTGCCAAGACAGAGGAAAAGGTGAAACGACAATTTTGGTGGCCCTCTTGGCGAAAAGATGTTAAATCTTTTGTGATGTCCTGTGGTGTTTGCGCCCAAAATAAAAGTCAAAAGAAAAGACCAGCCCGTCTCCTTCAACCTCTAGACATACCGCCAGCACCCTGGCACACCCTATCAATGGATTTTATTACGGACCTGCCTCCTTGTTCGGGGTACAATACTATTCTGGTAATTGTGGATTTGTTTTCCAAAATGGCCCACTTTATTCCTTTGAAAGGTTTAGCTTCAGCTTCTGTCCTAGCCAAAGAATTCCTCGAAAATATTGTTCGACTACATGGATTCCCATCTATACTAATCTCTGACCGGGGAAGCCAATTCATTTCCCACTTCTGGCGCAAATGTTGTCAAATGGCGCAGATGGACATAAGATTATCGACCAGTCACCACCCTCAGACCGATGGTCAGACCGAGAGGACAAATCAGACCCTTGAGCAATACTTACGGTGTATGTTACAGCAATCTGAAAGCAACTGGAAAGACATTCTTTGGATAGCCGAATGCGCATATAATAATTCGGTACACTCTGGAACTGGCCACAGTCCATTTTATACTTTGTTTGGGCATCACCCTCGAACCTCAAACCTTGACTCACCTCAGAACCTCGGAATGCCTGCAGTAGAACATCTGCATTCTACAATTACCCAAGCCTTCAAAGAGGCAACTACGCATTTACAACAAGCCAAGAGAAAATACAAGGAGAATGCTGATCTACATCGGAGTGAAGCACCTCCGTATCAGATTGGGGATCAAGTGTGGTTAGCTACCAGACATTTACCACTCAAAGGGCCTCAAACTTTTAACCCAAAATATCTGGGACCTTATTCTATTACGGCAATAATTAACCCAGTGGCTGTTAAACTTGATTTACCAGCTAGTATGTGAATTCACCCTGTTTTTCATGTGTCACTTCTGAAACCAGTGGTACCCGGAACCCGACTACTCAAACCTCCAGAACCTATTCTAATAGATGGGGAGCCTGAATTCGAAGTGAAGAACATTTTAGACTCAAAAATGTTTAGGTCAAAAGTGTTCTACCTAATTGATTGGAAGGGGTACGGCCCTCAGGAGAGGTCGTGGGAACCCAGCGACCATGTGCATGCACCTCGATTAGTCAGGAAATTCCACCGACTCTTCCCAGACAAACCAAAACCCCCGGAGGGAACAACCTTGGGAGGGGCCTTGGGGGGGAGTGCTGTCATGCGCTGCGTCCCCGAAAAGCGGACAACCAGTCCCCAAGGAAGGACCCAGCAACCCCATATAGGGGCCCTTTGGACATAGGCGCCAGGCTCATAAAAGACATCACTCCTGGCGCCATAGGCGCCAGGCTCAATATGGATGTGCTTGGGTGCACTTACCTGATGCAGACCATGCTGCAGGATCCCGGCCTCCTTGAGGCCTGAAATGAACTACTTTACCTGTGGGACTAATCTATCATCCGGGCGTGGTCAGGGAAGGATACATACCTGATTGGAGGAAGGATACATACCTGGAACTTCTTCCAAGGCTTTTTAAACCCCACCCGAACAGCCACACGTGCTTCGCGTTGTTCTGCATCTAGCAGCTGGACGCTCACCGTGTCTGCTCCTGCATCCTGAATTCTGCCACGCCTGCCAGCATCCTGGATCACCTGCAAAGGAAGAGAAGAAGAGAACAGAAGAAGGAAAAGTCCTTACCTGCTAAATCCGCATCCCGGAGACATCTCGCCGACAATCCTGAAAAGGAAGACTTTTATTTAAAAGCTCATCGCATCGATCGCTGCAGCGCTGCATTCCATTCACCTTTACTGGGCGCCTCCATGTTCAGCAGCGATCATCCGGATTCGCAGTCACGCCCCAGCGCCTAGGGAGAAAAAGACCAGAACAAAAGGTGAGAGAGAGAAGGGACTAAGGAAAGCTAAATCTCCATGTTAAGACTTACCTGTTGATTCATTCCCTCTTCATTTCGGGTCCGCACCGCATCCTGGCATTTCCGGACCCCGACCCCTAAGGGGAAAAAGAGACATTAGCGTTAATGAGCGAATTAAAAGACATTACCAAAAAACGCTCATTAAAGACTTACCTGATTTCTACAAGGATTTCACCTCTCATCTCGGGTCGGTGCCTGTTCCCCGGCATTCCGTACCCCGGCCCCTATGGGGAAAAAGACACTAGCATTACTACATTAATGCATGGACACAGGGGAACCTCTTATCAAAAAACTTACCTGGAAGCCAAGCAAGTTTGGTTCTCACCAATCCGAAAATCCAGTGAAGTAACTGGATACCAACGCGCCCCTGCATCAGAAGCAGGATGGAGAGATCGTCCTTCCAGACCCTAAGGTGAGACGCTACGAGGAATCACAGAAGGGTTTTCGAGGAGGGTGAGAGGGTAAGTGGGAGGCTGATTGCATTACACCGTAGACAGTTAATCCCCTATTTTCGCCTACAGAAGAATACTTCTGCAAGCCAGACAAGCCAGATTTGGGGGCCCGGTCCAGTCCGTCTTCCGAACCCTGCGCATCACCTTAGAAGAGGTCACAGCAGCGCGAACCAGGCCAACGCCTCCGTGGGAGTCAGGTGGGAGTCAGGTGAGTGTTACAATACTATCCAGAGAATTGTTTGCACAAACCAACCAAAGGTGTGGGAGCCTTGTTGTTTTTGTTCTTATTCAAGATATGTCAGGTTTGCTCCCTCTGAACCTTTAGCTTCTCCTGATTTCCCCCTAATTATTGCTGAGTTCATAGTACGGCCATCCGTCGTGGGAATCCTTTCATTAGTATCCCGTAAATAAATTTCAGAGATATAGACACTAACTCTCTTCCTGATAAACCTACAAGTTAACAACCATAGTATGGCTGCAGACAAAGTTAAAAGCTATGATGGCAAGTATGTCTTAGAAGTACTTGCACAAGCTACTGCCTTAGATCCAGACAATGGCAGCACTACACTTAATAATGTAAGTAATTGGAATGAGCTAGCCCAATTAAAAAAGAGATTCATTAGAACAGAAATACATAGACTAATCATGATAGAGTACCTTAGAAATGGTAGCCTGCCTCAAGGTTTAGTGGTCCGTAATGAACCCAGGTTATTTCTAGACAATAAAGAATTTGTACAACAATGGAGATATATATTGCCAACAAATGCGGCAGAGATTGGATAATTTTGATTATCGACACTGCAAAAGAAATGACTGAGAAGTTTCCATCTGAACTAACAATACTAGAAGATGAAATTAAGAAATTGGTATCTATTGACATCTTTAAGAAAAGGTTAGAAGAAATGAACAAAGAGATAGACGACTTCAAAGACTATACAACTCGTGATAGAGTGAGGAGGATGAAAAAAGATCTAATCAATTTCTCAGATGAGAAGGCCTTTTTGTACACACAAGAAAATTACAAGCCAAGCCAACAACGAGGCCAACCGAACCAGAGGCAACGTAGAGTTCGATTCGATAATACATCTTATAGTTCACATGGCTGGAGTGATGAGACCTTCGAGGATGGTGAAGATAATTACTGAAACAACAGAGGTACATCAAGAGGCAGAAGACCAAGTGGCATGAGACGTGGACAACCACAGAGATCCCAGAGAGGTAGAGATAGAGGGAATTCGAGACCCAACTCTGGTTTTTTAGATCAGGACCAAGTGGATTGGGACTTCGAGCCACGACACACAAGAAGCAAGAAACTTTATTAGCGAACCTCTCGAACTACTTACCAAATGAAGCAGAAAAATCGATTTTACAAAAAGGATTTAGTTTTGTCCCTACAGATCGTTATGATCCATTCAAAAACAGAACTGATCTGGAAATGCTATTCAGGAAAATCCATTTGAAATAGTTATTTTCAACTAATATGTACATACGAGAGACGAACGAGTCAGGACTACGTCGTGCATCAAAGTTCAATCCCCCCACGACCAGCTACACTCCAGAATCTATAGTGTTCGAAAGAAGAGTCATGAGCGACTTATATAATCTGGAAAGTAGTACCATTCCTCGCAAATTTCAAAACACAAGTAAGAGAGAAAGAGATGCGATCCAAACACTGAAGTCCAATCGAGACATAGTCATCAGAAAAGCTGATAAAGGAGGAGCTATAGTCATCCTTAACTGACAGGACTATGTCAAAGAATGTGAACGCCAACTAAGTGACACCCTGTTTTATGAACCATTAACAACAGATCCAACCACAAATGATGATCAACCATAAAATCACCAAAGCAGAAGAAAGAGGGTGGATATCTAAACAAGAATCTGAATACTTAATGTCCACACACCCCAGTGTTCCTAAATGTTATACTCTACCCAAAATACACAAAACATTGGTATATCCACCAGGGAGATCACTAGTGTCGGGATGCGGTTCCCTCTTAGAACCCCTCTATAAATTTGCGGATAGGTTTTTGAGCCCATACGTCAAACAAATGGTATCTTATATCCAGGATACCACAGAAGTGATCAGACTGGTGGAGGGAATGAAGATAAACAAAGGGGACTTATTGGTTACTCTAGACGTAGTATCATTATATACTAAGACCCCACAACAAGCCACACTATGGTAGAAGAAAAATTGTTAACGTCTAGAACTACAGCAAAACACCCAACTCCTTCATCCTTTCGTGTACGGAGATGGCACGATGTGAGAACTACTTTGTGTTTAATGTTTTGTTCTATAAACATGGAACTGTGATGGGGTCCGCTGTGGCACCAACTCTTGCAAATGTGTATGTCGAAACTATTGAAATCGATGTTATCATGACTGAAATGAATCCATATAGAAAACACATAAAACTATGGAGAAGATTCATTGATGATATTTTAATGATTTGGACAGGCGATATGCATAACTTTGATGCATTCACAGTGTGGCTGAATTCACAAAATCCCTTCCTGAAATTTACTCATACAACTAGTTATGATGAAATTAATTTTCTGGATTTGACTATCTTCGCGAACAGCTCACAATCAGTGCTTCAAGTAAAACCATTCCACAAAGACACTGACAAAAATTCTATGTTACTTTATTCTAGTTTTCACCCCAAACACACGAGACAAAATTTACCTTTTGGCCAATTTCTACGGATGAAAAGGAATAGCACAACTAAACGTCATTTTGTGGAAGAAGCTAACACTTTGAAATCTAACCTACTACAACGTGTGTATCCAAGAAAAGAGGTCAAGACAGCATACAAAAGAGCGTACAACTATAACAGAGACGCCATTTTGGAATACAGACAGAAGAAACCAAATGATGATAATATTGTGTTTGTTAGCACATATAGCCCATTATCAAATGAAATTACTAAAATTGTGAAACACAATTGCCATGTGTTAGAAAAAGGTGAATGCCCCCTGTCAACACCTAAATGTGCTTTTAGAAGAAGTAAAAACCTGAAAGAACTGACTACTAGTAATGATGTGCTCCTGAAACCTACTACCCAACCCACACTAACAGAAAGTTGGGGCCTCCCGAAAACCAAAGGCCATAGCTCCTGTGGTCACTGCAATTGCTGTGCACAAACAAGTAGAACCAAGGATATTGATCTGGGCCTAAACAAAAAATGGGAACAAAGAGTGTTGACTAATTGTAATTCCTCAATGGTAGTGTATGCTATCTGGTGCCCATGCGACAGGCTGTATATTGGAAAAGCCGAAAGGAAAGTTAAAGTGAGGATAGGCGAACACAAAAGCTGTATAAGAAACAACACCATTAATGCATCTTTAGTGGGCCACTTTGCAAGCTTGGGACACAAACCTGAAGAATTAAGATGGACAGTTGTCATGAAAATTGGACTGACCCATGACCTGAATCATGACAAACATACACTAAGTATACAAGAGCAAAAAATGATCTTTTTGACTAAAAGTTACCCCTTGGGGCTGAATGAAAATATTGACTGGAGTGTTTTTATTAATTAGCAGACACTGTATAAGCAGAATGGTACAGCATTAACATGACATGCACATATAGAATCATTGTGGCCATAGATACATCCTGTGTTATGCTTTTATGACTAACCACAGGTAGCCCTTGTCAAGCGACATTTGTTAATTCTAATAAAAGGTTACTATATATGCAACAAGTGTACTAAGACCTTAGGACATATATTGACTTTCGGATTGTCCTATTTTTAAACAATGATGCTCTGTAATCGATCAGATTGATGTTGTTTATAGTGCACTTTTTACTTTATACAATACAATCTGGTTATTTAGACCGTGCATACACGAACGTACCTACATATAAGAGTAGATATAGCATTTTGCCCGACTTTACCTCGGCCCACTACGAGATGTTTAATCCACACTAGAGTGCTGACACATCCACACTGCTACGTAATGGGTCTCATTTTGAGGCTCCTGACTAGCATCCCTGCCACGACGCATGTGCCGTCAATTTGACGTACTTGATTTAGCGTGCTGGGTAACTGTAGCAACGGTTTCCCAGTGCTCGATTCACAGACCGCGGCCGAAGCTGCTTACTGACGGCATCTTACCCGCCAGCTATTTTCAGGTACTTGTGCCACATCGACTGGCGACTTATAGCCTTATAATCTCTTACACTAAGCGACCCTCGTTCTTTACGAGCTGAATGCCACCTAATACAAAACAAAGCTATATATCCTAACAGTAAGTGTGCTGTTAGTACGGGTGCACTGGCCACTTAACTTTAACTTCTGCATGCCGTAGATACAACAAAATGACACGGCCACACTTTCCACCTTTGCAGCCACTCGCCCGTATTAGTGAACACCCGGCTAAAGATTAAATATGCACTTCTATTTTCCCATGACTGGGCCTTTGTCCAAATATAATAGAACATAATATGTTACCGCTGTATTTGAACCTTTGAGTAACATCTCTTTAACATATATGAGAGCCACCTAAACGTTCTAGGGACCCATATATTCTTATATATTTGTATACAGATTAATTATACATTGGGACTAGATTGAGCGTCTACTTCACTCGCTTGCAATGATAGGTTGCCTACATCAGGCGATTTGTATCAATACTTTCAACATTATCTATTTAAGAGTACCTGAGCATCAGCTATTTGTCCCCTTCTGACTCTACCAATGCCAGCACACTTAGATACCTCTATCTACCTTACACGACCCGCCTATTAACACCGATCTCCAGTACCTTACACCACATCTAAGTAAGACGAAGAAGACAAAGTGTCTTCTAGACTTCGAGCTACTTGTAAAGTGAGTACCTACTGTAACACGTAACCTTATGTACCCATTTAAATCAAGTGGTGTACTACTTAAGTATAGGCAACTAGCCAGATATTTGCTTGTTGGGATTATAGGACTAGGTGTCCTGTGTTTTCTTGTCTACAGGGACCCCCTAGGACTGCTACACTGAGAACCAATGCAACCACCTACGAATGCTTACTGACAATATGAGACAGTAATCCCCCAGAGTACAATTAATTAAAATAATTGTCAATGTACTCTACATAAGCAACCACACTAACCTAAATGTGGTCTGTTTTTATAATTAGGTTTGGCCTGGATTAACCTCCTTACACTTATGACAGGAGTTTGTGGAACATAAACCTTATAGGATTGTCCACTGCAAAATATTATATAAACCTTCACTCTGCAACAACTGTTACAACTTGGCAAGTCGACTAAAAAACCATCGTATTAGGAGTGTGAAAGGTGCACTCTAAGTACTTTTTTGACTAAGGCATCTAGATTTGAGCCATTTGTTAATGAATGTCTCAGATGTTGTATTTGTGTGGCTTGTCCTAACAAAAAAAATCAAGGTATTAATAACCTGATGTCATTTTGTATATAGGTACACTTGATGTTAACATAGTATCTATAAGAGACAGATACAGTTTTACAGCACATTTTGCACAATTGATGGTGATTAACACTTAGCACTGTTTTGAGCACTAATCACTTTGTTAGTTTATATATGTCAGCTTTTATGTATTTGTTTTTAAACATGACTTTTTTTTATTAAACATTACCCATTTTAACAGCATTTATTTATGAAGTCAGGTTGTATTTTCCGTGAACTTCAACTTGCCATTGTTTGTACTGTTTCTGCAACTGTGATAACCCAAATGCTATCCAGAGAATTGTTTACACAAACCAACCAAAGGTGTTGGAGCCTTGTTGTTTTTGTTCTTATTCAAGATATGTCAGGTTTGCTCCCTCTGAACCTTTTGATTCTCCTGATTTCCCCCTAATTATTGCTGAGTCCATTGTTTGCTACAACCGTTAGCTCCCCTTACCAAAAAGAGACACTGGTTCTAAGACAGGAAATAAGAAAAATCACATGTGACAATAATATAATTCAGAATACATGAATGTGTCTTTATAAAGAACTTTGTTTTTTATTTTTTGATACGTGCGAAATAATCATTGAATAGTATCTCAGCTTTGTAAAGAGATAACTTTTCAAATTAAAAAGCACAAACAGAGTAAAACAATATGAGTCAACATATTAACAAACCCTCATAATAAACCAGTTTCATAATAGCAGGAAAACCACAATAAGGGCATACTAAAAAATGCAACCTCCTAAAAAAGGTACGTCTTTAGAGTTTTGCAAAAATCCAGTAAGTCCTGTCGTTGGTGTTAGAGATCTGAGATAGCATTCCAACAATTAACAGCCCATGAACATGATATTTCCAATGCAGAGGAGCAGCAAAATCAAGGGATCTCTAATTGGAACACGTGCTGGCTCTTCAGGCCCTGCATGTCTCCGAAAATTACCACTTTATTTTCCAGATAGCTTGGGGAACTGGCCAAACCAGGCTACCTTAAGCTCATTGAAGGAGCAAACATGACCTTCAGAACACCGATCATGACTGAATTTTCCAGATCAATGTGAAAAATAAACCTGACCTTAAACCAAAAAACAGCCGTTTGATGGCTTTAACTGAAAACAAATCACAGTTGTGTGATATGTATACTAAGCGCAAATGGGTGATGTAACCACAAGTGAGAATTCAAGAGAAAAGTGGAATGATTTAACAATAGACAGGAAGATCTATTGCACTAAAGATCCAAAAGTGCACAGCCATCCAATCCTCGACCACTTAGAGCAATCCATGAGAGGAGGTGTCACTAATTGATTAAACCTGCAGGTAAGATTGAATGTCCTCCCAATACAGATACATGAGGGCTCCCCACTTGCAAGCCAGTGGTAACATATGTAGACTGAATAATAGAAGGGATAAGAGGAAATGATCAGGCACTCCATGTGCCATTTGGTTTGGAGATGAACAAGCAGGTGTGACTAGGACCAGTGGCGACTACCTGACGATGAAAGCCTGACTCCATTCAGGTACCATTGTCCCACGTCCACCTGGAGATAGAGGAGGTCTAAGAGCACCCCTGGTGGATCATGTAAAATGCAGCTAAGAGATCCAGTAGTGCAAGCATGCACGCCCTCACATCATCATACACAAGGTTTACATCAGAGTGGACGTCGCAGTGCTGCAGCCAATGTGGAAGCTGGATTGCTAAGCATTCAAAGAGGCTGTCAATATAAATTAGCTACATTGGGACAGCCAATTAAAGAAAAGCCTGTTTCTATGTTATTTTTGGACAGCCATGATATGAAGCAAACTTTTCGAGCAGAGAGATCACCTGGCCCGATTTCAATACATCAGGAAAACAGCGCTTAGCCAAAGAAAGATTGACAATGCATGGCCACAACACAGAAAAAAGGCAACACACTCCTTCACTTCATGGGCTGGGCATGGGCCTCATTGTTTTCATAAGGAGACACAGATCAGCCACCTCGTGGAGGATTAATTATTTCCAGAAAGGCAGACATTCGTTATTCAAATCATTGACATTAACCCTAACATTACAATATCACAACGTCAAGTAATACATTGTAGAGGATCACTTCCCTTCCTAAATTGAGATTTTAAGCATCTGAAGAAGATATATGGCGTTATGCTTTTGAAGAAACTGTAGACAGGCTTGTAGGCTTGAACTGGCTTCAGAGAGATCAAACCGTGAGCCTCCCACCTCTCTACTGATTAAGTCAGACAGAGAAACTGGAATATCGAAAGAAAACTACAAATCGTAAATCGCTCTGTTTCAAGGTTATAATTGAAAACTTTCATTATCATATTACATCACATACCTGAAACTAGCTACTATTATAATAAGGATCCTACACTCTGCTTTTCAATTAATCATTTTTTAGTTGCTGTAAAAATATGTTATCTTTTGCAAAGTTCGTGGAATTTATAACACATATTACTGCCATTTGTATTGTCTCCTGGCTCTCTGGTGGATCTGAAAATAAGACCTTTTACTATGGGGTTGGTATCTTCATTTCAGAACAAAACTGGTCACTGTGTGTGGTCTTGCTTATTGGCGGGTGTGCACGGGAGGCCTTGTGTGGCCATGGCATAAGAATTCATTGGTTGTGTTGATATTGTTTAGCCGAAGTGTGGCATTCTGTTGTTTGGTGCCAGTAAGGGGTGTTATAGGCATTGTGTGTATGAAGCATAGCGGGTTTGCATGTGGTACGTTTGCAGGAAAAAGGGGGCTTTAATGGGGGTTAGTTGGCCTAAGAGAATATAATCCTTATGACATTGTATTAAATTGCAGTCAGGCTGGTAGCTAGTTGCGTTGCTGAAAACACAGTGTGCCATGTTCAGCTATGTTTGGTCTCTCTGACAATGGCCTATGGTTTCCTCACCGTATAAAACAGACACATTTTTATTGCTTTCCTGAAGGTTAAGTATTCCTATATTCTGCCTAGCCGTAGTCCCTTGGAGAGGGAGTTGCAGAGTTTTGTTGAGATGCTTGAAAATGCTTATCCACCATATTTATTTTCAAATATCGTTTGGGTTTAAGGTATATGTCCTGGATAGACCTCAGGAATCTGTCTGGTCTGTAGCAGAAGATTTATTTCTTGCAGGAATTCTGGTCCTTGGCCATGGATTGCACTGTGGAGAATGCAGAGTGTTTGACTGGTAGCCAGTGTAGTGAACTTAGTGTTTGCGTGTGATTTGTTCTCTCTTGTTGAGTCATAAAAGGAGTCTTGCTGCTGCATTCTCAATTCATTGTCTATTTTGGTGCGGTAGTAAGGCATGCCAAGGTAGACGCTGTCGGCATAGTCTATTCTTGACATGACAAGTGAGATAATGTTGAGTGTTCTGTGTTAAAAAGCGAGAATGGATAATATCCTTCTGATAGATCATAAATTGAAGAAGAAGCTTGTTTCTACTGCATTATCTTGAGGTTCCAGTCATAGCTCATTGTCCACCAGGATCCAGAGTTTTTTTTAACTACTTGGAGGCTTCTGGTCTGGTTCCCATTTCTGTAGGCCATGTTATGGGTGTTTGGATGGGTGGGATGTTGGGAGTAATCATGATTTCACTTTTATCCAGTTGAGTTTAAGTTTGATTTTTCTCAACCATGCACTGATGTATGAGAGACTATTGACAAGGGTTTGGGTTTATGCCCTTGCTGGTGGCAATTCAGTAGATGATTTGAGCATCATAAGTGTAGTTGTAGCATGTAAGGTTGTGTCATTTCATAGGAGGAACCATGTAGATGTTGCGGAGTATCAATGAGAAGGATAAGCCTTGTTGAACACTGCATGTGAGCATGCTTGAGGTTGAGCTGATAGGCGGTAGCCAGATGGTTTCCATTCTGTCTGTCAGGATTGCCCATCATAGCACAATGTTGCTTACCCCAGTTTCTTCTATTCCTTTGATGGGGGTTATACGGTTGCTTGTCAAAAGCCACTGAAAGGTCTAATAGCAACAGTGCTGAGGTGGTGTAGGAGTCTGACCTCATTTTTTGGTCATCTCAAATAGAGATTAGTGTTGTAGTATGTGCAATTTCGTTTAAATCTTTATCCTACTAAAGAAGAACTAACAGCACGAAATTAACAGTGATAAAGACATGACATGCAGACTCTGTAAAATCAAGAATGTGTCGGAATCTCTTCAAACACCTCCAATTGTCTGTGCTGCATTAACAGAAATAAAGTCAAGATTCTTGGGGATGATTTTTTGTGAATCTAGTTCTGTGGCCCCACAGATGAGTGGTGGTTAATTTTTATGTGTGGGAACGTACGTCTTTAATTTTATCTTTGGTTAATTTGTTTAAGGACGCTTTCAAATTAATTGAGTATTTTTCAGGAATCATTCATATGAGGGGATGAGTGGAAAACAGTTGATGGTTTTATGTTTTGTATATGAATATTCCATTGGTTTTAACATTATAACAATAGTGAAAGGTTGCATTTAAGCCAACCGTTAAAAAATAAAAATGAAAAAAATAAGTAGTGTCGAATCAATCCCTCTCATAGGTCTGAAACAGGCTGTTCCCTGGTCCTGTAGGTGGTTAGTTACCATGTGTGTTAGGAGATGTCCATGTACATACGTTTCTAGAGGTTTGGCTAGTGAGGAATGTTTGATATTGGCCAGTATTTGGTAGGGTTATCTGCCCTTACTTTGGGATCTTTGAGAAGGGGTTTAATGTAGGTGAATTTGAAGCATCCAGGGAATGTATGCATATTGTATCTATTAATTCGGGGTACAATACTGTGAAGCATGTGTTGGCATTTTTATTTTTCCATTTCAGGTAGGAGATTGTTGTTATTGTTTGGTTATGTGTATACCTTAAAGTAAGATAAATAATCTAACTTTGCATACAATGTAACATAGTACAGGTGTATCCATTATATACCAGTAGTATGTGAGAAACCTGAAGGTGTCTCCCTAGCTAGTGCCCGGGGTTCTGTCATTCAGGTGGCCAGGATACAGCCATCACTGTTGAATCCAGTTCCTGGGGGTGGACCAGTGAGGGAGGATCACCTGGATCGGGGGGTCCTCGAGGAGTGGGACACCAATGTGTGAGATGTGGTATCCCCCTTCCTTCAAGACCTCTTCCCCATCCTACCACTTAGGACATTCGAAAACACTGCCACCCCCTTTTCCAACATGAACACTTTCGTAGAAAGACAACAGACTCACACCAGAGCTGTTTAGCTGACATGTCCCAATACAAGGGTTAGGCAAAGTCAGGCAAATGATGAGAATCACACACACCTGACGGCCCTTCCCCACAGGTATAAAGGATGGAGCAATAGACCACAGTACTACAAGGCAGACCTCACGACGAGACAGCTATCCAGACCAGGCAGTTTAAAAGGAGGAGAAAGGCAGAAAATATCGAGAGGCTGATGAGGAGAGACATGACCTTGCCCTTTTTGACAAACCCTGTGAACCATCCGCTTAACAAATCATGAGACAAAGGACAATAGCCCCTGTGTGCTGCAGCAGATCTCAATGGTACATGGAGCTTATTGACGGCCGATAAACCGGAGCGAGCAGAATCCTGATTCCGTGGTACTGGCCTTGACTCCAGTGAAGAGGAGAGCCAAGCAGTTCACCACAGCCAGTGAGTCGAGGGGAGAGCCGATAAGGACAGGGCTGTGGTGAATGAAAGTAGCGACATGGCAAATTCAAAGAAGTTCAAAGAACTGTCATTTTTTGTAAAATGGAGACCAGCTGCAGAAGGGGACCGGCACCACATGGGTGCTGCTCTGAGAAAATCTGGTTGTTCCCCCTCTGAGTGAAACTACAGATACCAGAAGGCCATAGGACAGCTGCCAAGATAGGTTGAAGTGGTCATACAGGAGGTCAACAAAATCCCTGTACAGTCAAAAGCCTTTGACCTAAGAACTATAAAGAAAGCAAGGGAAGTGAATCTCGTGAACATTGAAAGTAAATGTGAATGTGAAGTTGGCAATAGTGAACCCAGAAGAGTGATGCTGACAAGAAGGGGGTGAGTATAAAGTCCCAAGAAACAGTGTGTTGACAAGAGTGAACCCGGCCGAGGGATGTCCACTGTAACTGTTTAAAAAGACATTAAGATTTGTGAAGGAAGAAAGAGCCATAGTGAACCCGGTGGAGGGAGGCTTAGAGTAAAGAGGGGTCAGCGCCCGGAAGAGGGGAACCCAAGAGTGAAGAATGCTTACCCTAAGTGAAATCAGAAAATGAACTTGTATTCTGTTTGTTTTAATATTTTGAATACATCAGGCCCTCGAAGGCAAGAGACTTACAAGAGAAACAAGACTTGGCCATCGAAAGCCCTGATAACTGCAAGTGGAACTGTCATCTCGTGCTGTGGAAGCTCGAGACTGTGCTCCAAGATCCCACCTTACCCCGTGCTCAAAACGTGGGGAAGGGAGACCAAGATACCGCATCCTGACATTTTATTTGTGAACACTTGTTTCTTTTCTTGAAAACCATCCCACACCCCTTTTTGTGTTAGTTGTAAGGTTTGGCAATAGGTTTCTTAGTATAGGACCTTTTTATTTGACACAACACCACTAGGACTGGCTTATTTTCATGTTGATGGGCGATGCTTGCTCCCACCTTAGATTTAGGTTTAGATTAGCCATTTTTCCAATCTGCATACAGTTTAATAAGCACCCTTGAACTGTTTCTGTCTTTACTGTTGCCACCATGAGTTCCTCACAAGTACTACTTGATAATTCTGGAACTACGAGAGCTAGGAACATGAAACACTGTGTTTTTAAAGAACAGAAACTCCTTGTTAATTTAAAACCAAACACCTTAAACAGAAATTATTAAAATGAGAATTCAATAAGCCCCCTCCTTTACTCATGCCACAAATATAGACATTATAATCATCCAATGATGATAGGGTGTGTGTATTCACTGTAGTGTTTAACTTTTGGGTAAGCTAACGGAAGGATCAGGCCAACCACATAGCGTGATACAATTATGACATAAGTGTGAGAATTTTCGGACACTTTAAAAATAGTTTGAGCACAGAATAGAGCATTCTGACTCTGGAAAAGTTGTACAGAAGAAGAACATCTGTCCCCGTTAGATGAGTGCCAAGTCTTGGTTCCATTTGGAAAATGTAGCCTTGCCTTTGAGGGATCCTGGACCAACTGAATTTGGAGCAGACCTGCTTTCCAAAAGGGATGAGAGCCTGGCCAGGAGTTTGTTTGGAAACTCATGAGGGCCGATTTTGACTCAGCACTTTATAAGAAAGATTGCAAAGTGGGTGCCATTGCTCCCTAGGTACAAGGGAATGTGGATGGTGGTTGTCACGGGTGGAGTTTGGGGGGGGGATCATTCTAAATAGGAAACAATGTGTTGTGTGAAATGCACCAGTGCTTCTACAGATATTTAAAGCCTGGTGAGATTTAACCATATATCTAGAAAATATGGCACTTCTCTGTACAGAGCACACATGCTAATGCAAGCTATTCATAAGTGAATAGGATATTGTAGTTAGTGACTGAGGTAAATATTGATTTTTTTGTTGTATTTTTATCTTAGGGAGATCACATGTAAATACATGCAAACATGTTATTTTCTGTGCTGTGAACACTGTAAAGAAGAAAACATTTCCCAGGGCTGAACAGTATGAAAAGTGTTTTCACAGATGTAATCAATGTTAGTCCATATTTCAAAAGCGCATCATACCATTCCCAAATGAGGATCAGTTTGATAATGTGTTCCGTGAAGACTTTAGTTACTTAAGCTAAATTTGAAAATGAGTGCAAGTTAAACTTTACCATTCCCATTTACCTAAAAAAGGAGGGGGATGTCAATTCATGGAACTCCTCACTCTTGAATACCTAGTACAAAAAAATGCCAGTGGGACAATCTGCAAAGTGAAAGGGAAGTGGTACTTCTACCTTTTCAATACAATATGAAAATTGTTCTCCGAGGTTGGGGTGGGAGGCTGAAAGGACATGCATTCTAAAGCAAAAACACAGCTTGCCCAAAACAAATGTCAAGAATTTGAACACAAGTTATTGCAACAACATTTTAAACTGCACACATTAGCATCTCGTAGCACCATATCTACAAGGGAAACAAGAGATTGGCTACCGCCAAACTCGCTACTGGCCCCGGCACCGGCGAATGGGCCATTACCAGCCTACTATGAGATGAATGGGCTGGTAATTGCCCATTTGCGGATGCCGGTATGGCTGGCCTCCCAATCCCCATTCTGTCCCATAGGTCAGCCACGCATGCAGTCCGGCACCGACAAGCAGAACTCGTAATGTGGCGGAGAGGTAACAATAGCGCCGGTAGCACTACCAGTGCTGTTGTTGCCTTTCCGCCACATTCATAATGAGGCCCAGTTCTAACATGTCTATGGGCCTCATTACAAGTGAGGCGGAACGGGTTAACGGGACCCTCTAAAGGATGCGGACCCATTAAACCCGTTCCGCCTCATTACAAGCTCCCCTCGCGGGACCCTGTAAGTAACGCCTGGTCAAGCCAGGCGTGCTTACCGGGTCCTGCGAGGGGAAGAGGGAGCAAACAACGGGCCGCTGGTAATCGGCCCGTTGTTTGCTCCCTCCCCCGTTCCCATTCAGCCCTATAGGGGCTGAAATGGGAATGGGGAAGTTCCGGGCCCGGGTTCCTGGAGGGAGGAATTACTGGGTCCTCCGAACTCGGAATGGCCCGGTAATTCCCCATTCTGGGAACCCGGACCTGATTTTGGCGGCAGCCATCCCACCAATAGCGACATGGCTACCGCCAAGATCGTAATGAGGCCATATATATGTCCTAAAGGAAAGATACATTTTTGCATAATTTGCAAATGTAGCTTCATGTGTTATTTTGAAGTGTTTTTAATGCAAAGGAAGTGGTGCACTAGTGTCCGTTAAGTTATAGAGAGATATGGTTGATTTTGTAGATGGATGTTTGAGTGTGAGAAATAGTGAGATAAGTGCAGATAAGTAATTTTGTGTTTGTAGAACAGCGGTCTTTGATTGCGTAACATTGTAGTGACTTACCTTGGATAAAGCTGGAAACCGTTTTGATTTCACCTTTCATTTCTTGATTTAAATGAATTGATATTATAGTCTGTTTCTGGACCAGAATTGTGAGATAGGACTGTATATTTAAGGAGAATTAGATCATTGTGTTCTCCCGACATACCATGTATACACATTAATGAAAATATATCTGACAAGCCATGATCAGACCTTTTGTGTTTGGAGAAGGAACAGGAATGCCTGCACACTCGTAATTTTTGCTCTTCACTTTGAACCATGTTATTCTATGTTGAACTATACTGCACATTGCTACTAGCCAGGGGCAATCTCCAGGTGCTCGCATCGCTCTGGAAGAAAGGGGGTTGGTAGGTTAATGAGGATGAGATGAAAGGATAGGTTCAGAACCAGGAGGAACTGGAGTCTGTGTGTTATTTTGCATGTGTGAGTTGGTGCGGAGAACCTGTGCATTGTAACCGTATGGGTAAGACCATGTACCTCAGGTGTGTGCTAGTGTTGGTGGTAGTGTGTTGGGTAAGTTGTGGTTGTGCGCACTGGTTTGATAGTTATCCATAAGGGAGCCAGAGTCGTGGGTGGCTATATCTGCAAGACTATC
The DNA here is from genome assembly GCF_040938575.1 of Ambystoma mexicanum. Classification (NCBI taxonomy): domain Eukaryota; kingdom Metazoa; phylum Chordata; class Amphibia; order Caudata; family Ambystomatidae; genus Ambystoma; species Ambystoma mexicanum. Next base: position 799,547,176 of record NC_090935.1, on the reverse strand, counting down.
TGGTGACTTGGTGTGTACTTGCGTTGACAATTTTATGGACTATGTGGTTGGTTGACTCTAGGTGTGCTTCCAGCACCTCAGAGAGGCTGGGTGGGAACGTAGAATTGATTCTTGGTTTTTTTATGAGTAGTGTGGCTAGCCCAAGGTCTGGAGTAGTGGCGTTGGTTATATCAGGGGAGCAGGAAGGGGAAATGGGTTCGTAATTCTGTCGGTTTGTTGGAGCTTCTGGTGCAACTCTTTGGTTGCTGCCTGCTGACATCTACCTAGGTTCTTGGTTGTGGTTTGTTGGTCCATCTCCCCTCTTCTCTGATTGTTTATCTGTGATGTTATTGCTGCCGGTGTCTATTTGCAGATGTGATTGTCTGTTAAATATCCAGGTTATGAGTTATCTCCTGAAGGTGAAGTGTCTTCTGTGGTTCGGATTTCTTTGGGCATGTGTTCCAAAGGTTAGCAATTAGATGTGAGAATGCAGTTCTACCGAATTTCAATTTTTCATAATGTTTTGCCTCTATTTGTTGGTTGCTGCTAAATCTAAGGTCCCTTCTTGAGCGGTACCGGTTAATCATGTCTTGGTGGAATTCAGCTCCTCGTCTGTGCAAGGCTGTGTGGGTGATGCAGAGTGGTTTCAATTTAATGCTGTTTTTTACTGGTAACCAGTGTAGGCTTGTCAGTGCTGGTGTGCTCTTCTGTTTAGTCTTAATAGGATCCTAGCTGCTGTATTTTGAGGCCTTTGGAGTTTCTTGATGAGTATTTCTGGCATTCCTGCATAGAGGCTGTTTGTGTAGTCAATTCTTGTGAGTATCAGGGAGATGATTGTGAGAGTTCTGTGAGGGAAGGAGAGGTAGTGGAAGGGGAGAAATCCTATGATTAGTCTTAGGAGGAAGAAGCATTTTTTGGTGATTGTGTTGACTTGGGGGTCCGAGGGATAGTGCATTAGCCATTATTATTCCTAGGTTATTTACTACATCAGTAATCTCTGGTTGCGTTCCCATGCTGGCCGGTCTAGTTGTGGATTCCCTCTGTCGAATCTCTCGTGAGAGCATTATTTCCATTTTTTGCCAGGTTCAGTTTAAGGTTGTTTGTTGTCATCCAATTGTAGAGGTTGTAGGCAGTAAATCTGTGGGTTCGAATGATTTTTCTCTGTGGGCACATGTAGATGTTGAAAAGCAGGGGAGAGAGGTTGGATCCCAAAGGGACTCCGTAGGATATATGTTTGGTGGGAATGGTGGTAGTTAAGTTATTTCGGTTCAGTTTATTAGGAACGAGGTGAACTACTTCAGTGCAGATTCCTGTGTGCCACATTCCGTCAATCTTTTAATCAGTGCTGCATAGCTACTTGTCTAAAATGCTGCTGATATATCGAGTTGTATGAGGACCGATTGGGCGTTGTCTGCGTTTATTTTCAGGTCTCCTCATATTGACAAGAGTGCAGATTCTGTTCCTCTCATTGGTCTGAAGACAATTGTGACCGGTCAAGTATTGGATTTCTTTCAACGTATTAAAGCAGGATCTTTGCAGCGTAGGTCAGGTTGGATATTGGTCTGTAGTTTGTCTGGTCTTCTATGCTATCTGATTCTTTATCAGTGTTTTGATATATGCTGATTTTATGGCAGATGGTACTGCTTCTCTTTTGAGTGATAGATTCATTAGATTCCGGAATTGAGTTGCCGGTGTTCTGTGGTTATGGATTCCTTTGATGTCAGGGGTCCCTTGGGAATCCTGCAAGGTTGGTGTCCTTGATCAGTGTTGCAAAGGTCTCTTCTATGATTGGTTCTAGGTAGGTGAGTTTTGCTGTAGTCTGCTTTTCACCTGTGTCTGTGGTCTGGTAGTTGTGGTTGTATTTGCCCATGCTGATTATATCATTTTTTGATTTCAGCTGGTTGGTGATGTTGTCACAAAGTGCCTGTGGCGGGATGGCGGCGTTCTTGCAGGGTGAGTTTTTTTGTATCTCTTTGATGATTTTGAAGAGTTCTTTCTGTGGATTGTTTGCTGATTCTATTCTTGTGGCATAGTAGTTTTTTCTCTGAGGACTGTTGATGTGTATAGTTTGAGTTATCTTCAGTATTTTATTTTGTCTTGTCAAGTTGTATTGTTCTCTCAATTTTGCGGTTGTTTTTTTTAGTTCTTTCAGTTCTCCTGTGAAGCATTTAGCTGTCAGTTTCTTTGGTGTTGCTTTGAATGTTTCTGCAGCTGCCTGCTGGCCCAGGGCCTTGGTGATCCAACTGTTGAGTGTGTTTTCTGCTGTGTCTACCATTGTTTTGGTGGGATCTGTTCTGCTTGGGAGGGTCAAGACTAGAATGTTTCTTAGGGCCTCTATGTCTAAGTTCTTCCAGTTTCTTTTCTTGCTGGCACGGAGTACCTCCTTTCCGGCTGGTAGGCGGATTCGGGATGTAACGTAGAATGAAAGCAAGTGGTGGCCGCTCCATACCAATGGTGTAGATGGGCGTAAATGCGCATAGTTCTTCTATGCAGAAAATTGCGTCAAGGTTGTGTCCGGCTTTGTGGGTGGATCCGTTTACTATTTGCTTGAAATGCAAAGTTTTGAGGAGTGCGCAGTGAGTTTGCAGTGGATTTGTTTTCTTTTTTGAACCAGATGTTGAAATCTCCCAGTCTGACTAGGTTGATAGGATTGTTGTGTTTGGAAGATGGTGGTCTGTAGATTAGGAGAAATACTATAGTGGTTTGGTCATTGGGGGGGATTCACAGTCTTTTACGTCAGTTGTGTTGAATTGAGATGGTCAGATGTGTTCTTTGTGAATGACTGCGAGTCAGTCTCCTTTGGTTTTCTCTGTTGGCGTGTCTTAGTTGTCCAGTATGGCTTCATTCCCAATGTCTTTGTAGATGTCAGATAACCAGGTTTCTGCAATAAAGAGCACATCTGTGCCCCCTTTGCTTAGAAGGTCATGCATTTCTATTGAGTATCCAAATAAGTAAGAAAAGACAAATAATGCCACTTACAATTCCAGAATATAATCTATATATTCACAATATGGTCTTCGCTGATCATGTTGCAGTCTTTATGACAAATGCACATAATATGTGGTTAGCCATCAATCAAGGGGCAGAAATATCTGGCAGGGTTCCAGGGTACAGATTAAAATTAGATCTTAGAATATTAGCTGTCATTGTATTTCAAGCTTCACATGCACATTATCTACATTGTATATGAGCAGCTAGAATTATACCAGAGCTATGTGACACATAAGGACGTGGAACAAAACTGCCACTCAGAGAAAATGTCAATGCCAACATTGTAAAAACATTCATGTTACCATGATTTTTTAAATAAATCTCAGTCCTTTTGTGCAATGTCTTCGTGTGCCTACAAAGCATTAGTAATAATTCTATCTGGAAATTCAAAAATACTCAAGTAGGTTTGCACTTGCCATGTTATATTTGGGTGGCAATGCTGGGTAGAAATGGCCATGAAATTAACTATGAACTTTATAGCTGTATGAAGTTGAGTTTATTTTCAATAAACTAACATGACAAAATATTAATATTGAATCATTCAAAATAAAGGCTACATTAAAAAGCAAACAAAGAATCCTAATCCAAACTAAGAGCACCAACACAAATGCACCGCTGAAACTAGAATTCCCAAAAAATAAGCCATCTACACTATGGTGCACACATGATCTCATCAGCAGCAATAAAAGGCTACCATCATGAAGACCTCCTCACCGTGAGACCCTTCTGCTTGGCATGCAGCACCCGAATCGCTGCTCCCAAAGCAAACCTCTACACAACACCAATAAGGCAAGCATCAAACAAAAGCAATATTCCAAGTAGTGAACTACTGCATCAACCCCCAGGTAGACCCTTCAGTACCAGCAATCACAGACACATTGTACACCATCTGCCACTGCCACACATTGACAGCACAGAACACCCCACAGATGCAAAGCACACATTAGCCATCATAATACTGACATGGTCAAATTCAGGGCAATTACTCCAGCAGAACACCTGACAATTACTCTCACAGGCATCCTACCCACCAGCTATTCAGATTGCATCATTGCTGCCTCATTGTTAAGGTCATTGCAAACACCACTACTCAACATCATCAACAGATCCCTTGTGCAAGACACATTCACATATACACTGAATACCTGATCCTGCCTGTTCTAAAACAGCACAATCTTCACCCAACGACCTGACCAACTATTTCCCGATAATGCACTCACCACTCCTGTGCACATTTATCAAGGTGATCCTTGCCATGAAGCAGCACAAAGCACATTGATGCAACACAGAGACTCCCGCCATCCACGTGCTCCCAAGGGGACCAATGTCCACTCATCCCAGTTTAACTCCGCTGCATTAAATAGTTACCATGAAACCCTTCTCAATATCTTTGCCAGCCACCATGTCTTTGACGGTACAGTTTTCCAGCAGTCAGCCTCCTCTTGATTAGACACCAACTGATCCAGATGAGCCCCAACATTTGTATTCCAGCACTGCCGAGTAATCTGGAATCTTTGGAGGAACTCCTAACCAACATTGTTGTCAGTATACACCAATATTCAGATTACAGATAGCTTCAACTAAAAAACCATTGCTTCAATGATATCTTTCGACTCAAGTACCTTCTATCCCTCAAAAAAGGTTTGATAAGAATTGCTTGTCTGGAGCTTAACCCAAAAAATGAAATCATTCTCATGGGAAACCCAACCAAGCATACCCAAGTCAAGAAATTACTTCTGGAAACAAAGCTTGATGTATTGAAGCTTAAACTCAACACATGCAAAATCTCCCAGTTTTACCATTGACTGATCCTTCATTCAGAACACACCTCTCCAAGAACACACATGCAGTTGCTACTAGCTTGTGCTCCTCACTGGTCTAAAGCTATTCATCCTGGTCTGGATTTCAGAACAGCTATCCAAGTTATGTTCATCTCCCACTTCAACATTGCCAACCTCTAGACCTCGGGACCCGAATATTAAGGGGGCTCTGGAACTTACAATTTCCCTGTTCCCACACCCATCATGCAACACTCTGCCAACCCCGTTCCCTGGCTGTAACCTCCATGGTGCGCCTCTATGTACAATGCTCCATTGCGTCTCAGCTAGGTTTCTGCTTTATAAATCCCACACATACACCCTTATTGCACAATTCACAACATTTGACATTTGGAATGTCTTATGTTCTTGTACAAAACTTTAAACAAGCTCTCTTGCAGCAATTTCTTTTTAAAACCTTCACAATTGATTGTGTGTGCAATTACATTTCAAAGTAGTGTTAAGTTTGGACTACAAACCATTTAATTTATATATTTGGAGGGTAAGGGATAGGCTACCATCCAGAAAATGAAATCAATTGAATTCCAATTTGATAAATATTCAGCAGTACAGGGATATTGAACACAACCTCTCTCTATGAATACTGCCATATACCAAGAAGCCATTTTTTTTACGAATGATGGCTCTTATTGTATTCAGACATTTCAAAATGACTGCAGATTAATCAGTCACATTTCTCCTGAACTGTATTGGGATAGCCCGGACTGCGAAAGAGGATAAAGGTAGAGACTTATGCCCCAACTATTTCATTCAGGTGTGAACGATAAGATACAATAGGAAGACAGAACTCTCAAGATTCCCAACCCATGCCTAAGAAGGTCCTCCATGTCCTGTTTTTTGGCTTTGCTTTCTGGGACTGGTAGTCTTTCTCCCAGAATTCTGAGCAAAAACAGGACTGGGCAGCCTTCCCACACAAGGTCACACGAAACTTAATAACTATGGAAAGGATGAGATATCATGATTCCCCATGCCAGAAAAAAGAAACTATAAATGTCTGGCACCTTCCTTTTGGAATAACGGTAATTGCAGTTTTGTCATTCCCACGTTACATTTCAGGATAAGTCCCAGAATGCAAGAAGAAAAAAAAACAGGACTGGATGACTTTGTCACACTTGGAGAAAGTTCAAAAGTGGTCAGGGCAACATGTTATCCAGTAAGGGATACTTTTATACATTTAGTTTGTATCACCAACATAGATTGATACATGCCAAGATCACCTGTGTCATCCAGACAACTTGGAGAGGTTGATCCAGTTTTTTCCTTTGCACTCAGGGACTTGTCGTTTTATTTTACCCATTATAAATCTAGGATACCAAATCCCAGATCAAAAAGAATGACCAGGGACTGGATGAGCAACACCTGAGGTATATTGTATTGTGGCATGGAATGGGGCTTCTTCAACTTTCTCGAAGACTCTTAACTGGCTTGATAATGTTTTGTAGTGATTTGGCTATTGTATTGTTTTGTGTACATATTTTCTCTGTCCCCTGTTCTCTCGCGAAAACAATATATAAATGTACAAAATCAAATACAGATGTAGAAATGAAATAGTACAAAAAAGGATCTGATGAAAAAAATGTTTTTTATGTATGTAGAACATAATGACATAGCCACTCATCTGTAACCAATTGAAACGTTCTCACATACAAATAATCCCCAGGAAGTACTAATATAATCCCCAGGAAGTAGCAATATACAACAGAGCATTACACAGAGACTAATGCTACAAACAAAATGGCCAATGACACGCGTCACACAGATTGGACACACAGGCAACCCTGTTCCATAGAAGCACTCCACGCAACAAGCCAGGTGAGACGTTGAACTGGTTACATAAATCCTAACAAAACCTTAATTTGGTTAGAATTGCATAGTAATTCTATGGCATGACAGGAGGCTTCATATTATGCATTTCAATCTTTACTTCTGAACCACAGCAGCAAAGAAAAACCTTTTACAAACAAAAAAAGTTTAAATGACAGAACTAAATACAGTTCACAGTCAATGTAAGGGGATCTCCCCAATCCAACATAGAGGACAGGTCATGCCCTGCAGGTGACCAATGGGCAGGACCCTCCTCTATATATGTCCTTTACTTCAATCCCAACACCTCTTTCTTTGCTGCTGACACCACAGCTAAGTCACTCCTTATAGTTGTGCTTTGCATGATAGTCAGTTGTTGGCATAATACTTTGTATATTACATTGTACATTATTATGTGGTGTAGAGTAGTGTTTTATTTGGTAGAAAAGTGTTTACTACTTCCATTTTAAAAGGTTTTTTCTTTTTGTAATTATTGATTATTAAGGTTGTGTGCGACCGCTGCTTCATTGTGAGAGGTTTTGTTTCCTTTATTGAATAGCTCCGCTTTTGACGGAGTTGTTTTTTTCTCTGTTACATTTAACTACCGTGACCGTGCGCAGGCCTGGCGGAAGCCTTTTGGATACAGGCCTGACGCGCGAGGGGTTTGGTGCACTTACCAGCACTGGATGTGTTGCAGCGTCTCCATGCCCAACACGCGCGGGTCTGTCCTAAGCTGTCCGTTCAGACCCGATGCATGTGGGCTTGTTGTATGTGGTGGCCCGCCCGCTACAGGCCCAACACGTGCAGGCCTATCGGAAGGCTTTGGCTTTAGGATCGTTGTGTGTGGGCCTTTGATATTTTCAATGCGCCATACCGTTGCTGGTATCGGTGCTGATGAGCCAGCCCACTCCATGTCCAATGCGTGCGGGCCTGTCGGAAGTTTTGCTCCAGGCACGACGCGCATTGGGGGGGCACATTTACATGTTGATATATTTTTTATGGATTTTAATTTATTTAAAATTTTATTTTATTTTTATTTATTAATGTGTTTTATGATTAAAGCGTACTGCCCAACCCTGCACCACGTGCAAGCCTTTCAGAAGCTGTTGCTTCAGGTGTTGCACACGGGGGGTTCTAAGGGCAACTTTCGGTCATAGAAGCAAGACCACACAGAACAACAGGGGTACCTTACCCGCTCTTAGAAACCCAAATAGTATGGATATTAAGCGAGTTATAGGAAAATATTAAATGTATTTTAACATTATGGCATTTTTTGCAAAAGATTGGCACAGCTGGTTAGCCTTGCTGTGGGCATACCAAGGCCTGCTCGGCTTCAGGCTTTGCCTGATTTATAGTGTAAGGTTACCCCTTGTGTGCTGCTGAGTGCCACACCCTGCTAGGGTGAGCAGCTTGGATGTGCGCTTGTGCAGTATGTTTTTCTTATGTTTCCTCGGTTACGACGAGAATATGAGTCGTGTTGGAGGAACATTAACCCTTACCTGCTGCGTTTGTGTTATATTAAGTGCAAATAATAGCATTCTTCCCCCACGCCCTCCCATGTTAAGCAGGGAAGCGAGTAGGAGTAATACCGACAGTCCCTGTTTGTCCCTTCTTGGATCTGATAGCTGTTCCCTGCAGTTCCTGTTTTCTCCTTTTGATAACCCAGTGGCCTGAGTTTTGCCTCCGGAAAAGGGCTAGATAAACTTTGATCTGCCATCCCATTTTCCTCCACAAAAATAAGGGGGGTAACATTGTTCATCTGTTTTTCTTTATAAGAGTGGCCCTCTTCCAGGAATCAACTGCTTCATGGTATCTTTTTGGCGCCAAATAAGGGGGACAGACCCCAAAAAAGGGGGTAGATAAGGCCTTGAGGATTGTCAAGGCAGGTTATCGAATGTTTTGGGTCAGATCACCCAGACTTTGGTACTGGCTTTGCCTGTTGATGTACGAGTCCTGCGGAGCTGGACTCTAGGAACGGTTTGCCTGCTCGGCATCACTAACACCTTTATTTCTACAGAATGGCGTAAGTCCTTTCTCATGTGACTTCATCCCAATTGGTCATTAGACAAGGTGCTTTCATTAAGATCTTTGCGCCTCAGGGGAATGGAGCCCGCTCCTTTGACTGTTTTTCTCCCAAGGCTCTACCCGTCCTCGACAAGGCACATCAAGGGGTGCGCACAATTACTCCTCTGCTCGAGGGGCTTGAACACAATTCTTTGGCTCCTTTGGAAAGGTTGTGCCGACAGGGGTCCTGCTAGACCTGGGGTATATCCTGTAATACCCCATGTGCTGCCCAGGGTTTTTCTTGGAGGGCGTTCACCTCAAATCCACGAGGATTGCAGTAAGTTAAAGAGGGTTCATTTGGAGTATTTCCTCTCTTTGTCTGTTTTTCCTGTGCCTCCTCCCCAGTGTTCAGTAAGGCAAGCAGAATACATTTTTTGAAGGGACGGTGGTATCAGCATCCCTCATAGTTTCTCAATTGTGAACGCAATAACTATGCTCCCGCTACCGGTTTGGGGAAAGGGTTTTGCCCAATAATTAACTTGCAAGTTCTAACATCTATTTGTTACATCTTCAAAATGGAAGGGTTTATTATACTTACTGGCGCTCTTATCCCAGCAGATTGTAGGATAAAGTTAGTCCTCACGGATGAGGGCTAGGTGGTTCCTGTTTTTCCTCCTCATCAGGAGTTTCCTCTTCAGTTCCACTGATGGGTTCACACTTAACAATGGCCCTCCCTTTCGGTTTGGCCTTTTCCAACAGCCCCCTGGTGCTTCACCAGGTTAATGAAGCTAGTGATAACTCATCTCAGTTCCAAAGGGGTTTTTGATAATTTATTCTTCGACAACAGTTAGCGGTGTCCCTTCTACAATCTTGAGGATGTTTTTGTTATAAATACAAGAGATTAAAGCTCTGCCTCTTTATCCTTCCGGATGACAGACTCTCCTTCGTAAGGAAGTAATCCATCTTCTTCCCTTGAAAGGGAGGTTTTCCCTCCGTTAGCTAACATGGATGGGCAGATGGTCAGTTCCATCTGAGTGATAGTTCCAAGCATCTTCGTAAGAATCAGTCTTTCTCACAGTTAGGTTTCTGTTCCCTGAGGTCACATTAGAGCTCCTTCATTGGCTCAGGCTCATGAATGCCTAGAATGGCACTGCTCTTTTTCTGTTTCCTCTCCGGGGGTCTTTCCGGGGTCGGATACCGGCAGAATGGGATGAGGGTGCCAGGATAGGAGGTTTTCACAACAAGAGGTGGTCCACTTTAGTGAAGAAACTGCATGTCAGCAGTCTGGAATTGTTAGCGAACTCACTTGCAGTCAAGAGCTTTTCTCTAGGATCAATGCCAGACATCTCCAGGACAGGAGCAACATAATGTTAGACAGAACTCTCTCTTTTCCAAGATATTGTACGTTTGGGTTCCAATTTAGTGGTTCTCTTTCCCTTGTCCCTTGTATGCTAGGTTCCCCGGCTCTGCGATTAGAATGTGGATGCCAGTGCACTACCTTCAGACTGTTTCCTCACGAATTGGTCAGTTCCTTGTGGTATGCTTTTAATCCTTTGCCATGAAAGCACGAGTTTCTTGTTCAGCTGCGCATGCAGTTGACATAGCTAGTGTTGGCCTTCGTGGGGGTGGTTCCCAGCCCTATAGGAATTTACGGTGGGTTTTGCTAGTATAGTTCCTCACCATCCGTGGCCTATCTCTGTCCCGATAATTTTTTCTCTTATGAGTGGGTCCTTCAGGGACCCCTCTCTCTCTTATTATTAGAATTTTTTCATCTCTTCCTGATGCTTCTGGGGGCTTTCACAGGACTCAAGAACTTTGGGGCAACCTTTAATAAGTCAGGGTACCTTTCAGCTTGCAACCGCTGGGTTAGTAGGTGTGTGGCCCAATTTTTCAGTTCAGTTTCTCCCTTGCAGTAGAGATAGGTAGCTTCTGGTGGAATTGCTTTGAAAGGGTAAAATTACATGTCGATGAATATATGTAACTACCATTATTTCAATGAGACACAGTGTCATTAAGGGTGTAAACAGTGGATAGGCAGTGCTTGGTGTGCAGGGCCTTCAGGTCCATTGGCATTGGGGTTCCACCTAAGCTAGGTGTTTTTCTTCTAGAGGACGTTTACATCGTATTGTATTAGTGCGTTTAGTTTTTTCTAATGAAGGGTTGTCTGTGCTACAACTGTTTTTCCAAGTTATCCAGGTGGTATTTTTCTTTCCTGTTAAAATGTTTTTTCTGATATCAGACCATTAGATATGGACAGTTTAATGTTTCTCCCGGCGTGGGGGGGTCACTTTCTTTGTTGCCAGAAGGGGTAGGGTATGGTTTCCTCCATCTATTATCCAGGTTTTTCCAGAACATTTTAATCTATGAGTCATTAAGTGTTTTAAAAATGTTTAAGTGGAATACAGAGGCTCTTAGCCTCCTAATACCTCTCAGCTGCTATTCCTGTGGGAACACCCACCCCCACTCCACTTTGACCAAATAGATTAAGTTCGTTTTGCGGGAAGAGGGAGTTAATTACTCCCTTGGTTCTTCAGTTAAAGGTGATATGGTGTTTAGACTGTTCTCCGGGGGAGGGGGAGGAATTATCAAAGCAGCTGATTGGTCAAGGGAATAATCATTGGAATAATTGTATTCATTCACAAGTGTATTGATCATGTTGGGGTTAATGTGATGCAAGGGCTTCAAACATGCATAATATGAAGCCTCCTGTCGTGCCATATAATGGCTAATCCCCCTCACTAACGTGAGAGGGGGGTTTAGATTCTATTAAAGACAGGAGGCGAGTATTATCCCACCGACCAGGCACCATTTTAGTAACATTTCTTTAAAAATATCAACTACTGTAGACGGAATAACAATTCATTGCATAAACAATATCTCATCAAACACTTTCACAATCCCTAAAAACTTCCATCCACACAATACAAACATTTCTACAAAGCACGAAACACCCTTTCCTATGGAGAAGCCCTGTGATTTATGTGTCAAATGCTGACTAATAACAATAGCCAAGCTAACTGTCCACTGAAATCCGATGTTGCAAGGGGACTCCATGAACGTTCCCTTTCACAACCCTTCTGCGGCCCTTCACACACAGGGCCTTGTTCACGTAGGTCACACCATCAGAATGTATTTGCTCGCCATATGCAGGGGTGCCGGGTACAGGGGGGCTGCGGGGCACGGGTCCCCCCCGGCAGAATGACGTCAGGGCTCAGCCCCCGCGCCCCGGGCTGGAGAGAAGAGACGCAGTATGGATGACCCTTTGTTCCATTCATACTGTGTCTCTCTCTGGCGGCCCGGGTAAAAGGTAACAGGGCTTCTATAAGTGTTGAATCTCCTCAGCGATAATACTATACTTTTGTTGAGGCAATGCTCATGTTAGTGGGGCTGCTATACTTTTGATGGGACAACATCAGCACTTCTCTCAGTTGAGCTGCTACTTATTGACAAGGCCCCAGCACTTCAGATGTATTTCATTTTTATTTTAATTGGTTATTTATAATGCGTGTACTACCCAGAGGTTTCTAAGCGCGGACTGAGGGATTGAACCTGTGTTGCTCTCTGTCGTCTTGCTTTCAAGGCGAGCACGTTGCCCCTGAGCTATTCTTCCGATACTCTAAAGATCCGAAGTCCGTTTAATGATACAGAACGAGAACTATTGAGCAAGTCTGTCATCATCAGAATAACTCAACACTGTTGTGGTTATACAAGAGCTCATATATTTAAAGGGATGGAATTACTCAGAATGTAGCAGCACTATTCAATAACCCAAAGTTCTTAAGCATAGTTAATGTGAAAATACTACACTTCTCACCTTTGGGACAGTACTGCCACTTCTCACAGAGGCTTCTGCAACTTTTATAGGGCAGCACTGATCCAGCTTACTGCTCACATGCTCAGAATTGTCATTTCTCAGCAGGACTGCAACACTATACCATTGTGTGCTGTATGTTGAGTGTTTCTTCACCACCAATGTGGATTCATGGCTCTCTCCCAGTGTCTAAATAGTAGATTTGTCTGCATTCAATTGGCAACAGGCATGTCCGGAGCTGCCTGCTGTCCATAAACTGCCGCTCAGGATGTTGGGAGACGTGATGGGGCAAGGGATAGAAGGCTTGAGCCTGTCCGATAGCAGAATCAGCAGGCTCTTAAAACCTGCTCACTCCTTCTGGAAGGGCCATGCGGCAAAATGAGCCTGATCCCACATACAGGGGGTTGTTACTCCTTTATCTCTCCTGAATGAAAGAATGAGCTCTCTCAGACACAAGTTATCACCCGTGCACACACATTGAATGAATATGGTATGGATGTTATAGATCGAGAAAACTGGAGTGACAATTCAGAGTGTTTTAACAGAAATATAATTGTCTTCCCAGATGTGAGACTGACTCCATTAATAAACATGGGGTCACTGAGATGACCAAGAGTGAAACTGTACATTCAGTAGTGAGATTACCAGTAACGGTTGATAGTATGCTCCAAGGAGTGAGGTGCCCACTCAATATATCACACTGTTTATAGATGTGAGACCCATCCTGGATGCTTGCCCAAAGAGCCTTGGCCATAGTTTCACACTGAAGAAGTGAGCATGTGATCCGGGGTCTGCAGCCAACAACACGCAGGGGATTCCCATGCCCCCACTTGCGAGATTTGCACCAAATTAGTGAGATTCTATGACAAGACAGGAGGCTCATATTATGCATAACAATCTTTACTCTGAAACCACAGCAGCAAAGAAAAAAACTTTTACATTCAAAAAGTTGTAAAGAACAGAACTAAATAGAGTTCAATGTCAATGTAAGGGAGCCCCCCAATCCATCATGGAGGACAGGCCATGCCCTGCAGGAGACCATTGCGCAGGGACCCTTCCTTATATAAGTCCATTACTCCAAACCCAACTCCTCATTCTTTGCTGCTGACACCACAGCTAAGTTCACTCCTTTCAGTTTGTGTCTTGCATGTTGTCAGTAGAAATAAACCTTAATTGGTTACATTATGGAAGGATAATTGTGTACTTGTAGTATTTCTTGGTGTACATTTAATATATATTGATATTGGTCCTTTATATTATAAAGTACTGTTTCTTTAACTTTCCAATGCTCGCGCTGGTTTGCCTCTTGGTGTTATGCTTATGCATGTACTGTTTTCTTTTATCCCATGCGCGCCGGTCTGAATGGAAGCTTTGCTTCAGACCCGGCGCACACGGGTCTCTTTTATATATAATGTATGGTCTGACAGAAGCTGCTAATGCTTAGTGCCGACGCGCGCGAGCATTCTTCTTCTTGGTGGTCTAATTTCTGTTTATTTTAGGTTTTTCGGCGCGCATGCCTCAATGAAGCTGATAAGCTTCAAGGCCAGCGCACGCGAGCCTCTCTTTTATTTGTTTAGCCTCCGTGTTTGTTGCAATAGCTTATTCGGGGCCTGCAGTGCTGGCGACCCGAGTACAAAGCCCTTTTGTGGGCTGCAGTGTTCTTTTGGAAAGCACAACCTCCAGTGGCTCAACAGCTAAGGGCTTGGGGTTGGAATGCTGGGGACCTGGGTTCTAATACAATGTCCGGAACATCATGGGTATTTGGAAATAAAATGTATGTTGGTTAAATTTATGTCTCTTTTTTCCTTTAAATTGCACCTGGGACTGCCAGGTGCTGCGGGCACGCTCGGTCCGCTATGTTTCCTATGTTCCCTTTCTTTTCTTTTATTTTGAAGCCATCAGTAGGGGTTGTCACTGGTACCTGCAAGTTTCGAGGTTCGAACCAATCCTCCAACTTCAAAATTCTGAACGGGTTGGGGAAAAATAATTACAATTTTAATAATTAAAATTTTAATTACCATACCGTCCAACCATGCAAAACCTGGATGGGGGTTCTAAAATGAAAACAGGGTCATCTGGTCACCTTAGTTATGCGAGACAACTTGAGACAGCCCAGTCCACATTTTTCACTTTAACAAGATTATATATAATTTTATTACATTTTAAATAAGAACATTTTGTAATATATTTGTTTGGAACCCACCCGCTCCAGTGCCTGATGCGCTGCTAGTCTGCAGCCTTGTTTAAGCGTGGCATATGGCATAAAGGATTACCTTCACTGTGAGTGTTCAATAGACCTGCTCGGTGCAGGCTTTGCATGTGTTCTTCTGCGAGGTAAACCCCTTCTGTACTGCTGGCTCCACACCCTGCTCCGGTGAGCAGTTTGAGGTGCACTTGCTCAGTGTATTCCTCCCTTAAGGTCGGCAGCTTTGTTTAGGTGCTGCATATGGCATTGGTGATTACTTTCACTGTATGTGAGCCATAAACCTGCTCTGTTGCAGGTTTTGCCTGTGTTCTTCTGCGAGGTAAACCCCTTGTGTACTGCTGGTTCCACACCCTGCTCGGGTGAGCAGTTTGAGGTGCACTTGCTCAGTGTATTCCTCCCTTACGGTCAGCAGCTTTGTTTAGGTGCTGCATATGGCATTGGTGATTCTTTCACTGTATGTGCGCCATAACCTGCTTGGGGACAGATTTTGCCTGTGTTTTTCTGCGAGGTAAACCCCTTGTGTACTGCTGGTTCCACACCCTGCTCGGGTGAGCAGTTTGAGGTGCTCTTGCTCAGTGTATTCCTCCCTTAAAGACGGTAGCTTTGTTTTGTTTAGGGCTGCTTGTGGCAGGTGTCATTATCTTCCCTGTAGGTGTGCTGTCGCCTGCTTGGTGGCAGGCTTTGTCTGTGTTCTTCTGTGAGGTGAACCCTTTGCATACTGCTGGTTCCACACCCTGCTAGGGTGAGAGGTTTAGGTGTACTTGCTCAGTGTACTCTTTTGCTAAACAATATGTTTAAGTGATGCCTGGAACACATTTGCGTTTTCAGAATTGTCAGTAGTCCGGATGGCTCAGTAGGTATCAGCTTCTATAAGGGCCAGGGTTTGGACCCCTGTGAGGGCGTTACCCCTTTCCTTGGATATTTTATATTATTTTTATTATTTTATTTATTTATTAAGTACTTTAAAGAAAAGAGTGTGTGGAGGTAGTTGTAAACAGACCCATATGGGGGGTTGTACCTTCCTCTCTAGCCATCACTCTGGTGTTAACCTTCGTCTTTTAGTTAAAATTCTGTCACCCTTTTCCTTAGTTAGTTTCAGGACAACTCAGTCCTTTCCTTAGGTTTTGCTTTCCCCAATAACAATTGCTCCACCCAATACCCGTGCTGATTAAGCTGCAGAATTTTCTCTCGACATGAGGAAGAAAAAATGAGGCATTATGCCCCTATTGAGGTCTGCAGGGCTTGATGCTCTCTTTAGTGGTGGCGTGTTTCCCTTACTATTTGTCCCATTATGACATTCATTATACTATTTAGACTATTGGTGGAGACAAGGTCAGCTCGGGGTATCGGTTCAGTTTTGTTGCAAGGCAAGTGGGCAATTATGTTCTAATTGGATGGAGTGTTTGGAAACACTTGTTGGTATCAGAGGGACGAGTTGCCAAATAATAGCTTTCTGGCGCCTACCCCATGGTTTCCCTCCTAAGGCCTGGCCTGTTTTCAGCTATCCGTCTAGCAGTGTGTTACAATTTATCCTCTGCTCGAGGAGTACAAGCAGGCTTCTGAACCCTCAAGAGAGTTGTTTAGCCTCTTTCTATATATATATATATATATATATATATATATATATATATATATTTCTACAGTGCAGCGAATAGAGTGCTGGCTTTCAGATCTGTGCTGAGCCTACTGATGCAGGATCCTAATTTGGGAGGGTCGAAATCAGTCTTTCATCCTGCTGAGATCGATAAGTGAACACCTCACACCACACATCGTTGGTAGTAGTGATGGGCAACACTTGGATACCTGAGGGTTGGTAGCGCTATATAAGTGCTATTTTGCTATGGGCAATGTGCTTAATTATTTCCTTCCCGTGATCCCCATAGTGGCCAGTCAGCCTCACATGCATACAGAGACTCAGACCTCAGTGTTAGAGGGGACTGTGGTCTCAGTATTCTTTCACACCTTTTCATTTACGGGGCATGATAATTATCCCAAAGTCTTTTTCCCCCTCATTCCCCTTCCCGCCATCCTTGAGGGAGATGGCATCATAATATTACACCTCTTGGAGTAACACCTGATGGTTTCCGTTTTTCCTTTTACAGGAGTTCTGGCTCATGACCAGTGCAGACTCGCACTGAGCATTTCCCTCCCGTCAGTTTACTTTCCTTTGCGCTACTTCTGGGTATTTCACTAAGTTAAGCGGAGCCCCCTTCCACTGTCAGGGGACTGGTTAGAAGTGCAAGAGTGTATTTATTTTAAGGGTGTAAAGCGGGGCTTTAGTGTTGTCCTCAGGGTAACCTTCTTCTGGGTTGCAAGGTTTTTCCTTAGATAAGTGGGGGAGGTTTTCTCCTCCTTTGGGAAGGCACAATATCCCTTGGTGGGATAGAGGGGTCTGGGAGTGCTACTCTTCTTCCATCCAATTTATTATGGCCCTCTATCACAAGGTGTTCCAACGTCTCTACGTTATCTATCTCAGAAGGTGTCTGTCAGGGCAGTCTCCAGAGGGCTGGGATATATATTTAGTTATTGACTTGTTTATCCCGGTCACCTGCATGGCAGGTAGACCTTTTGGGTTTTCACAGGAGATTGTTTTGCAATAAGGTGCCAGCACAGGGTGCTGGGGGCTTCAAGGTTCTTCAGATTGGCTAAGGTAGAGGTTAGTCTTCTTCTGGTGAGCAGCTTCATTTTAACTGTTTAGTGATCAGTTCTTTGCAGCTTAGAGTCTTTGCTAAGACTATGGAATTTAGTGGTCCTCCTTCGGTTAATTTATGATCCTTTAGGGGATTTATCAACCAGGGAGGAGGGAACAAGGTCTAAGCACCTGGCACATCTACAAGGGGGTTCAGATATCACTATAATGGTAGCGATTGGAAGTAAGATACATTTTTCTCCTTGCCAAGTTTGTTCTCTTAAGGGTCAGGGTTTTGTAAATATCTTCCTTTTGTCAGGGTAGCAGAGTCCTTCTTCAAGAGCTCGGGAGATCTGTTGGTCTCCGTCTTGGCGGTTTGGCAGGTTTAACTTTTCAGGTGGGACCCCTCTCTTCCATTCTGCTTCTGCCTCCAGAAGACATACCTTTCTTAGTATACACATATGTCTGGGGACAATTGTGTGTTAAGTCTATTGCTTCAGCTCCGCTCAGGATAGGTCGTCCTGTTACAGATTAATAAAATGGCCTTTTACTCCCATTTTACCTTTTATGAAGATTTGTCTTTCCAACTTGGTTCCCCAGTATAGTTATGTGACATGTCCTGTTTCTAATACGATATCTTCCTTTAACGCATGGGATGGAACCTACAAAACTCACCCCTAGGGGGTATTTTTCTTTATCTCCAGGAGAGCTAAGTGTTTATCTTCTTTTGTTTGCTATCTAGGTTCCCAAAGATGGTATGAATTTAAGTGTTTTAAATGTTTGATTGGGCAACAGAGGAGTTTATTACTCTGATGTTTTTTTTCCTAACCTATTAGTATAGGAAAACCTTGTTTAGTGTTTTCCCCCCTCTTTTAACCAGTTTGTTTTGGTGGCCTGTAAGGAACGCTGAAATTGGCACATCTTCCTGTTGTTTTTCTTGCAGTGGATTTGGCTATGCCTTATAAGACAGTTATTCGGGCACCCTAGCCTTGGGCAATACTCTTGCGGTCAGCTGATTGATCAAATGAAAACATTTTAAACAATTTCTTCTCCTATTATTTTTATTATATTGTCACTATTGTATTGATCATGTTGTACTAATGGGATGCAAGGGCTACAAACTTGCAAATTATGAGCCTCCTGTCTTGTCATAGAATGGCTAATCCCCCACACTAACGTGAGATGGGGTTTAGATTCTATTAAAGACAAGGAGGTGAGTATTATCCCACCCACCCACCCTTGATATGATATGATATGGCAGTTATGACACGCATATACACAGGTGTTTCAAGAGGACATTTTTTGGTTTGTTGTTCTTCCCATCCACCCACCCTTCTTGCTTGTTGTTCTTACAGCTATGAGTTGAGGTTCTGATCAGGAGTGTGGCTCACAGTTACAAGATGTGGAATGTGTGGTACGAGAGCTTCGCTGGATTTGTCTTCATCGTTTGTCATCTGATCTGTGCAGTGGACGTCTGGTTCAAGACAACTACAGAAAGAGGAGTTGGGTTTGGAGTAATGGACTTATATAAGGAAGAGTCCCTGCTCATTGGTCTCCTGCAGGGCATGACCTGTCCTCCATGATGGATTGGGGAGCTCCCTTACATTGACATTGAACTCTATTTAGTTCTGTTCTTTACAACCTTTTGTTTGTAAAAGTTTTTTTCTTTGCTGCTGTGGTTTCAGAGTAAAGATTGATATGCATAATACTCGCCTCCTTGTCTTTAATAGAATCTAAACCCCCATCTCACGTTAATGTGTGGGATTAGCCATTGTGCTCCAAGGTAGGAGGCACACGCACAGTCTTTGCTCTGACGTGTGACACACTCACAGGATGGGACGGCATTTCGTTCTCCCATCCTAGTTGTGTTGCTCTGCCTTTTGAG
The DNA here is from genome assembly GCF_040938575.1 of Ambystoma mexicanum. Classification (NCBI taxonomy): domain Eukaryota; kingdom Metazoa; phylum Chordata; class Amphibia; order Caudata; family Ambystomatidae; genus Ambystoma; species Ambystoma mexicanum. The sequence continues at coordinate 799,528,030 of NC_090935.1, read as the reverse complement.
GGCTACTACAACCTGGATGATTATAGAGGGGTGGAGTAGGGGCAGTGATGGCCTACTGGAATGCAACTCGAAGGCTTAAATCTCCTTCTTACTTGACTTTAGTATATGCAGTACATGCTAGCAAATGTTTCAACTGTTCTACGCGCGCCTCCACCCCCCCCGCGCGGCCTTGCACCAAGTTGGCGACTACATGCAAATTTGCGGTCCGATAACTGCCAGTGATGTCACTTCCTGTATTTGCCCAGCTCGCCCCCCACCCCACCCCCGAAATTCATAAGTCGGCTCCCCTGGCCATATGTGTATTTATTGCTAGACAGTTGCTAGAGTTGTAGCCTGCATTTCTTTTCTCCGACACTGTGGACAACACCTCTACACTAGAATTTCATTAAGGCGTCTTTAAAGAAAAATATCCCAAACGTGGTTTCTAGTGTTGTTTCCCTGCTAAACGCATGCACATAAACAACGCCCCCTTGAGCAAACGCGGCAGTTCTACTCAGCACCTAACCAAATCCAACTGGTTCATTGACGCCCAGTGTGTGTGTATACAAATAGAGCATGTTTTGTTGTTTGCTGGTTTCAACAGAAGTGGATTGTCGTGTAGGTGATTCCGTTGCCATCCATCAGCGGTCCGTGTGCTGTATGTACAGCGCTGGGGATGTTTTCTTTTCTGGTAGCTTCCGTGTTTTCTCGCTGAATTGTGCCGCCCCAGGTGTTGTAAATCCGCACAGCAGACACCTGCGCTCAATAAGGGCTCGGTAATTAGGGGGCGGGACAGCTGCTACACGCCAGAGCTGAAAGCTTCCTACCTGGTGAGACTAATCCATACCGGCCCCGGCTGGAGCTCTGCTCCCAGCAGCACATCAAAGCCGCATTTCTCCGGGAAAAATGCCCTCCTTGGGAAAAGCAGCCTGTGCTTGTTTGCTTTGATTTAAAGCAACAGCAACACTTACAACAGTGGATGGGCCTTACACCTGTGCTCGGGGAACCAAATTCCTTCCAGGCTCAGTACCTAAATCATCTCTGTCCTCGCAGAAAACAGGTTTTACAAATTAGGTCCAAGAGACAGAATATGTAGGCTTGGTACTACATCGATTGATTACTTGCCTGGGTATCTCGCATGGTAATAGTTTACAAATGGCAGGGATGTGATTAAGAGAAATGTAGCACTGTGTGTATTTATCATACATGGCAACATGCCCTATTCCACTTGAGCCATTATACTCCTGCTTTTTACTTTGCATTCTGGGGGTAGACAAGGGTTCCCAGAAGTGGTTTGCTAACAAGCCAGCACTGGCTCATGGTGACCCTCCTTAGATGGTGAATGGGCAGCTGTTCATTGGTTGTGGTTATATGCAGGGCTTTAAGTGGGAATGGAAATCGAGGGGGGCCTTAGTTAGGTGGTTGTGGCTTAAGGACACGCCCCCTAACGAGAGCACCCCCTCGTTTACGGGCGAAGGGCACGGCTGGTAAATGTTGGAGCTGGGGCACACTGGCATTATGACCTTTGATACGCCCAGCCCCTCCTTTCAAACAAAAATAAGGGTCTGGGTGCACCAAAAGGTGTGACGCCCGTGTGCCCCAGCTCGCACGCAGCAGGCACCCCTTTCATTCAAGGAGCCCACTTTAACCACGGGCTCCTTGAATGAAAGGTCTGTACTTGAAACAGGAGGAAGGCTGGAGGGCCCAGTCATTCTGGGTGATGACTAGTTAGTTACTTGAAACAAAAGGAGAGCTAGGCAGTCCAGTCCTCCTGTTTCGAGTACATAGACATAAGGCAGCCCGCACTGCACGGTTACGCCTGCTGCTTGCAGGTGTCAGCACTCGGTTTAGAAAAAAGAAAAGGCCCTGCCTTTTCTTTTTTCTAAACTAAAGTGCTGACACCTACAGGCAGCCCCTATAACGTGCAGCCTCCACACGGGCTGCCTGAGGTGTCGGCTGGCTGGGGTTCATGGGGGGAGGGGAGGTGGGACCCGGCAGGGCCCCGGCTCAGGAGCCATTTCTGGAGACTGCCAGGGCCCGGCCCGGCTGGCCCCTGCCCACTGAAAGCCTTTATATGTAGCGGCTAAAGTGCTCTTGCGTCCGAAAGAAAAGGATTGGGCATCCCCCCTGTCTCTGGGAAGTATTGTTGAATGAGTGTGCTGTCTGATGGGGTTCGCTTGTACGTTACACTGTGTGCAGATTGCTAGCGCCCGTCTATGGCTGATCTGATCTTTGTTTACAGCACGCAATGTGCACATTAGCTATCATATGCATGGACAACATACAGTTAAATCATGAATTTTCAAGCCACCTGTCAGTAGTGATACTGTTCTATATTCATTGTACGCATTACGGGAACAAAAATGTGTCTGCTTTAATGCGTCTCTTTGTCTAGCTGTTCAGCGGCCCCGTTGTGTAGAACACCCTTTCGGAAAGCCTGGCTTTTCAGCCACCATCAATTTCCATTCTAGGACTTTGGGCCTCGTTATGAATATAGTGATGGTAGCATGGACATGTCACCATTACAGCTACCCGGTCTGGTGGTAAATCCACTAGATTACCAATGGTTGTAAGGGCGCTGCTAATCCCGATTCCTGGAGTGCTATAGTACCCCACTGTGGCTTTGGAGAATTTACTTCTAGTGGTAATTCCGCAGCAGTAGTAAATGATGGCACTAATATGGAGGAAAAACCAAAACTTTTCACAAACTCGTCGTATGGCAGTGCAGTAAAGGTGGTGGCCATTCTGTTATAGCAACATTTTTGACTGCACTGCCATCATTGGAATGAGGCCCCTTCGGTGGGCTTTTACCGTTATAAATAAAGGCATGCAAGTACCGGCATGGAAAATGTTGGCAAAAATGTCGGGACACGGCACAGATGGCTAAAATTAAGCAAACCTATATTTTTTAACTGCTAGACCAAACCGTACATTTATCTGCCCTTTATTGAATTATACGCCGCTTTGTGAACCGAAGAATACAGGCGTCAATAGGCTTCATACCCACAGACCACTCATCTACTGTTGGAGTACAGTAGCAACACACAAAACACACAGCCGCCTTCATTCAGACAATCTGGTAAAACAGGATACCTTTCAACACAGCATCTTGGGACCCCAGACTAGATTTTCGGGAGGGAATTCTTTGCTCCAGATAAAACCAGAGGATTGTAGGTGCACATGTCCTCATCCACAGCAACCAAAATCCTGAGAAAAAAACCACTGCGATATTAAACATTGGTTGAGCCAACAGTTTGGACTTTTGCGTTGGAATGCGATCGGCAATTGCCAGGCAATACCATAAAGGTACTGCATAATAGAGGTAGCTAAAAGCGATCCCAGGAAGGTGTGCTTTAGGCTGCAAGAGACAGGAGCGGGTGGAAATGGCCATAGGGATTGGATGGCTATGGGCTATCATGCACGGGTAAATGACCAAACGTAATTCTCTCCTATTGTACTCCACTGCAATAGTTCCATCTAGCACGCGCCCTAGTAGCCAAAACTAAAAGAACAGCCAAGATCGGCAGGGACCATTGGAACACTGTAATTAGGGTTTCCTGTTTTAGGGTTTTCTTTTACTTCAGGGGGTGTTTTTCCAGTGTTTTCCATATTTCTCATAATCTGTTTTCCCTTTTGCCCCTTTCAATAGATTGTGGATATCTGTTTTTTGCAGTGTAACCACAGAAATATTCTTTTCTTTTTTCATTGCGTGCATAAGCAGGGTAATATATATTAGCGCAAGATGTTATGAACACTTTCATGTTAATCCAGTACTATCGAGCATTTCTACAAGTCAATCAAGGGTCTGCAACTTGCAGCTCTCTAGATTTGTGGCCTACAACTCCCACGATAGGTGCAAATACTGCAGATCCTTTCCCTAGATTTTTAAAAATGTATCATTACTAGAAAATGCAGATCTATCACACAAGCCTTATGTTTTTGGACTACAACTCTGATCAGCCCCAGTCAGCATAGTTAAAGGTGAGGGATCATGAAAGTTGCAGTCCAAAACATAGGGAGAGCTGCAAGCACTTGTGTGGGAGCTGCCAGGATCAGAGAGTTCCCCCCCTCTGTTTATAAACATACATATCGCTCGTTAATATTAAAGGTTGATTGAATTGTAATTTTTCCAGGGAACAGTCTGCCTAGAAGTAGTGCCAAAGACTAGCATTTCACAAAATGAATATTGGAGCTGCTTATTGAAGAATCTCAGAATGTTGGTGTATACAATTACCATGGGAGTGCTCCCTGAAACAACAGGCCTGACCCGCGCTTCATTCCTTTAATGTGTGCTCCCAGGCCATGGCTGGTATCAAGAAAAGGTATTTTACAATTAAGATGGTCCGTGGGTTCCAGTTCCATCTATATGGCTGCCTGCAGCAATGAATGCCACTGCAAATCAGACAAACGTAATACCACAACATGCTGTCCCTTGCTCTGGATGATAACGCCAGCACATTGTGCACCACCTGCTGTTCTCAGTTTAAAACCTTCCTACTTCTTTCAACTTCTTATATCCTGCCTCAAACTTCGACTGGTCATGCCATCACCCTACCTTTTTGCAGCTGTTCGTTATTCTGAAACCAAGGCCGGCCTATGTGCAGCATTTCAAGCTTCTTCATATAAATAAGTAATCGCCGAATGCCCATAGAAAGTAGACATTTCATTATGAACATGTAATGTTAAAAACGGATGTCATTTGTATTCACAGCATTGCCCAGAATTCTTTCCTTCGCCCATGTCTGCAATGAATAGCATGAGTTCTGCTTCTTAATTGCTTTTGGATGAGGCCGCTTGATCCTGAGGTAAGCAGATGCCCCCCCCCCATTCAAATCTGTGGGTGCCTCTCAAATATGCTGGTGCCTCTCACCTCAGACCAGGGTGGTATTGTGACGTCGGCCATTCGGCCCGTGGTCGGGGCGAAATCATTTGAGGAGGGCGAGGCCTGGGAGCCAGTTCCGGAAGCCCAAGCCTGGGCCAGTTTGGTTTAATGTAACTTACGTTACTTTAATTAACCTACGTTACATTGATTTCCTTTGCGGCTTGCCACGGACGCAGAGAAAGTTAACACCAAAGTGCTACCTTTCTTTGATGAATGCAGCATGCCTCTGCCTGCATCAGAGAGACCAGGGGCGGGCCTGGCGGCCAACCGTGGTCAGAGTGCCTGCAGAAGGCAGTCCCTGAGCAGAGCCGGTGCTATTACTAGGCAAGGTTAGGCGCTTGCCTATATGTGGAAATGTTAGAGCGGCAAAATGCTGCTTTCACACCTCCACACTTTTTGTATAATACTAACTGCCTTGCCTGTGATAGCACTGGCCCTGATTGTCTGCAGGCTGAGGCTGGCTACAGTAGCAGGCCAGGCAGTGCCACACCAGGCCCTGGCCACCGTGAAATGATTGGGGTCAGCTAAGGCTCATGATGAGTGCGGGCATTGGCGTGGCTGCACTCACTCAAGCGCTGGCTTCTGCACATTAGCAACCAATGGCATAACAGGAACTGGGCACCGCACGCGCCACCACCCCTTTTACATTTGATTTCAGAGCCATATGTTTGTGTTTTGAGAGGGGCACCATGGACCCCGCTTCAGTGCCAGGACAGAGACGAGAGCTGTCCGCTAGAGCTTCTCCTGTGCAGGGCACTGCTCAATGGGGCCGTAGAGCAATCCCAGGTGAGGATTATTACCCTGCAAACTCTGGCAGCATCTCGTTCCGTTCCTGTAGCGGGTGTTGATTCTCCTATTGGCAGCTTTTGTTGCACCGGGAAGTCTCTGTTTATAGGCGCACCTCTCAGCAGTCTCACAGGCTGTGCAAGGCTGGCTTCTCGGGTGGCAGGCCTCCGATATTTAAAAACACTTCTGTGTCAATGGCCAGTAATAAGAACTGATGTGTGCATCAGAATGGCGAGATACATCTCAACATACATATCCAAGTCTGGGGGCCTTATTTGAAGGCACATACATGTAAACTGTAATTTCCATTATGCGTTGCTATTCTGACACACAAAGGAGGGTTTGCATTTAAGCAGAATGTAACATTCTCCTCATACTACACACAAATAAGGAGGCCTGGGTTAACACATGTGCATGCAAAGTTATAGTATCCTTTGTTATGGGTTTTAACTGTTGAGAGCATATTTGCTAAACGTAAAAGTCATTGTAAGCTTGCATTTCTTTGCATTCTAAAACTTGTATTCCTCTTGGGGGTTGCAGGGAGGAGCGTGGGGGGGGCTGCAATGATACTGTTTTTGCTAAACTTATTTCGAGTGGATTGTGTCCTCCAACGTATTCCTCACCTTAGATGTATTCCATCCAGCTTTAGCTGCATCAGATTTTTTTTTTCGGCAGAGGGCACCGTGCGTCGATGTCGTTGAGTCGATGGTCCCTCGAAGGCCTCCGTTGAGGGTGACGTCATCGGGTATACAAGTAGCACGCGCGGCGCCCGTTGGCCTCAGTTCCGTTTTTCCGCGGTACACGGTGCTTCGGAGATTCGGCGCACCTCGAGTTCTATGACGCAGTGGATATTACTGATATATGTTGATATGTCTTCGTCATCGACGCTGACTACGACCCCGGGATCGGGTTAAAAAAAAGTGCAAATCGTGCGGTTCGAAAATGTCGATCACAGATCCGCACCGAGAATGTTTGTGGTGTCTTAGGGAAGGCCACGACATGGAGGCCTGTACGAAGTGTCAGGCGATGACAAGGAAGGCCTTGTGAGAGAGGAGGGGAAAACTACAGGTAGGTCGTAAATTCAACCACAAAGCCTCTAGCGTCGAGTCGACGTCCCGTGAGGAGAAGTCTCCTTGACGCGAAAGGCATCGGTCCAGGTCCTGAAGCGATTCCGATCGCTCGTCGTCTTCGACAAAAAAATCGAAGAAAAGACGCCACAGGTCCCCCTCCACCTCGTCCTTTTCACGAATCCCCAAAAAGGATGAAATGCCCCACAAAACATTCTTCCTCCGAAGAGTGGGAAGCATTCAGAATCAAAATGATGGAGGTGTTCGAAAAAGCGAAGCCTCGGTCCGTACCTTATTCGGAAGCCGGCCGGGAGCGTCATCGCTCCGACACTCGCGCGCCCTCAAGCCCGGGTGATCGAAGAAGGAAGGATAGAGAACCTTCCAGGACGCCGAGCGAGAAAGACCGCTTGAGTCGAGTCGACTGCTCGATGTCACCGACGTCATCCGAAACCCAACGCACCTCGAAGGACAAATCTTTGAAGAGCGCCTCGACGCCCTCGAAGCCGGCTCTGTCGACGACCACTATTACGGCGATGCCATTGACGCCTCTGTCGACGTCGACCCCTAAGCCTTCGGTGCCAAAGGCTCCAGTTCAGCCAATTCAGCCAGAAAAGGGGAAAGAGAAGGTTGCAAAGCCTGTAATGCCTTCGTGGCCCACTAACACACCTCTCCCACCTGGGATTTTAAACCTCTTCCTAGGAAGGAATTTTTCAAGTCCCTGACCTCAATTTTTGAGGAACAGGAGAGATCTGAGGAGGAGAGTGTACACTTTAGACTGGAATATGGCACCCCAAATGTCCCAGAATGCCTGATTTTGGAAGAAAGCAGGATGAGGGACCTGGTGGAATCCTTACATAATCCAAGTGGCATTGATACATCTCCTGAAACAGACTTTGGCAGACCAGATCCAGGAGAGCATGCCAGTCCCTCATACTGTCAACTAATGAAAAAAGTGGTCGATTATTTGGGATGAGCTAGACCACCAACCCAATTCATCCAGGATGATTTGACTGATATATTGGACCATGGTCCCACCGAAGATGCAATACTACCCTTTCATGTAGCCTTGCAAAATAGGGTGGCCAAAAATTGGGAGACTCCGGATTCTATTCCTTCAGTGAATAAATCCCTTACTTCAAAATACCGCCCTGCCAGTAGCGACCCCGGCTATCTGTCTAAACAACCCACTCCTGAGTGTCTGGTGGTACAGGCAGCCACAGCTTCAAACAAAATGGCGTACCCTTCTATGCCTCGGGACAGGGACAATAAGCATGTGGATGGCTGGGCATGCAAGGTATTTTCAGCTGGGAGTATGGCATTAAAATCAGCCAACTCCACATGTGCCTTGCCAAAGTTTTCGTACACTCTGTGGGAGTGCATTAGAATGGCGGCGGAGCACATACCAGAAGGGGATGAAAGGGAAGGATTCCTAGCCATTGTTAGAGATGGAAAGGAGGCCATGCAGGAATCCCTTCAATCTGGACTGGACACTGCAGATAGTGTGAGCAGGTCCATGGGTACTAGCACGGTAATACGCAGATTTGCGTGGTTACGTAAGTCGGGTTTTGCACCAGACATACGGAACCGCCTTCTGAACATGCCCTTTGACGGGTCTCACCTTTTTGGCAGCAAGGCTGACAAGAGCCTTGAGAGGTTGAAGACCTCAAAAGCAGCTGCCAAGTCTTTAGGAGCTGCTATTAGGCAACCTCAGCCTTTCCGTGCACCAGGACAATCTTGGAGGGGACGATCCTATCGTTACTATTCCTCATATGGAAAGGCGAGAGGAATGGCCAATCAAAGGGGCCAGAAAAAGGACACTCGTGGTAGACGAGGAAAACGTGCAAAGCCAGCTCCAGCTGCAGCCTCTTTGCCATCAGTGGCCTTAGCAACCGCCACAAAACCACTTTGAGGACTTGCATCAGAAGACATCGGTGGGAGGCAGGCTGTCGCAGCATCTGCAAGAATGGCAAGCCATTACTTCAGATGTTTAGGCTCTAGAAATAATAGCTCAATGTTACTGCCTTCCTTTTCTAACGCAACCTCAAAACAATCCACCAGGGATACACCCTTTGCCGTTTTCAGACCCGCTCCTACAGCAGGAAGTTCTAACCCTGCTGGAGAAAGGTGCTATAGAGCCAGTACCTGTAGCGGAGAGAAACAAGGGATGGTACTCCCCGTATTTTTTGATTCCCAAAAAGGACGGAGGACTGAGACCCATCTTGGACTTAAGAAACTTGAACAAGTTCCTCAGGAAGGACAAGTTCAAGATGGTTGCTCTTTCTGAGATCTTTCAGGCCCTTCATCTTCAGGATTGGTTGGTGTCATTGGACCTCCAGGATGCTTATTTTCATGTGCCGATTCATCTCAATCACAGAAAATACCTGAGGTTCGTAGTTGGCGACTCACACTATCAGTTTTGAGTCCTGCCATTCGGATTGACCTCGGCCTGAGGGTCTTCACCACGTTAATGGTAGTGGTGGCAGCGCACCTCAGGAGAGGGGGGATTCACGTCTACCCCTACCTGGACGATTGGTTGATCAGGGCACGTTCTGCCAAACAAGCACTGGATCATCTGAAAGTCACCTGCCACTTCCTCAACAAACTTGGCTTCTCCCTCAATTTCAAGAAGTCACAAATGACACCTTCCCAACAGCTCCAATACATAGGGGCTGTATTAAGAGCCTCCCAAGTCGAGGGCTCAAGACATTCTTCAGATGGTTTCCAAATTCCAAAATGCCCAAAATCTCCAGGCCTATGACTTCTTAAGGTTACTCGTCCTCATGGCATCCTGCATCTTCCTAGTGCCAGCGGCACGCCTGAGGATGAGATCCCTTCAATGGGCTCTAAAGACTCAATGGTCGCAGTTCTCAGGTCAAATGATGGATTTTCTCCAGATTCTGAAAAAGTTCGGCAGGATCTTCTGTGGTGGACTTGCACAGAGAATATCCTAATAAGAGAGCATTTTTGGCAACCGTGGCCGGAGATTACAGTAGTGACGGATGCCTCACTCATGGGGTGGGGAGCTCATGCCAACGATCTGACAATCAGCAGTCACTGGTCTCCATCGGAGTCCAAACTACACATCAACCTTTTAGAGCTGAGAGCAATCAGACTAGCACTGAAGGCTTTTCTACCGTCTGTCAGAGGAAAAAATGTCTTGATAATGATGGACAACAAAGTGGCCATGCATTATCTAAACAAAAGAGGAGGTGTAGGGTCACTACCTCTGTGCAGAGAGGCAATGCAGCTCTGGTATTGGGCGATTCAAGAAGGAATCTCCTTAACGCCAGTTCATCTAGCCGGGGAGGAGAATATGACGGCAGACGCTCTAAGCAGGCAGAGCACGGTGTCCCACGAGTGGGAACTGGCTCAGGAAGTCATTCAAGAGATCTTCGCCCTTTGGGCAACCCCTCAATTCGACCTATTTGCGACCGGAATCAACCAGAGGTGCGAAAGCGATAGCTCAAGGGAATTTCCCCCGAGAGGAGCCTGTGGGATGTATTTACCCATGCATCCTAGCCCTACCTCAAAACTGTGCAGTACTGACATGAAAACATCATGATGACCAGAGCTTCCCAGAAAATGCACCGGGAAATGCAGGAAGAATAGGCTGCCACCCATTTTTGCCGATGTTATGGGCACAGAAGGACGCTGCCTAAAACCACCATTGGACTACCCGCACAGTAGTCTGAAACCATTGTTTTGACCCATGTGGAATCATTAGACGGGGTAAATATGGGGATTAAGCTGTCGCTGCCCATCATTTTGCCCCAGAACAAAAATAAATAATTGGAGTGGGTAAAGATGGGGATGCGCTGTCGCCGCCCATCATTTCATCCCAGAATCCAGGACAGCTGCGCAGTTGTGCGCACACCAAAATGGTTACCTAACTTGCCACCCACCAGTGTAAAGAAAGGTCTTTGTTGACAAAATCCACTTTTACTGATGTCAAAAAGTTGCTGAAATCGTGACTCATTGGACCACTTTAAAGATTCAACCCTTTTTGTGTGTGTTTAGAATGCATTAATCCAAGAAAATCCCAAAGTTGCATGCAGTGCCAACAAAATCCTCTAGGCGGCACTAGCGGTCTAAACTCTGACTGGAGAACTGAGTGCAGTTGCTGTACAAAGGGATTTGACTCAGCTGACTTCAAAGGCTGCATTTTAATTAAAAAATTAGCCACATGCTGTTCCCAGAGGCCTGAAGCCTGGGAAACCCTCTCACCTCCAGAAGCTTCACACCAGGAGTTAGAATCTCACATGACCTCTTGATTGATAGAAGGCAGACTGGCTGGGAGCTTCCCAGAGACCACACAAAGGACCCTTTCCTCTGAAAGGAATATGTTAATTCTGAACTGTTTAATGTCAACAAAGCCCTGCCTGCCCAGAGGACTGACCCACCCAAGTCTTGGAGGCGGACCTCAACACTCTGAGGATTGAATTGAAAAGAAAATATATATTTTACAAAAACACTGATAACTCTTTGTAATCAAATGACAGAAATGTATAACTTTGAGAGCTTTAATTAAGAAAATGTACCTTTCATTCAAGGCCAAACTCGAATTTGAGTGATGTTCTGGGGCAAAACCCCATTGTTTATTAATATTACAGACTCCCTGTTTCAGCTAGACAAACGAAAATGCATTGGTATGTGGGTAGATATGTGAGGAACAGTTGTGTAAAATTTAATGAAGATCCAATGTTGTGCAGCACATGAATAAGTGCTAGAAGTGGCCGTTTTTGAATGCAAGCTCCGAGGATGAACACATTTGGACAGAGACATGGCTAAATTCAGCCACACCATGTATATGTGATTTTAATCAAATGTGTACCTGTGCAAATATGTTTTTAGGTCAGATATAGATTGTGTATAAAGTTGAAAGGGGTGGGTTCTCTGTATCATAAACAGACCTCATCATGATGACACTTCATTTCATTCCCCCAATCAAGTAAGGGATGAAAGCTGGACCAATGGAAAGTGGAGAGGGGCAAGGCTAGTGATGCGACACACACACCCACTTGGAGAACATATAAATGGACCACTGAAACTTAGGTAGGGACCTAAAATTCCATTTGCTGCAGCGCACTTTGCTGGACCAGACAACATCCCGAGATCCAGACTTCAAATTCATCAACCTCCTGAAAGCCAAACTAGAGACTTCAAAACCCAGACCAGAGGGAAAGCAGTGCTGTGCCTAGCTGTGAGCAGAACCCAGAGAGAAAGCAGTGCTGTGCCTAGCAGAGAGACCAGACCAGGCGCTGTGAGCAGAACCCGGAAAGACCTGACCAGACTGTTGACCAGATCGTGACAAGTCGCTTTCCTGTTCAAAATCTCTTGTGAGTACTTAGCAAACTCAGAACACATCTCTTAGTTGAATTCATCTAATTCAATTTATTTAACCCAAGTAGAACTGCCTCCTAGCTGTCACCTGTCATTCTAGCTGCAAAAATTTGTCACTTGTCATTTTGAAAAAGTGTGCGTTTAAAATTTACAAAACCAAAAACGACCTTTACTAAATTGCTCATATCTCCGCAACCGTTTGGGTTAGAGACTTGCAATAACTTTTATTTGGAAGCTGAGATCCCAGGCTTTCCTAGGAACCTAGAACCACATCCCTACCCCTTATAGTTTCACCGCAATCGCGGAACACGCACCCGCGAATTTTGCCGCGATTTGCAATCTCTTCACATGTAAAAAAAACTGCTGATGCTGATTTCCATTTGCTAGAAATTCGTTTGACCTGATAATCATTCCGGCATCATTGCTAGTGTGAGCCTGGACTAATATTAACTAGATACCACTCATCCTGAACCTCTAAAGGGGAATTAAAAGCAAATTTAGCATATTTCTCATTCATTGCCAGCACATATCAAAGCAGTTTGGGCCTGTGATTTCAAAACTCCTATCTGTTTTCTGTTGTTTAAGCTTGCTGGGGTGAACTGAATTACAGTTGATTGCATTTCTGAGAACTGTGTGCTTCCTTCCATTCCTTGCATTGCATAAAAAGGGGGGGAAGGGCTTGCCAGAGAAAAGTGATTACATTGTCTGTTGAAATCATATTGAGTATTTTCTGTATTGCATTTTTATTCAACATTATATCCATTTGAACTACATAAAGCATTCTTTACCACCTTTTTCTGTTGTACCATTTACCAGTGTGCTACCTTATTCATTTCATGTCCACTCATTAGTCATTATAAAGAAGTGTGCTAGTGCCAGATTCTCCGTTGTTAATATTTCCCATATCAGATAAAGTGTGATATTCAATTATTAATTTATTATAAAGTGTGATATCTATATTTTAATTTATCAAATAAACCTTTTAAACTTGCAAAACAGAACTACTTCTTGGCTCAGTGGGGTCAGGGGGATTCCAAGAGAGGGGTGTTATACAAGGGTAGTCATCCAGAACGCATGAACTGGACCTAAAGATATATCAATAAGGGTTTTCATTCAGTATCATAGACTAGGCGTTAACTTGGCTGTAGTGCTGAATTGAATCCTCTTACAAATTGGGGGCTCGAGCCGAGACGTTGGGTTAGATTTACCAGTTGTGCAGCTTAATACAGTGTGCTAACTGACGGGATACATACATCCGGTCGGATCACCACGCTGCATTACGCTGTGAAGCATTCCTCAAAAGGGACACTCCAAGAAAAGTTCTGTTCTGCAAAAATAAAATACTAACTTCTGTAAGTCAGGACAGAGACCAATCTCTAGAATGACGGCCTTAGTAGACATGAAAATAGCCAGAGAGCACTTCTTACATAAGTTATTTGTGAGAGGTGAGTGGACTCACCAGGACCAAACAGTCTGGTTGCAGGCCATCATGCAACAGGTCACGGAAACAGGGTCAGACCTATGGAGAGATCAGGGTCCATTACATGAGGCCCTGAGTGAACTATATATGGCTCCTAAAGCCAAAGAGGAACACAATAAGATTGCCAGGATAGCAGCATACCTGTACCTATATATGGGAGACATGCAGGATAGATGTGCTGAAAGCCAAAATCTGGCAAATAGGCAACAGATGGAATTACAGAAGGTCCAATCTGATCTGGACTCTTCTGAGCAGAGGCTGCAGAGGAGCCAGGAGTCAGAAAATGACAGCAGACTGTACATTACTAAAATAAAGGAGGATATGGATGTACTGCAAAAGGAAAAGTCAGAACAGGATACCAGATTTCTGGCCTTGCAGAAGGAACACCAAGAAGGTTTGGACTCCCTACTGCAAAGCCAGAAAAAGCTGGAGCAACAGCTAGACTTCAACAGGGTATGTGCTGAGCAGGTAGTCACCCTGCAAGGCCACCTAGATAGAGTGAAGGCAGAGAGCAACAAACTAATTCTGAAAGACCTGGATACCCAGGCAGAGTTTGATGAGGAGCGCCAGAAAGCTGGTGCCTTTCAACGGCAAAGGGACGACCTGGCGGCACAAATGCAGGCTCTTAGTCAGGAAAGAGACGCCATAGGCCAGGAAGTCTGCCATTTAAAAAGAAAAATGGAAGAAAATCACCTGGCCCACCAGGGACTGGGTGACCTCCAAAAAGAAAACCAGAACTTGGTAGAGCACACCAGAAGGGTGGAGGATGCTCTAGCAAGAAAGGAGCAGGCCAATAGGGACATTGCCCAGGAGGTAACCCTCCTGCAGCAAAGACTGGCCCAGTTCTCCAGGACCAACCAGGAAGCACAGAGGGAAAATGAGGCCCTCTGCCAACACAATGATAGGCTCCAACAGCAGGTAGCGATGCAGGAGAAACTGATAGAGTCGAGTAAGGCCTTAACAGAGGAACTGAAAGCACAAATGCAGGCTCTTGCATTGCAACAGGGAGCAGGGGCGGATAGAGATGAGGTCCGCTGGGAAAGAGAGACTCCTGACCATAACCGCAGGAGCCCTAACACCAGGGGCCTTCATCTTCCCCAGTCCCTGAACTCTGCCACCCCCATGTCCCCTGGCGCACATGAGCACAGGGCCACAGGGATGGCAGATTACTATCCAGCCAGAAGCATGGGGCTCATAGGCCAGGACCACTCAGGAATGGAGGGGTGGGCATCCGGGTATGGGCACCCAAGTACAATACAGTTCAGTGGGGAACCCCAGGAGAGTAGGCCCATTAAGGGCATCCTGAAAACCTCTGCCCAGTTAGGTCAGTGGAGGGGGTACCCATCCAATCCTGGCAGCAAGGAGGAATCTGAAGACTCCTCTGAACTGCGCAGGACACAGGAGACCAGGTCCCCACATTCTGCCAGCCATTCCCAGGCTCGCAGAATCCGGGAAAACCTGGAAGAACAGACGGGAACCTCTGGGAGCAGTGCCTCTGAGTCCGACGAAGAATGGACAAGGGTTACCCGAACCAAAAAGGCCAATAAGGCAAAAAGGGCCTTGCTTAAGGACCCCTTAAAGCAGATTAAGGCGATCAGGAGCGTCATCACGCCTTACCATAAGAACTCTAAGTATTCTGTTTGGGAGCACTTAGAGTTGTTTGAACAAATGATGGAGACTTTCCATTTGAAGGACAGCCAAAGCTGCATTCAATACGTAAAGTGGACCTTCTCCCCGGAATACTCCAGTTTCTTTGCGGGGCTGGAGGACCAAAATCATTTAAGATGGTCCACCTATAAGGCGGCCATCCTGAAACATTTTTCTGTTCACAGAAATCCTCAAGAGGCTCGCAAGGCAGCCTACAATTTGCAATGTGGGGAGGATCAGGCCCCACAAGAATTTGTGCAGGAGTTAAAGCGGGCTTTTGCACAGACCACAAGAAGGGTGCGCACGGATAGCCGTGATTTTATCAACACGTTTTTCCATGCCTTGCCCAAATATATCATGACCCAGCTCGTGAGGGATTTTCACGAGAAAAGATCTTTAGACTGGGTCATTGAACAGGCTACCCGCATCTATGAGGTGCAGAAGCCCATAGAAAATAAAAGCAATGCCCAGAAAAACCCCAAAGCCAACAGCACCCCTGCTGCTGCCAAGGTGGCAGAGGTAAAGGTCACCCCCGTTTTGGATTTGGAGATGGGGGGGCCTAAAAACCTACCTGCACCGAATAATGCTAGGCCCAGAAGGTCCTCGGGCCAGTCACAGACAGGGAGCCAGGGAGGCAGCCCCACAAATGGGGTCCCTCGCTCTCCTGACTATGTAAGTCCTCGCTACAAAGGTAACAGACCCATCCTGGGTTATGTGTGGACTCCTCCAGCCCAAGGGGGGGGATCCAGCCAAGCACCAAACCCAGGGAACTTCCCTCCAAACTTCCCACAGGAGGGCAGAAATGTACCAAACCCTGGGCAGAACTTTTTCCCCAGATATCCACCCGACTTCCAACCCCAAAATCATCCATCCTTCTTTCCTCAATTCCCTGAGCCCAGACCACTGAATCCGGGAGAGGGGAGGCCAAGGGTGGAGGGGTACCAAAATCTTCCCAACCCGGGGTATTACCAAAGGAGGGATAGCTACCCTTCCCGGGATCAGCCCAGGGGAGAAAACAGGGCCCCGTATCAGCCTGAGCGGGTTTCCCAGTTAGAGCGCCAGGTTCAAAACATGGCGCGGGATATGGGTCATATACTGAGGGCGCAGCAGAACCCTCAGATCGGCGTGCCAGCGCAGAACGCACCCAACTCTGGACCTGGTGCTCCAGAACAATGACGGGGGCAGCACCCCGATAAATCACCGGTTCCCAGGGAGGAGGCACAAAGGGAAGGGGGGTGTAAAGCCTTGGAGGAAGCTTCCTTCCTCACTTGTAAACAGCCCCTGGAAACCCAGGAACCGGAAACAAAATCTCTTGCCCCTGAAAGTCTGCCTCCTAAGGAGCAGAGGGGGGGTAGGAGAAACAAAAGACCCAAACAGACTCAGTTTGAGGAGGAGGTACAGATCTTCCAATTTGAGGGAGAGGGATCCTCAGAGGATCCTGGGAAAAGGATTTTCTCCTTCAGAGAGGGGGGAACTCCTCCCAAAGAAAAATGGGTCCCTAGGGATGCAAATCATGACTGGGGAGATGTGGAGAGTGAGCTACCGCCGGCCACCATCTCATCCCAGAACCAACAGCAAGAAAATCCCCTGGTTCAAACCCATCCTGGGGATTGCCTCCAAAAAGGGGGGGGCGGCCCAGAAATGGAGCCAGGGGAACCCACAATGGCTCTGATCTCCAGTTGCAAAATTTTTCTTCCAGATTCCCAAGGCTCTCCACAAGATTCTGCCCAAATCTCTTCGCTAGCGATGTCCAAAACCAGAAAATTAGCCCACCAGTTGTCCAAAAATGTACATTATCTGTGCCCCCTTGAGGAGAAGGAGGGAAGATATTATGCCCCGGTACAAGTACAGGGGCAGGGTACAATCTCAGCACTGGTGGACACTGGATCTCAAGCTACCCTTCTGTCCAGAAGGGCCTTTGACGAACTGAATGCAGGAAGGGGAGAGAATTACCAAATTCCTCTCACCTCTCTTCCTGGACAACTGCAGAACTTTGACGGGAAGGAAATTCCCGTTGAGGGGACTGCAGACTTGGACATTAAGATCGGGCGACACAAGTTGAAACACCCGGTCATAGTTGTGACCCCGGAGGGCACCCCTTGTTTACTAGGGAATGACCTCCTGAGAAGGTTGTCACCCCTAATAGATTGTGTAAACAAGGTCCTCTGGACCCAGACTAGCCGACCAATAAAATTGAAACAGAGTGTCAACCATGTTAGTTTAAACGGCACATGCCACATGGTTGAACAAAAATCTGACCAAGTAGAATTTCACTTCCAGAACAACCAGATTCCAGACGTGACAGTAATAGCAGTAGGACAACAGACTGGTGATGGGGGGTCCTCTCTATTTCTGAAAATCAACCTTCCTTCCAGTCTAAAGTGGTATTCCACGCTGGAAGGAAACACTCTGAAATTCTATACTAATCCACAATCTGAAACTCCCACTCCTATAGTCCAGAAGGAGGTGAAATCAGCTCAGAGCCTGGCTGATATTCAGCAAATTGGAGAGCAGTTGTTCATCCCTGTTCAGTTAAATGATGGGAAGGACTCTGTTCTCGCTCGAGTGTGTGTGAACAACGGTAAGAGCTTCATCAGCGAAGCCATGTTCCGCCAACTCCCAAAAGATCCAGCCATTCCCACCTTCAAACTGATAGACAAATGGGAAATGGACCTGGAAGCACCTAATTCCAAACATCTCCTGCCAAGCAGGTGTATGCTCAAAATCTCCATTGGCAACAAGAGCATAGTCCACAATTGTTGGGTCGTGCGAGACGTCCCTGCCGCCTTTTACTTAGGCAGTGACATTCTCAATCGCTTCGCCATTAGTTTGGACCTAATAAACTTCAAAGCTTGGTCCCGATTAGCGGATAATCCCATGGGCTTTGATGATCCAGAAAAAGCATTTAGGTCAGCTCAATTGCTACCTTATGCAGTTGAAATTCAGGTTAAAGAGGAAGTCACCATCCCAGAAAGGACCCGACAATTCTCCCTGGAAGTGAAAGTTAAAAGGGGACAAGAGTTGAAAAACCCTGATGCTTACATACATCTAAATGCTTCTCTCCAACAGCAAGGGTTGGGGGTAAACCCAACTCCATTAGTCAACCTAGAACATGACACCATTCTAATAGAGGTGGATAACAGCGACTTAAAGAGTATTACTCTAGCCGCAGGCACCATTATTGGAATGGCGGTTGATGACCGACATTTCTCCATTGATCTTGTAAATGAACTGTTAGGACCAATCCCCAAGGACTGTGTTGACAGTGACAGTGAGGACAATACAACACCAGACAGGATTTTCACCCGGCATGGGGGGAACTTCCTGGTGTACACTTCCTGCCCCTATGGTAAGGAAGATGTGACGTGTGACTTCAGGAGGGATGAGGTGATTTTCCAAGTCCATGAGGGCTGCCTTTCCCACCTGAAGCCTCCGGTCCAAATCAGCACTCTGACCAGGGACTTCTCCACCCAGCTGGAGGAGGCCGCGGAGATAGCCAAACCAGAAGTCTTTCCAGGCTTCAGGCAGATGGTGGAAGAGAGAGTCAACCTAGCTGATGCCTGTGTGACTCTGGAACAAAAGCAAAAGTTGAAACAAGTTTTCTTGGATTTCCAAGATCTCTTTGCGGTAGACTCATATGACTGTGGTCGCACCGACATCCACACCACAACAATCCCCACGGACCCTGGCATGACTCCTGTGTTTGTGAAGCAATATCGCTTGCCTCTCGCATCAATGGAGTCCCTTACTGAAATAATTAAGAACCTTGAGTCCCGGGGAATAATCCGTCCAGTCCACAGCACCTTCAATAATCCGGTGCTGGGAATATTGAAGCCAAACGGCCAGTGGAGACTCTGCGCCGACCTCAGGGAGCTCAACAAACGGGTCCATACTTCCCGATGGCCTCTGCCCTACATTGACCAAGGGCTGGCCCAGATCCAGGGGTCACAGGTATTCACTGCAATAGACCTGACCAATGGATACTGGACCGTGCCTGTCAGTAGGGAGGACCAATACAAGCTGGCTTTTACCTTTGGGGGCCAGCAGTACACATGGACCCGGACTCCCTTCGGATACCTTAACTCCGGTAATGAGTTCAATATTTTCCTACATAAGGCCATGCCCGACCTGGGTACGAGGGGTAACCTGGCTTATGTAGATGATGTCCTCATCAAAAGTTCATCTGTGGAGGAACACATAGCAGAGATCCGTTATGTTCTGACACAGTTGAGGGCCGCCGGAGCAAAACTTTCCTTTCAGAAAGCACAGTGGTGTAGAACCCGTGTTAATTTCTTGGGGCATGAGATTACTCCTCAGGGTCTCTGTCCCCAGGAAAAGAAAGTGGAAGCACTTCAGAAACTGAAAGACCCCACAACTCTGCGGGAACTAAGGAGCCTCCTTGGACTGACTAATTACAGCAGAAAGTTCATTGAGGGCTATGCAGAGATCACCAGACCCCTGATTCATCTCCTGAAGGGGGGGGTCAAGTGGGAATGGGGTCCAGAACAAGCCGAGGCAGTAAAACAACTCAAAAGAAGCCTCTCACAAGCTCCTTGCCTAGCTTACCCTGTCAGAAACAAGGAGTTCTTCCTGGAGACGGGGTTCTCTAATACGTGCTTGACGGCAGTATTATACCAAAAGCATGACAAGGTCAATAAAGTAATCTCCTATGCGAGCAAAACTTTATCCTCTGTGGAGGAAAAATTCAACGATTGTGAGAAGGCACTCCTGGCAACGGTGTGGGCATTGAAGAATTACCGCCCGTTTATCCAGGGGGAACACATCATAGTGGAGACTCCACACCAGCCTCTGCAATATCTCCAAAGTGACAGAATCCGGGCCGGAAATGTGAGTAATTCCCGAATTACTTCCTGGATTCTGTCAATGCAAGGCTTTCCTGTGGAGGTCAGATATGGCCAAAACAAGAAGAGTCCCCTCGCGCAAGGTCTGGCTGACTTGCATGATTGTGCCAGAGAAAACTGTCTCGAGGACGAAAGTCTAAAAATAAAGGACAACATGGAGGCATACCTTAATTCCCCCCACAAAGTCTTTGAAGAAGACAAGTGTGAGGGAATGCCCACTGTGTATGTGGATGGATGCTCTTACCATGTCGACAACAACGGGGAGAAAGAACTGGTGGCCGGCGTAGGGAATGCATGGGTGAATGAGTCCCCAGAACCCTCCGCTGGATACAAAATTGGTCCCCGAAGTAGTCAGGTGGCAGAATTGATGGCTGTGCATCAGGCCATCCTCACTGCTGTCCAGCATCAACTCCACGAACTGGTCATAATCACAGATTCGGATTATGTACGGAACGGGTTCGTGGAGCACCTGGTTAATTGGAAAACCAGAGGCATGTTATGTGCTAACAACAAACCCTTGAAACATGGGAAGTTGATCCAAAACATTGATGATCTGGTCACATCGAATGAGATGACCATCTATTGGAAAAAGATCAAGGGTCATTCCAAAGTAGAGGGACCAGACAAAACTGGAAATGACTTAGCTGATCAGCTGGCCAAAACCGGGGCCATCCAAGGGGATCTAATTGAGATTGAGTCCCTGTTGGGGGAAATCCAGGTCACTGCTATCACTAGGTCCCAGACAAATGCTCACAATGACCTCTCAATTGCACAATGGAGTAAGGAGACCCCTGATGCTGATCTGATTACCGCTCAAAAGGGGGATCCAATAATTGGTAAATTTTACCAGCACCTTGAGGACCCTGAGAACTTTCCCCTGACGGATACCGATTACATTGGGAAAGAGGACCTAAGAGTGTT
This sequence comes from Ambystoma mexicanum, assembly GCF_040938575.1. Classification (NCBI taxonomy): domain Eukaryota; kingdom Metazoa; phylum Chordata; class Amphibia; order Caudata; family Ambystomatidae; genus Ambystoma; species Ambystoma mexicanum. The sequence continues at coordinate 799,507,066 of NC_090935.1, read as the reverse complement.
GATGAAATGTCCAAAAATGTTCCGGATCCAAGACGGTTTGTTGGTAAGGAAATCCAAAGCTGGCCATGATCAGTGGGTGGTTCCTACCTCATTCCGAAGCCTGATGTTAAGTCACGCCCATGATGCGGCCACCGCCGGTCATAGGGGGTTTCACACAACATTGGAAATCTTAAGAGAGGTTGCATACTGGCCACACATGGGGCAGGACCTCGACCAGTACTTGAAGGGTTGTCTTGTGTGTGCACAATTTCAGCCGACATCACTCACGCACCGGGCGCCTTTACAAAAGAGGGGAATGACACTGCCATGGTCAGATTTACAAATCGACTTTGTAGGCCCTGTGATTCGCTCGGCTAGGGGGAATAAGTACATGTTGACTGTGACATGCTTGTTTACCAAGTGGGTGGAATGTCTCCCAGCCCCAAATTGCAAGGCAGAAACTGCAGCTGCCTTGATGATTAACCACATCTTTTCCCGTTTTGGTCTACCTCAAAGGATTGAGTCAGACAGAGGTAGCCACTTCACCAGTGAAGTAATGACAAAGATGTGGGAGATACTGGGGGTCAAGAGAAAGCTGCATATTGCTTACAGACCAGCTTCTTCTGGGGCAGTAGAGAGATATAACCGGACAATTGTGAGCATATTAAAGAAGTTTGTGGCAGATTCTGGGCCAAGTTGGGATATCCGATTACCTCTGGTCCTAATGGCCATCAGATCTACCCCTTCATCTGCAACCAAAATGTCACCATTTGAGTTGATGACTGGGCGCAAGATGGTGCTTCCGCAGCATTTGCTCTACAGGACCCAAGAGCAGACACTGATAAATGCCTCCACTACTCATGAGTATGTAGAGAATTTAAGGAAACACCTCCAACATGCTTTTGCTTATGCTCAGCGGAATCTAGAAAGATCGACTGATAGCATGAAGACCCATTATGACCTGAAAACTTCCAGGAAGGAATATCAGGTGGGAGACCGGGTCTATCTATACAACTTCCAAAGGAACCAGGCCAAGCAGCGCAAATTTTTGCCTACATGGAAGGGACCCTTTGAGATCGTCGATAAGATCTCTCCGGTGGCCTACAAGATCCGCATCCCCAAAGGTGGTTCGGCAGAGGGGGAAGACAAGTGGGTCCACATAAACCAGTTGAAGTGTTGCCATCCCAGGCACACTCTGCAACAACTGGAGGAATCCTCTGGAATCCTAGCGGGTACTGTATCAGACTAATTCAGTTCCAATCATAAAACATACCACATCTAGTCTCTAAAATATTGTGATTTGCATGAAACTGTCTCTTAGTTATACTGTTTTCTGTATCAAAATAAGAATGTAATGTTTTGTCATGATGAAATGCATATGCTGTCCCACCATCTCAACAGTGGTGGAAAAACGTCTATGAGTAGGTATTGCCGCTCTTCCTTTGTCGTCCTAGGAGAAAGAAAACCTTGAGACGGGCCAAGGAGGACGATCCGGAGACCGGGAGCTGAGACGCAACGGGCTCGGGGTACCGCCCAATATTCCCATCAGGACCGGCGAGGAGAACCGATCGATCAGTACCGGATGGAGGAAAAGATGCTGAACTATGCCATCTATTGGAAGAAGATGAGGAAACATCCCAGATCTTGCGAGTCCCATTCGTGAAATAGGATGGCCATCGCAAGAGGGGGGCTTGTGGGATGTATTTACCCATGCATCCTAGCCCTACCTCAAAACTGTGCAGTACTGACATGAAAACATCATGATGACCAGAGCTTCCCAGAAAATGCACCGGGAAATGCAGGAAGAATAGGCTGCCACCCATTTTTGCCGATGTTATGGGCACAGAAGGACGCTGCCTAAAACCACCATTGGACTACCCGCACAGTAGTCTGAAACCATTGTTTTGACCCATGTGGAATCATTAGACGGGGTAAATATGGGGATTAAGCTGTCGCTGCCCATCATTTTGCCCCAGAACAAAAATAAATAATTGGAGTGGGTAAAGATGGGGATGCGCTGTCGCCGCCCATCATTTCATCCCAGAATCCAGGACAGCTGCGCAGTTGTGCGCACACCAAAATGGTTACCTAACTTGCCACCCACCAGTGTAAAGAAAGGTCTTTGTTGACAAAATCCACTTTTACTGATGTCAAAAAGTTGCTGAAATCGTGACTCATTGGACCACTTTAAAGATTCAACCCTTTTTGTGTGTGTTTAGAATGCATTAATCCAAGAAAATCCCAAAGTTGCATGCAGTGCCAACAAAATCCTCTAGGCGGCACTAGCGGTCTAAACTCTGACTGGAGAACTGAGTGCAGTTGCTGTACAAAGGGATTTGACTCAGCTGACTTCAAAGGCTGCATTTTAATTAAAAAATTAGCCACATGCTGTTCCCAGAGGCCTGAAGCCTGGGAAACCCTCTCACCTCCAGAAGCTTCACACCAGGAGTTAGAATCTCACATGACCTCTTGATTGATAGAAGGCAGACTGGCTGGGAGCTTCCCAGAGACCACACAAAGGACCCTTTCCTCTGAAAGGAATATGTTAATTCTGAACTGTTTAATGTCAACAAAGCCCTGCCTGCCCAGAGGACTGACCCACCCAAGTCTTGGAGGCGGACCTCAACACTCTGAGGATTGAATTGAAAAGAAAATATATATTTTACAAAAACACTGATAACTCTTTGTAATCAAATGACAGAAATGTATAACTTTGAGAGCTTTAATTAAGAAAATGTACCTTTCATTCAAGGCCAAACTCGAATTTGAGTGATGTTCTGGGGCAAAACCCCATTGTTTATTAATATTACAGACTCCCTGTTTCAGCTAGACAAACGAAAATGCATTGGTATGTGGGTAGATATGTGAGGAACAGTTGTGTAAAATTTAATGAAGATCCAATGTTGTGCAGCACATGAATAAGTGCTAGAAGTGGCCGTTTTTGAATGCAAGCTCCGAGGATGAACACATTTGGACAGAGACATGGCTAAATTCAGCCACACCATGTATATGTGATTTTAATCAAATGTGTACCTGTGCAAATATGTTTTTAGGTCAGATATAGATTGTGTATAAAGTTGAAAGGGGTGGGTTCTCTGTATCATAAACAGACCTCATCATGATGACACTTCATTTCATTCCCCCAATCAAGTAAGGGATGAAAGCTGGACCAATGGAAAGTGGAGAGGGGCAAGGCTAGTGATGCGACACACACACCCACTTGGAGAACATATAAATGGACCACTGAAACTTAGGTAGGGACCTAAAATTCCATTTGCTGCAGCGCACTTTGCTGGACCAGACAACATCCCGAGATCCAGACTTCAAATTCATCAACCTCCTGAAAGCCAAACTAGAGACTTCAAAACCCAGACCAGAGGGAAAGCAGTGCTGTGCCTAGCTGTGAGCAGAACCCAGAGAGAAAGCAGTGCTGTGCCTAGCAGAGAGACCAGACCAGGCGCTGTGAGCAGAACCCGGAAAGACCTGACCAGACTGTTGACCAGATCGTGACAAGTCGCTTTCCTGTTCAAAATCTCTTGTGAGTACTTAGCAAACTCAGAACACATCTCTTAGTTGAATTCATCTAATTCAATTTATTTAACCCAAGTAGAACTGCCTCCTAGCTGTCACCTGTCATTCTAGCTGCAAAAATTTGTCACTTGTCATTTTGAAAAAGTGTGCGTTTAAAATTTACAAAACCAAAAACGACCTTTACTAAATTGCTCATATCTCCGCAACCGTTTGGGTTAGAGACTTGCAATAACTTTTATTTGGAAGCTGAGATCCCAGGCTTTCCTAGGAACCTAGAACCACATCCCTACCCCTTATAGTTTCACCGCAATCGCGGAACACGCACCCGCGAATTTTGCCGCGATTTGCAATCTCTTCACATGTAAAAAAAACTGCTGATGCTGATTTCCATTTGCTAGAAATTCGTTTGACCTGATAATCATTCCGGCATCATTGCTAGTGTGAGCCTGGACTAATATTAACTAGATACCACTCATCCTGAACCTCTAAAGGGGAATTAAAAGCAAATTTAGCATATTTCTCATTCATTGCCAGCACATATCAAAGCAGTTTGGGCCTGTGATTTCAAAACTCCTATCTGTTTTCTGTTGTTTAAGCTTGCTGGGGTGAACTGAATTACAGTTGATTGCATTTCTGAGAACTGTGTGCTTCCTTCCATTCCTTGCATTGCATAAAAAGGGGGGGAAGGGCTTGCCAGAGAAAAGTGATTACATTGTCTGTTGAAATCATATTGAGTATTTTCTGTATTGCATTTTTATTCAACATTATATCCATTTGAACTACATAAAGCATTCTTTACCACCTTTTTCTGTTGTACCATTTACCAGTGTGCTACCTTATTCATTTCATGTCCACTCATTAGTCATTATAAAGAAGTGTGCTAGTGCCAGATTCTCCGTTGTTAATATTTCCCATATCAGATAAAGTGTGATATTCAATTATTAATTTATTATAAAGTGTGATATCTATATTTTAATTTATCAAATAAACCTTTTAAACTTGCAAAACAGAACTACTTCTTGGCTCAGTGGGGTCAGGGGGATTCCAAGAGAGGGGTGTTATACAAGGGTAGTCATCCAGAACGCATGAACTGGACCTAAAGATATATCAATAAGGGTTTTCATTCAGTATCATAGACTAGGCGTTAACTTGGCTGTAGTGCTGAATTGAATCCTCTTACAAGCCCTAGGGGGCGCGTTCGTGGTGGAGTGGAATTTCCCACTATTATACGCGTTTCCTCCGATTCCCGTCATTCCTCAGGTCATCAGGAGACTGAGACGGTTCAGAAACTGCATGATCCTAATTGACCCGGATTGGGCCAGGAGAACGTGTTACCCGGACCTTCTAGACATGTCCATCTGTCCCACGGTACGTCTTCCTCAGAGAGAGGACCTTCTCTCACAAATGGAGGGTCAGGTTCTCCATCCAGAGGTCAAGATTCTCAATCTTCACGCTTGGTATCTGAAAGGCTGAGATACAAGGATTGGGACCTTCCAGGTGACCAGGGGTGGACTGGGAACTAAAAGAGGCCCTGGAAATAATTACTGGGGGCCAAAAGAGACCCTGGAAATAATGTTCAAAGTGGCCCCATATGACATGTTTTGATCAAGCCCAACCCTTTTCCTATGAGAAAATGAGGAAATACCACAAAAAGAGGCCCAGGGTGAAGAGGCCCACCAGGAAATCTCCAGAGTTCCCTATAGGCCAGTCCACCCTTGCAGTTGACGTCATGGAGGTGTTGCTTTCGGCAAGAAGGGCAGCAACAAAATCTCTATACCATTGCCGTTGGAAAAAGTTTTGCAACTGGTGCAGAGAAAAGAATGTTGATCCTTTTCTATGTTCTATTCCAGAAGTACTGTCCTTCCTCTTGTCCCTAGCACATAGAGGTCTACATGTTGGGACCATTAAAGGTTATCTTGCAGCGCTATCCATCTTCAAGCGCTCGTCGGAAGAATGCTCCTATTTCAAAATTCCTTTAGTAGTACAATTCTTAAAAGGACTCACCAATGTGTTTCCTCCTTACCCTTTCCAATTACCAATTTGGGATCGTAATCTGGTTCTGTGCCCCTTTTGAGCCCTTGCACACTTGTCCATTAAGATTGCTGATATGGAAAACTGCTTTCCTAGTTGCTTTAACATCTGCAAGAAGAGTGAGCGAATTGCAGGCACTGCCTTCTGGGCCACCCTATACTGTGTTCCATAGGGAGAGAGTGGTATTAAAGGTTAAACCCTCATTTTTACCTAAAGTTGTGTCCGATTTTCATTTAAATCAGAAAATTGTTCTAGCCGCATTCTACCCTCCACCTCATCCTAGTAAGGAGGAGGAAAGATTGCACAGGTTGGACCCGAGAAGAGCTCTAAGCTTTTACATCTCTAGGCTTTCCAAGCTTAGTGTGGATAATCAACTGTTCATTGGCTACACCGGAAGGAAATTGGGTCAATCGGTGTCAAAACAAACCATATCACATTGGATTGTACTTTTGCATTTCAGAATGCTACAGATTAGCAGAGAAAGACCCACTAGAAGGCTTAAGGGCCCATTCTACCAGAGGCATCGCCTGTTCGACAGCCCTTCAAAGAGGTGTTCCCATAAGATCCATTTGTGAAGCAGCAACTTGGTCTTCGCTGCATACTTTTTCAAAATTCTATAGTCTGGATGCTACCCAGTCTAAGGAGCTGAATTTTGTTAAAGCAGTACTATATTCAGCCATTTAAGGGCATCAAAAAATCTACTCCCTCCTCCAAAGAAATTGTCCATACTGCTTTGGGAGTCTATCTAAGATGAGGAACACATTGGAGGACACAATCCACTAGAAGAAGAAGTTACTTACCAACTGGTAACGTTCTTTCGATTGGCTGTTCCTCCAACGTTTTTCTCATCGCCCTCCCAGCCTACCCCTCTGTAGAATTTCCGGGTTATTGCCACTTCAACTCTCGCAAGGCTGATACCTGTAGAACAAAAGAGAGGGGGAAAAACAGAACTGAGGCCAACGGGTGCCACGCGTGCTATTTGTATACCCGATGACCTCACCCTCGACGGAGGCCTTCGAGGGACCATCGACTCAACCACATCGATGCACGGCGCCGAAATTTGTTCTCCGAAGCAGCTAAAGCTGGATGGAATACATCTAAGATGAGGAATACGTTGGAGGAACATCCAATCGAAAGAACGTTACCAGTTGGTAAGTAACTTGTTCTTCTATAAAGATGTATATTTACCACAATGTTTTATTGTGATGTATGCTTTGCTGGTCTTTTTTATAAAACAGAAACATTTTAAAAGCCAAACATTAACACATATTTTTACCAACTACACCTGAGAAGATATGCGGTGAAGTGCTTAAATGCTTAAATTGCAGACTGTTCTTCAATCCCAGCTTCATCATTTAGCTAAAATGCTCGATCCTGGGCAAACTTTTTTTTTCTATTTTGTCTTAGCTACAGATTTGAATCAACAATATGTAAATCCTGAGTTTGCCCTAAATAGATGAATATTTAAACAGAACACATTTGTGCAATTGTTCTTAATGAACAAAACAGGAATACTTAAATGTATCCAGGTGGAAATAAATTGTAGGGTGTGGCCGGCCGGGGTGGGGGCCTAAGGGTGCTGCAAGGCGTCGGCAAATCGCACGCAGCAGACATCTCAGGGTTTTTGATTTTCAAACATAGCCTAGACTGCCATAGGGCGTAAGCGCTCTACAAATACAAACAAAATAGACTAGAAGAGCAAGTAGCAAGCGACTTGCTGAAAAAGTAAAATTGATTTGGGGTTTTTGAAGGACCCAGTTCAGTGCGCACTCTGTAGAATTAATGCATTTATATACTCTTGGTACTTTCAGGGTCGCATTAAGCCATGCAATAGTGTGGCTCTAATTGCTTCAGGTGCCAGAATGTCCGCATATTCGCATACTTGTTACATTGCCTGTCAATGCCCATCAGCCCATGCAGCCTTCCTTCCATCAGAAATGCATGTGATGTTATTTTCCATTCAGAATGTTCTGCGCTTTAGGCAGCCATATAACTGGGTAACTAACTGGCATCCCCCTGGTGTTATGTATTTTGCGGCTAGTGCCATAACCAGCGGTTGAAGTGAGTGGCAGCGATTGGGAGTGGTGCTCCACTACTTTTAAAAAAATGTTTTACTGTTCTTATACTTTTATTTATAAAAGAAACCTTTCTGGAATGGTTTAGTTAAAAAATAAAAGTGTAAGAAGAAGTTGAAACTTGCTCCTCAGTGCACTGCACTGAACATTCCCTTAAACAGCAGGTGTGTTTGTTTGGGGGTTTGGATTGCATGTAGGTGGGGGCATGGCATTGGGGTTTGCGGGGAACGGGGGCAAGCCAGCAGGGAACTGGCTGTAACACACAATGTTGTGAAGGGTCCCCGATATTTCCGCAAACCACACGACAACCAAAAGCTCCGAGCCAGTGGGGTGGGGGGATGCTGGAGGGTAAAATCAGGTCCTGAATGATAGGGTCACCTTTGCACCACAGGGGCAGCGTTGTGCGTATATCATGCCCCTGTAATACGACATGCCACAAACTCCTCTCCTCCCCTTCTTCCTGCTTTGAAATCATTCTATGGAAAAACGACAAAAACTAGCCAACGCTCACCCTCAATGACTGTAGAGGCCCCCGCCTTGAAAGTCCACATCTGCACTGCACTAAACATGACAGAATGGTGTTACTTTTAGAGTACTCTAACAGAAATGGCCTTGTATGCCCTAGTTAATTTTTTATTTCATTAGGAAATGCACTGATGTAAACATGGCACCTCATTTTATAAACTGCACCTGAAATGGCTGTAAACACAGCTTGATCTCCCATGTGATGCTGCCTTAGGAAGATTTTCTTCAAAGACATCCAAGCTCATACCCTCATTCACTGCCCCTCCCACCTCAGAATTTGAAGGTCGCCATATTTCATCAACAGGATCAAGGGATTTCAACGTTTTCAAATGAATGGAGCCTCATGCTTCAGGGGGCCCCCCAGGAAGTGCCCCCATGTTGCCAGTCAGTAATCTTGTAACACAGCAATATATTCCTTTCTCTATTTTCATTCTGGGGTTTAACATTTGTGCTTTGCAGCGCTCGCATTACAATCTCTATTTCATCTAGCCCTTCAGTACATCACTTCCCATTGGATATACAGAAGTAGTATCACCTTCTAACACTGGCTCCTCCACATCAGCCACTTGCTGACAAAGAAGGGTTTGGTGCTCTTCAGTGGGGATATAGTGTTTAAGGTCCCCGCTGGCTGGCTGTCTCATGATGATCGGCGGCTATTAACCTTATCTATCGGCATGTATGTACCTAAAGGGTGCTTTAGACTGTTTTTGTGCTAAGCCCCTACTCCCCCTCAACCATCATGTTGAAATCGTCCCCCACCCATCTTCACCCGGACCTGCAATATTCCCATAGGATTCTTCTAGTGATCCCCTTATTGGGCACTTTCCCTTTTGGTGGAGAAAGGCAAATGCTTTTGATTCACACCCACCTGCTGACTGGGAGAAGCCGTGCCAGGGGTGGAGTGGGAACCAAAAGTGGTTCTGGATGTATTTTTCAAAGTGGCCCTACATTACAGCATGCAAGCAAATTTAGCAGGAAGCCTGTTGTGTCTGAGTTTCGCTCTTGTTTGTGCGGCTGAGTGTGGGGGATGTCAGAGGGAACAATGTCCTGAGTCGAATGTGTGTGTCAGAGTGATCGTAGAAGGCCTTCTTCTCGCCTAACGCAATCACCTGGATTGCCTCCTTCCTACAAGGATGAGCAATGTGTGTCTTCTCAGACCAAGCAGCCGCAAATCCAGACACCATCCTATCTGGAGTCCCACAGGGATCCTGCCTTTCCCATATGTTATATAACATTTTCACCATCTCCCTTTTCAACCTACTTGACTCGCTCGGCATCATGTACACCAACTATGCTGATGATACTCAAGTCCTCATTCCTCTCTCCGGCAACTACCATACTGACTCCAACACTCTTAACTCCATCTATGCCACCATCCACACATGGATGGCTGAAAACTGGCTCTGCCTGAACGGGGACAAGACAGAATTACTACTGCTAGCCCAAATGGACTCGCGTATCATACTGGATTACCAGTACCTATCATTCACCATCAACATCACCATTCCAGTCTACCAATCAGTCAAAACGCTAGGAGTCTACTTTGTTAGCGCCACCTCGGCAGCCTACTACTCCAAACTCCTAAATGCCACCAGACCCTTCCTATCCACCACTAACAGTCTGACAATTGCACAAGCCCTCATAGGCTTAAGGCTGGAATACTGTAATGTACTCTATGCAGGAACCTCAGCGAAAAACCTAGACAAATTACAAACCATTCAAAATAATGAGCAGCACTAGGCATTTCCAAAAGAGAACATATCTCAGTAGCCAGACAACAAGCACACTGGCTGCCCGTCCGCCAGAACTTCTTGTTCAAAACACTCACCATCACGCAAATGACAGTACGCAAACATGATCATTTGGTAATATCTCTCGTATAGATGACCAAGGTTTTGCAAAGGGTATTTCTAGCTTCAGGTTTGCACTTTCCCTTGTTGTGTGGCATAACATTCTCTTTGAGATAAATGTGACAAGCAAACAACTTCAGACAAAAACACTTGATGTTCGTGACAGTATAAAACAACTGGAAGAAACCAAGAAGTTTCTTAGTGGGTGCAGGAGTGATGAAGGGTTTGAGAAATAACTTATCGATGCATGTAAACTTGCAGAAGAGTTGGAAATTCCTGCTTGTTGTGAACCTGATCATTTAGTATATATTCAAAGAAAGAAGAAGCAGTTCACATATGAAGCAGATGATGAGCCTATTGAGAACCCCAAGGAACATTTCAAAGTTAACCACTTTTTTGCAATCATTAACACAACCTTTCAATCTGTAGAAGAGAGATTTACTCAAATGCATCAAATTAGTTCTGTGTTTGGCTTCCTTTATAACATACACAGTTTGAATACTGAGGCAGCACATCAAATCTTTGACCACTGCTTGAAGCTAGAAAAAGCTTTACAACATGGGGACTCGAAGGACATTGATGCGTCAGATTTGTGCAATGAATTCCAAGTAATTGCAAGTAATTGCAAAAAGAGATCCAAATAGGTCATCGCCACAAGATGTACTGACATTTGTATACAACAATAATCTGGCAAAGAGTATGCCAAAAACATGTATCGCTCTCTATCTTCTCTTAACCCTGCCTGTTTCAGTGGCAAGTGGCGAAAGAAGCTTTTGAAAGCTAAAGTTGATTTGTCAAGAGAGCATGACATTGCTCAACACGTTGATATCAAGAACCTTGTTTCCACATTTGCGAAAATTAAAGCTCGGAAAGTTAGTTTCTAATATGCATTTTCACTTGTTTTAACAAACATCTGCTACAAAGTGCATTCCTAGACACGTGTGTTTTAAATGTCTGGGTCACCACATGTATAATACACGATGGCTTTGGTGACCCAGACAAATGTTTCATGGTTTCTCAACAGGTGGCCCACTACTTCTGCTGCTCTGTTTCTTGGGTATTTGGATGGTTTTGGAGAGTCACTCCCTGTTTTTCACTTTTTTAGGTGTTTTAAAAATAAGAAACATATTGAAAGTATTGTTGAATTTATAAATATCATAGTAAGTAGTAAGTATTGGGACAGGCTTCGTATTTTGTACCAGGTGGTGCTGCTTATGTGCTTACAGGTGTCTAGTATGTATTACCAAAATCGTTTTCCTACTGTTTGTATTGCCTATATATAATTTACAGAAAGGATTAGATCTACATGCCTCAGTATTACATTTGTTGCTGCTATAGTATTATTGACTTGTTTAATAAACCTGTGTTTATGAAACACAGAGGCTTTAAATTTGACTTCTGAAACCTAACACAGTGAGTGGACTTGAGGGTGTGGAAAGTGCAATGGCATCCATCCACAGCAGGAGACGTGAGCATTGTGTTAGGTGGAGGTAATGGGTTTGCGGCAATAAGTAACAGAATGAGGACGGTTGGTTGAGATTAGTTAGGATCAGGATGGGGGGGCGCCAATCTGACAGTTTGCCTAGGGTGGCAAAATTCCTTGCACCAGCCCTCTCTGTATTGCCTATATATAACTTACAGAAAGGATTAAATCCACATGCTCAGCATTACATTTGTTGCTATAGTATCATTGACTGTTTAATTAACCTGTATTTATGAAACACAGAGGCTTTAATTTGACTTCTGAAACCTAACACTCTGAGTAGATGTGAGGGTAAGGAAAGTGCAATGGGATCCATCCACAGCAGAAGACACAAGCAATGTGTTAGGTGGAGGTAATGGGTTTGTAAAAATCAGTAACAAAAATGAGGACAGTTGGTTCCCAATGATGGTATGTTTAAAAGTACTTTTTCATCAGGCAGGGTTTGGGTGAAATATGACTGTCCCTGGGCCCTTCTCCACACCTTGCACCTGCAGCCTTGGCCTCCAACACAAACCCTTTGCCAAAACAGTGTGCCCACATCTGACCAACAGCCAGCAGTGCGTATGTTATTCGGACGCGAGGTGCAGAAGAAAGGCTGAGTAGCATCTGCCAACACATTTGTTAAGATGAACGAGAAACACCTACATCTATAGGTCTACACTTTTAACATAAATCACAGGTGCCTAATTCAATGTGAGTCTTGTTTTTGCTCACGCTTTGTGCTCCTGCAGTTCCCCAGTGAATGCAGATGCTGTCAGCCTGCTTTGATCGTGATGCTTGTTTTCTTAACTTATTGGGCACTTTCTTGTGTTTCCTTTGCAGCATCCCACTGCCATGTGCATTCAGAGCTGGATGCAGAAGTGAGCACTTGTGCACTGTCCTCTATGCTCACCTAGCAATATCGCACTCAAAATAGTTCCTCAAAGACCTCAGAGTTTCCTTTCCCCAAAGGTTCAACGCAGTTCATAAAGTCTTGGGGGATCCTTCCCCAAACGCCAACTCTTTCAGTTTACAAAACCCTTAAGTCAATTCAAATCCTCTGGCTCTCCAAATAGTACCATTTCAACTCCTTGTTTACTCCAGTGGGCAACTCGGTCTAGGCGCAGTTGTCAGACCACATGGTCCACCCATCACAGGTCGTGCAACCGATAGCCGTACTTTCCTTGGTTCTAGTCAAGTAGAGGTTACTCGGTCTACGCACAGTTGTTGGACCACATGGTCCACCCATGAAAGGTCATGCAACCGATGCCCCTATGCACTCTGCTACACTTCTGTATTCTTCAGGCGTTGGCCACCACATGTTTCTTCCTCTCTCAACCTGCATATCTGTTGACTCCCGTATCTTGGATCAACACTTAGTTCACATTCTTCTTAGCTGTCTTGGCTTTGCCACAACTTGTATCTTATACAGTTCACTCTGTGAGGGTTTACTCTTTCTCACCCCTTGCTTCCACTTCATTCAGAAATGCTCATAATAGTTCATCACTGGCCTTGCATTGCTTTCACTTCCTTCATAAATGCTTATAATGGTTTGGCACTTACTTTTCTTTCTCACTGTATTAAAAACATACTCAATATATCCTTTAGCTAGTTCGGTATTCAATAATGCTCTTGGAATTGTTCAAAACTACCATATTTGCTTTATAAGCATATTCATCATATATCTCAATTAGTTTGGTATACAATAAGGGTTGTTGCCCCTTTCAACAGTACCTATTATACTTAGTAGCTTGTTCGTTATTCGCAGTCATCTCAGCAGATCTTTTGTAGCATGTGCAATATGTTTCAGGTTGCTTGGTATTCAAGTACCTCCGTTTCCAAGCCCCGTAGCACCCTGGTATGAGTGTTCCACTTTCTGCACTCACGGGTGCATGTTTGATCCTACAGGCTCCTCGGTTTGCTTCTCTGTGTTCCGCCTTCCTGCAGAATTCCCAGCGAACTGGGATCGCTGTCCTAAGCAGTTTGCAGTCCCGCTCTTATACAGCGGGAGCTGCTGAATGCCACTCTCGCTGTCTTTCAGCGGCCGGCAGCACCTCAAAGGCTTCAGTACCCACAGCCTCTGTCGCGGGCACCAAGCAGGAAGGACTGCAGGATTCTGGACCCTCTCATGGTCAGTCATGGGCCAGCATCTCACTGCTCCTACTTAACCTGGCTTTGCCCCAGTCGGGTCCTCTGCAGCCCGCTGCTGCTCCATATGTTGTGTCCTTCGCCGGCTTCTTCTCACAATGCTGTTTCTCCTTCCCACTCCTATACACCTGAGGATTGTTAACCGGCTGCAGGTGTTAGTCCTTTAAATTATTTTCCTGAACTTGGTTAAACTGGTTAGAGGGATATGCCTATCTATTGTAGTGGAACTCCTCAACAGTTCTCTTCCTCATCCCAGTACAGGCAGGGAACTGTGCATAAATCCTAGCTGTTTCCTTCTCGTCCCATTCTTAAGGAAAAAGGACTTTGAGGCATTTTGGTCAGAGTAAAGATTCATGGCTTGACAATAGCCTACAAAGGCAGGTTATATATTAGATTCACTTTGACAAGGAAAAGGGGGATACCATGTCTCACCAAATGACACTGGGCCTCATTACAAGTCAGCCGGTCCGGAGAGAACGGTAGTGGTATATCCGCCAGCACCATTCTTTCCGGAACGGCTGATTAAGAGTCCTGCAGGCAGGAGATGTCGTTCCCGCCAGGTTTGACCTGGCGGGTTTAACACCACCCACCTGCAGGCAGACGTGGAAACACCGGCACCATTACAAGATGGTGCTGGTGTTTACAATTCCCCATTCCCATTGAGTCCTATGGGACTTCATGGGAATGGGGATTTACTGCATTCCACCTCCGTAATTACCGGGTCACCGGGATTGTAATGCCCCGGTGATTCCGGGAATCACGGATGCGTTATGCTAATAGTAGTCCGGCAGTAACCTGCTGGAATTTCCGGCATGGTTACCTCCGGACTCGTAATGAGGCCCACTGTCTCCCCACTCGTCAGATACCCTCTACCCAGGTGATCTTCCCTCGCATATACACCCCCAGGGTCGGGATCCAAGAGTGATGACCATTCCCTGGCCATCTGAGAGGAGAATTCAGGGGTATTAGAAGTGAGGATGCCCTCACGTTCCTCACACTTGCCACAGAGAAAAGTGCTTTTAAGTCCAGTGTACAAAAGCTCTAGAAATCGGCACCTTTCCAGCTTTTGTCTGCTAACTAATATATTCCTCCGTCCTATATAAAGAAGGCGTGAGAAGGGTGGAATTCCCTTGTCTTGTCCCGAGAGTAGGAGACAGAGGAATGGTCTACACCATTGTGTAAATAACAGTGTTTTTGTCTGATGATTTTGTTTATAGTTGTGTATATAGTAGTGTTTTGGTGATGGATATTTAGTTGTGTTGATAGGGGTTGGTTTGTGGTGAGTTTGTGAATGTTAGAGTTTTTAAGCGAAGCAGAGTTTGGAATAAAAATATAACGGAAACAAGAGTAAAGAGAACTCAAGACATGCTTGAACTATGGAAGATGTTTGAAGATTTAAAGAACACCCCTGATGACATCACAACTAGAATAGACATGGCATAAACAACCATTGTCACCACTACTGCCCCGCCCCCTTATGGGTGCTTTTGTTTACAGTCAGTTTCAGGATACACCAAACCCCAGTATGCGCCCTCACTTAGCCCATGTAGGGAGCTCCAGCAGTGCGTGATGGTAGAACATGGCACCCACTGATTATGGAGGCAGAGAATAGGGCATGGAGACAATTAGAAACAATGCAGAAGAAAACAGAGGAGGAGCTAGCATGAGGGAAGTAGGGACGTAGAGAAGGGCAAATCGCTGCCCTAGGCAGATACCAATGAAGAGCAGGCGAAATTATTTTCAGAATTGATAGCAGAACCATCAAAAATATTCAGGTGGCGACACGTGACAAATGCCCCAATTTAGGTGAGAACATAGAAAATATGTTGCAGGGGGTCAGACACTCCAATAGTGTAGATTATGTTATGTTATGTTATGTTACTTGGTATTTCTATAGGGCCTTATATATCAATGGTATGACCTCAAAGTGCTGGTAGGTTGAACGCCCCCGGGAACCGTAGTTCAAGTCAGTAGAGAGAGATAGTGTTGTATGGCGCATGGGTGACCGGATATGTGTGCAGCTGGTGTAGTTGTTGGATGAGAGCTGCTTTCTAGCGATAGGTGTGATGCTGAAGAGATCAGTTGGATGTGTGCAGTCTGGTGGGTGGACACCCAGACTGGGTTCTGGCTGCTTTAGGCCCGAGGAAAGCCTATGTGAACAGCTAGGCCTGAATGTGCTCAGCTAGCTGTGTTTTATTAGGGTGATGAGGTGTTCATGGGGTCGTATTCATGAGTGAACAGCCAGGCCGAATTATCAGGGGTATAGCTGTGTTCTAGTTGAATGATGGATGTATAGTAGAGAGTAAGCGTAGTGGTGTGAGATGGTGGTTATCAGTAGAGGTGTCTGATACAAGGCTCGTGGACAGGACGGTGGGGACATACATAGTGGCATATGGATAAATACCATTGACTCCATCTGTACCATCCACTCCATCGGTTCCTTCCTCTCCATCAGTACCTTCCATTCATCTGAACCATTCACTCCATCCGTATCATCCACTCCATCTGTGTCATCCACTCCATCTGTGTCATCCACTCTGTCCGTGTCACCCACTCTGTCCGTGTCATCCACTCCATCCGTGCCGTCCACTCCACCCGTGCAGTCCACTCCACCTGTACAGTCCACTCCATCCATTCCATCCACTCAATCCATGTGATCTGCTCCACCCGTGCAATCCGCTCCACCCACTCCATCCGTTCCACCAGTACCATCCGTTCTATCTACTCGATCCGTTCCATCTACTCGATCTGGTCCATCCGGTCCATCCACTCCATCCACTCCATCCACTCCATGCGTTTTATCGACTCCATTCGTTTCATCTACTCTATCTGTTCCATCCATTCAATCTGTTCCATCCACTCCATCCGTTCCATCCACTCCATCCACTCCAACCGTTCCATCCACTCCAACCGTTCCATGCATTCAATCGTTCCAACCACTCAATCCGTTCCATCCGTACCATCCACTCATCTGAAGCATCCGCTTCGTCCGTGTCATCCACTCCATCCGTGCCATCCACTCCATCTGTGCCATCCACTCCATCCATTCTATTCATTCCATCCACTCCATCCGTTCCATCTGTTCCATTCACTCAATCCGTTCCATCCGTTCCATCAACTCCATCCGTTCCATCCACTCCATCCGTTCCATGATTCGTTTGATACCAACATGGAAGTGCAGTTCGCAGAAAAGGGATGGGCGACAGATGAGGAGCAAGGGGGAGGAAGGACAGTGAGCAGAAACATTGTGAAGACCAAGGCTTAGAATGAATCGCGGCCGAATGGACGAGGCAAAAGAGAAGCAGGGAGGAAGAACGTTACAGGCTAAGAATATAGAGCACAGTACCTGTTGTTGCACAAGAGACAAGGGAAGGCACATTACGTGCCCTGGCCTCATATAGAATGGAAACAACTGAATGAAGGTGCTACCCTCACTTAGAGCGGGCAAGTGGATATACCCATTAGAAAAGCAGACAGTATCCGTACCATCCACTCATCTGAACCATCCGTTCCATCTGTTCCATCCACTCCATGCGTTTTATCGACTCCATCCGTTGAGTCTAGTCTATCTGTTCCATCCATTCAATCTGTTCCATCCACTCCATCCGTTCCACCCACTCCATCCGTTGTATCCACTCCATCCACTCCATCTATTCCATCCGTTCCATCCACTCCATCCATTCCATCTGTTGCATCCACTCCATCTGTTCCATCCGTTCCATACACTCCATCCATTCCATCCCCTCCATCCGTTCCATCCGCTCCATCTGTTCCATCCACTCCATGCGTTTTATCGACTCCATCCGTTGAGTCTAGTCTATCTGTTCCATCCATTCAATCTGTTCCATCCACTCCATCCGTTCCACCCACTCCATCCGTTGTATCCACTCCATCCACTCCATCTATTCCATCCGTTCCATCCACTCCATCCATTCCATCTGTTGTATCCACTCCATCTGTTCCATCCGTTCCATACACTCCATCCACTGCATCTGTTTCCATGCGTTCCATCCGTTCCATCCACGCCATCCATTCCATCCCCTCCATCCGTTCCATCCGCTCCATCCATTCCATCTACTCCATCCGTTCCATCTACTCCAACCGTTCCATCCACTCAATCCGTTCCAACCACTCAATCCGTTCCATCCGTACCATCCACTCATTTGAACCATCCGCTTTGTCCATGTCATCCACTCCATCCGTGTCATCCATTCCATCTGTGCCATCCATGCCATCCACTCCATCTGTGCCATCCACTCCATCTGTTCGTCCGCTGCATCCGTTCCATCCACTTCATCCACTCCAACCGTTACATCCACTCCAACCGTTCCATGAATTCAATCGTTCCAACCACTCAATCCGTTCCATCCATAACATCCACTCATCTGAACCATCCGCTTCGTCCGTGCCATCCACTCCATCCGTGCCATCCACTCCATCCATTCTATCTATTCTATCCACTCCATCCGTTCCATCAGTTCCATCCGTTCCATCCGTTCCATCTGTTCTATCCGTTCCATCTGTTCCATCTGTTCCATCCACTCCATCCGTTCCATGATTCATTTGATACCAACATGGATGTGCAGATCGCAGAAGAGGGATGGGCGACAGATGAGGAGCAGGGGGGATGAAGATGAAGGACAGTGGGCAGAAACATTGTTAAAACTGAGGCTTAGAATGAATAGGGGCCGAATGGATGAGGCAAAAGGGAAGCAGGGAGGAAGAATGTTACAGGCTAAAAATATAGAGCACAGTACCTGTTGTTGCACAAGAGACAAAGGAAGGCACATTACATGTCCTGGCCTCTTATAGAATGGAAACAACTTAATGAAGGTGCTACCCTCACTTAGAGCGGGCAAGTGGATATACCCATTAGAAAAGCAGACAGCATAGATCATGTTAGCTGTAGGGGATATAAAGTGTTTGTTTGCTGCACCGTTGGGGGAACAGGTGAATGAAATATGGAAGGAAGCGGGTATCCAGGGGTACAAATGAACAGTGATGATCACAATGGAGCGGCATTTAATACATTTCGAGCACATGTATGGAAAGATATGAGGGTGGCATATCCAGATAAACCTGACATAAAGTCAATTATGGCTCATACAATGAAGGTAGATGAGGACCACTACACTATATATTAACCAGATTTATGAGATGTGGTGAGTGGAAATGGGAGAGGCATGGGACAAGAATATACATATATTCTATCACATGTTACGCAAGGGCCTCACCAAGGAAGTGCAGAACAATTTGGATAATGTGGTTGGAATTGAGGTGAAGGGATGGGCTGAAATTCAGGCAAACATAGTACATCATTGTAGAAGGAGACAAAAGAAAGAAAATGATATAGCAAAACAAGCGCAAAGGGCAGAATTATGATTCAACATAGAGAGGTACCCCACACTATGCTTGTTACCACAAAATATCGAATCAGACGCTGGGCAGTGTGTAGCATTGGCTGAATCGGGAGTGGACATCTTGTGTTGCGCCTTATAATGGTAACTTGCCCATTGCACTTGAAGATATATGTTGGTATCCTACATTGCACTTATAGATCCGTAAGTTAGCCTTTGTTACGCACAGTGGTAATATACAGCTATCCCTGATGTCGTATGTATTAGATCCCTGTTGGTAACGATTATAGAACTTATAAGATATTTAGTAACAATATAAAGGTAACTTGTTTATGGCATTTAAAAAATCCTATTATCCTAGATCCTATGGTAACCTGTCTGTCTCACCTAGAAGATGTTATAGCACGCTCAGTAGACTTGAGGGTATCCTGTCCATAGTGCCTAGTAGAGTCTACGAGGGTAGCTGGTTTTCTTCCCCACAATCGGATGACACAGAGACATCAAAGATAAGCTCCATCTGAGCTTAAGGTATGTATAAATGCACCACTTCAGGGGACATCTGCTGCGGGCACAGCTATCAATCCACACAACTCAGAATGCAAATACGACTATGACACATTTGATCTAGCTGGACACATAACCGCTTCACCCTTACCCAGACTTGCCTCAACACCTCTACCATTGAAATACACTGAAAACTCACAATAGGTTTTATGCTAGCTGGTCACATATCTAGTCTCTTGCACTAGCGCTCTATCTTGACCTCCCTCAGCCCCATTCTCCATGTCTGACCTCTTGGGTTGCTTACTGGAGCCTAGCCAGCCCATCTAATTCCTAAGCTTGGCCAAATGCACACATGCACTTTAAGCCTTTCTTAGAATGTTCCCATACCTGGACTTCGGTCTCCATGGGTATTCCTACCACAAAGTGCTTTGAGGCCATACAAATGGGAAAAGGCACTATATAAGTAACAAATACAATGCAATGCAATACAACACGATATCACACAGTCAAGAAGATATGAAGAAGGTACCCAGTAACTTAGGGAACAGTAACCCCCATTTTGTAGGCCTTTTGAAGAGCATTGGGGCAGTTCATGTCAATCTTAATCACGGCACAGTGTTACCCATAGTAAGGTAATACCCCATGTCAAGAGAAACGGATGAAGGCATCTATGACACTATTGTAGCATTATAGCAACAAGGCATAAAACAACCATCAGAGTTCCCATGCCACATGTCCATATACCCTGTCAAAAAAGCAAAGGGTTCATCCTGAAGGATGGTGCAAGACATGCACCCATTGAACAATATTTTAGAGGAGGAATTCCCAGTGGTACCCAACCCGCAAAAATTCTTTACAATATACCCACTGAGGCAACACAATTTACCGTGATTGATCTGAAGAATGCATTCTTCTCCATTCCATTGCACCCTGACTTTGAATATTTTACAGCATTTACTTATCAGGGGCAAACACGCAAGGCAACCCCAGGGATCCTGTGAGTCCCCAAGTATCTTTAACAGGGTATTGCAAGTGGATTTAGGTAACATACAAATACCGAGCACAATTATTCAATATGTAGATGACCTTTTGTTCTGCAGCCCCGAAAGAAGAACAAGGCAGGAAGGATTCAGTGACACTTCTGATATTACTTGCAGAAACAAAGAAGATAAAGGGAAATTGCAGTATTGCCAGAAAGAGGTAGTGTAGCTAGGGAAAATAATATCCTCAGCAGGAAGTAGAGGGACCTCGAAGAGAGCAACAGCAGTGCAAAAAACACCCCAGCCAGTCAGTTAAACAAATGTAACAGTTTTTAGGGCAGTGCAATTATTGCGCATCATGGATTTTTGACAATTCCAGTTACACCAAGCCCTTGTTGCAAGGGCTAAAAGAAGCACAAGGGATTAAGGGAACCATTACCTGGACAGGAGACATGATTGCATGTTTTCAGGAACTTAAAAATGTGCTCAGCAAATCCCCAGTATTGGCGACACCTGGTTATGCCAACAGGTCTATTCTGTTCTCACATTCTAATGGTCTAGTAATGATGTCTGTCCTTACATCCATGGGACACAAACCCCTGGACTACTACAGTGGACTTTTACATCCAGTAATGCAGGGTAATTTCCCATGCGAGAAGGTTCTGGCAGCTGCAGCTTTTACAATTGAGAACAATACATCAATCAGCATGGGCTGCTAAGTAACTTTATATGTAGAATACATCATTTCTGCTATTTTAGAAAGGTCCAAATCAACCAGCACCACACAGAGTGTCCAGTTATGAGGTCATATTGTCCAACTCTTCAATTCACATTGGTAGGTGTCGCACAGTGAACCCAGAGACATAAATTACAGAGCCTGTTCAGCCAGGTGACATATGAATGTCCTGAAGATGACATGACAAAGGTCAGAGAGGATGCACTTGAGGAGGGGGAGTTGCATGTCATTGATACATCATTGACGATTGATCAGGAAATGGGAAAGAGGCACACAGGTGCAGCAGTAGTGAGCCTTGTGGATGGGGAGTACAAGGTCATGTCGCACACTATTCCGCACAAGCAGCCGAGCCGAGCCGATAGCACTCATACAAGCATTAAAAATGTCAAAAATCACCTCAGTTGCCATTTATTCTGACTCAGCATGACTTAGGTTACCTCCACCGTGCATTCAGGATTGTCCAGATAGCGCAGGAGAAGGTTCAAGAAGTCAGAAGGAGCATCCGAGCAACATGCAGCATTGTTAGCTATAGTAATTGCTGCATTAACAGGTCCCTCGATAGTTGGCATGATAAAATGCTGTGGGGTAAAATATCCGAATGTCAGAAATAAAGAGGCTAGGTCAGGCGCCAGGCCAGTATTTAAGAGTGAAGCTGGCTGGTGCCATCCATTGGAAAATGCAAGCCAGTTCAAAGCACTTTTCTGACTTAAGGCCAAGTGACATGGAAAAAAATGGGCCTAGTTACACTCTAATAAAATGGACAAGTACGTAAGTGGAGAAAGACACTTACTTTTCATGAATGAACTGACATTTCGAGGGGCCTACTCGGAGCATTGGGATACTCATGTTATTTCAACTGTAATATTAAAGAAAGACATTACACATGGACAGTTTGAAAACCACAGCAGTACACATGGATGAAAAGAAATAATTGTTCATTTGGAAGCCAAAAAGGAGGTATGGTACCTGACATTTAAGAAATAAAATGAAGAACAGAGTGCATTCATCAGGAAGAAAGAGACATTAATTCAATCATATAAAACAACAGCATGAACAAATAAGGGCCTATTTCGTTTGGTGTAGATTTAAATACTGCTTCCTTATGCAACTATGGACTATCTGTGTGGAGAGAGTGAACTTATTCCTGTTTATACACTATGCAAAGAAAATGTGTATTTATGAACATCAGGCCTAAATGTAATCTGAAATGCAACATGTTAAACATACAGTGCCAATGGGAACTGTTATTCCTTTAGGACCTTACAGGTAACTGGCTGCAGTTGTTTTTCTCCAGTGAGCTGCTGGGTATCTGGATTTGTGACCCCAACCTTTGGGGGCTGGGTTCACCAAGGCAACCAGCCTGTAAGTTCAGTAAAAATATAAAGAAATACAAAGCTAGAGGTGGTGAATTGCTGATAACACAACCAACAGACATGACCTTCAAGGTCAGGTTCCCCATAAAAAGTGAATTTAGTTCTGAACAAAGGCCCTTTGAAATCCGAACTTCAGACCTGTTGGGACAGGGCCCACCAAGAAGAATGTCTGGTTGTCAATTAGTTGCTGATAACATGTCCTGCAGAAGTGACCTTGAGGTCAAGCTTCCCATAAACGGTGCATTAAGCACAGAACAAGGTTTTGAAGCCAAGCAGAAGAAAATGTTAAGATAAACATGGAAAAACCAGATGGCTGGTCACATGTCTTAAGAAGAAATGAAACCTACTGGCACATGTTATGCCCTGCCATTGAATAAACATTGAATAAAGTTTTCCTTAATAAAAGAAGCAGTGTGTTTCCTATAGAGCCCACCCCGGGTTTAAATTAAACAGGAGAAAAAGCCATTGGGACATTGTAAAAACAAAATTGTTGTGATGTACATATTTTAAGTTATGTGGAAAATTATGATCTTTGACATTTTCATACACCTGGGAAATGGGAAAGTTGCCACAGGAGTAGATCATGAAAATAAGATTAACATTTGAAATTGTCCCATTTTTAGCTTTTTGGCGCAGCAGAAAACCACCAAAAATTGCAGCTCCGCTCAGGAAGGGCATGCCGAAATAAAATTAGTATGGTCTGATCTGCTGTAAAATATAGAACGCATATATATGAATATTCATGGGGTTATTTGAAAGACCAAGGGAGTTATTGCAGCATGAGATTTGTCATAACAAAAGATTTAGAAACCCCCTGCCATTTTGAAATTGAACCTATCTTCCTCCCTCAGTCTACATTATTACATTATACATATCTCACAACTTCTGGTCCTATCAGCAGCCAGTGGAC
Source organism: Ambystoma mexicanum (assembly GCF_040938575.1). Taxonomy (NCBI): domain Eukaryota; kingdom Metazoa; phylum Chordata; class Amphibia; order Caudata; family Ambystomatidae; genus Ambystoma; species Ambystoma mexicanum. Next base: position 799,483,605 of record NC_090935.1, on the reverse strand, counting down.
GTCTTGGTGGGAGGTAAAGGCAGCAATCTAGCCAATCCTGACCGTGGGAATTATGACCAGGTTGCAGTGTCACTAGCCCTAGAAAAGGGCAGGTTTGCATCAAAATGGGGCTTTTTGTGAAATATTCCGGGAGAGAGCTGCTGCTGGACTCTTGCGAGCTAGCTGGGACCCAAAGCAAAGGAACAGAAGGAGTCTAGGTGCAGGAGAAAATCCTTGACTGAAAGCCTTTGACCAGACAAGACCTGTGCTGTCCTGAGAGGAGCCCTGATGTTTTCCCTGACCAAAGCCTCCCATGTAAGTAGATATCCCAAAGGCATCAATTGTGTGGGAAGCCACCTGCCTTGGTCCCTTTCTATTAGCGGGTAAAATGGAAGGGGGGGGGTGAAACTGGATAGGCCCTTCACAAAATGAATGAAATCTCACTCATATTATTTTCACCATAGAAAACCACCCCTCTGTTAAAATTGCATTGTGTTGGGCACTGCCTGCCTTAATCCTTTCCATTCAATTTTGGGGAGAGGGAGAGCCTGCATTGACCCTTAGCACATTTGATTAAAGTAAATCAATGAATACCCATTTTAAAATCACAGGGTGAGTGTTGTTAGAATTTGAAACAAACAAAGCTCATGCCTAGTGTGTTATAGCCGGTATAGCCCAAAAAGACTTGGTGGACTGTTTCTTAAAACCCTGACTTCCACGTAGAAAAGGGGTGGGGACGTAATTAATCGCCAAAATAAGTAATCCACAATAGATAATCCTAAATGCTACCTTGCCAGTGAATGTATATAAGAATTACAAAGTATGCATTTCATCTGTATGTGTGTTGCAAAACGAAATTCTCCATTCATTTTAAATCCGAATTACAAATTTCCCTTTTGGTTCCCATTTTTTCTCTGACCGCAAATTATCAAGTCCTCGCTTTTATTTTCATGTGTGTTGAAAAACAATTTCCATTGAGTCCCTTTTTCCCTACCTTGCCATTTGTGAAAGCTGAAAAATGATTCTTCCCACTGTGTTTCTTTCCCTAATATTGTATTTCTAGTAATACGCCCAACACGATTTTCCCATTGAATTCCCTTCCCAATCAGTGCCTTTTTGAATCAACAGCCAAAACAATGTTTGCATTGTGCTCCCACTCCCTGCACCTTGCCTATCAAAAAAAGGGGTCATATTTAATTGAAGCCTGGAGGGCGGGGGTTGCGGGGAGAAAAGTATTGTTTCAAATTAAGTCAATCCTGTAGGCCCGGTATTGTATTGTGAATGTTTTCCATTGGTTAAATCAAAATTAAATATGTTTTAAGTTGTTATTGCACGTTTCAAAATGTCATCTGTGTTGTTTGAAAAATAGAGTTATTGTTGTGATGTCGGGTTTGCCACAGCGTTGGTGGCTGATGTTAACCTATGTGTCCAACCTTAAATAAATAAATATGCCTACTACACACTGGCCTGGTTCCTAGTCCATTGATGACACAGGGTATTTGTTGGGGTTGGGTGCAAGACGGGTTGGAGGCCACACCAAAGTGAACTTGAATAAAGAGTGCTTTATTGTGTGCCACCTTGATTGAGGGAAAGGAACTTCCTGAGTTGAGAGTGAATGCGACAATGCGCGGCCCATAAGCACAACACAAACACAATTTCTTACAGTAATGATGCAGCAGACAAGGCAGCGAAGGAAGCATCATGCTTAAAAGTACCAAACATAAAACAATACCCTGACATAACAGTCCAGCAGGGGCAGTTGCTAGCACTGTATAACTCAACTACTTTAAAACAGATAATGAAACTACAGGGCCTAGCAACCACAACACGATAACGACTTTTGGGCCAAAAGAGGGTGTTGCCTTTCACCTACTGACCTAATTTGGAACCAAAATTGTACATGTAAAGTTATAAGGCCTCAAGAATTACATACAGTTGTCATGGAGCAATTGCACTATCCTACGCATACATCTAAGCAATATATTGCTGCTGATATTCAGGAGGACTGGTTTGTCCCCAACCTACAGGAGCATGTTGATCAATTTGTGGCTAACTGCCTCACCTGGCACCTTTACAGTACGGGCTATACCCTTCGAATGTTACAGGGTACATTGCGACGATCCTCCGGACCCTTTCGGGAGCTCCTCATTGACTACCTCAACATGATTAACGGGTGCAGTACCTATCGATATTTGATTGTTGTGGTTTGCCCATTCTCTCAGCATGAAGTAAGATCATGTGCCCACCCCGATGCTAAATCAGTAGACAAATTCTGGTTTGCAAGGTGTTTCCTCGCCAGGGAACATGTGATGTCCAGAAATTAGACAATGCAATGGATTTTTTTAATGAGCTGTGTAAAGAAATAACATCACTACTGGGAATAAACCACAAGATATGTTGAGTCTACCACCCGCAAACCAATGGTATTGTGGAGGGTTTGAATGACATATTGAAGCATCACTTGTCAAAGCTTTGTCACTCTCTAAGAAAGTATTGGCTTTGCTGCCTCTCCCTAGCTTTGTCTAGCCCCCGGAATGAGCCAGGAAAAGAGCACCACCTGACCTCTCATAAAAGCATGATAGGCAGGAGGCTGAACACACCACTCATACCTGCAAGCAGAGCCTCTGATGCTCACAAATCAGCTGATATATTAGGTGAAGAATTGCAGGGCTAAATAAATGTGGAAGAATTATTGACAGCTTGCACCACATCCACATCCACAACAGCCAGCTGCACAGACACCGCAGAACCAACGTCTCTGCCACAACCTCAGCTCTTCCCAGGAGATTCAGTGTTTGTCCAGTCATTCATCAGAAAATTGAATGATAGTGCTACAAAAGGCCCTACAAAGTTGTCTTCTCAACATCATCTGCTGTGAAAGTGGGAGAACTCAAATACTGGATACAACTAACGGACGTCAGAAAGGACACCACTACCGGCCATCAACCTCAAGACCCATAAGAGGACAACAAGGACAAATACATTTTAGCTTTCCTTTACAGCCTTCAAGGACAGCACATCAAGAATATAATGTTCTGTATTGGATGCCCCTCTCTCTTACTTTCCTTTCTTTTGGCAAGAATTATATGGTGGGGGCATATAAAAGTGTGCATCACAATGATAATGATACTGAGGCAGTACCTATGTTTGCAAATAAGAGTGTATCAATGCCCAGAAGCAAAAGAGAAACTGAATACAGCAAAACTGAAAATAACGGCATTGAGCATGGGTACACAAAATATAAAGGGATCCTCTAAGATGCTGTTGCAGATATGCATCACCCTGACACAGATAACCTTTGGTATAATAATATGCAGAAGATGGAAAGAGAGGTCAAAAGATTCCTGCTACATCTGTTCCCTGATTCCACACACCACTGGCACTCCCAGCTTGTTAATTACCAAAGAAATGCAACCTCTGACAGCACAATGTTTAGTGCACCTTGCCCTATGTCAGGTACGGGGGTTGTTTCAATGACACATGGTTCAAGCCATTGTGCTACAACCAGACACCAGTGAGTGTTCTGAGACTAAGGAGCAAGTGCTGTGTCAACTCAGTCTGCAATTAAAATTGGAAGGTGCTGTGCTCTCCAGTTCGGGTAGGGAATGAAGAGCTGCAGAGAAGGGGGGCTGCTGGGATGTTCATAAGAAGTAGTGGCACACGTAAATGAGAGTTGTTATGAGGTATGGAATGAATATGTGCCAAAGCTCACCTGGATACAGATGAATGAATGGCCTGCTAAAGTACAGAACAAAAACAAAGAGGTGATGGCTGGAAGGTTTACAATTAATCTTAACCACTGGCAATGCTCTGGGCAACCCTCCAGACCACCGTTCTTCGCCTGCCAAGCCATTACAGAAGGGAAAGACCATATGCAAATCAGGCTTGGCCCCACCCCAAAAGGGGCAGTCCAGCCCGAACTGCTAGGCCACATCCCTTCTGCACGAGACCACAAGCATCCCCAAACATGTTTCGCCCTTGTTGGGGCTCATCAGTGAGGAGTAGCTTGGGTCTCTAGGCCCAGCAGGCACGGTCTGGAGGGTGGCCCAGAGCTTTGCCCGTGGTTATGATTCATTCAAAACCTTCCAACCATCACGTTTCTGTTTTGCTAAAGTCACCCCGAGTGGGACGGGTATGCCCAGACGTGGGTCCCGAGCCTGCCGGGCCTAGAGACCCAAGCTACTCCTCACTGATGACGCCCAACAAGGCTGAAACATGTCTGGGGATGCTTGTGGTCTCATGCAGAAGGGATGTGACCTAGCAGTTCGGGCTGGACTGCTCCTTTTGGGGTAGGACCAAGCCTGATTTGCATATGGATTTTCCCCTTCTGTAATGGCTTGGCAGGCTGAAAAACGATGGTCTGGAGGGTTGCCCAGAGCTTTGCCCGTGGTTATGATTCATTCAAAACCTTCCAACCATCACGTTTCTGTTTTGCTAAAGTCACCCCGAGTGGGACGGGTATGCCCAGACGTGGGTCCCGAGCCTGCCGGGCCTAGAGACCCAAGCTACTCCTCACTGATGACGCCCAACAAGGCTGAAACATGTCTGGGGATGCTTGTGGTCTCATGCAGAAGGGATGTGACCTAGCAGTTCGGGCTGGACTGCTCCTTTTGGGGTAGGACCAAGCCTGATTTGCATATGGATTTTCCCCTTCTGTAATGGCTTGGCAGGCTGAAAACGATGGTCTGGAGGGTTGCCCAGAGCTTTGCCCGTGGTTATGATTCATTCAAAACCTTCCAACCATCACGTTTCTGTTTTGCTTAAGTACAGATACTTGCATGTTTCTCCTTGTGTTTCAGGGACAATTAGAGTGTATCTGGCGGCACCAATGAGCGCTGCAACAGGACATTGTATATATACTAGACTTGACTGCAGGCACTGCAGCGCTCATGGGTATGTGGGAACAAGGCACATCTAAACCTTCCACTGCTTGAAAGGGTGTGTATGTCCTGTCGACATTACATTCCACTGCTCATCTCATCACCACAAATATGCCACAGCAACCCTCAGTTACAACTATGCCCTCTCCCCACCATTGTTCCCATTGCCCAATGCGCTCCCCCTGCTATAAATGTTCCAACTATCTTTCTCAAGAATTGTCTGACAAGCTCAAGACAATACCGGACCAATTTTGTTTATTCACAAGCACCAACACTTTTTTTTACACTGTTGCTTGCTCCTGGAATTCAAACTGCAGCACTCTTCACAGATTACCAGGTGGAAAATGTTGCAGATCGCAAATTAGACTGATCCTGGCCTCATCTCAATCAAGGAGGAGTTGCGGGCAATACGACTGATGACACTTCATAATAGGTACATTTAAGCCCTTTTCATGGCCATGGAGGGGGGAGTGTACAAGACAATAGTAAGTTCCTTTTGAACCTACATTCCCCCCCAATTATTCTGACAATGGGTCCCTGACCTACGGCATAGGGGGCTTGCACAATTTGCATATTGCGAGGGTGAAGGAAGGGAGGGGGTGGATGAAAAAGATTGGCTGGATTCGTTATTTTAATGGGCTCCTTCCTTTTTGGGCCTTTTCATAAAAGTGCTCATTTTCATTGTTGTCCTTTTACTGGTTGTGTTATCTTCCTATCAGCTTGTTCTACAATGCTTCTCCAAGACATTACCCAAAGGAGCAATTATGATGTCGCTAACCCTCACAACAGGTAAGGCCGCTCCCATCTCAAAACATGTGTACACACAAACCGAGAAATTGAATGGCAAAATAACGCACGAAATGGTAAAGATAGGAGAGCCAGTTGGTCCCTGTGAGAAACCTCATGGTGTCTCCCTGACTAATCCCTGGGGATCTGTTATCCAGGTGGCCAGGACATGGCCATCGCTATTGGATCCAGTTCCTGGGGGTGAACCTGTGAGGGAGTATCACCTGGATGGGGGTCCTTGGGGAGTGGAAGTGGGACACCCACAGATGAGATGCAGTATCCCCTTTCTTATAACACCTTTTCCCCATCCTACCACGTAGGATACTCAGAAACTCTACCCCCCCACCCTTTTCCGACATGAACACCTTTGCTCACTGTGAAAGACAACTGACTAACACCAGAGCTGTTTATCTGACATGTACCAACACAAGGTTCAGGCAAAGTCAGGCAATTGCCCAGAATCACACACACCTGATGGCCCTTTCACTTCCCACAGGGACAAAAGGTGGAGCATGAGAGCACACTACGAGTAAGGCAAACTCCACGATGAGACAGCTATCCCAGAGTGGCAGTTCAAGAGGAGGAGAAGAAAGGCGGCGACAACCGAAGGGGCGACAAGGAAAGAATCAACCTTGCCCTTTCCGACCCAGTTCCACAAAGCCTCTGTGGAAGGAATCAAAAAACCGGGAACAATAGCCAGTGTCTGTGGCAGCGGATGTTACCGGTACACAAAGCCCTCCTACACTGATAAGCAGGACAAGGAGAGACGCTTGCTACCATGGTACAGTCCTTGACTCCAGAGACAAGAAAAGCCAAGCGGTTCATCACTGCCCCTGAGGGGAGAACCAATAAGAAACCAAACTGTGTTGAATGAAAGTGGCAAATTAAGGGAAGCTCAAAGAACTGTTAACATTTTAGGGGAAAACCAGCTGCAGAGGGGTCCAGCTCCACACGGGTGCTCACTCGAGCGACTCTGGTTGATTCCCCTTTTTGTTGAAACTACTGCTACCAGAAGAGCCAGCAGTAAACGGTCAAAGTGGTCATAAAAGGGGTCTAGCAAAATCCCCTCTAGAGTCAAAGTCTTTGACCAACAAACCATTGAAAAAATAAGGGAAGCGAATCCTGCATAGTTGGAAAGTAGAAGGAAGTATAAGGAACTGCGAAGTGGGGTGATGCATGATGCCTCAATGAACATTGTGTTCACAAGAGTGAACCCGACAGAGGGATGTCCACAGTGGATTGTCTAAAAGGACATTAAAACTTGTGAGTGCAACAGGGAAATTGTTTTGGAAGAAAACCCGTAGTGAATTTGACAGAGGGAGGCAAACATTCAAGAAGGATCTGAGCCAGGAAGAGGTGGATCAAGGGTTGAAAAGCCATCACCCAATGTATATGCAGAAAGGAAGATTTTTGTTGTTACTTTGAACACATCAGGTCCTCGGAGGCAATAGACTTTTCTGTAGAAAGGACACTGACCCAACAACTGTCCTGATACCGGAGAATGGAACTGTAGTCTTGTGCTGGGAAAGCTCAAGCATGTGCTGTTCTCAGGAGTCCTGCCTTGTCCAGTGCTCAAAACGTGGGAAGGGAGTCCCCCGGCTACCACATCCTGACTTATCATTTGTGAACACTTTTTTCTTTCTTGCGAACCCTATCCCACACAGTGTTTTTGTATTTAGTTGTAAGGATTAGCAATAGGCTTTTCTTAGTATAGGCCCTTTTATTTGAAAAGACACCAGTAGGACTGCTTTATGATTATGTGATGGTCGTAGATTGCTCCCATCTTAGATGTAGGTTTAGATTAGGCGTTTTTCCAACCTACCTATACAGTTTAATAAACACTCTTGAACTGTGACCACTTGTGTCTGTCTTTACTCTTGCCACCATGAGTTCCTTACATCCCCCGGGGACCCTTTCTTACCCCCACCTGACCCTGTGGATTATGTAGAACACTGGGTAGATCTTGCAGGGGATGGGGGATGTTGTTTTACGACTTGTACCTCAGAAGAGTATGCCCAAAGCAGATTTATGTCATGTGTGCAAAGTGTGGGTGCCCAAAGATGAGTCATACAGGGAGAGTGAAGCGAGATTAGTTAATTAATTAACCAGAGGGAGGATTGTTGGGGGGATGCAGGTGCAACACCCCAATCGTGGAAAGAGATTTAGGCTGTGCAAACAGCATTAACAAAGAGAGTTGGTCATTTAGTGTCCGTATTTTGCCATTTGGATTGGCAGTTCTGCACACGTGTTATTTGTAGCTAAGCTTTGACACACGTTAGAAAGAAAAATAGAGCCTTATACAATGAAAAAGGAGCAACAATGTAAGCCTGTTGTGTACTATAAATAGAAGCCAGACCTAGGGCATGCGTGATACGTTTTGTAGCTAGTAGTATTGACCATGTAGTGTTTTGGTTTTATTAGGGCTATAGAGCAACATTTGACCATTGGTAAATGATAGTTGAAGTATCCAAGAGTGAGATAGGGTAAAGTGTAGTGTTGTAATAAAATGAGGGCTGTGTGCCACGGTAGCAGGAACTTTGCCATTTTGGATTAGGCCTCGCAAAGGAACAGTAGCTAGAGAATTAGATCGGTCATTGGAGCTTTTGCTTTGTCCATTTAATTTGGAATGTATGCATCCTTCCCCCAGTGAGTGAGCAGATGGCCAAGGTTGAAGACGAAAGGGAGACCTGCAGCGCAGATAGAACATTAATTGTGTCAGGTTGAGCAGCATACAGAAGCTGGGAATGGAATGTTGGTCTTAGACGATTAGATTAGTGCTGAAGCTGTGAAGGGTGACCTGGTATCGGGCACTGCCAAGCGGTCAAGCTAGGTTTGGAGCAATAGTGCCCCCAGTGAAAAGCAGCTGGACGATTTGAACTGCAGAGATTTTTATTAACTAGAACAAACTTAAGAGCTTTAAGAGCAGAACCATTGTCTTATTGCTTCAGGAAAAATGTCAAATCCTGGCTCCTTTCAGGATGCACCATAATTGGCTTGACCACTATGCCAAACTTGTATATATCTCTGCTGCACCTTTGATTAGTTCATTACTGTCCCCAATGTGTATGTTATGTAAATATTAAATATTATGCTGTAACCTACGCAATGTGTCCAGATACCTGAGGGCTTGACGCGCTATATAAATAAGTAAATAAATAAATAACAATGAGAGAAATTAATTCCCAAGAGCCATGCCTACACTGTGTTTTTATAAGCACCTGTCTCCCAAGAGACATAGGGCCTCATCCTCAGTGGGGTGGTATCCCTGCAGTAAATCTGCAGGCCTACCGCCAATGCAAATAGCGTTACCGCAAGTCAGTCCGGACTATTGGCGCCGGATCCTAAGTTGCGGCAATGCTGTAACTCCCCATTTTTTCCAAGAGTCCATAGGACTCTATTGGGCAGTATCAGTGCTATTACAGCCACAGTAATAGTACTGAAAATGAGTGGAAAGTGGCAAGTTTTACCTCCAGCTCAAAGCGCGAGGTAAATCTCCAACTTTCTGCCCAAACCTGGTATTGGATGAATAGGTAATGCAGTGGTTATCACATTACTGCTGCTTTTTTACCACTGTGCCCAACCCCTGATGAGGGCCATAGAGTATCGGTCCTGTTAGGGGTGCAGCGTGTTATCAGACAGGAGTCGCAAAAGTGATGCCAAAGAGTACAGTTGCAAGGTCAAATGAATCATTCAGGAGTGCCAAATTGTCTGGATTTATGAAGAAGCCATTGTATCACCGGGCGTGTTTGACCTCATTGTTCACACTAGCTCTCTGATTGAATCTTCCCAGGGTATGCACATCACAAGTTGTCCAAGGGTTTCTTGACCAATAAGAAGAGCATATTATTGTAATAATTTACCTGAGTATAATGAACCAATCACATTACAGTGTTTCCTGTTGATGACATTATTAGGTTATGATATGATATGGCATTTATAAGGCGCCTATACACAAGTGTTTCAAGGGGTTGTAGTTAGATAGGTACGACCAATGAGAAGATGAACCATAGGGGATGTTTATCTTTTTATATAGGTGTTAGCCAATGGGGAAGGAGGAATTTTGTTTTATACGATATATTTTGCTTATGCTAATATGAGGTTTTCTGCTATAAAAGATGTAACTTAGAATAGGAGTGTTGAGTGTGGTTTCAGTTTTCAGTTCTACGGGACTGATTGACACTCTCGTCCGTACTTGCATGTAATAACACTTGGTTTTTCCTTATAAGCCGTGCACTCATTATTGACCCCTTCTGGAGTGATTTTGTGTCGATCGATTTTTGGGGCTGACCTACACACATGACCACAACTTTATGTTTAAGTCTGATATGTGTTGAGCCCCAGAGGCATTGGCTCACCTAGGCATGTGCATTTGGTGTACATTAAGAAATCCAGGCATGTGCACTTGCACATTCACTTTCAACTCATGTATGTGTTATGGTAGGCACACACATCTCTAGACATTGACTTTGGGGTTTCTATGGGTCGCCAAATGCTTCATTAGATGCCAAAGAAAATGTAAGGCATTTTGATATCTATAGAGCCTGTAATTTCATTACTCTTCTTGGTTATTTGTGTGTGTGAGTATCATACTGCATATAATAATATAGATAGAAGACCCTTACTGTGTGCTTAAATATGTTAACTATCTAAATGTATATAGTGAATACTTATCCATGCTTCATACGGAAAATGAAAGGCAACTATGTCGACTTTGTTATGTATAAATAATAGAACAGATAATAAGAAGGATATCTTATTCATTGCACTAAGGATTGTAAAAGACACAGAAAGAGGGTACAATACAGAATTGAACTTTAGATAAGCTGAAACTGATGTATCGTAATCTGTACACTACCCAGAATGGAAAATAGATATCATGAATATAATGTGTTTGTATAAGTTATCAGGGATACAAATGCAATCCGATATAATATATCATGTTTTGTGACACTGTTTTACAATCTAACATTATGTGAGGTATTAGTTATAGAGATGATATGATATGACAGTTTATTTATATAGCGCCTATACACAATGTGTTTCAAAGCGCTTCCCAGCAAGGGAGGGAACAAGGGAAAATACAATGACATTTTTTCAGGCCATGAACAACAACAATGTGAAATTAACTATCATACTCGGCCTGACGACATTTCAGATAGTGCAAGAGCTAAAACACAAATAGGAAGGAAATGGGAAACAGACAGGCGACTACCGTACTAGGCCTGCTGGCATTTCTGGTATAGCCGGAGATTAACAAGAGGTGAGGGAGTGGGGAGGAGAAAGGAGGGAGAGGAACAGAACAAGCAACTATTGTACTAGGCCTGATGACATTTCAGATAGCGCTGGGGGGGTGGGAACAAGTTAAGGGCGGGGTTGAGGACACAAACATTTGCAGCTATCATACTTGTTCCTGGGACAATTCTGATAGAGTAAGTGCATAGAAAAAGTAAAGCAGGGCGGAAGAAGTGCAAATATGAAAAATATTTTCCTGAGGGGTTTGAAGAGCAGCTTGGAAAGATACGTGAAGATTAGGGGAGTACCAAAATTTGGCTTCAGTTAAGTCTTTGGAGGAATTCCGGCTGAAAATGAGATATGTGACTGAATACATTTAATTTTCACTTTAATCCGAAAGGTTTCCCCTACAAAATATATCAAGTACTGCTTTGCCTGCAGTGCCTGGAATCGTTCAGGCATGTCATGCTTACCCTTTAAAGAATCATTAAACAAATGCTTTGGTCACTTGTTTGATTGAGTGCAGGCAGATGGTCTTTTTGGATTGAGCTAGGATGGAATTTTCTTTGTTACCTATTGTAGTGCATATGCGAAAATGAGCTAAAAACATGGTGCCGGTGCGCTGCCATTTTTGACGTTCACTTCCATTACAACAATGAAAGCCTAAGTTTTCGTGGGCTCAGTAAGCAAGCATGAATTCTGTAACGGATGCAAGGTCACATAATGATGTCAGAGGAGCTAACTGTGGAGGGTAGTTGCTGTATTGTCCGCTGAATGACGAGCCAAAAAGGGAGTCAGAGCTTTGCAGGTGCAGCGATAAGGGGTACTCGGAACGAAGGCGAGGGAGAGAAGCTGGGTTTTTCCACTTCTAGCTGGATTTTTCCACTCTTTGCTCCCAATGCTTGCTGTCTGCTCTTTGGCCGAGGGCAGTCGGGTAACCATGAAGGGACGGGATTTCCCCATAAAGAGCAGAGATATTCCTCATGAAAAAGACAGAGTGAGTTGGACCCCAGGTGATGCAGTCTCGCTGAGAGGGAGGATGCTCTTTTACAGACCCCATTAGCACGAGTGATCTCTCTGCCTACCTACTCTGGGACTAAGCAATGTTTTGCTGGCCGAGATGGTGTTTTCTGCAACCATTCTAACAGTGATGCTTTTCTTCCATGTTTATGCATAATCTATCATAGGTTATGTTTTAGTTGTGTGTGTATGTATATGGTGTGTGAATAAAGGGCCTGTAATGAGCCATTGTTTAACACCAACTATTGGTCTAAGTGTGATTCCTTGCCTCTCTGAGACCAAGAACTTTTGCTGGGTCTGTGTAATATGGTGCGTGAGTCTGAGGTCCCTACACAGAGCGGACAAAGCAAAACGCCTATTCAGTGTGTTTTTTAAATGGAGTAGTCTTTTGCCTTTTCAATTGTTTTGTATTGAGTTTTTGAGTGTGTATGTTTAAAATACATATATTATTTTATTTTTCCCTTTTATTACTATGACTGTAATGGTGGGTAACACAATAGAGGAAATTAATTTTCTTAGTTTTATTAAATTTGATACCCAACCTGAATAAGTTTATGGTGCCAATTATCTGTTCTTAACATCCGAGCAAAAACTGGTGGGCGGGATACACTGATGCCGTCTTACACTGAAGAATGTACCACTCTATATATAACTCTGATTACAATCATCCAAGATTCCAAATACATTCAACATAATTTTGTTACCTAGAAATGCTATTGTTTTGATTTGTTCTTGTTCAGTTAGTAATTTTTCCTCTTTGCTGTGTGCAAACATTTTCAACATAAAACCTTTACCAGTGAAAAACAATACCATGTATTCATTTTGTTTGGCAGGGGTGGCACACCAATAATAGCCGAGGGGGCGCCAACCTGCCTGTATCCTCATGCATCATGGAGGAGCAGCGAACACAGTTCCCTTTGACAGATCTGTTCTTAGCATACATGCCCAATGGGTCATGTAAGGCAGGGGGCATTTGCTTTGCAGGCTTGCATCGCCCATTGTGGATGCAGGCTGGGGAACTACATGTTTGTATGTGATATGGGGCACACTGAGTAAGCAGCACTCCATTTCCTATGCGCATGTGCAGGAATCGGGTAGTGCTCTGTGCTTCCTGGTTCTTGTTCATGCAACACAGGTTCGGGCTGCTGTCATGATTTTTTTAAAAAAATGATGTGTTATTATATGATTAGACTGACATTTCGGGGAAGCCTGACTAGGCATTTCATCATGTGGCATGACATTTCTTTTATTGAACATCTTTGCTAAAGCAAGAATGTTAAGTCATATTACCTGGCTAGACTATTTTGGTTTAGTCAGTGTAGCTATGTTGTACTTTGACATGGCATGTTTTACTGGACATCTATGATAAAGCAAGAATGATATGTTATTATATGGCTGGACTGGTATTTAGGGGCAGCCAGTCTTGACACGTTTTCATATTTTCAAATTTTGGCATGATATTTTTAATGGCAAAGCCAACGGGAGTATGTTTCTGCATGGGGATACTGGCATATATTGGAACAACTAGCATGGACATGTTTTCTTATAGTATCATTCCTGTAATTATGCTATAGCAAACATAAGTATGTTCTTACATGGGAATACTGGCATATATTGGTGCAGCCAGCATGGAAATGTATGGGCACAGTCAACATGAACATGTTTGTATAATGGCATACATTGTGGGCAAATACATCATGCAAATAAGTTGGGAAATGCTCTTGTGCACCGTTGGTGACTTGCAACTATTGCATTTTTGCAATGGAGTTTCCATATAAACCAATTACAAACTGTATTTTTACCTATTTTTTCTCAGAAAGTGTGCTGTACGATGCACCATTTTAAATCATTATTAAAAAAAAAATAAAAAAAAACTCTTGGTTGGTTTGGGCTCCCTCGCTAAGCTTTGTTTCTCTGGCATATTTGTAGGAAATATTCACCCCTTGGCAATTAAAAAAATCACCAGCTGCCACTCGTGTTTGGTAAATGAAGAATTACTAGGATGGGCTGCCATTGCCACCATCAGTGAGTGCTTAGGCTCCAGCTGCGCATGCCAAAGATTACTTACTGGGTGCATCCTAAAAAGCCCCACGTGAGGTGAAACGGTGAAATAAATGAACGGATAGAGAACGCTCAAGGTAACACATGCAGGCTAAGGCTAACCTGACCCTGGATTCCTGCCATTATTAGGATGCAAGCTGACTGTCAACAAGCAGCTTTGGCGGGAGGCCCCCGAGGAGCTTAACCTCGCGGAAGTCAGGGCCTGCATACCACTGCCCCATACAGATGCTCCATTCTGCGGAGATTTGGAGAAAGACCAGGCGAACGCTGCCGTGGTGAAAGCAGACGCTCAGAAGCTCAACCATGCAGAAAGGGGTGAAAAACGAAATGTTTGTATATATTTTTACAAAGACTGTCTCCAGCCTGAGGACAATCTAAAGCGGTGAAGGAGGAATTCTCACCTGTGCACCTTTGTTTAGTGAGAAGAAAATATTATCATTGCTGGACGCGGACGATTTACTCACAAAACTGCTTAGAGTCTTTGCACCGTTTCACCTAGAACTTATTTTGAACGAATACGTTCACAGCATTTAGAATACATTCGGGGCCGCATTTTCTATTTCATACCACCTGCTTGGGTTTACCAATCTTTCCATTTCACTTTGAACAAACATTGTCAATGCCAACAGTTTCTGTAGGCATGGCAAAGGCGCTTGATGGGCACTGCAGTAATGGTATTAACTGAGGCTAGTAGGTGCAAAAAAATGCCACTATCTAACAGAGGTGCCTGGCAAATGCCTAATACTTATACAACCCTCCCAGCTTTTGACTTTGCCAATGGTTGTGTTTAACAGGAATTCAGTGAAGGACATGCATAGGGCTTATAAACAAAGTGGCCGAAGGCAGACCTGGTTAAGACATTTTTATTACACCAGTAGCGGGTTTAAAGCTCCAATTAAGTCATTAACTCTCAGAAGACTGCTTTGAAAAAGCCCTGGCAGGCACCACAAGTGCAAAGTTTGATACCAAGCTTTGATTAAATCGAGATGAAAGAGTTCCCATGAGGAGGTGTTTTGGGCGGCACTGGGCAGGGAATGGCCATAGGGATTTGCACGGCCATGGGCAATCAATGGGTGAGCAAATAGCCCAACAACTCTAACAAGCGGTGTGTCCCTCCTCATATGCCATTGCCCCCTATCTGTACTCTAATGCAATATCTATTGGGGAGGGAATTGCAGGAACGGATCCATCACCCGTATTTGGGACACAACACCCCCCACTGTGTGCTATTATAGCAAGCCCAGAAGTATTGTTTCACCAAGGCTGGTCCTGCAGCAAAGCAACTCTTTGTATTTACCTAGGGTGCCACAACAATGGGGTACACCCGGATAAGCCCTACACACGGTAAACCAGGCCTCAGAAGATAGGGGCACACTTAATGCATACATTGCAGCATGCCCCATTCAATCCGAGAGATTGCAGTGCAATCCTGTTTTATTTACTTTCATTATGGGGCTTGTATTCCTGGATTAATAATGGAGAAATAAGAACTACACGTGCTAGACTGAAAAAAAGGAAGTGAACTGGTACACGTTGGTGGCAAACATTGCGCATCCGAGGGTCTGTGACCACATGAAGAAACGATCAAAGAGGGCAACCGCCTCTTTGGGGTAAGGGGACGTTATTTCTCATAGTGCATTGTCCACTCTGTTCATTGCTGATAAGTTGGCATAGATATGAAAGAGCAATTTGGAATGAGTGGTATGGAAAGAGAAGAAACCAATATGCAGGCTGTCAATTGTTGCAAAGGCATTTTAAATCACTTTACTGTAGGTCACTCTTAATGACTATGTACATAGTTTCCTGAGTGAATGAAATTGATAGCGGACCACATTTGTTTCCTGATATAGTATTGTGAACTGTCATATACATAAATGCTCATTTTCGCACAGGATCTGGCAAGCGACGACACATGCTAGACACTCAGAGCCCTATGAATTGATCTGGTGCATGGACCCAGTGGGTGCACGAAAACGTGCAGCGCCGCGCTCTGGCCTGTGCTCCCCATAAACATTGCAGATATTGTGAGTACTTCCACATGGAATGTGCAGCAGACAGTTACTGAAACACTGGTGAACCTGCTCCCTCTTGAATGACCTGCCCAACCATTGACAAGGGCATGAAAGTACCACAGACTTCACCTATTCCTAGGTATCACCAAAGCCCACAAGTTCAGTGTTTCAGGATGTTTCTCAGGAACGTCATTTCACCAAAATGCCAGGGAGCTGAAGTGACATCACACAACCCCTAACCTCTGATGACATCGCAAAAAGTTATGTCATTTGACCACAGCCCCCAGTGACATCATGGGAAGTGATGGCACACAACCTTTCACCCCGTGACAAAAAAGGAAGCGGTATCACATAGCTTTGTTCCTCAGTACACTAAGAAAGATTATGGTATAAATTTCATACAGGAATGGATCACCATATGTAGCTGTTAATATCAGTGTATATAGGCCCATATTACCAAATTACTGTGAATGCAAGCAGACGTCCAACACAACAGCCTGGAATAGTGTACATCACTTGAACTAAACTTTAAACAGACAGAGCTTCTCGAAGAGGCCTAACCCCACACACGCAGACATCCGGTGCCTGCCAAATGTCAGACTGCAAACAGCAACTGACTAACACAAGTCCAACCAGAAAAACGATGGTCTGGAGGGTTACCCAGAGCTGTGCCAGCGGTTATAAATGATTTGAAAACTTCCAGCCTCCGCCTTTCTGTTTTGCTTATTTGACAGAGGGGTAGGATGTTTTGCAGGTTATTGTAATTGCAATTGTTTTATTTTAAAATGTAAGCAGCAGCAGCTCCATGACATCACTCATAGAAAAGGCCCATTTTATTATTTTCTTTGGTCCTTTATATCTTGCTTAATGCCAGCCTCCTCTAGCTTCTAAGCACTGCAACATGAACTGAACCCATGCTGCACTGCATCTTAATGTTCCCAAAGCAAGTGCGTTTCCTCTGAGCCATCCTCCAAATATATATTTTATTTGCTTGAGGAAGCAACAGCTGGTTAACTTCAAAGGTGAGGGGCAATTTCATGTACATTAATTATCTCACGTTGAGTCTATCTACAGTGTGCCTGTGATGCCGGTCTGGCAGATCTGGATCAGGTCACACAGTGCCCAGGCTGGATTGGTGGCAGAAGCCACTGGGGCACACCCTTCTCATCACATGCCTAGTGGCTCACTGAATGTGCGAAGCAGATGACGAGAAACGCTGATGAGATTTGCGGTCATGCTGTGCTGTCACTGAGTATAGCAGACTGCTCTTACCCATTTCCAACAAGCTAGACCTAGCCCCCATGCTCCCATACCCTTCCTGTGGCTACAGTACTGGGTATGAGCTGCAGAGACATCCCCGCTTCTGAACCCAACCATTCAGGCATTCTTCACTAATGGACTGCCAACCTGTTAGTGATGGCGGCGTCATGGTTTTTCCTGCATCCCTGTTATTTCTCCAGTTAACGTGCATCAGCTGCCTTGTTCTGTAAAGGGCCCTGCCACAATGAGTAGGGCACTCCGCCTGATCAGGGAAATTACATCATAAGAGTCCCAGAATGTGTGATGTCCCGTTCAAAACTCCCAAATCCTGCCATATCATGAGTGGAACAAGTTTAGTGCATCCAATCAGAATTCACTCTAACTCTGGCCCCTTACTAGTTACATATATCTGACAAATTACAAGCAAACTGGTTAATACATCATACTTTTTTAGTTGTGGCTATTAGGTGCTGCTAATGTGCCACCTATAAGCCAAAACTATTGTATAGGAGTACAGCTATGAGGGTGATGGCATGTGAGGAGGGTTGTTTGGATATTTATCCACGCATATACTACCCATTAACACCCACTTTCTCCCTCTCCCTGCAAAAAATACATCCTCCTCCGATCTCTTTTAGCTACATTTTTCAAGTTGTAACATCAAACTGAGTTCTCGAAGTGCCTAGTGTGTTATGTCAGAGCAGTCTTCGGAGAGTTAGGGGTTAATCAGAGCTGTACACTTGTTTCTGTTGGAAAAAATAGTCTTAAACAAGTATGCCTTCAGTCACTTGATTTATAAGGTGTTGTTCACTTTAATCCCGTTGAAAACAAGCAATGGAAAGGCAATGTTTTGACTTGTATATAGGTATTAGGCCTTTTCTAGGTCCTACTATGATATGTTAAGGTACTCGCACCATTTTGAAGCTGCTACTACCAATGACCAGTTAGTACTTTTTTTACGGCAGTGCCTTGCAAATGCCTTTCCCATGCTTACACAAAAGCCAAAACTGTTAGCATTGACAATGTTTGCTTTCATCTGTTACAGAATCACTTACTTTTATTTTGCATTTGGAATTCATTAAATGCAAGGATTTGTTGCAACTTTTGAGTCTTTGTTCTTACGGTAAAAACTAGCTACACACAATCCATAGCAGGAGGGCAAGTTAACCGAAAAAGGCATACGCTATTTGACATATTGATCAGAGTTCCCTGCTTGTCTGATGTGCTGAAATCACTAGATGCTCTCCTTCAATGTCAGTGAGGAAGTGAGGAAATAATGCAACTTTCTGAAATTGGCGTCTACACAACAGTAGCCAAATTAGGGTGGTTCTGTAGTTTGTAATCCTTTATTTACTTTCGCAGACAGGTGCTTAATGCAGTGACTACTGTGGTGAATCCTGTGGAGTCATCACTGAACCCCAGCCTAAAATCTCCTCCCATGTGGCCAGGGGAAGGCAGTCACTACCTGATCCTGAGCCTTTGGGTGGTATTAGGAGGGAGGACCACATGGGAGGAGATGGATGTCCGGGGGAAGGGTGGCTCCTTTGGGAGGGATGCAGTATTCATCTTATTATGAGGAAGATGACCCTACATTTGCTAAACACCCAATGTTGTCACTGTACAAGTTCCTCCCAAGAAACAACCCAAAGAACATTATATGAAAAGTCATCCAGACAGAATAAGGTTTGCATCTTGGGAGTTCATGAATAAAACCTAATCTAATTTTCATGATTCTGTCTTTGGTAGAAGTTCTGACCCCAATGATATATCACCAATCATTTATATAACATCTCCTAACTCTGATAACTCTCAGTTCACAAAGCAATTATATGTAGAAGAACCAAACCCATTGCGAACTTCAAGATCCATAATCCATGATGTACTGGGACGAGGTAGAGGGCCAAAGAGCTAATGAGGATTGCAGGTGCTGCTAACAGGAATGCACAGTCTAGTTGTTGGAAGTCAAAGCACCTGAGCTGGACATTTAAACTTGAAAATGAGATACAGCTGGAGGAAGGAGCAGCAGAGGCAGAAGCAGTCAGGAGAGAGACCAATGAAGTTGGTAAGGTCACTGATGACTGAAAAGTGGTTGACACAGAAGTAGAAGGAAAAGCGCCAGCAGAAGCCAACACGGGAAGAGACAGCGTGTAGTTTTGCAGAGTACCTGCAGCAGGAAATAGAGTCATGGATGTCAGTGGGAAGAGAAGCCGAGGTGTGAGGGACAGGTGCTCCCGACATGAGTTGCTCTGGTCTGCAGGCAGGCAGACACAGAGACCCAGTGGAGCCTGTGGAGCTCCAGAGAAGAGCTGTGCAGTCTGCTGAAGCTACACAGGAGCTGTCAATAGTATGGTCACATCGCAGAAGGTCCGCCGCAGTAGCAGGGAGTAACAGAGATGCCGAAGAAGACTGGTGAGTTGGCCTGAAGGAAAAAGGTAACCCTTGCGTGCTCCGAACAGACACTTTTCCAGTGATAGATAATTTTAAATACTGAACAAGTAGAGTAAAGTGGCAGGTAGGGTGCAATTCTCAGTTTTTGAGATATCAACTTGGGGAAAGCCGTAACCCACATTGCCAACAGCAAGAGGTTATAAAGAAGCAGTAAAGAGACAGCAAGGGCACACTTCTCCTTTTATGAGATAGCAACTTGGGGAACCTGTAACCCATAATGCCAACAGTTAAGAGACTATGAAAAGGAGAGAAAAGTGCAACTTGGGCAAAATTCTTCTTTCTTGCGATGCCAGTTTGGGGAAACCTGTAACCCACCTTGCCAAGACCCAAGAGACTATAAAAAAATAACCATTGTTCAGATGTCCTCACATGGGATACTGGTGTGGAGAACCCTGGAACAAAAATGCCACTAACAGAAAATACCAATTGTAGTTGTAGGAGTTATTCTTCCTGGCAGGTGAATTAACCAGGAAAGGGATCAGTTGTAGTTAGTCAAGGCAGGCGAGTATACCAAGAAAGAAACAGTTGTTTTGAAGAAGTGTGGTTGTAGCAAAAAGGTGTTGTGGAAAGAAACTGTTAACTTTATCATCCTAACAAAATATTGGATAACAAAAGGCATTTGCTGTGCTGTTCTGACAAAGGTCTTCCATTGGAAAAATATTGTGGTATATTTATAGCTACTTTACATCCTGGGAAGAATACTTTATGGAGGAAACAGTTGCTTTGATTTTGAAAAAGTGTTTTTTGAAAGAGAGATTTACTTTTCCAAGCAGAAAGACGTATTGACTGGAAAAGAAATTTTATGTGGAACTGAATAGAACTTTGTTGAATCAGACTCTTTGTAAAGTACTTCTTGATTTGATCCGGGGAAGGGAACCAAGCCCTGGTCACAAGGAGTACTTTGGGGGAATTATACGTTTGAACTTGTGCACTGTTTTGTTGATTTGAAATCAGTTATATTTACCTGGTACACTTTGGTTATATGTGTTAGGCTGAGGGTCAGATACATTTGGACTCAAGGTCATCTTTCATCAGTTTTAATTTGCTATGTAGGAACATTCTCTTTAGGATAAGAACAGATAAGTGTTTATCTCACCCCTTGTTAATTTTAATACAATATCAAAAATTGAGAAAACTGCAAATATGTGTCCATCTCTCAGTTCTGACCCCTCACACTACGCTGATTCATTTACAATATATTGTAGAAATAAAGATGCGATTCGGGACAAAATATTTTTGAAAAACCCAGTTTTCTAAAACTACTGAAAGAGGTCAACTACAACTAAATAAATATGGTGATGAATGAATTGAATTTAGTTTTAAGAAATGTCTAGAGTCTGCATTAAGGTGCATTAAGGAGTGATTGCTGCTTACCTCTCCCTTGGTTAATACCACTTTTCATATATATTTTTCGTGGTTATTCTGGACCCTCCTCACCATTCATCACACCTCTAGTTTGTTGATATCTGCATAACTTATTTTTTACTCTTCAATAGGGTGGATGCTTTTCATTTACCATCAGATTTGTGCGATGGCTCTAACAAAAGGGGTGATGGTGCATGTGTCAGAGTCAGGTTCACTTTCAAGCCCCTAGAATGGAAAGTGTCTACAATGAGATGGCCATGAAGCATGTGAAGATCTCAAACATAATATGATACAATTATGTTTGTATTATTATGTAACTGCAATTAAATGTCTTTCACTGAATTTTAAGGGTTTTGTTATGCGATGATTTGTTATTTGTTATGCCAAGCACCTGTAATTATGTATTTTTTTCTCATAACATAATGTATGTTGTCACATAATTTGTTATCAATATCTGTTCTTGAGCTACGCAACATCTGGTTTATTAAGGATATCTTATTTTTTGGTGTCCACTAGATAAGAAGGGATTAGTAATGGTGTACTGTGATGAGGAAGAGCGAGGTGAGGTTAGTGGAAGACTGATAAGTAAATTGTGTAGTTGGGGTCTGTGAGAAAGAAGATTGAGGTGGGGAAATTGGGGATTGTGATGAGGAATAGTGAGGCAATGTAAATGGGGGACTGTGATGAGGAAGAGTGAGTTGTTATACAAATATACCAAACATATTGTTAATACAGAACTCCTGTTAAGGACTACCTATAAAAATGAACTGTTTTCTTTAGAAAAATAATACTCAGATCGATATCTACGAACTTACTGGGAGAAGGAAGAAACATCTGCTGATATGAGCTCTAGATTAATGAACAGTGTCTCTACAAAATGAGTAAAAACTGTATACATTGAATAGTATTCACGTGTAGTTTTGATTCCACCACCAAAAATGAATTGCAAAGTCATAATGTTATGAAGTATTGAGATGATACTGAGACGAGCAAGAGTACCTTGAACAACAATGCAGATTGAGAACCATATATGCACCCAATGAAGTAAAAAACTGCATCTTAAACTTCCAAAAACTTTATTTTATGTGAATGAATAATACAAAAAAATGGATAATTGTACTTTCTTTTGGAAACAGTTTAATAAAAACAGTGAAACAAACACACTATTTTGCTTAACTTCGTGATTCCAACCGCAATGTGAGCAGCACTACAGTTTGACATTTGACTCCCAAATCAGAATTCGTCAGAATATTCATATAAGAAAAAACATACATATAACTTTGTAGATTATAATGTGTCACACCGAGCTAATCACTAACCAAATTGGCACTTAACATATTCAAAAATCTTTAATGAAAAACAAATAAAAACAGACTCCATTTTGAATTGAGATTCATGGGTACAAACAAATCTGCAAATGGATTGGCTTGAGGGCATGTGCACATTATGACATTCGAGATCTGATTGGTTCATAGACACAAAGAAAACAAATCACATATATGTACTCTAGAAAACCTTACACTTTCTCATTGCTTTGGGCACAACGTCAGGGTAGTGAGAGTGCAAACTTTGACTGTCCTTTTTATCCAAATTACACTTTTCCCTAAACCAAACCTTTTCCCTGTGAGCACTTCCTGTGTTGTAGTTTGTTTTATATTCATTGTTTTATTTTGTTTTCCTTTTTGTTTTAATTATTTTCTTTACATTTTATTTTTGAATATTTTCTGGAAATGGCACCACAACATCCAGATGTACCCTCCACCAATGAAGACATTGACCATGTCACTGTCCGTGAAGACCCAGAAGACATTGAGTGGGTAGAGCAGTCTGATTCATCCAATGAGTACTGCCACAAGAGTTTCACACCTTCCCTGTGCTGGCAGTACTTAAAGATGCCTAAAGACACACCATTGTCAGATATCGACAAGGGATTGTGCACATTTGGTGGTGAGGTGTGCAGGAGAGGATTTTCTTCATTTGCTGCAAAGAGCCTGGGCACCATGACGGCCTTGGTCAACCACCTGATTCATTTCCACTGGCGGTAAGTGTGTGAATGTTTCAGGAGCAGGTCCCTGCAATAGGCAATCCTCCTTGGTTGCAATGCCCTGCTGAACCACCACCAGCTTTGTCAACCCCTGGATCTCGCCCATCAACTTCACCTGGTGCTAATGATGGGAGTGTTGCCTCTGCCACCCTTAAACTGAACCCTCCATGCAAACCCAGATCTTCAGTAGGTGACATTTTCACTGCAGGTTGTGCTATATGCCAATAGCACTGAATGCAACAACATTTGAGGCAATTGAGGATGCATGGATGGAGCATGAGTGAATTGTCCAGTAGTTTGTTTTTGAGAGCTTTTTACTGCCTTTTCAGGTTTGATTTTACCTTACTGTTTATTAAAAAAATAAAAAAAATACTAATAACTTGTAAAAAAAAAATATAAATTGGCTACTGTGGAGGCTCAGAAGAGGGATATGGAAGCTGTGAAGACATTTTAATCATCATTTTTATTCTATAGTAAAATAAGGCCTAACTCTCCCTATATCTATGGGGTGTTCCCTACCTATTTTAATAACTAAGGTGCTTGTCAGTCAAGGTGATTGTCCAAAAATAGGTCTGTCCACAGTCCAAATCTAATCTATCTAATCCTACCACTAATGTAACTAAGGACAGCAGAATGGCACCCTTACCCTGGTTGCTGTGTTATGTCACAGGGCTTTCTAATGTATTTCATTCCACTTAATATACCATATGCAAATAGTCTCTTGCTATCTTCTGGTTTAAGTTCTCTAACTCTTGCAGGGTATTGACAGTTTCCCTCTCCCTTTTTACGTCAATCATCTTACTTTTGTATAAGCTCCTTCTCTCTTTCTTGTCAGGTTCTAGCATCTCTTCTCTGAGTGCTGTTTCAGGTATGAGCTTTGACTTCACAGTCTCCTGGGTGTGTGTTTCCCAAATGTCTTTGTTCTCTTTCTCATCTTTGGGACCATAGTTGACTTTTGATATTTCCCAAGGCAACAGGTTTTTGACTCTACTCTTCTTCTTCCACTTTGGGCATTTCATGTAGCTCTGCCCTTCATGAAATGGCTCTCATTCTTCAGCTCATTTCCAATACTTTTCTCATTAGCACTGGGATGAATTTTATTTGAGTTATGAGTCTCTCTTAACTGTCCATTAATCGATTCCCTGTATTACCTTCTGTTCTGTGGGGTAACGTCACTGGTGCCGTTAAGGTCTTGGACTCTATTTATTCTTCTTCTTGGCTCTGCGGCTCACCATTGCTGTGTGGTCACACCACCACCAAACTATCTCTTCAATTGCATTGTGTTTTCTTCTGCTCTAATATGCCGGTCTCCCAGCATCTTTGGCTCTGTGTAGGAGCTCAACTGACTTACGCGAGCTCTGTGTTCTGCGAGAGCTCCACCTCCTTCTGATGTGCAACGCACTGGGGGCTTCCCCTTGTTCTCTCTGCTTTCTGTCTTTTCTCAGCTAGTCACTCTCTCTCATTACTTCAAACTCTTGCTTGTCAGATCATTTATTTTTAGCATCTTCAGCACAGTCCATTGGTGGTACTGATTTAAAGGGATAGTCTCAGTTTCTTGTTGTGGATAGCATAAGTTCACTTCATCTTTATGGAATTGATAATGTTCCGTTATGTTAGACAAATCCATATATGACATCACTTTGAGGGCATCAGAGAGTTCGTCATTGGAATGGGAGTCCTTGTCCCCCAGGGGGAGTCTCTCCTGGTGAGTTCCCCCTTGCCTAGACCCCTAGGGAGAGTGTTGCAAAGCAAATTCACCTCCCTAGCATCATAGGTGGGGCTCCACTTTGGGGATAAGTGATGAATTTGCTCACTTCATCACACTGCTCTCCACCTATCTTTCCTATGTCCACTTATCCCCTCGGGTCCCACAACACTTTTTTTTCCAGAACCACCATAAAAGTTTAAAAAAAGATCTAAACTTGGGGGTAGTGAGTTTAACATTACGCACCATGGCAATGGCCTGTCCCTACCGGTAACTGCCTGCCTCCCAAGTTAAGGGCCCAAATGAAACAATGGTCCCTAAACGCTGGTACTGGTACAGTTATCAGCAGTGTGGGCCTGCATCCGTGGATTATATCTCCATTAACACCTGTGTAGTTTTGTATGCAGGTGCTAAGGGTCTTTGTTTGGTAAAGAAAGACGCACTTCGGCACCACGCCCTAGTTCCTGAAATCCTTTTTCTCTGTTCATGACTGGGACATCATCAACTGAGAACCAGACTTCACAAAGTACAACACGGCACAGTGCCACACTGCAAGGTCCTTTTTTATTTTGAATTAAACACTCTATGCACCATGCAGTTGCTAAGTGTGCTTAATTAAAAAAGGAAAACATGCTTAACTTGCAGTGCAACTTGGTGCCATGCCCTACTTCCTGACTCAATTTTCTCTTTCTTTATTTACTTAATGAAACACCCTTAGCACCACAGAAGTGCCAAGGTTATTTAATTGCAATAAAATAAATATATCCTGCGGTGCACCGCAGCGCCATGTTCTAGTTCGTGAAATCCATTTTCTCTTTTGATGACCATGACGTGATCAACAGGGAAACTGACTTCCACAGCACCACACTGCAAGCGCTGGTATATGTTGTTTTATTAAACAACCTTAGCACATGCCTGCAAAACTACACAGAGGGAAAGAGTTGAGGGAGGATCAAGGGTTGAGAAGGATGTGCAGGGGAAAGGGTGCTGCACAAGAGGCACTCAGGCTACTCGTAATGCAGGCTTATACCTGAGACACACTGAAAACCCAAAGGCTCTTTTAATAGCCACAACATACTTAAATGTAAACATAGGAAAGTTAACACAACCCCCATCAACTTCTAAAATGCAATCAACAGTCTAAATTGAGAATCAAATGTATTTTACAATCATTCATATCTAATAGGTACACTACCTATAAAATGTATTTTAATCCGTTCCTTTTTCTCATCTTTACTTGTACCACTCATCACAAATTTCAAACGAATATCCATACATCCTCTTACTCGTTTTTCCTAATACTCGTCCTGGTACTTACAAATCGAGAAGACACGCAAATAAATATGCATTTATCTCCATGCACACTGCACCTCTCCCAAAAGTAATGCCACTCACCTCCTTCTTTTATACCCCTTACATCCTCCTTTCAACCAAATCAAATATTAAACATTCCTCAAATCAACCTTTA
The DNA here is from genome assembly GCF_040938575.1 of Ambystoma mexicanum. Taxonomy (NCBI): domain Eukaryota; kingdom Metazoa; phylum Chordata; class Amphibia; order Caudata; family Ambystomatidae; genus Ambystoma; species Ambystoma mexicanum. The sequence goes on along the minus strand of NC_090935.1, from coordinate 799,457,345 downwards.
CACCTCTCTACAAATACCCACTTTGAGAACAGCGTGAACGTATTGACTGATTCAGGAATTATAACTTTTACTTGTTTTCCCTCTTACCCCTCCCAGTATTTTATTATTTCTTGATATTGCTCTGCACAAAGACTTACTTCAAGGACCGCAAAAAGGTGTACATGTGTAAAATGGAAACTTTTAATAATTTCCCCTCTGATTCATTCTGCCTCTTATACGTTTCCATATATTACGAATTGAAAAGTCATGCAAATTAGCACAATTTGATCTCTACACACACTAAATAAAAGAAATGGTTTCACATAGCATGCATCATACACTTTAGATATTAATAATGTACACTTTTTACATTGGATACTTTTCTCATTAGCCACTCCATATGAATAAAGAATAATACAAAATAATGTAGTTATCTCTGTCCATACTACTTCTTTTCCAACCTCTAAACAAAGCCCGACTTCGAGAACCACTCCATACGAACACTAAAACGTGAAGCGCTCCTTCGCATCACATGAAAACCTCATCCAATCAAAAGAAAACACAATGTAATCACGGCTCCACCCTGAACGTCTCTCAGTGGCACACCTTATATTTACTAAGCAAACTTAAATTAAACAATTCTCAATACACACACACAGAATGTTAAATCACCTTAATACAACCCCATACACATTTTTATACATTTTAGAAAGCTTTATTTATATATATCTTTGAAATAATCCTCTTCCTCTGACTAGCAAACACACCGCAATTACCACATCTCAATGTATCATAGTTTTCAAGTATTTACTCTTTTGTTAGCCATTCATGACACTTCTCGTCCCCGGAAATCAGTCGAAAACCCCCACAAAACTACACTATCCCCAAGTCCCAAACCTTCACCAATCATCCTTCCTCACCCTGCCCATATGCCTCAAAACTCCCTAATTTGCATCCTTTATATCATTTTAGAGCACTTTCCAATGTCGATTCAGAACTTGATTCTCGAATCGCGTAATGGCGGATTATTCAGAACTGAAAAGGCTTGGCAACAGCAATGCATCATGGGATATCGTCCTCCTTCTCTCATATCTCTCGCTCAACTGGCCGTGGCGCAGGCATTGACCTCCTCTACCACTCCAAATACCTCTCCTCCACCTCCTCACCATCTCTTCCTTCTTTTCCTACCTTTGAATTCCTTTACAAATCTTTCTCCTCTAATCACCCTATTTCCTTTCTAATCATCTATCGTCCCCCTGGCCCTCTTTGTTCCTTCTATGAAGATCTTGACCACCTCCTCTCGCTTATCCCTCCCTCCCCCTCTCCTCTAACTGCACTTGGCGACTTTAATCTTAACCTCCCTTCTCCCCCTCAATCCTCTCCCCTCTTCTCTATCCTCAACTCCTACCTCCTTTCCCCCCTACCTTCTTCCACCACTCATTCCTATGGCTCCACCCTAGACCTCATCTTCAATTCTTTTTACCCCTCTTTCCCAGTCTCCACTCTCCCTATCTATCTCTCTGACCATGCCTTACTCTCCTTTTCCCTTTCTCCCCTCCCACATACCTTCACTACTAGCCCCTCTCCTCCAATCTTCTCACGGCTTGACTTTCGCAACTTTGATCTTTCCTTCTTTATTGACACTTGCTCTTCTTCTCTCCCCTCTCTCCAAGACTTCTCTTTATTGTCAGCGAACGATGCTCTATCCTCTCTTTCCTCTTCTATTTCCTCCTCCCCTGATCAACTTTACCCCCTTTCTCTCTTCCACCCATCCCTGAAACCCTCTCAACCTTGGCTCACTCCTCAACTCCTCTCTATGTGGTGCCTTCTCCGACGTCTAGAGAGACTCTGGCTCAAAACCCCCTCGCTTTCAATCCAAAACTCGTACTTCTCTTACCACGCTCTCTTCGACTCTTTTCTTGCCTCGGCTAAACACTCCTACTACTCAAACTTTCTCCACTCTCAAGCCTCACACCCTCGCCTTATCTTCCAAACTGTCTCTCGACTCCTCTCCCCTCCCACTCCTGAGCCCTACTACACTTCTACACTTTCTCCCTCTGACTTCAATAACTTCTTCTCCTCCAAGATCCTTACCCTTTGGAAAAAAATCAACTGCTCCCTGGATTTCCCCTCTACTCCTCCCCCGCCCTCTCCATCATCCTACATGTCCTACTTCTCACCTATCTCCCCTTCTGAAGTCTCCACCCTCCTCTCCAAAGCCCACCCCACGTCCACCCCAACAGACCCTCTCCCATCCCTTCTTATCCCTAAGATCTATCCTCTTCTTATCCCGCCTTACCTCCTTCTTCAACATCTGTCTTTCCTCAGCAACCTTTCCCTCTGCTTTCAAACATGCCATGATCATCCCTATTCTGAAGAAACCTTCTGCTCTACTCCTTCTCACTTCTAACTTCCGACCCATCTCTCTTCTTCCATTCCTCTCCAAGCTTCTTGAGCGTCTTGCCTACTCTCAGCTCTCATCCTTTGTCACCAATCTCTCTCTCCTACCCCCCTCCCAATCTGGCTTTTGTCCTAAACACTCCCCTGAAACTGTTCTCACCTATATCCTTAACTCCCTCCTCTCTGCTTGAAATTCTAAGCAATCCTCTATCCTTATTCTCCTTGACCTCTATGCTGCCTTCGACACTGTCGATCACCCCCTTCTTCACCAGACTCTTTCTTCCTTTGGGTTCAAAGACTTGGTTCTCAACTGATTATCCCCTTACCTCTCTTCCCGCTTTTTTACTGTTTCGTCGGGCGGCCGGTCCTCTCCAACCGAACCTCTAGAATAAGGCATACCTCAAGGTTCGGTGCTTGGACCCTTCCTCTTCTCTCTCTACACCTCCCTCCTAGCCCTGTTATCTCCTTGTTTGGCATCTCCCATCACTTCTATGCTGACGACACTCAACTCTTCCTTTCTTTCTCCTCTCTCTCATCTGACCTTCACGTAAAACTATCTTCCTGCCTTACTGCCATAAAGAACTGGATGTTTTCCCGCTTTCTCTCCCTTAACACTGACAAGACTGAAGTCGTATTCTTCCCCTCCAATTCTCTTCCCCCTCCCTCTCCTCCGCCTTTCATTCAGTTTCCTCCCTCTAATCTCCCCATCTCTCTCCATGCTCGTAATTTAGGCATTCACTTTTACTCCTCTCTCTCCTTCTCCCACCATATCTCTCTCACTTCTCGCACCTGTCGCTATCACCTCTTCAATATTCGTAAAATCCATCCCTCTCTCACCTTCCATGCTACCAAACTCTTAATCTCCTCCCTTATCTTCTCCCACCTCTTCTACTGCTCTTCCTTATTCTTTGGACTACCTACTTCTCATCTCGCCCCCCTCAAATCTATCTACCATTCTGCTTTTTGTACCCTCTGTCTCCTTACCCCTGCGACTCCATCTCTGCCTCCTTCTCTTCCCTTGGCTGGCTTCCATTTCACTCCCAACTTAAATTTCACTTTCTCTGCCTTGTCTTCAAATCTCTCCATGGTCTTGCTCCCCCTTATCTCTCCTCCCTCCTCTCTTTCTACTCTCCCTCTCGTTCCCTTCGGTCTGCGGACCATTTCCTTCTCACGGTTCCTCCGTCCCCTTATGCCCCCTCCCGTTTCCACTCTTTCCAACTCCTAGCCCCCCTGCACTGGAACTCCCTTCTTCTTGCAACCCGCTCTACCACCACCTTTTCCTAATTCTGCACCTCCCTTAAATCTCTCCTTCTCCACTCTCCTCCTCCTCCTTGAAACCCCTTCCTTTTCCTGCCTCCCCTCCCTCCTTTACCTTCCTCCTTGACCACCTCCCTCCCCTCACTTACCTCCCCACTCTCACCTTCCCATTCCCTCCTCCTACTCCCCTTCACCCTCTCCCCACCCAGCCCTATTCCACTTTTCTCCCTATTCCCTTCAGTTAATTGCTCTTCTTGCTGTTTTGTTGATTGATTCATATTGTTATTTGCTTCTACCGTTATACTGTTTATGTTTATGTATTAAGTTGTTCAATTGTACAGCGCTTTGGTGTAAAGCGCTTTATAAACCAATAAATACAATACAATACAATACAATATAGTACACCCTTTTTGGCTACAGGGATACCCTGCTCTGTACCATATTAAACAATAAAAACACTGGATGGATTTGTACCAAAACAAGAAAGGATCTACTTTGAGCGCTTCATTCTCGACTTGTTTTGTATTTGGTGCAAATCCGTCCAGCACTTTGGGCTGTGTGCGTGAGCAAAAATTTGACATTTTTCCCATGGGAAAATGTATGTAAAATTTAAAAACACACCCTTTTTTGACTCTTTATATCTTTTGAACCATAACATGTGCACAAAACATTCCAGTCCTTTGGGGGCTTGGGCCCTATAATTGCAATGTCAAAGGACATGCTGATCCATTTTATGGCTCAATATTAACCATAGCATATTAGCTTTTCCTATGGATGATAAGTTTCACCTTAACTATAGGGCATGCCATGCCTTATTCCTTAAGATTCGGAGCACTGTAATAATAGGTGTTTTTCCCCAATTTAATGATAGTTGTTAAAAATCATGATAGAAATAAATTAAAAAGTAAAGTAAATATAGATCTGAGAGTCCAAACAACTGGGACCATCTACAATCAATCAACTATAGTTATACAGACACATCTCCATCTATGATAACTTGCAAACAAATAATTAAATAGTTAGATAGGAAAGGTAGATGAACGTGAAACAGGGTAGTTTGCTAGTGCATAGAGAAAGTGATTCAGGTAGCAGGTGATAATTTAGATGTCAAATGAGGAAAGCTTCTAAAGAAGACACAAGCGACAGAGAAGCATATACAGTTGCTACAGTGGTTGACAACACAGGAAATACAAAGGCATGAAAGGGAAAGGGAGTATAACAGAGAAAAAACACAACTCAGGAATGTTGAAATGGGATCAGTAGAACATTAATGATAGCATAGTGCAAGGGAGATATGTGAAGAGTTGAATTGCAGCCATGTCCCACCACATGCCATTTTCAGAGGGCCCATAGCCATGCCACCACATGCAGCTTACTGTTGCACTGAAAATGTAGCAACACACCACCAATGGCATAACAGGCATACGGATGGTGCAGCACAGACAGAATGCCAACATAGGGAAAAACAGTCTATGGATAGTAGTGAAGGGGTGACAGATAGGGTGAGGTGCTGGAGGGGGAAGGTGTTTTGGGATGGAATCGCTCAAAAGGAGATTCATTCAAGGGGACAGGATGGGATAAGAATATCTTTGGTTGAAAACAGACCAAACACGAAGATGGCAATAAAAAGAAGGGTGGAGAGGAGATAGCACTGCCTGCAATCGAACATAGTGGTGTAGTGAGTGGTATGCTAAGTGGTAGCACACGGAAGGCTATCGATGCAACAGCACCAAAACACCTTCAGAAAACCATCACAATTTCAATGACTATGAATTTCCCTTTGATGACCAAATTTGCAGCTGTTAGAGGTTGATTACAAGCACTCTACCTCAAAAGTGAGTTAATGTCATTCAATAAAGTACAATTCGCCCTTACTTCGGGCGCTACAGTATCGTACAGATGAATGAAGGATTGCAGTACGATGCTCAAGGCTGCTAACATGCTCATTCCTGACTCTGAGGTGTCCTTGTAGGAGGATTAATTGCCTTGAAATGGAAGGGAAGATCTATTTGCCTCAACAGAAATGTCCAGGCGTGTGTTTTAGTCTTGAATTATTGTGTCAGAAAGGGTGTTTACGTCTTGGGTATTAAATAGGCCAGGAGACATGCTTGATCTATCATTATACTGAGTGAGGAACTTCTTGAGTGGGGATCTCATAAGGTGTACTCTCGCGACCCGTATGTTAGTGCTATTAAGGTTGACAATGGTTTTCTTATTTTATTATTTTATTCTTGTGTCGCAAGGATGTAGGTCAACACGGAGACATAGAGTCCCTCAGCTCCGTTTGTAAAGTAAACAGTAGTTTGTTTGTGCATACACCTCTTTGCGCCAAATTTCTGATGTAAATGAATAAAAGTACGTAGTCAAGTTTCTTCAAGTATATTTTCTTAATTTATTTGATATATGTTCTGCCCATATGGATGACACGTGTTTCGGCGTTTCATTGGCGCCTTTTTCAAATCCGGGCTGAATGCAAGCGTAACATGTAATAAAACAAAACACAAAATATAACATATGAAATAGCATTTTAGCATATTTTGTAACACATTTAGTAGTTAGAATAGTGACTTAGGCTGTGTAGTATATCCTTTTAGCATTCTCAAATTGCATGAACACCTAAAAGTGCAGCACCTCTTAGTTACCTCAAATGGTTAAAAATAAATCCATTACAGTGACTATGTTAGTTTTTTAAAATTAAATTTGTGCAATCCGAAAAAGAAGTAAGTATGGGATGGCATGGACCTAACAATTTTTGGCTTTCAGAAAAGCATGTAAATTTGTTTTCTTACCCTTATTGAATGTAATGCAAATCTCCCTTTCCTTATTTCCGGGAATTAGTTTTTAGTTGAAGTGTATCACGGTAGTTCCAGGGTTAAATCCCACCTAGAACAAATTTGGTTGTTCTATTATGCTAACATTAGCCTTTTAACCTTCTATCGGATTGATTCTTTATGCATGATTCCCTGGCATATATTTAGACACATTTTAAACTCTAGTAAGCATGACTAGTAACATCTTTCTCATTGCATTTATGTAAAAAGTGCTATTCATATTTGCAATCCTCCAATCGCATTACATATCCTTGGTCTCATGCATTCTGTTACTCTAGCGGTCACTAAGAATTACTTTTTCAGTTACAATGACTGGTAACCGATTTGCTCCCCATTTGTGTTTACCAAAACACCCTTTCGCGTGAGTTTGAAATCCCAACCAAAATATATTTTGTTTATGCCACTCGGCATCAAGCGTGCTGAATTCTACATTGAGCATGCTTGTAGCGGTGGTCTTTGGTGGAAAGCCAAAAACATGACCAGACAATCAACATTATCTCAAAGCAGCAAAAGTACACAACCAGATGATACTATTCATTTTATTACGGCATATTGTGCAAACAACAAAGAAATTAAAAAAGTCCTAAAAAAGAGCTGGTATCTATTAAACTGAAAATGTTGTTCAGACGCCTTCTTGGCCACAGTAATCATTGACTCATGTGATATTAATCCTGTTAACATTTTATTGATAAATATTTATGTTAACTCAATTCAATCTGACATAGATGTTCCATTGGATGAAATTGAAAATATGTCATTGATATGTCAAACGTATGATTTAGATTGTCCAATTATCATAGGGGCGATTTCAATTATGACTGTGATATTATGGATTGTAAGGCCCAGTTGCTTGAAGAGGGTAAGGTTACGCTTGTACAGAGGTCCCATGCTGGAGGGAAAATGAGTACCTATGGTAAAATATGATCTTCTTTCCTCTCCAGATGGGGTTTCTTGCAAACGAATCTGTTGTTTGGTGATAGATTAAAGAATGTGCCGACTAGGTTTAACTCTGTAGCGTCATCTACCATTGATTATCTGTTTACGAAACACATAGATGTGGGGAGGTGGTGACTTTTTATATAGTAAAAATGCTGGTGAGTGATAATGCTATGTTGTATCTAACTGTAAGTGTGAAAGGTAATAGTGAATTAGATTCCCGGGGGCACCAACATCTTGTTGTTAACAGACAGAATAACATAGTATTGCAGTTCGGTAAGTGTAATAAAGTTAATGATAGATTGAGGACATGGTAGGACAAGCTGTCTGCTGAGGTGAAAAGCATTCACTCTCTCCCTACAGAATTTCCCACCATATTTGCTAGATTAGGAATTGTGACTATAAAACAAACATATCCCCCTCGCAGTGCCTTTCTACATAGGCCTAGACATCCCTTTGAAAAAGAAATTAAAAACAAAAAAATGAATTGCAAAGATTAATAAAATTGCAACAAAGGTCATCGGATAGACAGGGATGAAACTGAAAATGCAAAAGAAATCCTGAGGCAAACCTATCACAAGTGGCTTGAGACTCACAGAATTCAACAATATATTTGTAAACATGACTTCCTGTTTAAGAAATTGGTAAATAAAGATACACATTCGATATGAGGTATTCTGAATTTGTGTATTGATTCCCAATCGATGGTGCAATCCTGTTGCGTCTCAGAAGAAGCTGGGGTTAAGTATTTGACCGACAAATGTAGAGTTAATAGTGATCATCCGTAGAGTTCTGGGACTACCACTCGGACTGCTCCTATCTGTACCTTTTCATTTGACAAATTAGATGTCGAAATTGTGTTCAGGAGGCTGAAAATCTCTGGTGCCAGTGGCCCGGATGGGGTCGCAAATAGAATTTTTAAGGATGACCCGTCTTTATGGACAGACATCCTGTTTAGCCTTATTTCACATATTGTAGAGGGGGAACAATGTCCAAATTCCTGGCAACAAACTATATTGGTTCTGATCTTTACAAAAGGAAACAGAGAAAATTGCTCAATTTCTTTGATCGACTGTTCACCAAAAACCTTTGCTATCCTGGTTCTGGGGAGATTTAACTCCTTACAAACGGGTTTTCGGAAAGGCGTGGGGACTCTGTTAGTGCCACAGCACTTTGTGAATGTACTTCTAACATCAGTGGGAACTTTGGTATATCTTTGTTCGTGGCTGCGATCAACTTGTCTGCAACATTTCACAATGTCAATATTACAAAATTATGTCAGAAACTGACAAACTGGGGCTTTAATTTAGGCTTAGTACGTATGATTCAGTTGTTACACACTGGAAATTCAACGAAAGTCAGACTGAACACTCTAGGAGATCTGTCTAGAAGTATACTTTTAATGAAAGGAGTTTGTTAGGGATGAGTCTTAGCCCCCACTCTTTTTAATCTTTATTTGGCTGACTTGTGGGAGAAGAGTAAGTCATGGAGGGTATACGGCCCAAAATGGTCGGACCTCATAGTGAATATTATAGCGTAGGCTGACGATCTCATATTGTTAGATTATACTCCAGCAGGTTTAAAACGCCTCTCAGACGGTGTAGAAAATTACCTGAGTGATAACCAGCTGATGATCAATCCGGCGAAATCTTACATGATGATGTGGACCATTAATTAAAAAAAATATATCATATGTTCGGAAATTGAATAAAATTCCAATCATGAAGGTACACTGATTGTGTTATCTGGGTTGTGCCATATCAGTAAAAACCCAACTTAAAAGTTACAAAGGGAGAAAGGAGGCGAACACACGTTCCTGTACCTCCTAACGAAGGTGGTGAAATGTAAACTGTGTGCCTACTCTTTAGTTAATAGTGTTTTATTGACTGAAAGTAACTGCAATAATCATGTACGGTTGTGAATTGGCAACATTAGAAAATAGAAGATTTTTGGACCCATTTGAAGGGAAAATCTGGATATCCACCATGGGTTTTCCGAATTCAGTTCCCATCAGTGTAATTAGATTGGAACTGGGACTGACTTCTTTGTGGGCACAATATGCTAACCGGAGTGTCACTTATTTAACAAAGTTAATGCAGTCTGAAAAAACCCACAAACTTTGGGATTTTATATGAATGAATTATTGACAAAGAAGTCTAGTCCAAGTTCCTTTTTAACTCAATTTCTTAAGAGATATTTAACCTTTCACAAATTGATCGATCTGGTCATTTCGGATTCGGAGTACATACAGAAAAAGAAAATCAAACGCTGGGACTAGCGGATGGATTCTGAGGATCTGAGGAGGTTGACATTGGTCAAAGAAAAAACACATTTTTACCTCCCTTTTGACAAACTAGACCAGACTTATGTACATTTCCTTCTGAGAAATTTAAGGAATGGTATCTCCTATTCTGCCTGAATTGTTCACCAACTTTAGCACTGATTGGTCCAAAAGTAGGCTTACCTAAGGAACTTTGTGGATGTCGCTCATGTGGGGAGACACCGTTAGAGTTTCTCTTTCACCTGGTGTTAGGAAAGATTTCCATTTATGGGTTAATTTACCTCCAGTTGTGTACCCCTCCAACATTTTGCTGTTGTCTGTCCATCCTAGCCTTTGCCTGTGGAGCCCAGTCTTCTTCTGTATTCTGCTGGGCTTTTGCTCATTTTGTTATGGGGAAACTGACATACCCTTAAAACAGTCAGTACTGGCAGATTTTGTTTCCCTTAGTCTTTCACTTTGTTGCTATTCTTTAGTAACATTTTATCAGTGCACAAGGTACCTTACAGTACAGTGCGCTGGGGTCCCTTTTTTGTTTTAGTGGCCCTAGACACCCTCGAAGGATTTTTGGTAATATATAATATAGGTGTGCCTTGGACAGAGCTCGTGGCAGCTGTTACTTTTTATGTGTTTTCAATTCTTTTCAATGGTCCAAAACACATTTACCACATTTGTGCCAGGACAGTGGCCAGTGCCTGAAATGGCCATGTCACAAGGTCCTTTGTTCTGTCCTTTGGCCAACTTGTACCTTTGCCTTCCCCAGGTTGAGTAGACCTGGGAAATTCATTATTTGGTCATGCAGAACCCCGCGCAAACCGAAGCTTCTCGAGGGTTTCTGCATGCTTTTTGTGTGCGCCTCCAGGATGAGGGCTGGAACGTCTAGTTCCAATACACATCCTGGGTGCTAGGATGCCTGGTGTGCTGGGATGACTAGGACCACTATGGTCCGTGATTGGTCCACGCCTGGGATGGCTGTATGTGAGCAGTTCTCTGATTTGTTTCTCTTCATTTTGGCGTGAATGAGATTTTGGACAAGAGAAGACATTTTACACCCATTCCAGGTTAATCTTCGGAGTTCACACCAAACTAAGTAAAGGAGCCAAGTATCCTGAATCAACGAAGAAGATTCATGGAAGCAGATCCATGGAACAGCTGGAGATCCACTGGAAGGTTTGGAACCCTGAGCAGGCTGTTGTCCTATTGTACCCCTGTTTCTGATCAAACCTAGAAGACCTGCAAGGGCGCTTTGACCAATTGGAATAGTGGGACCAACTATTCTCGCACCTTCAACTTAACCTGTAAGCAAGCCTTTTCAGAAGTGTTCCTGGACCGCCCAGTGAACTGACCAGCTCATACGGCACCTTTGCCCTGGAACTGCTGCTGTCTCAAGATGACACTCGAGACTTTGGATACTGTAAGCTCAGGGTATATGGTGCTCTCCCTCAGAGTTTTGTATACCTAGCATTCCTAGGTTTGGAATTAGGAGATAGGCCTGAACCCGAGCATATGTGGTCACCTTGTCACCCAGCTGTGGTGACAAACTTTGTGGGTGCCTTGCTGCTGTGGCCCCATGTGCTCTAAGACTCGCTGCAGCAGAACTGGGTTTATCCCTTCACCAGGAGCAGAGAAATTGCCACTGTCCCCCCACAGAATCATTCCTGGAATGCAGCCCCTGAAAGCCACAGAGCCGCGCAACTGCAGGATTTGAACCTGTGACCGACATGGATTTGACTGCCTAAGTTTGGTCCATAGTGCACAGCGGGTCAGTGAGTACTTGCAATCCTATTGGTGGCCCCTGGCGTATACATCAATTTTTATGCACAAGTGTCCCCTGAGGGTCACTCTTTATCGAGACAGCCTGTGCTCCAGAGCTATTCCTAATTCTTGGATCCTGTTCTGCCCTCTTGGGGAGGCTCTCCTTGAATAGTGGGAACATATTCTTCACTGCTTCACCCACCTTCCTGAGTCGCTACAGCCCCTGAAAGAGACCCTGTTTTGACTTAACCGCATGATTGCATGCGCCAGCACCAAAAGTACTTTTGAGCTCAAGGCTCCACTCATTTTAGGGACTGGAATACCTCTCAAGTTAGGGTTTGAATTGTGAAGCACCCTCACCCCTCCTGAAAGCTAGTCCTGACTGCCACCAATGCTACCATGATTGGTCTGGCTTGTCCAGAAGGTTACCCTGTTCCAAGAATCTAGGCTGGCCTTTTGAACCTCTGCCACCAGGTCAGAGTTCAGAAATCCATCTTAACAAATTGGTGTACAATGGTGGGATAGGATCGAAGGTACCCAGTGTTGCGCACTGGTAAAGGTACTCACCCGTGGAAGCCCCTGAAAGTCCCGCTTTGCCGCGGTACGCTCTTTGGACCTTGCTGGACTTATTGGATTTACTCACCTTATTTTTAACTACAGCCTCCATAAGGTGAACAAAGACTATAAGGAGCATAGAGACTGTTGATATTGATGTAAAAAGATACTTATATCTTTGTTTCTCTTTGTTTAGGCATTGCAACCAACTTTAGTGGGCGTGCCTATTTAACTCTGCTCCCGTGGAAGCCCCTGAAAGTCCCGCTTTGCCGCATTCGCCGCGGCGTTGGGGCGCATGGGGAGGGTTATTACATTTTTTTTTTTAAATTGCAGAATTGCTTCTGTTATGTTATTTTCTGCACGTTTTTTATCTTTTATTTTAATGTGTTTTAATGTGTTAAATATTTCTGTTCTCTTTTTTTCTAATTATTAAGTTGAAACGTGGTAATGCTGTAAACCGTTATTGTGCTTGAATTGCTGAACAGCACACGAACAATAGCACAAACGTTTATATTTTATCATTTATACAGTTCTTAACATATTTTGTTGATCATGACTGATAAAGGGGAAAGATCTATAACCTACGCACAGACATGCTATGTCCATCACAATTACGTGCGTTATGTGACTCATCTCATAAAGTTAACCCTCTCCTAACTCCGAAATCAGCTCGCCCTATTACAAAAGGTCCTCAACCGGATAAACGAGCTGGGAGGAAACGTACCCGCTCTAATACACCGGCTGGTGATATCCGAGACTTTGGATTCAGAGCATTGCATGTGAGTCGTTTGATGGCGAAAATGCCTGAATTAGCCAACTTAAGCATCTCAAACGTAGAGGCTCAACCTTTACATGTTAATCAAGAATGCTTAGCTAATAAACAACCTTTAATGAGCTCCCCAACAGCATTAGACTCTAATGTCAGTAATAAAGGTTGTGAGCAACCATGCAATATTTCCTTATCAGACACCATGATACTGCAAAATACCTGTACAGGTAATGCTCCAAACACACTGAATAAATCAAAAAGTATCATCAATGATGTGGATGATGCTGTAATTGATCTTTACTCATCACACTCATGCTTCTCGGCCAAGGAAGATAATCATGATCTTTCCAAATCTCCTGCCTTATTTCGGAATCAAAGTACCTCTGAAATTGAAACTTCTATCTCATTTATACCTCCGACCCCAAGAAGGCCGGATTGAGCTAACTCTGCTATGACCAGAGAGTCGCTCTTGAAAAAATCTCCAATAATAACGCTACAAATGATGAGTATTGCCATAACATCTCTTGCAAAACTATTTGAAGTTCTTGATACCAAAGTAAACTCGATTTTGGACAATTCTAAAAACAATGCTATCTGGAAAAAATCGATTGCTGACTCTTTGGCCCAGAGACAGATGTTTGATGAAAAAGCTGCTTTGTTAGCATTTAATCAAATACCTGAGCTTATATCTACGCTCAAAATGGTCACGGATCAATATGGTTCTCAATGCAGTCGATGCTTAACCGATAAACTTGCACCAACTTTAAAAACTGCTGTCCCATTTGTAGAGGGCATTATTCGAGAGATTCCACCGAAGGTTCCGGCTGTAGTGCCCTCGCTGCTTACAAAATCCATCGATGAATTACCTTTGACGCTCTCTGCTAAAGTACTACCCATAGTTACATCTATTGACGAATCATGCCTACCATCTTCTGTTAAGATACTTCCTACTGTTGAAAGCGCAGAAGTACATAAAGAAGCTTAGATGATTTTTGACAGAAATTCTAAGAAACAAAAATCTGAACCTGTTATAAATGTGAAGAAAACAAAAAATCAAAAATCTAAAAAGGTATCACCAAATGGTCAGACCAAACAGTTTATTAAGTCACTCTCTAAACCAGCGAGTGGATTAAGATTGGCCTCTAATGCTATAACTAAAAAATACACTAATTTGGTACAGGAGAAAAAAAGATCTATCAATGACAAGATGAGGGACTCTCAGGCAGATCTAAATCATTCTCCATTAGACGCATTGGTAAAGGCGGTGGAAGGATGTGATAATGAGTGTGCAGACTTACCTGCTGAGGTGCATTTAATAGAACCAAATAAGCCTGGCATAGAAAATAACTCTGATTGCCAAGGATCTTTACTCACTTGTGCGGAACTTAGGAAAGCTGTGGATGATTATATGTGTCAACATCGACCTAATCCGGTTTTGTCACATCCGTTGATGAAATCCAATCTTGTCCTGAATAAAAGTCTAACGCAGAGTTCTGAAATTGTTGGTTACCCACTTGCCTTGCCACTTCGAGATGGTGAAGTTGGTATAGGTACAAAGAATCCTTCTGACATTCCAATAGTACCGGCATTACAGGTAAATGTGCAAACTGATATCTTATCCTCGATTAGGGATTGCTTAGTGGCCCTAACCATAGAACAAAAGACACTTAAATCTGCCATGAAAATGTCTACCTGTGGTTATAATTCTGATCCCACATTAACTGCAGATCAGAAAGCTAATGTTAGAAATGTTTCATTTCAGCTCCCAGCAGCTATTAAGAAAACAAACGCTATACAAGAAGCCCCACGCACAAAGAAAACAGTCCTAATGACTTCGGGTAGTGGAAATAAAAAAAACCCTCAATTACATTCAATATTTCTTAGTTGTCGAGGTGGTTCCTTCCCGAAATACACTATGAATAGAGGGAGTATCATGGAAATATTCTCTGATATTCCAATGTTGGAGAGTCTTGCCTCAGGAGACATTGATAGGATTGAATTTCCTGATGAAAATGATCTAACTGTCTCATGTTTGTGGATTAGATCTCGGGCCATTTTTAACATCATATGGTCTGTGAGATTGGCGCTTTTTTTTAATTAGGATTCAAATTAATCCCTACTAATTGTGAAAATCATCCAACTGAGGACATGCAATCTACAGAAAGAATAGGAGCTGTGGGACCAACCCCTGCAACTCTGCCAAAAGAAAGCACATCTTCTGTAATCCAATCCAATAGCTGCTGTTGTTGCAAAAATGCATAACTAGTATTTGATGAGTCATGCCCTCTTACACACAAAATCAGAATTTTGAGTTGGAACACCAGAGGGCACACACACTTACTGAACAACCCAAAATGCATATTAACACATTTTGATATAGTGCTTCTACAAGAGACCTGGTTAACGATTCCTCCATCATGGGACAATCATCATATTCATCTGGTCCCTGCGATTAAAGGCAAGAAAGGTAGACCAATGTCTGGTCTAACTATAATTTCTGATATTTCAACTATAACCAATGTAGCTGATTGCCCCTCTCCGAATTCCTATATGCAATGGTCTGTAATTTTAATTCAGAACATAAAAATCGCAATCATTAACTTATATTGGAATTCTGTAGCTATTCTAACCTCTATTTTTTTAAAAGGATCTTAATGCCATCACGGAAAGCATTGCTGCTACTCCTAACATCATGCATATTATTCTGGCTGGAGATTTGAATATTCATCTCCTTATGACATCTAAAAAAGGGAATTTGGAACGGGCCTCTCAGTGGCTTTCTTTTGTAGAAACTTGGGATTTGTTAATGTTGAATGGTGCATTTAAAACTGATATTCCACCTTCTTACACTTGGTCAAGTGGACAACACAAAGCAATTATTGACTATGTTTATGTAGACAGAGTACTATTCAGTCAGATATCCAAGTTTCTTGTTTTACCCTCCTTGGATAGCGATCATCTGATGTTGACGATTTAATTCTCTATCCATACTCAGAGTAATTTGCAGGTCTGTCAACAGCAACTAAACAATTTGAATATCAACACACAGCTGAATAGGCTATATTGGACGAATCCTGACTTAGAAGCGCTGGGCGAAGATTTGATTAATGATTATCACCTTCTTTCAGAGAAAGCATTTATTTCATTAGAATATCATGATAAAATGAACCTCTTTGCCTCTTCTAGCACAATTGCTCATAAAACAAATAATAATACTCGTCCTACCCATGCATTTGATCAGTCAATTAGACATAGAAAATCTTTATTTCATAAACAAAAAAGACAATCCTTGCTTTCACCGCACAAATATCGCGACTCAGCTCTACGTAGAATAAAAACTGACTATAATAATTGGATAAGAGCGCATAAAGCAAGCATGTATCAAAAAGATGGTGAACAGTGGCTTCGAGTAGCTCAGATAAAAAATACTTCCCAGATCTGGAAATTAATTAACTCTGGCACAACATGTTCACAATTATCATCTCAAACTAAAGGTGTATCGGAGAAATGCTGGGTTGAATATTTCACGAACATGTATGACTTACCACCAAATAACAGCGAACAAGAGCTACCGAGATTTGATGGTTTCCCATTCTCTTTAAAGTTTGATCTGGACGATATACTGTTTTATTTTAATAAGGCAAGTTCATCTAGAGCTCCGGGCCCTGACAGTCTGTCGAATTACACTCTGAAACAGAATCCCACTCTATGGGCTAAAGTTTTATACGCTGTTTTTCTTTCTATTCAGGTGAAACAAAGCATCCCTCTATCTTGGTGCAAAGCTGTGATATTCCCCATTTACAAAAAGGGGGATCGCACAAGCCCAGCAAGCTA
The DNA here is from genome assembly GCF_040938575.1 of Ambystoma mexicanum. Classification (NCBI taxonomy): domain Eukaryota; kingdom Metazoa; phylum Chordata; class Amphibia; order Caudata; family Ambystomatidae; genus Ambystoma; species Ambystoma mexicanum. Next base: position 799,440,751 of record NC_090935.1, on the reverse strand, counting down.
TCGCCCAATAGCATTGCTAGACGCACTTGGGAAAATCTTCTCCAGAATTGTTTTGAGAGACCTTAATATTTGGCTACATAATGAAAACAGACGTGACCCTTTTCAGACGGGCTTTGTAGCGGGGCTAGGTACTGCTATCAATATAACTACACTTAATGCTATTAAAGCAGCATATGCAATGAAACAACAATCTCTCTACTTGGCATTTGTCGATTTTCGAGTCGCCTTTGATTCTGTTGATCGACAATTATTATTTAATAAAATGTCGAATTTTGGTTGCCCAACATCATTCATCTCGTTAATAAAATTATTACACTCTGATACTACAATGCAAGTCAAATTGAACCTAGACGGGTTGCTATCTGAAACTATTCATACTAAACGCAGCCTAAAGCAAGGCTGCATTCTTGCTTCAACCCTGTTTAATATGTTCATCTTTGACCTAGGCATAGATTTTGTTAAGGTAATTAATGATGCACCTAAACTTGGCAAGCAATCCATCGCATGGCTCCTTTATGCGGATGACTTGGTCCTTATTTCACAAACACCGAGTGGACTTCAGTCACTTCTTAATCAGCTAGAATGCTTTGTTGTCAAGAATAATCTTACACTTAATTTGGAAAAAACCCAAGTTATGGAACTAAGAAATAATCATCTGAAACTTCGGAAACACAATGATTGGGTTCTGCATAAACAAAAACTAACGATAGTTGATGAATATAAATATCTTGGTGTAATGTTTAGCAACTCCACTGCAAATAAACCAGAACAAAGTAGTTTGAGTAGGAAACTATTATCTTTAATCTCGCAGGCCAAAATACTTTAGCTAAGTTTGGTAAATTCTCTTGTTCTCATGTTCTTACATTTTACCTACAAAAGGTAATTCCCATTATGACTTATGGGGCTGAAACTTGTACACCCCAAAAACGAGAATATTGGGACAGAATCGAAGCTCAATTTTGGAAAAAAACCCTTAATATACCGAGCTCGACACCAAATGCTCTTCTGCGGTCTGAATTGGGCACTCTTTCGATGCATATTCAAGCAGCCTGGAAAAGATGCAATCTTTTGCGAAAATGTCTTCTAGGACTAACTGCAAATAGTGTGCTAGCAGTACTGGCAGACTATTTGTTACGTTCCCAACATCCATTTCCAAGAAATTGGAGAACTACTGTGTTCGATAATTTGAGTGAAGCAAACATATCACTGGAATTGTTATTGCATACTCCAAACAGGGCAAAATTGAAATTGTATATATTTGATTGGCAATGTACACAACAAAAATGTTTAGCATTAAAAGATTTTGATAGAGCACTATTCGGTCATAAGAAATTCCAACAGGCGGCTGACTATCTATTGAAATGCCCATCAGCCATACTGAGAAATCAGATCTTAAGGTTTCGGCTAAATTTGTGGCCAACAAATCAAATACTGTTGAGAAGAGGTCTAATTAAAGCAGAAGTTGCACATTGCCGATTTTGTAAACTTGTTGAGATGGAAGAGACTCTTAAACAGTTAGTGATTGCATGTGTTGGTCTAAAAACACAAAGAGAAATGATTATCCGTAAACTTACTCAATCACATTATATATCTCGTTCTGCCGATGAGTTATGGTATGAATTGTTTGCCACACCTAAAATCTCAATAAGGATAGCTACTATGCAGTTTTTAAAATCAATACTGCTCCCAGCTGAATCCATAATTAGTCCTTAATGCTGAAATATTGTGTTATAATAATGCGAACTCGGCTAAAACTGAATTTTACGGTGTGTGGCTTTTGAATTATGAACTGATTAATTATTACTATTGTGAATGTAACTATTGATGAGCATATCTTAGATTTCTTCCTTCCTTTTTTTTTCCTTTAGTTGTAAATAATTGAAATTGATGTGATGTGCACTTAAGTATTATGGAAATTTGTGATGTGAATGTACGTCATGATGATTGAGAATGGAAACTATGTATTTTAATGAACCAATTTTCTAGAAATATTTTTGTTTTGAAAGGTTAAATTACTTTGACCAACCAAAATAAATATATAAAAAAAATGGTACTCAGATTACACTTACCCAGGATACATAGTGACCTTAGTAGTAACATAACTGTAAAGGCTAATGACCTATCTTAAAACATGGAAGCAATAACCAACATAACCATGAATGCTTCCAAGTCAGAAAAACTGAGAATGATGTGTAACAAGAGAGGATTATCTGATCAAGGTACAAAGAGTGGAATGATCCAAAGGATCATGGATTGGCAGGAGGTGCAGCTCAATGCCATTACCTCGGATGACAGTGCAGAAGGTGGTGGGGCTGCTCTCACTGACAGCTCTAGCAGAGCTGTCGCTGCACTCATCCAATGGGGGCCATGAAGAAAGGGATGATGTAGAGTCCCAAGTTTGATCTGTCATCTCTGATGCTGAAGCCATCCTTGAATTTAAGAAGCAAGAACTGCTGTTTAAGCAGGAGTTTGAGTTCAACATGGCAAAGCTGAGAGTTGAGCAGGCAGAAAAAAAGAAGGACATGGATCACAAGGTGGAGCTGGCCAAGATTCATGCTATAACTGGCTCCTCCAAGGGATCTGGGCATGGGTCTGGGTTCTCCTCTCATCCAAGATTTCCTAAAGATCAGCTCAGTATATATGATGAGAAGAATGACATTATGGACTGGCTGACTGCATTTGAGTATGCATGTGAGGTCTAAGAGGTTGTGGATGCTGACAAGATTGCATGGCTGCTCATCCGACTACCCCATTTTGGTTGCAGTGCCATTGTGGAAATGTCTAAGACTGATAGAGTAGATTTTGCAAAATTGAAGCAAACTCTGATCTTAAAGTGTGGGAAGACTTCTGCTCTATACTGCTCAATACTTAAAGATATTTAGAGAATACAACAAGAAAGCAGGTAACACTTGGGTGTCCTATGGGTTCCATGGCTTCGATCTGTTCCTCTCACTTTAAATATACATGTGAGTTGTGCATCATTTCTCCATTGCCACTGCCCCTAATGCAATGTGGTTTGCATATCTGCTACTGAAATTAAACTGAAATCCATCATCTTGCCACATGTTAAATCCATCTAGACACCATTATAAAATGGCTGCCGTATTCCTCAAGCTATGCTAGAAGCATTTTTGATTTATTTGCTGCTTCCAGCTGATTGGCTGCTCGAGGCTACTTGGGCCAATTGAATTGACTGACAAGCGGAAGCTGGCTCATTTGTCTAAAGGCATGTTTTATCAAGGCCCTGTCTGTGCCTGTCCGGGCCGCCAGAGCCGTGGGGCCAGACACGCTGTCCCTGAGCATCACTAATGTTCAAGTGCTTCTCTGTCTCATCTACGTGTTCAACAACCACAACCACCTATTCTGCAATCTTTACAAATGACATCTTTGACGAGACTTTAGTCTGAAATGCCTACTGTCGCCTTATGATGCATGGTAAGCACATCCTCGTAATCAAAATACCTGCCTTCCAGCTACCACTGGTTGAAATTTTGTGATTGATTACGTTGCATAGCCACTAAAAGTTTAGAAACACTAACCTTCCCAGCACATTGTTCTTGTGAGACTTGCTGCCACCTAAGTTATGTCCATAACCATAAGAGTACGCCAAATATGTGCTTATGCATATCACACAGCTGATTACTATATCGCTACTTCGACTAGCAATCCCACTGCCAACTTCGTCAGACGTATGAAACACTTAACATTTATCACCCTACATCAAATCTGAAATGTTTCAAATGTTATGTTGCATGTCTCCGATTGTACTCCTGCTAATCTTCCCACTGCCTGCCACCATTGTCGTTAATCCAAAACTGTTTCTTCTTCGCACTTGATATTGCAAATGCCAGAACGCCATTTGCTAGCCAGTTTTTGCAAATGCAAAAATGCTCTCCCTTATTCATGATATTGCAAATGATAGATCGCCCATTGCTGGCCAACGTTTTTGCAAATGTGAAACTGCTCTCTCTTAGCTCCTATTATTGCAAATGCTAGAGCACCCATTGCTGGCCACCTTTTTTACAAATGTGAAACTGTTCTCTGTAGTTCATGATATCGCAAATGATAGACCGCCCATTGCTGGCCAACGTTTTTGCAAATTTGAAATTGCTTTCTTCTAGCTCCTGATATTGGTAATGTTAGATCACCCATTGCTGTCCACCGTTTTTGCAAATGTAAAATTGCTTTCTTCTAGCTGCTATTATTGCAAATGCTAGATCGCCCATTGCTGGCCACCGCTTGTGCAAATGTGAAATTGCTCTGCCTTACTCCTGATTTTGGTAATGTTAGATCGCCTATTGCTCGCCGCCTTTTCTGCAAATGTGAAACTGCTTTATTCTAGCTGCTGTTATTGCAATGGCTATCTTGTCCATTGCTCAACATCTTCTTTGCAAATACAAAACTAATTCTCTTAGATCCTGATTTTGCAAATACTTAATTGTCCCATCTACCACAAACTTGCAAACGTTCTGTTGGGCAGCGTCCTTTAGAAGTCCGGGATTGTTAATGCTTGTTGTATCCTGGCCATGCACCTCTACTAGTCAAAGGATCTAGCAATCCGATATCTACATAACTCAGTCTTTGACCATCTACAATAAGCGCCACTCGGTAGTGTTGACCATCAGGCTCTAGATTCAGCCACTAAGTTAACCGAATACTTGACATCGGAGTCATCCGACTACTCATTCACTGCCAAATGAATGAAGGGCCTCGATTAATGTTCTTACACCAACATAAGGTCACCTTTAATTTACAATAAGCCTACCTAACAGCATATATCAATATCTTTAGCACACCCCCCACACCAGCATAGGCATGACAAGTCATGCACCCGTATACCTAAAAACTGCATTTATACCGCCTGCACTCAGTGCCATACTCCTGCTCACAATGATACCACATGCTTCAGCTACTACTGCCAAGTCTGAGAAGCACGACACCCAGCATTCTGCCAATATACGATCCTCTAGGCCTAGAAAACCTAATATCTCTCTAACTATGTCCACCTCACTACCAGCTTCGAACACTATATTACCTACTAAATTCCTGACACCTTTCCAGCCAGAGTCAACCAAACAAACACCTGCCCGTTCACACCCCTCCAATGGACCCAGATATATGCCGCTAGACCCCCACCTAACCAACCTTGCCCCACTAAAACTAGGAACTTTATGTTAGGATCAAGACTTAAGAATACCTACCCATCACTAGCCAACTGCAAAACTAAAACTAGTACTAAGACCAAACGCAAGAGGAGAAAAAAGATCAAACTAGACAACCACAAAGATAATAGTGATCTGACCCTACTGACAAGCACCACCCTACCCATAATTATTCCTGAGAAAAATACCCCACTCATCAAGGGAGCGCTCATAAACCCAAGATATTTGACAGCACGTGCACTGGACATTGCCTACCTCGTAGTTCTGAATGAGCTTGATTTCTTAGCTATAACCAAGACTTGACTCCACCCTGCAGCAGGTCCAGCACTCTCCCTAGCCATACTGGACAACTATACTATCCTCTGACTAGACAGAGAAACCTCCAGAAGTGGTGGAGTTGCCTTTATTGGCAAAACACAGCTTGGCCTAAGGGCTCTTCCCAATCAACCATTCCCATCAGGAGAACTCCTGTCCATTCAATTACCACTCACAGCCTCACAAACAGTAACTATCCAGCTCATGTATAGACCTCCAGGCCCAAAATCTATCTACGAGGAAGATAGCACACAACTCCTCTCTGCTAACACCAAACCAGGTTCCCAAATCATGATGCTGGGAGACCTTAATCTAGGCCTCCATGACTTGAAGCACCTCAGCCCTTGCCAACACTATCACTGAACGAGGTTTCTCACATCACATTACAAATCCTACGCACAGCAAATGGAGAACCCTAGGCTGGATTGCCGACCTCAATTGTGACACCAATATTTTATCCAATGTACCCTGTGCCTGGTCTGACCACCATATCATATCCTTCACCATGTAGGACGGTATCCAACCTAACTGCAATCCACAAGCACCTCCAGCAATCAACAGAAATAACTGTAATATTACAGTAGAGAAATTACTGCCCTTACTACAACCTATTATTAACCATCCCAATTTCACTACAGAGCCTTCGTCACTAGTAGAGCTGTACAACCGAACGTTACATCAAGACATCGATACAGTAGCGCCATTAAAAATGCGTAAAATAAAGCCACACGCTCACCTTAACTCATGGTTCACCCCTAACCGCAAAACCATGTGCAATGAAAAAAGAAGCACTGAAATAATATGGAAACATCACCCTACTGCGCCAAGCAAAGAAACATTTGCAAAAGTTGCTAACAGATATAAAACTGCCATTCTGCAGACCAAAAGTGACACCTACAATGACAGAATCAATAAAGATAACTCAGGCACGAAAGAACTATTCATCATCCTCAGAGAACTAGAATCACCTATACCGCCTCCAGTAACTTGTATCAAAGACACAACCTGTTGTTCAAACATACAAAAAGCGCTGCTTGATGAAATAGCGCTTCTACAAGAAGAAATTGAAACACAAAAACGGTGTCTCACTCCTGACTCACTCACACAGGAATCCCAGGTTCCTCCCTCATAACCTTGCAATCTATTTAAATTCGCCCCTGTCAATATCAGAGAAGTTGAGGGCATAATAACTAGCCTCAAATCATCAAGATGCCTAGGGGACATCTTCCCCGCAACCATCATCAAAAAGGCAGCGAGGGATCTAGTGCCTTTCATCATCACTTTATTAAACGCGTCCTTCAAAACTAGCAGCTTCCCAACCACCCTAAAAGATGCATGGGTCCGCCCATTATTAAAAAAAAACAGCTCGATCACAGCATTCCTACTAATTACAGAGCGATAACTACAGTACCTTTCCTACTGAAAATTCTAGGTAGGGCAGCATACTTACAAATACAGAAACATCTTGAATATAATAATCTCATTGGCCTACGACAATCAGGCTTCAGACCAATACATGGCACCGGATCTGCCCTGATAGACTTAAAACCCAGACGGACGACCTAAAAGATAAAGGCAACTTAGCCCTCCTTCTTTTACTAGACCTATCAGCTGCATTCTATTTAGTTAATAAACCCAGACAGACGACCTAAAAGACAAAAGAAACGTAGCCCTCCTTCTTTTACTAAAGCTATCGGCTGCATTCTATTTAGTCAATCATCAAGTCCTTTTCAAACACCTCTCATCTGCAGCCCATTTCTCTGCCAAAGCCAACTCCTGGACACAATACTTCTTGGACAACAGAACCATGAGGGTATTCGCACCGACTGCATCAGCTGAGCCCATACCAGTCAATGCAGAGTACCACAGGGCTCCTGCATATCCCTGATGCTGTACAACATCTTTACTAAGCCCCTTTTCGATAACCTTGACAAATTTGGTGTCACCTACGCCATCTACGCAGATGACACCCAAGTCCTCATCCCCATTACAGGTGACTACGGCACTGACTCGAAAATGCTCAATAAAATCTACCTAATCATTCAAGCATGGATGGCGACACACAGCCTCTGTCTTAATGATGAAAAGACTGAGTTACTTCTCATCGGATCCCATACTGAACAAACTAGACAGCCAGTTTATATCATTCAACATAGATGGCAACAACATAAATGTCTCTAAGGATGTGAAAACACTTGGGATCTCGACTCCTCACTGACTCTGACTAAACAAGTCAACACTACAGCCTCTGCCACAGCATATACCAGCAAACTAATTAATGCCTGTAGACCATTCCGGTTGTCAGCAAGTTGCACTGCCTTGGCAAGAGCCCTTATAGTATCTAAATTAGACTATTGTAATGCCTTGTATCTAGGGACTAGCAAAACAAATAAAATTGCAAATTCTTCAATACAATGCGCTAAGAACCATGCTTAAAATCCCAAGAACTCATCATATATCGGCAACAAGACGCAATGTCCATTGGCTGTCGGTTAAAGACAGAATCACATTCAAAACATTAGCACTCACTCGTAAATGCCTCTCTAATTCAACTCCTAAATACCTGGCATGTAAATTCACAAGAAACCTTTCAGATCGACCCACTAGGTCCCCACACTTAAACTGCCTCAAGGTTCCTAGATTCAAGCTACAGAAAGCAGGGAGCTGTAGCTTTCCTGTACTAGTGGTGAAATTATGGAACTCCTTGCCTGGTGCCCCAAGAGCAGAACCATCATACTATTGCTTCAGGAAAAATGTAAAAACTTGGCACCTTACACAGGAGACACCATAAATGTCTTGCTCATCCTGTTAACTGTATTCCGGTTGTCAGCAAGTTGCATTGCCTTGACAAGAGCCCTTATAGTATCTAAATTAGACTATTGTAATGCCTTGTATCTAGGGACTAGCACAATAAATAAAATTGCAAATTTTTCAAAACAATGCGCTAAGAACCGTGCTTAACATCCCAAGAACTCATCATATATCGGCAACAGGAGGCAATGTCCATTGGCTGTCAGTTAAAGACAGAATCACATTCAAAACATTAGCACTCACTCGTAAATACCTCTCTAATTCAACTCCTAAATACCTGGCATGTAAATTCACAAGAAACCTTTCCTGTACTAGCGGTGAAATTATGGAACTCCTTGCCTGTTGCCCTAAGAGCAGAACCATGATACTATTGCTTCAGGAAAAATGTAAAAACTTGGCACCTTACACAGGAGACACCATAAATGTCTTGCTCATCCTGTTAACTGCACATGTCTGCGACACTATAAATGTCTTGTTTATCTTGTTAACTGTATATGTCTGTGATGCACTTGTAACAACTTCCTTGTACTGTTTCTTACTTCTCTGTTATGACATTTCAATGTGTAACCTATGTAACGCGCCCAGATACCTGAGGGTTAGGTGCATTCTATAAATAAATAAATACATGTGATAATATTCCCGCAAAAATGTCGCCATACAGGAATGGTGCCATATTTCTGCATCAATATTGCCATATGGAACCTGCGTGGGACACCCTTACATCCCCCATATTTTTTTAAAGGGAGCGGGGGACACCCCCAAACCCCACTCTCATTTACCCCATATATTGTCCCCATACATAATGTTGCCTATTCCATTTCCCGGCGACTATATGTATGGTGACATTATTTATGGGGATCATATTACCTGATGCAGCCCTAGGTTACTGATTCCTTGAAAAACATCTGTCTGGGTTGGAAGGTCCCCACCTGTGAGGGTATGATATTTTTAGTTATGCTTGAAAATATTTTTGCATCTTGTTCCCCTGAGCATAAGCAGCACTTGGCTGATTCAAAGGAGATAGATCCTAAGCGGCTGGCTAGTGCAGCAGATTTGTGGGTGTCACAGAGTGTCCCATAAGGACAAGACTACTCCTGGTAAACAGGAGGAGGGGAAAAAGAACAGAGATAAGGAGGGTGGGGGATCTGATAAAACTTCCCCCCAAAATAGCCACAACATGAAAAACAAGGGTAAATCCCACGAAAATGTTCAGGGTAGTGGGAGTTATACTTCCATATATAATTCTGGTTATAGTAAGCCTCCCTATGTCCCAAGACCCAGTGGATCTTGTGTGGCTTGTGGAGCAAATTACCATGTGAAGGGGGACCCCAGCTATAAGGTCAAAACCTTGTGGATCCACTCTGTGAGTCTGGCCTTCCCCTCCTATGAGGAGGAAGAGATCACTGGGCATCCTTCTCATCAGACTCCTTCCACAGTGGGATATAATCTGAGGCAGTACTAATTACTCTGGGTTCCTGGGAGCCTAAAGTCTCAGAAGCTTATGATAGCATTCCCGACAATACCAAGCATTACTTTAGGGATAGTGGGGCCAGCAGAACAGTGGTGGATTCTAGATTGGTAAACCCAGAGGAAGTTGCCAGAGTTCCTTTGATGCCCGCCAAGTTGGCTGATGCCCCCCCTCTCAAGCTCCCAGTAATGCCCGTAAATCTTTCTATAAATGGTACTATGGTCAGGATTCCAGTGAGCATACAGAGGCAAGTCCCAGGTAAGGTCCTGCTGGGGAAGGATCTCAGAGACTTGTGTCTTGTGGGTGACACAGCAGAGTGACCATGCACAAGGTCACAAACAAAGGCTGCGTTAGCCAGGACCAGGGCAAAGCACGAGACACAGGGGAAACCCAAGGCTAAAGGAGCCAAGAAAGACACAAGAGGGAATGAAAACATTCCCCCAACTCACCTACCACTGAGGTGGAGGTAGTTGGCCAAAAATCTGAGATTCTTAATCCACATGACCATCCTGAACTCCAAAGCTTAAAATGGTCCTGACAGGGTTGATTTTAGTAAGGGCCAACATGAGTGCCCATCTTTGGAAGGCCTAAGGAGACAGGCCTGCTTTCAGCTTGAGAGTGAACCTCCTTCGAAGCACAGGATTTATTGGGAAGGTGGGCTCCTCTATATTGAGCCCATAGAGACAACAGAAGGAGACCATGGGAGGTTGGTGGTTCCCCTTCATGTAAGACCCTTTCTCTTGCAGCTGGCACACAAAGTCCCTCTTGCTGGTCACTTTGGCATCAAGAGAACCAAACAAAGGTTAGCCATGCAATTCTACTGGTCCAAGATGGGGGTCCAGGTAGAAAGTCACTGCTGGAGTTGTGCCACATGCCAGTTATCTGGAATAAGCGGCACAACAATCCAAGCTCCATTGGTACCACTCCCAGTTGTGGGGGTACCATTTGAGAGGGTAGGGATTCATACTGTTTGTCCCCTTGATCCTCAAACATCGTGGGAAATAGGTTTATCCTGGTGCTGGTTGGCCATACCAGCAGGTATCCTGAGGCCACCCCATTAAAGACTGTAACTGCCAAGTCAGTTGCAAAAGCTTTATTTGACATATTCACTAGGGTTGGCTACCCTACAGAGGTTGTTTCGTTAGGTGCAGCAACTTCATGTCCAAGTACATGCAAGCCATGTGGCAGGAGTGTAGGGTTACTTACAAGCTTTCCTCAGCATATCATGCCTAAACCAATGGCTTAGTTGAAAAGTACAATAGAACCCACAAACACATGATTGGGGCTCTGAAGGATCCCCACAGGAGAAAATGGGATCTCTTCCATGCCTATTGTTTGCCTACAGAGATGTACTTCAAGAGGGGGTTGGCTTCAGCCCCTTTGAGCTTTTTTTTGGTCACCCTGTAAGGGGACCCTTGACGATAGTCAAGGAGGGGTGGGAGATGGCTGCTCCCCCTGTCAATACCAATTTAGTGTACTATGTGCTAGGTCTAAGGAAGAGAATGGTTCACCTGATGGCTCAGGCTCGTGATGAGTTGAAGTCTGGGCACGCTTTGGTGAAACACTGGTATGACCAGCAGGATTCCCTTGTCAATTTTACACCAGCCCAGCAAGTCATGATCATGATCCCTATAAGGCCAAGAGCTTTACAGGATAAATGGTCGGGCCCTTACTCAGTGGTGGAGTCCCTGGGTGATGTTAACTATTTAGTGGACCTTGGAAGGGCTGGACAGGCTCCAAAAGTGTTCAATGTGAATAGGCTGAAGGCTCTCATCCCAAGGGTTGAAATAGCTGCAATGCTGTTGACTTCAAACATAGAGGAAGAAGAGTCAGAACCTCTTCCTGATCTGTTCCATGGTAGGCCTCCAGACAGCTCCATTGAGGGTGCCAAAATGGCCCTCACCTGACTTCTGTTCAACAAGATGAGGTGAAATGTTTGCTGAGTCAATTCTCCCCCTTGTTTTCCCTATCTCCTGGTTTGATACCTTGGTGCAGACGTGGTATTGACACAGATTAGATCTTACATCAAGACAGAGGTCAACAAAATATGAGATTTTGAGGGATTGAACCCTCTAGTAGTCCTTGGTCCAGTCCTGTGGTTCTTGGTCCAAAAGCAGGTTCCTCCAAGTTGAGGTTCGGTGTGGATTACATGGCTCTGAATGCTGTCACCAAGACAGATGCAGACCCCTTGTATAGAACTGCTGAGCTGGTGGATACCTTGGGTGCTTCCAAGCACCTCAGCACATTTGACCTCACTGCAGGGTATTGGCAAATAGTACTAGCAGAACATGCCAAGGAGAAGACAGCATTCTCAACTCCAGAAGGCCTTTACCAGTTCATGGTAGTGCCATTTGGATTGAAAAATGCACCTGCCACTTTTCAGGGGCTTGTGAATCATGTCCAGAATGGGCTTTATGAATTCTGTCTTGCATATCTGGATGATATAGCAGTTTCAGTGCCACCTGGGTCGAACATTTGCAACACCTTACAATTGTATTTCTGGCTCTTCAGAAGACCCACTTGACCATAAAGGCCAGTAAGTGCCGGATTGGACAAGGTCCAGTGGTCTACCTTGGGCATGAAGTAGGTGGAGGGAGGATACAGCCTCTATCCAGTAAAGTTCAAGCAGTATAAGACTGGCCTACCCCCACTACACAAACCCAGGTGAGAGCCTGTTTAGGTTTCACTTGGTATTAACTTTATGGCAGACTATGGCACCATACCTGCTACTCTGACTGCTCTCACTACTCCTAAGAAATCCAAGAAGGTCTCTTGGTCTGAGAAGTGTGGGAAGGCCTTCAATGGCTTAAAAGACTCATTGTACCAGGCCCTGTTCTCAGGGCCCCTGTCTACAAAATACCTTTTATTGTGCAGACAGATGCCTCTGACACTGGGATATGTGCTGTACTATCACAGGTAGATGAGAAAGACAAGGAACACCTGATTGGATTCATAAGTCGCCAGCTTAAGGACAGAGAGCTCAGATGGTCCACAGTAGAGAAAGAACGTTTCTCTGTTGTGTGGGCCCCAAGGAGACTGATGCCCTACCTCTATGGACCCACTTCACTGTGCAAACTGACCAAACTGACGCATCAGCTGCGCACATAATCGGTGCACCCAAGCAACCTATTACACCCTACCCTCTTGACTGACCTCGACTGCGGTCCCTGAGGGCGTTCAATTTACCAGCACTTTGAGGTCATACCAATGATATATAGAGCGCTTTATAAATGCCAAATAACATGACATAACAAAACATAAAATAACATAACATAAGCCCTTAAAGAGGCTCATGAACATGAACGGAGAGAATCCTAAGTTGCTAAGGGTTGGACTTCACCATTGAGCATAGGCCAGGTGTCCAACATAGCAATGCTGATGGGTTGTCGAGAATGTTTAACCGACCTGGACAAGAAGTTCATCCAGGGGTGGATTAGTTCCCCCTGTCCTTTGGCTGGGAGGGGCGAGTGTTAGGAAATATTTCCATGTATGGGTTATAGTCCCTCCAGTTGTGTACCTCCCAACTTTTTGCTGTTGTCTGACCATCCTAGCCTGACTTTTGCCAGTGGAGCCCAGCCTTCTGCTGTACTCCACTGGGCTTTTGCTCATTTTGTTATGGGGAAGCTGACATGCCCTTAAGACAGTCAGTACTGGGAGACTATGGTTCCCTTAGTCTTTCTATTCTTTAGTAACATTTTATCAGTGCACATAGTACCTTACAGTACAGTGCGCTGGAGTGCCCTTTTCATTTTAGAGGCCCTAGACACCCTGAAAGGAGTTTTGGTGAATGTACAGGTGTGCATTGGACAGAGCTGGTGGCAGCTGTTATTTTTTATGTGTTTTCAACTATTTTCAATGGTCCAAACTGTGTTTTCCCCAGGACAGTGGCCAGTGCCTAAAATGGCCGTGCCACAAGGTCCTTTGTTCTGTCCTTTGCCGTCTTGTCCCTTTGCCTTCCCCAGTTCACGCAGACTCGGTAAATTCCTTATTTGGTCACGCAGCCCCCCACGCAAACCAAAGCTTTCATGGGCTTCTGCATTCCTTGTGTGTGTGCCTCCAGGATGTGGACTGAAGCCGTCTAGTTCCAATACATATGCTAGGTGCCAGGATGTCTGGTGTGCTGGGATGACTGGGCAAACACAAATAGGTGATGGCTGGAAGGTTTAGAATGAATCTTAACCACTGGCAATGCTCTGGGCAACCCTCCAGACCATCATTCTTCGCCGGCCAAGCCATTACAGAAGGGGCAAGACCATATGCAAATCAGGCTTGGCCCCACCCCAAAAGGGGCAGTCCAGTCCGAACTGCTACGCCACATCCCTTCTGCACGAGACCACAAGCATCCCCAAACATGTTTCACCCTTGTTGGGGCTCATCAGTGAGGAGTAGCTTGGGTCTCTAGGCCCAGCAGGCACGGGACCCACATCTGGGCATACCCGTCCCACTCGGGGTGACAAAGCAAAAACAAAGAGGTGATGGCTGGAAGGTTTAGAATGAATCTTACCCAATGGCAATGCTCTGGGCAACCCTCCAGTCCACTGTTCTTCGCCTGCCAAGCCATTACAGAAGGGGAAAGACCATATGCAAATCAGGCTTGGCCCCACCCCAAAAGGGGCAGTCCAGCCCGAACTGCTAGGCCACATCCCTTCTGCACGAGACCACAAGCATCCCCAAACATGTTTCGCCCTTTTCGGGGCTCATCAGAAAGGAGCAGCTTGGATCTCTAGGCCCAGCAGGCACAGGACCCACGACTGGGCATACCCGTCCCAATGGGGGTGTCAAAGCAAAAACAAATAGGTGATTGGTCCACATCTGGGATGGCTGTATGTGAGCAGATCTCTGATTGGTTTCTCTTTCTTTTGGCCTGAAGGAGATTTTGGATAAGAGAAGGCATCTTGCACCCAATCCAGGTCAATATTCTGAGTTCACAATGAACTTAGTAAAGGAGCCAAGTATCCTGAATCAACAAAGCAGATCTGTGGAACCTCTGGAGACCCGCTTGATGGTTTTGCACTCTGAGCCCGCTGTTGTCCCATTAGATGCCCTGTCCCAGCAGAACTGGCCTGCTCCTTCATCACAAGTGGAGAAATCACCAATGTACCCACCACAGAATCATTCCTGGAACGCAGCCCCAGAAAGCTGCAGAGCCACGCAACTGCAGGATTTGAACCTGCGACAGAGAAGGACTTGACTGCTGAAGTTTGGTCCTGAGTGCGCTGAGCGTTGGTGAGTACTTGCAACCCTTCCATCCATCCATTGTTGCGCATGAGTGCCCCCTGTTGGCCACTCTTCATTATCGAGGTAGCCTGTGCTACTGAGCTCTTCCCAATTCTCCTGTTCTGCCTTCTTGGGAAGACTCTCCTCGAATAGTTGGAACGTATTCTTCACTGCCTCACCAACCTTTCTGACTCGCAAAAGCCCCTGAAAGAGACTCCATTTTGACTTAACCACACAATCACGTGCGCCTGCACCGAAAGTAATTTTGAACTTAAGGCTCCACTCACCTTATGGACTGGACTGCCTCTCAAGTTAGGGTTTGAATTATGAAGGACTGCCACAGAGATTGTTGCGCTGTATAACGCCTTTCTTTACAGGTTGTGGAACTGTAATAAGTAATATCCCTGTTGGCCATTGGTTGATGTATATATGTTTGCAAGACTAGTGTTGTGCTGGTTTTGTTATTACTGCTGAATATTTACTTTGTGTTTTACTTAAAAGGCATTTAATAAATGTATATATATTTTTAATATACATCTGACTGAGAGTAATTTGTGGTATCGTTTACTGTGTGTGCTCATTGTGGGCTTTCGATCACCTTCATCCCTCCGGAGACCTAGTCTTGACCAAAGCCAATGCTTCCATGATTAGTCTGGCTTGTCCAGAAGGTTACCCTGTTCCAAGAAAGTAGGCTGGCCTTTTCAACCTCTGCCCACCAGGTCAGAGTTCAGAAATCCATCTTAACACCTGGTAATGGAACGTCCTGCATTCTTGAATGAGAGGATCATACATTGGGGTCCTTTTATCCATTATACTTCTCAGGTTCTGAGAAACTGTTTATGGGGTAGAGTAATGCTAACTTCAAATTTGCCTCTTATTCTAGCTTTGGCTAAATTATTGGAAACAATCTTTTCCGGACTTAGTAAGATAACGCATCAGGGAGAACATGTTTTGTGCCTGGTTTGGGATCGTTAAGGGTGTATTAGCTGATGGGTAGACTATCAATGTTTGAAGGAATATATTTCAGACGGCCCTTGTTGTCTCTGATTGAAACTATTTTAGTTTGATATGTTTTTATTAGGATTATGATTGTGACACCCATTTTTATGATTGTGTCTTTTTTTTCTTTTTCTTCTGTTGTGTCTATAGTACGGTAAACCGTTTTTTATCATGTCAGCTTTTACAAAATGTTTTAAACTGTTTGATAAATTAGTGTGAAAAGCTTCATTGTAAATTTAAATACACTATAAATCAAATAAAAAACAAAACATATCAAGTAATATAACATCATATACATGTCAACATGCTCCATTCAATTCCGGTGATGGCCGTCCAGTCCTGTTTGCTCTAATTTTTTGTTTCCATTCTGAGACTTTTAGTCCTAGTATTTGATGCTGAAATCCAGAATGTCAAGTCTCAGAATGCAAAGGACTGACCTAGCAAAACCTAGATGGAAAAGGGTATGTTAGCATGTAGGGCAATATGTGCTAATGTATGGGATTCAAGAGTTGAAATGTTACTTGACAGATTATACACCAACCTTTTGAATTATGCAAATTCATATGTTACTCAAAACGAGTACAAGTCTAGCTTTTAGTTTCCTCAACTGAATGAGTACTACGGGTGTCATAATGCAATGTGACACCAACATGGGGGCCGATTCATGGAATAAATGTGCGCCGAAAATAGTGGCGCAAGCAGGCGCAAGCTGGCGCAAGCGTGAAAAAACAGGCACACACGTACGTGTGCGATTTATGGAAGTCCCTGTGGGTGTTTTCCTCGGGATGTGCGCCAAACCCGTGTGTGGCGCACACGGGCGCACCCGTCATTGCAACATCCTGAACGCCGTGCACGACGCGCACAGCGAAAGCGCACAACTTTAGCGGACACACCAAAAAGTGGGCGGAACACTGGGCGTAACGCGCGGAATGGGAAACAACGTGTGAAAAAGAAGGTGTAACTGGGTAAGTACTGCAGGGAAATACATGGAATGCCCACACGAACAACACGTATTCATGGAATTGAAAACGAGAAAGCCGCGCACGGCAAAATACACGCACAGGCCCAAACACGGCCGCCACACGAAGGCAGGCGGTAGCGTCCCTGCGCATTACAAAAGTGTGCGCAAACAACAAACAAGAATGTCCCATTCTGTGGCCCCCTAGGAGAATTGACGTGTCACGCACCCCACAGACATCACATAAAATCAACAAAAACAGATAAGCGACCCCTGTAGCCCACGTGCGTGTCAAAAAACACACGCAGTACGCTGTGGCAGCCAGGAACCCCAAAAATACGTATGAGATCAACATGCAGGCTAGTACGGCTGGAAGAAAAGGGATAGACGACAAACAGGGACACCCTCAGAGGGAAAAATAGCGCGTGCAACTCACCATTGGCCTTGCGTGTAGAAGAATAACGTGGAGCCAACACACACCCGCTGTGAAGTAAACGCGTGTGAACCCCAACGCCTGGAAAATACACGCACCGCTTTCCACGAAAAGCACGTACAGAGCAATGGAAGCCCACGTGGGACCCTCAACCCGTGCCAGGGAAACGCACACGCGCGTAACGTCACAGATGTGCTTACGCGCTAAGGGCCTTTGCTCGAATTACACGCTGACGTGCACTTTTTTCACGTGCCAAGTCACTCCGTATCAAGCTGGCCAAGCGACAACACATGGAAGACCACGCTCCTGCCCAGAAGGCCATTTTCCTGCCCCCCATAGTCCCGAGCAGCCTCCCACGAGCCATCTGCTGCTGCCTGCCTGCTGCCACCGTGCCCTGCCATTTGGTGCCTGCACATCAGCCATCTGCAGGGGTCCAGTTGCAGTGACCACCCCTGCTGGAACAGAAGACTTCCAACGGTGTACCATCACTCCACAGCCCAGCCCCAGGACCCAGTTGCCCACCCACACCTGCCTCGGGGGTTGCCATGTCCGACACAACACCTTCCGGCACCAGTGGCAAACCCCAGCCAGAGAGGCAGAGGGCTGCCAGCTTCACGTCCGAAGAGGTTGGCATCCTGGTGGAGCGAGTCCTGAGGCAGTATGATGCCCTCTTCACACCATTGCGCGCCGACAAGGAAGGACGGAGGAGGATCTGGACAGACATAGTGGGTGCCATCAACGTGAAGGGGGTGGCACCCCGCGACTTGAAACACGTCCAGAAGCTCTAGGAGGCCTACAAGTCCAGGACCCTCAAGAAGGCCCGGCGCCTCTTAGAGGCAGAGGATGCAGTGGGGCACCGAGGCCAGCTTACCAACGAGCAGATGAGGTTCCTGGAGCGCATTCGCCCAGTGCTTCGCCACCAGATCCTCTGTGTGAAACAGGGCGTGTTGCAGTGTGCTGGTATTCAGCTACTTGCCTGTATGTGTGACATAGGCCATGTATGGATGTGTATGTGCAGGGACATCATGGTGCTGCATGTGAGACCAGTCATGCATGAACCACATGGATGTGCATGTGTTACAATGCAACATGCGGAGCAGCATGCGGAATGCACACATTAATACATGCCTGTCTCTGTTATTGGACATGGATGGGGTGTGAGAGATGTTTGCTGCTGTCATGGACATGTATGGTGTACATGTCTGTGTGTCTGACTTGCATGTGTGTGACTTGTAAACGCCATGGATGCATGACACATGCCCATGACAATGTTCAGATTCACTGATGCAGTCTAGTCATCCTTGTATCCACTGTGTCTGGGGTGTGCGAGGCCAGATGGATGAAACTACGGTGAAGTGTGTGCATGTGATAGGCATGACCCATGATGCATGTGAGTTTCAAACCACCATTGTATGTTTCAAGAGTTCCTTGGACATGTATGCAAATGTTCTTTGCATGCGCCATGCCTGTTTCTGCATGTGTGTTGCCTGCACTGACCCATGTGTTGTGTAGGGACATGATGGAAGTGACGTTTGACAGTGCCACTCATCTGCTATTGCTTCCTGTCTAGGAGACTATTGTACAGTACCCTGATGCTTGTGTTCTATGTCTCCCTCTACACAGCGGCAAGTGAAGAAGAGGGCGGAGACTGCACTGTGGAGCAAAGCGGCGGGGATGCCTCCACCAGCCGGCGACGCAAGACCCAGTCACCCTCCCAGGAATTACCATAGTCCGGGAGCGAGAGGACTGGTGCCGCGTCTGCCACTACGGCTGCAGCGGAAGGGGTGGGTGAGCCCCCACAGGGGCTTGTAACAGCGGAAGACGGTGTGGAGCCATCCAGGTTGGTGGTTTCCACAGAGGAGGAGGAGGCCGCTACTGAGCCGCACATGGGGCATGGTGGGGGTGGTACCACTGGTGCAAATGGTGCAGTCCAGGGGCAGGAGGCAGCACAGGTCACCGTGGAGGGGCCTGTGCATGTCACTGTCCCTGACACTGTGACTGCACCACCATGCACCAGCAGGGATGCCCCATCCCAGGCCCGTCCGCAGGTAGGGGGGAGGTCCATGTCATCTGACACTCCTCTACCTGCGGACGAGGGGACCCATGACCGAATGGAGACTGTCCTGATTGGTGTTGCATTGCGCACGCGTGACATTCGTGATGACGTGCGTGCTTTCCGGGGGGAGCATGCACGTCATCACTAAGAGCTGTGTGCCACGTGGCCCAGTTTGGAGGGGCCATGGTCGGGGGTTTTGTACATGTGTCGGCCACTCTGGCGGCCCTCTCCTCCTCTGTGGAGACTATGCGCCAGTCGTTCTCCATGCAGTCTTCCGGCCCAGATGCCACCAGGGCCACCTGTGGACCTGCCCTGACCAACGCAGCCAGCTCATTGGAGATCCCATCCCTGCCAAAGTCAGGAGTCGGAGGTCCAGCAGGGGTGGACACCCCAGCAACTGGACCCCAGAAGATGGGGGATGTGCCGGCATCATCGGGCAGGGCACGTGCCCGATTGCGCCGGTGGATTCCATCAGCCTGGATGCCGTCGTGCTGGCAGAGGCAGTTGCGTCGGAGGCAGCAGCAGGCTCAACGTGGGAGGCATCATGGCTTGGGGCCATCTACATCAGAGGGGCAGGCATCGGCCGGAGGGCAGGAGGACCCTGGAATGGGAGTGTCTTCCGTGTGGCAGCGGTTGGGCCAGTGGTTATGTGCGGAGCGGCAGCGGGCAGAGGAGGCACGGCTCACAATGGTCAGGGCGGAGAACTCCATGCGCAGGGCGCTGAGGCGGGCTGAGTGCCTCGAGGGAATTTGCAGGGAGTTGGAGGTGGACATGGCGTTATCCCTGCGAGACCTCGAGGCCAGTGAACAGGCCCGCCTCCAAAACATTGAACAGGAGTTCGATGATGCCCTGGCCCATGACATCAACAAGTGAGCCTTTGGACTTGCCCGCCGCCATTGTATATAGTTCATTAGTGTTAAGTTTCCTTTCATTTTTCTTTCATTTGGGGCGCTTGGACTATGCCCCACATTTTTGTCTATAGTTATTAATTAGGTAGGTTTTTTTGTAGGTTTCATTTATATCGTTGGGCTCATGGACCCTGGGTTTGTTATTTGTATATAGTTGAACAGTGGATTTATCTTCTTCATATTTTAATTTCTTTCACCATGGAGCAATGGATTTTACTTATTTCTTTCCCTTTCAATTTGCTTTGTTGGACAGAGACTTTGGACACATGTTCATTAGGATTTATTTAGATTCTCATTTTATATATTTTTATCTTTTTGGGACATGCTGCATTTTATTTATTATTTCCATTATTGTGTGTTTTGATTTAATCCCCTTCATTTTGTGTTGAATACATTTTTGTTACATACTTCAATGTGTGTTATTCTCTCATTGGTTTCATGCATGTCACGATGTGGGTTTTCACATTCACTGGCACCCATTGTGTGTGTGTGACGGACATGTGTTGATGTACATACATGCCATTTGGGTTGTATCATGTAATGGGCATTTCAATGTGGGGTGGATCTAATACTTGGTTTGTTCTTTGGGCAGGGGTGGCGTGTGGTGGGATTTGGGTGGCCATGAGGGCCATGATTGTGGAACATGATGACGTGTCGGGGGGACATGAGTTGGGGCCTGCTGGCAGGTGCCTGTCACTGCTGGGTGGGTGGGGGTGCATGGGGACATGTGTCAGTGCTCACTTGTGCATGGTGACATGTGGGCTGGCTGGGGGGCATGGCCAGGGTGGATGGGCTGCTTGCAGGTCATGGCCAGGGTGGATGGGCTGCCTGCGGGGCATGGCCAGGGGTGCAGGTTAGTCCCCTGTGTTGTGGGCTGCCTGCAGGGCCTGGGGAGGGGGAGAGGGCACACCTGGGAGGACACACACTGGCAATTCCCATTGGTGCACCCCAGGAATACACGTTTCCCTCCCGCGGAAGCAAAAACGCGTGTAAAACTCCCAGCGCACCCCTTGGAATACACGTACTCCGCTCGCACAAGGCCTATTGAATGTGATTCTCCACACGCACCCCTCGGAATACACGTACCCCGCTCCCCAAGGCCTATCCCGTGTGATTCTCCACGCGCACCCCTTGGAATACATGTACCCCGCTCCCCAAGGCCTATCCCGTGTGAAACTACATGCGCACCCCCAGAATACACGCAGGACAGCCCATCCACCCTCCCCATACCCGCAGGCAGCCCTTCACCCCTGGGCATGCCCCGCAGGCAGCTCATTCCACAGGGGTGACTTTTTCCACGTTTTACACACGATTGGCCTAGCACGAGCGGGTACGTGTATTCCCAGGGGTGTGCAGGGAGTTTTACATGCGATTGGCCTAGCGCGAGCGGGGTACGTGTATTCCGAGGGGTGCGCGGGGAGTTTTACACGCGATTGGCCTAGCACGAGCGGGGTACGTGTATTCCGAGGGGTGCGCGGGGAGTTTTACACGTGATTGGCCTAGCGCGAGCGGGGGAAGGGGATTCAGAGGGGTGCGCGGGGAGGTTTACATGCAATTGGCCTAGCACGAGCGGGGTACGTGTATTATGGGGCGTGCGCGGGGAGTTTTACACGCATTTTCGTGGTTGGGGGGCTGTATGCTGGTACACTGGCCTTTGCGCCATGTACTGGATTTGTGCGATGTTTTTGGTGCACGGGGCGGAGTTGTGTGCGTAACTGGCGCTGCTGCAGGGTCGCTGAGCCGCTCTGCGCCACGGCTGCTTAGGGATGTTAAAATCCATGAATACACTGTGCGCCGAAATGGGTTTTGGCGCACGCGGCTGGCGCAGACTGCTGCACGCGCACTTGTGCGCTCATTTCTATGAATTACCCCCTTAAACTCTTTACCTTCAAGACAGCAACAAATAACAGAACTTCAACAAAGTTATGTTCTGAAGAATATGTCATGTTCCACAAAGGAAAGCCCCTTTTCTGGTTTCTAATAAAGCACACACTCAAAATAGCTACACCATGGGAGGCATGGGTGGAGGGGTTGAGAAGGAAGCTTGAAGCCAGATCAGTTTGAAGGCACAGAAACCTCAGTTAAAAAGTAAGATTTGAGCTGGTGGAGGAAGGTGCAAAGGGTTTTTCATGGACAGTAAGTATCCTGAGGACAGCATTTCCCGGTGCTTCACCTAATAACAATGAGGTGCTAAAAGCGGGATCTGGCTAGGTGCCTTTTATAGGGAGACCAATCCCAGGGTGGATCAATGAGTTTTCAGCATGACGCCTGCCTGCCTGCATTTGTGTCCACAGGTGAGTGAGGAGGGAGCTATATGGGCCGGATGCAGCCCTCTGGGAGAATGAATCCCTACTGGGCAGCAGCAAGTGTCAAGCAGACACTGCCTGCCCTGAAACCAAGACATATTTTTGTTTCCCCTGTGTTTTTTTCTCACTCAGTCATTGGGCAGGTGTCAGGTGGAGAGAGCAGGCAGGTCTCAGCTCCATCTCCAGGGCCCATTGACTCGTAGTTAGGGCCAGGCTGGGGTGAGCCACAATGCTAGAGACTTGCCTGGCTCACCCACCTCTACTTCCACCTTCTGCATGCATCACTTTAAGATCTGTTGCATAACGTAGTTGCCTTTGGCAGTAAGTCCTACCTTTGGCAGTACCTCCCACTTTCCCCTCTCCCTGCGCACTTTTCCTTTCCCCCTTCCCTTGCACTTACGCAATCTGAACGACACCTGGCCTAGTAGGATCATTTGTCTGTCCTCCCTTTGTCCCCCCCCAGCCCCTTGCCTCGTCACGCCTTGAAACACTTGTGTATAGGCGCGTTATAAATACCACATCATATCATATCATATCGTGAACAACTAAAATATATTTGGGAATTCATATAACGTTGCTAGTTCCCATTCTTTTACTTTGGAGAAACTTCTTGTAAGCAAGTCCAAAATAAGGAAATCAGGCTTTCTTAACATACTGCCCCATACCTTGCAATAGTCTTCCACAAAAACTGTGCCTCTCAATTTATCTTTACGTATTTAGGAAATGAGTCAAGGCCCTCTTGACGTCCTGCAGACTATGGTTTGCTACTTGCGTTTGGGCATCTTTTTACACTTGTGAAGTACTAAAGGCTTCCCACGTAACATTTCCCCCCAGTTTTTGAAGTTAAGTTTATTAAGAAATAAATATAACACAGTTGCTAAATAAGGTACATTGTGCATGGCTTTTCATCCCTATAGTGGAAAATGTCACAAAACAAAGTATTTTCCCCAGGAAATGTCTAAAGCAAACAGTGCTTATTTCTGTGACCATGTTACACCACTTACCATAAAGAGTATTCTAATATCATGTGAGTAGATTACAAGTCAATGTACAGTACGTATCATGCAGATGGAGTAAAATGTGTTGATAAGGCATACATTATTACATTCTTATTAAGTGAAAATACGTGTATTATTTTCTGCATGCATATCACTTTAAAATGGTCAATGCAGTCTGAATCTTGAATAGAGCCCTGTGCTTATACAGAGCTCAGTTCCCAGGGCATAAGTTCCAGAGGTCAACTTTTTGCTAACATAGATCCACTGTTAATCAGTAATGAATTCAGTAACTGAGCTTTATAGATTTTGCTTTGGGTATTCAGAGCATATATCCTGGTCTTACAAATACACCAAAGTAGACCCAATGGATCCCAAAAAACAATGTTCTTGGGGCTTCACAGTTTATAGGAGAAGCAGTGTGAAAAGTCATATGCTGGTTATTTAGTAAAATAATGCTTCAACACACTATATTTATGTATAAAGCCTCAACCTTTGACCTGAGGCAGAACTATATGCAATTATCAATTATAGGTCTTCTTCATGGCCTGTGGTTTCAGAATAATAGATCAGTACAATATTCTGTTAAAGATGAGCTATAATAACCATGTAATGCACAGCTTTGAAAACCAAAGTACATGGGTTAATTTAACAGTCACTTAAATATTAAATAGTTTGGGGGGCGTGGCCTGGAGCTCCAGCGATGAGGCAGCTCCTCTGATGGCCTCCGCTCGGATCCGCAGCTCAGCGTTAATTTTACCCATTTCCAGCTGAGTCCGTTTGTCGTGATGGGGAGCTTTCACCTGCTGTGGTCCTGGGCAGGGGATGGCAGCGTTTTGAGGGCATAACGCCTTCGCTAACGGCGAAAACACGACGGGGAGTTTGAAGGCCTGCTCCCGTAACACAACCTAAAATGGCCGCTGCATCCTCGTGACCCGCTCTAGGCTGCCATCGTCTGCCCATGAGACGCGTATGAGGCTCATGCTGCCCGACACCCTGCACCAGAGAGTCTCCCCCCCTGTGCCCGGTCCTCGACGGGGCGAGGTCTGCCGCCGGGGCCCCTGAGATCACGCCTCGCTGGGATTGCTCTCTCTGCGGACCCTCCACCCTCGTCTTCCTGGGGCGCCCCTGCCCACTTTCTGCCCGCTGCCTCTCCCGGCCACCACCGGAGGCCCCCCTTGATCCCGGCTCGAGTGAGAGCCAGACACGTCGCCTGGCTGAGATTGGCGGCCCCTCAGCTCCACCTCAGCACCCTCTTCGATTCCTGGGGCGCCACTGCCCATCTTCGGCCTGCTGCTCTCGGGGTGGGGCCCTGCCTCCCCCGGCTACCATCGAAGGCCTACTTGTTACAGCGTGGCCCCAGCTCAGGGCATCAAACTGACGGTTGGCGAGGTCGAGGACCTGACCACGGACCACTCCGCTTCACTGACGGAAATTCAACGCACCATCCAATCGCTGGTGGCAAGAACTGAAATCCTCGAACATAAACAGGAGGACTTGGAGAACCGCTCCCGCCGCAACAACCTGCGTCTTCGCGGCGTGCCCGCCTCGATCTCTGATCGGGAGCTCCCAGAATACGTTAGCACCTTCTTCCAGTCCCTCCTGCCAGACCTGAACGAGACTCAACTGCTGCTGGATCGGACCCACAGACTGCGCCCTCGCCGAGGGGTCGATATGGACCCCCCCCCGGATGTGATCTCTAGGGTCCACTTCCACACCACTAAGGAGGCCACAGCAGCGATTGGCCGCTCTAAGGACAAGCTCTCATTTCAGGGAATCCCAATACAGATCTTTCAGGACCTCTCCCCGCTGACTCTTCAAAAGCGCAGAATGCTCCGGCCTCTGTCACTATTTCTTCGGGATCAGCAGATCCGTTATCGATGGCTCTTTCCTACGGCCCTAAAGTTTTCATACAAAGGTACTCAGTGCACCATCAGCCACCTTGACGATGCAACGTCAATCCTCCGCCCGGACTCCCCAGAGACCCTGGACCTCTCCGCTCCGGACCGATCAAGCCCAGCCTCAGAAGCAACCTCCCCAAAACCCAAACGGACCCCATGGTCCAGAGTGCAGAGAAACTGCAAACCCAAATGACACACCTCAACGCCTGCACTGGAACCATGACGCTGGAACGACCCTAAGCTTCACATCTTGCCGCGGATCCGACGCGGTCCATAACCCCCTCCAAGGCGGATGACACCACTTTACCCTTGGAGAGACTTTTGAACATGTTGGTGCTGTCGATTGACAGCCCTGGGGCCTAGGGGACATGTCGATAGTTCTAAATCGACCCCCCTGGCCGCACTTTGGTCCTCCCGTTGGAGATCGCTTTTGAATATGTTTTCTCCCATAGGAGACCGGTTAGACCAGTTTAAAAAACCCTCGACCACAGGAGACCCCAACTCGATCATGCTCTCACGTCTATGGCTGACCTAACCCCCCCACGATCCCTTTCCACCCAGCAAGAGGATCACCCGGGCCAATCCCCTCACTTGAAACTCAAGTTCACCTCCTTGAAAGTTAGGGGCCTGAACTCCCCCCCCGAAGAGGAAATCAATCCTACAGAGGCTACAAGTCAACGGGTCGTCGATCGCTTTTCTGCAAGAGACGCACCTGATCCCGGCTGACTTTTCACGCCTGCGAAGCAAACTCTTCCCGCTACAATTCCTCACCTCTAACGGCACTAAGAAGGGGGGCACCACTATTTTATTTGCAAAAGACCTGAAGCATCAGATCCTTGACTCACTACAGTGCCAGGAGGGTCGCTTTATTGCAGTCAAATGCTCCATCCATGGCCAGCTCTACACCCTCATTTCGGTGTACGCCCCGAACGAATATCAGGAGAGCTTCTACCAGGATCTGGAGGTCTCTCTCCTCCCATTCATCGAGGGGCATGTCGTCATGGGAGGTGACTTTAACTGGGCTCCGGACCCTCTCAAGGACAGATCTCACCCCCCGTCTTCTAGAGATTTGAAGTTGGCCGCTGGCTTGCTCCACCTGTTTCGCACACTAAACATTGTGGACTCCTGGAGGGTTCTGTCCCCGGACGAACGGGACTTTACCTTCTATTCATATGTGTATCGTACCTTCTCCAGAATTGACCTAATCCTGACCTCCCCACAGATCCTGTCCTTCACGGACGATGTGATAATTGGCCCCCGGATCCTTTCGGACCATGCTCCAGTTACTCTGAACCTGCGGTCTCATGACCCAGACTCCCCTCCGCGCCGCTGGTGGTGCCTCTATGACCCTATCCTGGGAGACATGGCAGTGAGGGACTCAATCCCCAACTCCATTAGGAACTTCTTCGTTGAAAACCGGACAAGGACACTTCCCCGGCTAACACCTGGGACGCCATGAAGGCGGTCCTCAGAGGCGAGCTGATTGCCCAGGGAGCCGCATACCACAAAAGGAAGAGGGAGTCGCGTGACGCTTTGGAAGCAGCGGTCCGAGAGGCTGAGGCTACACATAAAAGGAAGGGCTGGGCCCCTAAATCCTACAGGATCCTACAAATGGCCAGGAAATGGCTGGAAGCCCACTACGCTGAGGCAACAGTGAACCTTCTAACCAAGACTAAGCAATGGTACTACACTCACAACAACAAGGCCAACAAGCTTCTGGTTAGCAAACTGGCAAAGGCGAAGAGCAGAAATACTATCTTAGGCCTCCGTGATCCGCAGGGGGTGATCCACTACGCTGACCAGGAGAAAATACACTTGGCAACAGCCCACCACCTGGAAATAATGACGGCAGCCCCGAGAGATCCAATTAAGCAGCACTCAGACATCCAAGAGGCGACCCTACCACACCTAACTCAGGGAAGACCTGGAGGCCCCGATTACAATCGAGGAGGTGGAGGTGGCCATTAAGAGCTTAAAACCCAGAGCCCCGGGCCCAGACAGATTTTCCACTCGCTTCTACAAAATCTTCTGGCCACAACTAGCGGCCCCCCTAGCCCGCCTCTTCAATTCATTCGCGGCCACTGGCACCGTCACCCCAACGATGCAAGAGTCTATTACAGTCCTTATCCCTAAGCCCGGGAAAGACCCTCATGATATTGGCTCATATAGACCCGTTGCGTTGCTAAATTTTGATGCCAACATATACTCTAAAGTCTTGGCCAACCGTCTGGCACCTATCCTCCCTAATATCATAGACCCGGATCAAAGAGGCTTTATAAACCACAGGTCGACGAAAGACAACATCCGCAGGGCCCTGGATCTCATTAAAATCGCCCCTCGGGATTCCCAACAGCTAGCCCTATTGGCATTGGACGCAACTAAAGCGTTCGACAAGGTGGACTGGTCTTATCTGCGACTCACTCTGGGGGCCTTTGGCTCCGATCCGACCTTTCAGAAGATGATCCTGGTGAACTACCAGTCCCCCAAGACGAGGCACAGAGTCAACGGCCGCTTGTCGGACCCAATCCTCCTCACGTGCGGAACAAGGCAGGGATGTCCTCTATCCCCTCTGCTTTTTGCATTGGCCATGGAGCCGCTGGCTCAGCGAGTCCGGAAGAACCCCCGAATCAGTGGCCTGTGCACCGGCTCTGCGCAACATAAAGTGGCCCTCTACGCGGATGATGTTTTGCTTACCATCACAAACATTGAGAGATCCATGAGCGAGGCCTTAACTGAAATCCACAACTTTGGGATGGTCTCGGGATTCGCGATTAACTATCAAAAGCGCTGGGAGTGGGCATCACGCCAGCTGAACGGGAGGCCCTGGTGAAGAGAGGTCCGTTTCAATGGAGCATCAAATCGATCCCCTACTTGGGGGTTCATAGCCCCGCACGCCCAACGGAAGTTTACCGAGCTAACTTCCCGCCACTCTTCGAGGAACTAGAAAAGGATCTGACCCGCTGGCAACCCCAAGAGATCTCCCTCCTAGGCCAGATCACGGTGTGCAAAATGAACTTAGTCCCGCGCTTCCTCTATGCCTGTGCCGCCCTCCCGATTACCATCCCGCTTCCCCCCTTGCAGCGGCTCCAAAGGAAGATGGTGGACTTACTTTATCTGGAAAGGGAAGAAACCGCGCATCCCGCGGCGAACAATGGTGGCCAGCACGAGATTGGGAGGCCTGGGGGTCCCCGACCTCCGCAAATACTATATGGCGGCACAGCTGGCCCACCTCCAAGCATGGGGACTTGCTACGGGTCGACCGAAATGGGTGGAGATCGAACAATCCTGCCTCCCTCTGCCCCTTCGCTTCCTCCCGTTCTTACCCACAGCTTTACGCCGCAGCTGGCCGGGCACTCTCACAGCTACAAAACAAACAATTAGGGCCTGGGAGTGGGCTCGCAGACACCGGGGCATCCCAGGAGATTTGAGTGCACTCTCCCCGATCTTCCTCAACCCAGCTTTCTCCCCTGGGGCTCGTCCCCAAAACTTCAGAAACTGGGTCGCAGGGGGCCTCGCCACCTTAGGACAACTTTTTCAAGGGGACTCCCCCCTAACCTTTGAACGCTGCAAGATGACTTTTCAGTTGGCGGAAACGGATAGGTACTCCTATGCTCAGCTCAGACACTGGTGCTCTCACCCACAGACCCGAGCGGCGGCCACAAGACCCCTTACCTCACTGGAACTGACGGTGAGCGACCTACCGGCCTGGGGAAAATATCAACCTTGTATAGGCTACTACAGGAGGACCCCCTCCAGTCCAGGCCTTCCTACATGTCCCAATGGGAAACGGACCTCGGACACGCCATTGAGGACCATACATGGGTAGACATTTGGACAAGAACGCGGACGTCTTCCCGCTGTATAACCAACAGGGAGTGTGCCCATAAACTACTCCTGCAATGGTATTACCCCCCTCTACGCCTTCATCACTTCCAACCAGCACTAAACCCTCTCTGTTGGCGACTTTGCGGCCTCCCAGGATCCTACTTCCACATGTGTTGGACCTGCCCCCGGGTGCAGGAGTTTTGGTCTCTCTGTCTATCCACCATTGAAGATGTCACCCAGGCGATCATTCCGCTCACGCCCGAACAGGTCCTTTTAGGGATTGCATTGTCAGTCTCATACCCGCGGTCGGGGAGAACAGCTGCCCTGATATCCCAGTTCCTATTACCGGCTAAGATCACGGTGGCCCGCACCTGGAAGTCCGCGGACGGACCCTTGATGGCCCTCTGCTGGGTCAAACTTTGGGATATTTTAATAGATGAGAAAGTCACGCCAGCCAGGGCAGGACTGCTTCATCGTTTTCAGGATATCTGGGAACCAGTGCTAGACTATGACCGGAAGTATCCGGCCCTGACCTACAAACCGCCCCTGATCGCAAGGGCCCTTCACGCTATGGAGGACCCACCAGTGCCGCCGAGCCAGTCTGACTAAGGCCGTGAACTATGCTTGCCGGGGAACGTACGGGGTGGGTGACGGGGACTGTGGGTTACATGGCTCGAGATACTATATGTAATGTCTTTGTATAATCTCTCCTGTGTGTCGATTGATAAATAAACAAATTAAAAAAAAGAAATTAAATAGTTTATCATCTACAACATTTGAGACATTTGCTTGATTTGAAAACTGAAAACAGATTTGAATTCAGCAGATCACCCCACATCATCTCCCTACATGTATATTTACACATGATGATAACTCTCCCATATTACCAGCAACAGGAATGTTAAGGATGTCCAATAATTCAAACTTTTCTTGTGATTCTGTATATATAGGCCTCCATAATGATGCAGGTCCATTCAAGAAAACATAAGAGAGGGACCTATTTCAGTCAAATTTGATCATGATTCTGGAGGGGAATAGATAGAAATACCACCCTTAGTCACATGGATAATAAATACATTGTGCCAATCACAATAAAGGGCGTGGGGGTTGGTGGGATTATCGGCATTTGAATAGAACCTATCATAGGCCAAACTTACCAGAAATTGCCCATGCCCAAACATGCTGGAAGTTGAGACATTTTTATTTGCGGTAGGGGGAACTGCAGATGAACAGAGCTTGTCCACCAGGACAAGTGCTGATAAGGATTCTACCTGGATGTAGTTGCTGGAAAACCCTATGAGAAGGCCTTTTTTCCAGTGGGAGTCACATGTAGAAGCCTTTTCAAAGATTGAATCAGATGGCATGGGAGGGATATTGGAGGCAGGGGACAGACTGGGAGCAGAGATTTGTTGCCTGAGCTGCCTGGAGCTGTTGATGTCCCTGTCTGTCCTGTGCCTTTAAAAAGATAAACCACAAGTGAGTACAGCAAACTCTTTGCATTTAGATAAATATACCAAGAATGACTTAAACCACTGATAGAAATTGAAAATCTTTTGGGTGGACTCTTTGCAAACTATTCCACTAAATGATGACTGGGCCTGTAAGGAAAACATTGTGGAAGCATATTCAAAATAGAATGCCATAGGATCTATGATTGAGCAGGGTGTATTATTTTCTAGCAGTAGCCACATATTGAGTAATCCCAGAGTTTTCACAGGGGAAATGTATATACTGTACAATGTGATTCACAGATTTTCATTAATTGATAAACTTCTTGAACTGTGAAAACAACAGTTTACTTAGAAATAAAGATTTAGAATAGAGTTTTACACCTTTGAATACAAAGGGGGTTATTTGATCCCCTTCATTCAAAAAATACTAATGTCAATTTAAATAAACAATGTAATTTTTCATAATAATATTGTACAGAAAAGAAAATATTCTGCCTTGGCTGAACTCCTAATGCCAATTTAAGTGAACTGTTGATTTCCCTTCTATCTCAAATATATATTCTCATTGATTGGCACTTTAAATGAATCCAGATATTGTGCTCGCTAAAATAAAAGTTTCTATTCTAAATCCAAGCTTGTAGACAAAAGAGCCAAACATACCATTCCCTACATCCTTGTATCCATGCCCAAGCTAGTTTTCCTATATTGCACATTTATTATTAGAATATTTTGTGTTTTCTTTGAAGTGTGAAACTGAGAATTGGTGATAATTTGAATGTTCATATTGAAAGGATTATATTGTACAGTATTGTTTATTTATATAGTGCCTACACACAGGCCAGTGTTTCAAAGCGCTCAAAGAGGGTGGGAACAAGAGGAAACGCAAACAGTCGCTTAGAGCCCTTGTACATGCATTTCTATAGCATTTGTTTGGCCTTTGTACCAGGCATGCTGTGCTTCTATTTTGTATACAAGTTGCCTGAATTTATATTGCATATTGTGGGTGACCTCCCCAGCATTCCCGTTGAGAGGGCCACCTTTAATTTTAATTTTTTGTTTTAGATAAAATAGAATATTCATCTTAAAATAGCCCATTTCGTGTGTCGAATTTTGGGGTGGGATTGTCAGTGGGGGGAGGGGGCGGTGTTAGGTCAGGGGGAGTTTCACAGTAAAATCTTCAAAACTCAGATAGATTCCATATATTAAGGTAATTACAATTAATGGGGCATATGTTATGATGTCATTGATGTCAACACTTAGATGCATTGCATAACACAGATTGTGCCCAGGATCACAGGTATGTGTCACGTTGCATTGCTGTTTTGAATTGGATGGTCACTGCAGAATAATCTCATAAAGCATACAGGCTGTTTTTGGAATATGACAAACATAGCTGAAAAGATAGTTGAATTATATTTTGTGGATTTGTGGTTTGAAAAATTGTTAGTTATCCTGAGAGCTCAAAATAATGAAAGATATAGGATGGTGTAGACAATCTAAATAAATGAAACCTCTAAAATTCCTGCTCTTGAAGGTAACACTCTTCATATGGCTACAACTTTACAGATAAGGAATGTAGGAATTTGCCCCAGAACACATTTTGAAACATCGTTGTGTACTCACTAAGGTCGTGAAACTGTGCCTTAAACTCAAAATGTAGGACAGAGTGACACCCCCTCTGAAGCCCACATTTAGTTCCATAGACCAAATTATTTATTTGAAATTCTTATCTTATGCTCAAAGCATTCCTAGGGCATGAACCACAATCAACTTCATAAACTAGGGCCCCAATATGTCCTGGCCAGGTCCCCGACATCTAGGCAGTCTGCCCGAATCTAGAATCCGCAGGCGAAACATGAAAATCACAGTGGAAAAACACTAGTGGCATTGCTCTCCAAAAGGCCTGATAACCTTTTCAGGTTCAAACAAGCTGTGAGAAATTTGGCAAAGGCTTCCATCAGTAATTTCTGATTGTGTGTCTGTAACCCGGACTGGGTCTGATTATATTGAATGAAGGACGCGTAGCCGGAGGAGCAATAACACAACCTTTCTTTATTAAGGTACAACAGGAACTGGTGCAAATGGCGCCAAGCAACTTCCGTTTCCCCTCTTCACTAATCCCCGCCCTCTGCTGAGGCGGGCTTGTTCCTTAAAGGAACAACAACAGTAACATCAGCTCTGGCCGAATGTTCGAACGTGCAGGTCAACACTCTTCGACCCAGTGTGAGGGCTTCCTGATCACGCTCTGAGGCCTCTCTTGTCAGATCGGGTTTCTTCCCCACTCAACAGACCCTCAAGGGTTCGCTCGGGGCTCATCCCTCCTCCTGGCAGAACCCACAGGTCATCCCGGTCCTCTCGAGGCACCGGATCCGGTTCTGGTGGAGGAGACTCACAGTCCTCTCTCTTAACATAATGTTTGAACAGCAAACTGTTCCTTGTAATGTCGGATTCTCTGTTCTGGGCTGTCACCATCGTCTTTTTTATGGCTATGACTCTCATCGGGCTCTGGGCGAATCATGAGTCAGTTTTCCTGATTATGGGCTGTTGGAAATCTTTGGGCACTGCTTTACGCCTTGCATCCGAGTCTTGCCTTGTTCTCTCCTTTACTTCAGTGTCTCGTTGTCTCACCTCTTCATCTGCGCCCCCAGCCATCGAGGAGTTTTTGCATACAATGTGTGTGTGTACGTCATAGCGCACCATTAGTTCCGCCGGGGTCTTGTTTGTGGCTTCGTGGGGAGTCGGCACAGGGCTTGATGAGGATTGGTGGCTTCGAGGCAGGCCCTCCGGAGCATTTTCTTTATCGATGCCATGAACCGTTCCGCCATGCCGTTTGCCTGCGGCCAGCGAGGTGTTATCTTCAGATGTTTGAACCCCAGGTGTTTGGCCAGCACCTCAAACTCATGTCCATTGAATGGCGGACCATTGTCCTACTTGATCACATGGGAGATTCCCCATTCATTGAGTACTTCGTCCAAGGTGGCGGCCACTTGGGGAAAAGCGGTGGTGGCAAGCCTCTTGACAATGGGGAATCAGGAGTACTCGTTGATGAGGAGGAGGAAGTACTCCCCGGACTCCATTGGCCCATAGAAATCGACTGCCACTCTTTCCCAGGGGAGGGTCCGGAATCCGTGTGGGTTGGAGAGGTACTTGTGGCTTCGGCCGGTCCTGTGCATTGACAAGCATGGCAGTTCTTGATCTACTCGTCGACCAACAAGTTCAGGAATGGGAACCAGACATGGCATCGCAGTTGCTGCTTGGTGTTCTAGGCTCCTCAGTGTACCTCGTGTGCTGTGCGGACTACGTCTGCTCTCAGAGCGGCATGAATGACGATCCGACAGCCCCTTAGCAGTATGTTATGGTCTTTTCTACGACGAGTTCAGCTGGCAACCTCGCCAGCCTCTCCATTTCCTCTTTGCATGCCCCCGGGTGAGCCAGCGTTGCTCATCAGTAGTTCCTCCATTTGCTGGCAGTTGTCAGACTGATGGCAAGTGAGGTAGTGGGGTTTGCAGCCGATGCAGCCGTGACTGCTTCTAGAGACAGGGCTGGAGGGAGTGAGTTGGCCACAACATAGTCAATGTATGCAACGTCACCTCTGCGGGTGATTGGGAGCCGTGCTGGATGACGGGAAAGATAGTCTGCCGGATTCAGGTCACCTCCAGGGTGGTGTACAATGTTGTAATTATACTCCTGCAGTCTGATACCCCAGAGCTCAATTCTTGGGGGCATCTTGGTTCGCACGCAGGTTCCCAAACAATGATAGTAGCACCTGATGATCGGTGATTAAGGTGAACTTTTTCCCAATTATGAAATTATGAAAATGTTCACAGGCCCAGACAGCGGCCAGGCTTTCCTTCTCAGCCTGCGAGTAGGCGGCCTCTGGAGTGGACAGGGCCGTGCTGGCGTATGCTACCACATGTCTGTGGTTGACATCGGCACCGCCCGTCTGTGCCAAGGTGGCTCCTAGGCCCACTGGGCTGGCATCTACTATTATTTATGTGTGCCAGGAGGGGTTGAAGTAGGCGAGGCGATGGGCCTCTGTCAGGGCTTGCTTAATTGTGTCAAAGGCCTGCTGGCACGCCAGAGACCATTCGAACAGTGCTTTTTTTTAAAGAAGTTTCCTGAGCAGCTCGGTGATCGAGGCGTAGTGGGAGATGTATCGAGCACAGTATCCGGCCATTCCAAGGTAGGACCGGACGTCCGCTACTTGTTGTGGTTCTTTTAGCTTGGTGATGGTTTCAACCTTTTCCGGGTCGGGTGTCATCCCTTCGCCTGAGAAAATGTGGCCGAAGAATTTTAATTTCGACTTGCCAGAGAAGCCCCTTTAATGACAGCCACCATGGTTCCCTTCATGACTCTCGGTCCGCCGGGTGTTGCTACCAGTTCAGGACTCCAGCACATAGTCAGTGAGGCAGGCAGGTTTCCCTCGCCCAGTCCTCTAGGGATACTTCCTGCCGGCTTCTCGGAGTGGGACACCTTCACCTGAACTCTCTCGAGCCGGAGAGATTGGCAGAAGTGCCGGGCCACCACCCTCATCGGCCACCTCCGTCGTGTTGTTGCTCTGCGCTGCCTCCGCCCTGGACACACCTAGCCTCTTGAAGAAACTGGCGTTGTGAATGACGGGCGCTCCCCATCAGATGCGGTCACAATCGACCCCTTCACTGCCACCACGTCCATGGGCCCTGGCTCATACTTTAGTGACAACTTTCCATCTGGGTGCCGGTTCCTTAGCAACACCTCATCGCCGGGAGGAAAATGCTGCTGTCTGAGTCCCCTCCGAATGTTCTCTTGCTCTGTTTTCTCCTTCCTCTCCCTTTCCACCTGCTCATTGTCTATAACGGAGGGCTCACGCTCGCCTGTTTCTGGCAAGAGATGCTTGGACATCGCTGAAACATTTCCTCTGCTGGTACCACCCAAGTAGATGTGTGGGGGTTGGCACGGTATTCCCACAGAAACTTGTACAGGGCCCTCTGCAAACATTGACCTTGTCCCTGGGCAATGCGGAAGACTTTGTTGAGAGTCCTCATCATCCGCGCTACCTCGCCATTCGCCCTGGGCCAGAGCGGTGTGACCTTATGGTGATGTTTTCCATATTCCTCCATCAAGTTAGAAAAACTCTGGCCTTGAAAGGGTGCTCCGTTGTCTGAGCACAGCACCTTGGGCAGTCCGTGAATGGCAAAGATCTTCTCAACATACACAACCACATTTTCAAACGCCACCGATTCAATAAATTGTGGTACCAGGACCACTCATCAATGATGACCAAGAAGTGCGTGTCGCGGGTCGTAGAGCCAAAGTCTGCGTGGACCACCTCCCATGGCCTGGTGCCCTACGGCACTGTCTCTATTGCGGACTCCTTCTGCACTGGTGATGCTGCCTGGCACCACACAAATGCTGCCACAAACTCCTCCACCCACCTCTCCAGATCCGGAAACCACACTTTCTGGGAAAGACGGGCCTTTGTTTTGGCAGTGCCCTGGTGCCCCTGGTGGGCCAGCTCGATTATCTGCTATATCTACCCTTGTGGGATCACTATCCGGTCCAGTTTGAGCAGCATACCAGTCTTGGAGAATGTCAGTTTGTCCCTCAACCTCCACAGTTGTTCCAACGTGACTTTGGCTTCATGAGGTCTTAGGGCCAGAGTGTCCAGTACAGCCCTCCACGAACCCTGCTGAACTGGCTGTCTTGAGAATGAGGAAACATTCCTCCTCCACTGAGGCCTGCTCCAACTCGCTCACCGGCGTGGAGTAGCTGCTTCCACCACAAGCCGATCCTGCTCATCCGCTTCTTCTGCACAGACCTTACGTGGCCCTTCTGGCTCACCCCTCGGATGTCTAGAGAGGTAATCAGCCGCGTTGTTGCTGCCAGGCCAGAAACCCCATACTCCAACAAAGCCAAGATCCATCGTTCAATCCTCACTGGTGGCTTGCAGGAAGATCCTGCCAGGATGGGCTTGTGGTCCATGTCCACCGTCACCGGTCTCCCCAGCACATGCAGCCTGAAATGTCGACAGCCCCACGGGACCGCCAAGGCATCCCGCTCCATCTGCGAGTACCTTTGTTCTGTTTCCGACAAGGCTTTGCTGGCGTATGCGACTGGACTGACTTTCAAGTTCACGTCAACCCGGGTGAGCACTGCACCTAAACCAAACAGGCTGGCGTCCACCACAATCTCTGACTGAAGGGCCGGCTCGAAGAAGGCCATGGTGTCCTCCGCCGTCAGAGGTCCCTTGATGTCTTCAGACGCAGCCTGATCAAGGGGCCCCCACTGCCAAGTGATGTCCATCTTGGTAAGGGCCTACAGTGGCACAGACTGGGATGCAAGGTTCCTGATGAATCGGCCACAATATGTGGACCATTCCCAGAAAACTGTGCACCTCTGAGATGTTCTCCGGTGGTCGGGCCTCCATTATATCATTCACCTTTCTTGGGTCAGGTGACACCCCCCCCCTCTTTGAATACGAATCCAAAGAACTCAATGGTAGTTTTTAGGAATTTGCATTTGTCTCGGTGCAATGTTAAACCCAGCGACTGGAGCCGCTGAAAAGGCTTTGCTAGTTTGTTCAAATGCTCATCCTCGAACTTGGCGAATACCAAAATGTCATCGCTAATATTGAGCACACCTTCCAGGTAAGCGAGGGCCCCACGGATGATGTTTTGGAACACCTCAGCTACGGACGACACCCCGAAGCTCAGTCTCTTTTAGCGGTACAGGCCACAATGGGTGGTGAACGTGATAATGTACCTTGACTCAGGGTGCATCACCACCTGATGGTACCCGGCCCATAGGTCCAGCTTCAAAAAGAACCAGGCTCCTTGCAACTCTGTGATGATGTTGTCAATGGTGGGCATCAGATGTCGCCCCCTCTTGAACGCTTTGTTAGGGATGCGCATATCGACACATATTCAGACGGAATAAGGCTGCTTTGACTTTCTCGCAATGACAATCAGAGAGACCCACGGAGTTGGGCCCTCCACCTTCTCAGTGATGTCTAGTTTGACAAGGTTGTCCAGCTCCTGGTCGACCAGGTCTCGCAGATGGAATGGTACCCGCCGGTGTTTCAGGGCAACCGGATGGATTGACTCGTCTATATGCAGTCTTACTGGATAACCAGCCATGCGCCCGATCCCTTCAAACAGGCAAGCGTACTTCTCCAGCAGCATCTGAATGTTCTCCACATACACTGAGTAGGCAGAACTGAGTAGGCACTCATGCTGGCGAACGCACAGGCACTCCACCCAACTTAGATGGGGCCGCAACTCACCACACCCTTCTTTGCGCTGTAGATCTTCTCTCCCCCTTTGATGGCACTGGGCCTCAGCACACACCACTCCACCAGTCTGCTGCAGCACCGTCTTGGGCACCCCCAAAATGTCCAAAAAGAAGAAACTGAAGGGTCCCCAGCAAAGCACTAAAGTCCACACTGCAACGGATGGGCAGATATCACAGCGAAGAACAAAAGGCCAATCAGTGGCTCCAAATATTGAGCTGGGTGGGCCCACTGAATCAAACCAGAAAACAGCAGGCCCCCACTAGCTCCCCACGTCAAACTCGACGTAATTCTGCAGAAAAGAACTTCACAAAGCATATCACGTGCAATATCAGCTGTTTGCTGATGAATGTTTCAAAAATTGAGCCCGGATGGTGCACAGGCACTCTAAAATAGAGCCGCAACCATCCCGAGCCCTATACATAAAATGGCCACCAAACCGCGCCGTCCGTCTCCTCTCCGCGGCATTCAGGATGGTGAAACTTAACTCAGGAAATAAAATCATTCACCGCCTTCACCGCCGTACCCGGGTAACTGATCTGATCTCCGTCGCCACTGTTGTAATTCTCCGGTGTTTCCTGGAGTGCCTGTGTGCCTTCTCCCGCCTACAGACTCAGGCAGACGCTGATGCGGTTGGTTCGGGCTCCCCGGTCACCCTGACGGGGCCGGGAATGCCTCTTTTATTCATAAGGCATGCTGCGGAGTGCAAAGTCACCCCGCTGCATGCGTGTGCCCATAAAGAGGCAGTATCACAGGTTGTATAGTTCAACTGTAGACCTTTAACACCTAAGCCATGTCCCCTTCAGATCTGATGG
This sequence comes from Ambystoma mexicanum, assembly GCF_040938575.1. Taxonomy (NCBI): domain Eukaryota; kingdom Metazoa; phylum Chordata; class Amphibia; order Caudata; family Ambystomatidae; genus Ambystoma; species Ambystoma mexicanum. Next base: position 799,401,864 of record NC_090935.1, on the reverse strand, counting down.
GCTCTGAACACGGCACACTCGACAGGCCTTTTGGGGGACAGGTAAAGAGCTTGTCTATCTGATGACTCAACTGTATGACAGCGGGGTTTGTCTCGTGTTCCAAGTCCCCTTCTTGTAACCCTCCCTTTCATGCCAATCCCAATTATAAAGGTAACTCAGAAACTACCAGAATACAGAATTCAGGACCCTTATGTTTATGCCATGCTCGTAAAAGGTGCGAGCTTCCCGCATTGCCACCGCTGATCACTCTACAAGCTCAGACGGCGGGGGCGTCATGCCCATTCAAACCCAGACCTATGTGCTGAGGCTGCCAACACGGGAACTGGCATATTCAGATGTGATGGTGGTTTTATGCCAGTTCAATGGCACGTGGGCTGTTTGGTGTCACTAATTTACTCAATCCATGTTTCTTTCCTTGCACCCTGGCAATTATAAATGCAGGACTACTACAAGTACTAGAAAGTGCAAGGAGCAGTACTCACGTTTGACATGGCACCCCCCACAGTCTATGTCTGACACTCAAAAGTCCTTTCACTCAGAACTAGCAACTGACACAAGGCACACACTGTTCCCATTTCATTCCCATTTCAGATTGCAGAGAAGGGAGATCTGCAAAGAATGCTAAACCCAGGCATGGCCCATTGCCACTGAGAAGGCACGACTTTTGTTGACCTAGGTAGTATAGTATTCTTCACTCTTTCCGACCAGGGGCTCTAATTTTGACCCATCAAAGGTGCGTTAGGCACAGCCATACATGGCTTTTATGTTCTCATGGCGTGGAAATGGAGCATCACCCCATTCCCTGCCTCGTTTGTGGGTGGCACAGGGTCAGACACGACAATGCTGTGGGTGGGCCACAGACACCGTAGGAGATTGAGAAACACTCCCAGGAATTACCATGAAGAACATGCCTGTGTAGAGGCTACATAGCTCAAAAACAGCGCCATACTTCCCAGCAACTTCCCAAAGGAAGCCACAGTACCTTCACCATCCCTACCAATAGGATTTCGGCAGCAGGAACCAAAGGAGCAAAGGTGGAGAGCTGCACGTGTATAAGTATAGTCATAGAGACCGGCCCTCCCTGTGCTGACTGGTGCACTTGGGTATGCAGTTTCTCTCATTCCATGTTCCAGGCAGAGCAGATAGAATGATGGTGAGGGGGCTACCGAGCTGGGAGACAGACCAGTGTGGTGCACATGCTCCTCCAGGCACCACCTCACAGGGGCACACATGTCTTTGAAAAAAGTGCCTGCCTGCAATCTAAGGCCACCATATTACAAAGCAACCCCTCACTGATTGATGAGGCAGAACACAAAAAATCTGTGCCACAGACAATACATGCCAGAAGCATTGGCTGTTTCCATACCAACCAAATAATCTCCTTCTCAGCTCCCTCTCCCATCTCTTTCCTCTCTGTAGCAATCGTTTAGGATACAAGGTGGCACGCCAAAGTCAATAAAATCACGTTTTTATGTATTCCATCAAAGAGTAACCCATTTAATGGTGCTTTATTCATTGGCCTTGGAATATTTAAAGGGCCATGTGTGCCATTCTGGGGATTCAAACTCATGAAATACAGGTTTACCTACCTCAGGTCAGAGGCCCCAGTGCTTAATCTGTGAGCTAGCCACCTGCATTCATTTATCTAACCCGCACTCACCCAGGTGAGTGCTGCCAGCGAAATCCTCCATGGCGCCCCTTAACCTGTTGGACATCATGAAGTGCTTAAACTTAGAAGGGACAAAGGTATTTCTGTTTAATGGATAGAACTGCTGCTATCTCACTTAAAAGTAATGCAGAGGAGAGCCAGAAGTGGCTTGTTCATGCATGGCACATCCCCCAACTACTGTACCAAAGAAGTGGAGGGGTATTTTAGTATTTGGTATAAGGTTTTATAAAGTGTACACGTTCACCCTAATGTATCTTGGCGCCATCGATTGAGACATGAATATGAACAATTCCAGGCCAGCATGGTAAAGTTGGATTTGGTCTTGAAGAAACGCTATAGAAATATTCAAGGGAGGCTGAATAGATATGTTTTAAGTTTCTTTCTAAATGATAGAAGAGTAATCTGTTTCTGGATGGTCAGAGGTACCGAACTCCAAAGTTTTGCAGCCTGTATTGAGAAAGCACAACCCCTGATTCCTTTTAAAGCAGTGCGGACCTTGCACCAGTCTTTTATTGCCTAATCTCAGGGCAGGTCTAGGCAAGTAACATTTGAACTTGGATGATATAGGTCCACAAGAGGAAGTTAGATTTAAGTTCCATATATAGGCTCTTCAACAACATTCTCTTTTTAACAGGGAGCCAGTGCCGTGCATTCAGAGCTGGAGTTATGTGGTTGGATCTCTTAAATTACATGAGCACCCTTGCGGCTATGTTCTGGATTCTCTGCAGCCTTTTCAAGGACGAGGATGGAAGGCCCATATAAACACTGTTGTCATAATATAGTATTCCAGAGATAAAGGCATTCATCACCATAACTTTGTGTGCATGAGGCAAAATATACATGATTTTCTTAACGATGAAGAAACAGAATTTTGTGATCGCTCCTCACTGATTATTGAGAGTTAATTCATTATCTATGATAATACCAATATTTTTAATTTCTTGTTTTGGCTCTGCACATTGGCTGAAATCATCAGGTCAAAATTATGGATTCCAAGTGATTGGACTTGAGTTAGCAATTACAATTCATTTTTTTCAGGATACATTTTTCAAAAACTGCTTCTGACCACCATTTGATAACAACAAGGAAATTCATTATGCTATTGCTTCATGTGCTTTTTGAAGGTTAAAAATCTAGGATCATCTGAGAGTCAGCTGTGTAATTGTAAAAAGATATCTTTAAACTGGTTATTAGGTCGATTAGGGGCCACAGGTACAGACTGAAAATCAACTGCGATAGGGCATAGCCCTGAGGAACACTGAAGTCCACAGCACATTGTTGGGAAGTAAAATTATCTAGACGTGCTTGATGATGTCTGTTACTCAGGAAAGAAGTTAACTATGATGCTACTATACCATCAATCCCAAAATTCTCCAGCCTTAATACCAGATTCTGATGATCTATAGTATTAAAAGTTGCAGAGATGTCTAAAAGGATCACAAAAACGCACTTCTTCTGTCCAGTCTTAACCTGAGATATTCAACAAAGGTTGCTCCTTCCTTCATACCTTCTTCCTCTGGGCTCTCCCCCTGCTCCTTCTTCTGAAGCCAGAAACCTTGCCGTCATCTTTGATTCCTCTTTATCCTTCCTCCCTCACACGCAGGCCATTGCCAAGAAGTCACACTTCCAACTGTTCCTTCTAAAAGGAATTCTCCCATTTATCACTTTCCCCTCAATGTTTCCCGAGCCATGGTTCTCTCTAGTCTTGACTATTGAAACAGCCTCCTTCTCAATCTACCTTCTTCCACTCTGCGAATCCTTCAGCTAATCCTGAATAGAGCAGCAAGACATATCCTTGGCCTTAATCCCAGGGACCGTATCTCTACTGCCCGAAAAAGCCTCCAATGGCTCCCGGTTGCTGCACGGATCAAATTAAAATCCCTCTGCATCATCCACAAGGCAGTGTGGGGCCGGGGACCGCACTATATGCAACTCTCTCTAACCAAATACTCTCCATCTAGACCTCTTCACTCCTCTGGCACCAACTCTCTGTGTGTAAAGCGTTTCGCTAAACAGAGAGCAGGAGGCTGCTTGCTTTCCTCAGCTGGCTCCCTCCTCTGAAACACCCTCCCCCTCCTGCTGCATCTTGAGCAGGTCCTGCTGAAGTTCTGAAAGCACCTCAAGACTCTCCTCTTCCTCCTCCTTCCCTCTACTCTGCTCTGCTAATCCCACAGTTGCTGTAATTGGTGTTTTGGATCCTTATGTATCCTTTGGGCCACTGACCATTCACACCCAATCTCCCCATCATCTGTCTTCCTCCAGCACTTGCCTCGACACACCCTAAGCACTGGAGTTTCACACTTTCCACCGAATGCGGCTCCTGGCCGCATAGCACTTACCATACCTTGCACTTCATCTGCTGCTCACCCTTCGAGCACAGACACCACAGCACCTACCCCACTGTCCTCTTCCTTCAGGCACTTACACGTTCTGAATACTCGCAAGGCATAGCCGGCCATTCCTCCTCTGAATGTTTTGTGTTTAATTGTACTGCGATCTCATGTTCCCTCCATGCTGCCCTGTGGGCGCTTTGAAACAGAAATAATTTTTGTATAAGTGCCTAACAAGCAAACAGTAAATAAATAAATAAATAAATAAATAAAAATAAATAAATACATAAATACATTTACGCAGTTTTGTATTTGTATTTATTTAGTTCATATAGCGTTTTACTCCAAAACGCTGCACATTTTAACAACAGGAAACATATAACAATTAACATTATAACAGTAACAGTAGAAGCAATTTACACTTGTGAATCAGACCAACAAAACAGTAAGTAGAGCAATTAAACTGAAGGGAAGCGGGAGAGTAGTGCAGAGGAATGAGAGGGAGAGGGAGGGGTGGGGTGGGGAGGAAGAAGAGGGAAACTGATGGGGAAAAAGGTGAGAATGGGGAGGAGGGGGAGGGGAGAGGGATGATCATGGTGAAAAGGAAAGGAGGGAGGGGGGGCAAGAGGTGGGAGGGGTTTCATGGCAGGGAATGGAGGAGGAGAGATTTAAGGGATGTACGGAATGAGGAAAAGGAAGAAGTAGAGCAGAGTGAGAGAGGTAAGGAGTTCCAGTGCACGGAGGCTAGGAGCTGGAAGGAGCGGAAGCGGGATGTGGTACAAGAGGAATGAGGAACAGTAAGAAGGAAGTGGTCGGCAGAGCGAAGGGAGCTGGAGGGAGTGCAGAAAGAGAGGAGGGCGGAGAGATAAGTGGGGGTAAGACCATGGAGAGATTTAAAGACTAAGCAGGGAAAATGAAATTTAAGTTGGGAGTGAAAGGGAAGCCAGCCAAGGGAGGAAAGGGAAGCAGAGATGGAGTCACGGCAGGAGAGGAGACAGAGGGTATGGACGGCAGAATGGTAGATAGATTTAAGGGGCGGCAAGATGAGAGGTAGGTAGTCCAAAGAGTAAGGAGGAGCAGTAGAAGAGGCGAGAGAAGATAAGGGAGGAGAGTAAAAGTTTAGTAGCATGGAAAGTGAGAGAGGGACCGACTTTGCGAATATTAAAGAGACGGTAGCGACAGGCACGCGAGGTGAGAGAGATATGATGGGAAAAAAAGAGAGAGGAGTCAAAGTGAATGCCTAGGTTGCGAGCGTAGTCAGAGATGGGGAGGTTAGAAGTAGGAAAATGAATGAAAGGAGGAGGAGAGGGAGGGAGGGGGAAGAGAGTTAGAGGGGAAGAAAATTACTTCAGTTTTGTCAGTGTTAAGGGAAAGAAAGCGAGAAGACATCCAGTTTTTAATGGCAGTAAGACAGAGACAGGAAGAGAGTTTAAGGTGGAGGTCGGTAGAGAAGGAAGAGAAGGAAAGGAAGAGCTAAGTATCGTCGGCATAGAAATGGTGAGAAATGCCAAATGAGGAGATAACAGGGGCAAGGAGGGAGGTGTAGAGTGAGAAAAGGAAAGGGCCTAGCACCGAACCTTGGGGTACTCCATATTCTAGAGGCTGGGTAAGAGAGGAGCGGCCTCCCCAGGAAACAGAAAAAGAGTGGGGGAAGAGGTAAGAGGATAGCCTGTTTAGAACAGAGCCTTTGAATCCAAAGGAAGAAAGAATGTTAAGAAGAAGGGGGTGATCGACAGTGTCAAAGGCAGCAGAGAGGTCAAGAAGAATGAGGACAGAGTTTTGTTTAGAGTGACGAGCGGAGAGGAGGGTTCTCATCAGTCCAAAGGCATGTTGGGCAGGGTGGAGTATTTTAGCAATTGCAGAGCTCCAACTCTTTGGCCAGAAAGGGAAGCTATGTAATCGGCCGATAATTGCCGGTTCTTTACCATATAGGCTAGCCTTTTTTCAATAAGGGATTGAGTTTGTTATTTGGCAGTTTCCATTTATCTGGAAATGTTCCATTCTTCAAAGAGGAGTTAAATAGATTTAGAGTTTCGGTCTGAAAATGCAGGCAAGGAATTTTAGCGACCTTAGGGGGCCTTTATTTATTTATTTATTTATTTAGTTATTTGTGTATTTATTTATTTATATAGGGCACCTAACCCAAGGTTAGAGGGCGCATTCTTCATATTAGCAGTTTCAGTACAGTAAAGTACATTTTCAATACATTAATGATTACATCTCGATTGAGGTGAATGATACATTACAATAGAAGGGGTGTAAAGGTTACAGAAGTTACATTGCAGAGATCATAGAATAGCAGAATAGATTACATTAGATAATATGAGGCAGTACAGATGGTGAAGTGGGCCAGGACCTTAATGGGGCTTATCGCCCTTGCATGAAGAACCAAGAATTTAGTTTTTTTCTAAAGGTCCAGTAGGATGGTTCTGCTCTTAACATAATATCTAATCTTAGGCCAAATGTCAACAGTCAGAAAAAAGTAAAGAGAGGGCTCAGCAATCTAATAGCTTAAACTCTGCCAGTGACATGCTATTATTGTTCTCGCTAATACTCATACTTGGGAGATCAATAGTAGGAATCTTATTTCCTGATGATAGGGCTATTTTGATATTTACAACTTTATCTTTAAAGTACTGTGCTAAATGAACCACTAAAGGTTGTGAAACATTCACTTGTGTTATTAGATGCTGTCACAATTATTTTTCTATAAAACATTTCTTTGTCCTGATCATTTCATTTTTATAGAACAGTTAAAGTTGTTGTAATTCCCTGATTCTTCCTATGTTCAGATGTTTGTGTTTCCCTCTCAAGTTGTGTAAAATATGTGTGAACCATTCTTTATTTTTCCTCTTTTTAATTTTCTTCTTAGCTTGAGATAGAGGAGACATTATTGTATCTACAGTTTTAAGGATCTGACCATCAAGATCATTCAGTAGTTTTTTAGGGTTTTCCAGATCGGTTTGAGTAAGATTCTGCTGATTATTAATAAGGGTACTGAAAATTGTAGTATCTGTAATTAGGACCCCAGCCGGGCTGGCCCGCCAATCAGGGGGCTAGGAACGCAGGCTTGACTCGCCGGTGCAAAACCATGTTCCATCCCACCTGACGGCCTGCTCCCCCTGATGCCACCCCCCCATCGTTCAGTTTTTTCCCCCTTCCGATCCTCACTTACTGTATTAATGTGGCAGCGGCACTCCCTGCAGCTGCCACTCCTTCCTCTCTACTGCTGTAAGCTGCCATGGAAAGGGAAGAGGGATTCCTTGCAAAGCCTCGCTTCCCTTTCCTTGGCTGCCATCTTGGAAAAGTATTTTCCTTCCTTCAACAGGACGCCACGCGCATCCCGTTGAAGTTTTAGTACCCCGTGTTACCGCTTAACCAATATCGACTAACCAATTTCCTTTTCATGGTCGAACCATAAAGGAATTCCCATCTCAATTCTGAGAAGAACTATCGAAATGCCTATGGTCTCTGCAGATAAAGCAGTGTGGACAAGATAATGGAACATGCTGGAACATAATGCGCTGTTAAGCCCCTGTTCCAAGTACTTAAATGGGGGGTAAGGGCCCAGAGCCCTTGTTAATGGGCCTTGTGGGGCTGCTGGGCCATTACCCCCGTCCCAGCCCTTGCAACAGGGGCTTAACACCACATTATGTTCCAGCATCTTGTCCACACTGCTTTATCTGCAGAGGCCATAGGCATTTCCATAGTTCTTCTCAGAATTGAGAATAGTATTCTATTATGGTTCGACCATGAAAAGGAAATTGGTTAGTCGATATTGACTTCCTTTGACCACAAAAATATGTGGTCTAGCGTGTGTCCTGCCTTGTGAGTGGGATAGTTAATGAGATCAGATAATCCATAATCCTGCATGGAGTCAATTAAGTGATTTACCACTAGTATTGTCCTATCTTCTGTTCAATAGTTAAAGTCTCTCAAGACTATTATTTTATGGTTGTTTAAGAAAATATCAGCCATGAGATCAGCTAGTTCTTCTCAAAAGTTATTTTTAGAGCCTGGTGGTAGATAGATTAATAGAATTGCTATCTTCTCCAATGGGGACATCTGAATTTTCAGAGCAAGTGATTTCATTTATCAGTGAAAGTTATAATGACTGAATATAGATGATTGCTAAACTGCCACATATCTTATTTGAGCAAGGCTTTGACAGCCATTTGTGTGTGTAGGGGATCATATCTGCTAAAGGAATATATTGTCTTCCTGAAGCCACGATTTGGTTATAAACAGAATGGCCCTCATTACAAGCTTGCCGTTCCAGAAACAACGGTGTCAGTAAGCTTACCGGCACCGTTGTTTCCGGACCGGCAAACTACGAGTCTGCTGGCGGGTATCATTCCGCCAGCAGACTTTCACGGGGACTCCACGGGAATGGGGATCAACATTTTACCGGCGCCTGACTTACCAGACTGCCCCGGTTATTTCCAGCAAGTAGGGCACCAGTAAATCATTAATGGTCCGGTGGCTACCAGCCGTTTTTTTCAGCACGGTTTCCGCCAGACTCGTAATGAGGGCTAATATCTTATCTAAGGTCAAGAAAAGTGTCACAAATCAAGAATCTATCATTTTTATTACTGTATATTTTGTATTTAACAGCATACTGCTCACGTGACTAATCTTATCTTTGTAGGTATCCATGCACTGTAAGGAAGTCTTATTCAAAAATTAGTTTGTCTCACAAAAATGTTTGTTCAGAGGTAGGCTGTGATATATGTCAATCGCTTTTAGAACTTGTTGTCAGCTGGAGATTGTGTGGAGAAGTGATTCCATAGCATGTCCATCCATACGAGCAAGGAATGTTTGGTTTGTATTTACAATAATGGTCCCAAACTGGTTGAGGGGTGTGCTTTTATTTCACATGCCTTTTGAAGTACACCTTGCTTGCAATTTAGGATGTGCGCTTAAAATGTGTGGAAACACTGCCATTCCCGTGCTTATTCGCGTAAATGTGCATGGAGGGAGGGCATATGATGACGCACATCTAGGATACACACTTTCACATTCCATTTGTAAATAGGCCACATTTCGTTTGGCACAAGAGATGGGATGCAATAGCACACTTCCTCACTTGCATAACATTTTGTGAATAGGACTCAAAGTGTTTAGGGGTCATTACAACCCTGGCGGTAGCCGTGTCGGTAATAACGGCAGGCAGCCGCCTGAGTTGTGTATTTTTTCTGGCACTTGGCTTTGGGGATTAACTGGGGCATTACAGCCCCGGCATCCGTGAAGCCAAGTACTGGAAAATGTACTTCCCATTCGAGTCCCATAGGACTCAATGGGAATGGGGAGGACGGATGCACTGGCACTATGTGGAACAGTGCCGGTGTGTCCGTCAAAGTCTGTAGGTGTGTGCCGTTCCGCCCACCAGGTCAGACCGGGCGGGAGGGTATCCCGCCTGCAACCTTGCACTTTGACGGTCCAGTAACAACAGACCGGCAAGTATATAACGGACTAGACCGGCAATGTTATAATGAGGCCCTTTGTCTTTATTGCATTCCTACATTTAGATTTACGGGCGTAAATATCATGCTATTTCCATCATTTTGATCTCCACGTGCACACTTTCCTGATTTCTGGCATGAACTGGGACTGACGTTTGTTCCCATTCCGTTGCGTGCCACTGCACAGTGGCCCTCGCTTTTTTTGCAAGATTTGTATAGTGGCAGTTTCACAGCAGTTATGATAGCTAAAAACATTAATATGCGTTTGCTCACATTGCATTCGTTTGAAAGTCCGCCAAGAGTATCCTGTTTGCGAATAATGTGGTGCACATTGTGATTCTATTAATTACTGAAAAAGCGTTCAATAATATCAGAGAAGGCATCTGCCCAAATATGAGCAATCATCTCGATTGCAACATGTTCAACTCTTTGTGAAGTTTTTAGTGAAAACTAAAACGTTTGATGATGTCTTGTCACCCTCCTGAGAGTTCATTTGGAGTGGGTTCACATTTCCAGTTAAGTAACATGGACATATCAATCTATCCTTTTACATTTTAGAATCCCCCATAGTGCCTACAACATATAGGATGTGCAAGAAGAGAGTTGCTAGGTCTTTTGTTTCTTGCAGTATGTGGTCAGATCTCCTCACTGAAACAGTCAATGCCCCAGAAGGCTAAGGGTGCATGAGCCAAAGTAATTGGAGCATGCAGCAGGGAAGGCAAGCTTTTTGTCTGTTGTCAGCAATGGCTTCATTTTCCCATTATTCACCTGTTGAAATTATTATTTCAGGACCCTCTAATACATGAAGGCATCTCTTTTTTTGCACTCCTGGATTCCCTCACTCGCCAGGCAGCCCACTCTCAGCAGAGCACCCTCTTCAGATGGTAAGCCAGTTCCCCTTGTGCAAAGGTCCGCAGACAAGACCTGACAGGTCATAATTTACTCGGGCTGGCATCTATTCAGGACATCAAGATATTTAAAATATTACATTTACCAAGGGACTTCTTCACCTGCAGGAAAGGTCCGATTGTATTCCAGTGCAGTTGCATCTCCTAGACGTTGGTCTCCCTTTGCGAGGGAGTAGAGCCAGGGAGCTCTGGTGCAGGTGGGAACTCTCTGGGCTCAAGATGACATGCTGGCATGGGCATTGCAGAACATTAAAACCTATAGACATATTTTGTTGTTTCATGCAGGAATTGATAACCCCATGGCAACAGTGTTAAATGTTAAAGGTATTTGTACCGCGCACCAATGAAATTAGTCCCCAGGCGCTCTGGCGTATCTGCAAACGAGAAGGCAGGGTGGATTAGTAAGGAGAAGAGGGAGTAAGATAGTGAGAGAGGGTGGTGTCCTGTTGGCAGCTTCAGTTGGGTATACGCTGTGCGCTGAGCTTTCGGTGCGAGTCGGATCGATGTCAGTCCTCGTGTGCTGTTGGTGCGATTTATGTGTTGTTTATTGTTGCAGTGTGGTGAAGTGCTTGTGGCTTGCTGTGCGAGAGGTGGTTGTGTGAGTTTTTGTTTGAGTATGCATAGATTTTGAGCTTTTTGGTTAGTGGGTTATATGTCTCAAAGCTAACCTTTGCAGCATGGCTAAATGCCTAGATTTGAGAATCCTGTATGGTGGGGGGGCAGGTCTCACAATACACTACATTCCACCATAAAGTAGACAAGGATGTAGGCCACACCTGGATTTGGGTGTCCTGCAAAGTCGTGGAGAGGCCTAGGTTTCATAATACATTACGTTTCACCATACAACAGACAGAGATGGACGCTATACCTAAATTTGAGAGTCCTGTAAAGTGTGAGAGAGCTGCCTAGGTTTCATAATACATTAAGATTCACCATACAATAGACAGAGATGGAAGCTATACCTAGATTTGCGAGTCCTGTAAAGTGGGAGAGAGGCCTAGGTTTCATAATACATTAAGATTCACCATACAATAGACAGAGATTGAAGCTATACCTAGATTAGAGAGTCCTATGGGTGCAATGCACGCTAATGTTCACAATTCTAAGTTGATGTGGCACTAGATAACATTCACAAATCTATCCAAGTGTGGCAATTGCTAATATTCACAATTCTGTGTGGATGCCACGCTGGTCAATGTTCACAATTCTAACTAAATGTGACGTTTGCTAACATTCAAACAGAATTATGAAAGTTAGCAATTGCCACACTTGGATAGATTAGTGAATGATAGCTGGTGCTGGATACGAACAGAACAGTGCACACACTACATAACTAATGGCGAACCAGGAAATCTGTTCTAGGATTGCACACAGCCTAATTAATGTATTCTGGCTATTAGATGCTCTTTGTGAGTAGTGTAAAGCTACCTTCTGTAGTAGGAGCATCAGAGGGGACAATTTGTTCCTCTGTAATCCATGGTCATCGGGAAGTACACATCAATATGTGTCTTGGTGTCTAGTCTTTCATTGGTATTTAGAATGGTTCTTTTATTTATCAGGTTTTGGTTGTGTCAGAGCGTGTTCTTCCAATTCCACAAAATAAATAAACATAACTGATGCAAATTGATCCATGAAGAATACAACTGTGTGAAAATATCCTGCAATAAAGTAAACCATCCACATTTGGGTCCTTTTTTCTTGAAAGCGACTTTTCTCAAATGTGTGACTGGTTTGGGCAGCGTGGTTCAATTCTGAATCTGTCTTGAAGGCAGTGGTGGAGACATGCGGTGGAACAGCAGTTCAGAGAATAGGTGGGGGTAGGTAGAACATTGGTCGGATTTAGTGGAGGGAGAGGCATCAAATGGTTGGAGTTAGTTGTAGGAGAGATGCACATTTACAATAGGACTTCATTATGGGAAAAGTAGGCAACAGAAATGGAATAGCCCTTTTTGTGACTACTCCTTACCTTGCATGACAAAAACATACCTGCCATCACGTGTTGTATTGAGGAGTAAACGACAACAGCATTGGCAGTTACAGGTAAACAATTACATTCAGTGTGTGTAATTAAGTGTACCATCTTTGTGTGGCCAGTCTGCATACGCTGCTTGTGTAGAATAGTCATCAAATTGTTTTTTCCAATGAAAACTCTTAGAAATCTTTGAACTCTGGTCAAGAGAGCATACTCAGTGGCTGGAACTGAGAGTGCAGTCTCTGTGTGGCCAGTCCAAATAGTTTCTGCTTGGGTAGAAAGGTTTAAAAAATCATTTTAGCGTAGAACCACAATGAAAAGTCTTGGAATACCTTTTTGCATCTGAAAAGGCTTACACATATTGTGGCTAATGCAAAGTCTTAGAAATCTTTTAGCCAGTGAAAAGACTTTGAAATATTTTTGCCAATGAAAGATTTTCGAAATCTGTCTAGGTAAGAGAAGCCAGAGGAAATTACATTCTCTGGCTGTAATTCAGTGCACCATTTCAGTACTGGGGATTTGAGAACACAGTGACAACCTTGTATGACATAAACACATTGTGTCTCAGATTCAAGACAAGAGGATGACGGATTTATGTTGAGGCAGCAGTGTGTAGGAGATTACGGTTAGAGTATGTAGCTAGGTGTGTCTTGCTCGGTCAGTACGCCCATTTACTTTAGGAGTTGAGAAAGTCTTCACATTCTTTTTGCTAATGAAAATTCTTAGACATCATGTTGCCAAAGAAAAGTCTTAGGAGGTGATTCATGGAATATTCTTCATAGAAAAATAGAGACTTGCGCGCTAAAGCGTGCGCAAATCCCTGTTTGTCGATTCATGGAAAGCATTGCGCAGGGCTTACCTGGCACTTGCAAGGAATCTGTACCTGTCTGCCACATCACTGCGAGTCGGGGAACACCAAGAAGAGTGTCGGCCTGGCCTACACAGCCACCTAAAAAGTCGCGGAACTGGTGGAATGAAGAAGAACAAGTAAAAATGTAGGCATTAAAAGGGACATTCCACCGTCAAGCAATCTCACCGCCCATATGCACGCAAAATACACCCATTTATGGAATTGAACTGAACTGGGCACACACAACGACGCCACTCGATAGCAGGCGTAAACGTGAACCCTAACTTGCAACCCTAACAAATGCCTATAAAGCATTCAAGACACACCAAACGAACGGATACAGCCACAATGAAATCACCATTCATTGCAGCAATCATCCTGGGACACAGCAGGAGGAGGAGGATGAGGATGGCCAGGGCCGGATCTTCCACTGACGGACCATCCTTTTTGGGATCCTGATGACCAGATCTATGGCAGGTATAGGTCCCCCCCATATCATCCAAAACCTGGTCAGGGAGTGGGAAGATTACCTCACATCACCCACCATGTGCTCCCAAGCATTGAACCCCTTGCAAAAGGTGCTCACATTACTGAAGTGTATGCCAACTATCCTGGTAGCACACATGATAGTTACATCTTCAGGATGTTCCTGCAACACTGGGTCCTGGAAACTGGGAAGCATAGCAACACATGGCTCATTGGTGAGTATGAACGCCATGCACATGCATGCACGTTGCACACAGATCAATAGACACTGCCAACAAATGACAAAGACAACACTGCCCACTTACTAGTAATTCCATCCTCCAATTCTACTAGGATTGGAGGTTCAGCCTTCCCAACTCTGTGGAACTCCCTCCCTCCTTACATTCGACACACCCAAGACTACATGGCCTGCCATAAAGCTCTAAAATCCTGGCTCTTTCCGTAATGCCAATTAAGACCTTCGAAGACTACGAAGACCTAAAACCCACAGACAAATGCTCAATTAAATTTCAAGCAGTGACACCTCTAAATTATACCAATAAGTCACTAATAATGTCCTCCGAACACAGCAAATGCAAGACGTGTCATTAAACCTTGAAGATTGGGCTCATAAGAATAAAACATCCATTGCTGACACGCATCTCTCCCATCACTATGCTCACTCTCTACTCTACACCAACACACAATAGAATGCAGCTACACCCCTAAATCAATTTTGGGCTGGCTGCTCAAATACGAAGAACACCCCACGAACACCTCAACATCCTGCTAGAACACAGCTATTCACCATGATAAATTGGCCTAGCTACACAGGCTTAACACAGCCAGAATCCATTCTCGGAGAACATCCTCCCGACTGCACAAATTCAACTCATCTCATCACCACCACACCAATTGCTATCATGCAGCTACCATCAACCAATCACATCAGCTGCACACTGTGGGAAATTTCAACCCATGCCAATGCGCCCTACTACATCCCTCTGCCAATGGGGAAAAGAAAACTGCCAAAAATGGAGGCGCTAACTCCTGTGCACGCCAAATCTGAAACACTGCGTGTGGTTCATAAATCACGTAAATCACAAAAAAAAAATCACCCTGCCACACACAGGCAAAGTTGATGTCAAAACAGAACTCCTTGCAGGAGAATGCAAGTGGGTGCTGTTACCTGTCAAAAGCAGCAAGGCCACAGAAAGTGGGATAAAATCCGAAAATGCCTTTAAAATACAGTTTTCCTAATCAGTTGCAACCTTCAAAGTGCTGTTTTGGCGCTAATTGCAGTCATTTTCCAGGTAAACTATTGAAAGGAAAAGTGTCATGGAACCACCGATCATCCAGTGCAGTCAGAGGAATCCAGGCATCACTGCCTGACAGCTGAATAAGAAAATTAGATGTGAAACCCAGTTTAAAAGTGTTTCTGTTTCCTGAAGAAATTGCAAAATGTGCCTATTTAAAGCATGTTTGTGAAGGGCTTAATTCTTTTAAATGTCCAAATCCCTTATAAACTGTGCTTATTTTTATATGTGATAAAAGAAAATACTTTATTGTGAATTGTAAAGCAACCCAGTATTGGAGTTAAGTAACTGCTTAATTCTGATTTGACATTGACGAGCATGGGAAAGTTTGACACTTCAGTTTGATACTCCCTTGCTACAGGAAAGCTAATGGCTGCTGGAGGTTCTCGCATATGGAGCACACTAGACTTCATTAGACATTCATCTTTTGGCTGAGCCAAGAACAAAGGACAGGCTGAGCATTGATCTCTGCTATGGAGGAGCAGGATGCTTCCATCTACACCCCACCCTGATAAAAGGTATCTGACAGCTGTTGTTTGTTGAAAGGAGAGAAAAAAAAAACTCTGTTCAAAGGAACTTTTTGGTGTTTAAATCTTTATTTGTGGTTAAGTTTGAAACTCTTTAACTATGCAACCTGAAGGAGGATACATTTATAAATTGGTAGATGTTCTAATTTTAGGCTTTTGCTTTGAAGACATTGATGAAACCTATACCACTTAAGGAACCAAAGTTACGGAAAAACCCTCATTGTAGCAGAACTATTAATGTTGCAGGCCTAAAATTGTATATTTATGCTCCAGTGATAATCGCCTAGAGATGTACCGAATTATAAATTATTAATCCAAAACTGTTATGATTAAAATTGATAACATTCTATAGAATGAGAAACACATCTCTCACAGAGATGGGGATTGAATGTGAATATAGCCCATCAAATATTAAATGTATATGTCCGATTTTATTATGGAACATAATTTTAGAAATGTACATTTGTGCAAAAGTTAAGTTTTGGTCAAAATCAATGTGGGAGTTCCTAAATCCCATATTAAAGATGAAAGCACTTTTCTGACTGGCAACCAAAAGTGCCTGTGGCCACTTACAGCCATGGGGGTGTGTTATGAAATTCTGCCCACACCATAAACTTGGTGATGTCACTTGGGAGGATAAATATAGGAACTTCACCACACATAGGGACACACTGCTTCCAGAATACATCCATATTTCCACACAGCATCTTGTTCCTGACTTCTTCATCTTGTCCAGAACTCTTCATCTTGCAGCCGACTCCAGATTTCTTTGCAGAATCCAGGCCTTTGCATTGCTGAACTCTTTTGAGCTAGGCCCAAATTCAACCATCCCAAAACTTGAGGGGATTTAATTCTGATTCAGTTTGGCTTGCTACCCTTAAGGCTTGCCCCCTGAAACTCGCATCCTGCTAATCTACCGTGTCCAGCGACCAGAAAGGTCCATCCAAATCCAGTCTGAGGTGCAGTCCAACATTGACCAGAACCGCCCTGCTGATCCAACCCCTCCAGAGGTGCCCTGCTGCCAGTAGACCCAATCCGATGACCAGAGCTTTGACTGTCCAATTTTAATTACAAGGGACTGTAAGTATTAATAGGAAGAACAGTGACCCATAGTATATTTGCATTGTCTTATCCCAATATCAACCCATCCCATCTTTAATTTCAGAACCCTAGTATTGTCAAAACCATTTTTGCACTGATTTTCCTCATTTGTTTTACCAAACCATATGTCATTAGTGATTTTGAGTAACTAAAGTAAATCCCAGAAAGAAATAGAGTATCCACCACGTGAAGGGTTACGCTGGCCACCTAACTGTGAAGATTCATGTGTGGCATTCTCTTTTTCATAGTAATTAATATAGTATAATGAAACCAATCTGTCATTTTTAAAACCAAATTTCTTTTTTCATTTTCACGCCTATTTTGCAAAAATCCTCTTACCAAAACCTCTATACCTTCTTCAATTTTAAAGATAGAAACGAGATTTCAACTGATACCTAAGGCTCTTAGCTACATCCACAACCAAAGACCGCATCACAGAACAGTGTATTTGACCCATTTTCTATCAAGAATCGCATAGTAAACTTTTGCTCCAAATTGATATTTTAGCAAAAGTTTACATGTGTCTGTTTCCCCTTCAAAGTGTTTGTTCAATCCCACCCTGATCTAAAGTGTGTACTGTTGTTTATCTTGTAGCTTATGTTTGTTAGTACCTGTTTAGTGTTGCTTTCCTAAGAATTTCTTTTCCATTTAAGCATTTTTGAACTCTTTTGCCTTATGCCACAAAGCCATTTTCACCTGTCAGTTTAAACATGTCAATTTCCAAAAACGGTTTTCTCTCTTGTTTGGGGAGGGAACATTGCATTTAAACTCTAGAAATCATCTTTCATTCCTGAATATCTGCTGATTACTGACATCTGTGTAGGATTGCTCATTTGTACCTTCTTTACTTTGCAGGGGTAATTATTAACCTAAACGCTATCTGTTCACAAACATGTTCTTTTTCCTGTGTTTTCTATTCTGCATTAATATAAGTGAATTCTATTGCTTTACTTATTGTTGAATTGTATTGTCACCGCTAGGTGGTTGCTGGCCCATATATATATATATATATATATATATATATATATATTCAATGAAAAAACTTTGTTAAAGGGACGTTATGGTTAAGTTGCGCTACAAAAAACCTATGAAATTCAGTGAAAAAACTTTGTTAAAGGGACGTTATGGTTAAGTTGCGCTTCTAAAAACCTATGAAATTCAGTGAAAAAACTTTGTCAAAGGGACGTTATGGTTCCAAGTAAAACCGAAAAACCCTTGCAATTCGCCAGTTATGGTAAACTAAGCAACCATAACTCGCGCCACCACCGTGCACTGCTAAGACTAACACCCAGGACATCAAAGATGACATCACAAATGGGGGGTGGGGAGGAACACGAGGGAGACATGGGGCATGAGCGGGGGGTGGGGAGGAACACGAGGGAGACATGGGGCATGAGCAGGGGATCGGGGGGAACAGGGGAGACATGGGCATGAGCGGGGGGTGGGGGAAACAGGGCACACATGGGGCATGAGCAGGGGGTGAGGTAACAGAGCACACACAGGGCATGAGCAGGGGGTGGTAGAATAGGGCACACACGGGGCATGACCGGGGGTGGGGGAAAGGAGAGAGACAAGGGGCATGAACGGGGGTGGGCGGAACGCGAGGGAGACACGGGGCATGAGCTGGGGGGTGGGGTAACATGAGGGAAACACGGGGCATGAGCGGGGGGTGGGGGGAACACAAGGGAGACACGGGGCATGAGCAGGGGGTGGGGCAACAGGAGACACACGGGGCATTAGTGGGGGTCAGGGGGCACACGAGGGAGACACAGGGCATGAGTGGGGGGTGGGGGGAACACGAGGGAGACACAGGGCATGAGTGGGGGGTGGGGCAACAGGAGACACAGGGCATGAGCGGGGCGTGGGGTCAACAGGAGACACACAGGCATGAGCGGGGGGTGGGGCAACAGGAGACACACGGGGCATGAGCAGGGGGTGAGGGGGTACACGAGGGAGACACAGGGCATGAGTGGGAGGGGATGGGGGAACAAGAGGGAGACACGAGGCATGACCGGGGGTGGGGGGAACACGAGGGAGACACGGAGCATGAGCGGGGGGTGGGGGCAACAGGAGACACGGGGCATGAGCGGGGTGTGGGGGGAACATGAGGCATGAGTGGGGGTGGGGGGGTAACACGAGGGAGACACGGGGCATGAGCGGGGGGTGGGGGGTAACACGGGGCATGAGAGAGGGGGTGGGGGTACAGGAGGGAAACACAGGACATGAGCAGGGGGGTGGGGGTACAGGAGGGAAACACGGGGCATGAGCGGGGTGTGGGGGGAACAGGGGAGACATGGGGCATGAGCGGGGGGTGGGGGGGACAGGGGAGACACGGGGCATGAGCGGGGGTGGGGGGAATAGGAGAGAGACATGGGGCATGAGCGGGGATGGGGGGAACAGGGGAGACACGGTGCATGAGCGGGGGGTGGGGGGTAACACAAGGGAGACACGGGGCATGAGCGGGGGGTGGGGGGAAAGGAGGGAGACACGGGGCATGAGTGGGGGTGGGGGGAACAGAGGAGACACAGGGCATGAGCGGGGGGTGGGGGGGCAAAGGAGACACGGGGCATGAGCGGGGGGTGGGGGTACACGAGGGAAACACGGGGCATGAGCGGGGTGTGGGGGGGACAGGGGAGACACGGGGCATGAGCGGGGGTGGGGGGAATAGGAGAAAGACATGGGGCATGAGCGGGGATGGGGGGAACAGGGGAGACACGGGGCATGAGCGGGGGGTGGGGGGAAAGGAGGGAGACACGGGGCATGAGTGGGGGTGGGGGGAACAGAGGAGACACAGGGCATGAGCGGGGGGTGGGGGGTAACACAAGGGAGACACGGGGCATGAGCGGGGGGTGGGGGGTAACAGGGAAGACACAGGGCATGAGTGGTGGGTGGAAGGTAACAGGGGAGACAGGGCATGAGCGGGGGGTGTGGTGGGTAACACAAGGGAGACACGGGGCATGAGCAGGGGGTGGGGGAAGGGGAGAGACACACGGGCATGAGCGGGGGGGTGAGGGGAAGGGGAGAGAGACACGGGCATGAGCGGGGGGTGGGGGTGAGGGGAAGGGGGGAGACACACGGGGCATGAGCGGGGGGTGGGGGGAGTAGGGCACACGGGGCATAAGCGGGGGGTGGGGGGATCAGTAGGGAGACACGGGGTATGAGCGGGGGTGGGGGAAGGGGAGAGACACACGGGGCATGAGCGGGGGTGGAGGGAAGGAGAGAGAGACACGGGCATGAGCAGGGGTGGGGGTGGGGGGAAGGGGAGAGACACACGGGGATGAGCGGGGGTGGGGGGAAGGGGAGAGACACACGGGGATGAGCGGGAGGTGGGGGAAAGGGGAGAGACACACGGGGCATGAGTGGGAGGTGGGGGAAGGGGAAAGACACACAGGGCATGAGCGGGGGGTGGGGGGAGGGGAGAGACACAAGGGGCATGAGCGGGGGTGGGAGGGGGGGAGGGAGACACAGGGCATGAGCGGGGGGCGAGGGGAAGGGGAGAGACACGAGGCATGAGCGGCGGTGGGGGGTAACACAAGGGAGACACGGGGCATGAGCGGGGGGCAGGGGGTATCAGGGGAGAAAGGGCATGGGGGGGTAACACAAGGGAGACATGGGGCATGAGCGGGGGGTGGGGAGAAGTGGAGAGAGACATGGGGCATGAGCGGGGGGTGGGGGGAACAGTAGGGAGACACGGGACATGAGCGGGGGATGGGGGAAGGGGAGAGACACACGGGGCATGAGCGGGGGTGGGGGGAAAGGAGGGAGACATGGGGCATGAGCGGGGGGGAAGGGGAGACACACACAGGGCATGAGCGGGGGGTGGGGTCTAAGGGGAGAGACACATGACACATGGGGCATGAGCGGGGGGTGGGGGAAAGGGGAGAGAGACACGGGGCATGAGCGGGGGGTGGGGGAAAGGGGAGAGAGACACGGGGCATGAGCGGGAGGTGGGGGAGAAGGGGAGAGACACACGGGGCATGAGCGGGAGGTGGAGGGGAAGGGGAGAGACACACAGGGCATGCGCGGGGGGTGGGGGGAAGGGGAGAGACACACAGGGCATGAGCAGAGGGTGGGGGGCAACAGGAGACACGGGGAATGAGCAGGGGGTGGGGGGTACACGAGGGAAACACGGGGCATGAGCGGGGGTTGGGGGGAACAGGGGAGACATGGGGCATGAGCGGGGGGTGGGGGGGACAGGGGACACGGGGCATGATCGGGGGTGGGGGAATAGGAGAGAGACATGGGGCATGAGCGGGGATGGGGGAACAGGGGAGACACGGTGCATGAGCAGGGGGTGGGGGAAACACAAGGGAGATACGGGGCATGAGCGGGGGGTGGGGGGAAAGGAGGGAGACACGGGGCATGAGCGGGGGTGAGGGGAACAGGGGAGACACAGGGCATGAGCGGGGGGTGGGCGGTAACACAAGGGAGACACGGGGCATGAGCGGGGGATGGGGGATAACAGGGGAGACAAAGGGCATGAGCGGGGGGTGGGAGGTAACAGGGGAGACAGGGCATGAGCGGGGGGTGTGGGGGGTAACACAAGGGAGACACGGGGCATGAGCAGGGGGGTGGGGGGAAGGGGAGAGACACACGGGCATGAGCGGGGGGTGGGGGAAGGGGAGAGAGACACGGACATGAGTGGGGGGTGGGGGTGAGGGGAAGGGGAGAGACACACGGGGCATGAGTGGGGGGTGGGTGGAACAGGGCACACGGGGCATAAGCGGGGGGTGGGGGGATCAGTAGGGAGACACGGGGTATGAGCGGGGTGGGGGAAGGGGAGAGACACACAGGGCATGAGCGGGGGTGGAGGGTAGGGGAGAGAGACACGGGCATGAGCAGGGGTGGGGGTGGGGGGAAGGGGAGAGACACACGGGGATGAGCCGGGGTGGGGGGGAAGGGGAGAGACACACGGGGATGAGCGAGGGGTGGGGGAAAGGGGAGAGACACACGGGGTATGAGCGGGGGGTGGGGGGAAGGGGAGAGACACACGGGGCATGAGTGGGAGGTGGGGGAAGGGGAAAGACACACGGGACATGAGCGGGGGTGGGGGGCAGGGGAGAGACACACAGGGCATGAGCGCGGGGTGGGGGAGGGGAGAGACACACGGGGCATGAGCGGGGTGGGAGGGAGGGGAAGGAGACACAGGGCATGAGCGGGGGGTGGGGGGAAGGGGAGAGACACGAGGCATGAGCGGCGGTGGGGGGTAACACAAGGGAGACACAGGGCATGAGCGGGGGGCGGGGGGTATCAGGGGAGAAAGGGCATGGGTGTGGGGGTAACACAAGGGAGACACGGGGCATGAGCGGGGGGTGGGGAGAAGTGGAGAGAGACATGGGGCATGAGCGGGGGGTGGGGGGAACAGTAGGGAGACACGGGACATGAGCGGGGGATGGGGGAAGGGGAGAGACACACAGGGCATGCATGAGCGGGGGTGGGGGGAAAGGAGGGAGACACGGGGCATGAGCGGGGGGTGGGGGGGAAGGGGGGAGACACACAGGGCATGAGCGGGGGGTGGGGTCTAAGGGGAGAGACACATGGGGCATGAGCGGGGGGTGGGGGAAAGGGGAGAGAGACACGGGGCATGAGCGGG
Organism: Ambystoma mexicanum; assembly: GCF_040938575.1. Lineage (NCBI taxonomy): Eukaryota > Metazoa > Chordata > Amphibia > Caudata > Ambystomatidae > Ambystoma > Ambystoma mexicanum. The sequence continues at coordinate 799,379,671 of NC_090935.1, read as the reverse complement.
GGGTGGGGGGGAAGGGCAGAGACACACGGGGCATGAGCGGGGGTGGAGGGGAAGGGGAGAGACACACGAGGCATGAGCGGGGGTGGGGGGAAGGGGAGAGACACACAGGGCATGAGCGGGGGGTGGGGGAAGGACAGAGACACACGGGGCATGAGCAGGGGGTGGGGGTGGAAGGGGAAAGAGACATGGGGCATGAGCAGGGGGTGGGGGGAAGGGGAGAGACACACGGGGCATGAGCGGGGGTGGGGGGGAGAGAGACACAGGACATGAGCGGGGGGAACGGGAAAGAGAAACGCAGCATGAGCGGGTGTGGGAGGAACACACGGAGAATCAGCGAGGGGGGACATGGGAGACACGGGCCATGAGCGGGGGGTGGAGGGAACAAGAGAGAGACACGAAGTCCTGTGCCTCACCGCCTTTTCGTGTCCGATGCAGGGCCAATGCAGTGCCGACGCAGCCCACATCTACACTGTGCAGGCAGCAGATCCCGCTCCGATAAACAAAGATGGCGGGCGTCTCTGAAAATAGACGCACTGCACGCTTCACGGCAGCCAATAGAAAAGCACGTCAGATGTCCGCAGACATCACGCAAGCTGCTTGCCCAATCACCATCCTGTCCGCGGAGCAAACAGGGAAGTGTGTCCGCGAAGCGAACACAGATATTACTAATTTTTTCTGACCTACTTTTTAGTCATTTAAAAAAACCTATTTGACGGATTTTCATCAAATTTGCAAAAGCATGCTTTCGGGACCAAGCCGCTGCTTCTGGTCCAAATTTGGTGAAAATCCGTCCAGCGGTTTGAGCTGTAGGCGCGAGCAAAGTTTTTTTTCCCATTCAGTCTATGGGAAAAAAAAAAAATTGGGTTCCTCTATAACTTTGCCCCCCCCGGACCAAACCTATATATATAAACATTTATGTGTTATTTGAATATTAAATAAATAAATCTTTACCTTTACAAACTAGCCTGATTCCTGATCCACAGTGACCTACGGCGTATTTTGAGAAGGGTGTGATATGAGTGGTATATCATTCAGAATATTGAATTTATGGACACAAATAAATAAGTATTTCACTGCGCACTACATGCTGGGTGAGAGCTCAGTGTGTGCCTGATTGAAATCCTTAACAGTACATTATGAGCACACTCAAGCACACTACAATACCCCACTCTCTCTATTGATCTGGACTACAGTTGTCGAGGGCGTTCAAACCACAAGCACTTTGAGAGATCGTACCAATGATATATAGAGCGCTATATAAATGCCAAATAACATAACATAACAACCGTTCTCACCTCTACAGGGGACAGTGCCTACCCCTTGAGCACATACATGATGATTCCCATACATAACCCCACCACACCCACTGAGGTAAGGTACAATATTGCCCATATTGCTCGGGGCATAGTGGAGCGAACATTTGGAGTGCTCAAGTCACATTTCCGCTCCCTTGACCACTCCAGTGGCATGTTGCTATATGCACCACCAGTAGTCTGCAGGATCATTCTGGCAGCATGTGTACTGCACAATGTTGCAACACAGCGTGGCATCCCAGTGGACATGGTGGTGGCCCACCATCCACACCCTCAGGCACCTCCCTTGCCTATGGCTGGGCAAAGGGCATGTGGAGAGGGTGCACATACCCAGCTTGTTCAATCTTTTTTCACATAAAATCCTTCCCCAGTGGAGTGCACATGATCCGGCCAAATCCCAGGCATCATTCAATGATGACAATGGGCCAATCCACTATGCCCACAAAACCACCCCGATAACGTGCCTTTGGAAGTGCAAATTTGTGTGCATCTATTGGAACTAAAAATATATGCATTTGGTGTTTCCAAAGAAACACATTGAAGAGGGAGTACACTACTACCACCTATCAAATGTGTAACCACTGATAATTCCATAAACTCAACTTTCATATCTGAGCTGCGAGCCATACATGGCCTTCAAATCTCTCAAAAATCCCAGAATCATAATGGCATATATCTGCACACCTGTTCGAGGATGTGCATGATGTGCACAAACATGTCCCTATTGTGTTGTGTGGAAAAGCAGTGCAGTAAGGATCCAAATGTGACATAGATTCTAGCAACATGGCCACAATGCACCCCATCCCAAATGAACCACTGGACAAGAGGTAATTGACAATTGTGACAAAGAGGGCGACACACCAGAATGGTCAGAATCCACACATGCAGTTGACAGTCAAAATTCATCCCATGAAATAGCCATCATTCCCTGATGGAAGGATCTGCAGACAATGCAGACAACGAAAAAAATTCAAGCTGAGTGTAGACAACACATCCATGCACCCAAAAAGTATAGACACACATGCCCCCCTCAGTGACATGCAACACTTGAAAACAACTCACAAGACAACCATCAGCATGTGCCTCATCACACATGAAGCAACACCTGCACACTGCATGCAATTCAAACACACAAAACACACACACTGACAAACAACCACAACCCCCACACTGGCTGACCCCCCCCCCCCCAAATGCCATGCAGTGAATGTGCATGTCACATATTCCCATTTCCAAGCCGATGGCACATACATAACACCGGCATCAGTCAACATCCTGCATGAAAATTAGAATATATCAGAAATGCAGATAATTGAGACCCCAACAAAGTAGGGACTCCCCTGGAAGACAAGCAATGACATGGCCAGGCATGCCTTCACCAGCGTAGTAGTGGGACAGTGCAGTGAACACAGTCATGGGAGCCCAATTTGCAAAGCACCAGAAGGCCAGAACACACATACTCACCACCTGAACCCCAGGCAGGATCATGCTGGAGGCAGCATTTCACAGAGGCCGATATCAGACTGGAAGTTTGGCCACCAAGGCAACTGCCATGGACGACATAACCATACATGACAAAGCAATGTGAAACTATAAACAAGGATAAATGCACACAAAAGGTAGGATGCAAGAGAAAAGTGCAACATCAATGTAGACTTCATACAATTGGTTCAATTGTGCATTTAATTGAATAAAATGTGCATCGATGGTGCCATATTTGTGGATTATAACTGAGCCTGCACAACATCAGTGGAGAACCCTGAGCAAGAGAGTCCAAATGTGCTGTTGAACCATTACCCTACAAACATTGCATGGACTGTGAATTGTCACTCAATACACATGTGTTAAGTGCAATGAAACACACACCAGCACAACCATCAACACCTGTAAGGCTACAAACAGCTGGCCCTGCCACCCACTCACACCCCCACAAAAGGCCCACACACCTGGAACACCCACAATTTGAAATCTGCAACCTGTGGCACCATGTATCCATAGAAACCACACCATTACCAGACATATGACCAGAACCACACCATGTCACACATGCACCTGTGAAGTAGTACCTCTGCCCCACAAGACTAGCCAATCTAAAGTGATCACACAGAGTGCAAGTCTCCCAGCCAAACACCACAGAAGTGTCTGCAAATGCCCTTCAATTACCTGCACAGGGTACCCAACCGCCTTGCATATTATGCAACCCACCCGGAGACACATCCCTTGAATCTAAAAGCATGCATAGTAACAGCAGAAAGAAACTGCACATCCATGACAGCACATGAATGGATGACGAAAATATGCAGAGACCACCCACTGCAGTAGGACCGGAGGCTGCAAGAGGGTGAAAGGACATAGATTCTGATCTGCCCATGAGTGTAGCGTAGCACCACAGAGAGAGAGTGAGAGTGAGAGGGAGGAAGACAGTGACATGAATACCACTTGAAAAAACACCCTTTCATGGTAGCATGCAAAGCACATGTAAGGAAACTGCCACATGCAGCAACCACGGGGTACAAGGACACATGCTCAACATGCAAGACAGTGCTCATGCTTACCTGCTGACTGAGCAGGCATGATGTGAATCCCGCATCACCTCCACTGGGAACAGTGCATCCAAATGATTGAGAGGAGGGCCATAGCCTGGCTCATGGCATGGGGAGCATGGACGTCAAAGAGTGCAGGGTGTCTCTCCTGGGACTGCAGTCGCCGCCTCATTACTGATTACTGAAACAACATGGGACAAGACATTACAACAGACACAGTACCATTCACACAGCACACATGTGTCAGGATACACTGAACCCATAGTTACCTGCACATGCCATCCTGAACACCTCCATGCAAACATGCAAGTTGACCTCACTCTGCATGACTGCATGTCCACCACTGCATATGTCATGGTCCTGAGAGGGCAACTGAACAACTCAAGTTAAAAAGTTAAATAGAAAAAATAATAAGGAATAAAAAGAAACCTGGAAAGGGCAACTCAAAAATAACATGGCAACATCCAGCCCTGGGGTCTAAAAAGGGACAAAAAAAAAAGTTCATCATGGACAGGGAGGGGTGTCCATTCAGGAGGGGGTAGAGGGAGGGGTAGGGTGCATATCAACGGGTGGACATCCAATAAAAAAAAGAAATCCCCTCCATGGGCACATGGACCTCACGGCAACGGTGGACCAGGAGGCATGTCTGTGTTGGCACTCCCACCCTGCATTGAATCTGCAGGTGGGAGTGGAAGTGGTGATGGAAGCTGACCACGCAGTGCGCTCGCATGGTTCTCCAGCATGAATGCACCAGCAGTCTTCGGGTGTGAGGTCTCTATGAACAACCTCACGGGTGGCACACAGTTTTTCATAGATTGTCTACCTCAATGCAAACACCTCCTGGTGGAACAGTATTTTGGTTGTTTCATGTTCCTCTTGTACTACAGTCCTCTGAACAACATGTCACACCTCAGGGCATCACTGTGTTCCCGATCTTCTGCAGGCAGGGATACCTGCAGACACTGCAGATCTGCCCATTGGCCCCTGATGTTGGCCTCCATGCGCAGCCTGTGGGAGCAGCATATGGACCGCATGACCTGCAGCTGTTGCGCCACCTGTGTTGCTGGGGGGGTCATGGAAGTGGCCACCCTATCCATGCCCTCAGCCATCCTTGAAAGGCATCACCCTGTTGGTGTGCGAAGACACAACATCTGCTGCTCCCACTCTATCTGCCCAGCCTGTACAAGTCCCCCACGTGTGTTGGGCCCACATCTGCCTGATGCAAGAGAGCATGTCCCTTGCTGTGATGCCCCTGTCCTTGGCTGCAGGTCTGCAACCCTCCGTTGGACATCTGTCCCAGGACCAGAAACCAATACTTGGGAGGGTGGCCCTGCAGCTGTATCCACCACAGATGGAGGGAGGGGCAATGCTGACTGGCTTTGTGAAGGCCCCTGACCCCCTGCAGACTCACGGGCCCCAATTGCTCAGCCCATTGGTGCACTCACCTCTGCCAGCATTGACTACCAGTTGAGCATCAGAGCGAGCTGAGTGGAAAGAGTCAGAAGAGTGTGCAGGACAGCTGCGGATGGTCTGGAGCACCAGTTTGTTCTCACGACCTGCCACACCATGTCTTCCACTGCTGGTCCGATGCACCACAAACTCTTTTTCATCCTTCTCCTCCTCTGAATTTGGTGCATCCTCACCTGCATATGGACATAAAATGGCATGTGGAGTCTTGTTCAATGTTTCTACAGTAAACATGTGTATCACATTGCTGTCATGCAACAACATACACGGCATGTAGTCATAAGACATACAGCATCCACACACTATGGCCAACAAGCAATGGGAGCCTGGCATATGCAGACTGAACACCAAGTCCCTTGCTCAGGGCTATGCTGGCAGAGGACGCATTGCCAACCAACATGGTCGTTAAGAAATAAATTATGGGCCATGGTACCGCCCACTGTTGATTAATACCAGTGAAATGGTGATGGACATGTGTCTCTGTGATGTGCAATTACATTACATGGCAACAGGCAGCCATACATATCCACATACAAGGCTGTAGCCATCACATGCAACACCAGTGTTGTCTTGGTACAGAGATTGGAGACAATGAGAACACGCCACACATTTGGGAAACAGGAAATAGTTCCAGGTGATGTATGGCTATAAGAAGACTGCATAGGCAAGGTCTGTGAAGTGCAGAGAATAAGTTAATGGAGTTGTAGATAGGAACAAGGTGCAGTGACCCACAAGAGGTAGAGGGGTATGGACCCATGGAGTGTGGGCTGAGTGTGGGAGGGTAACAGGGAGCAGGCATCACAGCAATTAGCCTCTGGAGTCATTACCATTGGGGCAGTCGGGATGTGTACAGTCTGAACATATGCACACTTAATCAGGGCATTCCATAAGGCATGTTGTGTGTCAGCTTGGATGGTCTATGTGGCATGGCAGCACATACGTACATGTGTGAAAAGAAATTCATTGCCCTGCATGGCATGAAGTGTAACTAGGATTTAGGACACATGCACATTTCTAGCAGAGCAGAGTCACTTGCATGAAGGATGCAGGAAACAACTGTGCATGTTGTGGTATTATGTTGCAGATGTTGGGGGATGCTTGTGGGGGATGAGTAGTGTCACACGGACATGTTCCACTGATGTACAGCACATGGTTTGTATCCACTATTTTGTCCACTGGATAGCAGTCAGTCCACCACATGACATATTTCACCCAGAGCCATCATTCCGATGCAGCAAGATGTGCACCACAACTTGTCACGCTCTGAAACACTTGTGTACGAGCGTGATACAAATAAAATATCAATATCAATATTGATATAGCCTCTTCATGATGTTTCAGCTCCTCCTCCTCTGGTGATCCCCCTCCAGTTGTCATAGCAGAGGCCAGGTTGACACTCAGCTGCGATGGGTGAAATCATTCCAGCGCTCCATTACCTGTGCAGCAGTGCACTTATCAAACCCTGAGGTGTTGATCTCGTCTGTGACATGCTGCCAATGCACCCTACACTGAGCAGTTGTATGGATGCTTTTCGAATGCAGGCACATGTCACGGTGGTGAATGGTCACGTAGTGCATGAGGATCTGGAATTCTTTATCAGGGAAGTTATTCTTCCTCAATGTTCCAGTGTCCTGTGCCTTTTTGCCATGAGTGGCATGAGGTGTTGGTGCCATCCTTGTGTGGCTGGGACAACTTTTGGCTCCAGATGCAAGACCACAAGTGGCCTGGGGCATGGTATGACCCCCTGTGGCTGTGGCAGCTGCTTACACAATACGTCCCTGAACCCCCTGGGACTGGGTCAGCTGCTGCCACGGCATGTCCCAACCCCATTGGGTGTGGGCAGCTGCTACCACAGCACATCCCTTGGGGCAGCTGCTTCCACATCACATCCCTGACACCCTGGGGCTGGGGCAGCTGCTTCCACAGCACGTCCCTTACCCTTTTGGGCTGGAGCAGTTACTTCCACAGCATGTCCCTTACCCTTTTGGGCTGGGCACCTGCTTCCACACCACGTACCTGACTCCGGCCCCATATGCCCCCTTTCCCTCTTGGGGTATTTCCACTCATATCACAGGTGTAACTGAAACAGGGAAGGTACACCAAGTTATTGTCCTGTGTAATATGAGTGCGGGGCAGTCTACGTGATGTGAGACATAAATCTGTGGTCCAGCAAGCCTCAAATGTACCCCAGATGTGGATAGTATGAAACACGTAATGCACATGCCCCCAGAAAACAAAATACATGCGTACGGAAACCAGGATAGCTTCCAAAATAAGAAAAAAAAATACACAATACACAGTGGCAGCCACCAACTCAAAAAATGCATATGCAAAACCCGGAAAGCTACAAGAAAAGTAAAAATAGCAGCATGCGATACACAGGGGCACTCAGAGATGAAACAAATGCGTATGTGACTCACAGTCAACCTCACAAAAATCAAAAGTATGTACGGTCTCTGAAGTGAACGGAATGCATGGCACCCCAAAATACATGTTTACTACATTCGTCCATCTCCTCCCCTTCGTACGCACGTTCAGAGTTGCTTTTACACATCATTATGTATTTACAACTATGACGTGGTCAACGCTTTCGCTCAGCATGTGTCACGTAAATTACGCGCTGAGGGATTTTCCTCTGTTTTCACGTGTCCATGCTTTATTTACCTTTTCACGCGCAATGTCCCTTCACTCTATTTCTGGCTGCCTTCATTGCGAGACATGGAAGACCCACATTCCTGCCTCCGTGGCATTTTACCTGCCTTCTCCTGCCCTGTGCTACCTATAATGTTGCCATCTGCTGCTGCCTGTACAGTGTGTGTGCCTGCTGCCCACCTGCATTGCATTTGAAGTGCCTGCTGTCCAGCCATTGCCTATCCTGCTGTCTCCTGCCCTGTGACCACCTCAACTGCTTTGTTGGACTCCCACCATGCCACTCCACCACCACCGCTCCAGAGCCCATCTCCAGGACCACCTTGCCCACCCACACCTGCCTCAGGGGTTTTCATCTCAGCAGCATCATCATCTGACCAAAGTGCCAACCCCATGGCAGCAAGGCAGAGGGCTGTCAACTTCAGCACCAGTAAAATTTACATCCTGGTGGTGAAGGTCCTGGAGAATCATGACGCCATCTTCAAGCCAGTGATGCAACGCAGCAAGGAAGGACGTCAGTAGATCTGGGATGAGATCACTGATGCCATCAACATGGAGGGGGTGGAAGTCCACACTTTCAAGACCGTCCATAAGCACTAGGAGGATCTGAAAGGTCCTGCGTAACATCAAGGCTGGTGCTACCGTGAAGGGGCGCCATGCACGCAGGTGCAGGCTGTGGAGCAACAACATGCATGTCCTGGAGAGGTTCTACCTGGCGCTGCATTCCCAGGTCTGTGAATTATGACAATGTCCTGAGTCGACTGGTGAGTAGGCATGTGGTGCACTACTCAACGGTGCATGTGTGTTGTGCAAGTGCCTGTATTTTGGCAGTGACCCCCTTAGGCTTACAGCAAGTACATTTCTGAGATGGATGTCTGAGTGCATGCCCAAGACATTGCTCCCCATGTGTGCATTCACACATCTGCTGAGCTGGGTTTTCTCTCAGACAGCCCTTTAGGATGAACAGCTATAGCCTGGAGGTGGATGGGGATGCAGATTTTATTCATACATCAATAATCAAGATGACACAAATAGTTTGGCAAAGTTTGTCTGTTTTAATGACAAGTATCTAAAACAGGGAGTACATTGAACATCAGCAATCGCTCGATCCTCTGACTCTACTTACTTCATAAAAAACTGGGCTTTTATACCCAAAATTGGTCATCATTGACATTTTGACCTGCATCATTACCAACGTCATCCTACGTGGCAAACTACAAAAACCTAACAGAGGGTGTGATTGGGTCTAAGTATATTTCTAAGTATAGGATCTATATCTGTATAGAGCAGTGGAGGAAGGTGATAGGATACTTAACATGGGGCAACTAAGCCCTCCCATCAAAATGGCCACTATGAACGTAACTAAATGTACGACGTCCCATTGGCTACACAAGCTATAGGACCCTTAATTACGTGGCCCCCTACAATTGGTTAGCTCCTAACCCCTGTCAGTACTTTTCCACCTATGTCTAGCAGCACGCAGACTGAACAACCAGGTGCGGGTGAGCTCGTTTTTGCACTAGCTTCCCACCAATTAGCATATCATCCATCATCACCTCAATGGTCTAGTGTTAATTAGTGTTTGAAGTTTGGCCTTGAGTCTGTACTGTGCTCTGAGAATTTTTAGGGATTGCGGGCATCAGCCGGCCTTTGTGCATAGGTGTGACCACCTCGACGTCCAACTTCCTTCTACCACGTGACTGGACACCATGAAATCAAGCTTTTCGTGTATTTGATTTTATTCTTCAGTAGTCCTCTGACATCTTTTGTTTTTGCTTGACCTTTCTGAACAGGAGCCTCTGTTCTTTCACGTTACTTGTATCCAATGTCAGCCAATTCCAGTTTGATAAGACCTTGGCTTTCTTGGCTCAGTCAACTGCTTAGCTGAGCTTTTATTCTGTTTAATTCAGTTGCTTTTCTAAACTGTGGCACTGAAATGAGGCCTTGTTGCTTTGTTCAGTACTGCTTATATGCGTAGTGGAAACATCCATCCTTTACTTGTCCATATGTATCTATATATGTATATGTTGGCGCTTGCCGCGGTCTAACTATTCAAAAGCATATGGCTAGTTTCATGATTGGGTTGCTGCTTGTGTTTCATTGCATCTGTACACATTTAAACTAAGTATCTTCATCAGGTCTGTGGCATAAGTTTCTTCACCTTGATCCCAAGATGTCACTTATCCTTGATACTTTCTTGATGGTTTGTAAATCGTCTGCATCCTCTGGTCTGTTTATCTCTTCTATGGGTGTCAATTCATTTTTGTATGATGTCACCATTCATCTTTGCCTTTTAGTTTCTATCCTTCTTCAGGAACTCATTCAAATGGCCATCTTACTGTCTTGTATGCAGGTATGGTTTCCTTAATGGGTACTTCACCTCCCATATTTCCTTAGGTATAGGTATTCTTATGGGTACTCAACAGAGTCCATGCTCTTCTCTTTGTTGGTTTAAGTGTTCTGTATATTTCACATACTTTGGTTCATACTACTTGGCTCATCCTCTACACTCCCCCCTCTGGGCGATTCATCGACCACTCTCACATCATTTTTTACATCTAGACATCCTGGTTTGAAGAAATGCTTCCTAGGGATCCATATTTTTATGACTCACTTCAGGCAGCCAGCTGATTTCACATGCTCATCCTTGTTCCATGTCATGAGCATGTACTGTCCACTTGGACTGCAATAGATCCATCTTCCCACATACTTCTTATGTTCCTTTGGATACAGGAACTTTGTTCCTTCAGGTGCATGGATACTGGCCTTCACAAAGCCTCTGATTTCTTCATAAATCAGATCTTTAGGCTTCCATCCTGGTTCAACATCAATCAAGAGTTTCATCCCTATGGCTTTTTTTGCTGTTTTTTTGCACTGTGAGATTATTATCTTGATCACATAGAATCCAAGCATCACTATCAATAACAGGGCTCCAAGAAATATGAACATGTCTGCCATCTATTGTGGAACCCAAGAGAAGAGTGATCCAAATCAGCTTTCATTAGCAATGTCCACTACTTCGTTTATCATCTGGCCATGGAGTTTTGTCAGCATGTCTATGGCCTCTGTCAAGGTCCCATTCTCGTCATCATGAGAAGGTATGAATGTGCAACATGATTCTCCAATTTTTTCACAAACACCTCCGTCCATAGCTGTGATCATATCCAGGACGTATCTGTTCTGGAGAGTCATCAGTCTTACAGCTCTCAGTTCTTCTCTGATTGCATTAAATCCTTTTATGGTAGTGTTAATTGTCTGCAGCAATTCCCATCTGGTGATCTGAAGCCACTTGCTATTTGCTCCAACCTGGATTCTTGGCATGAAGATGAATGTGAACACTGATGAAGTCTGGCTGAACAGTCTGTGTTCATATGGAATAGATTCAAAAGCTTCTATTGATTTGGCTGAAAAGTAGTTCTCTCTCTTCATCCTCTTTATCAGCTCCACAAATCTCTTCTTCCTCAGGTGAGCACCTGCTTTCGTGAAACTATTAATGTTCAGGTCACCTTTAGGAATCACCAACACAGGAACATGGACATTTACTAATGTGCAGATTCCTCCCCAATCTTTAGGCAGTCTGATGTAGGCCTTGGATCCAGAAGCCCAATAATGATCCATTATTACTGCTGTCCCGATATTCATTCCTGGTGCATCAAAGATTCACGCACCGTTCTGATTCTCCCCTATTTTTCTCGCACCATTGTTCCTGAAGCACAGTTTAGAACTCTCCAATGGTACTATCTGCAGGGGTCCTCCTCTGTCTTCGACCCATGTCAGTAATTTAGCAATTTTTGCCGTAATGGTTTACACAACATTTGTGCATTCTTGATTGTTTGTTGGTAGTGACCCATTATTACCCAGTCTCTGCACATCACTATTTCTTCCTCCCAGCCATCTGTTGATAGGACAGTTCCCCAAATCTGCATCTGGCCTCTGTTTTTCCATCGACAAATTTCTTCTGCAGATTTTCCTGGAACCTTCAGTTTTTTATATTTAATTCTCTTCTTATTCCAGTTCCTTTTACTCCCAGTTTCTCGTATCTGATCACAAGATTCTCAGTCTTGGCGTTGTTTCTTGTCTTTATATCTTGGATATAATTATCTTCATCTGGATCTGTCCATTTAGTTGCCCATTTGAGAGAGACAGTCTGACTCAAAAACTGGCCTCTTTTACAACAGAAAGCTAGGTGCTCTATGCAGTGTGCAGTTAGGACATCTATTTCAACAGTGTTAGGGAGAATTCTCTTCTAAGGCTAATTTCCCTTACCTTTAGAGTCCCCCAGCAGCTTTGCTGGATTTGAGGGGTTTATTTATTTCTCCTGCTAAGAGTGAGACTCTTTTTCCCACTCTTAGACATATTGCTGATGTGTATTTTAGGCTATTTTTGTGTTTATGGTCTATGAGGTTTTTGTCACCCTCATAGGTATCATTTTTTGCATGTGTGTTACACAGCACCCTCAGTGCAGTAACACTGGGGTGTCACAGTGACCCCCAAACATAGACTCCATTCCCTGTGACTGACTACTGTCTCCCAGGGCATGTAAAGTCCCCACTGACTTTACTAGTCAATAGTTATGAACAAAACCAGTACAACCCATCTTACTACGGAAGTATTGGAAAGGGTTAATAGTTTTTCCCTAGTGTTCATTTTCGAGAGGGTACTGCCCCAACCCCCCCTCCAAAGTTTCTGCTGGTGGTAGTGGTTACTACCATAAATATTCGACCGCAAATATTTTCCTATGGGATTTTCCCATTGTTTGAGGTTACCACTTTTACTGACAGCCTCTAACATACTGCCGGTTTATTTTATTGTGAACTTTACTCTGGTAGGGTTTTATTGCTAGATCTTTGATAAAATTTCTTTCTCGTGTCTTTCTCTGAAATCCTAACCCAGGTCGGGATCCTTTGTTTGTCCTTTTGGCAGGCTTCTGCACAGAAGCCCCTTGTTTCGGCGCCACTGAGTCTGGGGTAAATAGGTTGTGTGGGAGGGGGAATGGGCACCCTGGACAGGGTTACCTAGGTGACTCAAGTCGCACTCTGCCCTGATAGGCTGGGGGGGGGGGTTCTGCATAAAAGCAGGGATCTGAGGACTGGAGGACAAGACGTCACCACTGGACCTAAGAAATCTGAAGAGGAGAGAAGCCGAAGATATCTGCAAGGACTGAACCACCGGTGAAGCCCTGCTGCAGATCCTCGCCACTTTTCTCCAAAGACCAGAGAAGATCTTCACCTGCAAGAGTCTTCTTCCCTTGAGCTGGTGGGGCCAACCAGTTCGCCAATTGCCTTCCAGGACCTGCCTTGGTCGAATCGCCAGTGCCAAGCACTCGGAGAGGATAGCCAGGCACCCATCCACCACAACCGCGATTTAAAGGAGCGTACCTTTTATTCCATTTTGGCATCACCGCGGCTGGCTTCATCCCTGGGCAGTGCAGTGACATGAACCTTCCTCCACGATGATAGCCTCTCTTTCTCTGCTGGATCTTCCGAACTGCAGGAACTGCCAGGAACTACCGCCACCGCAGGAGTCTCATCCACTTTTAAGTTACATTGTTCCGCCTTGCCTCCCGTTTCGTTGGGTACTGATAAAGGTGTTTTAAATCCTTTACTTACCTTCTGGGCTGCCCGCCCCTTTCATCTAACATTTTCTTTTACCTTCTGCAACCGCCTTTTCAAATGTTAAACAAAGACTTGACTGCAGCTACTAGAACAGTTTTATCCTGGGCACTTTGCCTTGTACCACTGACGCTGGCACAGGCCTATTGACTCTGGCTAAATCTGTTACAACTGCCTTCTCTAGATTGCTTTTCCTCAAGAAATGTGTTGGTGCACCTAAACTCTTATAACCTCCTTTTTCTTCCCCTTTAAATATTGTGAAGTGCCATTTTGCTTGGTTTTCACCTAAGTATTGCTTATGCTAAAGTACTGCCTTGCCTAACTTGTTCTCAATCCAATTGGGAAGTGTTGCTGGTGTGTTTAGCAGTCTAACCCTGTATAACTTGACCTTTCCCTCCCTCTGAAGAAATTGGTAGAGTACCATTTCTGCTTGGGTTTACACTGTGCCATTTTGCTCAGTTTTCACTCTTGCTCAAACTTGTCTACACTTTAATTAGGGAGTTGTGAATACTTTTCTTGACTGTTTTAACTTGCTTTAATGATAGTGATGTGTGTGTGGAATTAAGAGTGTGTAAAATAAATATATATATTCTTTCTGATACAAAGCTTTGGTCAGTGTTTCCTTGTTCCATAGTATTGCAGTCCTATTGTGTAAACCCTGAATACTGCTTATCTCCCTCTTGAGATATGTCTGACTGCTCAGCCACACCTACCAGCTAAATCTGTGTGCTACAGACTGATACCAAAGGGGATTTATTGCATATACCTTTAATCCTAATCTTCTGTAGTGCTCCCTAAGGGAACTGCATAGGATTCTGCCTAACAAATAGCTATGAAGATCTTCTGTAGTGCTCCCTAAGGGAACTGCATAGGATTCTGCCTAACAAATAGCTATGAAGATCTTTGACTTCCCCATGCAGCATGGCAGGAGTGCACATACAAAGCATTCTTCATTTGAGGTCTTCTTCCAACTTCTTTCATGTGTTGGTACAATATGTTATTTGCCAAGTGTACTGTGCTGTCTAGATAATCATTGAGTTCATAATTATCTTCTTGGGTACTTCTTTTGGTTCTCAAACTCTTCATGTAGTTTTCTATGACTATGTCTCTAAATGCATTAACATAACTCCTTCTGGTTGGCTTAATTATAGGAACGTCCTTCCAGGTTCCCTGTGTAGAAGAAAGTTCAGCAGGTCTCTTCCTCTCGGACGTTTTATTGTCTCAGCGAGTCCTTTAGGTATAAAAATGTCTCTCATAATCTTCATCTTGGATTTTCCTTTGGGACTTTTTCTTGGGTAACTTGTCACTGGACCAGGCGTATTAGCATATATTAATTGGGTAGGCCCAACCTCTATTAACCCCTTACTTTGCCTGATCTGTCAACCCTGCCTCTGCATTTAAAATCATTCTTTGAAACAAGTGTTACGGGTGACTGATTACTAACAACATCCATTTCAAGCTCAGGTATCCTGCCATCTTTTCGTGGGACAGGAATAACTATGTAGGGTCTACGATGCCTTGTAGTTGCCACACGTACATCTTCCTTATGGTCAGGAAGATACACAGGAGGTCTTAGCTACATTTGCACCTGTGTAAAATGCAGTTCTCACAGTCAGTGAAAGCAATATGAGTATAAACACAATGCAGGTGTATATGACACCAAGGTATGTCACCTTACAACATTTACTTCTTGGACAATGTGTGCATCTGTCCTTGTGGGGCAACACATAGTTGCTGTTAAAATTCCCCATTTCGATCAAAAACGTATTTTAATGGTTCTGCATTGTAGATTGCTTCTGGAAGCTGCTGACTTGATTCAGTAACTCCTCCTACATCAACCGTTTGATAACTGGATGCTAAGAACAACTTTTTCTGTATGTCTGGAACCCGTTTTTTCACCAATCAAGATGTAAATGTTGCTTTATTGTGAAGAAAAATGACCTCTGCAAGTCTATACGAGCTCTACTTCATAGATCAGCTCCCAATCGATGCCTCGAATCTGCTTCAGACCAGACGACATGTTGCTTCCCTGTCAGCATGAACAAAGTTTGTCCTTTATACACTTTCTCGATCTGTCCCTCAGAGGAAAGTTTCTACACCTCTCTGTGATTTCTTTCAGAATAGATGATCACTTGGATTATAATTCCCTCCAAGATCACATTCAAAATTTCAGTGTTTCTTGGATCTCTCAGGAAGGTTACCACATCAGTGTGTCTCTCAATAAGATGCGGGTATTCCTCAACTAAACGAAAGAACACCACACTGACTAGTCTATGTGCTGCGTCGGCTGATAAGGACATTTGTATTCTCTTCACTGTACTCAGGCAACTTTAAGAATTGTTCAGTGATTACTATGAGCAATCTTCTTATAATTTTCTCATTTTCAGGATCTTCAATGAAAGCTGGAATGCGGCAAGTTCTCCCCACCAGTGAAGGATAAGAACGCAACGCCAACTCAAAATACGTGCGTATGTTCCTAGAAAGGTCATCACTGGGTAATGCCATAAGTAGATCCAAACAAGAACTCAGTGTGGAATGAATCAGGGTTTTGTACCCTCTTCCAATTGCTATATCCAGAATCAGAGTCTGGCATACTCTTCTTATCAAGGCTTTAAATATGCCCCAGTCCAAAGTCAATAAGCTACTGTGGTTTTAAGAATGCAGATTGTCCCTTACCTCTGCAACTAAGATGCACAGAGTGTTGGAATGTTTTCTTTGACCCTTTTATGAATAGCTCAAAGGGAGTGTCCAAAGCCAAGCCACAGTCCAACTAAAAGGTTCTTTAATCTTTCCATGTGTCAGGTTATGCATCCTTCTTCCTCGTCAATGGTCTTGTCTGCACATGCTGCGGTTCTTCCCTGAAGATTGCAGCTTCTTCGTGGAGGGGTGTAGGCAGAGGAGTTTCTCCAGAGTAGATCTTTACGTCCTCCAGGAATATCCAAGCGTGCCTGCCCTGCCATTTGACAGCAGACATGTTATGTCCTCAATGACAAAGGGACCGTTGAAATGGGGCTCATCCCACTTTTTCCTTGTGTGGTTACGCACTAGGACCGCATCTCCAGGGTAAAGTTGGGGAAGACAAAATTCCAGAGGTTGGATTGTTGAAGCATCTCCTTCTGTGTCCTGTACTGCCTTACACCCTCGTCTCTCCAACTGTCCTGAAATGACAGAAATACTGGTCATACAGTTCAAATAGTTTTGCAATTCCAATCCTAGTACTTCTGATGTCAGCTGAGCATCACTTCTAACTCGGGATGGAGGCATTAGGGGTGTTCACATTGGCCTTCCTGTCACAATTTTATGATGCGTAAAATGGTGGGCAGAACCTGGTTAGTTCCTCAATGCATACAATGCCAGTGGCAGGCAATGCAACCATCCTTTCTTCCGAGTAAGCTTCAACTTGGCTATCCTTTCCTTAAGCAAGCAATTCAGCATCTCACAGATCCCATTTCCCTGCAGATGATACGCTGAAGAAAAGCTGTGCTTTATACCAAGCAACAAGCTGATCTGGTCAAACACTGTGTTAACAAAATTAGTACCATTATCTGACCTCATGATTTTACATACTCCCCATCTAGGAAATATTTCCCGTACTAGAAATTTGGCCGCACACGTGGAGTCTGGTTGTGTACATGGACCTGCCTCTATCCATCTTGAGAAAGGACACAGCACAACAATTAAATATCTGTATCCATTACATACTTGTATCATGTCGACATAGTCGATATGCAAGTGCTGAAATGGGCCATTAGGTCTCGGAATGACTCCCCTAACTGTGCGCAGTGTGTGCCCAGCCGTGAACTGTTGACAAACTATACAATTTACCATAAAAAATGTAACATGTTCCATTAGGTTTGGTACAAACCATTCCTCAGCAATAGTTACAACAAGATTCTCCTTAGTTGTGTGCGCGGGGTAGTGTGGCTGTTCCAGCGCCACCCTTAATAAGGCTATAGGCCTCACTGGTTTACCAGTGCTGTCTTGTCGCCACAATGCTTCAGAGGGGTTTAAAGAACACCCTCTTTGCGTCCCTAAATTCTTTTCCTCTTGAAGTGCCTCCCCTTGGAATTCCATTGTCTGTGCTTTGGACATATGATTATATCCTTCAACTACAGTCATCATTACAATCATTCTTTCAGTCACATTACATGTTTCAACGTTCATTATTCCTATATCTGTATTGGCTATGCACTTGGCTTCATGGTCTGCTGCTTGATTTCTGCGTGAGATAAAATCTGTCCCTTTTGTGTGAGCTACGCATTTAATGACTGCTATGCCCACTGGGAGTTGTAGTTCCTTAATAAGCCTGTACAATAAGGCTGCGTGCTGCACTGGCATGCCATCCGCTCAGAGGTAACACCTCCTTTTCTAGCGCTTTAATCCTGCATGCACCGTCAACGTCACATAAGCGGAGTCGCTGTACACTGTTACTTCCTGGTATGCGTGATGCTCGAGTGTGAGTATCAATGCCAATAATTCTGCAGCTTGAACTGAATAATGAGAAGGTAGTCGAGTACTAACGAGTACTGGAAACTCCCCATTAGCTGTGTGCTTTAACACAGCAGCGCCTGTGTTTCTTTGTCCATCATTTTGATCGATTCTTGAAGATCCGTCAATAAACACAATCTCTCCCCCTACTAGTGCATTCTCCTTTACGCTAGGGATTTCATCATAAAACTCTTTATAGTTTGCACAATCGTGTATGGGCTCTCCTTCCGTGATTGGCTCAGCAATAAACATAGCTGGATTAACTATTTTACATCAAACTTCTTTGATTACCAGATTTGATATAACTGCCTCATAGGCAGAAGCACTTTGAGAAGTCGACGTGCCTTTTGGTTTTTCTAAAATGCCAAGTAATACGTGTTTAATAAATAACGTCATAGAGCATCCCATCACTATGCTTGTGGCCTTCTTTATGGTGAATGTGGCAGCTGCCAAACTTTGTTCGCATGGAAAATGACCTCTCATCACTGGGTCTAAGATCCCACTGTAATATGCAAGAGGCTTGTACTCTAACGTGGTTTTCTGCGTGAGCACTGCTGTCATAACAGTACCATCTGTAAGCGAGAATAAAAAGAATTCCTCTGCATAATTGGGGATCCCTAATACCGGAGCCGTGCAAATGGCTTTTTTCAATTCATCAAACCCTTCTTCCATTGCTTCAGTCCACACAGTTTTTTCTTGCTTTGCCTGTGCTTTCTTCAAGGCTTGTAAGAGAGGCCTTGTACACGAGCTGTAGTCAAAGACCCATGCTCTGACATAATTAGATAGTCCCAAAAAACTCTGCATCTTATTTATCATGTGTGATTTAGCTGTCTTTAAAATGGCCCCAGCTCTTTCAGGAGTAACTTTCTTTCCTTCATGCAAGATCAATTGGCCTATTTACAGCACTTCGTGTTGACAATATTGTTTGTTTGTTTGTTTATTATTTATAATGCGCATCAGACCCAGAGGTATCAGGGCGCAAAGCTTAGTTACAGGGAGTCAAAGGTGTGAGGCATAAATTACAGGGCAGGATAAAATGCTTATTTACAAATATTACAATCATTATGTACAGTGTTATAGTTATCCCCAAAGGGATCATATGTTAAATCATGAGGGTGAAATACAAATCTTACAATGGCAGATTTTAGAAATATTCACAAATGTTGTGTAATAGGAGCAACAAATAGGGGTTGCAATTTGGGATGATCGTTAATTACAATATAGTTGACATCCTGTGGTTTACTGGTCTTTAGCTTTCAGCCACATGATGGTGTTGGTTCTAAAGTTGAGATAGGACTGGTCTATTCTCATTGTACGAGGCAGGGAGTTCCATAGTTTAGCCGCTTTAACAGGAAAACTATTACCTCCGATGGTGGTTAGTTTGAATTTAGGGATGGCCAAACGATCTCTTGGCCTTATATCCTTTGTAAGCAAGTATAATCATCAGCTGAACAGAATTGCGTCTGCACTCTTCCGAGGTGGTGCTGCTCACTAAAATGTCATCTACGTATTGCAGCACAACGCTTTCTAAGGCAATATTGCTCAATTACATCTGGATGACTCTATTGAAAAAAGATGGGGACTCACAGTACCCCTGGGGCAGCCGTGTGCTTTTCAGGTGAATTTGTCTGAAGGTAAACAAAGTCAAATCTTGTGAGTCTTTGTGCAATGGGATTGAGAAAAATGCATTTTTCAAGTCAATCACTGTGAAATATCGTGCATCAACAGATATGTTACACAGAATTGTAGACAGGTTCAGGACTAAAGGGAACTTGACCTCTACAATTTGGTTTATTGGCCTCAAATCTTGTATTAAACGCCACAACCCCCCCATAGATTTCTTGATAGGATAAACTGACGTATTACATGGTGACTCTGATATCACTAAGATAACCTGCTCCATCATGGCGGAAATTGTCTTGAAAATTCCTTCATCTGCCTCTCGAGACATGGGATATTGCCATGCTTGGGGTAAAATTGCTCCTGGTTTTAATTTAATCTTCACTTCCCAACCCTCTTTAGTAGGCCTATATCATAGGGGCCAGTAGTCTTGACTGAGACTGGCACTTTCGCCATGTCTTCGTCAAAATATTCATGGCATTTCTGTGCTAACATCATTATTTGAGGCACTTCTCTTTTAATTGCTTTTACCCAGTAAGTGATGTTCATTTCAAATATTACTTCATCATCAGATGGGTGATCTTCAAACAGATCGTCATCCGTGTCATCAGTCAATCTGTAGCCTTCTCCAATGGTGATTACTGCACACCATTGCCTGCCCTCATTATCAGAGCCATCCAGCAATGCTACTTCTCCTCGCACTATGGCTGCTTGAATCATTAAGGGAAATACTCATCCTTTTCTTCAAACATGGGTATCCTTGGTCTAAATAAAAACTCATCAGGAGTTCTTATTGTTTTTCCTGCTATTCCTGGCAGCCAGGACAACAGTATGTGCACCCCATATTGAAAAATCTCTGTTTTTAATGGGATTGCTCTCATAGCCATTCTTCCTGCATATGCCATAATTATTTCGCACACGTTTAAATAGTGCATTCCTGGTGTTGAGCATATTATACCTTAATCAGTGAACGAGATCGTCATATTCAACTTCATCGGATCTCATCCTAATATATCGACAGGCGTTTGCCTCGAATAAAGTAGTGGCACATTCATGTCACATTTTCCTATAGAGACTGGTAGTTCTTCAGTGAAAGGAATGCGACTTGTAGCTCCTGTGAATCCCTGAGTATTCATGGCATTGCCAGACATTGAAAATCTGCCCTCTCGTATCGATGAGCATCTTGCACCCGTGTCCACTAAGAACGACACCCATCCTTGGCTCCTCATGAGGGTTTGTTGTCACGGATAGTATGGAACACATCAGTTCTCCCAGTGGGCTGTCCTATTACATGTATAGCCTTGTCCCATTACTTGTAAAAGGATTTCCTCCATCAACAGTGACGCTCCATACTCCAGGATTCAATACCTGTCCTGTAACTGGTGTTATGTTGGAGCTGCATAGGGACTTGTCATGACCACTGTGAGGGGGCACAAGTTGTGCCACAAGCAGGCTCCCACCAGAACCCTGAGGGCCTTAAAACCACTGCAAAAAGGCTCCTGTAGCCAGTCCTGCCACCTTTGTCACCAGGCTCATATGTAGGAAGGAAGGGATGTTCAAACTAGGTCCCATTTATGTACATGGACCTTTAAATCCAACATGGAAGCACCCACACAAGTCTAGTTCTAAGAACCAAGCCATGAGGTCTAGTGTTTTGGGTGTGGCAGGCCTGGAACTACTTTCCCTGGCACTACTTTACCTGGGCTATATAAACCACACCCTGACTGCAGAACATGCTTTGTGTTATTCTGCAACCAGCAGCATGACACTCACCGTGTCCAGCTCCTGGTCTTCAGCATCTTCCTGTAATCCTGCAAGAACAAGAACAAGATTATTCTGTCTTACCTGAGAAAACACCATCCAGCACTCAGCATCTCAACTGGGCTGCAATATGTGCAAATAGAGAGCAGAAGAAACATCACTCACCTGTGAGTACTAGCTTAAGGACTTCCGGCGAACCGCTACCACAGCTGATGTTCGAACATTGCGACCTGCAATAACGAGAAAGGGAAAAACAATATTAGAATGCGCGCTTCCGAAACATCGAATTCCATCAGTCTTACCTGAATTCTATGGCGCTACGCCACGCTTCCATCCGGAGCATCACAGCAACATCTGCAAAGGAAAAGTGACATATTCAGGTTCGCTTTCACTATTAAAAAATGCACAGCGCTGTACCACAGGTTAGCTTCAAAACACAATAAAGGCGCTGCGCTTCACGCTTTCTCTTACCGAGAAACGTGCCTCTCCATACAGCACGCCAGCATCAAGATCTTCGCACCCGAAAAGAAGGAGATAAAGACATTAACCAATTCCTACCATAAACAGAACAAAGACTTAACATTACAAACCTACCTGCCTACCAGCAGATTCGGGGTCACAGCAGGTCTGGGCCCAAGGAAGGCGTACTGCACCAGTGAAGCAACTTGGGCAGCTCGCCAACAAATGTCAAGCGCCACTGCACAAGAAATGCAGGACGGATAGCTCACCCTACAAATAACTAAGGTGAGAAAAGAACCCAGTGGGAAGGGAATAGGTCAGAGTGAGGTGAGAGATTCACCCATTAGAGACAGTTATCACAAATCCTCCCATCTGTAATTGCAGATTCATTATTCAGCACTGGGCAACTACGCATCCAGGGTTCCAGATCTCAGAGCCTTCCAGACGCCCCCAGGGATATCAGGTGAGCGTAACAGGACTGCTGCAATTGTCCCTGCGGTTGGTTACCTGTCATTTGCTGTGGTTGCAAGCCTTGCTGCTCTCTCAGTGCTTGCTGCTGCACTGTTTGATTTTGTGCAAACCCATGTCCATTCTGCTGTGAATACTCAGATGAATTTGACATTCCCCCTCTTGAAAATGGATCATTCTGTACTATGCTTAGACTTCTACATGTACGAGCAAAATGTCCTGTCATTCCACATGTCCAACATATAGGCGGTGGCCTTCCCATCTGCCCATTTTGCATATTTTGAAACCCACCTTGATTGCCCTGAAATTTTGCCAATTCCCTTGATTACCGTGCCAACTCTTCCTCGGAAATCCCTTCCTCGTGGAGGATATCCATTGTTGCTGCTTTAATATGTAAGATTATTTTATTTAGCATTTTTATGCAGCGCCACTGCATGGGTTTAATGCTTTGCTATAATGTGGTACAGCAAGACATGTGCCATTTAGCATTTTTTGATTGCAGCGCCACTGCATGGGTTTAATGCATTGCTATAATGTGGTACAGCAAGGCATGTGTTGCCAGTGTGACATGGACATATAAAATGCAAACAATTTTTACATGTAAAATGCAATTTTTTTTCTCATCTGAAATGCCTCTGTTGCAGGAGACACATTAGATAATTAATGAATTAACACCATTAACAGTACTAACATAATTCTAACTTTTAATATTGTAATGTGTTCTCCAGTGTAAAATGAGGCAGAAAAGACAGGCTCATTTTAAACGTGCATCCCAATTTTTTTTCTCTCTGTGCTCTGTCCACAGTATTTGCAGGAAGCAAAAACTCGAATAAGCAGGAAATCAGTTTTGTTACAGTTGCTTGCTGTAAAAGTAAGCCATTGTTTTAAAAAGGAGGGTAGGACATGATAGAATTTTATTGGTTGAATGTCATCATGTAGGCGGTAACAGAGGTCTTCTAATGAATCTCGGAGAGAAAGAAAGGGAGAAGGCATTTGGCACAGCTGGGAGAAAGACTCGGCTGGTGTGGCTGGGGAGTTTCCTGATTGAGAAGAAGGTCCCAGTGCACTGCTACACAGGTTGGGAAATTCCAGTCAATAAACCCTGGCTTGAGTGACGGCAGATGCACGTCCTCGCTGGGGTGATTTAAGAGGGGGCACTGAGCCATTTCCAGAAGACGACCAGCCTGAGGAATTCGCATGCAGCACAAGGTCGGTAAATATATTGCAGAGTGCGGGGGCGGTGTGTGTGTGCGAAACCTATTCAGGCAGAGTAGAAGAAGAAATTCCTGGATTTAATCAACATGTCTAATGTTGCAAATTGAGTGTTCTCTTGCTGTATTCCTTTTCATTTTGTTACAGATAAAGTAAAGTGAATATTTCTACTGCTGTGAAACTTCCAGTTATTTCTGTAAAAAGGGTAAGATGGTGTTGAAATGCAATTATTTATAATACACTAAAATATCTGAAAACAGACGGGTAGTGTGTTTTTGTTTTTTTTATTTTCTTGGTGCATCCATCATTATAGCACTGGTAATATGGGGAAGATTTTAGACAGTGCATTTGTCAATTTTCATGTAGATAAAACAGAAAGAACAAGGTAGCTAAAAATCAGACTTGGCAGTGAAATAGCTGTGTGCATGGTTCCACACAGTATATGTGTGTGTGACATTTGAGTGGGACATAATGGAATAGTCTGCTGGAGGTAAATGAGTCAGCAGAAAGAGAGAATTATGGATATAGTTCACAAATGTAAATAAATTAATGATATACCACATGATTTAACTTGCTGGTGTAGATAAATCAGTGAGATCAGCCCAAGGTGGCACTCCATATGAAAATGTGGTGTTTCTGAAATGTAGGCCCGAGGTCTCTCTAGTGATCACATGAACAATCTAAACAAAAATAAGGGGATCTGGATGTTGGGGCCACGAATAAAACAAAGAAATCATGCCCACAAGTAAAAATGCACACCAACTAAATATATCTGTGTACTGAAATAATGCTCACCACTATACTACCATAATACCAACCCAATCTAAATGTAAGGAGTGATTATTGCTAGGCCCCAAATCTACACAAAATACCCAACATATTTATGGTGCGTTGCAGGCCGGGAAAGTGATCACAGAGCACCTACTGGGCGTGGCAAGTGTGCCTCACACTGCCATCTGTACATAAAAGGGAATCCATTTCATAATAGCAGTGTGTCACTAAAAATGAATTTCAGAATGTCACAAAGGGAAACCACATTCTCAGACCTAGTGCAATATTTAGAGGCAAAAGAAGGCAGCATAATTCAGGTCTGCCTTACAAGGTTGTTGAATGCAGCCGATAAAAATGCAGAGAAAGATTGTCTAATACGGCTATGCGCCAAGATCTGGTTTATTTTGAATAGGTCCCTGTGAATGCAGGAAAATGATACCCAGCTAATTAACAGGTTAAAGACTGACTTAGATGGGGCAAGTAAGAAAGAGGAAATATTAAGAACAGAGTTGGATGGATGCCAAAAAGACATGCAGTTAAAATGCAGAGATTTTGATGCACAATTGTCCAAAAGCAAGAAACAGTTTGAGGACAGTGAGCAAGAATTGGTACACTTAAAAGCATTAGTTGACCACATTAGACATAGACATAAAGATGAGGTGGTTTCAGAGATGCAAGTTTTACAAAAAGAAAATTTTGAAAAAGAAAGTGACCTCCAAAATGTGTAACAACAGGTGATTAAAATGCTTCAAGAAAGAGACAAGTGAAATACGGAATTTAATGAATGCCAAATGCAAATGTGCGACATGCAGGAGGTAATTAATAAAATGAGTGATGAAAACAACTATTTGCAAAAAGAAGCAGACAGGCTCCTTAAAAAGTGTAAGGACTTAGAACAGCAAATGTGCATTCCCAGGTCCCAGGAGAGGCGGCAGGGTACTACATTCAATGGAGTGGAGGTGAATTCTATTTCTACCCAAAGAGCTAGTGCTCCAGTGACTGGGCCGGTGACTGAACTTGGTTGTAGCGCCCTTGGGGGATTTGATACTCCCATTGGGGGCCGCCACCAATCCCATACACATGGAACCAGGGTTGAGTCACCAGGTAGTGCAATTCCATGCATTGCAACTAGTAGCCCCATGAAGATAATGAAATCTATTAAAGCCCTGATCAAACCATTTAAAAAGGGAGGGGAGTGCTGCATTGAGGATCACTTAGAAGCGGTTCATGACATCTTTAAAGCCCTCCAGATCCCTAAGGAACAGTACAGGCAGTATTTTCATTTAACTTTAGATGCTCCGACGGCCAGCATCATAAGGGGATTAAATGAACAGCAGAATATGACATGGGCGGAGTTTGAAAGAGAAATTACGCGTCATTTTTCTCCTTTCCAGTCATTACAGGAGGCTGTCGGGAGTAGGGTTGGCCTAAGGCCAAGTACTATTGGAATTGTGGGGCCAGGGACCATGAAGAAACCCATATCCAGAAGGGTATTGTACTTTAGAGGGCTGTTATGCCCTTTCTGCAGACAAAATGCGGCTACAAACTACAAATCCCAGCGTTTGGCTCGCCAGGACTACAATCCCCAGCATTCTTCGCGGGCTCGGGAGCCAATGGGAAGCCGCGCTGGGTGTGGCTCACGAATGCCCATGCGCAAGCCCCGAGGCACGGGGCTTGTGCTCGAGACACCGAAGAGAGAGGACGTAAGCCCAGCAGCTCCCCGGAATCCATACGCGAGGGGCCCAGAGCCACTGGAACAACGATCCGGCCCCTCGCTGATACAAGATAAGTGCCGCTCAGCCCAAGCAGAGTCTGGGATCCTAAAGGGAAGCGCAGGGGGCATTGCCTGATCCCCCCAGAGCCCCTGCGCATCACGTAAAAGCTAAGTGGGCGGGTTCACGGGAAAGTCACATTTGCGAAAATGAAGGAAGGAAGTGTGCATGGTTTCACGTGCATTTGTCTCGTGGGGAAAACGCCGGAAGGGTGCATGAGATGGAGGAGCACTAGTTTGGGGCACCCGGACTGAGGAAAGACCGCGTTTTGGCACCCGATCTGAGGGAAGACCGTGTTTTTGGGCAAACTGTAAAACTTGGGGCTTGATAAGCCACGTGCGGCAGCGCATCCTAAGATTCGTGGAATATATATATAAAAACGCTGAATGCGTGTGAGGTGAGTGAGTTTGTGAGAGAGTGAGAGACCAACAGAATGTAAGACATACGCTAATGCTTGTCCTTGGTTTTCTTTTAGTTTGAACCTGATTTGAACCTGAATCTCAGACCGCAAGGACGTGGCACAGGACTTGACAGCCTTTGCAGGACAGGACTTCCAAAGACTGAAGCAAAAGCTAAGTGTGCTAGTGCATGTGACTGTGTTCATGAAAAAACGTAAAAGGGCTCATGTCAACAATTGTTTGTTGCTAATCATAGTATGCTTACTGTAGTGCTCAAAGGAGCACCTACATGTTTGTTCTAAGGGTAAGGTGAAGGAAAAACACCTTTACATGTAAAGGTGTTACGGCAGTTCCATCAGCCAGTTTGAGGAAAGTGTGCAGACATCGTTTACCCTAAAATCCCCAGTCCCATCCATAACCTCTCCCCAACCCTCAACCCGGTTATCCTAAAATCCCTCTACCTATCCACTCATCGAGATCCTAACCCTCCTTCCCCGCTCTGGTTAAGGAGGTCTGTGTAAGCTCTGACTTACAGGCACTGAAACCATTGAGGGGGTGGTTGGTACTGCGTCGCTCCTGCGTCTAGGACCTGAGAATCCTGACAGAAGCACAAGCCCACGTAATATTCAGGTGTAGCCAACCCTCATCACCATTATGGAAGAGATCGCCAAGGTCTTACAGGACCTACAAAGCGAACTAGCGGCGTCCAGACAGGACTATGCCACGCTGTCAGCGCAGGTACGTAGTTTGGCCGCACAAACAGCACCTTTGCCGGGTCACGCACCAGTACAGGTGCAAGTCACCCCAGAGCCCGTGATTCCTCTGGCACCACCTGAGCGGTATGCAGGAGACCCGCAGAAATTCTCTACCTTTATTACGCAATGCCGTCTCCATTTCCTTACGAAGCCGGCAGCATTCCGGTCCAATCAGTCTAGGACTGCATTCGTTATCTCCTATCTCACAGGAGATGCTGCAGCATGGGCAAACCCCTTAGTCCAAAAGGACAATACTATCCTATATGATTGGGCGAGTTTCTCAGTGATTTTGAGAAAATATTCAATCGTAGGGCTGCCACCTTGTGTAAGGATCGGGAATTGCTGACATTGAGGCAGGGAAATAAGGAACTAGTTACGTATGTCACTCAGTTCAACCGATTGGTAGCCGAAGCCGAATGGCCACGCGACAAATGCATGTCCCTATTTTATCAGGGATTGAGGGATGATTTGAAAGATCTTATCGCCCAAGTTGACCCCCAACCCTGAGAATGCTCGGATATGATTGATCTGGCCATGCGGTTGGATCATCGTCAGGCGGAGCGACGGGGGGATAGGAAGAAAGGGGAGTCACGTCCAGCGGCAAGGTTTGACCAATTTAAAGGGACACGAGGGTCAATGGACAAGTCCGATGGAGACGAGCCGATGCAAATTGGGTCGGTTCGAGGTCCCCTATCAAAAGAAGAAAAAGAACGTAGGAGAAAAGATGGTGTTTGCATGTACTGTGGGAAGTCCGGACAATTTGTTCGTGAATGCCCCACAAAGCCCAAGATTCAGGGAAACGCCTCGGCTCGTCGGTAGTGGGGGTCATCCGGTCGAGCCTGACTATTTGCAGGGCCCCAATTGAAGGTTGTCCCAATTTTGCCCCACACATTTCGGTAAGGGGGTGTCTTGGTTTTCAGGCTATATCAAAAGAGGTCACCATGTTGATTGACTCGGGGGCAACGGGTAACTTTATAGATATCCAGTTTGCAGCCAGGTTGGGTATCCCTATCCAGCAAAAGGCAAAACCTGAGTCCGTACGCGCTGTTGATGGTACACCTTTATGCTCGGGACCCATTACACATCACACTCATTTAGTGACCCTGAGTTGTGGTATTGGGCATTGGGAATACATTGCCTTTGACTTAATTGCTGCCCCGCAGTTCGGCCTTATCTTAGGGTTACCTTGGTTGAGAAAACATGATCCTCAGGTTTGTTGGACCTCCGGCTTGGTAAAATTTAGCTCTCCTTATTGTCGGGAGCATTGTGAACAGCCGGTGGCCGCGGCCTCTCAAGTCGCAGGCATTACCGGTGTTCAACCCGAAGCGTGCTCAGAAGAACTACCCACAGAGTACTCAGACTTTGTAGACGTCTTCAATAAGAAAGCCGCTGAAACTCTGCCCCCACATCGGCCATTCGATTGCCGGATAGATCTAGAGCCAGGGGCGACGTTACCATGCAGCCTTATATACGCCTTGACCGAGGCTGAAAACGAACACCTTCGGGAATATATAACAGCCAACTTACAAAATGGCTTTATTAGACACTCTAATTCGCCAGTATCTTCTCCCTTGTTCTTCGTACCGAAGAAGTCCGGGGAACTCCGGACTTGCATAGATTACCGCGGGGTGAAATCGGATAACCATCAAAAACCGTTACCCACTTCCACTCATCCCTGTCCTTCTAGATCAGGTTAGGGACGCGGTCATCTATACTAAGCTGGATCTTCGTGGGGCTTACCATCTTGTGCGGGTGCGCGAAGGTGACGAGTGGAAAACCGCCTTCCGAACCAAATTCGGATTGTATGAATATCAGGTTATGCCATTTGGTCTTTGTAACGCACCTGCTGCCTTCCAGCATTTCTTAGATGAGGTTCTTCGGAAATATTTGGACATATGCGCCGTCGTGTACATTGATGACATCCTCATTTATTCTCACAGCCTAGAAGATCACGTCCAGCATGTACGCGCTGTCTTACAAAAGTTAAGAGAGTACCATCTATATGCCAAACTTGAGAAATGTGTATTCCACCGTACTACCGTGGAATTCTTGGGGTACTACCTTACTCCGACAGGCGTACAAATGGATAAAAAAAGGTAAGGGCCATTCTTGATTGGCCCCCGCCAGCCAATGTAAAAGACGTACAATCCTTTCTGGGATTTGTGAATTTCTACAGACGGTTTGCCAAGAATTTCTCTGAGCTGGTCACTCCGATCACGAGACTTCTGCGCAAAGGCTGCCCGTTCATTTGGGATGCCTTGGCTGAGCAGGGATTTCAACGGCTCAAGAAGGCCTTTACTGATGCGCCGGTATTGAAACATCCGGACTTGTCCCAACCATTTGTGGTGGAAACGGACGCTTCCAGCTATGCGCTGGGAGCCGTTCTGTCCCAACGAGATCCTCAGACGGGCCTCTTACACCCAGTAGCCTACTATTCGAGGAAACTGCTTCCAGCAGAAGTAAACTACATCATAGCAGATAGGGAACTATTGGCCATAAAGGCAGCCTTTGGCGAGTGGCGGCACTATTTGATGGGGGCATGTCACACAGTGACGGTTATTACCGACCATCGCAACCTTCAGTTTATTAGGACTGCCAAGACCTTGAGTCCGCGTCAACTGCGTTGGGCCCAATATTTCGCAGAGTTTGATTTTATTATCACATACAGACCCGGAACGAACAATCGGAAAGCTGACATTTTGTCCCGCTATCCAGACAAGGTCTCTGAGGAAATAGAAACTGTGCCTCGGCCAATAGTCTCTCCAGCACAGATAGTGGGTTTAACCACCAACATTTTTGAGAGCATCCAAAAGGAGCTTTCTATGCATGACCTTCATCAATGGTGCAAACAGGATCCCCAGCACACCATTAAGGATGGGCTCCCGTATCATGGGCATTCTTTGTATTTGCCCACTATACCTCTACGGGAAAAAGCGATGTCATGGTGCCATGACTCCTCCCTAGCGGGTCATCCCGGTAGGGCAAAGACTTTAGAATTGGTAGCAAGACATTTTTGGTGGCCAAGGTGGCGGCTTGATGTTCAGCAATAAGTACAACAGTGTGTAATATGTGCCCGGAATAAAGCCGACCACCAGAAACCAGCGGGCGTCCTACGTCCCCTGCCAATGCCTACTACACCGTGGCATACAGTCACTATGGACCTCATAGTCGAGTTCCCACAAGTGCAAGGCTACACCCCCATACTGGTGGTGGTAGATGCCTTTTCAAAAATGGCTCATTTCATCCCCTGTAAAGGGGTTCCAACAGCCAAGGAAATTGCAGATTTGTTCTTGCAAAATGTGGTTCGCCTTCATGGCCTTCCACGCCGTATAATCACTGACAGGGGTCCACAGTTCACTTCCAGGTTCTGGCGCGAGTTTTGCAACATCATTGGAATGGAAGTTCGATTATCCTCGGGTTATCACCCTGAGACGGACGGCCAAACCGAACGCGTGAATCAAGGACTTGAACAGTTCCTGCGTTGCTTGGCCGCGGGACGAGAGACGACGTGGGTTCAACACACTTGGCTAGCAGAATTGGCATACAACAATGCTGTTCACTCTTCCCAAAACGATCCCCGTTCTTCTGCTTGTATGGAAGACATCCACGGATTTTACCTTTATCCGTCCCAGCAGCAGAAGCGGTATTGCCTACATTGGCAGGACAACGGATCGGAATAGAGCAGGTTTGGAAGGAGGTGCAGGATAATCTTGTAAAAGCCAAACATACATACAAAAAATATGCCGATAAACATCGACGTGCCAGCCCTGTGTATCATAAAAACGATCTGGTATGGTTGTCCACCCGAAACTTACGGTTAGAAGGACCCACAAAATTACAACCTCGCTATCTAGGCCCATTCAGCATAGAAAAAATAATCAACCCAGTAGCGGTTCGGCTAGCCCTGCCACCCCAGATGAAAATCCACCCTACTTTCCACACGTCACTGTTGAAACCAGCTCCGCCTGGCGCGGGCACCCAAAAAACTCCCCCAGTACTCATACAAGGGGAACCCGAGTATGAAGTTCGAGCTATTCTGAATTCCAAAAAATTAAGGAATGGCCAAATCTATTATTTAATTGACTGGGTGGGGTACGGGCCTGAAGACCGCTCCTGGGAACCCTTGCACCATGTGCATGCCCCACGGTTGCTGCGCACTTTCCACAAAAACCACCCTGATAAACCAGGAGGGCCTGCCTTCTGTGGGAGGGGGAGTGCTGTCAGGAGTAGGGTTGGCCTAAGGCCAAGTACTATTGGAATTGTGGGGCCAGGGAGCATGAAGAAACCCATATCCAGAAGGGTATTGTACTTTAGAGGGCTGTTATGCCGTTTCTGCAGACAAAATGCGGCTACAAACTACAAATCCCAGCGTTTGGCTCGCCAGGACTACAATCCCCAGCATGCTTCGCGGGTTCGGGAGCCAATGGGAAGCCGCGCTGGGTGTGGCTCACAAATGCCCATGCGCAAGCCCCGAGGCACAGGGCTTGTGCTCGAGACACCGAAGAGAGAGGACGTAAGCCCAGCAGCTCCCCGGAATCCATACGCGAGGGGCCCAGATCCACTGGAACAACGATCCGGCCCCTCGCTGATACAAGATAAGTGCCGCTCAGCCCAAGCAGAGCCTGGGATCCTTAAGGGAAGCGCAGGGGGCATTGCCTGATCCCCCCCAGAGCCCCTGCGCATCACGTAAAAGCTAAGTGGGCGGGTTCACGGGAAAGTCACATTTGCGAAAGTGAAGGAAGGAAGTGTGCATGGTTTCACGTGCATTTGTCTCGTGGGGAAAACGCCGGAAGGGCACATGAGATGGAGGAGCACTAGTTTGGGGCACCCGGTCTGAGGAAAGACCGCGTTTTGGCACCCGGTCTGAGGGAAGACCGTGTTTTTGGGCAAACTGTAAAACTTGGGGCTTGATAAGCCACGTGCGGCAGCACACCCTAAGATTCGTGGAATATATATATAAAAACGCTGAATGCGTGTGAGTGAGTTTGTGAGAGAGTGAGAGACCAACAGAACGTAAGACATACGCTAATGCTTGTCCTTTGTTTTCTTTTAGTTTGAACCTGATTTGAACCTGAATCTCGGACCGCAAGGACGTGGCACAGGACTTGACAGCCTTTGCAGGGCAGGACTTCCAAAGACTGAAGCAAAAGCTAAGTGTGCTAGTGCATGTGACTGTGTTCATGAAAAAACGTAAAAAGGGCTCATGTCAACAATTGTTTGTTGCTAATCCTAGTATGCTTACTGTAGTGCTCAAAGGAACACCTACATGTTTGTTCTAAGGGTAAGGTGAAGGAAAAACGCCTTTACATGTAAAGGTGTTATGGCAGTTCCATCAGCCAGTTTGAGGAAAGTGTGCAGACATCGTTTACCCTAAAATCCCCAGTCCCATCCATAACCTCTCCCCAACCCTCAACCCGGTTATCCTA
Source organism: Ambystoma mexicanum (assembly GCF_040938575.1). Classification (NCBI taxonomy): domain Eukaryota; kingdom Metazoa; phylum Chordata; class Amphibia; order Caudata; family Ambystomatidae; genus Ambystoma; species Ambystoma mexicanum. The sequence continues at coordinate 799,346,957 of NC_090935.1, read as the reverse complement.
AAATCCCTCTACCTATCCACTCATCAAGATCCTAACCCTCCTTCCCCGCTCTGGTTAAGGAGGTCTGTGTAAGCTCTCACTTACAGGCACTGAAACCATTGAGGGGGTGGTTGGTACTGCGTCGCTCCTGCGTCTAGGACCTGAGCATCCTGACAGAGGCAAAGAAAGTTGCTTACACAATCACTGCTGGGCCTAATACATCCCCTCGCCAGTTTTTACAAGACTTAAAAAGAGCATTTTCTCGCTTTGATGTATCTTTTGACCCCAATTCTAATGAATTTAAAACTGCCTATTTCTATGGGCTACAGAAAGACATCATATCTCAATTGGTCCGTGAATTTGATCATGACAAGTCCCTTGAGTGGATTGTGCATCAAAGCACAAAACTATATGAGGTACTCTGTTGTCAGGGTAGAGAAAGTGATAAAATGAAAGATACTAGACCTAAATCTAAAGAACCCTCAGCAACAGTGATGGAAATCAGGTCAGCCAAAATGTCCCTTGAGTCTGCTCAAAGTCTAGGTAAAAATAATTTGGCACCTGAACAAAGGATTAATCAACAAAGGTCATCACACTCTGCACCAATGTTTCAATCACATTATCCTAGTAATAGGGAGAGCTACATCAGCCCTAGGTATTTAGGAGATAGGCCCCAGGCAGGCTATCGGCCTGATATGTCCAATATGATCAATAACCAGAGACAAAATCAAGATCAAAGAAATGATGGTCCCTACCAGACATTGGGGACACAGAGCAAATTTGATCCCAACACCATGATATATGGTAATCAGGATAGACCCCAATATGTGGATCGATTTGCTGATAATGGGAATCAACATAGGAGCCAGTACCCACAACATGAGAGACAGGACATGAGACAGAACATGAATTACACCCCACGGCAGTACAATGATTCCCCACCAGGGGACTATAACCAAAGGATGGGCGCATCCCGCTCCCCTCCACAAATGAATCAAGAGTCCAGAAACCATCCCAATAGAAATCACTCACCTGAGAGGTATCAGAATAGATCCAATCAGGGAGAAAACAACCAATATCGATCTAGGCCACAGAGAGAGGATTCTAGAGAGATGGAAAGATTCCAGTGTCTCGAGGCCCAAGTGAAGATGTTGGCTGAACAAATAGGAAGGCTCTGTACAGTACAAAAACAGCCATGAAAGGAGGGGGCAGATGGCCATAGCAATGACTTGGGAGCTTCTGAAAAGTGACTAAGTACTCAGGATACATACAGCGCCGAAAAGACAGATTGCTCTGATGTAATTTTGCATAATGACTCTGAGATGTCTAATGATTTAAAAGTGAAAATGCCAGTAAATGAACATGTAACAGAAAGTGCAAATACTTCTAAAAGAGAGGTACGGTTTAACCTAGAGCCAAATCAAACATTGAAGATTTGTACAAATGAAATAAGAAAACCTGAAACTCCAAAAGAACAAAGAGACAGATTTAAGAAAAATGACTCATGCATGGGGAATACCAGTAAACAGGGAGTAAGTGGGGATGCTATAATTTCTTCCCTGGACACTCAGAACAATGACCAAACACAGGCAGAAAAAAGGAAATACTCAAAAGGAGAGTACAGGTCAATCACCTGAAGAATTCTTTGAGCCACATATTTTTGAAGAGGCTGAAAGGGCTGGTACCACACTAAATGATCAGAAATGCACAGAATTAAACAATGACAGATTGCTGAATGATGTTGTTACACATGTTCAGTTGGAGGGTTGTAATGTGTCCCCTGATGATACCTGGATGGATAGGCGAACAGTGGCCACACTCCAAAAAACCGCTGTACATGGAGAAATAAATAAAGTCTATTATGCAGAAATGGACAAAAAGGAGGGAAAAATGTATTTCCATTTACCAATGTGTTTAGCCAAAAGTGAAAAAGGCCTGAGAAATGTGAGCCCCGAAATCAGTAATAATTCACACTTCTTATGTGTGTTAGAGGAAGTTGAAGACAGGTATTATGCTCCCATCACTGTAGAAGAAAAATGCCAAACATTTGCAATGATTGACTCTGGCGCACAGGCCACAATTATGTCTAAGGAGCTGGTAAAGAGTATCAATGAAGGGAGATCTCCACAGAATCAGATCACGGTGAAGGAAAATCAAGGTCCAGTGCATAGCTTTAACGGGGAGGACGTGCCCAATATAGGTATAACTGAGGTTGACATAAAAATAGGAAAACACAGAATGAAACAAGAGGTATTAATCACATCTCTTTGTGAAATTCCATTTCTGATGGGGACAGATTGCATGAAAAGATTGTCTCCTCTCATAGATGGGGTAAAAGGAGTGCTGTGGTCCTTAACCAAAAAACCATTGAGACCTAAGAAACTAAAATAACAGAACAGCAACATAAATTAATGTCACAACGTTGCCAAAACAAATGATGCAGTGGAGGTATATCTAGTGTCACGGTTATATTAATGTGTCAAGACAAAATGCAGAGCGACAATGAAAAACTACCTGTACAAATATACTTGGACCCAAGGAAAAAGTGGCAGACTGCCATAGCTGAGCACACCTTATGTTTTTATTTAAAGGAAAAGACATACAAACAGGATACTGCTCCCAAAGTAGGTTCAGAAAAACACATTACCACTCTTGCTGAAATGCACATGGAAGATGAGCAACCATGGGTTCATGTTGGTATAAGTGACTGTTTTAAAACAATAAAAGCCACTTTAGCGCTTGAACAGGAAAGGAGCTTCATTAATGAGAAATTGTTGCAAAAAATAATGGAAAGGGAGGAGATCCCGAAATTTAGGATTAAAAACCAGTATGTTTCTGGGTTGGACAGTCCAGACTTTGAAAACTGAATTGCAGGAAGATGCATGCTGAAAATTAGTATTGCGCAGAAAACAATTTACCATAATGTATGGATAGTGAGTGGAGCACAAAATGACTTTTACATGGGTAATGACATCATGCACAGAATATGGTCACGCCTAGGTGGGCCGGTACCTGAATTTCAAGACAAAAGAAGGGCTTATCACTGTGCACAACTGGTCCCTTATGCAATTGAATTACAAATGAGGAAAGATACTATTATCCCTGCATTTACCAAACAGTTTGCAATAACACTGAAATGCAAAAATTGACAGCAGATGAAAGATTCTGATGCATTTGTGTGCCTGAATGAATCCATAAAACAGCAAGGCCTGGATTATGAATATGTTCCATTGGTAGATATTGGTGAAGGGTCTGTAAAAATTATGATTAATAATAAATGTTGCCAAGATATTCATTTAGAGGAAAATTCCCCATTAGGAATGGCCATACAAAAATCACATTATACTGCAGATCTAAATAACATGGTGATTGGAAATATCCCTGAAAAGTATGTAGATGCCAAGGGTGAGTTGCCAGAATACCTGGGCTCTCAGCCCAAAGGAATATTTAAAATTAATTCTGTGTACCCTTATGATTCAAGTGAGACAGTGTGCTGTTATCAAGAGAATTGTGTAACATTTGACTTAGATGAAAATGAAATGGAAAATCAGCCCATTGGAATAGAAGCTGACATGCCAAAACATGTAAAAGTGACAGCTTTACAAAGAGACACAGCCACACAGCTAGAGGAAAGCGCCGAGATTCCCCTACCAGAACATTTTCCTGAATTTTCCAAAATGGTAGAAGAAAAGATCTTATTAGCGGATGCGTGTGACAACGATGAGGATAGAAATGAATTGAGGAAGATAATTATGGAATTTAAAGATGTATTTGCAAAAGACGCTTATGATTGCGGGCTAACTAATATACTTGTGGCCACACTTCTGGAAGGGTGTAGCAGAAGTCCAGTATTTGTATGCCTGTATAGACTACCGCTGGCATGTTTAGAATCATTGGCAGAGATTATTAAAAATTTAGAATCATGAGGAATCATCTGGCCTATCCATAGCACATCCAACACGCCCATTTTAGGTGTGTTAAAGCCAAATGGTCAATGGCGGCTATGTGCAGATTTGAGGGAGTTCAATAAAACAGTACCAGTGTCCAGATGGCCACTGCCATTCATTAATCAGGGCCTAGCTCAGGTACATGGTTCAAAAGTGTTTACCACATTAGATCTCACCTCTGGATATTGGTGCGTGCCATTGGCAGAGGAGATACAGAATTTAGTTTCCTTTACATTTGACAGGACTCAATACGCATGGGTTAGAACTCTGTTCGGGTACGTTAATAGTCGGAATTAATTTGGAATATTTTTGAGGAAGGCCATGCCTGATGCAGCAGAAAGAGGAACCATAGTTTATGTGGATGATGTCCTGATAAAAAATGAAAGCTTAAAAAACCATTTTGATGAAATAAGACATGTTCTTGGCCAATTGCGGAAAGCAGGCGCCAAAGTATCTTTACAAAAAGCACAATGGTGCAAGAAAAAAGTGAATTTTCTAGGCCATGAAGTAACTGAACATGGACTAAATCCACAAAAGAAGAAAATAGAGGCCATACAAAAACTAAAAGACCCTAGAAATGTGAAAGGGGTGAAAAGTTTATTAGGAATGACAGGATATAAAAAAAAGTTCATTGAAAATTATGCTGAAATCACTCAACCATTGACTAAACTGCTAAAACTAAATACGCCCTGGAAATGGGAGAAAGAGCAGTCTGAGGCAGTAGCCAAATTGAAGGAATGTCTTATAAAAGCAGCATGTTTAGCATACCCCATAAAGGATAGGGATTTCTTTATAGAAATAGGTTTCTCTGAACATTGTATGTCAGCAGTATTATCGCAAAAACATGATTTGAATCACAAAACCATTGCCTATGCAAGTAAGGCATTTTCCCAAGTTGAAATGAAATTTAATGAATGTGAAAAGTCCCTATTAACCACTGTGTGGACGCTACAGCATTTCCGCCCCATTGTTTAGGGAGAAAAGGTGATTATTGAAACAAATCATCAACCTTTGCAATTTTTAGAGAGTAAAAGAATTAGGTCAGGTAATCTAGCGCAGTCCAGAATCACTTCATGGACGCTGGCATTACAGGGTTTTCCTGTAGAAGTGAGATATGGACAAAATAAAAAGAGCCCAATCACTCAGGGCTTGGCAGATTTACATGACTGTGCAACTGAACAATTATCAAACGAACTAGAAGTGGAACCTAATTTACAGGAATTTGAACAATCACACAAAGCTTTTGATGAAAAGACATGCAAGGAGTTGCCAACTGTATATGTTGATGGTTGTGCTTTTCACATTGAAAATGACAGTAATAAACAATTAGTGTCAGGAATAGGAAATGTCTGGTTGAAATGTGAAGGCATTCCCAGCATAGGGATGAGAATTGGACCTAGGAGCAGTCAAGTAGCGGAATTGGCAGCCATTTATGAAACAATTGCTACTGCAGTTGATAATAAATTCAGTGAAATTGTCCTAGTGACTGATTCTGACTATGCACGAAAGAGTTTCGTGGAATATTTACCTGGCTGGAAAGAGAGAGGCATGATTACATACAACAAAAAGCCACTTAAACATGGGAAAATGATACAAGCCATAGATAAATTGGTGTCAGAAAATGATTTGACAATATACTGGAGAAAAATTTGTGGGCATTTAAAAACTCCAGGAGAGGATAAGGAGGGAAATGATAAGGCAGATCACCTGGCTAAAATTGGGGCTGTGATTGGAGAATTACTACCTATTGAACATTTACTGGGTGAAATACAGATTGAAGTAGTAACACGTTCTAAAGCACCAAAGGAGACAAGAGCAACCAGTGGTACAATGTAGTTACAATACACCGACCAAGATTTGATTGAAGCACAAAAGAATGATCGAATTTTGGGAATCTATTATAATCATTTGCTTGATCGTGAACAAAATCCTTTAACAGAAAATGATTGTGTGGGAAAAGAAGAATTGAGGGTGCTATTAAAAAATAAAAAAACGAATTAGATTACAGGATGGACTCATGGTTTGAGAGTCCATAACAGGACAGATACAATGGGTGGTACCCCTTTCATTCAGAGGGTTAATGGTACACCATGCACATGATGCTATAACTGCAGGCCACAGAGGTTCACAGAAAACATTGGAAATACTAAAATATTATGCTTATTGGCCACATATGTCCCAAGATGTAGAATTATATACTAGAGGATGTCTAGTATGCGCCCAATTTAAACCCGCTTCACCAATGCATAGAGCCCCATTATTGAAAAGAGGCCTAACTCTTCCATGGTCAGATTTGCAAATAGACTATGTAGGGCCTGTGAAGAGGTCGAGCAGAGGGAACGGTTACATTTTAAGTGTGGTGTGTTTGATGTCGAAATGGATTGAGTATATTCCTGCACCAGATTGTAGTGCGCAAACAGCAGCCACATTGCTAGTGAATCATGTGTTTTCGAGGTTCGGGTTGCCACAAAGAATTGAATCAGACAGAGGAAGTAATTTCACTAGTGCTCTAATGAGTATGGCATGGCAAATACTGGGTGTGAAAAGAAAACTACATATTGCATATCGGGCGGCTTCTTCAGGTGGAGTTGAACGGGGCAATAGGTCTGTTATGGACATATTAAAGAAATTTGTGGCAGACGCAAGTTCCACCTGGGATTTACGTTTACCTTTGGTTTTGATGGCAATCAGATCAACTCCTGCCAAAGCAACAGGTATTAGCCCCCATGAGGTCTTGACAGGTAGGAAAATGGTGTTGCCACAACACCTGCTATACAGAACACATGAGCAGACACTGGTGAGTGCATCCACAGTTCATGAATACATTGATGAACTGAGGAAGTATTTTTTTTTTTTATTGATTTAATTGTGTTACAATTTTTACAAAAATCCGACCAATGATAGTTTGTTGAATTGTTCATTCTTAATTCTGAGTGAGATCTTTTATCAGAAAGGCCAATTTCACAAGTTCAGTTTTTCCAGAAACAGAGACAGACCGATAGTGCACCTTCTGTTGTTACCGCTAGCCAATAGGACCCATAGATTTTCTAAGTCGAGGGTGTGGTAATTCTTCAGTGGGTCGGCCAAAAATCGGTGTCTGTTCCCTGTTAGGCCAGGGCATTCAAGGATCAGATGCTTAGTAGTTTCCACAATGTCCGATGTTTCACAGAACCGGCAGTTGTTTGAGCTGGATTGATTTCGAATCGATAGGACTTCATTTGTTTTCAATTGGTTCAGTCTGAACCTTAGGAAAGCTCTGCTTAGCCGTTTATCTGGGAACTTGCGTAGGTATCCACGTACCCCGTCAAGTTTCATCGGCATGCTGGGTAAATTGGCTGTCATCGAGTAGTTGTTTGCAACTTCCAGTGTATTTATCCAGTCAGCTTCGAGAAGTTTCTTTGATACCTGGTTGGGATTTTGTATTAATGTTTCCAGGTTGATGTTTAGTTCTTGAAGAATGGAGAGGTTATATTGGGCCCATTTGGTCAGCATTGAGTTGTTCCCATAGTTATTTTCTCTCCTGATAAGGTCCAGAACTTTGTTTTTTGGAGAGTCGAAGACTTAACGATATAGCATAATGGTCGATCTCATTTTTAAGGCCCGAAGAGAGGATAAACACAATTCTCTTCTTATCAGTGTTATCGGTGTCGAGGTGGCCAGGTTTAAAACACCCCGCCAGAAGAAACCTTCAAATTTTGGCCAGATTGAGTCAGGGATCAGGGGCATTGCATCCGTGCCATAAATCAGGACAGGAACGACTTTAGCTTTGTAAAATCTTATAACGGGAATGATGGAGAATCTTCCATGCTTCCTGTCCACTGCTTTGGCCTGCGCCGTAAGCTTCTTCAGTTTTATCCAAAGGGCCTCCTGCATGACTTGTTCTTCCTTGTCGTTGCTGATCATAATGCCCAGATATTTAAAGGCCTCGACGGTTTCCAGCATCTTCCCTTCTCCCTACCAAGTGAATTTTTTCCTTCTTATGGCTGCTATTCCCAGTATTAGAATTTTTGTTTTTTCTTCATTCAATCTTAAGTTGTTTTCTGCCATATAGCGTATGAGATTGTCTAATTGGCGTTGCAAGCCTATAGGGGTTAAATCCATGAGGATGATGTCATCTGCATAGAGTAGTCTCTCGATTTTTGAGCCTCCTAGGGATGGGGGGAAACTTCTGATCAGTTCTGATGATTTCTTGTAGTCTGCTATATAGGCATTATACGGGGCTGGTGCTAGCGGGCATCCCTGCTTTACGCCCCTTGATGTAAATATTTCCTTGACAATCTGCCTTCGGCACTTAGTCGCACCCGTATTGAGATTCCATGATGTAAGGCTTTTATGGGTTCCAAGATGTCGCTTGGACAATCTAATCTTTCCAATTTGGCCCATAGTCGTTGTCTGTTGACCTGGTCAAAAGCTTGGACCAGGTCAATAAAAGCCATGTAGATAGGAGGGCCTCCCTGCAATACTCTGGCTTTCAGAGAACTTAGTAGAAAGATGTTAGTTGTTGTTCCAGAGTTTTTTACAAAGCCGTTTTGAAATGGATCCACTTGGTCCGAGTCCATGATCCATTTTTGGTAAGCGTCCAGGGCCAGAGATGCAAACACCTTGCCCATGACGTCCAAAAGGGCAATCGGTCTATAATTACCCGGGTCGTCTGTGGGACCCCTCTTGAAAATAGGTACGATAATACCTCTTTTCCAAGACAGAGGGATATCCTGAAGGTGGTTGCAATTGCCATAGTTCTGGATGGGTCTTAAGCTCAGCGTTACAGAGACCATTCGGCCCGGGGGCCCTCGAGTTGTTCAATTTGGTTATTTTTAGCAGAATCGTTGCTTCGTTAGGAGGGATATTCCAAAATTCGGTATCATGGACTGTTGTTCTAGTACCGAAACCAAACGAAAGCTTGTTGTCAATTATCGGTGCGGACAGATTTGAAAAGTGGGTTATCCACTTGGCCTCTCCTACATTATTCTGGATATCTCCAGATGTTTTATTTAGAGTTCCCTTAATCAGGTTCTAAAATTCCTTAGGTTTATTTCCGCAGATGGCTGACAGCATTTGTTCTGCGTCACACTGGTAGAGTTTGTGGCGGTAGTGTCTAAGCCAACTCTTGTATTCGCGGACAGCCAGCCTCCACAGGTTAAGGTTTTCTGCGGTAGGTTTATTTAAGTATACTTTCTTTAAGCGTCTGTGGAGCCTTCTTTTTTCCACCAGATCGATATTATATAGGTGGTTAGGGGGTGTTGCCGATTTGCGGGACTTTGACATTGGTATCGAGAATCTGATCAGCAATGGGGTGTAATCCAGGATGTCTCTAACAGATTTTCCCAGAGTCTCACCATTAACTTGGGAGCGGGAATATTGGGAATCGATATCTCTGAGTCCTTTTTCCGATATCTTTACCCGATTCCCCGTATTCGACTTTTCCAAGGGGATTGAGTAGGCGAGAGAATAGGGTCTGCAGTTCTTCCCCTCTGTAATGAGAAGGTTATGATCGCTGAACATCGTCCGCTTAACCGCAAAGGTATGGATCAACGAAAGTAGGTCCTTTGAGACGAATACATGATCGATCGAAGCGTGTTGGTTCCCTCTTTCCCACGTGGGGATCTCCAGGTTAGCGTTGGGGCGCATCAGGTGAAGGTTATGCAAATCCCTTGCTCTCATGAGATGCTCAAGCAGTTTCCCTCTTCTTCTTGCCGGAGTGTTTTGATGTTTGTGATCTTGTCCGATCCCTTCGCATACTGCGTTGAAGTCCCCGTTTACGATGATGTTATGATGCTGAATTTTTTCGTCGGCTTCATCGAACAAATTTGAGAGGGTGGATTCAAATTCCCCGTTAGATGTTACATCTAGGTTCCAGTATATATTAAGTAAGAGGGTTTTCCCCTCGTTCGAAGTCTGGGAGAGCTCCGGGTTGAATGTTTGATTTAGAATCATCGCCTGGATCCATTTAGGTGTGGCCAGAACTTCAATTACTTTAAGTCCCGATCCTGATCTGAGAGCCGTGATTAGCCCTGCAGATGGTCGACCCATGGGTCCCTTTATTGCTGCTGAAAAAGTTATTTCATACCCGTCCAGTTGGGGTTTAGTAGTCAGCCAGGTCTCCTGCAGACACAGGATATCGAAGGTGCCTAAATTGACATCCGTTATTTTAGTTAGGTGCTCGAATCCACGTGTGTTCCAAGTTCCCAGTTTTAGGGGGTTCTTTAGGTCTATTTTAAGTCGATTTTCCCTTTTTCCTGCATCTGGTGAGTTGGTTCCGTCTTCTGATGATAGTTGCTAATTTTTCTTGTTACGTTGTGATTCTACCTTAAGCCAGGTCCAAGGCCTTTTGGTTCTCTCTTCTGTTTTTTCCAGTTGATTCCGTGGTACTAATTTCTGAGGCTGATATAAACTTCTCTGCAATCGTACTTGGGGTTGCTCGGGCGCTAGCTGTCCCCTGTGACGATTGGTTAGAGAATCGGGGTCCGCATCTGGAACTGTGCGTCTTCTTAATTTCTTGTTTATTCGCTTATTGTCAGATGAACGTAAGTGGTCCATCCTGCTGACATAATGGATGCGAGAGGGACCGGGCTTTGTTGGTGAGATTATCGGTTCTCTCAGGCCCGCCAGTGATCGAGATGGTGGTTCAATTTGGTTGTTTGACCGCTTAATTTCTGTAAGTTCGTAACCGAGGATCACCAGCGATTCTATTTCCTTCATCAGTTGGTCCTTGATGATTTCTGAGTTTAAGTGAATATATGAATAGTCCTTTCTTCCTGATGTGCTTGGTTCCACCATCCACAAGTCGTAGTTTCTGATCTGTCTTAGGCTTGGGATTTGGGCCAGTATTTTCAGGATATTGGTTCTGTTCAATGTAGTTTCTCCACCGTTAGGATTGATCTTTTTCAACCTAATGATGGAGTCACTTACAATTTGCTTCGTTGGGACCTTTGGGTCCCTTTCTCTCTCCTGCCTTATCGAATTTTTGATAGTTGTTGCTGCACGATGATTCTGAGAGAGTAGTTGAGGTCTGTTGTTGGATTCATGTTGCATTTCGTATGAGCGAGTTTTGTGATTGGGTGCCCTCACAGGATTGCGGGGACGTAGGCTCACAGACCGAGATCTGATTCCTCGATTAGAGGTATTTGATGTTCTCACTACGTGATTATCAGTTTTTTTGTTGACTGTTCGGTTCTTTGGATTTTCTGCACAGTCTTTTTGTTTTTTTAAGTGTTTTTTTGCTACACGTAATTCTGGTGATGATCGATCGTACAGAAAAACTTTAATTGGTGGTTCTCGTTTATCTGGTGAAGTACACGCTTCTGTGGCTTTCCGTTTTGAGGCTTTTTTCTTGCTTGGATCAAAGCCAATTTCATCAATCGTTATCGAGCTCCAGTCAGATTGATCTTCTACAGTCATTACTGAGTCCGATATCTCCTCTGGTCCTGTTAAATTTATTGTGATCGGTTGATGGTTCGTCAGGGTAGAGTTTTCTGCTTGTGACTTAGTTGATGGGTCTTGGGTTCGTTCCACCCGCTTGGTTTTATTCTTTACTAATTGAGAGCATTGTAACGTCACAATCTTTTTTGGGTTTTTCTTTGCACCAAAGTGAAATGCGGTCTGTTGCTGGTTGAAGATCCCGTAGGAAAAAACCTTCGGGATTTGATCTGGACCGTTGATGGTGACCGTTCGGTGACCCACTGATTTTGTGTAGGAGAAGGGATTTGACGTTGAAGGCTTAAGTCCAGTAAAGGTTGTGGTTCGATTGTCCTTGTGGGTGGGCTTATTATTTTCGTCTATTATCGCGATTATTGCGTCAAGGGGATCCAACAAGTTTTCTGTTTCCGAGACGTTGTTATCGCGTGTTTGAGAAACTTCAACCTCGTGTTGGTCCTGAGCTACAGGTAGAGGAGGATCCTCCAGATTTGTTTGGGTAGATGTTGACACTCTATTAGCTTGATCCCCCAATGAGCCATACATGGGCAGCAAGGTTTTAGAGAGAGCCGTTTTAAGTGATTGGTCTATTCTTGAAGCGAGGTTGCCGTTGTTAACAATGATGAAGCCTTCAAGATAGTTCAGCTTTGACTGCATTGATGCTATTAGGGACGTCTGATCTTGTAGAGTGTCATTAATGCTCTCATACAGCTTGCTAAAAGGGGCAAGCGCGATCGTCACCGTAGACATAATAGACATCAGATCTGCGTTTTTGTGTTGAGGCGTTGATTGGGGTGTCGGGTAGCCTCCATCGTTCGGTCTTCTCAGTTGTATCGGAGTACAAGGAACGTTGAACGAACTGGTGGAGCCTCTAGTTTTTGTTGAGGCAGGGCTCTTTACTCTGAGGTGGGGAGACTTGATGGTTGCTTGTACTGGGATGGGAGGACTCGGAGCGTCAGACATACTCCTTTGGTCAAAGCTCTGGCAAACCGGGTTTATGGTAGGCTCTATGTGAACTGCGGTTGAGCATTCTCTCGGGGATGTGGTGTTTAACCTCTCACCTTTTTTATTTAGTAAGATTGCAGCTGTATCAGGGGTTAGTTCAGTACTTTGGTTAATTGTTTCCGTTGTTGATATGAATTTGGGAGTGCAATGCCATCTTACCAAAGAAGGATCTTTTGCCGCTAATGGCGGTGTTCTGGACTGCAGTTCTTGAGGTTTTTTGAGATGGCCCCCTGGCGCTGAGTTTGAATGGGAGGCAAGTTGCTCTTGATGGATTAAGCTGTCCAAAATTTCGTTGTCAGAGAGTTCGTCCTGGGGGATCCACCGGCTATCCAGTTTCCTTTTGAAAAAGTCATTCAGGGCCACCTCAGTGAGGGGTATTGCGGGGTGTTTCATGGGTCCCATTTATTTGTTTTGCGGGACCGTGGATTTCGTGATCTCCCTTTTTCTGCACTTGCTGCTTGTGTTGCGATGTCGTTTGATGTAGATTTTGGTAGTTGGATTCTGATCTTCCTCAACTGACAGGATTTTGTCTGGATTTTTGGGTTGTGAGTGGGGAGCTTGTTGAGCAGACATCGCCTGGGCTACTTGATGTACTTTCTTCAAAGGTGTATTAAGGAGACGACTTCCCGATCTTCCAGGCTCTGATAATGAAGCCTCATCCTTGTTAAGGATGTCTGCGCCAGGTAAGTGAAGTTCTAGGTTGGGAAAAGGTAATGGGTTCAGCGTGCACTCATTAGTGTCTTTAACTGACTCGGAGTGGTGAGAGGACTCTTTAGGGCTCGACAGGGCATTCCAATTAGGTGTTGGGTGGACCTCAACATTGAATAATGATCCTTTTGCGCTGATGGAGTGGGTTTCCACCTGGGCTGGTGGGAAGTGTTCAACTGCCATTTCATTTCCCTCTGAGGGAATTGCAGTATCCGTTGCAGCGAAGTTTGGGTCTCCTTTGTGTCGTGGGAATGCGTCAACCTGCCCGCAAGATGTACTGGGAGCCGCGTTCCCCAGAGGAGAGGGGCAGGTCCGCTTCCCCGCCTCCTCTGAGGCTGTGATGGGCTGCCGGGGGTCCTTGTCCACGGCACAGCCCAGTGACTCGCACACCGGGGAGGCGGGGTGGGAGGAGCCACTGCCCGTCGCCTCCCCGCACTCCGCCGAGACGGCCAGCCCCGTCGCCGGGTCGTTTACCGGATCCATGGGCTGCAAGGTCTGGGCGAGCAGGCCCGGAGAAGCCACGCGCCTCACTGCCCTCTTGGGGAGCGCCAACGTTTCACCTCGCTTCCTCGTGGGCATTCCACGCGCAGCGGGCTCAGCAGTCTCTCTCCTCGCACAAAGAGCCCGGCGTGAAGGCCCCTCCCCCTCCTCCTCAGGTCTCACAGAGTCACGGTCCGCCGAGACAGCTCGGAAAGGAACAGGAGGTAAGGATGGCGTGCGGAAGGCGGGTACTGGGATGGGAAGGGTAGATGAAAAGGGAGTGAAGGAGGGGAAGGAAGGAATGGGGTGGGAGGGAGGGAAGGGTAGGACAAGGGTTCGGGAAGCGACAGGGGTGAAAAGTGAGCTTTCAATGGCGGCAGGTTGTGAGGGGCGAGCTGGTTCCAAGTCAGGGGCTCTAATGTTATTTGGCAGAGTTACCTCGAGTCCTGAATCGGGTCTTGGTTCGAGGGTGTTGATGTCGGGTGGGCGAACCTCCATCATGGAACGGGTCCGGTGGTAGTGAGTTGATCGGGCACTTCAGCAGGAGCGGGCAGGTTGGAATAAAAACACTGCCCCTGCGATATCCCGCGAGGTCCCGCCAAGGTCTGCCAAAATCTGCAAGCTCACTCTGCGCTCGCTCTGCGGCCGCTCCGCGGATAAAATGGCTTTTCAAGCCCACACAGGATATATATTTACAACATGCATTTGCTTTTGTACAGAGAAATCTAGAAAGAGCTGCTGACAGTGCCAAATCATATTATGATAAAAAGTCAACAGTAAAGGAATATTGTGTAGGGGATTAGGTGTATAAATTTAATTTTGGAAAAAGTAAACAGAAAAATTCCAAATTCCTAGCAGCCTGGCAGGGGCCATTCCGAATTATAGATAAAATCTCTCCTGTAGTTTATAAAATTTTAAAGACTGAAGGTGAAACAGCAACAGAACAGTTTGTGCATGTGAATCAGATTAAGCCATGCCATCCCAGACATGAAGTTAAACGCCTTGAGCGTGTAGAAACAGATAAAGTCCCTTGAACATAAAAAGTGCAATAAGTGAGTCCAGACAGAAGGTAGCGACAGAGAAGTTAAATAAAGATGGTTGATTATTATAATGGCACATAAACACTGTAATATATGTCTATATAAACAAAATAAAAAAATAAAAATAAGAAGCTGAAGTTTATGGAGTTGGTGTGCAGAATGAAAATGTATTAAATATTGAATGCTGTTTTATGTATGATTGTTTTCTTTTTAACCTGTGCTTAATTTCAGAAGGCGAGAGAAAAAAGGGTGAAATGTTTTACAAAGCATGTTTTATTTTTGGCAAAAGGGTGAAATTAGTATTGTGCTATATACTTAATTTGTTTCTTTTCTATTTGATTTAGAATATTAACATATTTGTACCGGAGGTCACGGTAGGCGATGGAGTCCTGGAGTCCCCTGGATGAATACAAATGATGCCTGCCTCCGGGTGGAGGTGAAGACAAAATTACCGGAATGCCAAAGAAAAGATGACTTCTATGGAAAAGGATCCAAGAGTACCAAGATGGAAGAGCACCCGAATGAACCAAAGGGTGTGACATCGCCGGTCGGGACATATCAGAGGCAGACAAGTGTCAAGGAGTGTGGAGTTCCACGCATTTATTATTTTAATTAGTTATTTTAATCTGTTATATTAATTCTTTATTTTAGCTATTTGTTTTATTTTATTATTTTGTGACTGAACTCAAGTGCAAAGTAAGACACTGAACTATGGACACTTCCATTGGGAAGAAAGGTGTAGAACATTTTATAAGAACTAATGGATTCAAAAATGAGTTTTAATATTATGATGATTGAACAGTGATTTTTCGATTTTCATTTTTCACATATGGATATTCATTTCGTTGGATTGTATACATTTTAAAGGAAGAAAAAGAGCAAGTTGTTTTTTTTTTCTCCAATTGGCTTGGATCATAGCCGAATTCTCAAAAAAAAGGAGGGAATATGTAAGATTATTTTATTTAGTATTTTAATGCAGGCCACTGCATGGGTTAAATGCATTGCTATAATGTGGTACAGCAAGACATGTGTCATTTAGCATTTTTTTATGCAGCACCACTGCATGGGTTTAATGCATTGCTATAATGTGGTACAGCAAGGCATGTGTTGCCAGTGTGACATGGACATGTAAATGAAGACAGGCTATTCAGTCAAAAACGATTTCTACATCTAAAATGCAAACAATTGTTACATGTAAAATGCACATTTTTTTTTTCTCATCTGAAATGCCTCTGTTGCAGGAGACACATTAGATAATTAATGAATTAACACCATTAACAGTACTAACATAATTCTAACTTTTAATATTGTAATGTGTTCTCCAGTGTAAAATGAGGCAGAAAAGACAGGCTCATTTTAAACGTGCATCCCGATTTTTTTTCTTTTTGCTTCTCTCTGTGCTCTGTCCACAGTATTTGCAGGAAGCAAAAACTCGAATAAGCAGGAAATCAGTTTTGTTACAGTTGCTTGCTGTAAAAGTAAGCCATTGTTTTAAAAAGGAGGGTAGGACATGATAGAATTTTATTGGTTGAATGTCATCATGTAGGCGGTAACAGAGGTCTTCTAATGAATCTCGGAGAGAAAGAAAGGGAGAAGGCATTTGGCACAGCTGGGAGAAAGACTCGGCTGGTGTGGCTGGGGAGTTTCCTGATTGAGAAGAAGGTCCCAGTGCACTGCTACACAGGTTGGGAAATTCCAGTCAATAAACCCTGGCTTGAGTGACGGCAGATGCACGTCCTCGCTGGGGTGATTTAAGAGGGGGCACTGAGCCATTTCCAGAAGACGACCAGCCTGAGGAATTCGCATGCAGCACAAGGTCGGTAAATATATTGCAGAGTGCGGGGGCGGTGTGTGTGTGCGAAACATATTCAGGCAGAGTAGAAGAGGAAATTCCTGGATTTAATCAACATGTCTAATGTTGCAAATTGAGTGTTCTCTTGCTGTATTCCTTTTCATTTTGTTACAGATAAAGTAAAGTGAATATTTCTACTGCTGTGAAACTTCCAGTAATTTCTGTAAAACGGGTAAGATGGTGTTGAAATGCAATTGTTTATAATACACTAAAATATCTGAAAACAGACGGGTAGTGTGTTTTTTTTTTTTTTTCTTTTCTTGGTGCATCCATCATTATAGCACTGGTAATATGGGGAAGATTTTAGACAGTGCATTTGTCAATTTTCATGTAGATAAAACAGAAAGAACAAGGTAGCTAAAAATCAGACTTGGCAGTGAAATAGCTGTGTGCATGGTTCCACACAGTATATGTGTGTGTGACATTTGAGTGGGACATAATGGAATAGTCTGCTGGAGGTAAATGAGTCAGCCGAAAGAGAGACTTCTGGATATAGTTCACTAATGTCAATAAATTAGTAATATACCACATGATTTAACTCGCTGGTTAGATAAATCAGTGAGAACAGCCCAAGGTGGCACTCCATATGAAAATGTGGTGTTTCTGAAATGTAGGCCTGAGGTGTCTCTAGTGAACACACGAACAATCTAAACAAAAATAAGGGGATCTGGATGTTGGGGCCACAAAGAAAACAAAGAAATCATGCCCACAAGTAAAAATGCACACCAACTAAATATATCTGTGTACTGAAATAATGCTCACCAATATACTACCACAATTCCAACCCAATCTAAATGTAAGGAGTGATTATTGCTAAATTACTTTTATTTTTGGCGGTAAGAAAATATTGCTAGGCCCCAAATCTACACAAAATACCCAACAGATCAAACTGCCTTTGGTTATTCGCCTGTGGCATATTCATTAGCTGTTGTGAATTGGATCCGTCTGTACTAGTTAACATCGCCACTTCAATGGCGTACTTGGACAGTTTTTCGGAACCAATTTTGCTTCCTCACCTCTTCGAGTATCATCTTTTTTGCGATTTTTTTCCTGCAGAAGTCTGCAGTAATGTGCAATGTTCAACTGAATTTCCGACCACGGTTTAGCTTCTGTACCCACTAATTTCTTTAGCTGCTTCTGCTTTTGCTCTGGCAGCCCTTGCCATAATATTTGATAGAACACAGGTATAGATTTCCCCTAAGATTCCCGAGTTTCAAGCGCACAGGCGTCTTGGAAATTTTTAATGTAAATCAAAGGATCCTCTCCTTCTTTCATCTTTTTTGTCATGATAGTTCCAGTATCGGACGTGTCCGGATATAGTACTCGAAGCGCTTTCCAAACTGCTGCTCAGCAATTGTTAAATGGCGCTCCATCATGCACGGTGTTGACTGTAGTCACACCAGGGTAGCCTGCCCATGTCCATACATCGTCAGCTCTCTCACCAAGTATAGCGATCAGAAGACCTTTAATGTCCCCTATAGCCAATAGATTTCCTCCCGTCCTTTTTTCTAGCTCATTTATCCATTTCCCAGCACCAGAAGTCAAAATCGGGAGTTTACACCTTAGATTATCTCTGTCCATTTGAGGCCATGTTATATACTGTGGCCTCGTTCCTCCTTTTTCTAGCAAAGGGAACTGTGACACGCCAACCTCGTTCTCACCTCTCATCATTTGTCTATCCACTGCCGGGGTGATATTCCCACGTCGACATCTGCCTGGTAATGATCTTAACCTGCTTACAGAAGGTGGGGACTCCCCCCTCTGACCATGGGGTTTCCCCTTATGTCGGTCTGACTGTGTCAGTGGCTCTGATGCTTTAGACACAGGTATTTTTAAATCCGACCATCTTATTCCCTTATCCATAGGCAAACACCCCTCTGGACTACATACATTACTTCTCTCTCCCCCCTGGAAGGTTTCCCTTTCTTCGTCTGACACTTCCTCTGCCCAACTCTTGAAACTTCTCTCGTCATCATTTCTATTCAGAGTTAGTCTGTCTAAAGACAGCTCCTTATGTCTCATGCTACATGAGGCTTCCTCTGTGTCATACAACTGAGTGCTCTCAAGAAGATAATTTTTTTCCTTTCCCCTGCGTTCCTTCTGAGCTCTCATGTCATGGTATACTTTATCAATCGCTTTCCCAATACTTCTTGAGTTAAACTCGTCTTCTGGATTTGCTCTAGACGGGCCTGGTAAAGATTCATATTCGGGATAAAATTCCTCTATATCTTCCCATTCTACCAATGGATCAGGATTTCTTACTTCCCTTTCCAAATACTTGCGATTGTGTGCTCTATGCCTTCATTTACGTTCCATGTCATCATCAACTTCTCTGTGCTTTCTCGCTTCCTCTCTTGCTCTGTCTTCCTCTTTCTTTTTCATATCCCTTCATTCATATGCTCTTCGTATGTCCTCATCCCTTTGTCTCTGTATTCTTTTCTCTCTTATACTTTCCTGTTCATCATTTATTCTTTGTCTTTCTATCCTGTCCTTCTCATCAGCCGTTCTTGTGTCAGATTTTCTTTTCTTTTCTGCTGTCTCCTGTTCTTTTGCTTGCTCATCTTGATATAACTGTTCCCGTCTTTGTCTATCTTTTCTTTTCGCTCCTTTATCTTTCAATCGTTCTTCTCTTTCCCTGTCTTTTTTATCCTGTCCGTCTTGATCTCCCCTTGTCTTACATCCTCAATGCCTTTACCATCAAGTTTAAGTAAAATCTGACCTCCCATTCATTCGTTCTCTAAGAGCGCTATCTCATCAGTTGTATCCTTGTCTCCTTTCCATCTCTTTATTTCTCTCCTTATATCTAGAGATGTGCTTGCTCAATCACTTCTCTCCTTGTCGCGTCTCTCCTTGTTTCTCGAGACTTTGGAGGTTACAACTTTCTTGGTATCTTTCTCTGGACTCTCATCACTACTTTGTGTAGGTGACTAAAATAAGGGATTGCTATATCCCGCGCTGCTTTAAGTTCCCTTAATGGGTATAATCCATCATCTTTCTTAACTTCGTCTTTCAATACAGATGGGGTGGGCAGAGCGGAAAGCTCTTCACCCCCCTCTTTGCATAGATTGACTATCCATCTAAAGGAGGCTTCTTCTCCTTTTCTTGTTGGCACATTTTCCAAAGTTCTAGACTCGCTAGGTGCTTTTCTAGCTTCTTTTCCGTGTACGCTGCATGCAAATATGTCGTCATATGCTGCAGGACTACCTCCGATAATGATTCGCCTTGGGGCCATTGCATACAATTTTTATCTGCGGTTCCTTTAACCCATTCTGCACTGTACTGTCTAAGTTTGGGCGCGTGTTTCGGCAGCTGCTTGCAAAGATGCACTAATGGAGTAATCTCTTCCATTTTTAACATTTTACTTTTCTCTTTGCTAACACTTAATTTTCAATCACCGATGTTTTAAATACGTCTCAAGCTACATACAATATGAGCTAATCGTCGCATGGGGTCAGGTGGAGGTGTTGAGGTGGGCATGCTTGCTGCAATCCTGTCCCAGGGGCACGCGGTTGTGCAGGCCACTGTGAAGGCGCCTGTGCAAAATCATGTTCCTGGGCCATTGAATGCAGCAGTGTGCACCTGCCAGGATGCCTCCACCCAGACCGAAACCCCCTTGTCGGCTGGTGTGTACATCCAGACAAACACCTCCTTACCAGTGGGTGTGTCCATCCGGGATCATGTGCTACCCCTGCTGGCCGGGTTGATGAGGCGGATAGGTGTCATTCGTGATGATGGGCAGGCTACTCGTAGTCTGCTTGCCCATCATCATAATGAGCTATACTGCCTTGTGGTCTTGCTTGTAGCAGGCCTGTTCCGTGGTGGACTCCATGGACTGTTCACTGCTGCGACCATCTCCTTGTCTTCCTTCCCTGTGCACCAGTTGTTCTCCAGGGTGCCTTCCGTCCAACATACCAGCAGGGCCCCCTCTGCACCAGTCCCACCCACAATGCCCTGTCTGGTGGAGCTCACTTTCCTGCCCGAGGTGGGAGTCCCAGGCACAGCGGCTGAGGTGGTCACCATGCCTACCCAGGCACCAACAGGGTCACAGGCAATTGAAGAGCAGCAGGCACCTAGGAGTAGTGCAGGTGTGGTATGCCCCCCACAATCATCACTAAGTCAGAGGGTGTACCACTGCAGCCTGCACTGTGCACAGCGGCAGCAGGTGGCAACAAGGAGGAGGTGTTCAGTCACAGGGCATACAACACCATGGAGGCAGGTTGTGCCTTTGGGGCAGGAGGAACATGTGGCTGCGATGCAGGCTATGTCTTCCATGTTCAGAGACTATGAGAGGCGGCTAATGTCAGAAAGGCAGCGGACACAGGAAGCAAGGGGGATGGTGGCCAAGGCTGAGGTTGCGCTGCCTCTCAAGGCAAGGAGGCGGGCTGCGTTCCTGAAGGCCACTTGCAGGGCGGCGCCAGAGACTGAACAAAAAATTCTTTACACCCTGCAAGCCCTCTGGGAGTCTACAGATGCGCACCTGATGGAGGAGGATGTGGCGTGCAACTCAGCCTTGGTGGACAGCTTGGCTGATGTTGAAGATGAGGACTAGTCCGCTGCCTTTGTATATAGTTGTTTAGGTGTAGGTTTAATTTCTTGTTTTCCTTTTTTGATCCTTGACTGCTATGACTTTTCTTTCCTGTTTTTCCTGAATACAGTTCTTTAGGTGTAAGGTTATTTGTATTTATTTTATATGCACATGGACGACTTGGACTAGCATTTTCATTTTTTTAAACAATTTGTTTTTGTAAATACAAATGTATTATGGTTGCATTCCACGCTTCATGCAATTAATTTGTGTTTCTGCAACTTTCATTGTTGACATTTCAGCCAGTGCGTTTCTCCATTGCAGGTCATTTGTGTTGTGGCCTGCATGTGTGTGTGTGTGGCTGTTGCTGTGATGGTTGCGGGTGGAGGGATTAACTAGTGCAAAACATGTGGGGGTGGGTATATCATTCAACTGGGGATTCGGCAGGATGTTTGAAATTGCATTTACATGTGCTGCATCAATGTGTGTCTGGCATCATTGTGTTTCTGTTGTAGGGTTTGGGTGTGTGCAAGATGATCTACATTCATGTATGGGTGCAGTGATGTGCAGATGTGTTTATTGATTTTTGTTTGGATATGATTGTGCATGTCATGCCACAGGTTCCTGTGTGTTTACAGAGTTCAACATTGTTTTTATTTCAAGTCCACTGTTGTTCATTTGTACCCTTCTAATGCTTGGGAATGTGTATGTGGACACGCTCTATTCACTGTAAAGTGTATGTGCCATTGTACTTGCTGCATTGGGTGGTGGGGTCAATGTGGATGGGTGGCCTGGTCACGTCATTTGCACATTAGTTTGTCATTGCATCACTACTCCCATTTCATGCGCAGACCCACACCAGCATGTGCAGTCACACACTGCCTTCTCTCATGTGTTGCTCCACCTCGATCACTGGAATGCAGTTGTGAGTCATGTTTGCTCTTTCGTTGTGGCAGCACACGTTTCCTGTCTCAGTGACTCTCTGTCTGCCCTCTCATCACCCAGGTATGGGCCTGTCATGTTATTGTTCCCTGGCAGGGATTTTGCCACCCCTTCCACCCAGGTCACTGATGCTCAGGCTGTGACGTGCCTGGCAATTTTTTGTGGATCTGCCATGTATTCTAGTAGGTTTACTTCTGTCGTGGTGGGCACACATTCAGTTGGTGTGCTTTGTTGCCTTGGCAATGTGCCATGGACAACATGCACATGCCACTTGGAATTGCATTCACATGTTACCTGTGTATGGGGTGTGCAGATTAAGGTCTGGCAGGGTGTGTCAGCAGATGCTCCAGTCCTGGATGGATCTCTGGTGCTTCCTGTTGATCGTGTTTGCGGTGGGCATGTTGGTGGTCCACTTCATGGTGCTGGCAGACCAAAGAGGTTCAGGCGAGCTGCAGACATGCATTGCACTGGTATTGTGGGAGAATGTCAGGGGGCTGCATGATATGATGTCAGAGGTGTAGAGGGCTGGTGGATGGTTTCCAGACTGGAGGGGGCTGCATGGGTTGATGTTGGCCGTGAGGGGGGCTGGTGGATGGTGTCCAGACTGGAGGGGGATGGTGGGTGGTTTCCAGACTGGAGGGGGCTTCCTGGGGTGATGTTGGAGGTGAGGCGGGGCTGGTGGGTGGTGCCCAGACTGCAGGGGGCTGCCTGGGGTGATGTCGGAGTTGAGGCTGGCTGCCTGGGGTGATGTCAAGGGGTTAGCAGGGCTTATGGGTGGGGTCCAGACTGCAGGGGGCTGCCTGGGCGATGTCATAGTTGAAGGGGGCTGGTGAGGGGTTTCCAGACTGGAAGGGGCTGCCTGGGGTGATTTTGGAGGTAAGAGGGGCTGGTGGGTGGTGTCCAGACAGGAGGGGACTGCCTAGGGTGGTGTTGGAAGTGAGGGGGGCTACTGTGTGGTGTCTGGCCTCGCGTGGTTGATGTGCAGTAGGGGTGTATGCTGGCAGAATGGCTGCCTTGAGTTTAAGGGGGTGGACTCACGTTTTCGTAAGTCGTGCAGCCACCACTTATGAAGGAGGGTGTGTGTTCTCACAGGGGTGCAGTTTGGCCTTGCAAGGGAGGGCCCGCATTTTCACAGTGGCACAGGCTGAGCTTGTAATGTGAGGCACTCTGGGATGCTGCCTCCACTTACGAGGGACGGCGGGCGTTCTTGCAGGGGTGCAGCCTCGGCTTGCGAGGTAGAGCCTCATTTTCCCAGAGTTACAGCCTGGGCTTGCGATGTGAGGTATGCCATTTTGCTCCCTCCACCGTATATGGGAGGGTGCATGTTCTCACAGGGGTGCAGCCTGGGCATGCAAGGTGAGGTGCGTGATTTCACTGGGGTGCTGCCTCCACTCACAAGGGAGGCCTTGCGTTTTCGCAGGGGTGCAGCCTGGGCTTGCGAGGTGAGGCACGCATTTTCGCTGGGTTGCTGTCTTCACTTCCGAGAGAGGGCCGCGTTTTCACAGGGGTGCAGCCTGGCCTTGCGAGGTGAAGCACGCAATTTCACTGGGGTGATGCCTCCACTTACCATGGAGACCCGTGTTTTCGCAGGGGTGCAGTCTGGGCTTGCGAGGGAGGGCATGCCTTCTCATAGGTGTACTGGATGGTGGGTCAGGGGTAGATGCTGAGGGTTGTTTCTGGTTTGGGATTTTGCTTGCTTTTGGTGTGCGTGGGTGCGTGTTCTAGGTGTTCCTCGCACAGCTTGTTTTTACTTGCATGACGGCTAGAAATGAGCCTTTGGATCCATGAATTTGTGGTGTACGCATTTTTTTCTGCACCACGGCTCGTGCAGGTTTGTTCTAAGAACGCATGACTTGTGGGAAAAATTCACTGATTTCCATGAATCATTTCTCTCGAAATTCAGTGTTTCTAACTGAGAGTGATTGTCTTTTTGTAGTAATTCCACAAATGTGTTACTTGTGAAGGAAAGTTTTTCAAATTCTTTGGGGTGAAGGGGAGGGATGAAAATGAAGTTCAGTGTCTGCAAGTGAGCATTTTGTCTTGTTGTGGCCAGTACACGTACTTCAATCTTCAGCAGAGGTCAAATTGTAGTTTGGTACCCTTAAAATGAAAGTGCATTCAGATTGTAAATGGTGATTGAGGAAGTAAGGAAACACCAGAAAAATCAAATATAGAGGGTTAGTGTTGTACAGACATGTATGGGTTAGAACCACAATCTTATGTTGAATTCTAGTCTGGACAGGCAATCAATCAAGGACAAGCAATAGGGGCGTAGCATGTAAAAATTATTATTGGTTAAAATTCAGCCATTTGATTAATATCCTAATGTAATAAATACGCTTTCTAGGCAACCTACAAGAACTCCATGTCAGTAATCAATTTTGTCTCTGTAATAGCTTGCACCATATAGCCGAGATTGGCTTAAGACATTTCAATGTTCATAAATAAACAAAGATAGTAAGTAGTGAAGCTAACTCTTGCATTAACCTGGGTGATTATATCCAGTAAAGGATCCCAAAAGATATCCATGTTTTTTTTTATTTTTGGAACAATGGGACCACTTTATTGGCAGTGATGTTGTCTGATGCAGGTCCACGTATGGTGTGAGCCAGTAATTATTAACTGCATTTAGCATGTTAAGACTTAACCAATGTGAATCCATTCATTGTTTGATGGTAGCAAAAACTGATGATAAATGCAGGTTATGCATGATGGTTTTATGAGAATGCTTAAAATAGAGCTGCATATCACTCACATTGCAATGAGAACCAACGGGTAGATTGGCCAACAGATCGTACATCAGGATCTTTCCCAAAATCCCTAAAAACATCTTACATCAAACCCATTCTCAAAAAAATGACTCTAGACCCACTTCTTCCCCTAAACTACTGTCCTATCGCCAATACGCATTTCATAGCCAAACTGCTGGACCGCGCTGCATACTAACAGCTTGGCCAATTTGCTGAATCCAACAACCTCCTAGACCCAGCACAATCAGGCTTCAGACCACTAAGGTTAACAGAATCTTCCCTAGTCTCTATCTGGGATGACCTAAAAAGAACAGCCAATGCAGATGGCTGTGTGGTTCTCATCCTGCTAGACTTCTCGCAGCCTTCGATACCATTGATCACTCGATTCTAATAGGGAGACTACAAACACTAGGAATCAAAAGCACAGCCCACTCTTGAATCTCATCCTTTATCTCTAATCGGTCACAAATCATACACCTCGGCCAGTTCACATCCACATCACAACCATTATGTAAAGGTGTCACCCAAGGAGCATCCACATCACCCATAATCTTCAACTTCTACAATCATCCGCTCGTACAACCTTACCTGCTACAAATACTCAGACAATACACAGATCATCCTCAAAATCCCAAATTCCAAAGGCTCTAGCAGCCTGGACCTGTCATAATGGCTCTCTGATATTGACCATTGGATGACGACCACCTCATCCTCAACCCTGGAAAAAAGAAATCCCAGTCTGTGGGAAAACAGCGCTCCTCCTCAACAAATCCCTTGGCCAAAACCACTAGGACAAACACCAGCACCCTCTAACATGGTAAAAAACCTTGGATGCAAGTTGGACTCAGAGTTATTCCTTACCCAACACAACACCAGTGTATCCAAAACCTGTTTCTACCACCTACGGGTTCTCAGGTGGATTTTCTCCTACCTCACCTATTCCCACTGCTTCTCGGCCATCCATTCCATCAACCTGTCCCACCTAGACTACGCAAATTGACTCTACCTAGGAGCCCCGGCTTCCCAACTAAGGAATCTCCAAAGAATCCAAAGAATCCAAAACGCAGCAACACGCCTGCTCATTAACCTGCCTGCCAGAGAACACATCAGCCCTACCCTGAGAGTCCTTCACTGGCTCCCGATTGCTTGATTCATCACCTTTAAAGCCAAGTGTATCACCCACTGCGCAGTCCACAAAGCTGGCACGGAATTCCTCAGAGGAAAAATGTTCCCCTACTAACCTTCCAGGAACATCAGATCTCACACAGCATTTCGCCTAATGAACCCACCCCACAGCTCAACAAGGCTTGGCAGTTCCTCCTTCTCCGTCCAAGCGCCAATCATCTGGAACTCCCTACCGTTACACATTCACAACACTGAAAACCACCTGAAATTTAGGAAGTCCATTAAAACCTGGCTTTTCCCAATACTCCCCTAATCCTTTGACCTCTGAGAATACACCACTAATAAAAACTCACCTGCATCAATCACAACACAGGGGCCTGCAGCTCTCGCAGTGGTTTCACCTGACACACCACCACCACTTGCACAACAACACTCCCACCTGACAAGTACTCCAGGTAAGCCAGCAGTTCTCGCTGTGGCACACCCACAACATACTCTCACCCAACAAGTACCCGCTGCATCTGAAACCTGGGACTCTCTCCCACTATACAGGACTCTCAGATGTAGGTGTAACCTCCATCTTTGTCCATTGTATGATGAAACCTACTGCATTGAGACTCTTAGGCATCTCGCCTACTATGCAGGATCCTCATATCTAGGTGTACCCACCATCTTTATTTATTGCATGGTGAAACCTACTGCATTGTGAAACAGAGGCCTCTCCCCCACTATGCAGGATTCTAAAATTTAGGTGGAGCCTCTGTACCCAAATGTTATATTTAGTGAAATCCTACATACAGGATCCCTTAAGCTATTCCTATCCCCCATTAAATGCCTTTATACCATAAAACAAAATTTATTTGAAAACTAGGCTTCCCCAATGGTATAGGACTCTCAAACCTAGGCATGTTCATCTGCTGCACTGGACAAAAATCGCCCCAGCCAAACAATCTCGAAGCTTATTGTACCTCACACCACCAGTGTGGACACAGGCCTCAGGCATGGCCAAGCATCCATGCATGATAGAATGCGGCTATGGATAAGATGATCCGGTCTAGCACCACACGTAGCCGTCCTTACTGAAACACCTGAGGTACCTCGACACCTCTGCCACTAGCATACAGCGAATACCATCTGAAAGGAATTCGGTAAAGCTGGCCACACATTGATTCTCTCAACAATAGCAATCTATCGATAACCCTCAACTGCGCCCACCCATGTGCCTGGCCTCTATTTGGGCTGCTTAGTCGAGCCTTGCCAGCCACGCAAGCCCTAGACTGGCAACATGCACACTTGCATCTCCTAAGCTATACTCCTTGAAATTGTCCACCACACTGACTACGGTCACCGAGGGCGTTCCAACCAAAAAAACCCATTGAGGCCACACAAGTGGGAAAAGAGCGCTATGTAAATAACCAAAATACAATACAATGCAAGGGTTTAACCTAAATGCTCAACAGAATTTGAAAAAGCGGTGAACCTTGTAGTACTGTAAAAGGAACCGTTTTTTGGCATAGTAATACCCTTCATCATACAATATGAAGCTCTATCAGAGAGAAAATCTGAATATCATTTGAGGGCTTCGTGAAACACCCAGAGATATCTGATGATGAAAAATGACCCAGTGGTCCAGGTGGTCAAATGCAGTCGAAAGGTCCAGCATAATTTAGATTTTTTCTTGGTGTTCATACAGTTCCCAAAGAGGTTTTTCGAAATGTTAAACAACGCTAACTCAGTCCCTGACTCAAGGCAGATGCCTGATTTCCTATGTCCTAATAAGTGTTGGGATTCAATGGGCGTATGAAGTTGATGGGGGCCCCTTTATTGAGGATATTTATCAACAGTGGTGCATGAGCAAAAGGCCTATAATTGTTTGGACCATCCGTGTCCAGGGTAGGTTTTTTCAGAAGAACAGTAATGATGGAGATCTTTTAACAATAAGGGATGAAGCCCAGACTAAGGGAACTGTATACAAATGAAGTAAAAAAAGGTCTGATGTTGTCCAGACATCCCAAATTAATGGGGGACAGACCAGGGCTTTCCGGCAAGAAGTAGCTTTCATGTTTTTTATAGTATTCCATGTGCCTTTTTACGATACAATTAGAACACCAAATTAAAATCTGGTTATGGCAATAGATGACAGAGAAATCAAAGGTGCTGCAGTGTCTGAGGGGCAGTATTTTATGTGTTTGTTTAATAGTATGACTAATCCTAGAAACCTTTAGCTCTCCAGTGTTTCCAAGTGTACAAAACCAATCCTGCTTAATGCAGACAGTAAGGGAAGGTAAGGTTCTATTCTCTAATAGACCTTTGCCTGGATCAATTACAGACAGGCTCATTGTAAGAGGAAACATTGATTTTTTTCTGGCTTGAATAATAGCAATTTGGTATTCTTTCCAAAAGACTGGAAGTTGTTGTTTAGCAGAAAGAGATTCATATTTATACCAAATCCTGTATATGTGTCCCAGGTTGATTAATATGTATAGTAATTCTAGTACATGCTATGATTGCTAAGGAATTTTAGACAGTGTCTCTCGTTTTTATTGGCACAGGGTTCTTAGTCAAGATGCTTTTGCATCTATTTTCCATTAAAAGAGAAGTGACAGAAAAGGCTTCATATCTAGATTTGCCCTGAATGGAGGGTTTGAAATAAGGTACCATACGTTTTTTAAACAAACAGCATTCTGTGTAAATTAGACCAAATTGCAAAACCTTGCCAGTAAAAGCGAGACAGATGTTGGATAAAATGTGATGGCGGTCATTCCGCTACAGGTCTGATGCCTGGATACTGGAGATAGGCTTTTGGAAAGCACCCAGCCAATGGCTGATGGGCTTAATGTGTGGGGGAGGAAGTAAAATAAATTTCCTCAACTGGATGAAGAATATTTTGGGTCAGGGTGTCGCAGTTTATATCAGCCCAAATGTATTAATAATTATTCTTTTACAATAATACCAGAGACCAGTTTCTAAGCGTAAGACCAGGATGCAAACCTGTATTGCTATGCATTTTCTTGCTTCCAAGAGAAACACGTTGCCCGTGAGCTGTCCTCCCGCCCCAAAAACATGTAAAACAGGATGTACTTAAAAGTAAGTGCCAGAGTAATCAAAAATGGAAAAAAATAAGTGTGAAGAAAGACCAGATTTATGAAGATAGGGGAGGGGTGGTTGTAGCAATAGAGCACAATCAACGATATAGAAATGCTGGGGTAAAAGGAATCCTGGCTCATTAAGCTTCAAAAGAAATTGGCGCTAAGAATGTTATTCTGTGGATAAAAATATGCTTCCTATGCAAGAAGTCTAAACCCTCTCCAACTTTAATAAACCTGTCCCCGCGTAGAAGAGAGTTGGCACGCAGAGCCAAGAGAGTCTAGGCAGAAGCCGAAAATGTCATCAAATCAGATTCCTGAAATAAACAAAATATCAAGGTTGTGCTCTTCAACTAACAGAGCAAGCTGAGTGGCATGAGCGAAGGCACACTTAAACGGAGAAGGAAGAATGGACATGGCATTGACAGATGTGAAATGAGAAGCAGATGAAGTAGAAGAAAGCAGGCATTTAGGACCAAAGTTAATATTAGAACATCTGGAAAAATCATGATGCTTTATTTTTTGTAAATCAAGGGGAGTAAGGAGATGTTGGCAGAAATGTAATTTGAGGGGTATGATGAGATGGGTGAGGGAAATATAACAAATTACTTTCTGTGAAAGGAAATGAAGGGGAAGTGGTGTGTGTTCTACAAGCAACTTCAACTGATTATACGAAGAAACTGCCATGATGGCCTGCCAAGTGGCACGCACAGTCATAAACACTGTTTTCAACTCACTGCTTCGCCTTTTAATGCCTGTGTGGCTCACATTGCATCTCCACCCTCGTTAAAAGTATGATGCAGGCAGAGAAGTGTGCACATTTGTATGGGAGTGTGGATGTGGTTGGCAGATACTCTAATTAAGATTTTGCCCCCCCGCCATAGAAATCTGTTAAAATCATGTTATCTTTCTTAAAAAGCATGCATAGTTGTTTTCACCTTGCATGTTGTTTTGCAAACTGCCAGCTTGAAAATGACTCTTTTTGTTTATGAGAAGTCTTAGAAATAGTTTTATCACCGAAAAGTCTTTAAAATCTTTGTAAGCAATAGAGTGCCTTCATTGGGTATAAATGAGTGCCCCTTTTATGCGGCCAGTATAGATACATGTTGTTTGCATGGAAATATCTTTGAATTCTTTGGACACAAGTGAAGATTACATTCATTGATGGTAACTGAGTATGTCACTTTTTGTTGCCTGTATAAAATACAAGTTGTTTTTTTAAAGAAAATATCTTTAAATTCTTTAGAGGAAGAAAGTAGATTGCATTCTTTGTATGTGACTAAATATGTTGTCTTTTTGTAGCCAGCCCACATATAAGTTGCGCATATAGAAAAGTATGAGAATACTCGGGATGCAGGGCGCAATTCTATTTAGTATCTGTAACTAAACTGAGTGTATCATCTTTTTTTGACCATTTCACATATTTCTGCTTGTTTAGAAAATGTTAGAATTCTTTGGAGGCAGGAGGAGATTATATTATAGCTACATTTGGTGCCACATTTCTGCAGCACCCAAACATGAAAGGGGTGTGGTGATGGCATAGGGCTAGAAGTTGTTTTACATCTGTCACTGGAGCTGTCTTCTACACTGGGGAGTCCAGAATTGTCTGTGCTATAAATGTGGTATCAATCTTGCATTCAGTAGTACCTGCGCAGACGAGGAAGAGGAGGTTCAGTCCACTGTTTGAGGGATACAAGCGGGGAGGTCCAAATTGCCCCTACTGATGAGTAAAGGCAAACAAACACACATCGTAGGTGAGACACAGCACACAGTTTACAGGAGCATGATAAGCGGTGACAAATAACACTCAGTGCAGCGGAGCTTGATGAGCTCAGACAAACAACACAGTCTAAAAGTAGGATGATGAAAACAGTACACAGTGTAGAGGAGCAGAATATGGAAAATTCCTAGTCTTCACCCATCTCATCTAGTGAGCTTAAGAATAATGACGATGAGCTAAATATTATAACGCATCCAAGTATAGACAGCAACACATTGAACAGGGGGATCTCTTCTCATCAAGCTTTTTGGCATCTGTGAATACATTTTGAGGCAAGGACCAGGGACAAAACAACAGGTGCCCAGGTGGTTCTCACAGCAGTCTTTATTAGAGGTTACAAGACACTTCTGAAAAAACATACACCAACATCGTGCCTTCAACCTGCTTATATAGGATTTTTGAATGATGAACCATCCTCATGCAAATGACTACTTCGTTAGAGCATACATCTGATAGGTCCTTTTGGCCAGAGAAAAACCCTCTCTTTCCTCCGATTCGGTGACTTATCTGAAGCACCCCAAGCCCACAATAGTCATATTAGCCCTTAACACTTGCTGTCTGACACAAAGACTGGTAAGCTATTTTAGACCCGGCTGAACACAATTACATAATTCTTCATCTTTTGCCAAGAACAATTTTATTACATCACTGTCAATCCCTTACCTGCTTCTCGAGGCCTTGCCAAGTTTAATTAGCCCTTGTACTGTGGAGAGATGAATAAACTAAATTATTTGACGCCATGTAATGCAGTTGGTCGGTCCAAATTGGTAATTTCCATTGCCTTTATCTGACTCCACCATCAATTGTGTCTGCTTTTCCTGCCAAGTTCTAAGATTAACTTTCCAGACTTCCTTATTTCACAGTGAGATGCTGCCAAAGACGTTCTACTGTATCAGTATAAATCAGGGCTTTCACACTAGACAGTATTTTGCTTGAGGGATCAATTTTGCAATATATCTCAGTCTGCCTCTGTGCTACCCTTCAGGGAGACATTATTTAATTATTTAAGCATTTCTTACTTGTATCTCTTTTTCAGAAAATATCTTTATATATTCATGATATATGTGTAATCCTTAAAGCACATTTCACTTCCTGGGCCATTTTAACCCAAATATCTGCAGTGTCATGTGTAATTTTTACCTAAAAATAAAGGCACTACAATCCTAATTTCTGTAATAATTGAACCATTGATCCGCCTATCATGCTATCTGTACTCAGTTGAAGGGGGGAAGGGTCAGCACCCCTCTACACAACCCCCCTAGTTGATTTTCAACCACTATTTAATATACAATCACTACACCCTGTGTCTACTCTCCCCCATATACAGTGTACCTATGCATCCCTATCTCAGTCACCTCCCTCAATGTAGTGCTCTGTCTCAACATGGGAGGTATCATAAAAAAAACACTTCTAAATAATCTACAGTGTCTTCAATCATATTGTATTCTCCTGATCTAAGACATACATGTATCTTTTTTCTGTTAAAAGATCATTACATATGTTTTGACTTCTTTAACTTTAATCTTTGTATGTATGTACCCTCAAAGAATAACTTTGTTTTGCTCCTGTCTAGATCCCATCCCATTACCCAATAAAATTTAAACATAAATGCACAAGTGATTTCAACCACCACGAGAATCGGGAGAGATCATTCCTTGAGGGGACCCACCAGCCCATTTTCTCCTGTTCCGTCCATATGCAACATTTCACTGTTTACATCCACTTTTTCCTTCCTCCCACCCCACAACACTTCCTTGTTTCCTGCACTTTCCCCATACACATTTTAATTTCATCCTCATTTTGTTTGCTTTCCATCGGCACATCTTCCACCTGATTCATCTTATTTTCCTTATTCCACGTCTAAGGATCTTCTTCAGTCTTAGTCCATTTGTTTTATTTGTCCTTTAGGCTGCTTTGCAGCAAGTTCAAGGGCCCCTTAATTCATAGGCCAGTCTTTTTGAATTCACAGTTTTTTTTGTGACCAGAGAGGACTCAAACTCTCAATCATCTTTATTCACATAGAATAATCAAGGCGGGCATTGGATTGTTTCTGGGGATCACAAGGATGGGGGAGTCTTTATGAAAGAGCAAGGAAAAGACCAAGGCTTATGAGCCATTGGTGTGGACTGCACACCCTTATGCCCAAGATGGGTCAATTTATTTTTATCAATTTTCTCTGGTTGTCCAAAGGTCAAAACAAGTTAGGTAGAGAAATTCTTTCAAGTTCTTTCTGTGTAAATAAATGTCCTTTTTATTCAAGTGGATCACACCAAACTACTGGTGTGTATTTCTAAGGCAAAGGGCGAGCGGCAGGCCTATGCATTTTGGACTACATGTCCTTAATCAGCGCCACATGCTCTGGCTCTTATTAACAAAAACAATCCTTATTTGTTGTCAAACCATCAGTCATTGTTGTCAAGCAATCACAATATGAGTATCATTTCAATTGCCAGTGTGCATTTTACATAGTCAAAACAATAACAGGGTACCCACAACATACAGCACCACAGATAATGACATATGGACAGGAAGAAACACATCAAGTACCATCAGTTCACCAAGAATTTGGTCTCTGTTCAATTCATTTATTGTAAAAATAACGTTCTAGTCATGGTTATTCCACTAAAGTAAACTACCCCTGTTAGCATGCATTAATCTTCTTTTTTAGACAATATGTGTAAGTGAGCTACTGTGTAATCTTCCTTTCCTTCAACCATAACAGTGGTGCTTAGAATCCTATTTAACTGTGCTAATGTAAAGACTCCTTGTTCTGGTAACGATCAGTGTGCATATAGTCTCAAACCTCCGTGTTGGTGGGGATCAGTATTGTACATCTCTTTTACATTGGTTATTTATGTTGCTTCATTCATGATTAAGAGAGTGAAAGAAACCTTTTTGAAAACACATTTTCAAAGGTGGTTGCAACTGGGCATCTAGCTGGGTCCCTCAAAACCCTTTTTCACAATGGGTTTTCTCCCTGCTCGCAGGGTCGGTTGCCATCAATCACCTGGAATACAGGTACCTCTCGTCGATCTGTAATATAAAACTGAATGAGTTTCTGGAAAAAGAAGTGAATTTTTATCATCAGTACTGCCTCCTCAATCCCAAACCTTAGAATAACCATGTCCTCCCTTTAAACACCCCTACCTCCTAAAAACAATTGGTACAGAATGTTTCTCTTTTTCTAATATAATAGAATGGCTGCTTCCTTCTCCCTTTTTGTCATATCCTAGTGTCACCTATGCTCCATACATATTGGCTGATACCGGGCTGTGGCTATGACATGAGACCATAAAGCATATACACATTTGCCTTTTCCTGGCATCGCCCTATTTTTTCCTGGGCTTTTTTCAGAAAATTGTATAGTGTACTTATATTCTGAATAGCAAAGGAAACATTTTCTCTGTGGTTGTCATTCTTCATACCACTAGACGTTTTGCAGTCTCCTTCTTTGTGAGGAAAATAATAAAAAGACAAAACAAGAAAACATAACATATTCAAAGCATTTTTTCAAAAAAAGAATGTGGTCTTCCGCCGCTCCCTTTCTCTCTTCTTGGTGCATCCATAGCTGAAGAAGAAAATGCTGGCATGGGTTCTTGCTCCCTGTAGAAACCGAATTAGAGCCAAAGTCATTTTTAAACTGGCAAAGCATTCAGTTACTTCCTCAAGGTAGACATTTTTGTTTTTTCTTTCAATATATTGTTGCTGAGGTAATCTTTTGGCCACCTCAGCTCAATAAAAATCCAGGATGCTTTTCTGGAAAATAAAATGTGTTGGTGCTCTTTTAGTTGATCTGTCATTAATGTAGTAACAGGTCTGTTTCTAGTCTCTTCTGTTATACTGAAAATTTTCTCTGTTCTTTTGAAGTCCTCCTTCCGATGGCGTGGGACCACAGTCTCTTCTTTCTTTGCTGTTTTTCTTCTGTTGAGACATAATTACAAATTTTCGTTCTCCTTCCTACACTAATCTTGCCTAGCCATGTTATTTAGAATCCAGCACT
The DNA here is from genome assembly GCF_040938575.1 of Ambystoma mexicanum. Lineage (NCBI taxonomy): Eukaryota > Metazoa > Chordata > Amphibia > Caudata > Ambystomatidae > Ambystoma > Ambystoma mexicanum. Next base: position 799,312,325 of record NC_090935.1, on the reverse strand, counting down.
GATTCTATTAAGTGCATGCAAATGTGGCATGTAGGTATACATTATTTTGCCTATCCTTAAAGCTTCATGCATTTGCCAAATGCACATATTTGGGATTTCCTTATCACCAGAATTACAAAAAGGTTACTCCACCTTCTATCCAGAAGCCTCCTTTATTCTCATCATTAGATATGGCCATACTTGCATATATATGCTATTCTGTGCTTACACCTGTTTGCACCTTTCTTGGGAAAATGCTACCTATTCAAAAAGGACTGTATCCCTTACTGCCTTTTTTCTGTGCTTACCTGGGTCTTATTACTCCTAATAATGATCAATAAGGTTTGCTTACACACTTACTGTGTCAACTGGTACTTACCTTTTCATTCTCTACCTGTCCCCTAGTACTTACCTTTTTCATGATATAATGTCTCTTCCCATTATATTGCTATACTCCACTAAAACCATATAGACATCCTTCCCGTTATCCAAAAATGACAATGGGCCTCATTACGAGAATGGAGGTAATGAAAAAAGGAAGGCAGAATGGTAATACCGGCATCGTTAATGGGTCCGGGGTATTACGACCCGTCAACCCGCCAATACCGCCACCGCCCGTACCGTGCCCCCTCATAGCGGCATGCACGCGTACATGCGCCCCTTCGTGGAGTAAATACCGGGATGACGGTAATAGGAGGACATCACAACCCACGCGGGCATGCAAATACCGGCATCCCAAAGGCGGTAATTAGGGCCTGCACGATGGTGGCCATACAGGCATCACAGACCACCCGTAATCAGCAATCAAGCCAACTGCCACAGGTGCACACAATCACCACAGGTGGAGTCAATGGAGCCTGGGCCAGTATAATAGGAGTACACCCACACACCACAGCCCTTCCTACACCAAAATGATACCACTAGCTGTTGCAATCATGGCACTGGAGGACATGCCTATACTACTACAACTACAGCAACAATAGCAACTACAAAAACAACTACAGCACCAACAGACAGCACAGAGGAGACGCAGGAGGAGAAGGAGGGTGAGACAGGCCCAGCAATTACCACCAGTGGAGCCAGTAGTATCTCGTAGGCAGCCACCAACCCCTCACATCAGACCCAGTCCATTCAATCTAACCCCTGACCAGATCCACACCCTGTACAGGTTGGACCGGGACACCATCACCACCATAGTGGACATGATAGACAACGACATTGCCAGCCTCATAGAAATACGCACTGCCATCCCCCCGCTACTAACGGTGGTGTCTGTGCTCCACTTCCTGGCCACAGGCACCTACCAGCACACAGTGGTGCAGCTGCATGGCATTTCACAACCACTATTTTCACGCATGCTGCACCAAGTGCTGGATGCCCTCCTGAAGCACGTTAGCACCCACATATCCCTACCACGGACTGCCCAGGAGATAGCCGACACCAAAGTAGGCTTCCATGAACTGGCAGGCATGCCCAATTGTGTTGATGCCCTGGACTGCACCCATGTAGAATTGGTAGTCCCCCATGCCATAGAGGCGGTGTACGGCAATCACAAGCAATACCACTCCATCAATGTGCAGATGGTATGTGACTCCAGCAAGATCATCACACATTGCTGTGCCCGATTTCCTGGATAAACACATGATGCCATGGTGCTGTGTAAGTCCACGCTAACTCGTCACATGGAGTGACATGCTGGACAACGTGCCTGGCTGCTTGGTGAGTTGAATGACTGGCCCATGTGCATCAGGGTGGTGATGTGTTGGGATGCATACTCAACCTGGGTGGAAATGGGGGGATGCATACTCCACCTGGGTGGGAATGGGGGGGTGCATACTCCACCTGGGTGGGAATGGGGGGAGGGATGCATGCTCCACCTGGGTGGGAATGGACGGTGAGTGGAGAATGCACGCAGAGCTAAACACTCCTGACCTGAACCTCTCAACCCCAACATAACACATCACTGGCACACATTTGACCAATTACGTATATCAATGACTACATGTAAGATGCACAACATGGCCACCATGGGTATGTCAAGCAATGCATTACTAAACATGATTGCAACTGTGCCAATGTGGCTAGTGTGACCATGCACAGTGTAGCATGCACAGCAAAAATGGGAGGCAAAACATTGTCCTACAACCACAGTACATCCACATCAGCATTCATGAATTGACCCTGCATCATCTGTACAACGCCATCCAGACTACCACACCATATTGCAGTATAGAATGCATCTAAACAATATTCGTGCATATGTACAGGGACATGTTCAGGTTGACAGCAAATAGCTGTGGCCATGACTGTGAATCCTGAAGGTGGCAGCTCAGAGTGACTCACATAGACCTATCTGTATTCGCTTGCAGGTGATGGAGGATATCCCTTGAAGCCATGGCTACTTACCCCTGTGCGGAACCCACAGAACAGCCATGAAGAGGAGTACAATTGGGTACCTACCCGTAAACGTGTTGTGATTGAGCAGCCCTTTGGCCTGTTGAAGGTGCAGTTCTGTTGCCTAAGCAGATCTGGTGAAGCACACCTTTATGAGCCTGAGAAGGTGGCAAAGATCACCATGGCCTGTGTCATGCTGCACAACATGTGTGTCCGGAGAAATGTACCACTGCCACCTGACATTGACATGCATGCACCAGGTGAGGATGATGAGGATGGAGAAGGAGGAGAAGCAGCACCCCTGCCAGTACATGATGCACAGGATTTACGTGCAGTATGCCAATCACTGATTGGCAAATCCTTCTGACCCACAGGGACGTTGATAGATATGTGTCAGTGACACATTGTACATTGTGTCCATGTGGACATGCACACAGGGAATGTGGGGAGTTGGGCACCGTACACCGTCATTCATTAAATGGATACACACGAAATGAACAATGTCCAGCCATTGAATGTTTTTTAACACAACTGGTGTATTGATATCAACTGAAGAAAGTGCAACACCCCAGCCCCCTAGTGAACTCCCAAAACCCCCCAGTGAACTCCCAAAACCCCCCAATGAAGTCCCCCTAATACACCCATTCACCGCCAACACCATCTGAGCCACTCCCATAGTTCTACAACACTATTTCCTGGACTTCTTGATGTCCGGGGGCAGCATTTCAGAGTGCCTTGCACTCCGCCTTGTTAGACGCACAGGGCTGGAGGGTGCAGAGGAAGTGGGGGCAGAGGAAGCGGGTATGGTGGATGGAGTGGAAGCCGTGGGGGTTTGCACGGCTGGTGCGGGTTGTGGCTGCTGCATGTGCAGCAAGATGGAGGTAAGGACCTGCGTGACGGCCCCCAGACTGTCCCTCATCAACAATGCTGAGGCATTGACGGCGGCAGTGTTCGCCGCTATGGTGGCTGTGGTCCCTGCTATGGCCTGGGCTATCTCACGCCTCGTGTCCTCCCCATCGCCGACATATTGTCTGAGCAGGTCCAACGTAGAGTCCTGTCTGGCCTCCACCCTTGCTAGCCGTGCCTCAAGGTTGTTGGTGGGAGCAGCAGTGGTCGAGCGTGCTGTGACCGGGCCTGCATTGGCAGTGCTGTCCTCAGGGAGGCTGCTGAGGTCAGAATCTTGCAGCAAGGGATCCGCACTGCTGCAGTTGGGTGAGGGCTGAGTGTGGGGTTGGGGGTGGACAAGAGGCTTGGGGAGTGTGGACAAGGCACATGGGTCAGTCCATCCTGGTCCATATACTCCTCCACAGCAGTATCAGTGTTGCTCAGTGGGTCAACGGCCTTGCCTTCCACTGGTGTAGCCACCTCAGTGTCCACGGTGTCAGGAACCCTGGGTGTTGGTATGAGCTGCAAGGCTGCCCCAGAGGTGGTGTTGTCGGTGGCCATTGTCTTTGGCCGGGACGTGGATGCCCTTGCGGTTGGATCCTCGCTGGCATCTTCTCCATCAGTGTGTGTGGGGTAGAACAGATGCAGGGCATCAGTGATGGTGTTACATGCTAGATGCATTATATGGTGCTGTGGAGTATTTCATTTATCATGCATTCATATCTTACAGGTATGTCACAAAGGGTAGTTGGAAGGGGGCATTTTGGTGTTTGATGCATGGCAGGTGGCATGCCGTTGTGTTGGGGTTTGTGTGATGTATTACATGGGCACGGTCCGTGTGCGTTGGCTGTGTGTTGGTAATGGGATTGGCACTCATCATGCATTTCAGTGTGGCAGGGTTTGGCCCTCCATCTGCACAAGGATATGTTCATGTGTGTGTTGGGACATGCATTGCCTTGCCTAGACTCTCTTCCCCATCACTTGTGCTACGTCATGGTTTCCCCTACAGGGATCTGCAGGGTCACTCACCTCCGTCTGCAGATGTTGCAGCACCCGTCTGCATCTCCCCAAATCCCTTGATGGACTCCATCTGAATAAACGTTCTTGCAGTCTCCTCCCAGCGTGACAGTTTGGCAGGTGTGTGGGGACCCCCGCCTGTAGCCATGGCCTCCCTCCTGTTGCTGGCCAGGATATTCCGAACCCTGAGTCTGAGGTCATCCCACCTCTTTTTGCAGTCTTTCACTGTCCGTGGGGTGGTGCCGACTGCCGAGACCTTGCAGGCTACCCCCTCCCAGATCTCCTTTTTGCGCTGCTGGCTGCACCTCCCTCTTCAGGTTCTACCAGTTGATCTCGTCTGCATGTGCGGCAAGGGTGTCTGCCAGCATGTTAAGTTCTTCATCTGAAAAACGCTTTTTGCGCAGGCAGGGGGTTGTTTTCCAGGTAGCCTTTGACATGGTGAAGGGATTGGCACTGGTCTCTCCTGAACACAACTGGTGGTTTGGGAGGATTGCAATGGATTGTGTTTTTAAAGATGGCCCCCAGCTCATTTCCGGTTCCGACGCGATGACGTTACTTCCGGGTCCGGTGTTACGAGCCCGGTATTAGCATGCTGTTATTACCGGGTCGGTAATAAGGGGTGCGGAGGCGGTATCAGCGGGTCCCGTGATGGAGCTATGGGGGAGTTGGAGGACCTTTAGCGCCATGGCGGTATGGCCATTACCGGCATGGGGGTTCGCGCGTGCTCGCACACTCGTAATCACCCGCTATTAGTGGCGTCATATGAGCACGGACCTGCTAGTTCCTCCATGCCGGTAATGGACCCATTTTTACCGCGCTTCTCGTAATGAGGCCCAATGTTTTCATCTGTAATACATAAATCAGCATCTTCATATAAACATAAACAATGTTCTTGTTACTTACTCTCGTATGTTCTTCTGTGCAATTCTACTTAAAGTTCTCTCATATTATTAGATCAATCTTGGCCATTCATACCTTCTTGGCCTTTCATTAATCCCATTCTTTCTATATCAAATATATTACATTGCTTAATTTAAACAAGCACCATCCATTGTGCTCATTGTTTGAAAATCTGGATATTTTATCCACACCTTCCTCCATTACTCTTGTCTCATATTGTTATTCTTTATTCCTTTATTTGCACCTTCGATCAACTTGTGTTTTTTGCTGCTTTAATATCCATTCATTTATTCATACATTTTCTATTTCCTTATTTATTTCACCCCCTGGATTGACGTCAACCTTTTGCTTTTGAGCTTTTTACTTCAGCACTTTTATCTTTAACTCTTTTATGATTATCTTACATTAATTAGTCTAATTACAACACAAACCCTCATATTTTACATATTAAAATCTCTCACATGTGTTTTTTTATTTTGTTCCCTTATTCCTTTCAATAGACCCATGTCATGATGGCCTATGAGCCACAGGACACTTGGCACCCTCTCCAAGCCTTTCTGAAAATGTGCTGGGTGCTGCCGCATTTTCATCATTTGTTGTGGGATTTCCCTTTTCTCTATTTTTATCCAGTATGTGATGTTCATAAAAAACACAACTTCATCATCTGTTGAGTCTTCTCTAAACATTTCGTCATCAATAAAGTCAGTCATCCTATATACTTCTTTGAGAGATATCACTGTTCTCCATGGTCTACCCTCATAGTCCATTCCTTCAACCATCACCATTTCCCTTTGTACTATGGCTGCTTTTAACGCTAGAGGGATTTTCTGTGCACCCTCTTCATCCATAGGTATCTCTGGTCTGAACAAAAACTCAACAGGTATCCTCACAGTCTTCCCTACTAAACCAGGTAGCCATGTTAATAAAATGCTTACCCCATAAAGGAAAAAACCTCTGCCTACACTAGAATGCCTCGCAGAGCCACTTGATCTGTGAATGGTAGTATACATCCGCCCACATTTAAATAGTGTATTCCAGGAGTGGAAAACACTATCCCTTGGTCAATAAATGAAATCGTCATTTAAGTTTTGTCATCAAATCTCTTCCCAAAATATTTAATTGGTGTCTGTCGCAAATATAACAATGGAATAGTCATGTCACACTCTCCTATGGAGACTGGTAATTCATCAATAAAAGGAACTCGACTTGTAGCTCCAGAAAGCCTTGATCATTCATGGCAATTCCCGACATTGGATACTTTTCCTCCCTTATACATGAACATGTAGCCCTAGTGTCTACTAGTAAAGAAAAGGATTTGCCTCCTATCGTCAAAGACAGTTCTGAACACATCTGTCATCCTCTAAACTGTCCTATTGTGCATGTATGCATATTCCCATCCCTGTGAAAGGATTTCCTCCTACCACAGTGGCACCTCCTATTCTGGGTGTGCGTAATTGTCTTGCATTTGCATATTGCTGAGTCTGCATGTGCACTTGTTGCGATTGTCCTTGTAGTGGATTCATTTGCACTTGCTCTAGTTATTTTACCTGTTGTACTCTTGGTGCTGGCGTCTGATCTTGCACAAACCCTGGTATCCCTATCTTTCTTCCATTTATAATTTCCCAAAAATCTAACTACTTTTATATCATATTTTAGCAAAACTTAATGTTCCTAACTGGTATTCCTAATGTAAAGTGAAAACAACATATATGTGTTTGTGTGTTCTTATTACAATATTGAATTCCTCCTCGGACTACCTATGTGTGTTTTCATGTGCATTGAGCCTGCAATCCGTTGATTGGCTGTACTTCCACAAGATTGTGTGTTTATGTGCATGTGTGTGTGTGTGCATACGTGTGTGTGTGTGCATGTGTATGTGTGCATGGATGTACGTGTGCATGTGTGTATGCATATGTGTTTGTGCATGTGCGAGGGTGTGCATGTGTGGGCATGTGTGTGTGCATGTATGTGTGTGTCCGTGTGTGTGTGTGTTTGCATGCGTGTGTGTGTCTGTGTGTGTGTATATGTGTATTCTGCATGCGTGTATGTATGTGTCAATCCCCCTCTCCTTATAAGCATATCATGACAAGGACTCTGACCTAAATCTATTCATCATGCATAATTATAATTCATATTGTGCTTAATAATTGCACCAAGCCTTCCTTGTTTTTCTTTGTCAGTGTAAATATGTTTCATTTACACAAACCCTGCAAAATCTAAATAATACACTCCTTATTCTTGAAAATCATATTAATCAGGACGTGTGCTCTATAGAAAAACTCTTTTGACCTAATAACGTCTCAATACAACTGTTAAATATATCATACCTTTTTCTCTACATTGTGTAACCTTAGCCTTAGTACATATGAGAGTACTTCCCCTTATTACTTACTGCTTCCTCATTCTAAATACACATGTGTGCATTAATACATGCATTTGAAATATATTTGCTGAAAAAGGTGTTTTTTTATTTATTCTTGCTATTCCCCATAAATATTCACTGTGCCTAGTTTAATATCATTCATTATTGCATTAATCTGCCTTTTTTAATGTCATTTGTCATGTTTATTCTCAGTGACATGCTTCACAAATTGTGTGATCTTAGACAAATTGTTTTCATTTTTTTCAAATGCCTCTATATTGTATAGTTATGCTGTATAGTGGGGGAAATACTGTCCCCCCTCTCAAAGCCTGTCCAATCCGCTGTGGCCCTGGTGCCCGAGTCTGTATGTATAACATCCACATGACTCTGCATTATATTATGGTGCATATGATGTGATATGATATGATAAGGCATTTGTAACGCGCCTATACACAAGTGTTTCAAGGCGCGATGAGGCAGGGAGGGGGGAAGAAGGGGAAGACAGACAACGTTCCTACTAGGCCAGGTGTCATTCAGATCGCGCAAGTGCAGGGGTAGGGAGAAGGGAAAAAGTGCATGGCGAAGGGGAGGAGGGAAGTGCAGTACAAATAAGTAGAATAAAATAAATAAATAGGGCCAGCTGGTGGCAAGTGCAAGGTAAGTGCAGACAAGTGCTGGGAAGGGGGGGCTGTGGGGATACAGAGACAGTCCCGCAGTGCAGGGGTTGCCAGGGAGGCAGCGCAAGTGGAGAGTGGCTGGGCCCAGGACCGAGGTCGGTGAGAGAGGCCCAGTTGCAGATTCAGTGCAGTTTCAGTGAAGAATTTAGCAGGGGAGAGGGAGAGAGAAAGCAGAAGCAAAGAGGAAGGTTTTGAGGTGCTTCCGGAACCGGAGATGGTTCTCCTCAAGTTTCAGGGAGGCAGGAAGGCTGTTCCAGAGGGAGGCCCCTGCCGCGGAGAGAGATCTACCCCCAGCTCATTGCTTCGAGAAGCGGCTGACCCTGAGGGAGTTGGAGATGGATGAGCGAAGGGCTCGGGAAGGAAGATATTTAGGAAGAGAGAGTTGAAGATATTTAGGACCCAGGTCCCAGAAGGCCTTGTGGACAATGCAGAGGGTTTTGAACTTTATCCTCGCAGCCACTGGGAGCCAGTGTAGAGATTTCAGTCCTGGAGAGATACAGTCCATGGGCTTGAGGCCAAGGACAAGTCTCGCAGTTCTGTTCTGGATGAGTTGCAGAGGACGGAGAGTGGAGGCAGGAAGATTAAGATAGAGGCTGTTACAGTGGTCCAGCTTCGAAAGAACCAGGGCTCGGGAGACAGTGAGCTTCTGGGGGAAGGAGAGGAAGGTAAGAATACCTCTAAGGAGGTACAGCTGGTAGTGTCTGCATGCCTCCTCTCTCTGTACTTTATTACCAATATTCTCAGTGTTCTGCTTACCTATAGCACTCCCCTCTGCTTTTCATTTTGCAATCTGTCTTTGCTTTTGTAGCGTACTGAAACCTCTTAGCAAAACACCTTCCCTCTCTTCCTCATACGTGTGATTTGCCCATGCATGCCTCATGATCTATGCTCCTTTCAAATGTCCCATTTATCCCCAATGAAAATGCCCACATTTCTTCAAAATGAATTGTAACAAATCAGGAGTACTCTAATGTGTGCTTAACAGAGAAATTATCCAATATTAACTCCAAATGTAACCAACAAACCCCTTTACAATGGGAATCGACTCGTGTGACTTTCAACTAGTGACCCAATGGGACCACCCTAGTTCACACATGTGCAATAACTGGGAGCAGCTTCAACTGTAAAACAATAAATTCACAATAGTGGTTCAATCACACAACGTTTTTTTTGGCAAACAACAATTTTTCAAAATATATACCTTTTTTAACCCAAGAAACCAAGGGCTCAACTATCCCATAATGTCAAACAGTTAAATCCAGTGCTTCTCTCAGCACCTGGCTTCAATAATCATACACAAATGACATGAAAAAGCTGTGTTTCAAAACTTACTCAATTGCCAGTTCCCACAGCTGAGGTTTCTCAAACTGCCCTACAGCTGAGTTTCCTTATTCTATTCTAAAACACAAGCACTACATGTGTTTATCAGAAAGAATCCCCCAAAAAACGAAATTCATTTTAATGAGTTCTGATTCAAAAATATATTTCCATAAGGGTCAGAATCAGCCCTGGCTCACTTACAGCTTGAATCAAAAAATATGAATTTTTCAAAAGGAATACACAAATGACCCACTACTTGTTTCAAACAAACATATGAACATCAGCTTTGGCCCTAACGATTGTCACTTGTTTCAGACATATCTTCATGACATTTTTATGTATTTTCCTGTTTCAATGTTAAATACACATACATTTTCCTAAATTGCCCAAGATTTCACTAGTGTGTCATAAAAGACATTTTCAACAGGCATAAGTAGTCCGCTCTGTGCCTATTGCCCTACAAGCATTTATCTTGCCTGCTGAACCAGCTGACATACTATCCATCCTGATGTCAGTAATGCAGTCTTCCTATGCTAATATAATCGCATACGCCACTTGCCGAGCTGTAGCAACGTGCCTCATGCACACCTTTGTACTAAGTCTGCGCATCTATTACTAGCGTCCTGACTTTAATAGCAACTGAGCCGACTGCATGTTTGAGCCACTAGTTGCTACCCCTTCGTGGTTGCTTACCACCAAGTGATCGCACCATTTCATTGCCCTATTTGCTTACATTGCCTATGTCTGTTACGCATTGCCACCCGGCCCATACCTTCCCATTGTATGACCACGGCACCGCCTTCATTTGCGGTTCTGTTCGCCTGTGCTTGCCTTTAAATTACTATGCTGCCTGCCCTATGCTTGCATTTGAAATGATTGAGCTCCTGATCAGAACCGCAACGTGGACCCACCTGCTAGCTCCATGATATATGCTACTCTGCCTTGCCTGATATGTTCATTGTGTATTTACTAACTTGCTGCACCACACCTTGATCTATGCCTGCATATGCTGCACTGCTCCGCATAAAACATGTCCACATGATTTAAGCTAACTCCAGGGTACCTGCCTTATTCTGCCGTGCCTTTTCAACTTGACATCTACCTGATTTGCCAATACTTGCTGCTAACACTAGAATGTCTTCCCTGCCTGAATTGTTGCACCGTTACAATTAGATCACGCCTCTTGCAATCTGCATTGCTCCCTGCCTAACATGCTAATGTATATGTAAGCTTTGGTATTTGATTTGCCCGTGTACTCTGATCTGATGCACCCCTACTGCTTAGACTCTGAATAAGTAGCTTAAACCTGTATTAAACTTTTGAGCCTGCACTGCTCGCACAGAGCACGCACTGCCTAGCTAAATAGTGCCTGCAACTCTTAGCTATAATTGCCTCACAAAACATGTGACCCTTTCCTCTCTAACTTCGGTAACATGCTACCACGCTGGTCCTCCCTATGGTCATTGCAGTCCTCATTACAAGTACTACTCTCAGTGTGGCCAATTACCAGGACGTCACACCTACCACCTCCCAACGTAGTTGCACCGAGCTCCTTATACACCTCATCCATGACCACCATTTACAGACCTGCTGATACCTACCCAAGCACTGCACCGCAAAACCACAACATCTACCTCAACGATCGGCCTTATGGCTCGACCATTTCGCCCAAAAACCCTCACCTAACCAACCATGTCTTATCACTCTTAGAAACCTAACATTAGGATCTAGACTTATGGGTAAGAAGGGACACCCCATGTATCTGAGCCCATACCTCAAAACACATACGCTCAGCCCGCCTCCACAAACAGCCACCTCACCCACGCCCCATCACCCTCAAACCATCACAGCTTCAACAAGCAACATTGGTTTAATTAAAGCTGCCCTGATTAACGCAAGATCCCTAGCTGCGCACGCTCTGGACATTGCTGATCTTATCAAAACTCAGGAACTCGACTTCATTGCCATCTCCGAGACCTGGTTGCACGCGGCATCTGGCCCGGCACTCTCACTGGCCATCACCACTGATTACTCCATCATCAGATGTGATCGCACCTCGAGAGGTGGATGAATTGCTTTCATCTCTAGAAATTCATTAGAATTTAGAGCCATCCCAAGCACTAAGGTGGAATCCGCAGAGTTACTCTCTGTCAAGCTCGGACTCTCAGCTAACCAAACGGTTACCATCCACCTTATATACAGACCCCCTGGTCCACCCACATCCTTTGTGGATGACATCTCTACGTTAGTACTAAACAATGCTAAATCCAACTCCCAAACCATCATTCTTGGTGACCTCAATCTAGGACACCAAGACCCTAATGATCCTGCCGACCTCGATCTCGCTAATACCTTAACAGATTTAGGTTTCACACACCACATACAGGAACCCACCCACATTAAAGGGCGATCCCTTGATTGGCTTAGTGACACCAATTGCAATATTAGCATAATCTCCAACGCCCCTTGCATGTGGTCTGACCACCACGTCATCACTTTCAGCATCGAAGCAGCCCCACCACCCAGGCCTCTGGTCGCCCCAGCCACACTCACTAGAAATAAAAAGAACATTATGACAGAAAAACTACTCCCCCTTATCCTTCTCACACTAAATAATGCTCCTGACACTTGTTCAGACCCCACCATCCTAGCCGACATGTACAACCAGTCACTGCTTGCAGCCATCAACTCCGTTGCCCCGCTCAAACTGAGGAAACCCAAACAACGAGCACACCTTAACTCGTGGTTCACTCCCCAGCTTAGAGTGTTACGCAAAGAGAAACGCACTGCAGAGTCACGCTGGAGAAGTCACCACTCCGACGCCCACAAGGACGGTCTTCTGATAGCCACCCTTAACTATAAAGAAGCTGTACTCCAGGCAAAAAAAGATTCTTACAATAACCGCATTATGTCAGCCCAGTCCAACACTAAGGAACTCTTTAATATCCTTAAGGAACTTGAGACACCTGCATCCCCCCCTGACTCTTGCTCCAAAGACAACACTTGGTGCACCAATATTCAGTCAGCACTCCTGAGTAAAATTGCCACCCTCCAATCTAAAATCAGGGACAAACAGAAATCCCTACAGCTTGACCAACCACCGACCACACCCACACTTAATACACATTTAACCAATCCTTCTCATAAACCTTTCTCCTTCTCCCCACTCACTACTCTCGAAGTAGAAAACATCATAAACAATTTAAAACCATCCAATTGCCAAGGCGACCCCTGCCCAGCACCTATTATCAAGGAAGCATCTCATGAGCTAGCCCCGTTCATTACAGCATTCATAAATGCTTCTTTCAAGACGTGTACTGTCCCTGACAACCTAAAAGATGCTTGGGTTATCCCACTCCTCATAAAACCCTCCCTCGACCCTAATATCCCAACTAACTTCAGACCTATCACTACAGTCCCATTCCTGCTCAAGATCCTGGACCGCGCAGCCTACCTGCAGATTCAGGATTACCTCGAACTAAACAATCTCCTGGGCTTAAGACAATCAGGGTTCCACCCTAAACATGGCACGGAGTCAGCTCTGATTGACTTGAAAACTCAGATGGAGTCACTAAAGGACATGGGGAAGATAGCTCTTCTCCTTCTCCTCGACCTCTCCGCGGCTTTTGATTTGGTCAACCACCAAATACTCTGCCAGCATCTCAAATCTGCAGCCCACTTCTCTGACTCTGCCAATGCCTGGATCCATTCATTCCTGAGCAATCGATCCATGAGCGTCTTCTCACCTTTGGCCTCAGCGGATCCCTCCCCTATTCATTGTGGCGTTCCTCAAGGCTCGTGTGTATCCCCTACGTTGTATAACGTATTCACCAAGCCCCTCTTCGACGTGCTTGACTATCTGGGTGTCTCCTACACTAACTACGTGGACGACACCCAGATACTCATCCCCTTCACAGGAGACTACACAGCTGACACCAAAGCCCTTAACGATGTTTACTCGGTCATCCAGGCCTGGATGGCACATCACAAAATTTGCCTTAACGATGATAAGACTGAGCTCTTACTTCCAGGATCAAATCATCGGCTCAACAAATTAGATCAAACTTACAAGTCCTTCATTATTGACGGCAATGACATTAAAGTCTCCAAAGACACTAAGACGCTAGGGGTCTATCTTGACTCCTCGCTTTCCTTGAACAGACAAACAAATGTAGTTAGGTCAGCCTCGGCCTATACTTGCAAACTTATCACTGCCTGCAGACCCTTCCTAAACTCCACCAACTGCATCACACTCGCCAGAACTCTTGTCATGGCCATAATCGACTACTACAGTGCTCTCTACCTAGGGACCAGTCAGTCTAACCTCAATAAATTTCAAACTGTACAAAATAATGCCTCAAGGGCAGCCTTAAACATCCCGAGACGCTCCCATATCTCCTCCGTCAGATCAGACTTACGTTAGCTCCCGGGAAAACAAAGAATCGCCCTGAAAACCCTAGCTTTGACTCACAAATGTCTGAGCAACAACGCCCCACCTCACCTGTCCGCTCGCTTCTCACGCCACACATCCACTCGACCTATCAGAGCAGCCCAAACTCACAGCCTCATCGTGCCTAGATGCAAACTCCAAAAAGCCGGTGGGGTGAGCTTCCCTGTCCTTGCCTCCAAACTCTGGAACACCCTGCCCAGGAGTGTCGCTGTTTGTATTTGGGCCTTTTCCAAATGCTGCCATGCTCTACATCATAGTGTGTGATATCCTGCATCTCAAGACATGTTGTTAAAAGCTTCTCTGCACCACAGCAGGTTACAATGGAAGCTGAAGTGGCAGATGGCACATGCATAAAATATGTAGGTTTATGCCACTGCCAATTTTGGTCATATTTTGCATTTGTGCCCAATGCATAATGCCATCTCTTCTTCCCTGCTGCACTGAACCAATATAATGATTGCACACATCTGCACTTTATTCTGCCTATCAGAATTGAACCATCATTCCACTCCTTCAAGAACAATGCTAAAACATGGCTGCTCTCCCAAGACTTGTGAGACCTTGACACAGTCCAGTCTCCATGTGGGGTACAGGACTTATATATACATTTCTCTCTTTTCTGTTCTTGTATTATTCTCTGTTAATGGTACCCCTCGGTACATGTATATATGCTGTATATTTTGTAACTTACGGTAACTACTGCTTTTTGTAACATGTTTAAGAGTATGCGCCCGGTTGCCCCGGGGCCTGGTCTCTGTGCTTTATAAATCAAATCAAATCAAATCAAATCAAATCAAACAGCATATTGCTGTTCCTCTGTGCAAACTGATATATTCAAAATTCATGCAGCCTTGACTTCCTGCAACTATTTAATCACTTCTTGGCTTTGTGTCAGCACAAGGAGCCTTGGCTAATCTTCAAAAGCACTGCGGTTTGGAACCTAATTTTCACTGTGCATGTCAGTGTGTAGCTCCTTATCAGCTGCGCACCTTATGAAAAATAGCTATATTTCTGCCTTGTTATTTTTTTTAAACATGTCATTTACCAAATTACCTTCATTTGCTAAAACAGAAAAGGAACCTCCTGTCGGATTTTGACTCCTAACTCAATGTAAAGACTTTTTTCCAACTATCCACTTTCTCCCCCCTTTTTTTAAGCACAACTGATTTCTCAAACATCTCTTATCTGTTTCTTCTTCATTAGTATGATTTGTTTGTAAAATTTCTACCATGCAAAGCATTTCAGTTTGTGAAAAGTCATTTTATTGTGCATATATAAATTGTAACCCTTTACCTGACTTCACTCGCTTGTTTTAAAGGTGCAAAGTACAGTCACAATTTGACTGCATATGTTTTCTCCAAAACATCTCAGACAACAAATATGAGCATGCCCCATCAATTGCTGCTCAAACATTTATATTCAACAGACTGTCTATTCTTTTGATTGGTGCCAATCACTTTGCTATGCTCAATCACTATTGCTCCTCAAATTACTTCCCCAAAACAAACAAACAAACTAGTTAGTCAACTCTTTACATTTACACCACAGTGTTTTCCTCGTCCCTAATTAATATCCTGTCACAGGATTTAGATTGTCACCTTATGCTGACCTGTCCTGCACATTAGCCTAGATTACTCCCATTGGAGTGTGATATGATCTATTCTAAAACCCCTTGAGTTAGGACTCCTGGGCCTTCTCTCTCTCCATATGCAAAAAATCTCCTGTTACTTTTAAATTACCATAATCCCCTTACTATATACATAAAGATGTTTTATTTTTATTTTGCCTCTGTCCCTCATAATACATAACATAATTCACAGATGCCAAGTGTCCTATGCTGACGGTTATGGGGAGACTCCCCCGACAGAAATGAGAGAATACTGCAGATTTGTCACTCACCTTGCCATTTCCCCTAGGCATCTCCCCATTTCTGTCAGCACATCAACATGAAGCCTGGGTCCTTGTCCCTGGATCTTTATGAAAGATTTCAGGGTCCCTTCTTCTGGTTGCCAAATGAAGTGGGGGATCTCTTCTAATCAAGCTTTTTGGCATCTGTGAATTCATTTTGCTGCAAGGACCAGGGACAAAAGAACAGGCGCCCAGGTGGTCCTCACAGAAGTCTTTATTAGAGGTTATAAGACACTTCTGAAAAAACACACACCAACATTTTGCCTTCAAACTGCTTAAATAGGCTGTTTTGGATGATGCAACATCCTCATGCAAATTACTATTTTCTAAGAGCATATATCTGATATGTCCTTTTAGCCAGAGAAAACCCCTCTCTTTCCTCCAATTGGATGACTTATCTGAAGCACCCCAATCCCACATTAGTCATACTTGCCATTAACACTTGCTGTCTGACACAAAGAGTGATAGTCTATTTTAGACCCGGCTGAACACAATTACATCATTCTTCATCTTTTTCCAAGAACAATTTTATCACATCATTGTCAATCCCTTATCTGGTTCTCAAGGCCTTGCCAAGTTTAATTCGCCCTTGTGACGTGGAGAAATGAATAAGCTCAATTATTTGATGCCAAGTAATGCAGATGGTCTGTCCATATTGGTAATTTCCCTTGCCTGTATCAGACTCGTCTGCTTTTCCTGCCAAGTTCTAAGATTAACTTTCCAGACTTACTTATCTCACATCAAGATGCTGCCAAATGCTTTCTATTGTATCAGTATGAGTCAGGGCTTTCACACTAAACACCATTTTGCTCAAGGTTTCTGTTTTATAATATATCTCAGTCTGCCACTGTGCAACCTTCAGGGAGCCATTTAATATTTAAGCATTTCTTACTGTGCATCTCTTTTTCTGAATATATTTTTATATATTCATAATATATCTGTGATCCTTAAAGCACCCTTCACTTCCTGGGTCATTTTAACCCAAATATGTGCAGCGCCATGTGCACATTCTACCTGAAAATAAAGGCACTACAATCCTAATTTCTCTAATAATGGAACCATGCCTATCATGTTAGCTGTACTCAGTTGAAGGGGGGTGGTTGGCACCCCTCTACAACATTAATTCAGAAACCACTGATACAGAGGAATAGGACAATTCCCCAGTTACTGCAATAGAGGCGGGATAAAGCTACCTGTCCACATGAATAGATTCTATTTAAAATAAAATCTGGAACATCTGGAAGTGCAAAATGTCAGCATGTGGTAGTCAGACAACCAACGGCAGCACCACACCCACTAGCACCCTCCCTGTCCCCTTCCAGCCAGATACAAGCAGTAGGCCAAGAAAATCAGACAAATGTTTCCAACTAGGACAAAGACAAAAGCATCTCAATGTCTGAACAGTGTGTAAGAACGTCTTTTGGCAGGAAAAGCCTTAGACCAACTTGAATACTACATATTAGCAATCCCATGTGCAAAGGCACCATTCATAGGACTGGGATGAATATGCAAGATCTTAACTGCAGCTCTTCCCCAGCAGCTAATTGCCATTCTACTCCTGGCCATTACTGCCACCACTGACACTATTGCTCAATTGCCAGCATTGTTCTGGCAACCGAGTCCCAGTTTTGCGCCCTGCAGTGGTACTACCCATACGTGCCTGGTCAGTGTGATGGAAACATATGAGCATGGACAAAAATCAGGACATGTGAGAGAGTGTGCTCCCTCACTGTTCAATTATCATTTTGTGGTTTCTCCCTAGTATTTGAGAACTGCCAATATAATAACTTGCTTGTTTCTACTTACTACCTGAGTGCTGGCAACATGAGCATTTTCTGGGTTCTCCCCTCACTTGGTGAGATGAGAGTTTTCCAGATGTAAAATATTTCTCAGGGTCTCCCTGATGATAACAGGTGATGGACATGGCATAGAGTTGGTTTGAGAATAGGCCAATAAGGTAACAAATAATGTACACAGAGAGATGTCAGCATTCAGTTAGGCATTTATGATCAGAGAACTGGGATCAAGGGGGGTAAGTATGTGCTGTGAAAGTTTGGGAGCACCTTCCAGCTGTAGGAGATGATATTAGAAGGCCCAATTGAAAGTGAACATGTCATTGGTGTTTTTGATGTCGGAGTGTGGGTCGGCAGAATGATAGAAAAGTAGGAAATTGAGGAGGGTATTAGACGCTAGGGTGCCAAGGAAAGAGCAGTGAGAGATAAGACAAGTCTTGTGTATGGGGGATTCTAGTCAATGTAATAGTATGGATGTTTCCAAGTCTTTCCTTCTAGCTAAATGTAATGGGGGAATTGTGGGTGGTTTGCATGCAGGTGACTGTCCAGAGCATGTTGGTTGCAGTGAATTCCTGCTCCCACAGCTGACCACGACCCAACAGTGCAAGCAATGTGTGTTTGCATACTGACACACATAATCATGCTCGCTGTTAATTTATGGTATAGATAACCTTTTCACCACACTGGGGAGGGGAGCCAATTGAGGCAATACAGGCCTTGTAGCTGCAGGAGTGTCGCTGTTTGTATTTGGGCCTTTTCCAAATGCTGCCATGCTCTACATCATAGTGTGTCATATCCTGCATCTCAAGACATGTTGTTAAAAGCTTCTCTGCACCACAGCAGGTTACAATGGAAGCTGAAGTGGCAGATGGCACATGCATATAATATGTAGGTTTATGCCACTGCCAATTTTGGTCATATTTTGCATTTGTGCCCAATGCATAATGCCATCTCTTCTTCCCTGCTGCACTGAACCAATGCAATGATTGCACACATCTGCACTTTATTCTGCCTGTACCACCCCTCAGACAGAGTAAACTACCACCCTACCCAGGAGGGTCGTCAAACTGGAAAGTGCTGGGGCATTACCCTTTCCTATGTCACCCCCTCCTGACTACCTTTTTTATTATTATAATAATGGTATGTATTGTTTTGCACATCACATGGGTAGCACACAGTGAGGGAAGCAGATTTCAAGGGATCAATACAAGGGAGTGGGGTGCTAACAATGGGGACAGGGGGAGGTCAGGCAATTTGGCAGCAAAGGATCTACACGCAACCAGGAGAGGAAATAGAGGGAGCAATCACTCAGCGGCAGGTTAACAGCTGTGGTGGAGGTGGTGTTAAGAAGAAGGCATTCCTTGAAGAGGAGGCTCTTGAACTCCTTCATGGAATGTAGAAGTGAGGGGGTGAATCTGGTAGTGGTGGGGAGGAAGTTCCAGAGTACAGGAAGATAAATATGTCTTCTGGTTCTTTTCTTCCTGCAATGTTCGGGTGTGCACATTTCCTTCCTTCTAGTGAGTTGTAGGTATCTAGAGATTTTCAGTGAGGTAGCTTGGGTACTTGAGGGCAACTGCCTTGTAGATGATGCAGCAGGATATGAAGTTGATACATGCTTTCATGGGGAGAAAGTGCAGTTAGGTGAGGGTTGAAGTGATTTTTTAAAAATGTGCAGAGTTCTTTGATGAGCCATGCTGCAGCGTGCAGAATGCATTTCCTGGTGCCAGGGTGATTGCCAGACAACCTTCCAGGAGGGCATTGCTATCATCAGGGTGGTAGAGGACCAAGGCTAGAGCAACAGATCTGAAGCTGTTTGCTGGGATGAAGGGCTTGATTTTCTGCAGATGGAAAGTGGGTACCAAACAGTTTGTGTCTTCCTTACTGCTCCTTGAAGCAGAGGTTTCTGTTGATGTAGAACCCGAGGGACTTGGTGTAGGTGGTCATCTGGCGTGTGAAAACCCTTGAGGATTAAAGCATAGAGCCAGATATGGATGTCAGTGTGTCAGTCTTGTTGCCGGCTTTTGTTGTCTAGGAGCACACCTTATTAGATACCATCCACTTAATTCAATTCAAAAAATGAAGTAGGGTGCAGAGAAAAAAAACAACCCTGACACTAGGATGTATAACTAATTAGAACTGCTGAGGTCCACATACTTGTGGAACACTCCTGTGCCCTGCACACCTATTTGTATTGTGATCCATTCAATGTTTTGGTTTCTATTTTACATACATTCAATAATATGAGGCTTTAGATTTTTTGTTTAGAAAATAATGTTTATGTATATATATTTTTCATGCAAAAAGTATATTTTGTGATCATACAGTTTAACATATACTATACTTTCATTTCATCAAGCACTCCAATTGTCACCAATGTCCTTAATCTGAAACAAAATTATTTATATATAAAAAGAAACTAATGTTCTTTCACTGTTGCTCTACGCATTTCGGGAAATTCCTTCCCTTCATCAGGAGCTATTCTTCAACTTGATTTCTGTCATTATTGTATTTCAGATAATTCCATCTACAAAAATGTAATCAAGGTTATATCTATCAATTCTAATTTCATTATAAATTCACACTCATGTCTATCATGACTTGTTAGTTGATAATCACCTTGCATTATTCTGTCCCAGTGGTTGTGTGGTATTCCTCCAATTTCTGGATTTGATATCTTCCTTCCAACAAAATATTCTACCTAATGATATAAATCATACCTGTATATTTCACAATATATCTTATCCCTTTCGACTAATCATTACGGTACACTATTCCCACTTCACCTGTGCGGGGAGAATCCCATCCAGAGAATACTTCTTCAATGAGAGATAGCCTTCCAGGCCACGCCATATTTCTTGGGAGGGCTATGCACGTTTATTTCAAGTTTCTCCCTTTGTGAGTTGTGGGATGTTTAAGATTGCTCTTTTTCTCCCTGTCTTAGTCTACCTGCGGTAAGGATATGTGTCGGAATCAATTGCCTTATCCTTATGGAATCAGTCTTACACTAAGATGCCTCCCACGCCTGTTTACAAACAAACTTACCCGCAGCAGCTGGGTAACTGTTCCTCGCTTCCCTGCTTTGCGCTGTACTGCGGTATCAAAAATGGCAGCTCTTTCCATTGTGACGTCACAACCAGTTAATCAGGAATATCGGAGGATTTGCAACAATTGAAGAGTTTGCATCACAACAAAGAATCAGGGGATTAACAAGAGCCCTTTCACAAGAAAATAGATGAAAAAAAGTTTATGTAATGCCTTGATAACAACCCATAGTTGAAACACGTGTTTGCAAGATCGAACAATACCTAATCCCCCACACTAGCGTGGGATGGGGGTTTAGATTCTATAAAAGACAAGGAGGCGAGTATTATGCATTACAATCTTTACTGAGATCCACAGCAGCAAAGAAAAAACTTTGTAAAACGAAATTTTTAAAACACATAAAGTTATAACAATGCAATGGGAACATCCCAGTTCAACATGGTGGGCAGGTCATGACCTGTAGGTAGCCAATAGGGAGCGAGCCCATCCCATATAGGTCCATTCCTTTAACAACTCCCCCTCTTTCTGAAGCTGATCCTCCGCACACGATCACCGAACCACTTCTCCACGTACAATGAAGACCAAACTCCTCTGGAGATGCTGGGCTGAACCGTCATCAACCTGGAACGGAAACTCATTCTTATTCCGGCGTCGAAGTCATCAATCGAAAGCTGAAACAACAACCAACACCAGTAAGGGTGGGTGGGTGGGATAATACTCGCCTCCTTGTCTTTTATAGAATCTAAACCCCCATCCCACGCTAGTGTGGGGGATTAGGTATTCTATGGCAAGACAGGAGGCTCATATTATGCAAGTTCAAAGCCCTTGCATTACATTCACCGCCACATGAGCAATACGTTTATGGTAAAATGTCTTAAAAGTTGACTCCCTGGACCAGTCAGCTGCTTTTAAAATCTGTTCCAAGCTACCCCCCAGAAAGGCTGCTTTAGAGGCCATAGCGCCACGGACTGAGTGGGGACCAAAGGAGGAAGTGTCCACCCCTGCCTCTCGCATGACCCATTTGATCCATCTGGCTAAAGTAGAAGGGGAGACCGGCTTATGGGGTTTTCGGAAGGAAATCAGCAGCTGAGAGGTATTGGGAGGTCTAAAACTTTCAGTTTTTAGCTCAAAACATTTCAGACAATTAACCACACATAATTTACAATCTTCAGGAAAAGCAGGATAGGATATCGAGGAAGTCATGCATTTAGTCCTTCGTGAGATAAAGAAAGTAACCCCCTGAGGGGTGAACATCTTATTATCCACATCCAAAGCTCTGATATCAGAGACCCTTTTAATAGATACTAGACATAGCAACATAGCAAGTTTGGCAAATTACTGCCTCAGGGACAGATCTTCATTAGGAGGCCAGGACCTAAAGAGCTGTAAAACCATATTAACATCCCAAAGAACCGAATATTTCGGTTGTGGTGGAACCTTAATACGGATAGATTTGAGGGCTCTTCGCACCAAAAAAATGCCTACCCACCGGTTCCCCTTTCACCAAAAGGTGTCCTGCTGAAATAGCTGAACGAAAACCATTAACAGTCCTGTAGGCTTTTCCTTCCTTATACAACTCCACTAAAAAATTAACCACCTCTACAGGAGGGGCTGAAACGGGATTGAGGTGCCTAGCCACACACCAGCTAACCCATTTGTTCCATGCTGAGGAATACCCCACCTTAGTAGAGGGTGCCCAGGAGTCCCTGATGACCGACATAGAGTCTTGCGAAAGTCCTCTGAAGCACCAGGAAGAGCTGAAATCTTCCAAGCCATAAGGGCAAGGTGTCCCCGCAGGACCAACTCGTGAGGGTGACCCTCCGGATCCACCAGCAATAGGGGATCGAAAGGGAGGAGACGGGGAATATCTACCGCTAACTCTAGCAGAGCCGGAAACCAAACCTGAGAGGGCCAAAAGGGGGTGACTAGAACCAGAGACGCCGCTTGTGTGCGTGCTTGGACCAGAACCCGCGCTATCATGGCAAAGGGAGGAAAGGCATACCCGAACTGACCCGACCAATCCTGGAGGAAAGCGTCGGTGCCCAGAGCTAACGGATCTGGTCTCCAACTGTAAAACTTGGGAACTTGACAATTCAGTCTCGAGGCAAACAAGTCTATGGTCAGGGGACCCCAGAGGGACGCTAAGCGGGAAAAAAGAGATCTGTTCAACATCCAATCGCTCCTGTCTTGCAGGTGCCTGGAGTTCCAGTCTGCCACTTCGTTGTTCACTCCCGGGAGGTATTCCGCTTTCAATGTAATATCCCTGTCGAGGCAAAAATGCCAAAACTCTCTTGCCAAATCCGCCAAGACTTTGGACCTGGTACCCCCCAGATGATTGATGTACCTCACCGCAGAGATGTTGTCCATGCGGAGGAGAACACAACAATTCCCCCGATCCTTGAGGAGACTCCGAACCGCAAAGGACCCTGCTAACAACTCTAGGCAGTTGATATGAAGATGTTTCTCTGACTCCGACCATTTCCCACCTGTGGAAACCTGACCTAATCTGGCTCCCCAACCTGATCTGCTCGCATCTGACTCCAGTACGACATCCGGAGATGGGCCAAAAATTGCCTTGCCGTTCCAGGCCTCCATGTGCCTGAGCCACCACAGGAGTTCCAACCTGGCTTCCGGAGTCAATACCACCATTTGGGAGTAAGAGAGACATTTGCTCAAATGCTTGGTTTTTAAGCGCTGCAGAGCTCTGTAATGTAAGGGAGCAGGGAAGATAGCCTGAATGGATGCTGACAGCATTCCCACCACTCTGGCTAACTGCCAGAGGGAGACCTTCCCTCTCTTGAGGAGCAGCCGAATTTCCTTCTTTATCTTGGATAGTCTGGTGTCTGGGAGAAGAAGGATGCAAAGCTTTGAATCTATATTGAAGCCCAGAAATTGGATACATTGCGTAGGCTTCAATATGGATTTTTTTACATTTATCACAAAACCTAGATCCTGCAAGAGGGTCACCGTGAACTTCAGCTGAGAACACAGAGTTTGATAATTCTGGGCTAGGAGCAACATGTCGTCTAAATAAATTATGATCCGAATCCCCCTGGATCTGAGAAGGGCCATCACCGGCCTCATGAGCTTGGTGAAGCACCATGGGGCCGAGGACAGGCCAAATGGAAGGGATGCAAACTGCCACACCCGCCCCCCCCACTGAAACTGGAGAAACTCCTGATGCGGGGGAAAGACGGGAACAACCAGGTAAGCGTCTTTGAGGTCCAACTTGACCATCCAATCCGCAGGGAGAAGGGTATCCCTGAGTAAATTAATTCCCTCCATTTTGAAGTGGTGATACACCACAAAAGAGTTGAGGGCTTTCAGGTTGATAACTGGGCGAAACCCCTGGTCTGGTTTCGGAACCAGAAAAATGGAACTTAGAAACTGAGAGGCCTTGTAAGAAGCCGGGACCACCGCCCCCTTGGAGATGAGATCCCTTACCTCCAACTCTATGAGGGATTGTTTGACTTCGTCGAACGCTAGAGGAAGGGGAAAAGACAACTGACAAGTAGGGCATAGAATTCTATTTGATAACCCTGAACCGTTTGTAACACCCAAGGATCCGAAATGAGGGCTTCCCACTGCGGGAGGAACCTGGCCAGTCTGCCCCCTAAACTTTTGAGGGAAAAAACTTTTAGCACCTGAGAAAGTACCTGCATGCCCTCTTGCTCTTCCGGCTCCTCTGCCGGCACGTCCTCTGCCATTCGAGTTCTGTTGAGGGTAGAAGTGGGTATGTGCTCCCCGAGCAGAGGAGGTATGGTGAGCGCCCCGGGGCGCGAACTGGCGGGGACGGGAGGAGCCCTGGGAAAAACGGCCGGAGGAGCGTGCCCTACCTCGTCCAGCCTTGTTAAAAACCTTTGGGGCAAAAACCTTTTTAATATTAACCTGCGCCTTGTCCAACGCTGTAAAGGTGTGAACATAAGCCGACAAGTCTTTCAGGAAAGAATCTCCAAATAAATTACCCTGAGCTGAAGGGCCCCCTTCTCTTTCGGCCATGTCTGCCAACTTGGAATCCAACCTCATCAACAAAGATTTTCTCCTCTCCCTACATATGGAGGCATTGGCGTTGCCGAGCAGGCATACCGTACGTTGGATCCAACCCCTTAATGCGTCAACATCCACCGGGGTATTAGAGGCCGCCGCCTCTTCTGCCATTTCAAAAATCTGCGTGACTGGACCCAGGATGTCCAACAGTCTGTCTTGGCAACTACGCCACGCTTTATCGATCCCCTTCTTGGGGTCCTTCCCTTTCTGGGACAGAAAAGCCGCCATAGACTGGTCAATTTCTGGCGCTAAAGCCACCTTGTCTGCAAGCATAGGTCTGGGACACTCTGACCGCAACTTATTACGATCCTCTTTGGGCATGGGGCACCGTACCCAGAACTTGAGGAACGAGGAAACCTCCTCAGAGGGCTGCCACTCGGCCGACCTGGGGTGTTGAATTAGGGCAGGGTCAAAGAAAGGCACCCCGCTACCATCAAGCAGGGGTGCTTCCTGAGGGCGCGCCGAAGTTACTTTCTTTTTCCTCCTCTTAGGGGGCGAATCCGAATCAACAGAGCTTTCTGAGGATGACACCGCAATAGGGTACTCCTCCGGTGCAAAACGTGCATGCGCAGGCCCGGGTGTGGAAGTGAAAGGTTGATGAGACTCTTCCCACCCTCTCTTTAAAGCTCTTTTAGGGGACGATATGGGAGAAATGGCCAAGGGGGGACTGAATTGTCCCTGGAGATGTTTAGATTTGGCTGTACACTTTTTAGGGGCCAGGGGTGCAACTGAAGGGGAAACCTCTTGAGAGGGGTGGAAATCCGCAATGCAGGATATTAATCTGTCAAAGGCAGACGCCAAGGTGTTATTTAAACCAGATAAAGCTGTGTCCAAAGAGGACTGAATAGCTTGAGCCACTGAAGGCTGGGTATGACAGGATTGATCCCCCACAATGTCTCCAGCCCTGTCACTTTTCTTGGCAGTACGTACTTGAGTGCTGGCATCAGCAGAGGAGGGGAGCACCCCCTTATCCATGACAGCACCTGGCAGTATTCCACTCGGAATATATATATATGAATATATAATATAAATCAACAACAGCCGGGCAAGCTGATAAACCAATGAAGCCTAGCAGGCTTAACCCACAATACCTCAGGTATAATATCAGGGAGAGGGCCCCCTATGCCTCACACAGGCAGAAACTGCTAACTAGCAGTAAAAGCACGCGAGCAGCGTGAGGGAAAAAATTATAAAGCCAACACAATTATAAGCACCATCCTAACAACATAAATTTCCATATTAAATTGTATATTAATTGACAGAAAAAACACCCAGGTTGATAGCAGGTTCGAACTGCCAACCTTTGGCACACCAACCGCGTGTGCTAAGACCCAGGGTGAACGCACGCAGCCTGTCAGAATACACGCTTTCTGACTCAGGCTGCCGCGCTCTACAACAACAAAGCCGACGGCGCGGCCCTGAACAGGGATGCGCGCCTGCCCTAGAACGCGGTGAGCGTTCGCAACAATGTGTCCCTAAGGACCGACACAGCGTGTGGGAGGGAACGCTCGCCCTTCAGGCCTACGCGAATCCCCCAAGCCGCGGAACGGGCTCCAATGCGGAACGCCACGCTCGCGTGTGAAGAAAAAATGACACAAAGTAAAGTCAAGGAAAAAAGCACACGCTTAAAACAAAACGCTGTAATAAGGCAAACCAAGATAACAAAGCACGAATAAAGCAATAATACAAGCAATTCCCACAGAAAATGCCACAATGTAGCTAAGTAAACTGTAGGTGTGACTTAGCTGTGGGTCAGCAGCAAAGAAAGAGGGGGAGTTGTTAAAGGAATGGACCTATATGGGATGGGCTCGCTCCCTATTGGCTACCTACAGGTCATGACCTGCCCACCATGTTGAATTGGGATGTTCCCATTGCATTGTTATAACTTTATGTGTTTTAAAAATTTCGTTTTACAAAGTTTTTTCTTTGCTGCTGTGGATCTCAGTAAAGATTGTAATGCATAATATGAGCCTCCTGTCTTGCCATAGAATCAACCAATTAATACACATGCATCATCAAACAACTTTTCTTGAAGAAATTATCAATTGGTTATTGTTTGTGATATTTTTGATGGATAAGCGAGCAAGCTGGAAAGTGTGTTCATTACGTTTCAATGTGGAGGGATTTAGGGATTAATCTCACATTTTTTTTTACAGTGGTGCAGCTATTCCATCTATTCAGTCTTCTTTTCAATTGAATTAGTAACGTGGGCGCTTCTCTTATGCAGTTCACCCTGCTATCTATAACTCTATCAGATCAACATGGGGGGGTCCAAAACCGATCAGCACCAAAGCCTCTTTCTAAGCTGCAGGTTTGGTGGGCAGCGGCTGACTTAAGTTTTTGGGTGGATGAGGGCTGCACCATGTGAGTTTTGTTCTACTTTGCTTCATCTTTGAACCCCGCAAGGCTTCTTAATATCCTGAAAAGACCACGGTGAAGAGCGGCCGCGGGAATGTAAGTGCATAACTTTATATTCTGCGAGGTTCTTCCCCGCAGGAAGCGATATAATTATGTGCCGGTCACGGCGTGAAAGTGCGGCGGGCATTCCTCATCCATTGCTTATGAGAACAGCACGCTCCCTGCTCACTTCGCAAGGAGGGGGGTTGGCACATTAGACGGGCCCGTTGCTATTCTTCCGCGTAAGCCTCGGTTGCCACGAGCTGTGAGAACGCTGGCAGGTGGCGGCTGAGGAGCAACAAACAAGCTCCAGTTATGGACTTTGCTGTTCTGCATCTGCGGCGGGCAAAGAAACAGCAGCACACGAAGGCACCAGAAACAAAAGGCAACGCCCTGCCCCGCGCGCCTCTGATCACGCAATCAAACGCCGATAACCGAAGCTGTTCTGACAGGAATCATCAACAGGAGGTCGACTGTCACACAGAACAGCGCCTCAGTGAAGAGTCAAAACATGCAGTAACATGCTCTTTGAGCAAATATGTACTTGCCCAGATATAAATAATGCAGCATACAATCAATCTATTATGGGTGACGTACACCACGAGAGCCCTAAGGAAAGTTAGGGCAGAAAACAGGGAATATGCCAAAAATTTAACTCGGTGGTTTTGGTGTGAAATTACGTTGCTTGTAAATTGCAAATCGCCCCGAGTTTGCACACATTGTTAATCAAGAAAACCTTGATTCTTTTGTTTTTCAAAAAATAATTAAACAAAAGAATTGACAGGTGGTTTAGTGCAAAAAGAAACCCTTTGCTGCTTATCTGAAAATATTCACATTTTAAACATGCACAAGCAACGGAGCATTAAATACCAATTTCTTTTTATTATATAGCGCTTGATACTGCGTATCTTGCTGTTTCGTAGATCTCTAACCGGTGATCGTAAGACTGATAGTTTATTAGCATTTGAAAGGATGGAAGTGAGTCAGCCCTGCACGGATTCGGATTTGTAAAATGCAGGTTGAATACAAATCCTAACAGCAAACAAATAACTCAGCTAAACAGGAAGCCTTTCCAGTCAAGGTTGCTAAACTGCCATCGAAGGTGTACTGAGCGGTTGCACACTGCTCTGCATGCATGCAACTTCCATCAGATCCAGGCGAGGGAATCCTGCCTTTGCAGCAGGAGTGGTAGATCTCTTCATAAATCATGTGAGACTTCATAAGTGTCTCACATCTCATTAGGGCAGAACCCACTCAGGGGTATTGAACCTTCTACCTCAATGGGAAGCCAAATATGATATCAAGCAAAAAGAAGGTCTCAAACCATATTAGAACGGTGTATGTGCCATGTCAGTAAATGGATACACTTGCAGGTCTCCTACACACCCCCATTGGTATTGTTTAAACCATCAATCATTTTATTTTGCAATTTAGCAATACAATCACTATACAATTTCATAAACACATTTCTAAAAAGATTTTTACACCAGTATTCAAAATCTGATGAAATAACATAAAATACAATCAATACAGTAGTGATACACTGTGTAGGAAAATCAACTCTCTTTCACATGATTACCCATAGTCTTGATCCTCTGACCCTAAATCTCACACCATGGTTATTGCCCTACTTATAAGTTTCCCGAAACCGAGTTTCCCTTTGACAGTTCAAGCCCGCCCAGAAGCACTCCCTCAGCTGCAACAGGAAGCTGAGGGAGCACTCCTATGCTGGCACAGCTCCTCGATAATGGGCGAGGGTCCAGGGTGGTCGGCTGCCCCTTGCCCATTATGGATGAGCCACCCCTGTTTAAATAACATGCATGCAGCACTTAACTGTTACTGGCAGGGCTAGGTTTCAGCAGCAGCTTCATGCATGGGATTTGAAGTGCCCATTACTGGAAACGATAGGTCGGCCTATCAATGCCAGTAATGGCTACTTTAAATCACGTGCATGAAGTCTGAAGCACTTCATGCGTATACATTAAAGTGACCATTACTGGCATAGATAGGTTGCTGCAGCAATTTCATGCATGTAATTTACAGTGACCAATATGGGCATACATATGTTGTGGCCACAATCAATCTTTGCCAGTAATGGTCACTTTAAATCCCATGCATGAGGGTGCTGACACACAATCTAGATGCCAGCAGTTTTTGCAAGGGATTTACAGTGACCAACCATGAACTCGTACTGCCCACACACAGTTCATTACATTTAGATACTTATACATTCAAACACACAAATACATGCAATCCCACATATATACATACATTCTTAATAATACACATACTTACCTTATGTCTGCTGGGGCAGCAGCACACTGGACTAATTTTGGCCCGCGTGCCCCTGTGCCCCAGAAAGGACTTGAATCCCTGGGGCACGCCAGTACTGCACGGGCAGCAATGCCAGCGTGGTCACCATGGCAAACCTTGAGTGTCCTG
Organism: Ambystoma mexicanum; assembly: GCF_040938575.1. NCBI lineage: Eukaryota > Metazoa > Chordata > Amphibia > Caudata > Ambystomatidae > Ambystoma > Ambystoma mexicanum. Next base: position 799,282,712 of record NC_090935.1, on the reverse strand, counting down.
CCGATGCATGCAGTGCTGCATGCCACTCACTAAGGTTTTATTTTTTAAGAGCGGACTCTAATGCTGCTATTTACTGAAAAAAAACATGTGAGTGGCGCGCTGTGCTGCATGAAGCAGCACGCCACTCCAAGTTTTTTATTTGTATCAGGCTGGCGCTCATTCAGAACGCCAGCCCTGTGGGAGGCTGTGGGGTGAACTGGGCACCAGGTTGGAGCCAGGAGGTTCGGCCGCTCCCCCTGCCCTCTGGCTCTACCACTGGATAAGTGCATACACGTTGCAGGCTCTTGCGTATCCTGGCAGTGTCACAGACCTGGTGCAGCACACAGAAGGCAATGTGAACAATTAGCCAGTATCTTGGGTACAATAGATCCCTATCTTCAATGCAGATGTCGTCCTTGGTCGTTTAACATTATATAATTCACTGTTACCCATTCGTGAATAGCCGAAGGTAGTGATACTCTACATAATATCTCGGTGTCCATCAGCCCTGGGAGAAAAACGGTTGGCCTAATACATTTGTCAACAAGATGAATTTCATTGTAAAAACAGCAAAGGACTCAATGGAGTTCACAAGCAGGTGACTGAAACGTAGAGGAAGAAGAGGAATTATGGTTTTCTGATATGACCGGTCAATAAAAAAAACAAGCAAGCGGAAAACCACATCTCAAGCAATCGAAGCAGAATACCTTGCTCGACAGGGTCAAACGCCACGGAGCAACCAAGTAACTTCAGGATACTGACAGCGCTGACATTTCCCGTTGGGCACGTTGTCCCGCTAAGCCCAATTGTCAGCTCACACTGGAGCTGAAGGAGTCCGCTGTCTCCGGTGATCGGGCCGAAAGGTTTTTCGATGGTGCACATTTGCTCTGCCCAGCCAGGTGCAGGGATGATTTCATGTAAAGAGCATTGACCAGTGATTTTCTTTAGCGGCTTACCTGATTTATGGAATTATTTGCGTGTGAAACGGGGATTTGCCTGCCATTCTGCCCGCAAATCCCCATTTGTCAAACAGGGATTGGCAGGCAGAATGGGCCGCAAATCCCCGTTTTACATGCAAATAATTCCATGAATCAAGGGGACCAGTCCACCATGAATCAGGGGGACCAGTCCAATCAAAGAGGCTTTGTTTATTGAATGCTCCATTTCGGGGGCAAAGATTGAGGAGTTGTCTGAGGATGTGTCAAAGGCAGACGCCTACGAAAGAGATAAATGATTCCATGAATGCCATCGTAAGGGCGCATATTTTGCCAGTGGAGCTGCCGAAGTAAAACCTACCAACCCTAGAACTACTGGTGAAGGACAGATATGAAATCACAGGGGGTGCATGTTCAGTGGCATCCCTCTGCCCCTGGCTCTTCTGGATTTCTGAGGTTAAATACAGGATGGAGTCCTGGAGTCTACCAAGGTGTACAAATGGCGAAGCGTCCGCAGAACACATATGCATGTTGCACCCGAGCATGGAATGCTATCTAATGGCCGGTGCATGCATAGTTGCATACAGCGCCATTATGATCTCAGATGTATTAGTCGTGGTGAAACCTCCAAACAGAATTACTGTTACCACCGGTGGTACCAGTGGCGGCTCTGCCTTACTCTACATTTCTTTCACTGACTCTTCTGAAGTCCTCAGGGAATCGTGGTATTGCAGGCATTTTTATTTTGGAGGTCATGAGCCATACGGCTAATTGCACAGATCATTCTTGCGGTTCTCAGATAACAGCAGGGAAGCACATTAGGGTAGCTTCCCTTCCAAACCATGGCCGGGGGAGGTAGGCAATGCCCACCTTATATTAGTAAATGTAAGTGGCACTGGCGGCACACATCAAGGTAGAATCTTGGCCTACGGGCAAGAATGCGCTGTTCCTCAAAGTGATTGGCATGCCTGGAATTGATAGGTTAATCTAATGTTTCCTCAGGAAAGGTGCCCTTGGGCATTGTTCTCAAGGGTTGTCTTCTTAGAGGTGACATAAGATGTATACACATCATGGTCGAAGTGTTCGAAATAAGAGTCTGACCTCCTTACGATGGTCTTGAACCTAAGTAGTAGCCCCTCTTAATCACCAATTTATTGGTGGGTAGATTTTCTTTTTAAGAGGATGTGGTCTGGATGGGTTTAACATTTAGCGTTTCAATAAATGTTTCTGGGAGTCCTCTTTAGGAAACCGGGTTTCAAATCGTTTTGAATGGTCAGACTCCTTTTTAAATCTGGTTATGCCACGTTAGTCAGAGACTGCTCCCATGGACAAGCTTTTTTTCTTACTTGGCATTCATGCATCTTCAATTTCTTGTTGGGCAGCTGTGGTAGGAAAAGGGGAGTGCCAGGGTGATGGAGTGGACTGGCCAAGGTGACGCTGACGCTGCCGACAGAACATATGCCATCCTGTTCAGTGGGGCCTTTACAATCTTCAACTCGTTTAGCACTGTTACATCTTCCACACACTGCCACGGGTACACTGACATCACGCTTGCATCTGCGCCAGCGTGGCATCTGCGACTACATGGTAAGCTGACGCAGTGCCTATGACTCTGCTTCTTCAGCCTGTTGAGCCCGTTTGTGCGTGAGGTCCTTCTTTACAGGCAACCACACTGGCTAGCATGCGACCCAGAATGAGATGACTGGATCCTGAGTGCCTGCATAGACAATGCCATGTTGCCGTTTGCAGTGTTTACTGGCCTTCCCAGGCTAGTACAACGGTTTAATGACCATTGCAGCATTCTCCAGGATCACATTTGCTTCTGATATAGTTTTTGTAGCAGCACCTGCGAGTGGTGGTTCCTGGCTGTCATGTTAGAAACCCTGTTGATGACTTCTGTTGTAGTTGTAGTAGATTTCATGTAGGTCTTCTGGAATGTTCTTTGCTTCTGGAGTCACAGCTCCACCTCAGTGATGAGGCCCAACAAGGCTGAAACACGTGTGTGGGGTTGCTGTTGGTACTCTTGTTCAGAACGGAATTGCCATAGCATTTCGGTGCTAGACTGCCCATGTGGGCGGGACAGAGACTGATATGCAAATGGTTATTTCTCATCTGTGAAAGGTACAGTGAGCAAAAAGCAGATTGCTGCGAACTCTCAAAGTGGTTAAAAACCACAGAACAGGTTATCATGCCGTGTTCTTTCGAGAGAGGGGTGCCCGCTACCTTTTTTGTGCTTCTGGAGTCCTCCCTTGCTGTCTCCTGCTGTCTCTTGTAACCTAGTCAGTGAGATCAATGCATCTTGGTGCGCAGCATTGCAATTCTTCTCTGATTCTCATATGAAGGGTACCCTTGGAGCTGCTGTCAGGGTGCTTGAGGTGTTTTGATGTCAGAGAGCCTTTCTGACACCTGTAGGTTTCGTGGTTGTATTTTGTGTTCCACTGGCTCATGCTGATAGTACTATTCTTTGGGGCACAGTAGGTGCCCAGTTTCGCTTGTCTGTTTAAGCTGCTGTGCTGATAATGTGTGTTTTTGGTCATCCACCTGGCAGTGTCTTTTTGTTTGTCAACCTTATACAAATGTTCCTTATGATCACTTTACTCAAATGTCACTAGTGTCATTCAGGTGTATGGGGAAAGGAAGGCGATACGACCTGCATGCTGTGTCGCGATGGCCTTCCCTTTTTGCCTCGTCCTCTCTCTTCGCCTTGCAATGTTGCATCATCCCACCGTCTTTTCTTGGCGATACACTGGAGTATTGTCAGGTCAGTAGGTGTGTGGTTCTGGAACACAGCTGTTGCGGATATTAGTTTTTAAAAGCAGGTGAACCTACTTCTTTAGTTGTCATTTTCCAAAAGCCGGGATTGGCAAAAAGTGGCGTTGAAAATGGCTGAAATAATTACAAAGACTGTAATATTTAAATCCTGAGGATTTTGTAAGATTTGTCAGGCGGAGTTGCGGGGCAGGGCGGACTTTACATGTCGGCCCCACCTTTCCCACTCTACATGTCAAGTCTACCTGGTTTACTGCCGTTATGAGATTTTCATGCTGTTGGTTAACCAATAGATTCCTATGGAATCAGCCTGAATTTACCGCCTTGTAAAAGCAGGCGGATACCGTAAGAATCCTCTGTAAAAACCTCCAGCCAGCAATTGTTCTTTTCGGGAGGCATTTACACTTTTCCAAGCACGTAGTGGAAAAATGAAGAATGACGCAGGTTTCACCCGTGTTATATTCTCTTTACTTTTCCACTAGTTATTGGAAATGATTAAAATTGCATGACGCGGATCCTTTTTGCAAAACAGTGCAAATTGAGATAGTCCCCTTTGTGAAATTACCTCTTGGGGGAGCATGACTCCCCACTGAAGGTGTGTTGTTATTGGTGGTTCCATGTGGACTGTTGGGGACTGCAATAATGTACATCACTCTGCCTTGCTTCCAAATGCATCCAGGTGTTTGCTGTTCAAGTCCCACTGGATTGTCACAATTTACTCACCAGTGATTTTCATCATAACATGTTCTTAGTAGGTGCTGATACGTTCCATATACTGGACGTGTGATGAAATGAGTACACCATTGTGTGCATGCAGTGATGTATGTCTATCAGTGTGCCTTATTTTTCCTGCATCTTTTTGTTTTCTAGATATATTTCAACTACAATGTATTTAATGTGTTTGCACTGAATGTACGCAAGACCTTTGTTGCCATAGTAAACGTTATGTCCTATAGTTGATATGATATAAGTCATGTATGACACGCCTGTACACAAGTGCTTCTTGGTGACTCAGCGAGACAAGACAAGGGAGGGAAGACAGAGGGAGCGCAAAACAAGCGTTCTTACTAGGCCTTGGACATTTAGATTGTGCAAGTGTGAGACGCAAAGTGCAAAGGGGAGGAAGAGGGGAAGTCTTTAAATAAAGGGGTGACTGATTATAATCCCTGGTCCCTCAGGCTAAATACTTCAAACCACCACAACAATGGACCAATAGGATAGAGGATGACAGATAATATGCCTTTATCTTTTTACATATACCAATACATGCCTACGTCTAAATTCAACTTTGTTTTTTTATTATTACAATCATCAAAGAATTAATCGCAAAATAAATAATGTACCTTCACAATAAAATGCAATTTTTTGAAATTCGACTCACATACAATTAATTGCTACCATACATTCATTCTCACTCTCTTAGAAAAATTCACTTCATACCTATATCCGTGACCCACTTGGTCACCATAAACAATATTCAATTTTAACACCGTTAGATTCTCTCTGCCTGTTGTCAGGTGATTTAATCTGTATACAGTTAATTTCACAGATGTGATCATCGACACGTGTTTCGGTTGTCTCTAGGGACTTCAAAAGTAGTGTTCACTTGATAACGCAACCTTAATCATGACAAAAACAGGAAATTCAATGGTTCCCATTTAACAATGGAGGGTGAGCCACACCACTTAAAAAACAATAAAAACGATTTTGTCATCCCCTCTAACTTATATATCACTCTTAATGTAAGCACACGATTCTCAAAAGTAATCATATTATCAACATTTTTCAATGTTTTTGATTTACACGGAAAAATGCTGATACCATGGATAAATCCTCATCACACCTGTATGGACCCACCCACAATGATGCAATGTACATGACCTCATTAAATTAGGTCTTTCAGTTATAATGTCTATACTATTGAAACAGAGAACTCCCTATTTTTCTCACATACTCACTTATTGACAAGATTCTCACCAGGAGATATAGATAGAGCAACCCCGAGCGCGTAGTGTAGCCGTAGAATTCTTCCCTACAATGCAACTCCCAAAAGTACAAATGGACTGTTTGGAAGGGGAATTGTTTGGAAGAAGGAAAACTCCCCTGGATACAGCTGTCTGCACAGAAAGGAACACAGTGTCAGGTGTGAGTTCAATTTAGAGGGAACAACATGAAAAGAAGCAATCCTCTGATAACTCACGTAATGAGAAGGTGTTATGCCACTGTACTTCGAGTGTAATTCGGGGCGTCTCCTGTAGCAAATAAACCATAAGGAATACTTAGCCCAGGGGAAAGCAAGAAGTGTGTATCAACATTCACCAGTATTCACAAGATTCTTACCCAGTATTTCATGAAGAAGGATGTTGTTGTAAGGGTTGTAACACATGTAGATGTCCAGTTCCAGGCAGAAAAGCAGTCCCAATAGAAGGTATCCAAGATACAACTAACCCCCGATGGCACGCGGATGCTTAATGTGTGTAAGGAAGTCTCTAATCCACACAACACAATCCTTGAAAGTTCCCAACAGTAATACCAATAGTGAAGAAGACGTGGTAAACAAATTTCAGTGAAAGTACTTAGCCAGCAACAAGAATTCTGGGATGAAGATTGAAGAAGAATCTGCAGCGGTCCAAAAGTCGGTAACGTTCTGGTCAGGTAAACAACAGGGCGTTGAGCGAGAGAGGCGAGGTAGACGTTCCGTAGTCGTAATCCAGTAAAAGCAATCCGAAATAACAAAGCCAACGGTCAAAAGCAGAAACAATCCATAGTCATCATAAACAAGGTCAAGGCACAAGAAAATAGCAAAGTCAGAATCCAGACAGCTCTAAACAAAATTCAGAAGCAGCGTTTGCCGTCGTGGGCGGAGCTTTATAGAGGCAGCGCGTTCACACGACGGGACGCTGTGTACACTGTAACCTAGTACGTAGGTATAGCGACGTCCATCGTTTCCATGGCAACCCCCACAGTTGTTTAAAGGAGCGAAAACGAATGGATGACATACGCTTGTAAAGCCCCTTTTGTGTACAGGGCATAATAGAGCTGTATGTTGCTAAAGGATTACAAGAACGGGAGGAAGGAAACGTTTGTGTATGAAAACCTTTCCTGAAGGAAACCCCAGTAGACAATTTCCTGAGACTTATGTAATGCCACAGGGTGCTTGGCGTTGCCTTCTGGTCAAGAAACGTATCCTTAATGAGGAAAAGGTTCTTATTCCTGAGATGCTGGTTACAGGTTCAAGACAAGCGCCGATCTGAAAGATCTAAATTAATGAGGTCATGTACATTGCATCCTTGTGGGTGGGTCCATATGGAGGTGTGATGAGGAACATTGAAAAATGTTGATAATATGATTACTTTTGAGAATCATGTGTGCTCACATTAAGAGTGATATATAAGTTAGAGGGGATGACAATATGACAGAATTTCTAATAGTTTTTATTGTTTTTTAGGTGGTGTGGCTCACCCTACATTGTTAAATGGGAACCATTGAATTTCCTGTTTTTGTCCTGATGAAGGTTTTATTATCAAGTGGACACTACTTTTGAAGTCCCTAGACACAACCGAAACACGTGTCGATGATCACATCTGTGACATTAACTGTATACAGATTAAATCACCTGACAACAGGCAGTGGGAATCTAACAGTGTTAAAATTGAATATTGTTTATGGTGACCAAGTGGGTCACGGATATAGGTATGAAGTGAATTGTTTTAAGAGAGAGTGAGAATGAATGTATGGTAGGAATGAGTTGTATGTGAGTTGAACTTCAAAAAATTGAATTTTATTATTTATTTTATGATTATAATAATAAAAAACAAAGTTGAATTTAGATGGAAGCATTTATTGTTATATGTAAAAAGATAAATGCATATGACCTGTCATCCTCTATTGTATTGGTCCATTGTTGTGGTTTGAAGTTTGAAGTTTAGTTTATTTGTAAAGCGCACCAGACCCGTGGGCAAACAAGGGCATAATCTTAGGTAAAGGTTACAACAAAAGTATACAAGAATACAAAATTTACAAGTTATACGCAAGTACAAATTTACAAGTTATACACAAGTACACATTTACAGGTTACAAATACAGCATTTACAAGTTATGATCGAAACAGTGTGGCATATGTACACAAGTCGGATATGTTGCAGGTAGAGAGCTAGGCTAGCGTGAAGAAACCTCATGCTTACTGGGTGTACAGCCAAGCTTTGGCGTTGTTCTTGAACGTGAGGAATGAAGGTTCAATTCTTAAGTGGGTTGGCAGAGTGTTCCACGGTTTGGAAGCTAGGACAGGGAAGCTCACACCGCCCGCTTTTTGGAGTTTAAATCTGAGTAGGGATAGGCTGTGAGTTTGGGCTGATCTGGTGGGACGGGAAGAGCAATGAACTGTGAGGAGCGAAGAGAGGTAAGGAGGGGCATTGTTGTTCAGGCATTTGTGAGTCAAAGCTAACGTTTTCAGGGCAATTCTTTGTTTTACCGGGAGCCAGCGTAAGTCAGATCTGATGTTGGAGATATGGGAACGTCTAGGGATATTGAGAGCTGCCCTTATGGCATTATTTTGAATGGTTTGAAGTTTATTGAGGTTAGACTGACTGGTCCCTAGGTAGAGGGCGCTGCAGTAATCTATTTTGGACATGATGAGTGTTCTAGCCAAAAGTAGTGCAGTTGGGAGGGTTCAGGAAAGGTCTGCAGGCAGTGATAAGTTTGCATGTATATGCTGAGGCCGACCTAACAGCATTTGTTTGTCTGTTCAGGGAAAGGGTGGAGTACAGATAAACGCCTAAGGTTTTGGTGTCTTTGGAGACCTTGATGACGTTGCCGTCAATGGTGAAGGCCTTATAAGATTGGTCAAGTTTTTTGAGACGATAGGTGGATCCTAGTAGTAAGAGCTCCGTTTTATCGTCATTGAGGCAAAGCTTGTGTTGCGCCATCCAGGCCTGGATGACCAAGTAGACATCATTCAAGGCTTTGGTATCGACTGTGCAATCACCAGTTATGGGAATGAGTATCTGGGTGTCATCTGCGTAATTAGTATAAGATACACCCAGATAGTCAAGCACATCGAAAAGTGGCTTGGTGAATACATTGTGCAATGTAGGCGATACACAAGAGCCTTGAGGGACACCACAGAGAATGGGAGAGGGGTCTGCCGATGCTGAGGGTGAGAATACCCGCATAGATCTGTTACTGACGAATGAGTGGATCCAGGCATTGGCAGAGTCAGTGAAGTAGGCAGCGGATTTTAGATGTTGGCAGAGTATTTGGTGGTTGACCAAACCGAATGCCGCAGAGAGATCGAGGAGAAGGAGTAGCGCTAGCTTCCCATTGTCCTTTAATGTCTCCATCTGGGTTTTCAGATCATACAGGGCTGATTCAGTGCCGTGTTTAGGACGGAAGCCTGATTGTCTTAGCCCCAGGAGTTTGTTGGACTCAAGGTAGTCTTGGATCTGCAGGTAAACTGCGCAATCAAGAATCTTGAGCAGGAATGGGACCGTAGTAATTGGTCTGAAGTTAGTGGGGATGTTGGGGTCAAGGGACGGTTTTATGAGTAGTGGGATTACCTGCACGTCCTTGAGGTTGTCAGGGACTGTACCCGTTTTGAAGGAGGCGTTTATAAAGGATGTGATGAAAGGGGCAAGGTGGTGTGAGGCTTCCTTAATGATAGGAGCCAGGCTAGGGTCACCTTGGCAGTTATTTGAAGTATTTAGCCTGAGGGACCAGGGATTATAATCAGGCACCCCTTTATTTATAGATGTATTAGTATAGCCTGTGGCTGTAGGGGCATCAAGTGTATCTAGTGATTAACACACGAGAAGGACACAGCACGGTCCGCGAAGGAGACAGCACGGAAACAGCTCTGGTGGATCTAAAAAATCAGATCAACCAAATCATGGATAAAGGAAGTCAGACCTATTGCTACTCCTAGACCTCTCAGCTGCTTTTGATTTAGTGGACCACAAGACTCTCACTTCACACCTTACCCATTCGGCTAACTTCTCCAAAGGAGCAGCTCTCTGGGTCACCTCCTTCCTGGAAGGCAGGGCAATTAAGGTATTTTCTAACATAGCCAATACAGCCCCACCACCATCCACTGTGGAGTCCCACAGGGCTCTTGCACAGCACCCACATTGTACAACTTGTTCACAAAGTCCCTCTTCAACAAGCTAGATGCACTTGGTATCATGTATACTAACTACGCTGACGATACCCAGGTACTTCTCCCACTCACCGGATTGTATAACAAAGACTCCAAAGCACTTCACCTAATATACTCCACCATCCAGGCCTGGATGGCGACAAATGGCCTCTGCCTCAATGGGGAGAAGACTGAAATCATCATATTAGGGCAAAAAGCTACTCCAGCTAAACTCAACAAACATTACTCTAACTTCACCATTGATAATACAATCATCCCTGTCTCTACATCTGTGAAGACCTTAGGGGTCTACATAGATTCCACACTATCCATGATTAGGCGGCTGGTCAGCGCCATCACTTCCACCTCAGCACACACCACCAAGCTTATACACGCCATAAAACCATACCTATCTAAGCCCAACTGTATAGCAATAGCAAGAGCCACCATTGGTGCCAAACTAGACTATTGTGATGCCCTTCTAGCAGGTACTTCTTAAAAAAACCTACACCGACTCCAAACCACACAGAACAATGCGCTATGAGCAGCATTAAGCATCCCCAAAAGGGAACATATCTCCCAGACCAGACAGGCAGCTCACTGGCTCCCGGTTAAAGAGCACATCACTTTCACAATCCTCACCCTCACCCACAAATAGCTCACCCTCACAGCACCATCCTATCTATCAGAGACCATATCTAAATCCACGTCCACACGGCCAATTAGGACTCACTACACTAACCAACTTCACACCCCACGCATCAACAGGTCTAAAGCTGGCGGGCAAGGCTTCCCCTACATTGCAACCAAATTAGAGAATGCACTACACACTAACATTAGAACAGAAACTTACTTGCTCCTTGCTTTCCTAAAATAACTCAAAACCTCCCTCTACATCTAATCCTTGAATACTTTTCCCTCTCTCATGCCTGTACTGTAAACTGCATCTGTTTTCAAATTTTTTGTAACTAGGAAAACTGTCTGTAAAAAGCGCCACAATGCCTCTGGGATGCCGTGCGCTCTACAAATTCAAATAAATAAATACATACGGAATGGAAGGTGTAAATATGTTCTCCTTTTCTGAGGAGCATTTGTCAAAAACTCCTTGGCACGCCAGCACTATTGAATAGTGCTATACCTGTAATCACGACCAGTGGAGGTCAAGATGATATAGAAAAAGTCACTAAAAAAATGAAGAAATTAACAAGAACGGACCTCCACAGTAAATTCATGCTTGAGTATTTGAAGGCAGGGATAATACCGGAGGGCCTACAGGTGAAAAATACCCTGAGAATATTTGTTGACAACCCTAACTTTCAAAAGAATTTTGGTGGGGTTGGCAACAAATGTTCTCGGGTTTGGATAATCCTGATAGTAGAAACGGCAGAAGAAGAGACCAAGAAACAGGGGGAAGAGTTGGGTGAGTTAGAACATTTTTTTGTGGACGATAAAAACTTCAAGAATGCAAAAAAACAGTTGGAAGATATGGAGGGCGAGATTAAGAAATGTTAAATCTTGATTGGAAAATCTCTAAATTGCAGAAAGAGCCCGTGTTAGGATGACTCGGTAAAGGGGCTCCATCTATTGCCGGGAGCCAGCGTAAGTCAGATCTGATGTTGGAGATATGGGACCGTCTAGAGATATTGAGAGCTGCCCTTATGGCATTATTTTTAATGGTTTGAAGTTTTTTGAGGTTAGACTGACTGGTCCCTAGGTAGAGGGCGCTGCAGTAATCTATTTTGGACATGATGAGTGTTCTAGCCAAAGTAGTGCAGTTGGGAGGGTTCAGGAAAGGTCTGCAGGCGGTGATAAGTTTGCATGTATATGCTGAGGCCGACCTAACAGCATTTGTTTGTCTGTTCAGAGAAATGGTGGAGTACAGATAAACACCTAAGGTTTTGGTGTCTTTGGAGACCTTGATGACGTTGCCGTCAATGGTGAAGGCCTTATAAGATTGGTCAAGTTTGTTGAGACGATAGGTGGATCCTAGTAGTAAGAGCTCCGTTTTATCGTCATTGAGGCAAAGCTTGTGTTGCGCCATCCAGGCCTGGATGCCCAAGTAAACATCATTCAAGGCTTTGGTATCGAATGTGTAATCACCAGTTATGGGAATGAGTATCTGGGTGTCATCCGCGTAATTAGTATAAGATACACCCAGATAGTCAAGCACATCGAAAAGTGGCTTGGTGAATACATTGTACAATGTAGGCGATACACAAGAGCCTTGAGGGACGCCACAGAGCATGGGAGAGGGGTCTGCCGATGCTGAGGGTGAGAATACCCGCATAGATCTGTTACTGACGAATGAGTGGATCCAGGCATTGGCAGAGTCAGTGAAGTAGGCAGCGGATTTTAGATGTCGGCAGAGTATTTGGTGGTTGACCAAACCGAATGCCGCAGAGAGATCGAGGAGAAGGAGTAGCGCTAGCTTCCCATTGTCCTTTAATGTCTCCATCTGGGTTTTCAGATCATACAGGGCTGATTCAGTGCCGTGTTTAGGACGGAAGCCTGATTGTCTTAGCCCCAGGAGTTTGTTGGACTCAAGGTAGTCTTGGATCTGCAGGTAAACTGCGCAATCAAGAATCTTGAGCAGGAATGGGACCGTAGTAATTGGTCTGAAGTTAGTGGGGATGTTGGGGTCAAGGGACGGTTTTATGAGTAGTGGGATTACCCGCACGTCCTTGAGGTTGTCAGGGACTGTACCCGTTTTGAAGGAGGCGTTTATAAAGGATGTGATGAAAGGGGCAAGGTGGTGTGAGGCTTCCTTAATGATAGGAGCCAGGCTAGGGTCACCTTGGCAGTTATTTGAAGTATTTAGCCTGAGGGACCAGGGATTATAATCAGGCACCCCTTTATTTATAGATGTATTAGTATAGCCTGTGGCTGTAGGGGCATCAAGTGTATCTAGTGATTAACACACGAGAAGGACACAGCACGGTCCGCGAAGGAGACAGCACGGAAACAGCTCTGTTGGATCTAAAAAATCAGATCAACCAAATCATGGATAAAGGAAGTCAGACCTATTGCTACTCCTAGACCTCTCAGCTGCTTTTGATTTAGTGGACCACAAGACTCTCACTTCACACCTTACCCATTCGGCTAACTTCTCCAAAGGAGCAGCTCTCTGGGTCACCTCCTTCCTGGAAGGCAGGGCAATTAAGGTATTTTCTAACATAGCCAATACAGCCCCACCACCATCCACTGTGGAGTCCCACAGGGCTCTTGCACAGCACCCACATTGTACAACTTGTTCACAAAGTCCCTCTTCAACAAGCTAGATGCACTTGGTATCATGTATACTAACTACGCTGACGATACCCAGGTACTTCTCCCACTCACCGGATTGTATAACAAAGACTCCAAAGCACTTCACCTAATATACTCCACCATCCAGGCCTGGATGGCGACAAATGGCCTCTGCCTCAATGGGGAGAAGACTGAAATCATCATATTAGGGCAAAAAGCTACTCCAGCTAAACTCAACAAACATTACTCTAACTTCACCATTGATAATACAATTATCCCTGTCTCTACATCTGTGAAGACCTTAGGGGTCTACATAGATTCCACACTATCCATGATTAGGCGGCCGGTCAGCGCCATCACTTCCACCTCAGCACACACCACCAAGCTTATACACGCCATAAAACCATACCTATCTAAGCCCAACTGTATAGCAATAGCAAGAGCCACCATTGGTGCCAAACTAGACTATTGTGATGCCCTTCTAGCAGGTACTTCTTAAAAAAACCTACACCGACTCCAAACCACACAGAACAATGCGCTATGAGCAGCATTAAGCATCCCCAAAAGGGAACATATCTCCCAGACCAGACAGGCAGCTCACTGGCTCCCGGTTAAAGAGCACATCACTTTCACAATCCTCACCCTCACCCACAAATAGCTCACCCTCACAGCACCATCCTATCTATCAGAGACCATATCTAAATCCACGTCCACACGGCCAATTAGGACTCACTACACTAACCAACTTCACACCCCACGCATCAACAGGTCTAAAGCTGGCGGGCAAGGCTTCCCCTACATTGCAACCAAATTAGAGAATGCACTACACACTAACATTAGAACAGAAACTTACTTGCTCCTTGCTTTCCTAAAATAACTCAAAACCTCCCTCTACATCTAATCCTTGAATACTTTTCCCTCTCTCATGCCTGTACTGTAAACTGCATCTGTTTTCAAATTTTTTGTAACTAGGAAAACTGTCTGTAAAAAGCGCCACAATGCCTCTGGGATGCCGTGCGCTCTACAAATTCAAATAAATAAATACATACGGAATGGAAGGTGTAAATATGTTCTCCTTTTCTGAGGAGCATTTGTCAAAAACTCCTTGGCACGCCAGCACTATTGAATAGTGCTATACCTGTAATCACGACCAGTGGAGGTCAAGATGATATAGAAAAAGTCACTAAAAAAATGAAGAAATTAACAAGAACGGACCTCCACAGTAAATTCATGCTTGAGTATTTGAAGGCAGGGATAATACCGGAGGGCCTACAGGTGAAAAATACCCTGAGAATATTTGTTGACAACCCTAACTTTCAAAAGAATTTTGGTGGGGTTGGCAACAAATGTTCTCGGGTTTGGATAATCCTGATAGTAGAAACGGCAGAAGAAGAGACCAAGAAACAGGGGGAAGAGTTGGGTGAGTTAGAACATTTTTTTGTGGACGATAAAAACTTCAAGAATGCAAAAAAACAGTTGGAAGATATGGAGGGCGAGATTAAGAAATGTTAAATCTTGATTGGAAAATCTCTAAATTGCAGAAAGAGCCCGTGTTAGGATGACTCGGTAAAGGGGCTCCATCTATTGCCGGGAGCCAGCGTAAGTCAGATCTGATGTTGGAGATATGGGACCGTCTAGAGATATTGAGAGCTGCCCTTATGGCATTATTTTTAATGGTTTGAAGTTTTTTGAGGTTAGACTGACTGGTCCCTAGGTAGAGGGCGCTGCAGTAATCTATTTTGGACATGATGAGTGTTCTAGCCAAAGTAGTGCAGTTGGGAGGGTTCAGGAAAGGTCTGCAGGCGGTGATAAGTTTGCATGTATATGCTGAGGCCGACCTAACAGCATTTGTTTGTCTGTTCAGAGAAATGGTGGAGTACAGATAAACACCTAAGGTTTTGGTGTCTTTGGAGACCTTGATGACGTTGCCGTCAATGGTGAAGGCCTTATAAGATTGGTCAAGTTTGTTGAGACGATAGGTGGATCCTAGTAGTAAGAGCTCCGTTTTATCGTCATTGAGGCAAAGCTTGTGTTGCGCCATCCAGGCCTGGATGCCCAAGTAAACATCATTCAAGGCTTTGGTATCGAATGTGTAATCACCAGTTATGGGAATGAGTATCTGGGTGTCATCCGCGTAATTAGTATAAGATACACCCAGATAGTCAAGCACATCGAAAAGTGGCTTGGTGAATACATTGTACAATGTAGGCGATACACAAGAGCCTTGAGGGACGCCACAGAGAATGGGAGAGGGGTCTGCCGATGCTGAGGGTGAGAATACCCGCATAGATCTGTTAATGAGGAACGAGTGGATCCAGGCATTGGCAGAGTCAGCGAAGTAGGCAGCAGATTTTAGATGTTGGCAGAGTATTTGGTGGTTGACCAAATCGAATGCCGCAGAGAGATCGAGGAAAAGGAGTAGCGCTAGCTTCCCATTGTCCTTTAATGTCTCCATCTGGGTTTTCAGATCAATCAGGGCTGATTCAGTGCCGTGTTTAGGATGGAAGCCTGATTGTCTTAGCCCCAGGTGTTTGTTGGACTCAGGTAGTCTTGGATCTGCAGGTAAACTGCGCAATCAAGAATCTTGAGCAGGAAAGGGACCATAGTAATTGGTCTGAAGTTAGTGGGGATGTTGGGGTCAAGGGACGGTTTTTTGAGTAGTGGGATTACCCACACGTCCTTGAGGTTGTCAGGGACTGTACCCGTTTTGAAGGAGGCGTTTATAAAGGATGTGATGAAAGGGGCAAGGTGGTGTGAGGCTTCCTTAATGATAGGAGCCGGGCAACGGTCACCTTGGCAGTTATTTGAAGTATTTAGCCTGAGGGACCAGGGATTATAATCAAGCACCCCTTTATTTATAGATGTATTAGTATAGCCTGTGGCTGTAGGGGCATCAAGTGTATCTAGTGATTAACACACGAGAAGGACACGGCACGGTCCGTGAAGGACACAGCACGGAAACAGCTCTGGTGGATCTAAAAAATCAGATCAACCAAATCATGGATAAAGGAAGTCAGACCTATTGCTTCTCCTAGACCTCTCAGCTGCTTTTGATTTAGTGGACCACAAGACTCTCACTTCACACCTTACCCATTCGGCTAACTTCTCCAAAGGAGCAGCTCTCTGGGTCACCTCCTTCCTGGAAAGCAGGGCAATTAAGGTATTTTCTAACATAGCCAATACAGCCCCACCACCATCCACTGTGGAGTCCCACAGGGCTCTTGCACAGCACCCACATTATACAACTTGTTCACAAAGCCCCTCTTCAACAAGCTAGATGCACTTGGTATCATGTATACTAACTACGCTGACGATACCCAGGTACTTCTCCCACTCACCGGATTGTATAGCAAAGACTCCAAAGCACTTCACCTAATATACTCCACCATCCAGCCCTGGATAGTGACAAATGGCCTCTGCCTCAATGGGGAGAAGACTGAAATCATCATATTAGGGCAAAAAGCTACTCCAGCTAAACTCGACAAACATTACTCTAACTACACCATTGATAATACAATTATCCCTGTCTCTACATCTGTGAAGACCATAGGGGTCTACATAGATTCCACACTATCCATGATTAGGCGGCCGGTCAGCGCCATCACTTCCACCTCAACACACAACACCAAGCTTATAAACGTCATAAAATCATACCTATCTGAGCCCAACTGTCTATCAATAGCAAGAGCCACCATTGGTGCCAGACTAGACCATTGTGATGCCCTTCTGGCAGGCACTTCTGAAAAAAACCTACACCGACTCCAAATCACACAGAACAATGCGCTATGAGCAGCATTAAGCATCCCCAAAAGGGAACATATCTCCCAGACCAGACAGGCAGCTCACTGGCTCCCGGTTAAAGAGCACATCACTTTCAAAATCCTCACCCTCACCCACAAATAGCTCACCCTCACAGCACCATCCTATCTATCAGAGACTATATCTAAATCCACGTCCACACGGCCAATTAGGACTCACTACACTAACCAACTTCACACCCCACGCATCAACAGGTCTAAAGCTGGCGGGCAAGGCTTCCCCTACATTGCAACCAAATTAGAGAATGCACTACCCACTGACATTAGAACAGAAACTTACTTGCTCCTTGCTTTCCGAAAATAACTCAAAACCTCCCTCTTCATCTAATCCTTGAATACTTTTCCCTCTCTCATGCCTGTACTGTAAACTGCATCTGTTTTCAAATTTTTTGTAACTAGGAAAACTGTCTGTAACAAGCGCCACGATGCCTCTGGGCTGCTGTGCGCTCTACAAATTTAAATAAATAAATAAATAAATAAATAAATAAATACGGAATGGAAGGTGTAAATATTTTCTCCTTTTCTGAGGAGCATTATCAAAAACTCCTTGGCACGCCAGCACTATTGAATAGTGCTATAACTGTAATCACGACCAGTGGAGGTCAAGATGATATAGAAAAAGTCACTAAAAAAATGAAGAAATTAACGAGAACGGGCCTCCACAGTAAATTCATGCTTGAGTATTTGAAGGCAGAGATAATACCAGAGGGACTACAGGTGAAAAATACCCTGAGAATATTTGTTGACAAACCTAACTTTCAAAAGAATTTTGGTGGGGTTGGCAACAAATGTTCTCTGGTTTGGATAATCCTGATAATAGAAACGGCAGAAGAAGAGACCAAGAAACAGGGGGAAGAGTTGGGCGAGTTAGAACATTCTTTTGTGGACGATAAAACCTTCAAGAATGCAAAAAAACAGTTGGAAGATCTGGAGGGGGAGATTAAGAAATGTAAGCAATTAACAGGGTAATTCATAGAATTTCGCAGAAAAGTGTCGCAAGCGGCTGGCGCAGAGTGTCCGCGTGCGATTGACTGCGCCAGGCACGTGCGCTAAAACCGATTTACGCGCACAGCGTATTCATGGATTTCATGCTCCCAAACCAGCCGTGGCGCAGAGTATCGCAGCGACCCTGCAGCAGCGCCAGTAACGCCCCCAAGAACGCCCTCGCGCAAGGAAAAGCCAGCAAAATCGCTAAATCATCGCAAAGGGCTGCGCTAACCCTGGACCAGTTTACAGGGCAGCCAAACAAGGAACGCAAAGCGGGTAACGTGCATATCAGGGGTACACGTGAAGTCATACACGCGATTAGCCAGGGTAAGTGTATTACAGGGGTACACGTGAAGTCATACACGCGATTAGCCAGGGTACGTGTATTACAGGGGTACGCGGGAAGTTTAACACGCGATTGGCCAGGGTACGTGTATTACAGGGGTACGCGGGAAGTTTAACACGCGATTGGCCAGGGTACGTGTATTACAGGGGTACGCGGGAAGTTTAACACGCGATTGGCCAGGGTACGTGTATTACAGGGGTACGCGGGAAGTTTAACACGCGATTAGCCAGGGTAAGTGTATTACAGGGGTACACGTGAAGTTATACACGCGATTAGCCAGGGTACGTGTATTACAGGGGTACGCGGGAAGTTTAACACGCGATTGGCCAGGGTACGTGTATTACAGGGGTACGCGGGAAGTTTAACACGCGATTGGCCAGGGTACGTGTATTACAGGGGTACGCGGGAAGTTTAACACGCGATTGGCCAGGGTACGTGTATCAAAGGGGTACGCGGGAAGTTTAACACGCGATTAGCCAGTGTAAGTGTATTACAGGGGTACACGTGAAGTCATACACGCGATTAGCCAGGGTACGTGTATTACAGGGGTACGCGGGAAGTTTAACACGCGATTGGCCAGGGTACGTGTATTACAGGGGTACGCGGGAAGTTTAACACGCGATTAGCCAGGGTAAGTGTATTACAGGGGTACGCGGGAAGTTTAACACGCGATTAGCCAGGGTACGTGTATTACAGGGGTACGCGGGAAGTTTAACACGCGATTGGCCAGGGTACGTGTATTACAGGGGTACGCGGGAAGTTTAACACGCGATTGGCCAGGGTACGTGTATTACAGGGGTACGCGTGAAGTTATACACGCGATTAGCCAGGGTACGTATATTACAGGGGTACGCGGGAAGTTTAACACGCGATTGGCCAGGGTACGTGTATTACAGGGGTACGCGGGAAGTTCAACACGCGATTGGCCAGGGTACGTGTATTACAGGGGTATGCGGGAAGTTTCACATGCGATTTGGCCAGGTACGTGTATTACAGGGGTGCGTGGGAATTATCACACGCGATTTGGCTTGGTACGTGTATTACAGGGGTGTGCGGGAATTATCACACGCAATTAGGCTGGGTGGGTCCTCACAGGTGTTCCCTGTACACCCTCCACAGCCCCTGCAGGCAGCCCACAAAACAGGGGACTACCCTGCACACCTGCTCATGTCCCCCTGCACCCCCACCCCCCAGCAGTGCAGGGGCACCCTCCACCAGGCCCCCACTCATGTCTCCCACCACCCCCACCCCCCAGCCACCAGGGGCACCCTCCACCAGGCCCCCACTCATGTCCCCTATCACCCCCACCCCCCCGCCACCAGGGGCACCCTCCACCAGGCCCCCACATATGTCTCCCACCACCCACACCCCCCAGCAGTGCAGGGGCACCCTCCACCAGGCCCCCACTCATGTCTCCCACCACCCCCACCCCCCAGCCACCAGGGGCACCCTCCACCAGGCCCCCACTCATGTCTCCCACCACCCCCACCCCGCAGCCACCAGGGGCACCCTCCACCAGGCCCCCACTCATGTCTCCCACCACCCCCACCCCCCAGCAGTGCTGGGGCACCCTGCACCAGGCCCCCACTCATGTCTCCCACCACCCCCACCCCCCAGCAGTGCAGGGGCACCCTCCACCAGGCCCCCACTCATGTCTCCCACCACCCCCACCCCCCAGCCACCAGGGGCACCCTCCACCAGGCCCCCACTCATGTCTCCCACCACCCCCACCCCCCAGCAGTGCTGGGGCACCCTCCACCAGGCCCCCACTCATGTCTCCCACCACCCCCACCCCCCAGCAGTGCAGGGGCACCCTCCACCAGGCCCCCACTCATGTCTCCCACCACCCCCACCCCCCAGCCACCAGGGGCACCCTCCACCAGGCCCCACTCATGTCTCCCACCACCCCCACCCCCCAGCAGTGCTGGGGCACCCTCCACCAGGCCCCCACTCATGTCTCCCACCACCCCCACCCCCCAGCCACCAGGGGCACCCTCCACCAGGCCCCCACTCATGTCTCCCACCACCCCCACCCCCCAGCAGTGCAGGGTCACCCTCCACCAGGCCCCCACTCATGTCTCCCACCACCCCCACCCCCCAGCAGTGCAGGGGCACCCTCCACCAGGCCCCCACTCATGTCTCCCACCACCCCCACCCCCCAGCAGTGCAGGGGCACCCTCCACCAGGCCCCCACTCATGTCTCCCACCACCCCCACCCCCCAGCAGTGCAGGGGCAGCCTCCACCAGGCCCCCACTCATGTCCCCTATCACCCCCACCCCCCCGCCACCAGGGGCACCCTCCACCAGGCCCCCACATATGTCTCCCACCACCCACACCCCCCAGCAGTGCAGGGGCACCCTCCACCAGGCCCCCACTCATGTCTCCCACCACCCCCACCCCCCAGCCACCAGGGGCACCCTCCACCAGGCCCCCACTCATGTCTCCCACCACCCCCACCCCCCAGCAGTGCAGGGGCAGCCCCCACCAGGCCCCCACTCATGTCTCCCACCACCCCCACCCCCCAGCAGTGCAGGGGCAGCCTCCACCAGGCCCCCACTCATGTCTCCCACCACCCCCACCCCCCAGCCACCAGGGTCACCCTCCACCAGGCCCCCACTCATGTCTCCCACCACCCCCACCCCCCAGCAGTGCAGGGGCACCCTCCACCAGGCCCCCACTCATGTCTCCCACCACCCCCACCCCCCTGCCACCATGTGCAGCCCCCACCAGGTCCTCACAATGTGCGTATTGGTCAGCCTCCACAGCCAAAAAGCCCTACCAAGTAACCCATTCACCCACATGGAAATGGAAATCACATGTTACACCCCCAATGTTCATGAAGCAAATGAACCCATGTCCGTCACACACATATATTCCAATTGAATGGGAAAACACACAACATGACATGCATGAAACCAATGAGATGAAACCACACAGTGAACAATGTAAAAAAAAATGTATTAGAAAAAAATACGAATGCTAAAGAAAGAAAACTAACTACAATGTAAATGTGAAAAAAGAAGCTGCATGTCCGCATAAAAACACAAAACTAGAAAATCTAATCCAAAAAATGTTGTCCAAAGTGAAATGTCAAAACTCTCCGTGCAACAAAGAACTATGTACAAAAATAACAAGGGTCCATCATCACAACAGAACTAAGGAAACCTCCTAAAAAACCTACCTAAATATCAACTATATACAAAAAGTGGAGCAGTGTCCGTCGACTCCAAATCATAAGAAAAAACAAAGGAAACCTAAAACTAAAGAACTATATACAAAGGCGGCGGGCAAGTCCAGCGGCTCACTCTGTGGTGTTCCGGGCCAGGGCATCATCGAACTCCTGTTCGATGTCCCGGAGGCGGTCCAGTTCCATGGCCCCGAGGGTCTGCAGGGACGACGCCGTGTCCTCCTCCAACCCCCTGCGGATTGCCTCGAGGCACTCGGCCCGCCTCAGGGCCCTCCGCATGGA
Organism: Ambystoma mexicanum; assembly: GCF_040938575.1. Taxonomy (NCBI): domain Eukaryota; kingdom Metazoa; phylum Chordata; class Amphibia; order Caudata; family Ambystomatidae; genus Ambystoma; species Ambystoma mexicanum. The sequence continues at coordinate 799,261,032 of NC_090935.1, read as the reverse complement.
GTTCTCCGCCCTGACCATTGTGAGCCGCGCCTCTTCCGCCCGCCGCCGCTCCGCACCTATGGCGTGGCCCAACCGCTGCCACACGGAAGACACTCTCTGTCCTGGGTCCTCCTGCCCTCCGGCCGATGCCTGCCCCTCCGATGTCGAAGGCCCCGAGCCTTCATGGCTCCCACCATCTTGCTGCTGCTGCTGCTCTGCCTCTGCCCGTGCACTGCCTCCTGCTGCCTGCACATCCTCCGCCGGCTGGGGTGCAGTTGTTGATGTGGCCACCCCTGCTGGACGTCCGACTCCCGACTGTGGCAGAGATGCCTCCTCCACCAGCCTGGCCGCACTGTCAGAGGCAGCTCCACAGGGCACCCAGGTGACTGATGGGTGGGAAGATGGCACAGAGGACGACTGGCGCGTAGGGGGTCCAGTTGAGGAGGGGGTCGGAACAAGCCCCATCAGACGGAGGAATCCGGTCTGGGTGACCTGTCCCAGCAGGCTGACGTGGTCAACGAGCCATTCGAGATGACGTGCAGTCTCTCCATGAAAAGACTGCAGGTCACCTCGCATGGCCCGTTGACGCAACGCCACACCAGCCAGGACAGGCTCAACCCGGACCTGGATAGCCACGTCCGCAGGCAGAGGAAGGCCAGTTGACGTCAGCTCATCCCCTGCCTGAAAACGGGTCTGGACGTAGGCATCCCTGCTGGTGCAAGATGATGCAGGGACAGGATCGGGGACAGGATTGCACACAGGCACCTCCGCGGCCGCCTGTGCTGCCTCCTGTCCCTGGTCCTGGACTGCACCACTAGCACCAGTGGGATCCCCACCTCCAGACCCCGTCTCTGGTGCTTGCACGGCCTCCTCCTCCACCAGACCCCCCACCAACCTGGATGACTCTGTGCCATCTTCCCCTGTTGGGCCCTGTGGGGTCCCAGCTGCCCCTTCTGCTGCCGAGGAGTCCAACTGCAACCTCCGCCTCTTGGACCTCCCCCCGGCAGCTGCGGCCTGGGACGCGGCACCGGACTCCTCACTCCCCGACGAGATGACAACACGGGAGGGGAGCCGGGCCTTGCGTCTCCGGCTGGCGGTCGGATCCCCGCCGCTGTGCTCCACAGCACCTTCTCCGCCCTCTTCATCAGTTGACGCTGCAGACAGGGAGAAACAAAACACAGGCATCAGGGCACTGTACAATGGACACATACACACATGACAGTTGTACATGAGTGGCATTGGCAAACCTCAGACATGCCATCACAATCCCCAACACACATGTCATTGCAACTGGCACACATGAGCCATACCACAGCCATATCGCAACTGCCACCACCATCCCCACACATACAACAGCATCAGCAGCCAAAGGGGAGCCATACATCACATGCAACACAGGAAGTGCACCACACATGTACACACACCACCACACTTGCATGCATGTCTACACCTCTGCCAAGTGTCGCACTGTTCAGACGGGCATCCATGTCACATCTGCCAATCAGGCTTCCACATACCGCTGTCACATGCATCCATGTAGCATCACTGTTGCACCTTTGACAAATACACACACATGCACATGTACACAGTGCTCATACATGCAGCCGAAAACAACATACATGCCTGACATCACAGACATGTCTACTTACATACACATTCATCCAAACATGTGTGCACGCACAACTGCATTTGCCATGCAAGCCCACACACACAAGCACCATCCATGTCTCACACATTACAGCCCTCGCATGTGTCAGCCCCACGGCCCTGTACACCCCCACCCATACTCCACCCCATACAAACAGATGTGCAACTGGCACAATGGGGAATGATCACCACACGCCCTGCTCACAACCAGGATGCATGTACACTCACCGCTCGACTCCAGACGGCTCTGCTTCTCTAGGACCTGGACGTGGAGCGCTGGGGATATGCGTTCCAGGACCCCCATCTGTTCTTCCGACAAGTGGCCCCGGCGCCCCTTGGCATCCGCTGCCTTCAAGAGGCGCCGGGCCTTGTTCAGGGTCCTGGACCTGAAGTCCTCCCAGCGCTTCCTGACATGTTGTAAGTCCCGGACTGCCACCCCCTCCGCGTTGATGGCAGTCACGATGTCTGTCCAGATCCGAGTCCGTCCTTCCTTGTCGGCGCGGGAACTTCCAAAGAGGGCATCATACTGCCCCAGGACTTGCTCCACCAGGACACCAACTTCGGTGGCACTGAAGCTGGTGCCCCTCTGCCTCTCTGGCCGGGGGTTGTCAGTGGTCACAGATGGTGTTAGCCCCGACATGACAACCCCAGAGGCAGGAGTGGGTGGGCAACTGGGTCCTGGGGCTGGGCTGTGGAGCGATGGAATTCCAGTCGGGAGTCTTCTGTTCGAGCAGGGGTGGTCACAGCAACAGCACCCCTGGCTGATGTGCAGGCAGCAAATGGCAGTGCACGTGGGCAGCAGGCAGTCAGGCAGCAGCAGATAGCAGGTGGGAGCGTGCTCGGGGCTCTGGGGGGCAGTAATTCGGCCTTCTGGGCAGGAGCGTGGTCTCCCGTGTGCTCACGCGTGGCCAGCTTGGTACGGAGTGAATTGGCACGTGAAAATCCTGCACGTCAGCGTGAAAACCGAGGAAAGGCCCTTAGCGCGTAAGCGCGTCAGCACGCATACGCGATTCCATTGGACCAAAGGCCCTCAGCGCGTAAGCGCGTCTGTGACGTGACCCGCACGGGTGTTTCCCACACAGCACGTGATGACAGAGCACACGTGGAAAGACTGCACGTCAGAGTCTCATTGCGTGTGATTGGTGGAAATGGCCGTACACCGGGATACAGGTGCGCTGACGTACTTGCGTGTGTAAGTGTCCGCGCACACCTCATATACACGTACATAGGCCAATCGCGTGTACACGCACTTTTGTCCAATTACACGCGATGAGACTCTGACGTGCAGTCTTTCCACGTGTGCTCTGTCATCACGTGCTGTGTGGGAAACACCCGTGCGGGTCACGTCACAGACGCGCTTACGCGCTGAGGGCCTTTGGTCCAATGGAATCGCGTATGCGTGCTGACGCGCTTACGCGCTAAGGGCCTTTCCTCGGTTTTCACGCTGACGTGCAGGATTTTCACGTGCCAATTCACTCCGTACCAAGCTGGCCACGCGTGAGCACACGGGAGACCACGCTCCTGCCCAGAAGGCCGAATTACTGCCCCCCAGAGCCCCGAGCACGCTCCCACCTGCTATCTGCTGCTGCCTGACTGCCTGCTGCCCACGTGCACTGCCATTTGCTGCCTGCACATCAGCCAGGGGTGCTGTTGCTGTGACCACCCCTGCTCGAACAGAAGACTCCCGACTGGAATTCCATCGCTCCACAGCCCAGCCCCAGGACCCAGTTGCCCACCCACTCCTGCCTCTGGGGTTGTCATGTCGGGGCTAACACCATCTGTGACCACTGACAACCCCCGGCCAGAGAGGCAGAGGGGCACCAGCTTCAGTGCCACCGAAGTTGGTGTCCTGGTGGAGCAAGTCCTGGGGCAGTATGATGCCCTCTTTGGAAGTTCCCGCGCCGACAAGGAAGGACGGACTCGGATCTGGACAGACATCGTGACTGCCATCAACGCGGAGGGGGTGGCAGTCCGGGACTTACAACATGTCAGGAAGCGCTGGGAGGACTTCAGGTCCAGGACCCTGAACAAGGCCCGGCGCCTCTTGAAGGCAGCGGATGCCAAGGGGCGCCGGGGCCACTTGTCGGAAGAACAGATGGGGGTCCTGGAACGCATATCCCCAGCGCTCCACGTCCAGGTCCTAGAGAAGCAGAGCCGTCTGGAGTCGAGCGGTGAGTGTACATGCATCCTGGTTGTGAGCAGGGCGTGTGGTGATCATTCCCCATTGTGCCAGTTGCACATCTGTTTGTATGGGGTGGAGTATGGGTGGGGGTGTACAGGGCCGTGGGGCTGACACATGCGAGGGCTGTAATGTGTGAGACATGGATGGTGCTTGTGTGTGTGGGCTTGCATGGCAAATGCAGTTGTGCGTGCACACATGTTTGGATGAATGTGTATGTAAGTAGACATGTCCGTGATGTCAGGCATGTATGTTGTTTTCGGCTGCATGTATGAGCACTGTGTACATGTGCATGTGTGTGTATTTGTCAAAGGTGCAACAGTGATGCTACATGGATGCATGTGACAGCGGTATGTGGAAGCCTGATTGGCAGATGTGACATGGATGCCCGTCTGAACAGTGCGACACTTGGCAGAGGTGTAGACATGCATGCAAGTGTGGTGGTGTGTGTACATGTGTGGTGCACTTCCTGTGTTGCATGTGATGTATGGCTCCCCTTTGGCTGCTGATGCTGTTGTATGTGTGGGGATGGTGGTGGCAGTTGCGATATGGCTGTGGTATGGCTCATGTGTGCCAGTTGCAATGACATGTGTGTTGGGGATTGTGATGACATGTCTGAGGTTTGCCAATGCCACTCATGTGCAACTGTCATGCGTGTATGTGTCCATTGTACAGTGCCCTGATGCCTGTGTTTTGTTTCTCCCTGTCTGCAGCGTCAACTGATGAAGAGGGCGGAGAAGGTGCTGTGGAGCACAGCGGCGGGGATCCGACCGCCAGCCGGAGACGCAAGGCCCGGCTCCCCTCCCGTGTTGTCATCTCGTCGGGGAGTGAGGAGTCCGGTGCCGCGTCCCAGGCCGCAGCTGCCGGGGGGAGGTCCAAGAGGCGGAGGTTGCAGTTGGACTCCTCGGCAGCAGAAGGGGCAGCTGGGACCCCACAGGGCCCAACAGGGGAAGATGGCACAGAGTCATCCAGGTTGGTGGGGGGTTTGGTGGAGGAGGGGGCCGCGCAAGCACCAGAGACAGGGTCTGGAGGTGGGGATCCCACTGGTGCTAGTGGTGCAGTCCAGGACCAGGGACAGGAGGCAGCACAGGCGGCCGCGGAGGTGCCTGTGTGCAATCCTGTCCCCGATCCTGTCCCTGCATCATCTTGCACCAGCAGGGATGCCTACGTCCAGACCCGTTTTCAGGCAGGGGATGAGCCGACGTCAACTGGCCTTCCTCTGCCTGCGGACGTGGCCATCCAGGACCGGGTTGAGCCTGTCCTGGCTGGTGTGGCGTTGCGTCAACGGGCCATGCGAGGTGACCTGCAGTCTTTTCATGGAGAGACTGCACGTCATCTCGAATGGCTCGTTGACCACGTCAGCCTGCTGGGACAGGTCACCCAGGCCGGATTCCGCTGTCTGATGGGGCTTGCTCCGACCCCCTCCTCAACTGGACCCCCTACGCGCCAGTCGTCCTCTGTGCCATCTTCCCACCCATCAGTCACCTGGGTGCCCTGTGGAGCTGCCTCTGACAGTGCGGCCAGGCTGGTGGAGGAGGCATCCCTGCCACAGTCGGGAGTCGGACGTCCAGCAGGGGTGGCCACATCAACAGGTGCACCCCAGCCGGCGGAGGATGTGCAGGCAGCAGGAGGCAGTGCACGGGCAGAGGCAGAGCAGCAGCAGCAGCAAGATGGTGGGAGCCATGAAGGCTCGGGGCCTTCGACATCGGAGGGGCAGGCATCGGCCGGAGGGCAGGAGGACCCAGGACAGAGAGTGTCTTCCGTGTGGCAGCGGTTGGGCCACGCCATAGGTGCGGAGTGGCGGCGGGCGGAAGAGGCGCGGCTCACAATGGTCAGGGCGGAGAACTCCATGCGGAGGGCCCTGAGGCGGGCCGAGTGCCTCGAGGCAATCCGCAGGGGGTTGGAGGAGGACACAGCGTCGTCCCTGCGGACCCTCGGGGCCATGGAACTGGACCGCCTCCGGGACATCGAACAGGAGTTCGATGATGCCCTGGCCCGGAACACCACAGAGTGAGCCGCTGGACTTGCCCGCCGCCTTTGTATATAGTTCTTTAGTTTTAGGTTTCCTTTCGTTCTTATTATTATTTGGAGTCGACGGACACTGCTCCACTTTTTGTATATAGTTGATATTTAGGTAGGTTTTTTAGGAGGTTTCCTTAGTTCAGTTGTGATGATGGACCCTTGTTATTTTTGTACATAGTTCTTTGTTGCATGGAGAGTTTTTACATTTCACTTTGGACATAATTTTTTTGATTTGATTTTCTAGATTTGTGTTTTTATGCGGACATGCAGCTTATTTTTTCACATTTACATTGTAGTTAGTTTTCTTTCTTTGGCATTTGTATTTTTTTCAATACATTTTTTTTTACATTGTTCACTGTGTGGTTTCATCTCATTGGTTTCATGCATGTCATGTTGTGTGTTTTCCCATTCAATTTGAAAATATGTGTGTGACGGACATGGGTTCATTTGCTTCATGTACATTGGGGGTGTAACATGTGATTTCCATTTCCATGTGGGTGAATGGGTTACTTGGTAGGTCTTTTTGGCTGTGGAGGCTGACCATTACGCACATGATTGGGGATTGTGAGGACCTGGTGGGGGCTGCACATGGTGGCAGGGGGGTGGGGGTGCAGGGGGACATGAGTGGGGGCCTGGTGGAGGTTGAGCCTGCACTGCTGGGGGGTGGGGGTGGTGGGAGACATGAGTGGGGCCCTGGTGGAGGGTGACCCTGCACTGCTGGGGGGTGGGGGTGGTGGGAGACATGAGTGGGGCCCTGGTGGAGGGTGACCCTGGTGGCTGGGGGGTGGGGGTGGTGGGAGACATGAGTTGGACATGGGTGGGGGCCTGCTGGCAGGTGCCCCACAGTGCTGGGGTGTGGGGGTGGTGGGAGACATGAGTTGGACATGGGTGGGGGCCTGCTGGCAGGTGCCCCACAGTGCTGGGGGGTGGGGGTGGTGGGAGACATGAGTTGGACATGGGTGGGGGCCTACTGGCAGGTGCCCCACAGTGCTGGGGGGTGGGGGTGGTGGGAGACATGAGTTGGACATGGGTGGGGGCCTGCTGGCAGGTGCCCCACAGTGCTGGGGGGTGGGGGTGGTCGGAGACATGAGTGGGGCCCTGGTGGAGGGTGACCCTGGTGGCTGGGGGGTGGGGGTGGTGGGAGACATGAGTTGGACATGGGTGGGGGCCTACTGGCAGGTGCCCCACAGTGCTGGGGGGTGGGGGTGGTGGGGGACATGAGTTGGACATGGGTGGGGGACTGCTGGCATGTGCCCCACAGTGCTGGGGGGTGGGGGTGCAAGGGGACATGTGTTGGTGTTCATTAGTTCAAGGAGACATGTGCCTTTGCTGGGGGGCATGCCCATGTTGGGTGGGCTGCCTGCGGGACATGACCAGGGATGCAGGGTAGTCCCCTGTGGTGTGGGCTGCCTGCAGGGGCCGTGGAGGGTGTACAGGGTACACCTGGGAGGACCCACACTGTCAAATCACATGTGGGACTCCCCGGCACCCCTGAAATACACGTACCGTGCAGAAATCGCGTGTAAAACTTCCCGCGCACCCCTGAAATACACGCGCCCAGGCTATTCGCGTGTAAAACTTCCCGCGCACCCCTGAAATACACGCGCCCAGGCTATTCGCGTGTAAAACTTCCCGCGCACCCCTGAAATACACGCGCCCAGGCTATTCGCGTGTAAAACTTCCCGCGCACCCCTGATATACACGCGCCCAGGCTATTCGCGTGTGGAACTTCCCGCGCACCCCTGAAATACACGGGCCCAGGCTATTCGCGTGTGGAACTCCCCGCGCACCCCTGAAATACACGCGCCCAGGCTATTCGCGTGTGGAACTTCCCGCGCACCCCTCAAATTCACGCGCCCAGGCTATTCGCGTGTGGAACTTCCCGCGAACCCCTGAAATACACGCGCCCAGGCTATTCGCGTGTGGAACTTCCCGCGCACCCCTGAAATACACGCGCCCAGCCTATTCGCGTGTGGAACTTCCCGCGCACCCCTGAAATACACGCGCCCAGGCTATTCGCGTGTGGAACTTCCCGCGAACCCCTGAAATACACGCGCCCAGGCTATTCGCGTGTGGAACTTCCCGCGAACCCCTGTAATACACGTAGCCCGCTCCCCCAGGCCCGATCGCGTGAGGAACTTCCCGCGCACCCCTCAAATTCACGCGCTCAGGCTATTCGCGTGTGGAACTTCCCGCGCACCCCTGAAATACACGCGCCCAGCCTATTCGCGTGTGGAACTTCCCGCGCACCCCTGAAATACACGCGCCCAGGCTATTCGCGTGTGGAACTTCCCGCAAACCCCTGAAATACACGCGCACAGGCTATTCGCGTGTGGAACTTCCCGCGAACCCCTGTAATACACGTAGCCCGCTCCCCCAGGCCCGATCGCGTGAGGAAATTCCCGCGCACCCCTCAAATTCACGCGCCCAGGCTATTCGCGTGTGAAACTTCACGCGAACCCCTGAAATACACGTACCGTGCAGAAATCGCGTGTAAAACTTCCCGCGCACCCCTGAAATACACGCGCCCAGTCTATTCGCGTGTGAAACTTCACGCGAACCCCTGAAATACACGTACCGTGCAGAAATCGCGTGTAAAACTTCCCGCGCACCCCTGAAATACACGCGCCCAGGCTATTCGCGTGTGAAACTTCACGCGAACCCCTGAAATACACGTAGCACGCTCCCCCAGGCCCGATCGCGTGAGGAACTTCACGCGAACCCCTGTAATACACGTAGCCCGCTCCCCCAGGCCCGATCGCGTGTGGAACTTCACGCGAACCCCTGTAATACACGTAGCCCGCTCCCCCAGGCCCGATCGCGTGTGGAACTTCACGCGAACCCCTGAAATACACGTAGCCCGCTCCCCCAGGCCCGATCGCGTGAGGAACTTCACGCGAACCCCTGTAATACACGTAGCCCGCTCCCCCAGGCCCGATCGCGTGAGGAACTTCACGCGAACCCCTGTAATACACGTAGCCCGCTCCCCCAGGCCCGATCGCGTGAGGAACTTCACGCGAACCCCTGTAATACACGTAGCCCGCTCCCCCAGGCCCGATCGTGTGAATAACTTCACGCGAACCCCTGTGATGCACGTACCCTGCAAATCGCGTGTGACACTTCCCGCGCACCCCGGTATACATGCACACGTATTTTTTGTCAGCGGGTGTCCGTGTTTGTGGGTACCCCTTTGCACGTCATTTTTCCTGGAGGGCCACAGTATGGGACATTCATCATGGAAGTATATAGGTGCTATTTGTTGGCGCACCTTTTGGCGCACATTTCTTACAGCCGCAGAGACGCTACCGCCTCCTTTCTTGTGGCGGTCGTGTTTGTGCCTGTGCGCTGGTTTGAGCGTGCGCTTTTTTCCCCTATTCTATTCCATGAATACGTGTTGTAGGCGAGCGTGTGGGCGTTCCGCGCACTTGTGCCCTGTACTTCCCCCGTGACGCCCACGTTTTGGCAAGTTGTTCCCCATTCCGAGTGTTACGCCCGTGTTCCGCCTACTTTTATTGCGTGCGCCGCGCTATGTGCGAATTTCGCTGTGGCCTGTGCGATTTTCGCTGTGACCTGGCGCACGCTGTTAGATGGCCTGTGCGCCAACGTGCGCCAACGTGCGCCGCGCACTTTTTTTTCGCACATCCGCTGGTTTTCTCGCGCACGGCCTTCCATGAATCGACGTGCGCTGCTTTTCGTGCGATTTTCGCACGTTCACTGCGATTTTCGCTATTCCACTGCGATTCGCACGTTTTTGCCCACTTGCGCCGCGCTAATTATTCCATGAATCGGCCTCTAAGAGAAAGGTTCTACACAGATCAAGCCAACACAGAAATTAAAGAAGGAACAACAGATTTCTATCTTTTTCTAACACTTCAGGGTCATCCATTATTTCGTGTCCCTCTTTGAATAACCATCCAGTAAAGGTGTAAGAGGTGGCCAATCAAAGCAACAGGGTTTTTATCGAGGGAACCAAAGGGGCCGCCCAAGAAATGAGTAGGGTCTCGGGATGCATACCAGACAGTGGTATCAGAAACAATGAATAATAATCAAATACCCATCGTCAATTTGTCATCGGTGACGCTAAGTACTGCAGAACTAAGTTTACTGTCGAAAGGGTTGTCATTTGTTCCTGTGGTTAAAGCAGATTGTTTTACCACAGAATTAGAACTACACAGGTTCTTTCAAAATATACGCCTCATACACTATTTTGAGGTGTATTTGCCTAAACAAAGAGGTGCCAATAGAGAGGAATGAGAGACAGTGGATAGTACATCAAATATTACGGGCTTAAAGGTGAAATTGACCTTTAATCCTCCTTTACATACATGTCCACCAGAGATTGAAACTTTTGAGACTAGAGTTACAAAAGCGGTTCTCAAGGCTATTAAAAAGAAAAATTATGCCCCTGATAATTTGACAAGGGTAGAGAGAGAAAGTTTGAAAAAGCTCTGTGATGTGCAGAGGATTACGATAAAACTTGCTGAAAAGGGAGGAGGGATTGTGGTCTTGCAAAAAACTGATTATGAGTGCCTGCGTTTGCTGAGCGATGCAGAATCATATATGAAACTAGACTGTGAACCTTACGTTAGATTACAGGACAAGATTCAGAGCCTCATGATACACGCAGAAAAATAACTCTGGATAAGTCATGATGAACGTCATTTTCTTAGAAAAAAACATCTGAAGAGAGCAGCTTTCTATATCTTACCCAAGATCCACAAAAATAAGACAAATCCCCCTGGTAGACCAATTGTGGCGGCGATTGACTCACTCATAGAGCCTTTGTCAGTGTTCTTCTTAAAACCGTTTGTGGAGAAAATACCATCCTACGTGAAAGATTCGGGAGATATGATTCGAATAACACAAAGTCTAGAGATAGGAACTGACGATATTTTGGCTACGATGGATGTGGAGTCCCTTTATACCTCCATTCTGCAGATGGAATGTTTGAAGGTGCTAGGTAATTATCCTGACAAAAGGGCAGTGCCCCATTTACCACCAACAGGTTTATCCTAGAATGCGCACGTATAGCCGTGACACAGAACTTTTTTATGTTTAAACAATCTCTATATAAACAAAGAAGGGGGGTGACCTTTGCCCCCGATGTAGCCAATTTATTTATGGCAGATTATGAAGAGAAGTTTATCTCGGGAAGAACCAACTGAAACAACATGGAGATCTGTACCAAGGAATGAGGGTCTGGTACAGATATTTTGACTATGTTTTCTTTGTCTGCAGGGGTACTAGTGACTCACTAACTTGGTTCCATAAGTGGCGTCATACCTTTGACAGGAATATAAGATTCACGATGGAATGGCACAGAACAGAAGTTAGTTTTCTGGATCTGATCATTAATGTAGACAAGTTGGTCACTACACTTTATCGCAAACCTACTGATAAAAATACATTGCTCCATTTTTCGAGTTTCCATCCTATGGGGCTATGGCAGAACTTTGTCTATGGCCAGTTTCTGCGAATTCGCAGAAACTGAACTGCGAAAAATAAATTTGTAAAACACACAGGAGATCTGAAAGAGAGATTATCAGAAGGAGTATATCCGAAGAGATTAATTAAAGATAATTTTAAGAGAGCTTCATGTCTGACCCCCTGTGAAAAACATAAACAAGACAGATTGGTATGTGTTACCACTTTTAATCCGATGAGTAATGACATTAAGAGGATTATCAATCGTAATTGGGATTTAATTAAACAACCAGGGAGTTTGCTTCAGAAACCAATGTTTGCGTTAAATAAAAGCCAGAACTTAAAACAAAAACTAGTGCACACATATCCCGAGATCAAACAGTATTACACCAGTGGGGATTACCACCTATTGTGAGCCACCACCAGTGTGGTAACTGTTTAGCGTGTCCTCTGACAGAGACGTGATCGTAGTTTAACTACGGCACAGTGAAATGGCAACTAAGGAGTCATACAAACTGTAGAACTAAGAATGTGATCTATATAATCACTTGCCCCTGCAAGCTGTTGTATATAGGTAAAACTGCAAGAGAGGTGAGGCCACAAATAGGGGAACACAGGAGTTGTATTCGTAATAAAGTGGTGAATAAACCCCTTGTTGACAACTTTGTACAATACAAGCACACAGATGCAGATCTTACATGGTTTGCGCTACAAAGTATCAGACAACAGAGTAAAGGGGGTGACATGGCTACTATTCTACACAGAATTGAACAGCAATGGATTTATACATTGGACACAGTTAAACATGGGCTCAATGTGTCAGTCGAATGGCATGCACTAATAACACACTGATCGCCAGTCCAATTAGACCTGTCTTAGTGGAGGGACTAAAGGGCAATATGGCTATGAACATTCTGACTTAGAGTGCTCCGGAGACGTTGAGATTTGGCTGGACAAGCGGCAAATAGGCTAGTGTGAATATCATCAAAAACGAGAGATGTACCCAGGCGATGTGGTTTGGATTCATTACCCTGGATTTACAGTAATGCACACATTGATGATATAGCCATGCCATACTGCATGTGAGTCTGAGAGTTCTAGACATATTACCGTAATAGATAAACTATTGTAACAGGGTCACATAGAAGACGCGCTGTGACCTAACAATGCCTTCTAGTGACACAACACTGGATAGCTTTATCAGTGATGGTAAGAAATAACATCAAGGGAGGAAGAACTAGGGACCTTTCCATGAGATGTAGAAGATATATGATAAATATATAGGTGGTTTTGACGGACTGCGCAATATCGAGTGTATTCTGACTCCCCAGGTTTGACATCTTTATAAATGCCATGGGTAGTTTACTAATTTGACGACAAAAGTAAAGGAAGATGTAATAATGAAGGCTTAACTTTGAAATATACATATGCAACATTATGAAAATAATATATATAATTAAGTTTGCAATATGAAGAGATATAAGGACAAACACTAATTGTCTTCATTTAGCAAACCGAGACCTTGTTAATGGTTTTTGGAGGTACGGCAATTAGTAGAAAGAGATAAACACAGTGTCCTCTTTCTAGGACTATGATTACCAACTATAAAAAAGGCACGCAACACGTTGCTCTTTGTAATGCGTATGCTACCACTCGCGACCGAGGAAGGAGTGACATTTCTTTCCAGAAGAGACCACACACAAAGTTCTTTTTTCTCTGCGGTATGTGCAATGACAATGATGTTATTTGACACAAGGGGAACACACGAGGGGCTAACAAAGTATGGAATAATGTAATGTGTTAGATGGAAACTCTATATGTGGCATTTAATGTGAGAAATAGTGTAAAGAGTAGATATTCTAGCACACAGAATGTACTGATTCAAGAGGAGATTGACCTCACTGAGAACGGGATAATTGTTCTCTAATTGCTTTAGAGCGTGAGAAAGGTCAATATATCCCCTCAAGGTTATCCAATGCATTTGATTCAAGTGTGGGAACGCCCATATTTAACATGGAATTACAGGTTAACTTAATTGAGGCATGTTTTTTGGAAATTTGAATTGCAGGGTCGATATTAACCTGAAGAAAACTAATAGGGGTTTATGCTCTGTTGTTGAAGGGACTTTACCTTGGCATGGCAAAACCGAAGGAATAAATCAGAATTTGATCTGAGCCTGACTGTGAAATTAAAGGGGATATTATGAAGAGTAACTTTGAAGAAATAACCAGATGTAAGTAAAGGGATGCACCTTTGTTGGTGTTTTATTCAAGGGAATGAACAATTTATACAGAGCCTAATGAAAGCTCCTTTTCCTTGTAGGATCTGCACCAGATAGATATTTAAAGGTGATCCCACTTACAGCAATATAAGAGTGGTGGAGATGGTAAAGACAAGCTATCCAACAGGGGGCGCTTGTCTTGAACCGATAACCAGCATCTCAGGAATAAGAACCCTTTCATCATTAAGGATACGTTTCTTGACCAGAAGGCAACGTCAAGTGCCCTGTGGCATTACATATGTGAGTATGTGAGAAAAATAGGGAGTTCCCTGTTTCAATACTTAAAGGAATGGTTTGGTCAGAAATTGTATTATCCCTATGGTTCGGCCATGTGTTTTTAATAGTAATGCGATCGATCGTACAAACATTTCCTATGCACCTTACCGAGTTTTCATCTCTTAAACACAAGCCAAATCACGCAGCAGGGCGCGGCCATCTTGTGATAATCTTATCCCTTGCCGCATCGCCCTGGGTGACCTGCGTTTGCGGAACTAACTCATAGCCCCCGCCCCTGAGCCTGACATCACCAAATCATTGATATTCTCTGCCTCTCTCCGTGACGTCACTGGGCAGCGTAGCCAAACGTGCCCAGTCGTCACCTACGCGACTAGACGCAGAACCCGGAAAACAACACACATTGTCTCACTACACAGCGCGTCACTATTAGGAATATGAAACTGTACTTTAAAAGGAAACAACAAGACTGTACAATTGGTAAAGTACATTTATTTAACATTAAATGTTTCAATAACATTCGGTGTCTGACATAATCCCAGGAGGATAGCACAGCGGCAGCGTGCGCTTCTTGGAAGCAAGACCACACGAGCAACAACAGGTTCGATCCCCGGGTCCGCGCTTAGAAACCTCTGAGTGTTTAAGCGCATTGTAAATACGTAACTAAGACAAAAAAAAAAAAAACACAATTCCGCAAACAAACAATTCCTGTAACAGCGCCTCAATGCCTGCGGGCTGTGTGAGCGCTTTATAAATGTAAAATAAATAAAAAATAAATAATCAATCAAAACAGAACTTTATTTCTTGGCTCTCATTCCGCAAATCTGCAAATGTTTATCGGGAGTCACGCGCTGTTCCTTTTGGGTGCACAGGGTGTTCCTTTTGTCTAATTGAATCACTTCGGTCGCACAGTGAATTGCAAAGTTGGATCATGAACTCGGCACTAGACCACCGTAAAGGTTGTTATGTTGCTCCTGATCGCTGGGACTGCATACAGGCAAATTGGACCTTCTCTGTCGTCCCAAAAGACGGTTAAGTAGATCCAGTGATTGACATGTAGCTGCAGCTGGCGGTTGAAGAACCCATCGGTCGGGGTCTGGAATAGATAACAATCGCAGAATGGCACGATGTACCTGGTTGTAAAAGACAAAAATAGAAATGTGTCTCAGTAGCCGATCTTTATTACAGTTAATCATTTTCTTTATTAGCGCAGTGGTGACACAATGTGAACCGAGAGAATGCAACGTGGAATACCATAGTACCCCGCTATTTGCTTCCGAGGATAGTGCAATGGAGTATGTTGAGCTCTAAACGTAATGTGTAAACTGGGGCAGGAATACGAGGTGCACAAACTATGTAATGATTTATTAATGTAGAACCAGGGAGAAACGAGAGGTGGTCTACATGCGTCTCGATGCTGTCCTGTTCGTGTGCCCAGTAGATAGCCCAGCACACAAAGGTTGCACTAGCACTTCATTGCAATATGCAACACAGAACAAACAAGTACAATGTGACCCGGCAATACCGGTCAGCTATTCGTATTTAGACTAGTTCTGGTATGAAATCGTCTAAAGAGAAACTTGCATTATATTCGCCATTTCCATTCTCTTTTTGCAATGCAGACCGTTATGCAGACTCCTCTGTTCCAGTCAACGATTTTTCATAAACTGCATTTATATGTAACTAGGTGCAGTTTCGGAATGGACAACCTTATCACATCATACGTTATTACACCCCCCTTCAATTCAATGCCTTTCGGAATGGTCCCTGCCTCTCAATAGAACCTTATACTGTGCGCGCGACGCGTGGGCCTCCCCAGCTCCCAATCAAAAATTCAAAGCTGGCAAACTTCACTCACAATGAACATACATTCTTACTTTGCAACATCCAGTGTCAACGCATCCTTGATAACATGAATTTCGAAGCACAGGCACAGGAAATTTGGGGCTGGGACTGCTCGTTGTTTGTGGCGCTGCTGACCTGTAGCTGAAATTTGAGAGAATGCCCCCTATTCCCAAATTATATAGTCGGTGTAACACAAAAACGGAGTCAAAATGTGTCTTGTAATAGGGCCACCTCTGCTTATCTCATGGCCTCCTACCCCATGGTATGTTTTCACAGTCAGTACTTCTTGCGTGCCTAGAATGTTTTGTGGCCTAGGTATAATGCCTTTTCTAAGACGAGCAGATATTGAGCTTTTTGCAGGAACTTTATGTCAAGGCAAATGCCTAAACCCAAAGATTCTAACAAACTGTTATCCATTGGTCATTAACACGAAAAATGAATGTCCCACAGTAGCTCGACTAAAATGTGAAATGTGAAAGCAATCGTAATATTTGCGTAATAGAAAAAGGATAGATTTCAAAAGACAAATCGCATACTTTATTTGCACAGTTTATAAAAACAATTTTTGCAAAAATAAAAACAAATGGTAATCATTTATTGAACGATTTAACAAGCTCTTCTTTGGGTGGACATGGCACATTGGCAATGTTTGGTGGCAATGTATGTGTGCTCTGAACAGATTTGTGCGCAATTCCATGAGTATGCATCTTGACGACATTACCAATAAGATCTTTCACAAAATCGAATTCTATTACTTCATATACTGGTTTGACAACCCATTTTTTGCTTCTTTTCGTAAAGGCCATATTGTAGCGAAGCATCCCTAAGTTTCCTGCAGTCCTAGATTGTTCCCGGCCTACATTCTCGTTATGCACTAATACCGCTAGTAAAGTCCTCGCTTTCATCCCTTGGATGCCGAAATGCAATCTCTTTGGCCTGTACTTTAGGCACATATTGTGGAACACCTCCAAATCTCCAGTGTGACAGAATTCTGTGAGTCCCTTCAGATCTCTTGATAGAGTTTTATCAAACACAATTTTCTCAAGGGCTTTGTGTGAAGGTGAAGATGGGATCAACCACTTCTTCTTCTGTGCCTTCTCTGGGGACAAAGGGCGTTGTTCACATTGGTGGAAATGTTGGTTTTCTGTCCAGTGGTGAACGTTGGAACAGTGGTGCATTAGAGAGCGCCATTTTTCCAGTAGAATTTCCACAGACCCATCACATGTTTTGGAGCTCCACCAAAGATGGTGGGACCATTGTGAAATATTTTCCAAACCTTTTTTTTCCCCTGCTGTTGAGATTTTTTTATTTATTGATTTGGCAACATGCCATACATCAAATTGATGTTTAATATTTAGATACTGCTCTCTCATTGTCTTGGCTATTGAAACGTGTCTGTCCGTGGCTGTGAGGTCGATTTGTATTCCCATCGACTGTAGATCTTCCATTGATTTTATAAAACCAAGTTTCTCCATGGCCATTGATGATTTACATTGGGACACCTTCACGACCACCAAACTCACAATTTTCTTGCTTTCCATGTCTTGAAAATGGTAGGTGCAGTACTTAGCAGAAAATCCGGGGCTGTCACACTGTCCATCGCAAGCTAGCCTGAACCGTCTGTCAGAGAATGTACTTTGAATAGCCAATTGTTCAATTTTCCAAGCTTCACTAATGGCAGGGAATAGATATTCACGTTGGTATTTGTAGTATTGCGTTTTAGAAATGAAATGTAGTCCCACAAACTGAAAGAAACTGGATAACTTCATGAAACTAGAACCACTGAAAAGTAAAGCTGATGCACACAGTAGATTGCCAGCTGGCAGTTTCCCCAGCATCGGTTGAGTGGACCATGAAAATGTTTTATGTGACTTTTCACAGGTGGCATGTATTTTGAGGTTACTGCCTTTTGTTAGACGAGTCACGCTCACCAATGGCTTCCCACATACTTCCCCTCGCAATGAATGCACACAGTTGAGCATCTTTATAAGCTCCATCAAGCTGCTGTCGATATTATGTATTTCACCTCTTTTATTAGACTGTCATCCGGCAACACTGTTGTTTCGGACGGAACCGTTGTGGACATATCAGCCAAACTGAACATACTATAGTCGATATCTTTGTCTGTTTCATCTGTCAATAGTGTTGATGCTTCAGTCTCTGTCATTTCAACATCTGTTACTTGACCACGGATAGGAGAAAACATCAATGTGGACTGTTTTTTGGGGGGCATTTTTTTGGCGGGTGTCGATTGTGTCAAGTGCTCATCTAGTAATGTTAAACTATCATCTATAAATTCAATTTCACCTTCCTCTGGCGGAGCTGGCGCATTGTAGCAATGGTCCAAAAACACTTTGCTGGAATCGCCGGTCATATTAAATTCATTTTCTGGCCATTGGACATAGGCATCTCGAGTGTGAACATGCCGCGCCTCAATTGATAGTTCCTCCATGGTGAAAACAGTTTGGCAAGCAGCATCTGTCATTTGTATCGCTGTCTGTGTCTGCATAGTCCGTACTCCATCGGGCAACTACAGGACAGATAGAAAAGGGATGTTCATTGTAAATCCTACATACAGTGTTGCACAATTTACATTAAAAAATACATATAATGAAGGCCTCAGCACAAAACAATTGCCATCAATATAAACTAACCTTATTTTTATTTCTTTTCTTTGAAACCTTCTTTACTCTAACATCAACATCAGCAAGCTGGTGCACCGACTCAGATCCAAGTGTCTCTGGTTCAATATACGGATCTTGTATACATCCCTACAAAAAATAGTATCCATACAAAAAAATTCATTTGCATTACACATACAATTAGACTGACTTTCTTTCATTAGATGGTACTGTCAGTATGCATACCTCTGGCTCCTGATCAACTGTAAGGTCTGGTTCCGGAACAACTACAAGGGATAATGTAATTGTTGAGGATGCCTCAGCATCTCCCAGAAACGTAGTACTTGCATTAGTAAGGACGAAAATATTGGAAACTGCACACACAATTTGGAAAGACGACAAAGGTACATATCAATATCAAACCACGAAAAACATTTCATAAAGCAATGATACATTGCGAAAATATGATCACGTTATCTAGAATTCCGTGCTTAAAACCAGTCTGGAACAGAATAGCTAGGTAAGATTACCTGATTCGTGCTGGAAGTGGTTGATGACTCCAGGCAAAACATGGATGTTGAATCTTGTTGCTTCATATTCGGTGGATAGTCATGGAGTTGTAAAGGGAAAGTATTATTCGATTTAGAAATTCCAACATTAAAAAGTGTCATGTAAGGAGACTGAATATGAGAAAATTATGCTTATTGAAAATGCATAATATAGCCTTGTTATCTGTCCCCATAAATCAATTTTCTATGTGGGTTCTAAAAAACAAGGACTGATGTTTAGCAAAATAGTTATTATTTAAACAGCTATTCAATCACATAAATATCGGAAGTATTATAAGTGACATTTACACTGAAAATCTTGGTGTAAAGCTACATCCGGAAGCGTGTCTCACCTGTGGCGGCATGCGAACAGATATAGTCGGAATAGCGTTTGGTAGCAATTTTGGAGTTCTTCTCAGTTGATTCCTCTTTGTGTAGATGGATGTGTCGTACATAACCGGGTTGAAGTGCAGGCTGCAGATGCGGTATCGATGACCCCTCTTGTCCTCCAAGACTTGTTTGACTTTACTTTCAAGCTCTTCCGGTGGATATCCGCAATGTCTGACCCATTCTCTTATTCGATCAACAGTTTTAGGGAATACATGCATTGTAATGCCTTCGGACTTGTCATGGGTCTTGGAAGAGCAACCGAAAATATAACATGCAGGCTTTGTTGTAAATTCTGCAAAATAACGGTCAACATTATTCGAAATTTATTTTGCATAAAACTGTGAGAAAGAAGGAATTGGACCATACATTGTTCCTTGCACGCTTTCTTTTGGGCACCACAGCAAAATCAGTGCAGCGTGGGCGGCTGTATTATAGGATAACTTTCACAAACAATTCATTGATGTGTTGAAAATCAGAACATGTTACTCGTCCCTCGAATGTTCTATCATGCACGAAAAGGAAACACGCTTATACTACAGACACGCCAAGCGAAGGATGCAATACCATGCCAATTGACTTTGATGAAAATTGATATATCGATAACATAACAAAAGATACTCAAATCAATAGCAATGAGACAAATTTAAGTAAGTTACTTAGAAATAGATATAAAATTTACAAATGAAGGAGATATGATTAGGATACATGCCCTTACCTTGACGACAAACAGTTAGATTCAGCAAGCAGAGTAATTAGTGGCAGGAGAACAGGGAGATGTTCACACGTAGCACACTGACAAGTTCACTCCAAGCGGTCACAGAGTAGCACATTCACGAGTTGACTTGCAGTGCTCAAAGATGTTCTCATAGTAAATATCAAGTGGTTTATAAAGAATACCAAAAAGGGGTGTTTTACTGAATGAACGACGTCTATATGTCGTGGTATTAATTGTATTGCAGGGGTGCGGCCTCCTTGAAGGGGAGCCAGCCTGGAGACGCGGGGTCTGAGGAGGCCATGTGAACTATGGCACTGGGCGTAAGATACCTTTTGAAGTGTACATTTTGTTTGGCACCTTGGCCATTCGCGCCCCTAACAGCACCCCATTGCAGCGCACATCCACTGGTGCAAACTACCTTTGATAGTGGGGGGTGGGATGGATGGGCCGGGAGGCGTGCAGACAAGGCACCGGAATACTGCTGAATGGAGACACACTTATGTTGATTGCAGGGGCACGGTCTGCTTCAGGGGAGCCTGCCTGGAGACATAGGGATTGAGGAGGCCATGTGAACAATGGCCCCTGGGCGTAAGATACCTTTTGAAGTGTACATGTTGTTTGGCACCTTGGCCGTTCACGCCCCTGACAGCACCCCATTGCAGCGCACATCCACTGGTGTAAACTGTCTTTGATAGTGGGGGGTGGGATGGATGGGCCGGGAGGTGTGCAGACAAGGCACGGAACACTGCGGAATGGAGACATACTTGATTCACTTAAAAAAGGAAACAACCATTGATAAAAAATATGTTGTGTTTTATTTTGTTTCTTATTTTGATGGCACAAACATACTAAACATTGCAAAGGTCTGGTTGCAGCTCAGCGAGGGAAAATCCCCTGTACTGACAGCTGTGACTGGGGAAAGTTTGTCTAATGGCACCAACGACACAGGCGGGTATTACTCGTCGAATGCGGTGTCCAAGCCTCCCATGAAGCCACCATGTGTATGAACGATAGGCCACCAGCCGGTACCACCTGTGAAAGAGAAAGATACAAACTGTTTTAAATGACCAAGATAAGTGTATTAAACCTTAGTTGTTAATGACAAATATTATATCCGATGGCATTATTGCCAGGACAAATGCTAACTAGACACTGCACAATATTGAACAACTTTTATGTGACTTTTACTAGAGAATTGCAAGACTAAACTGATATGACAATGATATATTGAAGTTATGAGAATATAGGGGACAGACATGAAATAGTAGTGGCCTAACTGACATCACAACCAGACTATACTTACTAGTTACTTGGATTACGAGGCCGAACTGTTGCGCGAAGTTTGTGCATAAGCACCATCAAAATCCTCAACACGGACCGTGTGAGGCAGACTGCTGTGAAGTCTGGCAGCTCGGTAACGCATCGCGGCTGTGGATCGCCTTGCGATATGTAGGACAAGCATCCAGAGTTTTCTCGGCAGCAGCAGTTCTCCTCCTCGGTTGGCATTAGCGCGCACCGATTGCAGGTACACCAGGTGGAAACACTGTCCATGCGACTAGGCCCAGGCTCTTCATCTGTTGAAACGTCCGCCCAACTGTTGTCCAAATCCCCATCGTTTACACAGCTTTCTCTTTCCAGTAATTCTTCCTCGGAATTCTCGGGCTCGTACAGGTAGGGCATTATTGTAGCCATTGTGTGGTAAACAAATGAAAATGTATAGCGGTGGTACTGGTATCTGTTCACACGGGCTACAAGCAACGAAGGTAGCTGACCAGAGCACAGAAACGAGTCACAAAATACTCAAAGAAATACAGTGTGAGTAATGGAATAGAAAATCTGCTGTTGTGTGTTGTGAAACGGTCTGTTTATACTTATCTAGGAAAGAGGCTTCCTGCTGTTTCCATGGCGACACGTCATTAGCTGAGGCGCAGAGAATGTTCACACGAGATGTGCTTTTGCGTTCTGAAATGGGCGGTACGCATCTAGTGATGTCAGGGGCGGGGGCTATGATTTAGTGCTGCAAACGCAGGTCACCCAGGGCGATGCGGCAAGGGATAAGATTATCACAAGATGGCTGCGCCCTGCTTCCTGATTTGGCTTGTGTTCAAGAGACGAAAACTCTTATAAGGTGCATAGCAAATGTATGTACGATCGATCGCATTACTATTAAAAACACATGGCCGAACCATAGGGACAATAACATTTCTGACCGAACCATTCCTTTAAGTATAGACATTATAACTGAAAGACCTAATTTAATGAGGTCATGCACATTGCATCCTTGTGGGTGGGTCCATATGGAGTGGGATACACATACAGGTGTGATGAGAATTTATCCATGGAATCAGCATTTTTTTGTGTAAATAAGAAACATTGAAAAATGTTGATAATATGATTACTTTTGAGAATCATGTGTGCTCACATTAAGAGTGATATATAAGTTAGAGGGGATGACAATATGACAGAATTTCTAAATGTTTTTATTGTTTTTTAGGTGGTGTGGCTCACCCTACATTGTTAAATGGGAACCACTGAATTTCCTGTTTTTGTCCTGATGAAGGTTGCGTTATCAAGTGGACACTACTTTTGAAGTCCCTAGAGGCAACCGAAGCATGTGTCGATGATCACATCTGTGAAATGAACTATATACAGATTATATCACCTGACAACAGGCAGAGGGAATCTAACAGTGTTACAATTGACCAAGTGGGTCACGGATATAGGTATGAAGTGAATTGTTTTAAGGGAGAGTGAGAATGAATGTATGGTAGGAATTAATTGTATGTGAGTCGAATTACATGAAATTGAGTTTTATTGTGAAGGTACATTATATATTTTGCAATACATTTTTAATAAAAAAAAAAAGTTGAATTTAGACTGAGGGCATTTATTGATATATGTAAAAAGACAAATGCATATGATCCGTCATCCTCTATCCTATTGGTCCATTAAAGGGGAAGTGCAACCAGGGCAGCAATGCTCTGAGTAATGCAGCTAAGGCAACAAGGCTGTGGGTAAGTTCAAGGAGGCAGGGAACTGTAGGGTTCCAGATAAAACGCCTAAGTGCACGGTAGGCCTGGAGGCAGTGCAGGGGCTACTGGTCAAGGGGGGCCTCATACCTATTTGACTCTGAGGGTAGCCAGGCAGCCAGTCAGTGCAGCTTACAGGTTGGTCAGCAGGGGAGAGGGAGAGAGAAAGTAAAAGGTAAGAGGAAGGTCTTGAGTTGCTTCTGGAACTTCAGGTGGTCCGGCTCAAGTTTGAGAGGGGAAGGGAGGCCGGGAGGATAGCTGAGGGGCAAAGAGCCTGCCTTGGAAGCAAGATGATGCGGAGCAACACTGGTTCCATCCACGGGTCTGTGCTTAAAAACCTCTGGGTATTTAGTCCATTATAAATAACCAATTATAATTAAAATTCCAGAGGGAGGCACCTGCAGAGGAGAGAGATCTACCCCCCACTCTCTGCCTGGAGAAGCATCTGACCCTCAGAGAGGTGGAAGTGGCTGAACAAAGGGCTCGCAAAGGAAGGTGTTTAGGAGTGTTGGATGTAGTGCAGGCCCTGGCCTCAGAAAGTCTTGTGGATGAAGCAATGGGTCTTGACTTGAGATTTCTGGGCTGGAGTCATACCGTCCCTGGGCTTGAGGCCTGTTCTGGATTAGTTGCTGAGGGCAGACACTAGAGGAAGAGGCTCTTGCAGTAGTCCAGCCTAGGGAGAACCAGGGCTCTGGAGACAATGAACTTCTGGGTGAAAGTGAGGAAAGGTTTTTAGCCTCAAAGGAAGGCGAAGAGAGACGGCCCAAGGAGAGCAGCCAGAGTGAGAGAGGTAAAGTGGGAACAGGGGTCTCAATGAGAAGGATCTTAGTCTCACTGGCATTAAGGCAGAGATTGTTGGAGGCGCACCACTCCTGAATTACAGATAGAGAGTCAGGAATGCGCGAGAGATGAGAGGAGGCTGAGGGTAGCCTGAAGGAGAGCTGAATGTCATCTGCATAACACTGAAAGTTAGAGGAGAAGGTAGAGATAAGGTGGGCTAAAGGGGACAAGTCGACATTGAAGAACTAAGGTGAGAGGTTAGATCCCCGGGGAACACAACAAGTGGAGACAGAGGTCATGGAGAGAAAGGAACCAAGTTCAACCTGGGAGGGTCGGTCCAGGAGGAAGGAGGTCAACCAACCGAGGGCCTGATCAGTGATGCCCAGGTTCTCACGGAGACGATTGATCAGGATGCATGATTGACCATGTTGAAAGCAGAGGAAAGATCCAGGAGGAGAAGGACAAATGGAATGCTAGAATCAAGATTAGTGAGCAGATCTTAACAGGTGTTCAGGAGAGCAGCTTCCGTGCCTCTGGCTGCTCTGAAGGCAGACTGATGGTCATGGAGACAACCAACAGATTCAGTGAGGAGAGTAAGCTGGGAGATGGCCAGTTTGCCCAGGAAATGAATGATAGAAATAGGGCGGTAGTTTGGCGGACAGGAACGAAGAGCTGAAGGCTTATTCAGAAGGGGGGGCACACTGGAGTGCTTGTGGGGAGAGGGGAAAGTTCCAGTGACAAAAGAGTGATTGCAGAAATTGCCCAAGTCTGGAGCGAGGGTGTCAGTGTGGTCCTTGATGGTTCTGGAGGGTCAGGGGAGCACCTGTTTGGATGATACTTTCATGGATCAGACTTGCATACAAATCTTGTCAGGAGTGGTTGGGGAGAAAGGAGGAGCAGAGGGAGAGGCGGCCAGACGGAGGCTTTGAGAGGTTGAGGGAGAGAAAGAGGAGAGGACAGACTACCCTGAGTTTTAGTGGTGAAGTTAGAAGCCAGAGCCATACAGAGGTCCTGGGAGGGAACAGAAGAGTTGTAGACTGCAGAAGGATTGTCCAGCTCTTTGCAGATTTTAAATAGTTTGGCCATGTTATAAGTGGCTGCATAGATGCAAATTTGGATGTAGGCTCTCCTCTTGGTCACGACAGAGAGTCTGCATTGCCTTTGGAGCAGGCAGCAGACCAGTTTGTCAGAGGATGCATTTGATGCCCTCCATTTCCTCTCAGCCACCCTACACTTGCGTTTCAGGGTGGCGAGATCAGAGACATACCAAGAGTTGCACTTGGAGGTATGCTTCAGATGGATTCTCATGACAGGGCAAGGACATCCAGAGTGTTGGAGATAGAAAGATGCAGGTTAGAGAGGCTGTGACAGGGTGTGAACCAGCCGCAGGTGTAGGAGGAGCAGAGACAGTAGCAGCAAAGGCCTGCACTGACACAGGCTTCATGGGCCGAATGACAGAGAAGGTAGTTGGCAGTGCTGGGGTTGGCTTTGCCTGGAGGACAGGAAGCTTCAGGTGAGAGGAAAGCAGAATGTGGTCAGTCCAAGAGAGAGGAGTGGTGAAAGGGTTTGGGGGGGTGTGTCTGAGGAGATGTGAACATCCAAGGTGTGTCCGGCAGAGTGTGTTGGACCAGAGGGTAGAATGGAAAGAGAGAGTGTCACAGAGGTTGCAGAAGAGCCCCAAGGAGGGATTAGAAGCATCCATATGGATGTTGAGGTCTCTGAGCAGAAGTTGAGAGGTACAGGCAGGGAGAGAAGCAGAGAGGTCAGCCCACTCTGAGAGGACGAGGACGCCGTGGCCAGGTGGCCTGTAGATGGTGGCCAGAGTCAGAGAGGCCAGGAGAGGTAGAGAGCCTCCAGTCCAGGTATTCAAATAAGGAGTAGACCTGCGTACGAATGACAGACGCAGGGATCCACTCCAGAAAGATCAGAGATACTCCACCTCTGGGACTGTTGATTCTGAGTTCAGAGAGGATCTTGTAGCCTTCAGGGAGGAGAGTGTCAAAACCTGTGCCAGAGCTGGCTGTGAACCATGTCTCTGTCAGAGCATCCAGGTCAGGTTCTTCAAGGAGGTGGTGGATGTCAGAGGAGCGAGATTTGAGAGTAACGAGGTGGAGCAGGTTGCCACTTTTGAAAGACAACCGTGGAGGGATACAAACCTGAGGTATGTCCTGCAGGGGCAGTAGGGGGGCCTGAGAGTGGGCAGTGGAGGCAGAAAGAGATGCCAAAGTAGCCACAGAGGAAGAGAAGGGTGCCAGTGAAGTGGCAGAAGAAGGAGGTGGGAGAAGAGCCTGAGAGGAGCTGCTAGCAGTAGCAAGAGAAGAAGAAAAGAAAGTTGATAAGACTCAGGAGACGACTAACGAAAAAGAGGAGATTGGGCTCAGGGCCCTGGACCAAGACAGTGCCATTCATTTAGACATTAATGATGGTCTTGGAGGAGTGGAAGGAGGCCAAGAGCACCTCCGACTGAGTGCCACCATTAATGGGAGAGGTAGAAAAAGGAGAGAGAACCAAGACCATGTGAGGGGTCCATACGTCTGGAGAGGAAACAATAAAGAGGATGTTTGTTAGAGTCTGTCTGGAGGAAGTACTGATGTAGGTGTCAGAAATAGGGAGGCCTGGGTTGGAGACCAGAATGTCCCTTTTGAATGACTTCCTTCCTGACTTAGTGAGAGGTATAGGATAGAGTAGTAGTTATAGAAGATCGGGGAGACAGAACGCACCATAGAGGGTGCAAGGGGGAAGTGGGAGGAGGAGGGGGAAGAGAGAGGAGGTATGCACAGCCCAACGCCGCACAGCACAGGATGCACAGGTGGGCATACACAGTAGGGAACACACAGGAGAGGATAGGTAGACTCAGCAGTGCAAGGATCACCCGGCGGGGGTAGGGGGCTAGAGAGTAGGAGAGAGCCTAATGAGACACAGTAATCAGTACCACAGTTACCACAATGCAAAACACCCAGATACAACTTTCCTTAAGCGAGGGAGAAAGGCCTTGTTGTTTAACATAGTGGCAATGCAAAACACCCAGATACAGTTTTCCTAAAAAGAGGGAAAAAGGCCTTGCTTTTTAACACAGCAGCCATGCAAAACACCCAGAATCACCTTTCCTGAAAATAAGGAGAAAGGACTAATTTCTCAACACAGCAGCAATGCAAAACACCCAGATTCAACTTTCCTGATCAGTCGCAGCACGTTGCAGGCAGCAGAGTTCTTGCTTCCCCGGCAGACACCGGCAGACACCATCTGGAGCTGCTTCTGCTGGATCTCTCCTTAGCCTCGGGGTCCTTAGCCGCAGAGGGCTGCCACGCAGTGGGGCTACCCAGGAAGGGTGTCTAAAAGGGTGGCAGGGCCAATCAAGGGTGGTGGGAAGGCTGGGAGGTGTGCGGGCAGTGGAACAACGGGAAGTGGATACAAGGGAATCAAAAAGAGGCACGGGAATGCCAGTGGAGAAACTTAAAAAGAAAAGTTGTGGCATAAACCATTATGGGTGGAATATGCCCATGTGTTTGTCCTTAAGATCATTGCCCCGGGGATAGGACCATGCTAGCATCACTGTAAATATGCGGTAGGACACATTTGCTTCATTACATTGCTTTTCTTTATTGCTCGACTCAGTCCAGTGTTAAGCTGTCGATGAATGCATATGAGGGCTCTCCATCTGGAGGAGGATATCAAAATAGGTATATGCAACTGCTCATGTATTTTTGTATAGAGGCCTGGGCAGTCCACTTATTAAGGCATCCATGGAGTTGGGGGTTGGGGGTTGCAGGCATACTGTTTATTCACTACTGTGTAAGTATGATCTCTGTGCCAAGGTTCCCAAGCACAGTTTTTCACTATTATATGGCAGCAGCAGCATGGTGAATGCATGAAAGCATTAGCTGCAGATACACCCAGGATGTCACTGGATTGACAGTGCTGGAATAATGAATCAGGCCTCCATAGAGACAGGACTGAACACAGAATTGCACCGGCCAATGCAGGTTGACACTGAATGGATGATTCAAGCCCACATAGAAATGGCAGGGACTGGAAGAAGCAGGCTGACAGTGAAATGTCCAGAGACAATGTGGATTGCACAATACAGACTGGCAGATAAGGCATGGGATGGAGGACACCGGTCAACAGAACATATGACGTGCTTGATTTACATATGCTATACTACAGACAGTTAGGAATAACACTACAGTGTCCCATCAAGCAAGGCCACTATTGTCCAAAAGGGGACAATTCAATGAGACAATTCAACACAATACAAATTATGAAGAACGCTTCCTTGTGTTTCAAGCTTTTCACTGCATTGCTGTCACATCAAAGGGCTAGGATGTATTCTTTTAACCATTGGCAGAGACATGCCAACACTCAAGGCCTCTAACAGCAGTCTCCACTGGTCTCATTGAGACACAGGTGCCCCTTCCTTACAGGGAGACCTGCAACCCCATCTGCCCTGCAAGAAGCACTGAATTCGGAGGCATCCCAGAAACATCCAAGAGGGCCGACACCATTCCTCAGTTCACGCCAGGCTCCCAGGCTGCCCTGGGCCTGCAGCACCATGATTGGCTGGTGAACCAGCTTGAAGCAGCCAACCCCCTGTGCCTGCAGGTGAAGCCGGCCCCCACAGAAGGCCAACACTCAAGGCCTCTAACTGCAGTCTCTGCTGGTCTGAGCCGCGTTAATCGTGATGTTACGCATGCTATGCAACAGATACTGGACTCTGGAACAATGCTTGGACTAAATGCTATTATCCCACTAGATTGTTATGCTAAAGCAATCTGCCTTTCTAAATGTAATTGACAATGTATTACTGTATGTTTGCATATACTGCCACACTATGATCCCTCTCCCCATTTACCCCCCCCCCGGCACATCCCTCAGATCCGCCTTATGCACTGAAGGACCTTCTGTGAAATCCCTGGACCCCATAGACCTGTCTGCGGCGTGCACCGCTCACAAATGTGATTTTACATTCTACTGTAAACAGTCTACATACTGCACACCGAGTATGTTAGGCAGCCCTACTCCTTTTTGTATAGACGTATCCTCACATGTGCTCATCCGCTAGCACTCAGCGATTCCATTGCCCCCTCCAAGCAGCTTCCTCAGACCTGCTTTCAGTCCAGCAGAATACGCATGTTATGTGCAGTCTAGAAAAGGACAATCAATGGTGCAGCTTACTTTACACGCCGGTGTGCCTCGTCAATGTAATCCCAGTGAAAACGTAAGCACCCCCAGCAAGACTATCAATACCGCCTGCATCAGCTCGCTGGCAGTCACATACACACACGCCGACTTACCAGGCCGGATAGCAGTCCCCCAATGCATATACCATGTGGACGCGAAACTCGCATCACAGCCGATAGCCATACTAATCCACCCACAGTAACTACATGCCCCAAGATCCCTGTCATGCGCGCATGTGCAGGAATGAAAGCAGCCTCAAACAGCAGTTCGATCTGTATCATCCATGAACTCTCAGAAACGCACAGCAAAGCTTTCCTCAAAACAATTTATAACAAAGCACTTGCCTTCACTAGGCTTTCCCTCCGTGCTCTGCATACTCCCTAACTACAGTGCCTCACGCATGCCGCGCTCTCTGAGGGATACGCCCCCCAGAAACAAGTACCCACACCACTCTTGCAATCTACAATTCAGTCTGTATAAACCTCAGGAGCCCCCAAAGCCACATTCCTTACCCAGCGTGCTGACCCCCACTGACAGCAAATTAGCATGCAGAAACGCAGGACTACGCTCTCGTTCAGGGTGCAATCAACCACCGACTACCACCATAGGCATCAGGACTAGGGACATAAGACTCCGGAGGCGCACCAGCCCAACCATCAATGACCTGCTAGTGGATTGCCCTCAAAACTATCTCATAACATGAGTCTAAAGGAAAATAGCTCCATACCAACCTATGACCTCAACAGCAAAGCTGCAATGCTGCACACACTCCCACGTGCGCTAGCCACTGCATTCAACCCCACCCTTGCACCCAAACTGAATCCATTGCTGTCCTCATCTCCCCAATACCCCTGCCCCATGAGCTCCCACAAGCCCTTCCATAGCACCTCACAGAGAAGACCACACCAGTACCCGGACCTATACTCTCACAACACCCAAAAGTTACATGGCCATTATCTACCTCCCCATATAGGGGAGAAGACAGCCACAACCCCCAACTTCACTCCCAACAACAGTTTACCTACAGTATTTCGAATGACATTTTTTCGAATGCCATAATGTCGAAAACATTTTGCCAAAAAAAAGAATTCGAATGTCTTTTTTTTTCTGTTCGAAATGGGGGGGTTCCCCCACCAACTCCCCCCTTTTTTTTAAACCCTTTTTTTTACTCACGAAACCAAAAAATACATGTAAATTAAAAAATAAAATGTAAAAAAAAAATCGCCAAATGTCGACATTATTGTCATTCGTAAAAATGCATTCGACATATTAACTCGATACGCCCAAAAACATTAGCTACTTTACACCCTCCCACAAATTTTGAGCAGTTTATTCCTATAACTGAGCTCCCCCAAGACTCAGGCCCTCACCACCTTATTACAGTCAGTCAACCCCCCCTGACCATCAATGCTCGCTCCCTGCCTGCCATGCATTAGACATCTTTGACTTAGTTACTAAAAACAGCCTTGGCACCCTAGCCATCTCAGAGACTTGGCTTCACGAGGCCTGCGGCCCAGCCTTATCCTTAGCCCTGCCCACAGGGTACTCCATCTTCTGGAATGACAGACTAGAGGAGGTGGTGTCGCACTGATAGCAAAAGACTCCCTCCCCCCTTAGATGGTGCAATACGTCCATCGAGGACAACATTGACTTGCTATCTCTTAAACTCTCTCCCTCACCCACATGCACCATCACCCTACACCTCATCTACCGCCCACCCGGCCCCCTTCTCAACTTTGAGTCCAACATACTTCACATTCTCCAGGACAACGTAAAAGCCTCCTCTAAAATCATCTTGCTAGGTGACCTCAACCTAGGCCTTCATGATCCAAATGACCATCAAGCAACATGGCTTCAGGATGCCCTTGACAACCTAGGCTTTTGTCAGCGCATTACACATCCCACCCACATAAAAGGTTGCACTCTCGACTGGATTGCAGACCACAACTCTCTGCCAGTGCTATCACACCGTGTCCATGGTCTGACCACCATATCATACATTTCTCCATCCCACGGCCCACTTTATTTAAAACGACTCCAAACCCTTTACCACCAGCAACAACACGTAGCTCCCGTAAGCTCACGAGAGTCAACATTGTGCCTTTGCCCAACATCCCTCTCTCCAGCCCCGTTCAACCCCAACCCGATCTCACTTGCAGACACATACATCTCAATTCTTGCTAATGCTGTGAACACCATAGCACTCCTAATCCCTCACAAAGTCAAAGCAGTTAGACATTCCAACTCTTGGTTTATGGCCGACCTCCTCACACTGTACAACCAGAAATGACAAGCCCAGTTAACGTGGCTGAAAGACCCCACTGACACCCTCAAAAATGAATTCACTAATATAACCAGAATCTATAAATCTACAATCACCGCTAAATCCAACTCATACAATGCTAGAATAAGCAATCCAAACTCTGATGCTAACGAAAGTTTCGCAATATTCAGAGAACTTGAATCTCCTGCCACACCCTCTACGACCATCATCAAAGACAAAACTGGGTGCTCTGATATCCAAGCAGCACTTTTAGGAAAACTTGACACACTGAACTAGAAAATCCTTGCACAGCAGGCAAAATTTACCAGTGACCCTCCAGCAATAGACACCAGCTGCACTCCACCCCACCTCCCTCCTCCACTCAATTTTCCTTCAGAGACATCTCTGAAAGTGAAGTCTTACAACTGATCAAAAGCTTAAAACCATCTAAACGTAAAGGCAATATATGCCCCGCATCTCTCATCAAAGTCTGGGCTGACTTGCAAGCCCCCCTTAGCACTGCCTTAATAAAGGCATCCTTCACAACCAGCACCATTCCAGCTATCCTCAAAGAAGCCTGGGTCCTCCCTCTTCTGAAAACAATCTCACTAGACCCTGCCATTCCCACCAACTATAGGCCAATCACCACCGTCCCCTTTTTACTAAAAATCCTGGACCATGTAGCCTGCCTGCAAGTTCAGTGATTTCTGGAAGATAACAAAATCTAAGGGATGCAACATTCAGGCTTCCGCCCCGGACAGGGCACAGAATCTGCCCTTCTTGATCTAACAAATCAGCTTGACTTGATCAGGGACGAGGGCAATTCTGCCCTGCTACTCCTCCTGGATCTTTCTGTTTCTTTTGACTTGGTAAACCACCAAATCCTCTGCCACCACCTCACCACCCATCCTGGATCATCTAATTCCTGCAAGGTAGGACCATGAGGGTTTTCTCAGAGACTAACAATGCTTCTCTCCCTCCCATCACTTGTGGAGCACCCTCTGGAATTACCTCCTCCCTACCCTGAGAGCTGATAAATCCTACTGGGTCTTTTGCAAAGCCCTCAAAACGCAGCTATTCAACAAACCCCTCTCCTCCCACTCCATGCCCACCTACCTCCTACTCATCGGACCTACTTTCTTATTAGTTCACTGCATGGTATAATTAACTGCTATGACCTTCACACTATGGTAACTAAACTGTATCTACCTCTGTAAATGTACCTGTTTTCCCTACTGTACTGCACACAATGACTACAATACTAGAATGCTGTAAATACTGTACATCTTACAATGTCCAACAGCGCCTCAATGCCTCCAGGTTGTATGTGCGCGATACAAATGAAATAAATACATACATGCTTGTTCTTATATTTAAATATGTGTACCCAGCGTATCATACAACAGTCTAGCAGTCTCAATCGCTCTCTTTCTCGTTTCACTCTTTCTATCTCTGTCACGCAATGCCTCTGTCTCTCTCTTTGTATGGGTCAGAGTGACGTTGTCAGGTGTGCATTTGCTAGGTGCATTTGCTATAGGCACTGCAGCTGTTACTGACAGCAGCACAATTAGCGGAAAACCACATTTACATTGAAGAGAGGATGCTGTTTGTATGATCATAAGTACATTGAGAACATCACCAGATAAGGCATCCCCCGGGGTGGAGACTGCCCTAGCATTTGTGCCATTTGGAAACCTATATTGTCATTGGCTCTGCCCTACTGCAATATCACCCTCACGAGCGGAGTGCATCGTTCATACATCAGGCCTCTGGACAGTGGGGGTGTGAATGGTCTCAGCAGGGGTGTGCTGGGATTTGACAGACTGATAAGGAACCAGAGGAATAGGCTTGATGGACTACAGCTGTGCCTATTTCCTGCACTTATTAGTGCTTGTGCATAATATGCCAAATGCGTGTCAGCAGAACAAAGAACTAATCAATGACCATCATGACAAATTCAACGTTGTTTTGATAGACACAGAGGAAACGGATAATTGGTTTTAAAATGACCATGACCATTTTCAAGGGGGGACATTTTGAAATGCAAAATGGTGTGCATTCTTGACAAAAGAAGCTACTAAATATGTATGTCGTACTAACATTGGAAACGTTATCTTTTGATCACTTAGAGTACATGTTACATTCATAAAAAGAATGTTACACTGTTCTTATTGAGCAAAACAGATGATCAACCTAGAATAACAATATCAATTATTTGAAGGTTATCATTCAAAAATGGTTAGTCTGGTACATCCTTATTGTGTTCTTTTAAAATACCCCTATGTGATAGGGAAGTTGAAAACAGCACCAAAAAGGGTTCTCGGTTGCATAATATCAAAGAGCATTTTGAAAATCTAAGAATGACCACACATCTATTTGAAAACAAATATGTCTGTGATGAAAGGGTGGGATGCTTGAATCCCTGCGTGCATATTGCACACGTGGCTTGCTGCTCTTTGGATGTTCCCCCAACACTCACCCTACACTTAAAGTGTTTGCTGCCATGAACCAGGCATATTCATTCAGAACGATAAACATGTGGATGGGAGGGTAAAAAGGCTACGGCATCTGCTACTCCATTGAGGTTGAGGGTTGACTCCCTTTCCTTTGAGCCCGACTTTTAGAAGAGGGTGTCTGAGAGGTAATACCCTGTCTCAAAGCACAGACATCCTTAGAGAATTCTATGTATTGATGGATTGATAATTGAAGGTACTGACCTGGAGAAATCGTTCCTTAATTTGGATACACCCACATCATTATGAATCCTCAGGGCAACAGTCCAGCCTGAAAATACTGCAGTGACTGGGCCATATAGAGAAGAGGCGACGCTCGCCACATCTGAGGTACTTTGCGTTGTTATTTGTACAGCCTTACGGCCTCTCTGCGAATATTTCATTTTCATGGGCAGTTGTCTGAGAACAGGAGAAGTTAGAAACATGAGCCTCCAGTGTTTCTCTGCCAGGAAGTTATGTCAAGGACAGGCACAGGATGTTCTGGCTGCCAAAAGCATCAAACACATGACTCAGATCACATTTCTTCATTAATTTTCAAGATTTCTTAATGGAGGACTGTCATGTGTTTTCTTCAAAACAACCACAGCAGCTTCCTCTCTGCTCATCCGTTTATGAACTAATAAATGCAACTGGAAATTACTCGATAATGTAATTTACAATCGAACACAGGAACAAACACATGTTGACAAAGTGGATTTCCGTGTAGTTGAATTGACGAGGCTTGTTTTTATTGAGAATTAAACCATCGCAGGGACTGGTGTGCGGTGAGGTGTTTATTGCTTCGGCTCCAATGCCATCCAATAGTGAAGCTCGTCTGTGTGCATAGCACAGCCGTCATGGCTGTTAGTTTGATTATCTTACAATATATGGCTAGCCAGTTGTCTCTGAGAGGAGCCCGCCAGTCTCTGGAAATGGCTTCCTCTTCCGTCCACCCACTTTTTTCATAGGATGGACTCAGCCAACCCCTCCTCCCCCCAGCAAAAATGAGAAACATTGGGCCTCATTCCGAGTTTGGCGGTAGTCATGGTGCTATTTACGCCATGACTGCCACCAATAATGGGTCCGGCACCGGTGTAGTTCAATGGGGACTTACCGGTGTAGTCCGACCTTTGCGGGATCGATAAGCCCCCATTGAAAATGCCATTCCCCATTCCCATTTGAGTCCCCATAGGGCTCAATGGGAATGGGGAGGGCGCAAATAACGGGATTGCGAATGGCAAGCCCGTTATTTGCGCCCTGGTCCCCTAACGGGACCCGTAAGAGACGTGTGGTCCCATTGGGGGACCTTGGAATCGGGCGGTAGGGGATTACCGGCACCGGTCTCCTTACCGGTGCCCAGTATTCCCTACCGCCCGACTCGGAATGAGGCCCATTGTCTTCTTTAAATGTTTTAATTAACACCAACCTCTGTGCAGGGCAGACACTTCTCCACTGCACTATATAACCTGATGAAATGTAACAAACAACTAAAGGTGATATTTCCCATTTTGGTACTGCATGTTCCAGGGAAAACATTGGTATTGGTTCTTGGAGTTTAAAACATGTACACCTTTAAACGTTTTCAAAAACACTATTAGAATAAATGATACTCTCTTGGTTCTGTGCATGTGTTGATTTTCTGAAAGGCAAATGCCATTCGTCCCGTGCAATTTGGGTGGTTATGCAAAGCCAACTTAATGAATTGCGCATATTTAATCTTGCCATGCTAATTTCTGGTGACATCACATCCAATTGCGTTTGTTAATGAGTCCCCCCCACTTCTTTTTTTAGGACTTGACCCCTGGACTCTCCATTGCCAGTGGGATCCCAGATTGACATCCTGCCTACGTCACGCGTCCTGTAGATTGTGTGAAGGCAATGCTCAGATCGTGTTGCGTGATGCAATTCACTACTGTGGGAGTTCCTCAGAAAGGTTGGAGTCCTACATAAGGGCTGCGTCACAACTCATTGACCGCAAGACATGTGGGGACCTGATGCATCCTGTGCCACTTAGATGCTGCCCACCGAGCCCCCGTTGGCGCTCAAGAACGAATGCCCGTTCTTTGCTCGTCCAGCTGCATTAACCAACACATTAACAAGTACATGTTTCCATAAGGGTATGTTGGACAAATGTGTAATGCACAAAATACCCACACTCCTGAGGAGGCGCTATAGCGCTATCGCTGTAAAAAGGATCCGGAAAAAAACAGCCTAGTCACCTTTGGACCAGAGGCATATTCTAAAGGTCAAATGGTTGTATAAAGGCTAAGCAAGTTGTGGCAAGACGTTCCAGAAGACAGTAGAGTAGCCTATACAGAAATAACCTGTCTCTCCATTTCGTGTATCTTGATTTAGACAGAACCAAAATAAATCTGGCCTTCCAAGACCGTGTGGCCCTCTCAATACAAAGTGCATGCCAGAGAAGTGAAAGGCACAGTAGACCTCAGACAGGGACCCACACTCTATGCATTTGGCCACAGACAGTCAATGCAGTGGTCTCAAGGTTGGACAAACATTCTGGCTACTTCAGTGTTTGGAAGGCCCAGGTACAGTGATTTGCAATATTCAAACCCGACTGTGATGTAAGCGTTGACAACTGTCACTTGATAAGGGAAAGAGAAACAGTGCAGGGGTCCCAAGAGAAGTGAGACTTGAGTGATGCAAGGCTGCAGTAGTTTATTTACAAGTAAGATCGTAAGAAGAAGACTCCAAGATTGTGAACCTGAAAACAGGGGAAGACGGGGAATCATGGTCAGAAGTCCAGAGATGAAACTATTATATATATTACACGGAGGGTTAGACATGAGAAGTTCTGTCTTTGTAGCATTAACATTGAATCTGTTAATATGTATCCAGCCCCTAACACCTGGAACACATGCAGCTCAAGCAACTGTCCATACTAAACATAGTGTGCACACCCCCAGGATAGCTGCTCAGATGTAGTACATAGAGATGGAGCAGCTTGGCCAATGATTGTAGACACATGCAGATAAAAAGCAGTGGGGGAGGGTCCTCTTGTGGGACTCCAAAATTGATGGCATATGTTTTGCACTCAGGCACATCCAGGGGATAGATGCGATTGAATACAAAATGATGGAGGTACACCAGACGGATGGCATGGGTGATACTGCCAAACACATGATAGAGAGCTGGAAACATCTGCATGCCAACACCGCCTCCATCCGGCATCCTCCTAATGCCATCCAATTCGTGACACAAACACCAAACATAGGAGGGGACATATGCCATGCCCAGGCCAGACAATTCCCACAATATTCTCAAAAAAAGCAAGATGAGAAATGTGTAGGGAATTACATGCGAGTGCAGGAGCACTATATTTAGAAAGGGTAAGGGTACTGCGTGTTTGAGCATGGCCTGTACTTATTGGAGATTCGCGGGACGATTGATTTGGCTATTCTGCCCTCGCATCAATCCCCAGGGGAGCCCTTTGGTTTCTCTCAGGTAAACAGTTTTGCAAACTCAGGTTGTGCAAGCACCTGGCAGCTGTGCTGGTATAGGGATAGAGGCTCCACCGCAGCACTATCTCATGGCATCAGGTGCTGCACAATAGGCAGGAGCTCTGCTCTCATGTGTGATACCCTAGAGCTGTGTGGGCGGAACAGTACGAGCTGAAGGTTTCATAGATTGCAATTCGGACAGAACCTGAAAGTTCTTTTCATCGTGTTTATTGGTTATCAAGGGACAGAGTGCTAGCAAACAAAAGCTCCAAGGGGCTGGGAGTAGAAATAACGAAACAAAGCAATGACTACAAACCTCATTGTCAAAAACACATCCGATTTAAATAACAATAAAACTGACAAATTACAATTGTGTAAAGTAGCCATATTCTGCATTTAGCCTAATTGTGTAATGTAGCCTTATATTACATAAATTGTTCTAAAATCAATCACGCAATGTCTGTCTCGACATTTTACGCCCCGCCACTTTTTTTTATAATGGTTGTTTATACAGCTAACCCATTTTCTCCTCTCGCACACCACACCTTTGTAATTTAGCAGAAAGCACAGGCTCACTCCCACACGCCTCTGCACTCACATATAACACAAACACTATTGCACAACAACTCTGCCATAAGAATGAAGCTACCTTTATTGACAACAATTTGATCTGTAGATTGCCACATAATTCTCTATCTCCTTAAACACACTCAACCCTGTTTAATGCATAGCCCATCCACACACAATTCAGACATGGGTGACTAGCAGGTTCCTGGCCACCCTCACATAACTGTATGGCTGAAATGCACACAGGCAAAATACCAGCTCCCAATTCTCCCAAAGTTGAAATCTAGTACCTCATAGGGCGTTCAACCAACAGTGCATTGGGTGAAAGGCTTATACAAATGACGCCATGAATGAATGAATTAATTAATTAATTAATCAAGAAACCAGCACATCAGTGCCCGTGGTAACCCGCAATATGCTGCGCAGACGTATGTAGGGAGATGATGTGTGATCATGAGGGGAGAGCTGGAGTGAACGAGTTCATGGGAATGTGCATGATGAGTGGCAGTTGATGGTGGAGCGTCATCCTAATCTACTTAACTAAACCTTCTGTCACCTGTAGCTAAGAGCACTAAAGAAGATCTCTTTTCTAATTACATACTTTTATAATGCACTGGGCTGTCTGCCACTTTATTACCCAGGAGCTACTGTGCTACAATGGTGAGGAGCTTTCCAACAAGGATTTTACTGTGACAGGGGACAACATGAGAAGTCGCCCACCACTACTATGCATGCTTGCTGACTGTGAATAACACCTCCCATGTTCTGGACTGCTGATTTTGAGTGGTTCTGGTGATGCTGCCTAGACACAGTACTCCTCTGCTATCCTCCTTCCTCTAAAAAGTGATGCTGAAGTGATCTGAGGAGGACTGTTGCTGATGCAATTCTCTGGTTGTTCTGCTGCTGATGATGAAGCAACAAAGTGGCGTTGCCTGCATGCTTCAGTGGCTCCCAGAGCACAGTATCGCAGTGGCTGCAAGTTATGGAGCAGTTGAGAGCGTGTGCCGCATTACCTGGGCTGATGGGATGCTAGCCTGTCTCAAGCCTTAGGCTATATTTTTATCTTGCCTTGCAGTGCACAACAGTTTTTTTAGCAGTTGATAGTGAAAAGTGACCACTTCGTGCTATTAGGTAGCAGGCCTGCGGGCCATTTTGGCGTGCCACTCTGGCCAAAGAGCCCCTTTTGGCACGCCCAAAGTTGTGCAACCGACAATTCGGCACAATCCTTTTGGCGCTTAGGTTGTTTAGATGCGGCTGACATTGCAGCCTCAGTGCAAATGGCCCTTGTGCCAAATGGTTCCTCGGGGGCTGCCCTAACCCCGATAATAACCCCTCATTTGAACTGTAGGACATGTGCTACAGAACTTTCTTTGCCATAGAAACAACATGGTACACAGAGTAGCTTCAGACAATCAATGACAAAGCCAATAGATCTGGATTTGGTAACGCCACATGCAAATTCACGTGAACAGCTTCATGCGCCATATTCCCACAGTCAGTCTCACATGCAAAGCTTCAACCATTTTCCTGGTATTCAGGCTCTGTGGTGGATTTGAAGGGGGCTTGGGTGCCAGTCTACATCTAGTTCAGACCAACCTCTTATCCAGGATCTAGGTGATTTTTCCGTCGCCGAAAAGTCAGCGACGTAAAAGTTTGCATGAGAAATGTACACACCACAAAAGGTGCGTACATTTCCCAAGCGAACATACATTTAAGAACCCTACAAACCCACACCCCCACCTAAACCGACAATACACCCACAACACACCCCCACCCACACTCCCAACACACCCACACCCCAAACATATCCCCACGCACACCCTACTTACCTTTGTAAGATTCACTGTGTCCCTGCAGCGCCAGTTCCCTTTCACTTCCGTGATTAGGAACCGGTGCCGCAGGGTCCTTTGCTTTTTTTTTTTTCGGGCAGCTGCAGGGGTTCCCCCCACAACCCCTGCTCGCTATACTGTGTAGTATAGTGAGTGAGGTGTTGTGGGGGACATCCCCGCAGCCCCTGTTTTTTTTTCTTGGGTGTGCTGCGGGGGTGTCCCTCGTAACCCCCACTCACTATATTGTATAGTATGTTGTGCGGGGTGTTGCAGGGGACACCCCTACAGCCCCCGCAGTCTTTCTTAAAACGTTTTGTATAGTTCAGACATTTTTTCTGTCATTTCTACCTATTCCCTTATCCACAGGTCAAGGTTTATAAGCCAGCTACTTCCTTGCCTTCTATGCTATGTTTTGTCTCACGTACCAGTGGCTATGCCAGAGGTTTCAATATGATGGCCGAATTCTCCCTACATCCACGGTCCCACACACTCTGTCAGTCAGTGCAGAGGCCTCACAATGTTCAACATTCCTGGAATGCTACCTGCATCTAGAGGTCGAAGTGGTCAGCATGTTGCAGAATCTGTCAGCTCCAGCCAGCTTGTGCACCAACATTTGAGTACTTGCACCACAGTGCACGCTGTTTAACTCAGTGCAGGTGCCTCAAGGGGACCGCAGTCCCTAGAATACACTCACTATCATTTAGTACTTGTGATGCATTAAGAGTGCATGCCACAGTATGCACTCTGATTTGCACAAAGCAAGTGTATACACAGGACTGCATCTTCCCCTCATTTAACTGAATAGGGATGAACAACTGTTCTCTAATTTTATGAATATCAGCTAAACTTTGAGTGGGTTTCTCATCACTTTTGACTATATAATTGGGATTTTCAGATTGTGAATCAGTATAAAATTTTAAAGCATTTCCTTCTAGTGTGGAATGCCACTTGAAACTGAAAGGAAGGTTGATTTTCAGGAATGGAGAGGAGTTCCCCTCACCAGTTTGTTGTCCTATAGCAATTACTGTCATGTCAGGTATTTGATTGTTCTGAAAATGAAACTCAATATGATCAGGTTTTTGTTCAACCATGTGGCATGTGCCATTTAAACAAACATGGTTGACACTCTGTTTTAATATTAGGGTTTAGGGGCTCTAGGGCTTTAAACCCTCCTTCCCCCCGTGTCTCCTCCTCTGGAACCAGTGATTTGTCAGGGTTCTCTCCCTGTTATTGTTCTGAGGTGCCAGACCCTTGGTTTGTGGGGTTCCGAGCCGCCATGTTCATCTGAGGGTTCTGTTGAGCCCTCAACATGTGTCCAAGATCCTGGGTAAGGTTCTGGACCTGGCGCTCCAGTTGGGACACCCCTTCCGGCTGGAATGGGGGTCTCTGTTCAAATATAGGTGGATCATGGGAAAGGTAACTATCCCTTCTCCCGTAGTACCCTGGAGATGGTGGATTTTGGTAGCCCTGCCCCCTTGGCCTCCCCTCTCCCGGATTGGGTTGTCTGGGCTCCTGAAACCAGGGAAAGAAAGGAGGGTTGGCCTGCAGGTTGGGGTTTTGAGGGTGTTGGGGAAAGAAACTTAACCCGGGATTTGGTGGATTACTGCCCTCCTGAGGGAAGTTAGGAGGGAAGTTTCCTGGGGGAGTACTTACCTGCCAGGACCCCCCCCGCTGGGGTTGGAGGAGTCGATACATACCCCAAGATAGGTTGGTTGCCCTTGTATCTGGCACTTATATAATCAGGGGAGTTAGGGGTCCCATTAGTGGGATTACCTCCCTGACTGCCACCTGTTTGTGATTGGCCTGAAAGCCTTCTTGGCCTCTGGTTTTGCTGGTTTGGGATTGGTGCATTTTTAGGCTCCCCCATCTCTAGGTCTAAAATGGGGGCAGCCTTCACCTCCGTCACCTTAGCAGCAGCAGGGGTGTTGGCTGGCTTGGAGATTTTACCCAGATTTTTATTTTCAGCAGGTTTTTGGACTTCATAAATACGGGTCGCCTGCTCTATTACCTAGTCCAGAGATCTTTTGTCATGGAAATCCCTCACCAGCTGGGTCATGATATATTTTGGGAGGGCATGAAAGAAGGTAGTTATAAACTCCCTGCTATCCGTGTGCACCCTCCTAGTGGTTTGTGCAAAGGCGCGTTTTAGCTCCTGCACAAATTCTCGTGGGGCCTGATCTTTCCTGCACTGCAAATTGTAGGCCACTTTGCGAGCCTCTTGGGGGTTTCTGTGGGCAGAAAAGTGTTTTAAGATGGCCGCCCTGTAGGTGGACCATCTTGAATTGTTCTGGTCCTCCAGTCTAGCAAAGAAGCTGGAGTACTCTGGAGAGAACGTCCACTTAGCATACTCTGTGCAGTTCTGGTTTTCTTTAAGGTGAAAAGTGTCCATCATTTGCTCGTAGAGTTCCAAATGTTCCCAGACAGAATATTCTGTGTTTTTGTGGTATGGGGTTATGAAACTCCTAATGGCCTTAATCTGCCTAATGGGGTCTTTTGCCATAACTCTCTTTATTTTATTTGCCTTCTTTGGCTTTGTCACCCGAGTCGACTCCTCACCCTCAGACTCAGAGGCGCTACTGTTGGAGGACCCCGCCTGATCTTCTATGTGCTCCCTGATTCTTTGAGCCTGGGAGAGGCTCGGAGAATGGTGGGGCCTAGTTTCTACTCCCCTGTGGCGCACAGGAGAGAAGGCTTCTGACTCCTCCCTGCTTCCAGGGTTGGCGGAGGATCCCTCCCTCTGCCCTGATTGGGCGGAGGTCTTCAGGATGCTCTTTTGGGGCCTCTTTATCTGTTGTTCCTGTGCAAATTGAACCAACTGGTCCCTTTGGAGGTAGTGATTCTGCAGATCTGATTCCCTGACCTTCTCCTCATAGGTTTCCTGGTCAGAGGCATCAGCCTTTATATTTTTGTACCTGTACAGGGACGCCCCCTCTATCAATTTCTGGGGTAC
Organism: Ambystoma mexicanum; assembly: GCF_040938575.1. NCBI lineage: Eukaryota > Metazoa > Chordata > Amphibia > Caudata > Ambystomatidae > Ambystoma > Ambystoma mexicanum. The sequence goes on along the minus strand of NC_090935.1, from coordinate 799,218,598 downwards.
ACTGACCTGTCAGCTCCATTATGCTAGGCCTATTTAATTCTGATGGCCTCATGATTTCCGGCTCATATGAACCGTTAGCCATGAAGTCAGCAGTGCACAAAGTGTTAAATGGGTTTGAGTCCCTTAGTACAGAGGTCATCATACTATGATCAGGGGTTGCCCTGTCCCTTTCTACTTGTTTGGGGTCCCTCCAGTTTGTATTAGATCTAGGATACTCTTTCTCCAACTTTCTTTCTCAGCCCCTATCTCTTGATAATAGTCAAAGATCTGAGCCTTTTGTTGGGCTATTAGGATTTTACTAGCCTCTATGAATCGCACTTGTGCTACCACCTGCTGGCGGAGCCCCTCTTTCTCCACACAGAGGGCCTCATTGTTTCTCTGTGCTTCTTGTATGGTTTGGGAACAATGAGACCTTTGTTGTGTTATGGTGCCTAACTTCTGGCGCTCTTCATAAAATTCTGCTTGGGAGTGGAGGTCTTTCATGAATAATTTACTATTTTCCTCTTCCAACCTTGATCTTGCAGCATGGTTATTTGTCCTGAGCAGACCCTGTTATATATTAATTGTTGAGTCACCTTCTGTTGACTCTCTTCCAGGGAGTCAATCTTTTCCTGACAGTCTACTTTTAATGTGTCTAATTGGGCCTCTTGATCTACATTATTCTGTTGTTGGAGGACAAAGTCCTCTTTTAATTTTTTAATGTAATCTCCAGATTCTGCATCAGAATCTTGGTTCTTTTGCAATTTTTGTTCCGCTAATATCAGTCCCTTCTGGATTTGAGCTAAAAGTTCAGATTGATTTTGCGCAAATAAATAATTTGGACAAATAAATAATTAATGTACAGTTAAAACTTTGAGGTAAATATGATTTCTTACAAAGGCAGTAATATATAAACACTAGCAATCACAAGGCAATGGATCACCAAGAGCATACAATTCGAAAACGAGTGGAAAATGAGTGGAAAGTTAAAACATACTGCAGCCGAATGACACGTGGGAAAACTGCATTTCCTTTCAATTCCTGTTTAAAATGACCCAAACGTTTTTTTATAAAAACGGGTGAAATACTGAAAATCGCAATGCGGTTTCTGGTCTGGGGAAAAGATGTATATCACAGGGACAATATCAAAGTGAAAGAATGGCGGTAGCTGAAGATTTGAATGAAATTTTCAGGGTGGAATGGAGTTCAGTTTTAGGAAAAATAGACCAGTTAAAATGAAAACTTCGGTTTTGAAAGAAAGGCAAATGTTACTTAAACTAAATTATCTAGACTATATTGTTAAAGAGGAACACAGTAAGCTCCAAGGTCGATTCGCGAGGTCAGCCTTATTAACCCAGTGCTCAACTTTAACTGGAAATTAGTTTAATTACTCAAAATATAACTAAGCGCTTATGATACCAGACAGAAATGAAAAGAGAGATGGCGCTAGCACTTAGAAATCAAGGACATGGTGCACAGAGAATTCTAACAGTTTTAAAAAGTTACCAGGGTATAAATATGATTGCTTAGAGAGTGTAACACAAACAAAAGGGTCAAAATGGGTAGACTATGGGCCTCATCACGAGTTGGGTGGTAACGCCGGCGGTATTACCGCCGGCGGTATTAGCCCTATGGCCAAACCCACCGGCGCTATTAGTGCCGGATCACGGGTTTGGCGGTAATGCAATTCCCCATTCCCCACTGAGCCCATTCGGGAATGCCCCATTCCCCATTGGGCTCAATGGGGAATTTTCGCGCTCTTACCACCGGTGGATTTCCCACCGGCGGTAATTGCGTGAATTTTTGGCAGATTCCCCCCCCAGCTCAGAGTTGGGGAGAAATTCGCCGAAGCCCTGATTTGGAGTACCCTTAAATCTGGCAGTAATAGCGCGACCGCCGGATTTAAGGGTTACCGCCAAACTCGTGATGAGGCCCTATGTGTTTCTCTGTGATGAGGAGATACGCACATTCCACTCTTAGGTTTGGAATTTTGGAACAGCCAACTGGGTCTGGTCACCACACAGCGGGTGTGGATTATCATAAGGGATGTAAATATTAAAATTTGCAATGGCATCATTGATACTTTCCTTATAATACCCAATGATCTGCCATTTCGATTTCCCATGTATCAGTGAAGTCTATGATGTCTTAAATGAAAGCCCATAAAATCCCATTTAAACAGCTGCGGATCCCACCCCTATCATGTGTGGGGTCCCTCAGAGGTTGTGTGTGTCCCCTACTCTCTACAATATATTCACCAAGCCACTGTTCGATGATCTGGTCCTTCTGGGTGTCACCTACACTAACTATGCAGATGACACTCAGATTCTCCTCCCTCTTTCTGGGGATCATGCCAGGGACCTGGCGTTGGTGAATAGAATCTATCTCATCATTCAGGCATGGATGGCCAGTCACGGCCTGTGCCTGAATGATGATAAAACAGAGCTGATCATCCTTGGCTCCCCTTCTAACATCTCCAAACTAGGGCTTGAATATGCCTCCTTCATCATTGACGGCAACAATACTATTGTCTCCAAGGAGATAAAAACTCTTGGTTTCTACCTGGATGCAACAATGTCCTTTACTAAACAACTAAATTCCCTGGCTTCCATCACAGCCTATACCTGTAAACTGATCAGAGCAGGTAGGCCCTTCCTCGCTATTGACAGTTGCCTCTTACTGGCCAGAGCACTAATTCTATCAAGATTAGATTACTGTAACGCCCTCTACAGTAGTGCTAACAAATCCATTATCCAGAAACTACAAATACTACAAAACAATGCCATAAGAGCTGCTAGGCATCACCAAAAGAGTGCACATCTCAGCTATCAGATGCCATAACAAAATTCAATTAAAAATCACCTCACTGACACATAAAGCATTGCACAATGCGGCACCGAGCTACTTAATTGACAGAGTAGCTAGAAGAACATCCAGCAGACCTTCTAGAACCATTAATACTAACTGCCTGGTAGTACCTAGATTTAAATCCACTAAGATTGGCGGCAACAGTTTCCCCATGAAGGCCGCTAAACTTTGGAACTCCCTGCCATACCAGTTGAGAGCCGACCTACCATACTCTTTCTTCAGAAAGAACCTCATTACGCACTTCAACCTAATAGAGATTAAATCCTCTATGGAAACTCTGACAGATTGTAAATCATGCACATCCCTAGTTATTAACTTGTAAATAACTCGTCACGTAACCTAATGCCTGTATATTGTATTATTTCATGTGCAATGTGACTTTGTATATTGCCTGTATATTATGTAACACTTGTAAGCTTCGCATATCCTTTTGCGCCCTGTTACTCCTGGGTCTGGTGCACTTGATAAATGTGATAAACAAACAAACAAACAAACAAACTGTTAACTTTTCACATTTTTGCAAAGTCTTATGGCAAAGATAAAACTCTTACAAGTTTCATTTATAAAATAGTCTTTGGAAACAAATGTTCAGTATTGTTCCCCATATATGGGCCCAGCTTCCAAACTACCCCCCAAAACTCAGGGCTGCCATGAAGTTTTTCTTTGAAGCTTCTTGTAGAAGTCACGGGGAGGTGTGATTTTTCATTTTGCATGTTCGTGTCCCAGATCTCCATTGTAAGAGACTGGAGCACAGACCAAAGTCTGTAAAGGTAGAAATTATCACTTGTGTGTCTAGGATCTACTGTGAGGGTCTTTTTTTGCTAGTATCCTCCCAGCAGAAACCTGTTTTGGGATGATTTTCCCCCATGTAGCCACTGCAAGATAATTCCTTATTTTGTTTATTTTTGTTCTGAATTAAAAAAACAAGCCTGTTGAATAAAACATCCCTCATATATCTTTCACATCAAAAACCTGTTCACATTGCTAGATAAAGGCAGGGCCAGAGCACCCCTGCATACACCTTTAAAACAGGTATTTTCCACTTTGGTTTACAAAAGCCCATTTTGACACATGTGGTGAAAGCTAGCATTTTCCTTTCAAATTCGTTTTTTCTATCTGGAGTCCCACATTGTTCTGTATCCATAGTTAGTTCCTTTTACAGAACAGTTTGTGCAGGGCAAAGATCTTCTGAAATTGACATGTGCACAGAAAGCTAGAATTTCTTTTCAAGCTGTGATTTTTTACATTTTGTAGCAATATTTTAAGTGTTTTTCCGTGTAGCTGAAGTAAAGCTTTTGTTGATTTTCTCAGATTTGGCTGGCACAGCCTGCCATTCAGGAATAATGCTCTTTTCTGATGGAGCACAATGTGAATATGGCTGGGCATGATAGGGTATTTTTGATAAAGGTAGTGTGATCAAGAACAGGGAAAAATAGCATCACAGCGGCATCATTTTAAAGGTGAAATATTCCCTTTTTCAATGGGAACTTTGAGTGCTGCTTTTTCAATCCATTTCTTTAAGACAAACAAGAACACCCTAGTAGCCTTTCTCGGGGCGCTTCCTGTTCCATCTTGCCCAATGGTGCTTGGCAACACAGTGCAGCCCTGCTTTTGTCATTGCAAAACGCAGCTTTGGTGTGAGGCAGTGGCGCTCAAAGGAGCCAGCGCAGCCATTTTGCTATTTCTGCTGAAATGCAGCTTTGTTGATGTGCGGAAGTACTGCTGAGTGGGTAACTATATCCCACATCTCAAAACCATGTCAGCAACTTAAGAGTAACACATGTACCCATGTTTAACTCAAGATACTATTATAAAATTAGATGAAGCATTGTAAAGCAAGCCCAGAGCAGCTCTATAAACAAGGATACAGATTGAATACACTTGACAGGCGTGCTCTCCTTTTGTTGATGTTGGTTCTGTGTACTAACTTCTGTGGATGGCTGTCTCTTTCTGGGACATGTATGGGGAATGGATAGTGTGCTTGCTTCTGTGATGGTTTTCCTACTGCCACTCATGAGCTGATTTCTTTTAGTGACTTTGTGACTTTCCTCTTTCTATACATTTTCTGTCTGTGCTCTTTCCTGATGTGTTTATTGAGTGTGCGGCATGAGCAATTGTCTATCTGCATTGCATGGGAGAATGCATAGTGCCTGCTTTGTGGACTTAACATTAGAATGACTCGGGGCTTCTACAGTGGCAAGTGAGTAGTGCATTCCTGGTGGTTGGTGCTCCCCTGACCTACTTTCCTACCTTTCTGAAATATCCAGTAAAGTGGAAATAAAGAAGATTAGTTAATGTAAGAACATTCTGGGCTGTAGAGTGCACTTAATTCCTCAGAAGTTACTTCGATATAACAAATCTTATTATGACCTATTTCAAAATAAAGCTATTTGTTAATTCATTCAAACATCTTCGTGATAAAACATAATTTCTTTACTGTCACAATATTATTTTTAATCTGCCCCTTTAAATTATGCAATACAACCCAGAAATGTTGAAACGCACCATTTCTGCTCCAGTCTGTGATTCGTGATATTTTCCTCTGGTAGTTTCTTATCATACCAGGGAGGCTGTGTATTTTATTTTAATTAAAGTTTTCATTAATGAAATGAACATGTTTTGGGGTTCTTAGAGACTGAAGAATAATTGATGACCTTTTGTGACCTTAGTGATGCAGTGTACCTCTATTTGCCACCTGATTGGTATCTGAATAGGAAAAAAATGGGGTGCCCTCGATGATCGGAGTAACCTAGTTACATGGTTTGCCCTAATGTTAAATAACTGCAATGTGTGCAATATTGTGCCATATCACCACTGCATTCGTTTTAGAGTGCTTCCACATATCTCTAGAGGGGCATACTGTGCCCCTCACATGGGACACCCAGACCATAGCCTGCTAGAGGGAGGAAATTCAGCAAGGACAGGATAAGTGCATGGGAAAGAGGGAAACCAATGCTACAAAGAAAAGGAGGGATGCAGCGCGGAGGGGAAGAATGCACATAGGTGCATATAAATAACATTAAGTGGGTCGTAGTTCTGCAAAATAGAGGAGGAGGATGTGTCTTTAAATGTTTTGATAAATCAGCTGTGTTTCCAAGGCAGATTTGTCTGAGCATCTCTATACATTGTACTTCAGTCCAAACTCCCAGTGAATTCTGTGACGGCCAAGCCTCATCCAAGAGCCAATTGTGTCCTAGTAAAGTATAGACTGTGTATAAAGGTGAATGTTGTTGGGAACACAAATAAAGGAGATGCAGTGTTGGAGCGGTCAAAACTAATATGGAAACATTGGGAAAACACCTTCATGTCAAAAAGGTTATTATTAAAAGTATGTTTCACTTCATGTCATACTAGACTTTATTTTAGTAAATGCTGAGGCAGTATGGTACCGTACTTGGCAGTAGTTTATGAAAGGGGCTGTAATTCTATAGTGAGAAAGAACACTACGATCTACCAATGCAGGCTGTATTCACTAGACTGTGTGCAAAAACGCAGATGTAGTTGCATAACAAACATTGTAGATAGGGAGTGAGGGGAGAGATGTCTGTTCTCCTTTATAAAGTGACTGTCTGGCCCCCTTTTGTGTGAAATGATGTCTTTTGCTCAGGGGTGGTCTGGCTTTTAAGCCATCTGCGGTGTCCAGGTGTACTAGTGAACCTGTATGTGTGTGGTGATACCTGCACAAGGGAGCAGGATAGCCAACACCCTTCGTCTTGCTCCCTACGCCCAGAACTGCCACAAACAGCCAGCTCTATAGACAGAAAAGTAGGAGGAACCACTGCACATTTAGATGCTAGTGGGGTTTGAACTGTGGCTCCCTTGAAGCAAAGCCCTGGATGCAAAGTTCTTAAGGCCTTTTAGGAAATTCATAGGGATGGTTATAGTTGTGTGGGAGGTTGGATTGCCCACTGACTGAGGCTGGTCTCTTCTGGGAGTCTATTCTCATATATCTTTCTCAGCTTGGGCAACAGTTCCCATGTCCTGTTAATATCGCTCAGCATGAGGCTTTTAGGTTCAACAGCAGTGTAGAGTCTGCTTACCAGCGCAAAGTTGCAGGCCTACTTCAAGTGTAGCGGCCCCTTTCCTGAAATCAGTGGTGCCCATGTATATTATTTATTCATTTGTATGTTTTGTGGCGTTCTACCTGGCACCTTATTTCTTCTTTAGTGAAATAGTTACATTTAAAGTAAAAATACTAATGTAAATTATCGCCAAATTAGCGCATAGCGCCTATTACAATATGACCCATTCGTAAGGTTAGTACTGCATCAAGTAGGATTTTAATTAAAGGACTGTGATGGTTTTTCAATCAAAACGTATTATCATGTACTAGACTGAAGTCAGCCCAAGAGATGTCTGCTGATGCAAGCTAGTTGCAAAAACAAACCCAAATTGGGGATATGTCACAGGAGGACGATAAAGAACTGAGAAATAGAACTTAAGAACTAGAGTTCTGTTGCTTGAAAAACTGCATTTTACATGCAGATGATCTGTATTGCTGTGACTGGAGCAGCTAACTCAGTAAGACAAAACAGACTCTATAACCAAAGCCTCTTCTGTTCTGCAGCTTAACCTTAGAGGTGAGTGCTAAAATGTCATTCATTTAATACACAAAGATTGTCTTGTTTCATTTGTACACATACAATAATGGTCAGGATCACCAACTAGATCATTTAGGGCATGTCTACCTTTAGCAGTGGAACATGTACTAACCATGTAACCCTTCCATGTGGTGGATTTGCAACAGGTGGCAAATAATGAATCTGAATGATGAGGACCGAAAAGTGACTCACCTTTTACACCTATGATTGTTTTCTCCTAGTCTGCGAATAGGTGTAAGTGGATTCAATCCAGCACTACAGCTAAGTCAATGCCTAGTCTGGGATACTGAATGGAAACCCTTATTGATATATCTTTATGTCCAGTTCATGAGTTCTGGATGACTACCCCTATATAACACCCCTCTCTTGGAACCCCCCTGACCCCACTGAGCCAAGAAGTAGTTCTGTTTTGCAAGTTTAAACGGTTTATATGAGAATGTAAACAATACATCTATATCACACTTTATAATAAATTAATAATTAATATCACACTTCAGAACATGAGCAGTTAACAACAATGGGTAATGTTCTACTAATAAACTGATTTGATTACCCAGGAGTAGTATAAAGGATGAGGTAGCACGCTTGGGAATAGGAACAGAAGAATAAGGTGGTAGAGAATGCTTCATCTAGTTTCAGATGGATGCAATGTTGAATGAAAATGCAATACAGAAAATACTCAATATGATTTCAACAAAACAATGTAATCACTTTTCTCTGGCAATCCACTCCCCCCCTTATGCAATGTAAGTAAATGAAGGGGAGAGCACACAGTTCTTAGAAATGCAATCAAATGTAATTCAGTTCACCCCAGCAAGCTTAGACTGCAGAAGTTTGAAAAAAAGGCAAAAGGCTTTGAATATGATGACAATGCAGTGAGAAATATGCTGAAAATGCTTTTAATTCCCTTCAGGAGGTTCAGGGTGAGTGGTATCTAGTTAATATGAGTTCAGGTTCACTCTAGCAATGATTCAGGGATGGTTCTTAAGAGACAAACGAAATGTAGCAGCTCAGGCAAAAACAGCTATCTTTTTACAAGTAAAGAAATCGGGCCAAATCGCAAATCGCGGCAAAATTCGCGAGTGCGAGAATCGTGATTACGGCAAAAGTATAAGGAGTAGCAAGTCGATTTTTTTTTTTTCGGATTTGAAATTTTAAAAGTTCAAAGCGACAGGTTACAGCTTGCAGCTAGAAAATGACAGGTGACAGTTAGGAGGCAGTTCTGGTTAGATTAAAATAGTTTGGATTAGATTATTTTAACTAAGAGATTGGTTCTGCACAGTTCTGCTAGGTACTCACAATATGTTTTGAAATAGGCCTCCCCACGGATCTGGTCAGGTTTTGGACTGGACTCCGGTTCTGGTCTCGGCACTTCACAGTGATCTGGGTCAGCTCTCTGGTTCTGCTAACAGCGGTCTGGGTCACTCTGGATCTCTGGCCTCTGGTTCTGGATACTGCTCTGCTTTCTCTGGGTACAGCACTGCTTCTGGATCTTTCTGCACAGCTTTCTCTGGACCCAGCGCTGATCTGCACGGCTCCTGGATGCTGCTACTGCTGTTAGGTTTGCTGGATGCTGAGGCCTACTGAGAAGAGTTCTCAGTTTGTGGGTTTAGGCCCTTGCTTTGAGATCTGAATCAAGTTCTTTGGAGTTTTAAAGTATAAGTGTTGAATCTGGTATCTTCTGGATGTTGTATGGCCCGGCAGAGCGCGTTGCAGCAACTGGATTTGAATCTCCTCTCTAGCTTCCAGTGGCTCTTTTTATGTCTTTTGAAAGTGGGTGTGTGTGCAGCATCACTAGCCAGCCCCTCTTTCAACTGCCCATTGGTCAAGCTTTCCGCACTGCTTTGATTGGGGGAAGGAAATGTGTGTCATGGTGATGCTGTAGGTTTTATGGGTCAGAGGATCCTCCCCTGGTCAGTTTGCCCACAAATCTATATTTGACCTAAAGACATATTTCATAGATACGCAGTGGTTTGAAATTACATGCACCCATCACGTATCACATGAGGTATACTCTGTTCAAACTCTGATGTTTCTAAGAGCTTGCATTCAGAAACGGCAACATTTTGCGTTTTTTAACTGGTTTTGCAATATTGGTTTTTCATTAAAAATTATACACATATACACGGCCTGTCCATACATACTCCAGTAAATTCCCATGTCTCTAGCTTAAACACAGAGTCTGTAGTATACATAAATAGCAGGGTTTTGCCCCAGAACATTACACAAATTCCCAACGAGTCTTAAAACGTGCACAGAAAAATCACAAGAATTATGGTATCATTTAAATAATTTTGACAAGTCCGCACCATGAGTTATACATCTTTCTTAAAATCATATTCTGGCCAACAGGGGTGTGTCTTCCCAGGTCACATGGTGGAGAAACCAGTTTATCCAGTTTCTGCCAAGCTCAGAGACCCTGCCCCTCCCAGCTTCTGCCAAGAGGAAGCTATTTTACGATTCCCCCAATAAACCATCTGCCTGGGCCCTGGAAGGCCCATTGTTCAAGAGGAAGCCATTTATGGCAACCCCCCAATAAACCCTCTGCCTGGGTCCTTTGTTTAGTCTCTAGCAGTCCCTTGGTAATTCAATCAGAGAGGGGTAACCTCCCCTCAGAATGCAGCCAGGCCTGAGAACTGCTGTGGATCCAGTTTCACTCCAATTGGGGGGAAGTTGTCAGGCAGAATCCAGTTCCTTAAGCCAGGCCCCAGCTAATGTCACTTTTAGTTACCCAGTTTTCTGCATTCAAATAAAACTAACAATTTTTACATGTGCAGCTAGAATGCTGATTCTAAGTTCAAAACTATGACATTTTAACAGTGACAAACTATGTGGCAGTCACAAGTCTGTCCCTCAGTTTATTTACACATTTCAATTTTTGGTAATTTTAAATCTAGTTTCAGTTTAAGCCGCTGCAGACCTGCAGAGCTCAGCCAGTCTTGTTATAAACCTTCAAGTCGCTTCAGAATATAACTTTACATTGTATCCACCTCTCAGTAAGTCTTTCTTTGGCCTGCTTTGGGTTCATTTATTCAGTTTTACACAAAAGTCTGGTGGTTTTAAAACACCGGCTTTCTGATAGTGGTGAGTACTGGAAATGCAACCATTTTTGAGATTTAAGAACATGAATTCCCCACAGTTCTAGGTTGCTTTTGGCAATCAGCATTGCCATTCCCAATGGTTTCAGGCTACTGTGTGGGTAGTCCAATGGTGGTTTTAGGCAGTGCCCTTCTGTGCCCATAACAACGGCAAAATGGGTGGCAGCCTATTCTTCATGCATTTCCCTGGGCATTTTCTGGGAAGCTCTGGCCATCATGATGTTTTCAATGCCAGTAATGCACAGGTTTTTTTTTTTTGTTGGTAGGGCTCGGATGCATGGGTAAAACATCCCACAAGCCCCCCTCTTGCGATGGCCATTCTGTTTCACTGATGGAACTCGCAAGATCTGGGATGTTCTCCTCATCTTCTTCCAATAGATGGCACAGTTCAGCATCTTTTTCTCCATCCGGTCGGATTGATCGGTTCTCCTCGCACCGGCTCCTGATGGGAGGGTTGGGCGGTACCCCGGGCCCCTTGCGTCTCTGCTCCCGGTCTCCGGATCGTCCTCCCTGGCCAGTCTCAAGGTTTTCTTTCTCCTAGGACGACAAAGGAAGAGCGGCAATACCTATTCATAGACATTTTTCCCCCACCATTGATATAGTGGGGTGGCATATAAATTTATAGTCAAAACATATGAACATGCACATTTCTTTTTGCATTCAAAAACCAAAACACCCACATTGAGAAACTCAGAATTTGATAGGCGATATGTAGGATATTTTAAGTTAGAACTGAATTAATCTGAGACAGTACCCTCTAGGATTCCAGAGGATTCCTCCAGTTGTTGCAGAGTGTGCCTGGGATGGCAACACTTTAGCTGATTTATATGTACCCACTTGTCTTCCCCCTCTGCCAAACCGCCTTTGGGGATGCGGATCTTGTAGGCCACAGGGGAGATCTTGTCTATAATCTCAAAGGGTCCCTTCCATTTAGGCAAAAATTTTCGCTGTTTGGCCTGGTTCCTTTGGAAATTGTATAGATAGACCTGGTCCCCCACCTGATATTCCTTCCTGGAAGTTTTCAGGTCATAGTGGGTCTTCATACTCTCGGCTGATCTTTCTAGATTCCTCTGAGCATAGGTAAAAGCATGTTGAAGGTGTTTCCTTAAATTCTCCACATACTCATGAGTTGTGGAGGCATTTATCAAAGTTTGCTCTTGGGTTCAGTAGAGCAAATGCTGAGGAAGCACCATCTTGCGTCCAGTCATCAACTCAAATGGTGACATTTTGGTTGCAGATGAAGGGGTAGATCTGATGGCCATTAGGACCAGAGGTAATCGGATATCCCAACTTGGCCCAGAATCTGCCACAAACTTTTTTAAGATGCTCACAATTGTCCGGTTGTAGCGTTCTACTGCTCCAGAAGAAGCTGGCCTGTAAGCAATGCTTAGCTTTCTCTTGACCCCCAGTATCTCCCACATCTTTGTCATTACTTCACTGGTGAAGTGGCTACCTCTGTCTGACTCAATCCTTTGAGGTAGACCAAAACGGGAAAAGATGTGGTTAATCATCAGGGCAGCTGCTGTTTCTGCCTTGCAGTTTGGGGCTGGGAGACATTCTACCCACTTGGTAAACAAGCATGTAACAGTCAACATGTACTTATTCCCCCTAGCGGAGCGAATCACGGGGCCTACAAAGTCGATTTGTAAATCTGACCATGGGAGTGTCATTCCCCTCTTTTGGAGAGGCGCCCGGTGTGTGAGGGATGTTGGCTGAAATTGTGCACACACAAGACAACCCTTCAAATATTGGTTGAGGTCCTGGCCCATGTATGGCCAGTAGGCAACCTCTCTTAAGATTTCCAGTGTTGTGTGAAATCCCCTATGACCGGCGGTGGCCGCATCATGGGCATGACTTAACATCAGGCTTCGGAATGAGGTAGGAACCACCCACTGATCGTGGCCAGCTTTGGATTTCCTTACCAGCAAACCGTCTTGGATTCGGAACATTTTTGGACATTTCATCAACACTCTTAGGTCCTCTTTCCCAATGTAATCGGTATCCGTCAGGGGAAAGTTCTCAGGGTCCTCAAGGTGTTGGTAAAACTTACCAATAATTGGATCCCCCTTCTGAGCTGTAATCAAATCAGCATCAGGGGTCTCCTTACTCCATTGGGCAGTTAAAAGATAATTGTGAGCATTTGTCTGGGACCTAGTGATAGCAGTGACCTGGATTTCCCCCAACAGGGACTCTATTTCAATTAGATCCCCTTGGATGGCCCCGGTTTTGGCCAGCTGATCAGCTAAGTCATTTCCAGTTTTGTCTGGTCCCTCTACTTTGGAATGACCCTTGATCTTTTTCCAATAGATGGTCATCTCATTCGAGGTGACCAGATCATCAATGTTTTGGATCAACTTCCCATGTTTCAAGGGTTTGTTGTTAGCACATAACATGCCTCTGGTTTTCCAATTAACCAGGTGTTCCACGAACCCGTTCCGTACATAATCAGAATCTGTGATTATGACCAGTTCGTGGAGTTGATGTTGGACAGCAATGAGGATGGCTTGATGCACAGCCATCAATTCTGCCACCTGACTACTTCGGGGACCAATTTTGTATCCAGCGGAGGGTTCTGGAAACTTCTTCACCCATGCATTCCCTACGCCAGCCACCAGTTCTTTCTCCCCGTCGTTGTCAACATGGTAAGAGCATCCATCCACATAGACAGTAGGCATTCCCTCACACTTGTCCTCTTCAAAGACTTTGTGTGGGGAATTAAGGTATGCCTCCGTTTTGTCCTTGATTTTTAGACTTTCGTCCTCGAGACAGTTTTCTCTGGCACAATTATGCAAGTCAGCCAGACCTTGCGCGAGGGGACTCTTCTTGTTTTGGCCATATCTGACTCCACAGGAAAGCCTTGCATTGACAGAATCCAGGAAGTAATTCGAGAATTACTCACATTTCCGGCCCGGATTCTGTCACTTTGGAGATATTGCAGAGGCTGGTGTGGAGTCTCCACTATGATGTGTTCCCCATGGATAAACGGGCGGTAATTCTTCAATGCCCACACCGTTGCCAGGAATGCCTTCTCACAATCGTTGAATTTTTCCTCCACAGAGGATAAAGTTTTACTCGCATAGGAGATTTCTTTATTGACCTTGTCATGCTTTTGGTATAATACTGCCGTCAAGCACGTATTAGAGAACCCCGTCTCCAGGAAGAACTCCTTGTTTCTGACAGGGTAAGCTAGGCAGGGCGCTTGTGAGAGGCTTCTTTTGAGTTGTTTTACCTCCTCGGATTGTTCTGGACCCCATTCCCACTTGACCCCCCCTTCAGGAGATGAATCAGGGGTCTGGTGATCTCTGCCTAGCCCTTAATGAACTTTCTGCTGTAATTAGTCAGTCCAAGGAGGCTCCTTAGTTCCCGCAGAGTTGTGGGGTCTTTCAGTTTCTGAAGTGCTTCCACTTTCTTTTTCTGGGGACAGAGACCCTGAGGAGTAATCTCATGCCCCAAGAAATTAACACAGGTTCTACACCACTGTGCTTTCTGAAAGGAAAGTTTTGCTCCGGCGGCCCTCAACTGTGTCAGAACATAACGGATCTCTGCTATGTGTTCCTCCACAGATGAACCTTTGATGAGGACATCATCTACATAAGCCAGGTTACCCCTCGCACCCAGGTCGGGCATGGCCTTATGTAGGAAAATGTTGAATTAATTGCCGGAGTTGAGGTATCCGAAGGGAGTCCGGGTCCATGTGTACTGCTGGCCCCCAAAGGTAAAAGCCAGCTTGTATTGGTTCTCCCTACTGACAGGCACAGTCCAGTATCCATTGGTCAGGTCTATTGCAGTGAATACCTGTGATCCCTGGATCTGGGCCAGCCCTTGGTCAATGTAGGGCAGAGGCCATCGGGAAGTATGGACCCATTTGTTGAGCTCTCTGAGGTCGGCGCAGAGTCTCCACTGGCCGTTTGGCTTCAGTATTCCCAGCACTGGATTATTGAAGGTGCTGTGTATTGGACAAATTATTCCCCGGGACTCAAGGTTCTTAATTATTTCAGTAAGGGACTCCATGGATGCGAGAGGAAAAAGATATTGCTTCACAAACACTGGAGTCATGCCAGGGTCCGTGGGGATTGTTGTTGTGTGGATGTCGGTGCGACCACAGTCATATGAGTCTACCGCAAAGAGATCTTGGAAATCCAAGAAAACTTGTTTCAACTTTTGCTTTTGTTCCAGAGTCACACAGGCATCGGCTAGGTTGACTCTCTCTTGCACCATCTGCCTGAAGCCTGGAAAGACTTCGGGTTTGGCTATTTCAGTAGCCTTCTCCAGCTGGGTGGAGAAGTCCCTGGTCAGAGTGCTGATTTGGACTGGAGGCCTCAGGTGGGAAAGGCAACCCTCATGGACCTGGAAAATCACCTCATCCCTCCTGAAGTCACAAGTCACATCTTCCTTACCATAGGGGCAGGAAGTGTACACCAGGAAGTTCCCCCCATGCTGGGTAAAAATCCTGTCTGGTGTTGTATTGTCATCACTGTCACTGTCAAAACAGTCCTTGGGGATTGGTCCTAACAGTTCTTTTCCTAGATCAATGGAAAAATGTCGGTCATCAACCGCCATTCCAATAATGGTGCCTGCGGCTAGAGTAATACTCTTTAAGTCGCTGTTATCCACCTCTGTTGGAATGGTGTCATGTTCTATGTTGACTAATGGAGTTGGGTTTACCCCCAACCCTTGCTGTTGGAGAGAAGCATTTAGATGTATATAAGCATCAGGGTTTTGCAAATATTGTCCTCTTTTAACTTTCACTTCCAGGGAGGATTGTCGGGTCCTTTCTGGGATGGTGACTTCCTCTTTGATCTGAATTTCAACTGCATAAGGTAGCAATTGAGCTAACCTAAATGCTTTTTCTAGATCATCAAAGCCCATGGGATTATCCGCTAATCGGGACCAAGCTTTGAAGTTTATTAGGTCCAAACTAATGGCAAAGCGACTCAGAATGTCACTGCCTAAGTAAAAGGCAGCAGTGACGTCTCGCACGACCCAACAATTATGGACTATGCTCTTGTTCCCAATGGAGATTTTGAGCATAAACCTGCTTGGCAGGAGATGTTTGGAATTAGGTGCTTCCAGGTCCATTTCCCATTTGTCTATCAGTTTGAATGTGCGAATGGCTGGATCTTTTGGGAGTTGGCGGAACATGGCTTCGCTGATGAAGCTCTTACCGTTGTTCACACACACTCGAGCGAGAACAGAGTCCTTCCCATCATTTAACTGAACAGGGATGAACAACTGCTCTCCAATTTGCTGAATATCAGCCAGGCTCTGAGCTGATTTCACATCTTTCTGGACTATAGGAGTGGGAGTTTCTGATTGTGGATTAGTAAAGAATTTCAGGGTGTTTCCTTCCAGTGCCGAATACCACCTTAAACTGGAAGGAAGGTTGATTTTCAGAAATAGAGAAGACCCGCCATCACCAGTCTGTTGTCCTACTGCTATTACTGTCACGTCTGGAATCTGGTTGTTCTGGAAGTGAAATTCTACTTGGTCAGATTTTTGTTCAACCATGTGGCAGGTGCCGTTTAAACTAACATGGTTGACACTCTGTTTTAATTTTATTGGTCGGCTAGTCTGGGTCCAGAGGACCTTGTTTACACAATCTATTAGAGGTGACAACCTTCTCAGGAGGTCATTCCCTAGAAAACAAGGGGTGCCCTCTGGAGTCACTACTATAACCGGGTGTTTCAACTTGTGTCGCCCAATTTTAATGTCCAAGTCTGCAGTCCCCTCAACGGGAATTTCCTTCCCGTCAAAGTTCTGCAGTTGTCCAGGAAGAGAGGTGAGAGGAATACGGTAATTCTCCCCCCTTCCGGCATTTAGTTCCTCAAAGGCCCTTTTGGACAGAAGGGTAGCTTGGGATCCAGTGTCCACCAGTGCCAAAATTGTACCCTGCCCCTGTACTTGTACCGGGGCATAGTATCTTCCCTCCTTCTCCTCGGCGGTGGCATGCTCATCTGAGGGTTCTGTTGAGCCCTCAGTATGTGACCCAGATCTTGTGCCATATTTTGGACCTGGCGCTCAAGTTGTGAAACCCGCTCAGGCTGATACGGGGCTCTATTTTCTCTCCTGGGCTGATCCCGGGAAGGGTAGCTATCCCTTCTCTGGTAGTACCCCTGGTTGGGAAGATTTTGGTACCCCTCCACCCTTGGCCTCCCCTCTCCCGGATTAGGTTGTCTGGGCTCAGGGAATTGGGGAAAGAAGGATGGATGATTTTGGGGCTGGAAATTGGGTGGATACCTGGGGAAAAACTTCTGCCCAGGATTTGGAGAATTTCTGCCCTCCTGGGGGAGGTTAGGAGGGAAGTTCCCCGGGTCAGGTGCTTGGCTGGATCCCCCCCTTGGGCTGGAGGAGTCCACACATAACCCAGGATTGGTCGGTTTCCCTTATAGCGGGGAATTACATAGTCAGGGGAGCGGGGGACCCCATTTGTGGGACTACCTCCTCGACTCCCTGTCTGTGACTGGCCCGAGGGCCTTCTGGGCTGTGAATTATTTGGTGCAGGCAGGTTTTTAGGCCCCCCCATCTCCAAATCTAAAACGGGGGCAACCTTTACCTCTGCCACCTTGGCACCAGCAGGGGTGCTGTTGGTTTTGGGATTTTTCTGGGTATTGCTTTTATTTTCTATGGGCTTCTGCACCTCATAGATCCGGGTAGCCTGTTCAATGACCCAGTCTAAAGATCTTTTCTCATGAAAATCTCTCACGAGCTGGTTCATTATATATTTGGGCAAGGCATGGAAAAATGTATTGACAAATTCTCTGCTGTCTGTGCGCACCCTTCTGGTGGTCTGCGCAAAGGCAAGTTTCAGTTCTTGCATGAATTCTTGTGGGGCCTGATCCTCCCCACATTGCAAATTGTAGGCTGCCTTGCGAGCCTCTTGAGGATTTCTGTGAACAGAAAAATGTTTCAAGATGGCCGCAGTATAGGTGGACCATCTTAAATGATTTTGGTCCTCCAGCCCCACAAAGAAACTGGAGTATTCTGGTGAGAAGGTCCACTTTACATATTGAATACAGCTTTGGCTGTCCTTCAAATGGAAAGTCTCCATCATTTGCTCGTAAAGCTCCAAGTGTTCCCAAACAGAATACTTGGCGTTCTTGTGATAAGGCGTGATGACACTCCTTATTGCCTTTATTTGCTTCAATGGGTCCTTAAGCAAGGTCCTTTTTGCCTTATTGGCCTTTTTGGTTCGGGTAACCCTGGTCCATTCATCCTCTGACTCAGAGGCACTGCTCCCAGAGGTTCCTGTCTGATCTTCCAGGTTTTCCCGGATTCTGCGAGCCTGGGATTGGCCTGCAGAATGTGGGGACCTGGTCTCCTGTGTCCTGCGCCGTTCAGAGGAGTCTTCAGATTCCTCCTTGCTGCCAGGATTTGATGGGTACCCCCCCCACTGACCTAACTGGGCAGAAGTTTTCAGGATGCCCTTGATGGGCCTATTCTCCTGGGGTTCCCCACTAAATTGCACTGTGCTTGGGTGCCCATACCCGGATGCACGCCCATCCATTCCTGGGAGGTACTGGCCTATGAGCCCCATGCTTCTGGCTGGATAGTAGTCTGCCATCCCTGTGGCCCGGTGCTCATGTGCACCAGGGGACATGGGGGTGGCTGAGTCCAGGGACTGAGAGGGATAAAGGCCTCTGGTACTAGGGCTCCTGAGGTTATGCTCAGGAGTTTCCCTTTCCCAGCGAACCTGGTCTCTATCCGCCCCTGCTCCCTGTTGCAATGCAAGAGCCTGCGCCTTCAGTTCCTCAGTTAAGGCCTTACTAGACTCTATCAGTCTCTCCTGCATTGCTACCTGTTGTTGGAGCCTATCATTGTGCTGGCAGAGAGCCTCATTCTCTCTCTGCGTTTCCTGATTGGTCCTGGAGCACTGGGCCAGTCTTTGCTGCAGGAGGGTTACCTCCTGAGTCCCATCCCTACTGGCCTGCTCCTGTCTTGCCAGAGCCTCCTCCACCCTCCTGGTGTGCTCTAGCAAGTCCTGGTGTTCTTTTTGGAGGTCACCCAGTCCCTGGTGGGCCAGGTGATTTTCTTCCATTTTTCTTTTTAAGTGGCAGACTTCCTGGCCTAATGTGCCCCTTTCCTGACTAAGGGTCTGCATCTGTACCGTCAGGTCATCCCTTTGCCTTTGGAAGGCACCAGCTTTCTGGCGCTCCTGATCAAACTCTGCCTGGGTATCCAGGTCTTTCAGGATCAGTTTATTGCTCTCCTCTTTCTCTCTGTCTAGTTGGATTTGCAGGGTGGCTACCTGCTTTGTGCATGCCCTGTTGAAATTGATCTGTTGCTCCAGCTTTTTCTGGCTCTGCAGTAGGGAGTCCAAACTGTCTTGGCGTTCCTTCTGCAAGGCCAGAATTCTGGTATCCTGGTCAGCCTTTTCCTGTTGCAGTAAATCCATGTCCTCTTTTATTTTAATGATATACTGCCTACTATCATTTTCTGACTCAGATTGGGCCTTCTGTAATGCCAGCAGTTGCCTACTCGCCAGATCTTGGCCTTCAGCACATTTGTCCTGCATGGCTCCCATATGTAAATATAAATATGCCGCTACCCTGGCAATCTTGTTGTGCTCATCCTTGGCCTTAGGGGACATATATAGTTCACTCAGGGCCACATGTAAGGGACCCTGGTCTCTCCATTTATCTGACCCTGTTTCAGTGATCTGGGGTGCGATTGCCTGCAACCAGACCGTCTGGTCCTGATGAGTCCACTCACCTCTCACAAATAGCTTATGTAAGAAGTGCTCTCTGGCTATTTTCATATCTACCAAGGTCGTCATTCTGGAATTTGAGTTCCTTCCTGACTTACAGACTTACAGAAGTTTGTATTTTATTTTTGCAAAACAGACCTTTTCCTTAGAGCGTTCCTTTGAGGAGTGCTTTACAGCGTAACACAGCGTGGTGATCCGACCGGATATGTGTATCTGGTCAGCTGGCACACTGTATTAATCTGCACAAGTGATAGATCTAACCCAAACATCCCGGTCGAGCCCCTACTTTGTAAGAGGATTCAATCCAGCACTACAGCTAAGTCAATGCCTAGTCTGGGATACTGAATGGAAACCCTTATTGATATATCTTTATGTCCAGTTCATGAGTTCTGGATGACTACCCCTATATAACACCCCTCTCTTGGAACCCCCTGACCCCCCTGAGACAAGAAGTAGTTCTGTTTTGCAAGTTTAAACGGTTTATTTGAGAATGTAAACAATATATCCATATCACACTTTATAATAAATTAATAATTAATATCACACTTCAGAACATGAGCAGTTAACAACAATGGGTAATGTTCTACTAATAAACTGATTTGATTACCCAGGAGTAGTATAAAGGATGAGGTAGCACGCTTGGGAATAGGAACAGAAGAATAAGGTGGTAGATAATGCTTTATCTAGTTTCAGATGGATGCAATGTTGAATGAAAATGCAATACAGAAAATACTCAATATGATTTCAACAAAACAATGTAATCACTTTTCTCTGGCAATCCACTCCCCCTTATGCAATGTAAGTAAATGAAGGGGAGAGCACACAGTTCTTAGAAATGTAATCAAATGTAATTGAGTACACCCCAGCAAGCTTAGACTACAGAAGTTTGAAACACAGGCAAAAGGCTTTGAATATGATGACAATGCAGTAAGAAATATGCTGAAAATGCTTTTAATTCCCTTCAGGAGGTTCAGGGTGAGTGGTATCTAGTTAATATGAGTTCAGGCTCACTCTAGCAATGATTCGGGGATGGTTCTTAAGAGACAAACGAAATGTAGCAGTTCAGGCAAAAACAGCTATCTTTTTACAAGTAAAGAAATCGGGCCAAATCGCCAATCACGGCAAAATTTGCGAGTGTGAGAATCGTGATTACGGCAAAAGTATAAGGAGTAGCAGTTGTTGAAAAGCTGAGATTCTAAGCTTTCAGAGGAAAGTTAAACCAAGTTCCCAGCACAAACGGTTCCAGAGATACAGACGATTAAATAAAGGTAGTTTTTCGGATTTGAAATTTTAAAAGTTCAAAGCAACAGGTTACAGCTTGCAGATAGAAAATGACAGGTGACAGTTAGGAGGCAGTTCTGGTTAGATTAAAATAGTTTGGATTAGGTTATTTTAACTAAGAGATTGGTTCTGCACAGTTCTGCTAGGTACTCACAATATATTTTGAAATAGGCCTCCCCACGGATCTGGTCAGGTTTTGGACTGGACTCCGGTTCTGGTCTTGGCACTTCACAGTGATCTGGGTCAGCTCTCTGGTTCTGCTAACAGCGGTCTGGGTCACTCTGGATCTCTGGCCTCTGGTTCTGGATACTGCTCTGCTTTCTCTGGGTACAGCACTGCTTCTGGATCTTTCTGCACAGCTTTCTCTGGACCCAGCGCTGATCTGCACGGCTCCTGGATGCTGCTACCGCTGTTAGGTTTACTGGATGCTGAGGCCTACTGAGAAGAGTTCTCAGTTTGTGGGTTTAGGCCCTTGCTTTGAGTTCTGAATCAAGTTCTTTGGAGTTTTAAAGTCTAAGTGTTGAATCTGGTATCTTCTGGATGTTGTATGGCCCGGCAGAGCGCGTTGCAGCAACTGGATCTGAATCTCCTCTCTAGCTTCCAGTGGCTCTTTTTATGTCTTTTGAAAGTGGGTGTGTGTGCAGCATCACTAGCCAGCCCCTCTTTCAACTGCGCATTGGTCAAGCTTTCCGCACTGCTTTGATTGGGGGAAGGAAATGTGTGTCATGGTGATGCTGTAGGTTTTATGGGTCAGAGGCTCCTCCCCTGGTCAGTTTGCCCACAAATCTATATTAGACCTAAAGACATATTTCATAGATACACAGTGGTTTGAAATTACATGCACCCATCACGTATCACATGAGGTATACTCTGTTCAAACTCTGATGTTTCTAAGAGCTTGCATTCAGAAACGGCAACATTTTGCATTTTTTAACTAGTTTTGCAATATTGGTTTTTCATTAAAAATTATACACATATACACGGCCTGTCCATACATTCTCCAGTAAATTCCCATGTCTCTAGCTTAAACACAGAGTCTGTAGTATACATAAATAGCATGGTTTTGCCCCAGAACATCACACAAATTCCCAACGCGTCTTAAAACGTGCACAGAAAAATCACAAGAATTATGGTATCATTTAAATAATTTTGACAAGTCCGCACCATGAGTTATACATCTTTCTTAAAATCATATTCTGGCTAACAGGGGTGTGTCTTCCCAGGTCACATGGTGGAGAAACCAGTTTATCCAGTTTCTGCCAAGCTCAGAGACCCTGCCCCTCCCAGCTTCTGCCAAGAGGAAGCTATTTTACGATTCCCCCAATAAACCATCTGCCTGGGCCCTGGAAGGCCCATTGTTCAAGAGGAAGCCATTTATGGCCTCCCCCCAATAAACCCTCTGCCTGGGTCCTTTGTTTAGTCTCTAGCAGTCCCTTGGTAATTCAATCAGAGAGGGGTAACCTCCCCTCAGAATGCAGCCAGGCCTGAGAACTGCTGTGGATCCAGTTTCACTCCAATTGGGGGGAAGTTTTCAGGCAGAATCCAGTTCCTTGAGCCAGGCCCCAGCTAATGTCACTTTTAGTTACCCAGTTTTCTGCATTCAAATAAAACTAACAATTTTTACATGTGCAGCTAGAATGCTGATTCTGAGTTCAAAACTATGACATTTCAACAGTGACAAACTATGTGGCAGTCACAAGTCTGTCCCTCAGTTTATTTACACATTTCGATTTTTGGTCATTTTAAATCCAGTTTCAGTTTAAGCCGCTGCAGACCTGCAGAGCTCAGCCAGTCTTGTTATAAACCTTCAAGTCGCTTCAGAATATAACTTTACATTGTATCCACCTC